>NC_136248.1:25140000-26412500 GCF_053564925.1 Oryzias latipes | reverse complement strand
ATTTGGATTCCCATAAAAAAAAATATTTTGTTTACATGAGAGAGAAAGAAAGCCAGAGTTTCATGTTTTCATGAAAATTACAGTGCAAGCCAAGTTCATACCAATTTTTTCAATAACCTTTCTGAATGCAGGTTGCTGGGGGAGCATCCTGAACAAGGAGGTCATGGGATTGGCTTCTAGTTGAACCAGCCTCAAACATTTCACCAAAGAAGCTCCCAGGTGACATTTTTAGTTTTCTATGATGTAAAGTTCAAACCTTTTCTCTAAAAAAGATGCCAGCCTCCAGTCTGACCTTATTTATGTGTTTTTTTCTGATGATGGAAGTGTATGGAAGACATATATTTAAAAACAAAAAATTAAGCTCTAAATTGCATTTCTGAGAATTTCTTTATTCAAATCGCTGTGCATCAGTAGCAGACGAAAAAACGCCATTTGAAATACGATGTATTAGTGACTTAAAAAATATGTTGGATGGGCCGCAAATCTCCCTGCTCCGACCTCTCAGCAGAAGAGTGGGGAAGGGGGGCGAGGTTGCTTTGCCAATGGTTCCGCCCACAACTCAGAGGTGAATTTCTAATGAACTCCTGCTGCTCTGCTGAAACTATGCTCTAGAAAATGACATAGTTTTTTTTTTTTATTTGGGCTTAAAACTGCATAGTTATAAAGAAAAGACCACTGAAGATGCTTTGACAATAGGTCAAAAGATGATCAGAGTGGACCCTCAAAACTCACAGAATCATGTTAAAAATGGTGTGGTCATGTGACTCACTGGTTTGTGATTGCCTTATATAAAGTCTGGTTTTGAGCTCTGAAGGGATTACTGTTGTTAAAGGGTTAAAACTTTGACGATCACATTTCAATTTAAAGACCTCAATTTTCTCTGTCGATGAAGATTCTCCTTCATCCAGGTAACGTTGTTTTTGAGTTGAATCATGGTTTCTGTGCTTCTTGTCATCAAGGAGCTTGAAATTATGTGGATGAGTGGGAAAAGTTTTCAAGAAAAGACAAGAAATCCAACTTCAAGACAAAGTGTCTTGTCAAAAATAAAATAAAGTGACGAAGTTCCTACAAGTTCTCAATGGAATTACTATTAACTGTAACCTCAGACAGAAGTAAAAAAAAAAAAAAGAAAACTTCTCAAAGTTAGACTGTTTTTAAGATTTTAAAGTGAATTTTTGTTCTCACTGTAAAGGTTTTATAAAACCAGCCACCAAATGTTTCCTTTGTGACCCGATTTGGTGCTTTTGTTTTTAAATGTGCTTCAGTCTGGAAGTTGAAGGGTTGCAAATTTGTATTAATGTAACTCCACATGTTTAAATCCCTTCTCTAACAACTTTATGAATCAGATTATAGTGGCATTGGCGTCAGATACATTCTAATCTGTCATGGAATTAAAAGCACCAACCGTCACATACTTTTGAACTTTACCTGGGCCTGGAACTCTTATCTAACTAGAGAGAAATTTTCACTCATTCCTCCTATCATCTTCTAAACCAGTTTTTGTCCCTTTTGGGGTCATGGGGCTGCCAGAGCCTATCCGGCCACAAGTGAACAAAGGCAGGGGACGTTCTGGACAGGTCGCCAGTCTGTCGCAGGGCGAGAGAGGATTTCACTTTTATCATCTTACTTTTGAGCGTCAGCCTTTGACTTGATCCTGCTGATTCTCATTGCACTTGGCTGCAAACTTCAGGAGGCCAAGGCTTGGTGGGGTCAACGTAAGCATGTTGTCTGCAAAAAAGCAGATGTGATCAAAAGGCTTCCATACTCCATCTTGGAATTTTGGTTACAAAAATGTAAACAAATTTAACGAAAAAAAAATGCATAGCCCATTTCCATTCAAAAAAAAAAAAAAAGGGTTATAAATGCAAATAAAAACTGCAAATTAAATAAACGAGTAATTTAAAGATGTATAGTTTGTGTAATTTTTGTGCTGACAACTTCTAAATAATTTTAAAAACAAATATTTAAGCAATATATGAAAACTTTATTTGTCCCTGTTTTATGTAAGTAAAATAATGTTCTTCTATAAATGATTAATTCTATGTTTTAATAAAGTCTAATTTCTTATTTTTTCCCCAGATTATATATTTGCAAAAAACAAACAAAAACATAATTGTTATGTCCACAAACGTACAAGTCTAGGGCTAGAGTGTACGCAACATAAACACACACAATGTAGGACTTCTAAGGATTATATTGAACATGGAGGAGGGGAGGTAGGGACTAAGGTTGGGCCAAAGGAATGAAATAAATAGAACAAAATCCAGCCTGGCTATCAGAGCTCTAAAACTAAAACAAGAAAACAAAAGTCTCAATAACTTATCTATTAAGAGGTGGCACCAACCAACTTACCTAGTGTGTCTAACAGAAAGCAAGCTACATGAGGTGTACAGGGTACCCTGGCTACCCCCGCTACCCTGTCTTACCTGCCCACAAACCTCCCACAATCTCCAACACAAAGAGCTGTTCAAATTCATCTGGGTCTGTGATCCAGAAGGAGCTATCCTCAAGTGATTCCCAGGAGCTTATATGCAGGCCTGGTGGCTGGCTCCGGGGCCTGATTGTGCAGCTCGTCAGGTCTCCACCAGGTGTCTTCACTCAGCACTTGAAGTACATGCAGATGAAGGAAACCCTCCTATGGTTGCCGTATGGAGTGGGCCCCCCCTCTTTCGGTTTTATTTGCACCTTAGACATGTAGGGTCCTTGGTAGGGGGGGTGCTTGGACATCACTGCAAGCAAGCAGCAGATGTCCTCCTAGCACCCTACCCGCCAATTTTAACCGCACCTTAGACATTTAGGGCCCCTTGGTGTGGAGGGTGAGGGGACATCACTGTGAGTAATCAGGAGATGTCCCCTTAGTGCCCTACTCGCCAATTTTAACTGCACCCCCCTTAGTACACACACCCCTCCCCCTTCAATATATACACTCAAACATAAACACACACACATGCACACAAACACCCACAAACCTTTGGTTTGTCTGAAGATTAATAACCCCTGTTGTTAAAATAAAATATGTCCAACACAAGAGGCCCTCAGCTCTCATCTGTTTGCCTAGCTGTTGGACAGGACAAGTTTAAAAAAAAAAAAAAAAAAGATGAAGGAAACAAAAGAAAGACAATGAAAAACCCCTGCATGCAACAAAAATTATGCAATTTCCCATTAAAAAAATAATAATAACAATAATAATCCACAGTTAGCAGTCAGTACAATAAATTTATGCACATAATGATTGGTCAGGATGAATTATAGAGCTATAGCAGAACCAACACAAATGTGTTTCAATGCTAGATCATTTATTTACCAGTTATCACACAAGAAATCAATACTAACTTTTTGCATCCAAGACACATAAGGTCAAAAGGAATTCATGCATTTTAGCCTTCGATCTGGCTTGCTTTGGCATCAACCCCTTTTTCTTTCCATATGACTGCAAAGAAATGTTTGGAAAAGTTTACTTCAACATCTTTATAGCAGCTTTTTCTGTCCTTTGGTGCATAAACCCGCTAAATCATGTGCAACTGTGTTAAAACGCGTGACACCTGGGACGATTGTGAGGCTGTTTCTGCTAATGTGCAGTGCTGAGACTGCAGCATTCCTGCGTGAAACAGCTAATTATTTTACTTGCTATGTTTCACAGATGGAAATTTACACCTGATGGAGGCAAAAGAAGATCCTGTGAATGTTAAGTTTCTCCACCATCGCTGGTGTAGGTTCCTGTGAACCATCTGGACTTTCTGTTTTTGTTTAGTTTTTGTTATTGTGAACAGAAAGTAAAGCAAACTTATTGCTGTGTGCACTTTAGCATTAAAAAAAGGAACTAACACAAAGCATAAATGTGAAAAGAGCATAATCTCACCCTGTTTTCAAAATGCATTTTTGTTCTGTACAGTTGAGTTGTTTTTTCCTAAATATTTTAACTGTGGTTACATGGTAAAAAAAAAAAAAAAGTCTCGAAATATTGAAAAGATCCAGGAAATACTGAGCACTATGGTCCCAGTTTATGGAAATAGATTTTTTTCTCTAAAAAGTAAACATTAACCCTTATTAAAGTTTTTATCGAAGGTCATAGCTTTAGCAGTTTGGCATTTATTTCTTTGTAAAATATTCATTACAGAAAAGAAAAAAGAATCAAATTGAATATTTTAGAAATACAAGACAATCCAAATATAATTGAATTTGCACGGTTTGACTCGGACCATCGCTATCCACTTTTTTAAATTTAATGAAGGCAAACTTGGTGATTTCTCCCTATTCAATAATTTTTTTTCAGTTTTCATAGAGAACATGAATGCATGACTGAAAATGGCCTCATACTGTACAAACTGAAGAGCACGGTGGTGGGTGGCTAGTGATATGGGGGAGAAGTCATACATCCCGCAGTCACTAAGGGAGCCTTCAGCTCTTTGTGCTGCACAATAGTAGTTGACCTCAGATAGTCTGCTTGATTAGATTTGAGTCTGGAGCAAACAGCCAAATTCTGGTTAACCAGAAACTTATGAGGCCCCAGATTATAAGGTGAACTTTCTATATTTTGAACAAATTCAAGGATTTTACTTGTGCCTTATGGTTAGAAAATATGGCAATGTCCCCTTAAACAGCTCCCAATTTAATTGTGGTTAGTTGGATTTAAAAATCGCTGTCCGAGATGCGATTTTTTATATATATATATATATATATATATATATATATATATATATATATATATATATATATATATATTTATTTTAAAAGTCACATTTTGACAAAAGAAATTGCTCCGGATTATCAGAGAAAATGATCTCTGGTTCACTTTAACCCTTGTGCTATCTTAGATGACCCCACCCTTACATTGATTTACACCAGGTGCAGTGGTTAGCACCTTCAAATCACACCACGAAGGACACCAGTGAAGATCACAAATCATCGAAGAAAAAAGGTTCAGAGGACTGTATAGTGGGTCTGGATGACCCAACTCCCAATGTTAAAGTGCCTAGGATAGCACAAGGGTTAAGCGAACCAAATGTGTCCACTCAGCATATACCCCCTAAAGAGGAAGCACACAAAGACTTTCGAAGCCATCTCCAGAATTTAGGTTTAACAAAAAAAAAAAAGTTTAGGAAGGTCTATTGCCTAAATGACACACTCTCTTTGACCAATAGCTCTTCGACCATTTCCCCAATCACTGTGAATCAGCTTGTTCTGACGTGGAGAAATAAAGCTTTTTATTGCACATTTGCATCAATTTGAAACCCTGAAGCACCTTATGTCGGTAAATTCCATTTGAAACAATACGCCACTAGCTTTACGTCAGTAAAGTGTTGCATATTAGAAGTTGATATTTTCCGCTTCAGCATCAGTTGGAATTGATTTAAGTATGTAAACGGTTGAAGAGTTACAGCAGTCAAAAGAATGTAAATACTGGAGCTGAAGTGTTAAAAAGGTTGAAATGCAGCTTTTAATGCAGATGTTTGCCTAATGAGACAATTAGTGTGTAAAAGCATATAAAAAGATTACAATGTTGGTCTAAGATGATGTAAATGCTTTTCTACCTCCAGCACATGCTGAGCTTTACTTGGACAAAAGACATAAGTCAATAATACTACACAAATGACACCTATAGAAAATGTAAATGTATATAACAAAGTCTCCACCAGTGAGACTAAACAAGCACTGACCTGTTCACAGGAAAACAAGCCCCCCCTCAGCACATGGCACCGACTTCTATTTTTGGACCAAAATCACATGCAGCATCAGTTCAAGGAGTCTGGAGAGGTTCCTCTGTGGTTGTTGCCTTTCTCAGATGCACTGAAGGCTTTGTGTATCTGTTACTGAGGACGGCTGCCAAACAACAACTGCCAAAGTCTCAGCACTGTTGTGACACTGTGGGGAAAAGGACCGTGCCAGAATGAGCGAGGCTAAAAATGAACACTGTATCTCCTTTCATGAGTAGCAACATGAAAAGAAAAAAAAAAGAGAAAACTTTAAAAAATAGTTTTTTTTCTGTTTTCCTTTTTGGCGTTAGACTGACCCCGAAAAAAGAAGTAAAAACCCTTACACAGGAGTAAAAGCTAAAGCACTTATTTGATTTAAGAATTTGGGATGCACAATGAAATTCTGCCATGAACTGTTTGTTTTTTTAGGACTTAATTTAACTAAAACGATGCAACATTCATTTAACCGAGAGATTTTCAAACCTCTCAGTTCACCATTATTTACAAGCCAGACACTTTCTTTGATATGAAAGCGCACATCTGCATTTTCCTATTTTGTTGTGTCGATACAAAAGAACACATCGCAGGGCCCTTCATTTATGCATGGATGACATTTCTCCATAAGAATGGATCAGGAGCATCAAAGGCTTCATCTCAGCTCACATCTATTCAACGAGATGCCTGTCTGTCAGGGTCAAAATGTGCAGAGAGAATGGTGGATAGAGGGTAGAAGGAGCAGAGAAAACCTTCCTTTGAACATTTGTACCTGCAAGCAGATGTGTAATGCAGCTAAGAAACACAGAGCAATAAACAAGGAGATGCTTAATCTTAAATACCAAAGAGCCACGCCAATGAAAACGGTGTTTTTGTGCCATTGGTTTTTTATTTTGTTGTTTGTGTTTTATGTTGGAGGACATCAGCTTAAAATTGCATTTCTGAGTATTTCTTTTTTTAAATCATTGTTAATCAGGAGTAGATGAAAAAAGAAAATGCTGTTGTATGTTAGAAAAAAACACTGATGATGAATTTGTTTCACACTCAGTTTCTATAGGAACAAATGCCAGTCTTCTGTCTTTTCTTTAATACTTGAATGATTGAACAGAGCAGTTCCCTTTGGAGTGGCATTGATAAAAAAACAAAGAAAGATCCACAAAATTACCATTTTTTTTGCTCCTTCCTTTGATTTTCCTCTTCTTTTCCGTCCCCTTTCCCCTCAATGATTTTTCTGTATTTTAATCTTGATTCTGTTCTTCTTTTCCCATTTTGTCTTTCCTCTTGGATTTTTGGAAGTGTGGCAACACATTTCTTGCCTTTCCGTTGATTTATTACTTAATGTATTTATTTTACAGCCACTCGGATAACTGCGCTCCATCTTATTGCTTTTTTTTTAACAATAATCCATTCAAATCCATTTGAAAAAAGCATATTTTTTTATATTAAATTATAATTTAACATCTGGGTTAATTGCTGCTGCTCAGAATCCAACAGGTGAAGTCAAAACTTGATGGTCTAGATCCAGGATGTCACAAAACCAATTTTTAGCACTGCTTGTACTATCTGAGTCAAAATGTCAAATATTGAATGGATGTTGATATGCATCTGCTACAGTCCATATGTTTGCACAAAGCCACGAGTAATGATTTATTTATAATAAAGATTTTTTTCGGAAGGGATGTGGTAAAACCTGCTGATTGTAACAAACTGATAAAAGCTGCATTGCTGCACAACATGTTTAGGAAAAGGTCTGAGATCATTTATCAGTTTAATAGATTGATTTTCTTCTCTCGGCAGGAGAAAATTAGAAGTAGTTCTAAGAAAAAAAAGACATTTGGACTTTGATTAATTAGGAAAACACAAGCAATTTCTAAAAGGATGTTGTTCTTTTATTGCCATGCACTGCTTTAGAAGATTTCCTGTGGATCTCAACGAAACTCAGCTGGCAATAGAAGTTCTTTAAAATCCCATCTTCACATTGCATAAAATAGAAACACCTTTGAAAAATGTAATATCAGTGTAATAACTTGAGATAAATCTAATCTTTATCAGGGGCATATTAGTTTGTGGAGCCCCAAATTTATCCACCATCATCCTCGATATTTGGGCTGATAGCGAGGACCAATTCAGCTGTGAGAACTGGACAGATTAGAACGTGTTCACAATCTTTTTCAGCACTGGTGAACAAACCTGTATTGATTTCTTCTCTGCAGGTAGATTAAGAAACACACTACCCTCCTCAGGGAGCCGTGCTGAAATGGTTTTAGTGTAAATATGAAATATTTGTGTGTGTGTGTGTGTATGTTGGTCCTCTGTTTATGAGAACAGATATTAAGAGCTATAACTTATTGGCTCAAAGCCTGGCAGACTTGTGGAAAGCTGGATGTCCTCAAAACTTTGAACTAAGAATGTCTGCTTACAGTTTACTAAAAGTGCAATTAAGATGAATGATTCAGAGTTCTGCTATGGCTCGCCAAATATTCATGATAACAAGTACTTTACCTTTGCAAATTAGCGGCAAACAGCGTGAATAGGTTAAATTGCGACGGTATAGAAAAACTGAACTGAATGACTCCTCCCCTGGTGTTACACAGAGTTTCCAAGGGGCTCCACTGGGCTGCCAGAGCCTAACCTGCCTATTGTTGGCCAAATGCAGGGTACACCCTGGACAGGTTGCCAGTCTGTCACAGGGCCACACAATCCCACACCTACACCTACACACAGTCACACATATGGACAATTTAGAATTACCAATCAACCTATATGAAGCACGTCTTTGGACAGTAGGAGAAATCAAGAAAATGGAGGGAGAAACACAGGAGTCCTCCCTGTGTTTAAGTAAACACAGGGAAAACAGGCAAGGCTGTAGCTGGGATTTAAATCTGGGCCTTCTTGGTGTGATTTGAAGGTGCTAACCACTGCACCACTGTTTCTATTTATTTTTTTCAAGGTATTTTTGTTGCAGCACAAGTTATTCAAGTTATAAACCGGCCAATCAGATGCCTCAAGTTAGCTAGGTGGTCTCGATTTGAACGTTTGAAGTGTTTAATTGACGGATTCTAACAAGCTTGTTTTCAGTCGAAGGGGTTTGGTCTTCTAACATGCTCACTCTTGATTGGAGAGAGTGGTTGCCACAGAAATATAGACTCAGACAGACTTGGACCAATCCTTGCTAACTGATTTTTTTTTTCCAACATGGGAATTGCTGATCCGCAAAAGTATGTCGACTGAAGTGAATTAATTTTGTTGAAACCGGAAGCAAGTCCCTTTCTGTGGGTGACATTACACGACTCGGTCTAGTTCTCTTATACAGTCCATGGGTAATATTTAATTCTAAAGTAAAAATGAAATAAAGAATTTAGTAATTTTTGAAGTGAATGCTGACATGTTATTACGGTATAAGACAAATTAGAACGAGTCCACTTAAATTGCCCAATAAAAAGCAATACCTGTTACATCTGTGTTTCCCCACCTATTTCATACTATGGAGCGGTTTAATGTTCCATTAATGTTTTCACAAGATAAATATATCTTGCAGTAACACAGTGGGCATAAATAAAGAAACATGTGGATGAGCAGCAGAGCTGAGAGTGACTTGTGGATATGAAAATATTTCCATCTGTTACCCTGATGGTCACAGTGAAGTGTCTTACAACCAATCCTGATTGGTCCAACCTGATTGTAATCTATGTCTTTAGTTCAGAGTGTATACTTTAGGTAGAAATATAATTTATTGCAACACAAACAATGGATCTTATTAACACTTTCAGGTATTTGCAAGACATTTATAATGCTAATAAATATCTTACTAGCATCTTACACATTAATAAAGCCTGTTAATTTGTTAGGTTAGTTAATAAAACGTTAATAAATCTTATTAAGCTTATTAACACTGACAAATTTGTTAGGCATCTATAATGCCAATACATCTGATTAGCATCTTAAAACATCTTAATAATAATGCTTGTAAATGTGTAAGCTAAATAATTTAACAAACCTTAGTAAGACATTTATTAGTACAATAAGTCTAATAACACCCTAAAATTTTTATTATAATGCTTGTTAACAAAGCTTGATAAGGAATCTTAATATAAAGTATTACCGCTAGCTTTTTCTGCATCTTTGTGAAACTGTAGTTTCAGTTTAAATATTCCATGCTTTTATTTTGTTAAGAAAAATAATAATAAAATAAAACATGCCATTCTTGTTGCGGATACTTTAACGTGTTTTATTTACATAGTATACAAATTTGTCATTGCCAAAAGGCAGTGTATTTCAGTAGCTGACGGCTGACAGGATGTGGGTCATTGTGTGCAGACTTGTTATTGAACATACAGAGTCAAAAAGGGCAGCTATTTCCATTTTCTTTTCTCCATCATATTTTATTGGCTTATCTATTTTTCTCCCTCGTGTTAGTGCATTTAATTTTAATTTCATTCAAACTGTCTGCAGGCTACATTTGTTCATAGTTGTGACTTTTAAGTAAATAGAAAAGCAATAGATTTAATTTACTGTTTTGGTGAGAAAAAGTCATGACATTTATATTCCATTTGTTAGGAACATGTGGTTAAAAAATAGCTACAAATATGACTGATGGTTTTCCTGAATATTGGCTCCAAGGCTTTGACAAAAGGAATACGCTTTAGGTAAAAACATTTCTACTTTTACAGTGTGTCAAGTCTGCATAGTGTGCAGCTGACATACAGGATAAGTTGTAGCTGTCTGCTTGTATTTTTCTGCTTCTCTGACGCTGTCTTATTACCAGATCCTTTCCCCAGAGGAGAAGACCCCTTTTTACCTGTGATCTCCCAGCCTTGACACTATCTGCTCACCGTTTCTGCTGATGCCACGTAAAATGACAGCACCAAGTCTTTTGTTCCACCTCCAGATAACAGAGGAGGGGCCCCATAAAAAGGAGAAAATTCTAAATCACATTCGGCTAATACCCTTCGTGGTGACAGCCCCTGCTTTAGTTCACTTGAAATTCAGTGCAGCAGAAATTGCAAAAGCAGCTTTGTAAGTGAGTCAGAAAAAGTTTTTATTGAGTTTCTATGAGGGAGACATGAAGTTTGATTAGAAGAACAATTTTTAGGTGCATTTTTTATAAACTTTAAAGTTTTTTTGTCATTTTTCACATCACTGCTGAAGATAAGTGGGATTTGGGGTATATATATATATATATATATATATATATATATATATATATATATCTAAAGGCTTCTTTTTGCTTTACAAAAACGGACTGCGGCATGTGATTAAGAAGTCAATCAAAGGCTTCCTTACACAGATATTCTTGGAACAACCAGCTGGGTGGAGACTCAGGGTTACATATGCTTTCAAGCCAGAGACCGTCCACCCCATACCCGTCATGTTAAATACTGCAATCTCTCCAAATCTTTGACACAAGCACATGGTGTCCTCCGGCTTTGGCGCTCAGGCTGGTCGTGACACTATTAGACAGTGACAGCAAGCGCAGCAAATGTCTTTCTGAGGCGTTTACTTATGAAGACGTGACAAGAGCCTCATGAAGTAGATGGAAGGGAGGTGGTTACCTGCAAACATTAAAAAAGGAGTTCTTTTAACTGCTTTTTTGTATCATTCTTGGTTATTCTTAATTTAAGAAGGTTCATTCAGCACTAGTTCTCCAAAAAGAGAATAAAAGACTCATAAAGATTGTAGTTCTCAATACATGTCATATATATTTTGCAGTTTTCTTAACAAAAAATTATATTTT
The DNA here is from genome assembly GCF_053564925.1 of Oryzias latipes. NCBI lineage: Eukaryota > Metazoa > Chordata > Actinopteri > Beloniformes > Adrianichthyidae > Oryzias > Oryzias latipes. Next base: position 26,401,079 of record NC_136248.1, on the reverse strand, counting down.
ACAATATATTTTCAATAAATACGGTTATTCAGAGGCTCCACCGTGTTGTAGTGGTTAGCACTACAGAGAAGCAGGGTGGCCCAGCTTTATAAAATCAAACTAAGTATAAAGCTAGATTTGTCACAAAGTTATAACAAAAGGTATCACCAAAAAACTCTTCTGCACAGTAAAAGCATGATGGTAGAAATTCTTTCCCTCTCTGCACTGTTCAATTTCAGAGCTTCTACCACCAAATACTTAGTCACCAAGTAGAATTTGGTCCTGCTTTTGCTTTGATTGATCAAGCTCTTATTTTGACAGGCAAAAATAGATTGAATTTGATTCAACTTTATTGTCCTTGATGTGTACACGTTGCAAGGCAACAATAGGCAGTTTCGGTCAATAAATAGCAAATGTACTCACATTTACTAAAAAAAAACACTAAATGATTGCCATATGAACATAATAAACATTTTATATTAACTATTATCGGGAAGTCAAAACCCTGTTGATTTAAAAGGCTCAGTCGGTTAAACATAAGGACATATGAAGAGAATTTGACTAGACTTGCTTTGTTGGCTTAGTCTCCTCCCACGTTCCTCTCTGCAGGAAGTGTAGGTGTTCATCTGCCGTTTATTTTTCTCACTGTTTGGCACAGAGCTCAGGTGTTTCCACAGGTTAATGTTTAGAACTAAATCTTACGTAGGAGTCACAAAGAGCCAAGATCTGCATGCTGCATCAGCGCTGTCTTTCACCTTCTGCTTAGCAAGTGGATTAGATGGAAACTTGCCTTTTTCCCCCCCTGTGGTACCTACTGTCAGCGAGAACACAGCTTATGCTTTTCCTGTCCTCACTTCGAAAGGTTGTAAAAAGCAACTGGTAAAGGGGTGATGCATTTAGATTTGTCCGTATAAAAAAACTCCTAAAGTATTCATATGTCTCAGCTTTCTCTGAATCTCTGCTACAGCAGGCATTTCTGAGGGTGGAAATGAAGACAGAGCTATTAAAGGAGGAGCTGTTGAAGCTGCAGATTATCTTGGTATTGACAGGATGACCGATTTACTTTTATAAATGAAAGCCATGAATATGTAGGGTTGTGCATCACTGTCATTGAACGCAGTCAGAAAGTGAAACAGGGGCAGAGATAAAGACACGATCAAACTGAAGAACTACAACATAATCTATCATTGAGTGATATTGTAATTTGCTAAATAGCAACCATTCAGGTGAGAAAAGGCCTTGGTCAGAACTTTTTTTCTACCGCCTATGTTTATTACATGGCTTTAGCAGTGTTAAATCCCAACCTTTAGCTGCAGTCTATCTTCCAAAGAATGGCGAGGTATGCAAAATTAACACGTTTATTTTTTCCTCATTGATGACCTTAATAAAATCATTTACCAAACAGAATCTTTGAGTCTTTGTTGCTCTCTGCTCTGATTCTTTCAGAATCTCTGAAGACTGAAAGAACGCGGAAAGATTTTATCGAGCAGAAGTTAAGGAGTTGACGGCATATTTTTGTCCAAAACTACAATACGACAAGACATGCATACACGTGAAAACATTAGGTGTTCAAAGAAAAAATTATACATTTTCACGTTAACCTTGTCTGAGGTTATGAAACATCTTAAATTAAACCGTTCATATGCTGCGGTCAAATGAACCATTGCCATATATATATGTATATGTATATATATATATATATAGAGTTATATATTTATCCCTTGTGCTATCCTAGGCACTTTAACGTTGGGAGTTGGGTCATCTAGACCCACTAGAGAGTGAGTTGAACCTTTTTTCTTCAATGATTTGTGATCTTCACTGGTGTCCATGGATTACATGAAATCTTTCCACCTTTATCCACCTTTGTCATGGTAGGGAGAACACGTCAATGTAAGGGTGGGGTTTTCTAAGATAGCACAAGGGTTAAAAATATATATACATATATATGTTAAATAAGCTTTATTTTTACTTATGTAAAAGCAAATACGCAGCAAAAAGTCTATTGCAAGTGTTTTTGGAATATACTGTAAAGTCTGAATCTAATATTCTTTACATCTAACCAAATAGTTGTTAGAAGATGGAATTTGTACTTAATGGTTGAAAGTAATGGGCTGCATGGTGGGGGTAGTGGTCAGCACTCTCGCCTCATAGCGAGAAGACCCTGGTTCAACTCCCGGCTGAATTCTTCCAGTGTGGAGTTTGCATGTTTTCCTATTGCATGCCTTGGTTTTCTCCAGTTTCTTCCCACAGTCCAAAAACAGGTAAATTGGTGGCTATAAATTTGCTTCTAGGTGTGAGTGTGTGGCTCTGCAACAGACCAGCAACCTGTTCAGAGTGTAACCCGCGTTTGCTCAACAGCGGTTGGGTTGCCTCTAGCAGTCCCGTGAGCCAGAAAGGGATTCAGCGGACTCTGAAGGCGGATGGATACATGGATGGCTTAAAATTGTGCAATTTCTACTACCTGTGTAAAAGGGGTTGAAGACCCATTCTGCTGAAAATGGTGTTTTTGTCCTTGTGGCATTTTTCTGATGATGTAGGACATATATAAAGAAAATAAAGCTCAAAATTGTATTTTGGAACAGTTGTTTATTCAAACTGTTGTGAACCAGGAGGAGGTGAAAAAAATTACCTTTAAAAAAAAATGGATTTGTGAAGTAGAAAAACAAAATGCAGGCCACAAGCTCCCTGCTCCGCTCCATTCTGATGTATCCACTTGCAGGCAAGTAGATCCATGTACATCTTGATTCTGCTCGTCTGAGCTGGCAGATAGAGGCGTGGTTACCCTGCACCAACAGTCCTGCCCACAACTGTGAGGCAAATTTCCAATGAACTACCGCTCTGCAGAAACGAAGTCCTAGAAAACAACACAGGTTTTTTGATTTTGGCTAAAAACCTCATAACACTAATTAAAAAGCAAACAAACACTGGGAATGCTTTCAAAAAGCTCAAAAGCTATCAGATTTTTTTTTTTATTGGTTCATAACTTTTTCCAACATCCAGCTGCCTAAAATGTTGATGTTTTGCCAAAGTGAAATATTCTTTTTATTCTAGATGCCTCCTTTTGTGACACAGGAAGGCAGAGACTGCCAGGTTTCAAACTTGCCACCTGCTAACTTTGAAACCCCGTGGAAGCCCCACTGCTCCACAGCCATGGGGTGCACAAAAAATAAAAAGACCGGTTTGTGAAAAAATGTCATAAATATGCATGGTTTTATTATCAACAGCTACAGTGTTAAACTAATTCTTGCCCAAAAAAGTGCAAAAACAGACTCTATAAACCCAGGACAGTAAATTTATTCACAACAGATGTGGAGCACCTGGAATGTTGTTCCACAAATACCCTGAGTGTTGGTGTTTCTAAAAATGTCATTTAACAATTATTTACATTGGTACTCTTCTACATTTTGAAGCAGATGAATTCAGGGTAAGAGAGCTCTTTACATTTGGTCCCATCAGGGAATATTTCACCTTATGCAAGATGAAGGTGATGCTCTTCTAATGTTTATAGAGACCTTTAATTTTTTGCCTTTCTGAGAAGTTTGTCTCCATCTGGGCTCGAAAAACTGAGGATTAAACAGCAGGGAACGAAAGATAATATGCTTTTGAGTAAATACACCGGTTCCCATGGAGACTGACTTTCAACTGTGCATCACTCGTGTGGTACAGAGAAACAAACCAGGTTGCAAAAGCTGTTGTTTGTTCCCAGACACATTCTACAGGCTGTTTGCAGAGCAAATGTCGGTGCACCTCCGTGAGTAAAATGTTAGCTCATGTTGGCTGGATAGATTTTCACACTAGGCAGATTCAACTAGAGAGGCTTCACACAGGGAAATTGTTTTAGATCAAGCAAACAGACACAAATGAGAGGCGCAGGAAAGGAAAACAACACAGGTTTAAGGAACACTTGATTTGTTTCGTATCGTTTCGTACTCACAGGCATACAAAATAGTGATCTAAAGTCAATAGCGGCCGATAGTTTTTGGAAAAAGTCTGCTCCCCTCTGCTTATACTATTGACACACTTGTGTTTTTCCTTTCTCCTTCAAAAATGACATATGTGGAAACCACAATATATCTGTACCTTTAAATCCATATCGTGTTTTTTTCTAAATAAACACAAGTTTGATCATCTTCCGATCTATTTTCAGGAATGCAAAATTTAAAGCCATATGCCCGCCATTATCAGAAAATTGTTGCCACAAAAACATGTTACAAACACTGTTTTCATTGGAGTGGGTCTTTTAATAGAACATGTGTGATCTCTGTAGAGAGTCACTGCTTACATGGGAAACAAAGCCTGTGGTTATTGAAGGGTACTTCCCACGCTTAAAAAAAGAACAACATAGTGGTTAAAGCGAATGATGGTCTTGAGGAGGAAGGTGTATCATTATGGGTGAAAAGGTTACTAAAGGAGCCAATACCCTGACACAGCATTGATTTGTACTCAAACGGCAAAAAGAGAAAGGGATGACCAAGGGAAAACACGTCCTCCTTGCTTATTTTGGTGAGTAAATGTTAAGTGGAGCCAATGCAATTTACGATTTAACCACTTGGTGGCCTTTTCACATTCAGACCAATCCTCGTTTGAGTCATTTTAAAATAAGTTAACCTCACTGTAGAACTAAGCATTCTCTTGTGCTTCGAGTCCTGTAGGTCAATTTGATATCTTAGATAATCTTCTGGTGGTACGGTTTCCTAAAAGCGCAATTTATAATGTATGTATGATCAAAATTACACTAAAACTGGGGCATGATGATTTGAATGTTTGCTCCAAAGTAGTCTCTGAGTTGGCTGCAACAATTAACCCTTCAGTGAATGGATACTCAGACGTCATTGAATGCAGAAACACGATTATTGAACTGTAACCACACAGAAACATCTGAGGCCACAGGAGGTGGTTATTGCGCAACAATCAAGTTCGTCACATAATGGGATTCTGACTGAGCTCCACTTAATACTGAACACAAAACCAAAGGCACCACAGGGGTACGGCAAGCACTGCTCACTTGTTTTTCAATGGAGGCGAAGAAAATGAATGAGAAAAGATGGACTCAATTGTTTGCAGTGTGAGTGTGTCCAATAATACTGATGTAGATTTAAAACAATTTCTTCTCTCAGACAGGCCAAGATTTAAATTTCTATACATGAAATAAAGCAAATTCCACACTCAGTAATTAAAAAGAAGAAATGTTTGTCATAGTTTTTATTTTTTTATTTAAAACAATTACAACAGTAAAATGCTTCCTATCATTTAAGCACACGACATTAAGCATTTGACACTTTTGCAATAAAAATTCAATACATTTTTGTAATGTTTTTTAGGAAAAAGATTGAAAATTACAAATGTAAAATGCCATATGATTGTGTGTAAATAACAATAAACAATTTACATTTGGCATTTTACATTTGTATTTTTACATTTTTTTGCATTTGAAACAATATCTTCTTTGTAATTTGTTGTTTGGATTTAAAGTTACAAGATTTCATGACAGGAAACAATACGATAAGAGTGTAGAAAAAATGAAAGAAAGATGACAAGAATGACGGACGGAAGGAAGGAAGGAAGGAAGGAAGGAAGGAAGGAAGGAAGGACGGAAGGAAGGAAGGACGGAAGGAAGAAGCACAAAAAGTGTGTAAGTAGAAGAAGGGGTTCTGGGAGTGGATGGATGGACAGCAGCATGGATGTAAAAAGTAATGGATGAATGTGTGCATTAGAAGAAGGGACATATGCATGGAAGGGAGGAAAGCACGTGTCAGTAGGTATAAAAAGATGGATGATGGCAGAGGAGGTTGCAGTCAAAATAATGAAGACGAACAGAGTTGGATGGTTTTAGTTAGTTAGACAAAGCTGTCAGATGATGAGAGGCAGTCATCAGGTGGTTGAGGTGCAGTTCTGCTTCTGAGCTGTAGTTAACCGTATTAACTTACATAGATACACACTAAATTAAGCTCAGATTCATAATTTTATGGTTCTTTAGTTTACTGCAAAACAAGGTAATATGCTTTTACAATGAAGTCCCACTCCAATCATCTTTGATCTATTGTCAAAGTGTTCCCTGTGGTCTTTTAATTATGATTATGCCATTTTTACGAGAAAGAAAAAAAAACTTGAACAAAAAAACAACCTGTGTTGTTTTCTAGAACATGGTTTCTGCAGAGCGGTAGTAATTAATTAAAAAAATAATCTCTGAGTTGTGGGCGATTCCAGACCTGTGAATTCCTGACCCTTTTATCAAGCAATTTAAATCTAAAGTGCAAGTTCAATGTTATCATAGTCCACTGTGAATAAAATTTCAGAATATGAATCCTAAAACTTACTTAAAAACCAAAAAAAAATTGTAAAATATAATATAAAATATAGGCTGCAGGAAATTCAATGTAAAGTTCTCTGCTACATCAATATCTGCAGAGGTGTAAAGCTGCCACTGTCACGCCATTGCTCTTGCCACACAAAGCTGATTTGTGAGAGCTGCGATCTCCCTAACGATGGAGAGATCCACGAATTCCCACTCTGCCACCAAAATCTGCAAATCAGTGATGTAGTGTAAAAAATAAAACAAATTTCTTCTGTTAACCAAAAAAACACCAAACAAACTTTTCCAGGAATTGCTGATGTAAATGTCTGCCATTGACAGCTAGGCATGGTGTCTCCAGAAGAGGTGAACATTTGGAGTCATAGTCAACTGTACAAAAATAGTCTCAGCTTGAAAAAATATTAAAGAGTACCGGTAGATGGATCCTTACCGGGTTAAACAGTAGAATTAAAATTTGCGCTCAAGTTTTTTCATGTCAGCGAAAGGACCAATTATCAACATTGATTTTATGTGTCAAAATGAAAATACGTTAGATGCATGGTAGAAAAGTTTAAAACCAAGGGAGCTGAGGCAGTGGACTGGTGCCCTTAAGGAAGCATACTGGAAAATGTCTCTAGTTCTTACTTTTCACAGCAGGAAATCCTGGCCTAGTTTCATGTACAAAGCGATTTTGAAAAAATTTTTTTTTCCTTCCAAAAACTATCCTGTCAACAAAAAACATCATGAAGAGGATTTCAACTCACCCAATTAAGTTTTATGGTAAATCTGGGAAAATTTGGTACAAGTGCTTGAAACGTCCTCATTACCACCTCTCGTCAACCCAAAGTCATTGGCTGGTCTCCTACAGCCTTTTTAAATGTGATTTAAAGACAACTTTTCAAAACTGTCAGCTAAGATCATAACAGTTGTTTTCCCCTGTTGTGCAGGAGGAACAACTTGCTGAAAAAAGAAAACTTTCTATTTTGCAGCAACAAACATTTTCGAGATGTACAACAACAAGAGGTCCCATCTGGTTTCCTCCAGCGCCACTGACTTTGTCAGCCGTTTCGTCCTGGATTGGAGTGGAATCTGCTAACGTGTCAAAATTCATGCCAACAAGGGGACAACTAGTGCTTTCTAACCTTGTCCAAATGGATCAATACTTTTAATGCATCCAATATTTTGGAGATTTCAATAATCCCCAATATAGTCGATCAAAGCAAAATGGATTTAACAAATATTTTTGGAGGCCAAAGTTAAGAATAAATGGGACAAAGAAAAAACTAATTAAATGTACCTTTATCTGTAAAAAAAAAGCCTCTGACTCATGACTGCATGTGAATAATTTGCCTTAAGACCTGTCCTTGTGTTCAGGCTCACAATGTTGAGGTTGACATGGAAACAGACACTGAAGGGAAAACCGACCCAGCAAAAACAGAAATGGAAGGAAAATTTTCCAACTCAAAGTGACTAAAGCAGAAGGTTATTTTCTTTGTTCAGTGTTTTTTTTTCCCCTTTGCAGATAAAGCTGATCATTCGTGATCAGTAATGTGTTTTCATTAGCGGCTTATTCTGAACCGTTAGAGTGACTAAGAGGCTGTGAGCAGACATCATGTCTGTTAATCAGAAAAGTTGACGATGCTAATTGCCTTTTATTTTTAAAAACCCAGGGAAAATCAAAAACGACTCTAGAAGCATATGTAAAACAAATCTGTCATTTTAGTCTTTTTATGAAAAATGGTGCTCTAATCATTCTTTTTTTTTAAGTTGTGTGAAAAACGTTCACTGTTCCTTTCGTCCAAGTATGAGGTCTGCTTGTAATGTGATGACGTTTCAATTGTATCTTCTGAGTGTAACTGGTGGAGTTTTCCGCTCTGCGTTGTGTTCAGGCGAATGAGAGACCACACTTGGATGCCGAGTCAAACTCTTTTAATCTGGTTAACAGAAAATACAAATTCAGAATGCTGTCTGGAGTTTCTTCTGTGTGATTTTTTTCCCCCTCAGCCACGGCTCCCAGCAGTCTCAGTGCTCATGCTTATTAGCACCTCCCCCCACAGCATGTAAAGTAATACAAAAAGAACACGATAAAAAGAGAAAACTGCACCGTACCTGGTTAACAGAAAATACAAATTCAGAATGCTGTCTGGAGTTTCTTCTGTGTGATTTTTTTCCCCCTTAAACAATTGAAAAATGAACAAAAAAGAAAGAAGGAAAAGTTAATTTAAACATCAAAGAAAAATGGCGCGAACCTCAACTAGTTCACGCGAAGCAGTGCAGATCTGCTGATATAGAGCAGCCAAAAATAAATAAAACAACACAAATTACGTAAAATTGACACCACACGATTCCCAACTTTGTGAGTTATGAGTGTAACACACTAATGAACAATTTACAAAGAAATAAAACTAATAAGGGTGGACACTCGGCGATTCACGTCTTACCTCAGCCACGGCTCCCAGCAGTCTAAGTGCGCATGTTCATTAGCACCTGCTAGCGTGCTCGTGGTGAGTTCAAGTACCCTCAGACAGATGAAATACTCTGGTGCAAATGTATGAAAACGGCAGTTTACCATGGATTTGGTGGAATTACACTAATAAACTTAACACTCGTTACATTCACCCCTCCTAGAATTCCACCAAATATTCACAACACATCGGCAGAGAACCAGGTTCGTGCAAAGAAACAGAGACCAATTTCGCAAGAATCAAATTCTTGAATCAGTTTAGAGAAACTATCTGATTTAACAGATTAAAAGAAGTAAACAGGTTGATCAAGTCTGTTAACCCTTTTAGAATACAGAGATGCAGCCTACATCCCTAATTACACTGGTCAAAATAAATTAATAACCAAATGTCATAATACACAAACATCAACAGCAGATGAAAAGAAAAAGACCCAACTAAACTGTAAGTCACACCCACACAGGTTCCTGCATCATGACTTCTATAAATCTGGTCACAGGTTTAACTACGCGACCCGTTCTAGAAACAAAGTACCCTGGAACATGGGCTGAACTCACTGGTGGTACAGATCTATAGTCACTGTTGGATTCTTCGTGTCCTGAGTCAAGTAAGGGACTAGTGTCAGTCAGAGGACTGGTCACATCAGCTCTTGGTGAGTCACCATCAGCACCGGCAACGACTGGTGGGAGATCAGGGGTAATATCCTCTTCAAGGTCCCCCAAAACACTGTGGGAACCAGACGCATCTGATCCCAGACTAGTTTTCACTGAACCACCGATGATGCTGTTGTCACACCCAGACGAAACCCAAGTAGCGGTCCGCTCTTCCGGAGAATCATGTAGGAGGCTATTCAGGTCACTCAGATCCACGCTTTCTGTGTCACACCCCTCCGAAGTTGCTCCAACACCAAGATGTTGTGACTCAACAACAGGAAGGAAGCTTACATCAAGCAGCAGATTCCTGTGGACAACTTTGCAGCGTCCGTTCGAATCCTGTATTTTGTAGACATGAATTTGTGGTTGACAGGCCACAACAGTGTAGACTGTAGGTTCCCATTTGTCAGCCAGTTTCTTCTTGCCACGTTCACCTCTATTGGCTAGGAGCACTCTGTCGCCAATCTGGAGGGCAACACCCTTGATTTTTTTGTTGTACCCCTTTGCCTGATGTTTTTGCTGATGCACGGCGTGCTGCTGTGCCACTTTTGCAGCCTCTGCAAGGTTTGTGAGAAGTGTGGCTGAATAGGTGGTGAAATCAGTCACATCAGAGTCATGAAGAACTGACCGGAACACTATATCAACAGGAAGACGGGGAACACGACCAAACATTAGATAAAAAGGGGCAAACCCTGTAGTCTCATGGACAGTGGCATTATAAGCAAACGTCAATGTCTGGATTTGCTGAGCCCACTCCTGCTTTGTTCTTAAAGGGAGTGCTCTGATCATGTTGCCTAATGTGCGGTTGAAACGCTCTGTTCCTCCGTTGCCCATAGGGTGGTAGGCAGTGGTGTGAGGCTTAGCCACACCTGACAGACGCAGGAGTTCAGACAACAGTTCGCTTTCAAAATTGGCCCCCTGGTCAGAATGGATGCGCTCAGGGAAGCCATAAATGCAAAACACATTATCCCAGAGCTTTTTGGCAACTTGTTTCGCTGACTGGTTGCGACAAGGAAAAGCATGGGCCATCTTCGTGAAGTGATCGGTTACAACTAACACTTCCACAGAACGCTTGTTCTTGTCCTCCGCTGACCAAAAGTCAATACAGACTAACTCCATTGGAGCAGTGGTCCTTATGCTCTCTAGCGGAGCACGCGCGGCTGGTTCTGGAGTCTTGGCAAGAACACAACGTGGGCAACACCGGACATATTCAGAGACGTCTCGTTCCATATATGGCCAAAAGAACCGCTGCCTAGAAAGATGGAGAGTCCTAGCCTGGCCCTGATGACCAGCTAAATCATGGACACCTTCCAAGGCCTTCTTCCTGAGATCAGTGGGTAGGACAAACTGGAGCCTCTTCATCTTGGTTGCTGGATCTTTAGTTTCCCTATACAGAAGTCCATCTCTGACCACGAGTCTCTCCCAGGATTTCAACAGAGTTAGTTGGCTGGGATTAAATCCAGACCTTTCACGTCTCGAGGGGCGCACTTTGCGGATGAGAAATGGCAGCAGCTTTGAGACTGTGACATCCCGTCGTTGACTGTCCTCCATTTCACTCAAGGTGAAAGACGGCAGAGGCTCAGGATCGGTGTGCTGCAGTGATTGCACATGTTGAAGGAGACAAACAGCTTGAGTTTCTGCACCTCTTTGCCAGTGATCATGGTGCTGGAAAACTGCCTTAACCTCCGGAGAATGAACTGAGTTTGGGGTGGGAACGATGGTGGTGTGCAAGAGCTGAACTTCCTGGTTATGTTGGAGACCGAGTCTGAAAGCATCTTGCACCATGTTAACCTCAGCCCCATCAGCTTCCTGGATCAATCTGCTGTATGGTTCCTTCAAGAGTCTGTCACTGACGGGTGAGGCAAAAGGTTCACGGCTTAAAGCATCAGCCACAACATTTTTAGGACCTGGGATGTATTTCAGGTCAAAGTCGTAGGCTGAAAGCTTCGCCACCCACCGTTGTTCGTAAGCATCCAACTTTGGTTTGGTGAGCACGTGGACCAAAGGATTGTTATCGGTCCATACTGTGAATTTGTGCCCCTTAAGCCAGTGACTGAATTTCTCTGTGATGCTCCACTTCAGGGCCATGAACTCGAGTCTGTGAGCAGGGTATCGTTGTTGCGATTTGCTTAAGGTTTTACTAGCAAATGCAACTGGACGGGCTTTATCTTCACCAACAGGGAGCTGAGATAAAACTGCACCAAGGCCGTCTAAGGATGCATCAACAGAGAGAATAAAGGGCCTGTTGAAATCTGGGTGGGCCATCACAGCACAGTTCAAGAGAGCACTCTTTAGCTTCTCAAAAGCCTCATCACAAGCTGGAGTCCAGTCCGCTTCAGTCAATTTCCTGAATGTCCCGACTCCTCTTCTCATTTGAGGGTGTTTGCTCTTCCGCTTCTGTCCAGCCGTGAGAGCGAACAGAGGTTTTGCAATAGCTGAACACCGAGGGATGAAACTCTGATAAAAAAACACCATCCCCAAGAAGGACTTCAGTTTTTTTACGGAGGGGGTAGAACCATCAACATCCATCAGAGACTCTTTGGGCATGTTGGAGATCGTAGCCACTCTGGAAGGATCCACAGATACTCCCTCTTGGTCAATAAAATGTCCCAAGAATTTGACAGATCTGCGCAGAAGATGGCATTTATTTGGACTCAGCTTGAGATGGTTATCCCTCAGCTTCTGGAAAACAACATGCAGTCTTTGAAGAGCTTCTTCCTCAGTTGAAGCAAAAACTAGCAGATCATCCAAATAACAGAGTAGACTGGTAAAGTTGAGGTCTCCAAAGATATTCAACATCATGCGCATGAATGATGCAGGGCTATTACAGAGTCCTTGGGGCATTCTGTTGTACTCGTATAGCCCAACAGGGGTAGTGAAAGCGGTGTAGTGCTTGTCTTCTTCACACATGGGGACGTTATAAAACCCTGATGTCAAGTCCATTGTGCTGAAAAACGTATTGCCGCCTAGAGCTGCTAGACAGTCAGCCTGGTGAGGGAGCGGGTGTGCATCCTTTAGTGTCCGTGCGTTCAGCCATCTGAAATCCGTACAGATACGTAAGTTTCCATCCTTCTTCCAGACCATAACCAGAGGAGATGCATATTCGCTAACTGATTTGCGGATGATTCCCTTCTCTTCCATATCTGTCAGAACCTGACGTAGCTTTTGGTAATGAGCTGGAGGCACCCTGCGATATGGCATGCGAAAGGGTCGTTCGTCTGTCAGGTGGATGCGATGAACAAAACCCTGTGCCTCACCACAATCCAGGGGATGACGTGAGAAGATGTCTTCATACTGCTCTATCAGTTCCACGAGTTTCTCCTTTGAGCGAGAGCTAGCCTGACAGGAGTCGATGTCAAGCTCCCTCAATCCCAGTTCATTCAGCTTGGCTTTAAGGTCATTTTGTGAGACAGATGGTCTAGGTTGGGATTCTGAATCTCGAACCTCACTGGTGCAATGATTCTGGCTCAGGCTGAAATCCTCAATGGCAACACATGTCGAGACATCAGCAACTTTGGAATTTCGTCTGAGAATGACCGGTCTGGTAAGAGGGTTGGTAATCTTCAAAGGAACCCATCTGTCCCCATACATGGAGGTGACGAGACGTCCCACCAACATGTTCCTGGGTCTGGCTCTAGAAGAGCAGGGCTCTACCAGGATGGTGCTGCCTGGTGAAACAGGAGAGAAGGTTGGGAGTTTCCCCCACACCAAATGTTCCTTTTGTGGAAGAAGAGTAACTGCACGAGGCAACCTTACTGTTCCAATGAGGAAAGGAGCGTCCGCCCCCCTCCATCTCACTGAACAGGACATCATGTCAAGGAAATGTTCATATTCAGGAAGAGAGTGTTTGCAGTCGTTGGAAACATGTTTCCAAAACCCACTGTCATTCTTAAGAACACTCATCAACTTCTTCAGAACGTTTGAACCAATAATGAGGTCATCTCTCTGGCCAGGAACAACCAAGACAGGAACAATGCACCTCATCCCATAGATAGTGAGCGTAAAGTCATATATACACCTTGGATGAGTCTGCTTACCGCCACAACCGACCAGAAGAACTTGCTCTGCCGACTTTGGATCTCCAATCTTTGCTCCTGCCTCCAACAGTTTGTGTACTGCTCCTTCACTCACTGTGCAAGCCATAGACCCTGAATCAATCATGCCTCTCAGTTCAACATTGTCAACCTGAACCTGGGCATAGAATAACTCGCTAAAGGCTGGAACCTCTGTTGTCTTTTGAACTACAACTTGGTATCCCTCTGGAGCGATGGAGCATGCGTTGACATAGACAAGCTCAAGATCTGTTTCAGCAATGAGGGTTTTTGGTTCATCACTCACACTGCCCCTCTCCGAGCGTGAGTGTCCTAGTTTCCCGAAGGCTGGGTCTGGTTAGCACAGGTCTGAGTACGGTTCTGTAAAGGCAGTTGGTTCCGTCTTGGGCAGTTCTTTTTCCAGTGTCCAGGAGAGAAGCATGCCAGACAAAGATTGTTTCTTCTACAGTGTGAAAGAGTCGAGTGAGCCGCATCACCGCATATTTTGCAGGATCTTGGAAAGCGATCAGGGGCTGCATGCTGACCTGAACCTGATGATGCTGGAGTGTGGTGAGCGACCAAACAGTCCAATAACCGTGTCAGAGAGCGTACACCCTCCAAATGCAAAGATTGGTTCAAGACAGGGGTAGAAGCATTCATTGTTGGGTCAGAAGAAAACTGTGGTGTGGGTGGGGCAGATGACGGCAGCAAAGGGACTGACTGCTGCAGAGCCTGCATGCTTGACAGTTGAGCACTGGAAGTTATGTTTGCTTTTTCTGTTGGTCCACATGCATGTTCACCAGCAGCTGCAGATTGGGTGTAACTAGTCACAACCCTTGGCGAGGTGGAGAACTGGCGGTTTCTAGCCCGACTCTCCCGCTGGAACATGGTGATGCGCTCCTGAACCTCACTATTTGTCCATTCTTCTGCAGATTTAAAACTCAGCCTGTTTGCAAGGACTGGGTCTGGGCAATACTTAATGAACATCATAGACACCTCCCTGCCTGGGTCCACCACACTTCTACCTTGTCTCCGCAGGCATTCATCAGCAACGTCGATGGCCTTGTTCAGCCTGATCCAGTAGTCCATCACACTTTCGGTGGGGAGTGGCTTGGTGTCATAAAAGTCAGCCATGGGCATAGCAGAGTAGGCTAGCTCACCAAAGTGCTGCTTTAATAAGTCGAATATAACAGCAGGTGTTTGAGAGTCGTCAGTCAATGGAAGATTACGTAAAGTCACTGTCACTACATCTCTAGCTTTTCCCAACAACTTAGTTAAAACTTCAGTTTTCTGTTGTTGAACTGGAAATTCTTTCTTAGACAGAAAAAGCTCTACCATCTGAACCCACTCATAAACTGAGCATTTGTCACTCCCATCACCTCTGTATATTGGTGGTTCCTTAACATCAGACTGCATTACAAGTTTGACACCAGACAGGTTCAGCTCAGGATGACTTGGAGCTGTTTGAAAACTGCTGTGGGACTGTGAAGGAGAACTCCCAACATTGTTCTGAATCTGAGCAGCAATAGACTGACCAATCTGATTAGCCAGGTCAGATATTAAAATGCTGAGCTCAGCTCTGTCTGTGTCTTGTGAGTTTGTAACATGTAAGGGGGGGTTTACACGAGTAGAGCTCAACCTCGGCGTTCTTAACGCTCCTACCTGGGGAGTCTCAGTAACATCTTTAAACCATCCCCTCCCAAAACCCACATTCGAATTAACCGCCCCATCAGAAACACATTCATCAACGTCTGGATTATGTGTCGTAAACATGGCGAGAAACCAAAATAAAACAGGACTGAAAAAATATCAGACACTACAGAATTCGAAAAAAAAATGCTCAACTCGACCTAATTAAATCACTAAGTCCAAAATATTAACACTCCAAACCAAACAAACTTGAAAAGCAGTGATGAGATGATCTTCCCGGTGATCGAGATGACGTCGATGCTTCTGGAATCCAAGAGGTCACGGCACCAATGTAACTGGTGGAGTTTTCCGCTCTGCGTTGTGTTCAGGCGAATGAGAGACCACACTTGGATGCCGAGTCAAACTCTTTTAATCTGGTTAACAGAAAATACAAATTCAGAATGCTGTCTGGAGTTTCTTCTGTGTGATTTTTTTCCCCCTCA
Organism: Oryzias latipes; assembly: GCF_053564925.1. NCBI lineage: Eukaryota > Metazoa > Chordata > Actinopteri > Beloniformes > Adrianichthyidae > Oryzias > Oryzias latipes. The sequence continues at coordinate 26,385,530 of NC_136248.1, read as the reverse complement.
GCCACGGCTCCCAGCAGTCTCAGTGCTCATGCTTATTAGCACCTCCCCCCACAGCATGTAAAGTAATACAAAAAGAACACGATAAAAAGAGAAAACTGCACCGTACCTGGTTAACAGAAAATACAAATTCAGAATGCTGTCTGGAGTTTCTTCTGTGTGATTTTTTTCCCCCTTAAACAATTGAAAAATGAACAAAAAAGAAAGAAGGAAAAGTTAATTTAAACATCAAAGAAAAATGGCGCGAACCTCAACTAGTTCACGCGAAGCAGTGCAGATCTGCTGATATAGAGCAGCCAAAAATAAATAAAACAACACAAATTACGTAAAATTGACACCACACGATTCCCAACTTTGTGAGTTATGAGTGTAACACACTAATGAACAATTTACAAAGAAATAAAACTAATAAGGGTGGACACTCGGCGATTCACGTCTTACCTCAGCCACGGCTCCCAGCAGTCTAAGTGCGCATGTTCATTAGCACCTGCTAGCGTGCTCGTAGTGAGTTCAAGTACCCTCAGACAGATGAAATACTCTGGTGCAAATGTATGAAAACGGCAGTTTACCATGGATTTGGTGGAATTACACTAATAAACTTAACACTCGTTACATGAGCAAACCATTTGCAGAACCATTTTTTAATATAAGTTGTCTTTTATTGAGTTTTTGGCTAAGGGTGTGACTTATACTGAGGACCGATTTATTTGTGATGAAAAAAAAAACTATTAATTTAGTGTGTATCTATGTAAATTAATCCTGTTACCTAAAACTCATCAATTTATAATCCCACTAACAACGGCTCGCTCGAGCAGTAACCCTCTTGTGGTTACAAGAGGGCACTGCAGATGCGTTCATCACTATTTGATAACAGCAACGCAGAAGAAGAAGCGCCATCCAAAACATACAGGGAGGATAATTTGATCGTTGTATTCCTGACCTTTATAAAAAATAATTAAAGAAAAAGAAATATATAAATAGATTAAAAAATAAATGAGTGAAATTAAATAAATAAAATTAATGAATATTTTTTGTATTCCAAATAAGACAGTCTTATTTTTGTTTTATTTTCCTTCCCTCTGACTAATGCGCTGGGACAGCAAGTCATCCAACGGGGTTACAGAGAGATAGAAGGACCACAAAGCAGCTATCTTTCAGATGCAGCTCTTGCAGTTAAGAGTGTAAAAATTGCTATCAATTAAAAAAATAAAGGAAAAGACTTGTATAGCTCTTCAAAATAAATAAACTTGATATCTCAAAGTCATCTGAGTCTTGAAGTTTTTTATTTAAAGTCTCATACTTGTAAGTACACTTGTAAGTGAGTCTTGTAAGTGAGAAGACTCATTTACAAGTGAGTCTTCTCACTTATCATACAGTGAATGCTTCCATGTGGCAATGAGGCCAAAAACTAGATGGTAGCTTCTCTTATACACGATGGGAAAGAGACAGCGGATGCAAATTGAACGTGTGAATAACATGTGGTGTCAACAAAGAAGGATGCCGCTTGGTGTGTTTGTTCAGAAAAGTTCGACTTATACTCCAGGGCAACTTTTATATATATTTTTTTTCTTAATTACTTTGCATATTTTAGCTCCTGCAACTTATACAACTGTGTTAATTTATGCAGGAAAATAGGACAGGTAATTTTTTAAAAGATTGGTTGAGAAAAAAATGAGGGAGTGAATGACACTGCAAAGGTGGATGTACTGGGTCATCAGAAACTTGCGAGCACCCAAACAAATAGCTGACTCTGTATTCTTCAGGCAAAATGCGGTTACTTCTTCAGCAAAGCAGGCCACTAAACTCTGCAATGAGGTTAGGGTCATAGACAGGACTCAGCTTATTACTTTATGTATGTGTAATGATGCGTGTGTGTGTGAGTATGCACTGGAGTGTGTCAGCCTGATCTGAGACGTAAAGGGGGAAGCTAGTCAGGGAGGAAGAGGAGGTCAGCACAGAGTGAGAAGCCTACCTTTACCGCTTGAAGGGTCTTTTCCCAGTGGGACAGCCCTTGCCACCATATTAGATTTTCTGCCTTATTGCCTCCGCCAAACTCTTGCCTCAGGTCACGTTCGGGTAGAAAGGGGACATCCATTACACCCGTCTCCTGGAAACCTCACAGATATGTTGATCCAAGGCCGAGGCTTTAATATCAGCCAGCTAAGCTTTTTTTCCCCCTGGTTAATTCAATTCAAGCAACATTTACAGCAAATCTGTCAATATTGAAAATACTCCTTTCTCATCCATTCCTTGGGCTACAAAATCCGGGAAGATTTAGCATCTGCATCTAATTCACCACGTTGTATGTTGACCGTGAGGCTCATATGGCAAAACAGATTACCATAAGGAGAAGTTTTGATCTATAAATCAGATTTTAAAAAAAGATCTATGAACGCAGAGAAACACATTCCCCCCAAATCACTTTATCTCTATCGCCTTTGCAATTTGAAATCTCTCCTGAATGAAATCCAATGCACCTGCACACAAACATGCTTACAGATATAAACAGGAAAAAGTGCATTCCCACTCATTTATAGATTTGCCCTCTTAATAGGACAATAAAGGGAGTCATGAATGTAAATTCCAGCTCTCATGTGTTTGCTGGGGTAATATTTAAAGAAAATGTCTCCTAACAGAAACAGAATAGCTTAAGCAGGATAAGCGTCTGCATCATATATTCACGCTCAGCCTGCAGATAACCTTGAACACTGCGCACGCTCTCACACTCAACTGTCCACAGGATAATAAGGAGCAACACTATTATCTCCTAACATTTATCAGCCTGCTAAAAAAGTTTTGTGAGGCTAAATTTGTCCTGAAAACGACATTTCCAACTTATAACACAAGCTGTAAATGTTCTGTGTGGGTTAAATTCAAATATTTATTGCTGTTCTGAACGCAGGAATTATGTCCGTTTTTATGCAAAATGTTGTGAGGGTCTAAATATTGAATGAAGTCAAAGGCTGAATAGAAATGTGGCATTGACAAGAAAACATCTGTAGTGGCTGTTTATCTATAGGGAGAAACATAACAGCAAAAAATGTTAACAATTCATGGAAAGAAATGACTGAACCATGTATAACATGAAGGCCTGTGAGACAGACTGGGTCTAACTAAGCACTCTTTAACAGAAAAATTAGACTATATGAGATACGTACCAAATTATTATGACAATATCCTCTTCAACAATGAAATAAAAATGCTTGTATGTGTAAAGTTGTTTTTTTTTAGCCAGGTTTTCCCACCAACCAATACAACAGAGCTCTAATTGAACCCCACCCTTCAGACAAAGAAGTGCCTGAGACAATCTAGTACATCACTGCAGGTTGATAGATGCCCGTAAGGAAAGCATAAATGGAGTGCCACAACCAAGGGGCTGGGATAGTGTACAGAAACATGTGCAAAGAATATGGACGGACACCCCAGAGTCATTCACCTTTCGGCATATCCCTTCAGGAATCGCCACAGCAAAACAGAAATTTTTATGCCGGACCCCCTTCCTGACACAATCCTTTATTTTATCCGGGCTGGGGACCGTCAAGGGGGGACACAGACTTGGGCTGCCTTAAGGCTACATAGTAGTAGTGCAAAGGGTCTTGCCCAAGGACACACAGTAGATGAAGCTCATTGTGCCCCCTGGAACCCCAAAGTCAAAGTGAGAAACGCCTCCAAACCAGATACAGACGGACTGGATGGCAAACAACCTGACATCCATGAGGACCTGACATCCTCATTCCATGAGGAAAAAATAAATAAAAAGGGGAAACCTGTTGTGGTGGATGTGGCAATACAAGTAAACATCCAGAAAAAGATTAATAAATAACTGGAGAAACACCAAAGACTCAGGAAAGAACTGGAAAAATCTTTTGCATTCAATATTGTTGTACTCACTTGACACTTGACACTAAAACTACTTCAGCATCAGTGAGGCAAGTGCAGCAAAGAACCAGAGCAGTTAGCATATCTGCTCTGCCTGCACACTTTGCTGTCCATTGCTGCACAGCAGCAACACTCGTGTTCAGTTGTCAGGTTCAGATGACCTTGGAGTTGATAAACCCAAGCAAGTGCAACGAGAAAATTATCCAGCGAAGTATTTTAAGTTCATGGTATCAAAAAAGTGATGTTGCTTTTGTCACAATTTATTTGATCTAAATGTGATGTAAATTCTCCCTTTTTAAATGTTTTTATTTACATCTAAGCCTTGACCAAGGTTTTGAGTTTCTTTTGTGAGAGTCTGAATAAAATAGATCAAGGAACAGCTAAAATAGTGTGCATGACCTTCAGGCTACCAGGCCTTTGGTGGATGGTTAAAACAATTTTGTTTTTTCAAACAAGTGGAAAGACAAATACTTCATGTAGCCTGTTAATCTTTATTTATCAGACATGTCTGTGAAAAAAAGCTGGTGTACCTGGAGGAAACCTCAAAGAAAAACCTTCCAACTTCCCACAGACGAACTCCTGAGTGGTATTTGGACTGCAAATTTCTCAGTTTTAACCACGAAACCACATCCTGTCCAAACATGAATGGTCATATAGAGCAAATTTATACATTTTCTGTAAAGACAAATGAAAATGTGCATTTGATGGCCTTTGAAGCTAAAATATAATTCCAGTGTCTCCAGTGATGGAGGAGATTCTTTAAAAATGCCGGAACGATTTATAGCGCAATTTCCAAAAACTGTACAGAAATGTTATCTCTTAAGATTCTTTTATGGGATTAAAATTATGTAATACTTCACAAAAAAAAAGACAAAAAAAAAGAGATGCTCACCAGATCAGAAGACTGCCAGCGTAATGTTTGGATTTTGCTGACTCCACATTTATTTTAGACTTATAGGGCTCTCTGTCAGTAAAATTGAGTGAGGTGTTAAACACCTCTGGGCTAAAAACCAGTAAAAAGTTACAGCTCCAATTTCCATTCAGCATTAATTAGTAAGTAGCCAGCTAAAATTTTAATTACTGGTAGATCCAGCTGAGGGGGCAGTTTTGAGTCGGGGGAAGATGGCAAGATGGCATTTATATATTTTGTTTTCCTTTTCTTTAGTAGAGGGAAAAGTTGCAAAACCAAAGGCACAAAAGACATATTAGCTGACCCCAAAGGGAACCGATGTGCCACACAAAAATAAGTCTGCACTTTTTAAAATTGAGGAAAAAAAACAGATAATTGAGTGATTGCACAGCACGTTGTAAATCATTTTGATCAATTTTTTATGTTTTTTTCATCTTTTACCTCTTCTTTTCAAATGCTCAAGTTATTATTTTTTAACCTCACTAGTAAATAGGAGAGATGGAAAATTACCAAGAGCGGCTCAAAAATCCTTTTGGCCAATTTAAGCGGGTCAAGGTTCTTCTGATTATCGAGGTTATCTTTTTACTTTTTTTTGGAATAAATAAAGTCCTCCAACAAACACTGTAAGTTAGGACGATTCAACAAACTAATTAATATTTAAAAAAAAAACACAATCATTTCAGCAGTCCTACTTTGGTCATTTTAAAAACTGAATGCCAGGTTTGCAGCCACCATGCCAAGCATCACTCTGTTTTTGTGCTTTTGGCAGAACGTGTCTGCAAATGTGTGACTGCATGAAAAGTTGTGATAACGAGCAGAAAAGTTGTCAACGCTTTTGTTACTGCAGGAGAGCTTTGGAGAAAGGCTTTTTTTTTTAAATAGTTAAGATCTATGGAATAATATGTGCACGACCCCATGTGCAGGCATTGATTGGCTTTGCTATTTGTGCTTTAATTGGGCCTTCCCCACCTCTGCCTTTTGTGAATAATCCACAACCAAGTTGGGTTCAGTCGGAGGAACTTTTTTGTTTCGAGTGGCAACAAACAGAAACGCTTTTGGACTACTACAGTTAAAAAAATGATTTAATTTGTTCAATTAAATGATTTTCATATTACATTTGCAAGATTTTTTTCATGTCAGTAAAACAGGGATTTTGCTCAGCTTTGAATGTCATTTATTTTCATGGAATTCCCCACAGGTTATGCCTGTTTATTTTTATAACAAAGCCTCAGAAGTGAACAACTAAAATAAATACATTTATGTACCACTAGATGCAATAATTTATTGCACTAGTGCAATAAATAAAAGCGTCTCATGTGCGGATGCCTCCTTATGGACCTTTCCTTGAGGGTTCTCTGCAGCAGCCTTTAGAAAATAATTCTGTTGGGAATCTGAGTGGCTTTATTTTATGGGTGGGGTTAAGGGGTAATGAATGATTCTTTTAAGGGAATTTTACTTTGTTTAACACAAACATTTCTTTATAAAACAGTTTTGAAAGATTCTGTTTTTACATAAGAAAAAGGTGAAAATAGAGTTTGGAAAATGAATTACTGAAAATTAAAATGTCTCTTGTTTCATCATTTAATGACAAAGCTACACATCACCATGTGGTTGAAGGAGATGCTTTGTGTTATGGTTTTCAAAAATCACTATAAAGAGAACACATTTTGTTTTATATATATATATATATATATATATATATATATATATATATATATATATATATATATATATATATATATATATTTATAATTCTGGAGCTTTTTCAAACTTATTATAACTGTTACCTAATGCTAAATTTATTTTTTTGGTGTGTGTGTGTTTGGGTTGTCCATCATCACAAAAATGCCACAAGAACATGTCAAAATACAAAAAATACAATTTTCGTTGCAGTGGGTCTACAGAAAACATTGATGTATGACATTATATTTGAACGTTTTTTTTACTACAAAACTTTACATTTTTCCCCTGGAAACCATGCACTTCTGGGACAAACATAAAAATGACACACAGATAGGCTTTAGGAGGAAATATTTCTGAGAAGGAGCTGTCAAACCGTATTTCACAAGTTTTACCAATCTGATTTTTCCCATCTCTGCTCTTTGATTACTAGCTAGATCAGAACATTCTAGGTTTTGACTGACTGAGCATACTTGACCCATACAATTAAGCAGCAGGTAGTGTTGGGGAAACTGGAAAACTACCAGGGTGGTAAATCATGAGAACCAGGGAGGAACTGGCTGGAATAGAATTCCCTGACTGTGAACTGAGTATGACCCTGCCCTCACTGTCCTGCCTTTCTGGGGTAGCTACAGTAGATAAATGAATGTCTTGAGGTAATCTTGTTTCACAACACATGAGATTTGTTCATTTTTGTTGGCAGTGTTGGCGTCTGAGATTTCTTTGTGATTTCTTCTTCTACAATTACCGATTCCCAGGTTCATCAAGAAAGTAGCATCGTGAACGACAATGATCCCCTTTTGGAGGACCCCAGAGGACCTTGATGCATTATGTGCCATAACACAATTCCTCTAAGACAACAATAAAAAATACTTCAGAAGAAAGGGCAGAATTAACAACAAAGTGTGTTTACACTTAAAGAAAAAAGAACACATATTCTGTTTTTATTATTCTCCTTTTAACAGCCTCTTGAGAGGGCCGCATTCTTTCTTGGTTCTGTCTCGTGTGTAGTTGTTAGCAAAAAGGGAACTTTGTGGGCTTTGGTGTGTTTTTGTTGCGTCCTATTCCTTTCTTGCAATTATTCTAGGCACAAACGCAGCAGCAGTCAAATAAAAAAAAATAAAATAAATAAAAACACATCTCCTCCTTTCATCTGCTGTTGGCTGGACTTTGCCACAACAAGTCATTTTTACTGTAGGAACAAGACAAAGAAACCACTGCAAACTTGATGTCCATTCATATTTTAGACCTGGACTTGTTTTGTTTTCAAGTAAATGATTTTTGCCAGGTTTGCAAGAAACTTTGCTTTTTAAGATAAATTAACTGGTTCCACTGAGCTTCAGGTACTCCTGAAAGAAATTATCTCTTCCCCACTAGAAGAGATCAGTAAGATTCACACATTTATAAAAGTCCTGTTTATCACAAATTTACAACATGTTTAAAGCTTCTATTATTGAAAGACCCATTCTGATGAAAATTGTGTTTTTGGTGTTTTTAAAAACTCCATCTAGAGATGGAGGGTATTTATATAGAAAATTAAGCCTTAAATTGCATTTCTGAGTAATTCTTTATTCAAATTATTGTGAATCGGGAGCAGACTAAAAAAGGCAGTTTGAAAAAGATTGTAGTCAATGCATCCACTTGTAGATGACTGTCTCCACGGGTGGTTACTCACACAGGCTCGGGTCCTCTTCCAGAGGCCTAGGAGCTTGAGGGTCCTGCGCAGTATCTTAGCTGTTCCTAGCACTGCACTTTTCTGGACTGAGAGGTCTGAGGTCTTTCCAGGTATCTGTTGTAGCCACTCCTCCAGCTTGGGGGTTACTGCCCCACATGCACCACTGTCACCTTCACTTTCCAGGCTTTCTCCAGTTCTTCTCTGAGTCCCTGTATTTCTCCAGTTTCTCATGTTCCGTCTTTCTGATGTTCCCATCGCTTGGCACCTCCACAGCCACCACAACGACTTTCCTCTATTCCACTACAATGTCTGGTTGGTTTGCCATTCCCATTCTATTTGTCTGGATCTGGAAGTCCCACAGGATCTTTGCCCTGTCATTCTCTACCACCTTCAGAGATGTTTCCCATTTTGACCTTGGGGTTTCCAGTTCATATTCTGCACACATGTTTCTGTATATTATTCCAGCCACTTGAGTGTGGCGCTCCATGTATTCTTTACCTGCCAAAATCTTACACCCTGCAGTTATGTGCTGGATTGTTTCAGGGGCCTCTTTGCACAGTCTACACCTTGGGTCTTGTCTGGTGTGGTAGATCTGAGCATCTATCGCTGTGGTGCTCAGGGCTTGTTCCTGAGCTGCCAGGATGTGGGCTTCAGTGCTGTCCTGTCTTGATATCAGCCACTTCAGTTATGGTCCGGTGTCTGAGACATTCACTGAGCACACTGTCAGTTGGGGCCTTAAGCTTGATGTATTCATGCATCTTGGATGTTTCATCCTGGATAGTGGCTTTCACGCTCACTAGTCCTCGGCCTCCTTCCTTGCGGCTAGCATATAGTCTCAGGGTGCTGGAATTGGGATGGAACCCTCCATGTATGGTGAGGAGCTTTTGTGTCTTAACATCCGTGGTCACTATCTCTTCCTTTGGCCATCTTATTATTCCTGAAGTGTATCTAATAACTGGCAGTGTGTAGCTGTTTATTGCCCGGGTCTTATTCTTGCCATTGAGCTGGCTTCTCTGGACTTGCCTTACTTGAGTAACTCGAGATATTTAGCTGTTGCAGCTTTCTTTGTTGCCTGCTCCAGGTTGCCATTTGCCTGTGGAATTCCAAGGCACTTGTAACTGTCCTCAATGTCTCTGCTATTGTTCCTTCTGGGAGTGAGACCCCTCCTGTGTGGACTACCTTGCCTCTCTATGTCACCATCCGGCTGCATTTCTTGAGCCCGAATGACATCCCAATGTCAGTACTGTAAATCCTGGTGGTGTGGATCAGGGAGTCAATGTCACGCTCACTCTTAACATATAGTCACCATCCATGTAGAGGAGGTGACTGATGTTGGCCCCATTTCTGAGTCGGTATCAATAGCCAGTCTTGTTGATTATTTGGCTGAGGGGGTTCAGACCTATGTAGAACAGCAGTGGGGACAGAGCATCACCTTGGTATATCCCACATTTGATGGACACTTGTGCAAGTGGCTTCCCATTGGCTTTAAGGGTGGTTTTCCACAGCTTCATTGAGTTTTCTTATGAAGGCTCTTAGAGTCCTGTTGATGTTGTACAGCTCCAAGCATTCAGTTATCCACGTGAGTCATAGGCTGGGTCATAGGCTATCCTGTAATCAATCCGGGCTGTGCACAGGTTGGTGTCTCCTGACTTGCAGTATTGAGCGACTATTCTGTCAACCAGGAGTTGCTGTTTGGCTTCTGTGGAGTCTCTACCAATACCCTTCTGTTTTTTGCTCATGTATTGATCCATGTGACTATTTATCTTGGTTGCAATGATGCGTGACATGAGCTTCCATGTTGTAGAGAGAGGTTATTTACCGGTAATTGGATGGGACTGCACCTTTTGAGAGATCCTTCTGGATCAGGATTGTTCACCCTTCCGTTAGCCATTCGGGGTGAGTCCCATCTCTTAGCAACTGGTTCATTTGTGCTGCCAGGAGCTGGTGGAGTGTGGTGAGCTTCTTTAGCCAGTAGGCATGTATCATGTCAGGGCCTGGTGCTGTCCAGTTCTTCATGCCTGAGACTCTTTCTTGGATGTCTGCCACTGAGATGGTTACTGGATTCCGTTCAGGGAGGTTGCCATGTTCTATTCTCAGAGAGACCAGCCACTTGGCATTGCTGCTATGTGCTGTCTCTTTCTCACACATACTTTTCCAGTACTGTGCAGTTTCTAGCCTTGGTGGCTCTGCTCGGCTGTTTTGACCCTGCCACTGAGCATACTCTTTCACTGGTTGAGTTGCGAATAGCCTGTTTATCCGTCCGGCTTCATTATCTCTTCATTGTCTGCTCAAGGCTAGGAGTTTTTTTCGGCAGTTTCCAGTGCTTCAGGTATGGGCATCTGGCTGTATCTCTTAAGTACTTGCTTTCTCATTGTACCTCTTTGAGCCTCTGTCAGCTTACTCACATCCCTCCAAGTTGCCTTGATTTTGGTCTCTAACCATTGCTTCCATGGTGATTGTTTTCTCACATGGTTGCTCTATAGCCAGGCATCTCAAGGATCACTGCTGCTGAAATGTAAACCAGTTCATTGGTTTATGTGATTGCTGTGGCCCTCAATGCTTCATTCACAGTTTCCAGGAGACTTTCAGGCGGTACATCACTTAACCGTTGTAGCTGGTGTCGGGGTTGCCTAGTGTTCATTCTAGACATGATCTTGTCTTTCAGGTCAATTGCTGCCTCGCTTAGCGTATCTGTGGTTGTGAAGTGTGATAGAGGGTGAGAGTGTGGCATAGCTTCCTCTCTGACCTGCTGTTCTTGCTCTCCCGTGGTGTTGCAATTGTATTGTACCACTTCAATCTCAAGCTGTTTGCGGATGTTAGATTTTAGAGCATTGGGCTACCAGTTAGCCTTGATTGTGGGTTTCGAAACATCCATTGATTCCCCATTCTCTGCATGTAACGAGTCCATTTCTGTCTTGTTCTAGTAGCCCACTTTCCATCAGGGTGCTCTGGTCCCCCAGCACCTGACGCAGACCTTGTTTGGCTGGGCGACATCTGAGCCGGCATGACATGTGGTTCATTGTCTCTCATGTTGTGAGGTAGGCAGTAGCGTTAAGGGTCTTGCCCAAGGACCCTCACTGGGTGATGTTAATTGCTCACCATTGTTATGGTGGAGTTGTTTTATTCAGGTTTCCTGGTTTCCTGCGTGACAGTCCTGCACCTTACCAACTGAGCTACCCAGCCAGGTAGGGCATTGCTATATGCAGTGACATCTCACCGCATATATATATATATATATATATATATATATATATATATATATATATATATATATATATATATATATATATATATATATATATATATATATATATATATATATATATATATACACTGTCATGATTTCAAGGCAGGGGGAACCCAGATGCTGGAACCCAGTAAGAGGTCCGGGACGTGGCAGGTAAGAAGGATTTATTATTTTCTTTGAGGCTGGCAAAGAGGGTTGGCGAGAGGTGATCCAGATGGATTGTCTGTGGCACGGCTGGAGGTGCGGACGCGGCAGTTCACTGATCCTTCCCGACAGCAGGCTGGAGACTGTGCTGACGTCACTCTTGGACAGGATTCCTGGGACAAGGAAACAAGATTTAGTGCTGGAACTAGAAATTCAACAAGATGTGCTAGAGCTAGATGAGACCAGGCTAGTCACCAAAATGGGCAACAATCTGGCGCTGATTATTGGCATTGGGTCTCCTTTTAAGCAGCAGAGGTTGATGAGTTGAGTGACGGCAGCTGGAGAATAATCAGGAGCAGAGTGGAGCCAAGCTGGAGGGGGAGGAGTCTGACAGAGGCACCATGACAGTACCCCCCCCCAACGACCGCCTCCAGGCGGTCCCGGACGCCGATCCGGGTGGGCACGATAAAAGTCAGAGATCAGGGAAGGGTCCAGGATGAGGGAACGGGAGACCCAGGAGCGTTCCTCTGGACCGTAACCCTCCCAATCCACCAGGAACTGGTGGCCACGACCCCGGCGCCGGACGTCCAGAATGCGGCTGACCGTATAGGCAGGCGCACCATCAATGAGCCGGGCGGGTGGTGGGGACGCGGAAGGCGGGCAAAGTGTGCTGTCCTGAACAGGCTTGAGCTGAGACACATGAAACGAAGGGTGAATCTTGAGAGCCGCAGGTAATCGTAGCCGGACACAGGAGGGACTGATGACCTTCTCGATGGTGTAGGGACCAATATAACGAGGAGCAAGCTTCCGAGAGGTGGCATGAATGGGTATGTTCCGCGAGGACAACCAAACCCTCTGACCTGGCTGGTAGGTAGGGCCCACCACCCTGCGACGATTGGCTGTACGGCAGTTGCTCTCCTTGGTGCGGAGGAGAGCAGCCCTGGTTAGATGCCAGATGTCTTGGCATCTCTTGAGGTGGTCCTGAACCGAGGGCACTGCCAAGTCCAGTTCATGAGAGGGAAACAGCGGTGGTGGGTACCCGAGGGCAGCCTCAAACGGAGACAGACCTGTGGCGGAGGAAGGGTGAGTATTATGTGCATATTCAGCCCAAACCAAGTACCTTGACCAGTCCTTAGAATTGCGGTCAACGAGGCAGCGAAGGGAGGCCTCGAGCTCCTGATTGACACGCTCAGCCTGCCCGTTAGATTGGGGATGGTATCCGGAAGTAAGGCTGATGGTGGCGCCCAAGGCTGTGCAGAAGGCCTTCCAGACCTGAGACACGAACTGGGGTCCGCGGTCTGAGACGATGTCCGATGGCAGCCCGTGATGACGAAACACGTTGTGAACCAGAGCGTCAGCAGTTTCAGTGGCTGTAGGCAACTGAGGGAGGGGAATGAATTGCACGAACTTGGAGAAACGATCAATGACAGTCAAGATTACAGTGTTACCCTAAGAGACGGGAAGGCCAGTGACAAAGTCGACAGCTATGTGAGACCAAGGACGGCTGGGAGTGGACAGTGGATGGAGCAAACCGGATGGAGGACGGTTGGAAGTTTTGGAGCGGGCGCAGGTTGAACAGGCAGCTACGTACTCTCTGACGTCTTTGGCCATCGAAGGCCAGTAGAAGCGTCGACGGAGAAGATGTAGTGTTCTGGCTACACCACCATGACAGGCGATGCGAGACGCATGAGCCCAGGTAATAGCGTCGGACCTTAAAGATTGAGGCACATACAAGGTGCCAGGAGGAGGATCAGGATGGTCGGTGTCCTCACCTTGAGCCTGAATGACTTTAGTCTCGATGTCCCAGGTGAGTGCCCCAATTATGCATGTGGAGGGGATGATGTTGGTAGCGGAGTCAGGATCGTCGGAGGAGCTGTATTGGCGGGAAAGGGCGTCTGGTTTTATGTTGCGACTGCCTGGTCTGTAGGTAATGGAAAAATTAAAACGGTCAAAAAACAAACACCAGCGGGCTTGACGAGAGTTCAATCTTTTAGCAGTCCGGAGGTATGCAAGGTTCTTGTGATCCGTCCAGACTATAAATGGTTGTGCCGCTCCCTCCAGCCAGTGCCGCCACTCCTCCAGAGCAAGTTTGATGGCGAGTAGTTCACGGTTTCCCACGTCGTAATTTCTTTCTGTGGGGGTGAGTTTCTTAGAATAAAAAGCACAGGGTTTGAGCTTCCCGGTTTTCTCCTCCCGCTGGGAAAGGACCGCCCCAACCCCAGTGTCCGAAGCGTCGACCTCTACCACAAACTGCCTGGTAGGATCAGGTTGTATTAGGATGGGAGCGGACACAAAAAGTTTCTTGAGGGTGTCAAAAGCATGCTGGGCCATGGTGTTCCATTGAAAAGATCTGGTGGTAGATGTGAGCTGGGTGAGTGGAGCGGCGATACTACTATAATTCCTAATGAAACGACGGTAAAAGTTTGCGAATCCGAGAAACTGCTGTAGTTTTCTGCGTGTGGTGGGGGGTTCCCACTTTGAAACTGCTTCGATCTTAGCTGGATCTGGACGGATACCGCCTGCCTCGAAAATATACCCTAAAAAAGGGATGACGGATGAGTGGAACTGGCATTTCTCGGCCTTGACGAATAGCTGATTCTCTAAGAGCCTTTGCAAAACCTGACGAACATGAGCTGGGTGTTGACTGGGGTCTTTGGAGTAGATGAGAATGTCATCGAGATAGACAAACACGAACCGGTTGATAAAGTCGCGGAGAACGTCATTGACAAGACGCTGAAAAACTGCGGGGGCGTTAGTAAGGCCAAAGGGCATGACAAGATATTCAAAATGACCCAGGGGAGTACTAAACGCGGTTTTCCATTCGTCCCCCTCCTTAATCCGGACCAGATGATAAGCGTTACGCAAGTCAAGTTTGGAAAAGATGCGGGCCTCCTGGATGGAGTCGAAAACGGAACTAATGAGAGGGAGAGAGTACTTGTCTTTGATGGTTATTTGATTAAGTTTGCGATAGTCGATACAGGGCCTGAGAGATTTGTCTTTTTTCTGTACGAAAAAAACCCCGGCACCGACGGGGGAAGATGAGGGGCGAATGTGACCGGAGGTGAGGGCCTCCTGTATGTAACTCTCCATGGCGGCCTTTTCGGGCCCGGAAAGATTAAATAGTCGACCCTTAGGAAGGGGGGCGCCTTCCAGTAAGTTGATGGTACAGTCATACGGCCTGTGGGGGGGAAGCGAACTGGCTTTGGATTTGCTAAAGACAGTGCGTAAATCGTGGTAACCTTCAGGGACGTTAGAAAGATCAATCTGCTCAGGAGTAATCACCGGGGTGACGTTCACTGAAGGAATGGCAGAGAGCATACAGTTAGCGAGGCAGAATTTGCTCCAATCAGTAAGCCGGTGATTACTCCAATCAAACTGAGGATTATGACGTTGTAACCACGAAAACCCCAATACGACTGGGTTCTGAGGGGAGTGGGTAACAAAGAACCGGGTGGACTCACGATGGTTGCCGGAGGTGACGAGAAGAACGGGTTTGGTACGGTGAGTGATGATAGACAGATGCTGACCACCCAAACCAGCGGTTTTGACCGGGACTTGAAGTTCTTCTGTGGGAAGAGACAGCCGAGAAACAATGCTTTGGTCTATGAGACTCTGTTCAGCTCCAGAGTCAATGAGGGCCTGGGACTCAACAATCTTGGATGCATGACATAACTTGACAGGAACATAGAGGAAGTGCTTGGAAACAGGGGATCTATCACCCGCCCGCGGCCTGTCGTCTAGCGGGGGGCTGCAAAGTTTAAACGTACTGCACACTGATTGACAAGATGTCCAGTTTTACCGCAATAGAAGCACGCACCTTCAGCTCGACGTCTCTGCCGCTCCTCGGAAGAGAGCTTGGAGTGCCCGATCTGCATGGGTTCCTCAGGAGAACTGCTGGAATGTTCAGACGTGTGAGCAGGTGAAGAGTGCGGCGCATTACCTTGGGCTGAACGCACGGGACTATTGCGGGGATGTGTAGTCCGTTCATGACGTCTCTCTTTTAGGCGGGTGTCTGAGCGCAGGGCAGCGGTGACGAGATCCTCAAACGAGTGGGTCTCCGGTTGCGTACATAGATGGTCCTTAATGTCATCATTCAGGGATTGATAGAACACTCCTCGTAACGCGGGATCGGTCCATCCTGCCTCCACTGCCAGGATCCTGAAATCTATGACATGGTCGCTGACTGACCGGTTACGTTGTTTCAGGGTTAGCAGCTTACGTGTGGCCTCCTCCTGCTTTTTAGGATGATCAAACACCAGCTGAAACTCCCGTATGAAATGTTCAAAAGAGAGATGAGAAGTTGGGTTGACTGCTAAGAACGCCTGAGCCCACTGTAAGGCTTTGTTGCGAAGAGAATTAACAACCAAGGTTATTTTGCTAAGGTCGGACTGATAATAACTAGGAGCTTGTTGGAATAACAAACGACACTGGAGTAGGAAGCCACCACATGCCTCCACGTCGCCGAAGAATGGCTCAGGTTGCAACCGGAAGTTTTCCGGGCTTGGAGAGGAAACGGAAGTGACGGCGTTACTAGGAGCCGGAAGCGTAGCCGTAGCAGCGGGGCTAGCTACCCGACCAGATAAATCCATTAAAGTCTGTGTTAAACTATCCAGGCGCTGAAATAGTTCCTGCTGGGCGGACGCAACTTGAGAGAGTGCGTCGGCTTGACGCCCTAACGCGATACCTTGTTGACTGACCGCGTAGCGGAGTCCCTCTGGGTCAGCTGGGTCCGGGGTTTGGCCAGATCGTTCTGTCAATGATTTCAAGGCAGGGGGAACCCAGATGCTGGAACCCAGTAAGAGGTCCGGGACGTGGCAGGTAAGAAGGATTTATTATTTTCTTTGAGGCTGGCAAAGAGGGTTGGCGAGAGGTGATCCAGATGGATTGTCTGTGGCACGGCTGGAGGTGCGGACGCGGCAGTTCACTGATCCTTCCCGACAGCAGGCTGGAGACTGTGCTGACGTCACTCTTGGACAGGATTCCTGGGACAAGGAAACAAGATTTAGTGCTGGAACTAGAAATTCAACAAGATGTGCTAGAGCTAGATGAGACCAGGCTAGTCACCAAAATGGGCAACGATCTGGCGCTGATTATTGGCATTGGGTCTCCTTTTAAGCAGCAGAGGTTGATGAGTTGAGTGACGGCAGCTGGAGAATAATCAGGAGCAGAGTGGAGCCAAGCTGGAGGGGGAGGAGTCTGACAGAGGCACCATGACATACACAGCTGTAACCCCACACTTGAGTACAGCAGATCCCTGGAAAAAATGGACCCACATAATCATATTCATATCAGATTTTATGTGATAGTCTTTGTTTTGCTTTTAATTTGACTAAAATCAATTTGACTGAAAAAACAAAAATGAAAATAATTATTGAAAAGGTGGTCAGATGTTACAAGCTTGTCCAAAAAAAGTAACAAACGCTAAGTAGGTTGATAAAAAAAGACCAAATAAACACAAAGTAAAGGCAATACATATTTCTTCTGCGTGTTTTTCTATGAACCTCAAAATACTTTCAACTATTGCTCTGGTCATCTTACTTTTACATACTTTTTTTTTACGTGTGTTTAAAGTGTCACTTTCGCAATGACAAGCAGAATACTCAGGACTTTATGAACCTTTATTCTTCTGTGCAGAAACAAAGGGTCATGCATACATGGCGATAGAAGCTGAGTTTATCCCTTGTAAAGTGCAAGCAAGAGCCCTTTGTGCAATTTGAATAAAAGCCTGTTAGCTGAAATCTTCCATTCCTCCCACCAGCATCCTTCTATCAAAGGCTCTCATGGGGCATGCTTGGTTATTAGCCGCTGCTCCATATTTGTGAGATGTCACCAGTAATAAGCAGGTTCCTGGTTACCTTTGCCGGTGTCTGTCAGGCAGAAAATTGGATCCTCAGCTCCCACAGGTCCCCAGTGGGACCTTCAACCTGCCAGCACCATCAATTAGTCCAACGTTCAATATTGTCACATGCTACAGGGAGCTGGAGACTGGGTACTGTCGGAGCTTGGAGACAAAATTTCCTGGCTTGTAATATTTCTGCTTGTACTGTATGGCCCTAACAGGAGAGAAAGAGATGTATAGTGAATCTTTTGCACCTTGGGCAAATCCATAAAGCACTGTAATGCTGTGAAACACTACTGGGTTTTGTTTTTCACCCTTCTACCTCTGGTAAGGTGTTCCTCATAGGCCAAAGGGTAATGAATTTTATCACGTAATACGCATTAAAAAACAACCATCTAATGCTACTTATATTGTCATGTATGTTTCATTAATTTTAAGGATCAATGTTTTATTAACAACTTAAAGGGGCGGCGAGGGTCCAGAGGTAGAGCGGTCGACCTCTGATCGGAAGTTTTTAAGTTCGGTTCCCGCTTTGCTTGCCCATATGTCGAAGTGTATTTGGGCAAGACACTGAACCCCACATTCCCACTAGTGACTATACTGTTGGTTGGCGCTAGTGTTCAGCAGCAGAGCATCAGTGTGTGAATGTGTGTGTGTACACCGGTGACTGTTAAGCTGTGTCCACACAATGCAATTCGAGTGTAAAATTTGCGTCAAACGCCGCTTTTTCAATGGCAATTTGCTGCTCAAGGCCTGTCCAAAAAAGTTTTCAAAATGTTAATGTCCATGGGAGGAGCTACTGCCAAATGTGTATATGTATATCTTATTTACAATGCATGGAAGACACAGAGGATGCTTAGAGATCAGATTTATTCATTTTAAAAGGTTCTACAAAAGCAGAAGCACTCACAAGGTCATTCAGAGACTCAGTTTGGTCAGCTGTATCATCTACAGCAGAAGCTGAATCTGAATGACAGCCCTTTCCTGCAGTGTTTCCGTGTCTTGTCTTGATAATAATAAGAAAAATATCAAAAAGTTTAAGATGCCTGCTCTCCTGTCTGGCATGTTCACTCCAGCCAAATGGGCACTGCAACACGCTGGTTGCCTGTCTAGGGCGTATGCCACCTTTGCCCAACAGTAGCCAGGACTGGCTCCGGCAACCACTTGGCCTCGAGGGGGATATAGTGGGTTAAGAAAATGGATAGATGGATGCAAAGGACAACTACACATCAATCCTCCTTGTTGGATTTGGACACCTGCTGTTTGAGTCACTGAACACGTCTGTGACCAAAGCTGAGTCCCTATTTGACACGGCACGTAGAATTTTGCCACAGTATAAACTTTCAAACTCTGGACGCGCTGCAACGCTTCAACCGACACTCAAATTGCACCGCAGAGCCTCAGATTGTGTCTGTACATTGACTTAACATTAAAACTCGACGCCCCTGATATGCTATTGGCCTTCACTGTGATCGCAGCTTGAAGGCACTTTGGCCCTTCATGGAAAATAGTAAAGCACTATACATAAGTTATTCCATTTAACATTTAAAAGTAAGACATTGTGTTTTATTGTAACACCATAAAAACTCACGTTAGCATTAGAAAATGAGTATTCTCTGCGATGGGTTAGATATTCTCTTGTCTGACTATCCATGATGGTATTTCTAGCTGTTCTTTGTTACCTAGGATATGAGTTTTCCACTTCTAAATACTTTTTTAAAGCCTTTTGAAGTACACACTATGTTTTTATCCTTAATTGCTTCATTAGCCAATTTGTGAGAGTCCAAAACTGAAAAATGGTGAAAACTAGAAGAGCTGGTTAGAGGCTGTTCAGAACTCTAAGGTCAATTGTTGGCGTTTCCAGCAGGAAGTGATTTACCGGTCCTTCAAGTCTTGATGCTCACAAATATGAGGATATTTTATATTGTGTGGTTCAGTGCAATTTCCTATTCAAAAATCGTGTTCTTTTAATCATATCAACAAACAAAAGGTTCTCACCACTAAGAGCTAAATTAAATTTTCTAAAAGCATACCCCTGCACTTTAAAAAGCAATTACCAGACTAAAACTCTTCCTGCCTGCATTAAATTGGACTGAACAATTTCCTGCTCTTAATTTTAAACCAAAGTTTCTGATTTTGTACCAGCGTGTGTTTTTCCATCGCTTTTCCTGCTGGAGCTTTCCTTTGAAACAAATAACTATGATTTTCCCGCTCTCTATTGCTACTCTTGACGTGGCTTTTCAGTTACAGTGATTGTGAGGGCTGCTGCTGAAGCTGGGCCCCCTCAGAGGATTTCCAGCTGCGGTTCTATGGATGATTGTCATGGATACTCTGTCTTGACTCCTGGTTAAATAGGGTTGGCTCGACGTTCAGTAGTTGGGTCTGGGTGGCTCGCTCATTCAGCTCCGGGACACAAGAGGACTGCATTTTATGTTTCCTCAAAGAAAGCTCACAAGGAGAAGAGAGTCTTGTGTCTCACAGTACTAAAAAAGTGTTTCACAGTGGCTAATGGAACAAAAATATATTGTATACAGTTTTTTAAAGATTCCAAAATGATGCCTTGTGCGTTGCGGTAAATAGACTTTTCCTTCTTATGAAAGAAAGCTTGTTTGTGAATGTGGTTCATCATGACCACATGTACTCCTCGTGGTAAAAGAGCCCTCTTTTTTAATAACTGTGACCAATAGGGAAAAAGAGGAGTTAAACAAAATTTAAAAAGAATCAGTGGTAAGACGTATATTAGGAATAGTTTGAAGTGGACGCATGAGTCAAATGTTTACCCTTTTATTGATGAAGCTCGTTTAAAAAGTAAAAAAATAAAATAAAATATAGCAGGAAAATCTTGAAAAACTGTAAAGCAGATAAACTTGATGTTTTGAAAAGAAAATTAAATGACAGATTTAAAAATACACAGTGGGATACCTAGTCCTTTTACGACACACACTTTAATGTGAAAAGCATTTTTAGACATTTTTCATGTGTTTTTAAAAAAGTAAATACAAAACTTTCTTAGGGACACCGTTAATGTCAGCCATAGAAATGAAAATGATCACACTACATAGCTATAGACTTAATTTAAGTTTTTAGATTAGGATTACAATTTTCCCCTTTCATGGTTTTTACTAAAAGAGTCTATTTTGATGTCAGGTGGATACAGACTGTCTGCAGACAAAAAACGGGCAAACCTGTTGGGTACGCACACAATTTTAAGATTATAGACCTCTTAATGAGCTGGTAGAGTGATAATGTTTGTACACATTTTTAACTATGGGAATGCTTTGGCCGACAGGCCGCAGCGAACACTTACTCACACATACAATACACAGAGGTTGGTAAGGGAGAAGTAAATGAGATGCAGGGATTTCATACAGATTACTCCTTTTTTTACCTCCCTGAAAGCGGCGCAGGGAGGCCCAATAGTTCAAATAATAAGGAAAATATACAATCAGAGACTAGTTTTTGTTGGCATCCTAAAAGCGTCCCACGTGCATTTGCGTATCATATGCACACCTCAAGCATTCAGCATTTGCGCGCAGTCAGTAAAGAGTCAGTACGCGCACCTCACTAATAATTACAGTGCAGCGTAAGGGCCCCGTACAATAGCATCACCTGTACGTCATGAGTGCGTGTAACTTACATTATCCTTACTGATACTTCAGGATACACCTACCACACGCACGACAATGGTACATTCCATTTCCATGACATCCCTTAAAGTGGCCACCTGAGCCACAGGGAACAGCAGGACACACTTGCACTCCCTTGTACAACTTTCTACTGCCCACAAACGCATAGCACACGTACAAATGCGTGTGACTAAGGTATTACAAAATTCATAAAATGATGAAATAAATGAACAAAGAAGACTGACAGATGTTGGAATGAGGTTACGTAGAGCTGAGAATTCAATGAACCTGTGCCACTGTCTTGGAATATCGAGGTTTTAACTTCAAATCTAAAATAAATTGAGGAGGTTTATTAGATATTTACCCTTAAAGTAAAAAGAAGCAGTTTGAACTGAAATAAAAGACCAACAATTTAGAAATTTAACCTCAGACTTTTATAGTCAGACGTTTACCAGCTATAGAGGTCTGTACAATTGAATTACTCGATTGCCTCAGAATTTCACCTACCTAAAGGTTTTCCCTCAGTGCATTAATATTCTAATCAAGGTCTTGACAGATCAAGAGCTTTGGCAGGAATTCTGCAAAGACGACAAAGGATCCACATTTACAAACCTAAGCACCTGGAAGCTCATCAGAGCCGACCACAGGAACATCAAGGCGGCGATAAGAGGTGAAGAGTGACTGCTGCTCCCAGACTAATCAGTGCAGTAAGTCCTTGTCATTGTTCTGTCATGCACATCACCCAAACTCCTCATGTGAGGCTCAGAGGCATGATGAAAGGGCTTCACGGTCCCACTCAGAACTGATTTATTGCTTATTTATCAAACATGGGATTCAGGAAAAGAAATTATGATTAATGTGAAGACTGGTGCTTCTTAACATTCAGGGTTATGAATGCGGAAAGAGCCAGATTTTTTCTGTAGCCCTTGCCTAAAAGGTCGATTTTGTCCAGATTACCAAAAAACCTAAAAGCGGATTCAAACAGACAGTTGCTGTCAGTGACTGATGAGCTGTTTTGGTGGATCAGAATCCCCTTGTGTTCAGATTCCTTCCCTACCTAACACCTTCAGTTGGTACAAAGGTTTACTAAGAAGCAAAGGCAGCACGAGGAAACAGTGCAGGGCGTCCCTTGAGCTTTAATTCCCATCAAGAATGCAATAGTAAGAGACACGAGATCGCCTACATGAGTAGGTTAATAAGTAACCCATCTTTTCAGTGTTTAGGGAGGTGTTTCTTAACTAGACAAGAATTTCTTCAGCAGCAGTTCAGGTGAAAGTGTATTAATAAAAACATTAGTTATTTCCAAAAAGCAGGACTAATTGGGATGACATGTTTGCTGTTGGCTGTTTGAAAATTGGGAGTTAAACTAGATTTAAACACTTTCGAAAAACAAATTTGAATGCAAAAATGATTGAAAAAAAACATTGTAAGCACTTCTTTGTGGGGTATTTAGGCTGGCATTTTTGTCAGTTTGAAGTAAAACAAATTTAACTAACTATTGTAAAAACATGGTATAAAAAAGGCACAATGCTTTAATTAAAAGAAATTGAGTATTTCTTGGGTTTAGCTTGAGCCGTCTTTGGCTATAATGCAGTGCTCAATTTGTTCCGTACAATCTGTCTATTTCCAACAGATGTTCCTTTTTTTTGTCTCAGCATGCAAGCAGTTTGAAGGTGTGCCCATTAGCCAACTTCACCTGTTCTTTAAATTACCCAATAGGGGACCAATTAACAAAACTAACGTTCTGCAGCCATTCTGTTTGTCCTGGTTTATATTTAAGCTCAAACTTTTGCAGACACGTTTCCCCCCCGATTTTAAGCAGTTTTAAAAAAAGAAAAAGAAAAGTCACATTTAAAAAGGATCAGGAAGTGCAACTTTTTCCTGATTCTCGATTTACTGCATTATTCTGCGATTTTTATCTGCCCTTTTAGGCCCTAATTTTAACTTTTAATTCTTGGAAAAGCTTTGTACCAACTGAAAGTGTTAGTAGGGGAAGATGTCTGATCATAAGCAGATAAAGCCTTAATTTTTTCTTTTGCTTCCTAACTATTCTTAATGAGCCATTGTGACATCACAACGCTTAATTAATTCAAATCCAGCGTCTTTGCAACAATTAGATTGAAAGTCGAGCAATGTTGAGAGGTGCACTATCCTCCAATCAAAATGCCGGTCTGTTATTTTTTTAGGGGCAACAATATGGCGTTTCATCTCTGCCATAAACTGAAAGGGCGTAAAGACAACTGAGCGGGTGTATTCAGGAACTGAGTGAGTGAACCTCAAAACCGCGCAGGCGCAGTTTTAACCGAGAGACCCCGTATTTTTACACTTCACAGCTGCAATCCTAACTGAGCGGGGATCCTGCTCGGTCAGTTCCTCTTTGCGCCCTCAGCAGGATTTACGCTCATTGTTAAGGGGGCGTTT
Organism: Oryzias latipes; assembly: GCF_053564925.1. Classification (NCBI taxonomy): domain Eukaryota; kingdom Metazoa; phylum Chordata; class Actinopteri; order Beloniformes; family Adrianichthyidae; genus Oryzias; species Oryzias latipes. The sequence continues at coordinate 26,362,112 of NC_136248.1, read as the reverse complement.
TTGTCACTTGGGGGGCGGTATTTAGGAGTGTGATTGTCACTTGGGGGCATGAACCTTTCTGGTTGATCTGATTGGCTGAAATTTGCATGTCAAGTCTGGCGAAGCAGCGGGGCGGGACTTTCTTTTAGGGGTTTACAGGGGTTTTGTAGGAAAGACCATCTTTACAGCACAAAAAAAACCCCGCTGCACTTTCTTTCCTTGGTCTTGGGTTGTTGGTTAAGGTTTTAATCCACGTTACATCCTGTTTTTTTTTCTATGAAAGCCTCTACAAACAGGGGTGGTGAACAAGTTTGACACAAAGAGCCGACATTTCTAACTGTGATAGTCAAAGAGCCACACCACGCACTGACCTGCCAGACACACAAACACAAACACATGCAATTAAAGCCATATTATTTTATAACACACTCCTCTCTTTACAACACAACAGCACTTGATTAAATGGCGCTGTTTTAGTTATGGGTGTTTTTTTCTGTATTTGACGTTAACACATGCATGCTGGTGTGTGTTTTAAAAAGGCAGCGAGCGCAAAACCGAGATTTGTGATTTATTTTTTATCTTTTCCGTCATCAAACAGGATCCAAAAATTCATCAAAGTCTTCATCTTCTGCATCTGAAACAGCTGGGCTTAATTTCTATCAAACACGCCGGCTTCCCTTTTGTCGTTTTTAGAGTCCGTCTCTTTGCCGTGCGGCTCCAAAGAATAGTGAAGGCAGACGCGTCAGCCCAAGTTTAAGCCCTACAGTCCAAAAGTGTGGCGTAACTCACCGGCGCTGCGTCCCTGTAAGAGGAGCGGAGGATGGAAAGCTTTTCACTGTCATCTGCTGGAAGTTGCTGCGCTCGAGTCGATCTTCCAACATAGGCAACCTCGCCTTGTTTCCGCGGAAACTCAGCTGCTGCTGCCTCTTCTTGTCTTTTCGGAGTTGGTTTTCCAGCGTCCTCACTTGCGAACCATGTATTTATTATTTTAAATTCTCTGGCAGCTGCAGTTTGGTAAAGTTAGAAAGATCTTCACAGATTTGGATTTGCGGCCCCCAATAACTCTTCTGATAAACGTTCAAATGTGTCAACGGGTATCTCAATCCTTTTGTATTAACACAGAGAGTGAACCACAAATGCATTTCTAAAGAAAAAAGATAATTTCTTTTGCCTTTTAATCCCAATTGTTCGCTTCAAGCTGTGAATCCAGACATGCAGCAAGCTGGCTGCCAAGGGACCGTCAACAAAGTGTAAACTCTGTGAAACACCATTCTGTAAAAATCAATAATCTCACAAAAAATAATAAATGTCTATATTTATATGAACTGGTAATGCAGAATCATCAGCATCTATCGTGTTACAATAAATATCTGGTAGGAAAGTCCATCTCTGTTTTATCTTGTTGCATATAATTTTTCAAATTTTAATAGATATGAATCATGACTAAAGTTATCAGTAGTTATGAAGATACTGAAGTTACTGTCACCAAACCTTCTGTACGGATTAATCATGGCCTTACTGTTATACTAAAATAGAGAATATGTCAATATTTCACTTTGTTTATTTTTAGGAATTTATCATATTTACAAATGGATCAGATTTGGTCCAAAATCCTCAATAGCACTGAAGATGCTAGAATTTTTTTTACATAATCTTTATTGCAGTAGGAAAATAATGACTTTTGTGGTTGGATAATGTATATTCAATTAAAATAATGCGTTCTTATACAAAAAAATGCTGCTCCCCGAAGTTGCATGTTTCTAGCTGAAAATTTTCTATTATGACATAAAAAATAAAAAGACCTTCAAAACTGATGAGAAGCTTGAATCTTGTTTATCTAAAGAGAAGGATGCTCCTCTTTCTGAACTCTACCAAGCACTTTTTTCCAGTTTTTCTTTATATGAATTTAAATTGCATGTATGCTTTTCAGATTGAGACAAAAGAAGCAAACATTGTGAAGAAACATTCTGTTTTTACTGGTCAGTGTAAAAACTGAAAATAGCAGCGTGTGAGCCTCTGTTGTGTCAGATAACATCTGTTGCAGAGAGTTTTTGAAAAACCAACAACCATAAAAAAGTAAGTCTGGCCTGTGTTCTTCTCTGCACTCAGAACTAAACAAACAACTTTTATATTTTTGTGTTGTTGTTGCTTTTGTTTTTCTGGCCAGACATATTACCCTCTGTTTTTGGAGCAGGATGCTGCTTTTATGTGGCTTGAAACAAGGTAGGTGTTTTTTGTTTTTTTTTCGTTCTGACAATTTGACAGCTTAATGCATTCTTTAAAATCGTCTCTTTCTCTTCTCTTTGCGATGCAACTTTGAAGTACAATGTATTTACAAAAGTACTCCCTCACCCATCCAATTATTTGAATTCAGGTGTTAAAATACCTTTCAAGGCCACAGGCGTAAATTGTACACTAATGCACAATGGCATGTACAGACTGCTTCTACAAACATCAGTGAAAGGATTGGCTACTCTAAGAAACTTGGTGAATGATGAATCTACTTTTCTACCTTGCTTTGAGGCCCAAAGCGCCTTAGAGTCACAGTCCAATTCACCCATGCACACACACATGGCAGCTCCTCTACCCCATGGTACGTATACATCAGGCATGCAATGGACATTCAAGAATGCACTCAGCAGTGGTTCTTGAACAAGTTTTTAGCATACGGCATTCACACTTGACTGTCGCTACCCGATACTACTGCAAGTAGTCACAGTTGAAAGACATTTGGTGCAAAATGTTGATTAATTTGTATAAATCCAGCAAATTTTGATCCAGGCTTTTTCTTTCACAGCTCTATTGCAATTTATGGCAGAGGGAGCCGGTTTAGCTCGTGCTGGTTTGCGGCGCCTTCCGTCCGTGAAACCAGGGTTCGACTCCGGGCTGCTCCCTCTTCCCTTCTCTACCTCTGCCGGTTCCAAGCCCGGTTTAAGAAGGTTGCGTCAGGAAGGGCATCCGGCGTAAAACATTGCCAAATCTACCATGCGACTCGTTCGCTGTGGCGACCCCTGATGGGAGAAGCCGAAAGTGGAAGAAGATTGCAATTTATGGCAGACTTTGTGTCTTATAATTCGAGCACAAACCTCAATTATTGTTCTCTTTCATGATCAATTTTCATTGGTTGGTACTTCCGTGTTTTGAAAAGTATGCTACCCATACGTTACTAACCAAATCGGAGTCCCTGATTGGTCAAAAATAAACTGGTTTAACTTTCAGTTTGTGTTCAATGGAGGTAGAGCCCGAAAACCTGCATGGTGACGTGTTTAGACAAACGTTTTAATGCAGAAGCCTGGAACACACATTTAAACGTGTTTACATTGAGGTTTTCTTGAAAGCGGTCGCTTAAACATGCTTTTCTGAGGATGGTGTTAACTGTAGCATCACGCTGGCACCACCATCAACCACCAGGAGCAATGTGAGGTTTAGTGTCTTGCCAAGGGACACTTCTACACATAGGCGGGACAACGGGAACTCAACTTGTGATCCTCCTATCGAAGATTGATCCTGCTACTTCTGCACCACAGCCATCCCACCAATGAAGCACTGTTTCAGAAGGTCTTCAGCTCAAAAAAAGTCCACCCTGTCCAAGGTTATCAAATAAACCTGCAGACCTCCAAACTTTATGTGGCCTTAAGATTATCTCAAGAACCATGTGTAGACAGCTTTATGGTATAGGTTTTTATAGCTAATCCGCTGCATCAAAGCACCCACATCAAGTGTGATCTGATGGACGAATCTGGTGTGAAGTGTAAAGTTTAGTCAAAAAGAGGGTTATGGTATGAGTTTGGGTCAGGTACCTGAGTCAAATAAACCCATTTATGCCTCAAAAATCAGATATTGACATTTACTTTGGAAACGCAATCATCACAGGATCAGAAAGGCTGAAGTACCCTGGGCCTCTAGTCTTTCACAGCTTCTATTTTTGTTTCGTTAGATACAAAAGCATAACATAAATTGGATAACTGTGGATTAATGCAGGGGGGAAATTAGACTTCTAAGTTTTTTTTTAATCAAGTTTCTTATTGGTTCTCCAATATCCAATGGAAAAATCAAATCTTAATTGAGTGTTTTCAAAAATCTGATAACTAAAGTAATCAGATACTGTTTTGAAATTTAGTTTATATGTTTGTAGGCTGACTCAGAGAAACTCATACCAAAAGCTTTTCATTGATTCCCCAACCTAAGAATGGTTCTTGTATTTCCAACACAACCACACACTAGTACACAAAGCAGGGACCATCAAGACACAGATGATTGAGTCTGGTGCATGGAAACTTGACTGCTATTGACCTGCTGTTGTCCGGACTGTAACCTGATAGAGCCCATTGGGGATGAACTAGACTGAAGACTGTGAGACCAGGCCTTGACCCACTACTGTGCTTGTGGAAGAATTGTCAAACATTACCATAAACACATTACTAAAACTGTGGAAAGACCTTCCAGAATAGCTGAAGGTGTTGTACCTGCAAAAGGTGGGCTGACATCATTGAACCCTATTGATTAGCAATGGGATGTCACACATGTTAGTTCTTTCGGCATATTTGTCAAAAGAACGCGCAGACGGCTTGATCCAAATGCAGCAGGTTTATTAGCTCAGCCAAAAGTCCACAAAGCTAATTCAGGGTCAGGCAGGCAGGGGTCAATAACAGGTATGGAAGCATCAGAGGAGATACGGGGAAGTCAACATCCAGGCAAGAGTCTGGGCAGGCGGCAGGCAAACAGAGTCAGGAGACAGCAGATCAGGTCCATATATTATGCTTGGTAAAGAAGGCAGAGTGGCACAAAGCTCTGCAACTGAGTGATGCTCAGTATGAAGTATTGAATGAGAGGCAGGTGTGTAACATCCAGGAAGTGCGCACTGGGGTTGGTGGGAGTTGCAGTATGGAAAGAACTCTGGAGATGGTTCCCACTGGTGTCCAGAGGGGGAGACAGAATTCAGATTTCTGACAAGATCCCTTCACCGGTGGTTTGGCAGAGATCTGTATCCAGGACGCCCTTTCTGCACAACCCTGCATTGTGACCCAGACTATAAGGGGACCGAAAGGGGCTTCATCAAGGACCCGTACTGGAAGAAGCTCATCACACCCCCTGGGAATTAAACAAAGATTTTCCAATGAGCCAGTTTTGCCTTAACCAAATGAGCTCTCCAGTTTCTTGGATGTCACAAATGTTATTTTGCATGAAAATTTAAAGAACTATTTTGAAAAAATAGAGTACTTTCACATATAGCATACATATTTTTAATGACATTGGTTACAATAATTTCTGTCATGACTTTGCAGCAGGCTGCCCCTACCATCCAATAGGCACGTTGAGGATGTCAGCAGGCAGAAATGCTAATCCCTCTTGGGTGTTCACATAGTGAAGCAAGGGCAACAACAGTGCAGTGTTATCGGTGTCAGAACTACCGCATAGACTATCAGATGAAGGGTTGTAGGAGCTCCGAGGTGAAGCTTCACTTTGCATCAGAATAAGAGGAGGAAGAGATCCGTTACCAGCAAGTCATTTGAAATGCTTCTGCTTTTTATAGCAAGCGACAGCTTTCTGTCGTGATTAGCAGATAGATTAGCAAACCATGACATTCCTCGCATTTGCACAATTCTCTCTTTCAGTCAGGTGGGCATGTTTTTTGGTTTGTTGTCATGCCTCTGCAGTAATCTGGATGTTTACCCTGCTAGCATGTTAAAAAGGTGATACAGGGAAAGAATGCTAATATCCTGAAATGCAAAACAACGTGGAAAACAATGATAGTATAAGTACAAAACGACTCATCAATAATTTTGGACTGTTTTTAGCTATTTCCTTTTATGTTATTTTTTTTTCACAATTATCTATTTGTGCTAATTTGCTTTTATGTCATATTTGCTGATTAAAATCACTCCAGCACAGTTCCACTGAGTGCTCTGTTTGCTGCATGCCCTCCAGGTTCTGTCTGTGCTGCAGATCCACTCATCAATTTATGTTTATGTGGAAAACAGCACACAGGTTCATTTAACTGTTCAGCCAAATGTAATGATGAGATTGCAGCAGGAAATCAGGCGCAGTTATTTAAAATTGCATGTCTGTGCATTATTCTCTCTTAACGTTTGTTTTTTTTCTTGAAGGAGAAGTGGTAATGGCTCCAACTGAGAATCATGCATGCACACAGCAAAACTAAAGATCCCACCTACCCAGGTTGCCAGATTTTAGTGGAAACTTTCCGCTAAAACATAAAGTAAATAACATAAAAAAATCTAAATTACAGGATCTCAAAAAACTGGCCTATGAGAGTAAGACAATTACATAAAAAAAAACTACACGAGCACATAAAGTTCTAAAGTTCATTTTAAAATATTTAACCAACTGAAATTAAAAACAATATTAATGTTAAATTAGATTACAGAATCAAACAAACCTCAAAACCAGATTTAATATGTTGTGAAATACTTTTCTCACATATCAAATGATTTAAACAGAGCTAAGGATGAACTTTGATACATTTTTGCATTAAAAAAACAAAAGAAAAGCTCTATTTTTGTGCGTGTAAAACACAACATTCATGAAAGAAAGTCAGTTCATCCCTTTAATATTGTATTTTATAAGCAAATATCAATACAAATAAACCCAGCAGATGTTAAGCATAAAAAAATGGACACCAGTTAGAGATTCCTGTTTCCCCCCCTACTGAAGCTGAGATGGTTTAGTCTATACAGTTCAGTTTTTGCATTGCTCATTTGTGCAGCTTGAACTTTTAACCCCATTTTGGGATTTGTACAAGTGACAGATAAATAGCCCCGTCAGTGGTGGCAATGTCAGATTGAGTCAGTCTCTTGTTGTAAAATGAATGAATTATTCATGCTGCTTATGTGAGAAACCCGTTTGTGTGATTATTGCCAACCATTTTCAATAAAGATTTTTGAATGTTGCATTAAAACAATACAAGTAAAGTGCTTTTTTCTCCTCCAATGCTTGTAGTTTTACCACACGGTCACGATGGAAGAAGTCATTTAGGGCGACCTTATTAATTTGTGTAAACTAGTTAATTTTGCCACCCCTTTATCAAAAAATCAGATGAACTTCCCAGCTGTAAAGAAAACCGACTGGGAAGCTATTGTTCTTTAGAATATTACTAAACAACAAGTACTGAACTCAACAGAACTTATGTTCAAAGATTCCTGTTTCCCAAAGCGTAATGACACAAGTTAATTACAAATTTCAAATCCAAATATAGTTGTGTCTAAAGTTAAAGTGTGTTTCTCAGATATGTTAAAAAACACATCTGATTTCATTTTTATAGGAAAAACATATAAACACATTTGAAAGACTCGAGAAGAGATGGGGATTGTTCTAATTTTGTTGCAGTCTGGATTCATATTTTAAAAGAAATCCAGAAACCTGTTTAAGTGATTTTTAGGCCATCCAGGATTTTATGAACATGCAACCCCACTAAAACTCAACCTGTTCCTGCAATTTTATGTAACTTGGTAACTTTGCCTGAACTTTAAGCAAAAGATCTCATTTTGATTAAGTTCCACCAATTTAAGTTTAGTGAATTAAGCATCAATCTAACCGATCAAACGTGGGAATTTTTACATACCCATTTCCTTGGGATTTTAATGCAGACATGGCTAAAATATCTTTTTCCAACAAAGATCACTAAAGATTAAGCTCAAAAATGATCAAATATTCTTAATGAAAGCTAAATGAAATGGTATTGTTGGAGCACAAAGGAAAGTTTACGATAACGAGAACCATTAAACAGAAACATTAATGACTGAAAGTTAAAGTCTGCAGGAGATTGAGAATTTATCACCTAAGGATTTGAAAGGAAAATCTTCAGGCTCTATAGGTGAAATATGAACTCATTCAATGTTATCAGATGCAAAGAACAAGCGTTTGTACTGCCACTGAAAAAAAACTGTATATAGAAGACCTACTGAACAGTTGATAAAGAAATGTGATCAAAAGCAGTAAATTCACAATTTAACCAATTATAATGAATCTGAAGGATATTATTGACCAGCAGAGATACAAAGTGTTTAGTCTGAGCAACCTTTCTAAGTCTGTTTTCAAATTATAACTGTGTTGAATGAAAATCTATATCACAGACTTCAAGAACTTTACAGAAAGTTAAGACTAAATATATAAATAATAACAAAATAAAGCAAACAACATTGAGGAATGACCAATAATCACATTTCCAAAAAAACTAACGGAAATATAGTTTTTTTCCCAAAGACTAATTAAACATTTTGACTAACAAGATAAGTAAAGTAAGTAAGGACCTTTTTTATGGAGTCCTATACTGTTCATAATTAAATAAATAAATATTTAATTAAATAAATAAATATGACTTCATGCAAATACACAATCAACCAATGAATCTCTCATAAATATATAAAAAGATCATGAAATGGTGAAAAAACTGCACACAGATTTTAAATTAGCCATTATATCATTCAATATATTTCATTTTGCTTTAAAAACCTGTTCAATATTTTGAAACAGCAATTTAAAATTTTCTTTTTATTCATGTGGAATATTATTATAATTCTACTTCTTTTTTCAGAACCTCCGATTTCAAAATCAATATTTCCAAAATAACTTTGTTTTTATTTCATGTTGCTGTTTTTCACAATGGCTTATTTATTTCATGAAGAGCTTCTTCAGGAAAATGTATCTGTCTGTCAATCAAACCAGACAAGGCGGAGACACTTTTGTGATTGGCTACTCCTTTACTCAGACATGAGCAGCAGCACCCTGACTACATCGATCGGAGAGGCTTCAGCAAACGTGACGGCGCGATGCCCACTCCTCAACACTAGGGGGAGTATGCACCTCAACACATCCACAGTGTTACCAGTTTTGGTTCTAAATTTGCGGATAAAAGTGGCTTTGGGTGAGTGTGCGTAATTCGGGTGATTTTGTGGTCGGTTCGGCAATTTTCATCTTCTCATGAACATTTAGTAGTGGTTTAAGTTAGGCTGGGTGGCTGTTGGAGTTCCACAAAACTTCCATGAACTGGAGTTCCATGAACGCAACATGCCGCGTGTGGGATGGGCTACCAGCTAATGTTTTTAGCCTTATAGCCACATGGAGCTGTGGCTGTGTTAATCTCATTTAAAATGCATGGATGCACAATGCACACGGAGTGTTAAATGATCAGGTTTATTTATTTTGAATAGTTCTACATGATAACAATGTTTCCATGTTTGAGTTCATGAGATCATCCCAGAGAGTCTCTGCTTCAGGTCCTGCAGTCAAACTACGTCTTAAAATAAATCACATGTAAATCAGAGAGCCCAGCGCAAAAGTGTGTGTGTGTGAGCGCAAGTTAAGGGTCTGTTGTTCAGTTCGCCAGAAAAGTAATAACAAAAAGGATATCCAAAGTATAGAGACTGAATCTTTTAATAACCCGCTCTGAGAGGTCTGAACGGGGAAGTGATCCCCAGATCAAACCCCGGATCTCCGCTGCGTTTTACAACCAGAAAGAGAAACTTTCGCAGGAAAGGTTCAACATTTTCCCCGAGAGGGAAAAATAAAACCAGAGGACCTGATTTATAATCATTGTCTCAATGAAAATAGAAAAACATATCGTAACGTTCAGGAGGCCCGAGCAGGCTTGTTCATAAATATGCCATCTGTCTGACTGGCACACCGCAGAGCGGGTATCGAGGAATATGAGTCGATTTCCATGGATCAGCAAATGAGCGTTTAGATCCCACCCACATTCACTGATTGACAGACAGACTCATTCTCCTGAAAAAGCTCTTCATGAAATAAATAAGCCATTGTGAAAACCATCAACATGAAATAAAAACAAAGCTATTTTGGAAATATTGATTTTGAAATCGGAGGTTCTGAAAAAAGAAGTAGAATTATAATAATATTCCACATGATTAAAAGTGAATATTTTAAAATGCTGTTTTAAAATAATGAACAGGTTTTTAAAGCAAAATGAAATATATTGAATGATATAATGGCTAATTTAAAATCTGTGTGCAGCTTTTTCACCATTTCATGATCTTTTTATATATTTATGAGAGATTTATTGGTTGATTGTGTATTTGCATGAGGTCATATTTATTTATTTAATTAAATATTTATATATTTAATTATGAACAGTATAGGACTCCATACTTTTTCAGAGAACGACTAACAAAGTGCTTCACAATGTTAAAACAATATAAAATCAAGTATAAAGAACACAGAATGGTAGATAAGACCCAATAAAACATACTCAGGCATATAAGTAATCAAACAAACAACAAAAGTGAACATAAGTAAAAGTCAGCTAAAAGCTCTTCTAAATAAAAACATCTTAACTTGAGTTTTAAAACACTCGACTGAGTCATTCTGGCACAGAGACAGAGGGAGTTCATTCCAAAGTCGGGGAGCGAATGCCTGAAAGGCGAAGTTGTTTTGAAACGAGTTTTTGGAACACATAAAAGATTCTTATCACTGGAACTTAGGGACCTCAGGCAAAGTTGCCTGCTCCCTTTCATCATCCCTTTGTTTCCGCTCTCTTCCACCAGCTCACACCTCACACCCACAACCTATCATTACAGCTGCAACAAAGATGGCGAGCGATGTTGGAGCTATCCAGCTGTTTTATAGTTTTAAGCCAGATCCCAGCTCAGACAAGCTGGATCTATTTGTTTGCAAGTGGAGCTTGTGGTTTGCCGTTGTAGCTTTGATGTCATACCTACAAGCTTTTTCTAACTCATCTGCTCCTGATTCAGAATGATTTGACTACAGAAATACTCAGAAATTCAGTTAAGCTTAATTTTTTTAGATTTGTCCTCCATCATCAGGAAATGCCACAAGAATAAATTAAAAACACTAAAAACATGATTGTTATTGGAGTCTTCAATTAAAAAGTAAAGCCTCATTATACTCAGGAACGACAGCATTCCCATTTAAACAAGACTGAATGAAAATTGATCCATGGGAGTGTTTCGAAAGATAAACTCTACAAAGTGAAAGAATAGGAAATAGAAAAACAAATAGAAAAACATTTCAATATTCTCCAGAACCTGTACTCAAAAGATGTGCAACTTGAAAAAAAAGTGTGCATCCCACACTTCTATGTTTACTCATAGGGACAAACAGATTTAACCACATTTCTAGCCGATAAAATGTGAAAAATCGCTTTAGCATTAAAATTATTTTGGATATAATTGGAGTATGTAAAAAAAAAAAGTCTGGCAAATTCCTTTTTTTTCAGCACTCACAAGGAAAAAGACATAACTTTTAGGGTTCTCAGAGGATGCCGATTTTAACCAGATTGCACATCTTACTAAAACGGTACACCTGTTCCGTGTCATCTTCTGTTGGCAGACTCCTGTACGAGCAATTGAGATTTCATTTAAAGAGGACCTGACACAGCTCCAACAACATCTAAACAACATTTTTGAAGCCAATTCCATTGACTTTTAAGCGAATGAAAAGGCAGCTCAGTCAGCAAGCACAGCATGTCAAGCCCAGACTCCAACGCCTTGAGCATCCAGTGTCTCTCCAGAGATAGGAACGCAATCACTCTTATCATTTACCATCTCCTCAATTGAAATCTGCAGTAGATCGCATGCCTGGCATCCTTGCTTCTTCAACACATACCCCTCTTATCATGACTCACACTCCTTCAAAGCAATTAGTACATGATGGCATATTTATGCTTATGGCCACATGCAGACTCCTCAAATTCTATCAGTGGCAGGTTGCATTATGGGGAAGAGTTCAAAAACAGCAAGGGGATTGTGGTAAGAAATGCCTCTGCAACCGCAGCAGAGTTTGACAGCTCCATTGAACATCTTAAGTAAATTATGGCAACCCCCACCCCCCCCTTCCCCGCCTTGTATGTGGATTTTTCATCAATAAACATCAATTTCTTTAAATTTTAAGGGGCCGCGACCGCAGATCAGTGTTGATCTGCAGAGCTGCCGTTCCATGCATCGTGAGAGATACATTTTATTAATTTATTAACTCAAATCTAAATTAAAAATAGCAATAAACAGACTTAGGTGAGGGTGGTAAAGTAATTGAAGCACTCAAGATGGAAGTGAAGACTAAACAGCTGTTGAATTATGGCATTTTAATGCATGGCATGCAGCGCTAATGCTCTGGGAGCTGTTGCACGAGCGATATGGAAAACACATTTTTCTCTCACGGACAGAAAACTAATATACATGTCACTTTAGTGCTTGCATTATCACACCAAATATTAATGTGTTTGTCCTGCTGAGACGTCATAGCATGTCTCAGAAGGATTTTTTTTTTCTTTTTTTACAGGAGGAAAACAGGATACCGAGGTGGTACTGCAGAATTTTTGTAGTAAATAGGTCTAAATGTCTTTAAAATGCTACAATTTGCTTAGGAGAGGAGTGAGAGAAATCCTAAGTATCGATCAAAATATAGGCTGTCTGTTCAACAAGGTCCTTTGCAGGTTTTTCTTTTTTCAGGAGCTACTCAGAAATCTCAGTTCTGCGCTGCTGGATTCATCTTGTCTGTGTCACTTTTACATCAATCCAATATTCCTTTTTACTTGTCTATCGCTGTAACTTCAATCCAATCATCCTTGACCCCTCAAACAGCGATAGTGAAGCATGGAAACATGAAAAGGAGGGCAGAGTTAAACTTTTAGCGTTACTTGCCCCTTTATATAGACATGCTTCAATATTTATGTTATGTGGCTTTTAAATTGGATCCGTTTGCTGGAAACCTCTAAAGATTTCTACTTTTTTTTTTCTTCATTTTGCGACTTTTAGATTTCCAAATAAAGTCTCTAGTCTAATATCTGTGTCTCTTGCCTAATCATTTTAACCTGTTTCAATGGGTAACATTAACTTTTGTCATTTAGAGCCGTCCGATTCTCTATTTGGTATCTATTTTAATTTTAATTTTTCAAAGTAAAAAGCATATCATTTATTTTTTAGACTTAACTGAGTAAAGCTGACAATCAGACTTCATACTATTTTTCCTTGTGTTTTAAATTTAGCTAAAATAATTTGTTATTAGTGCTTTTAGAACCACATAGCCCCTTATTTAAAATGACTTGTTGAATATTTGTCACTTTAGAAATTAGTTTCGGTTTGAGCTTCAGTTTCTTTATTTCAAACATAAATGAAAAATAAACACAGTAGTTTAAAATAGACAGATAAAGCAATACAGTTTGCTTGAAAAGGAGAGGGTTAAAGCGAAGTCTGATCTCACCCCTTCTCTCTTGATGCGCGTATTTCTATTTACAGATATCTAAAAAACATTCACATTACATTCTGCATGCCAACTGTGCAAAAGTGACATTTTTGTTTGTTTGTTAGTGACTTCTTGTAGTTTTTTTTTTGAATACATGTAAACTTTTGCTTTGTTTTAAACCTTCATCCAATCCGTTCCATAAATCCACCCCACAATTGGATAAACACATTTTCTTTTTTGTAATGCGAATAGACTGCTTTTAGAAATTCAGATGATTTCTTAAATCGTAACTTCCGTCTCTGTCTTTGAACATTTGCTGTAAGTTTATTGGAAGTAAGTTGTTTCTGGCTTTATACATGATGAGTGACGTCTTTAATTTCACTAGATCCCCTATAGTTTCGATAAACCCAACTTTAAAAATAGTGCGTTTGTATGTGGCCCATAATCCACTCCATGAACTATTCAAATGGCTTATTTTTGTAAAATATACAAACACTGTAGAATTATTTTTATGAGTATTTCCCCAAACTTCCACACTGTACTTTTATTATGGTATTATGTTCAGAATTTGCAAGTTTTTCAAAAACAGCCATATGTTATTAATTTGACACAATAATACTGTAAAAAAAAGGAATGTCATTTAAGTAACATAAAAAAAATATTTGTAATGTTTTACAGTTTGAAAGTGATTTGCACAACTGATTTTGAATTCAAGTAAAAGTAGCACTTTATTTTATGAAACTATGACAACTATTATTTGACCTAAAAAAAATCATAGTAGTTGACTAAACTACTATGACTAACCGTTTTAAATGTGAAAAAGTCGGACCAGCATTGCTGCCACAGAAAACCACTCTGAGCACAGAAGGCTTCTTGGCTTCAAAGCAGTACATAATCAAAAAACTGTACTTTAACATTTTGCTGTTCTTCATTTTATTGAATTTTTATACTTTAGGTACTTTGACATGAGTTGGAATTATTTACATAAACATATCAAAAACACGCTTCATAGGTCAATTGGCAACTTTAAATTGTCCATAGGTGTGTATTGGTGTGTGATTGTGACCCTGTGACAGACTAGCGACCTGTCCAGGTTGTCCCCTGCCTTCGCCCACAAGTGGCTGGGATAGGCTCCAGCAGCCCAGTGACCCAAAAAGGGAAACAACGGAAGAAGATGAATGAATGAATATATTTATTCATATGGACACAGTTTGAAAATTTGGTGAATATGGACTGTATTAGTCATGATGATCACTGAGTTTATCTACAGGTCAAATTGTAGAGATGAAAAGGTAAAACTGCCGTTGCTGAAGTTATAAGTAAAACCTTTGTCCTGACGTGATCACTCAGAAATGTGTGCAAGTACTGGATAAAGTATAATGTATACTCACAGCAGAAAGATAAGACGTTTGGGTCTCTTTTAGATGAAAGGGTTGGGGGGAAAAACTTCACCTACCTTAAATATTGTTCAGTCCTGACCAGGGATGCAAGCTGAACTTTAGTGCTGAGGATTAATCCCATGTGATAGTTAGAATACTTGATGAATTTGCCAGTTTTCTTCTTTGAGGTTTGTTTTTTTCTATCTCAAAGCTCATTTTAGACAACACCACCCCCAGCTGAGTAGCTTTTGTAACTGCATGACAAACCAAAATTGTTTGACTTGTTGAGGGGAGGATCCAATCAAAAAAGAAGTGTAATTTGTTTGGATCGCGTCAGAATGTGGACAATTTCTTTGTTTGTTTTTTTCTCTGTAAATAAAAACATTAAATAAACATACTTTTGACTTCTCTTTTACATCACATTTATCTATTCAGTGGTCCTTTGCTATATCGTGGTTCAACTCAGTGTTTTGTCGATTTTTTAAGTCTTACTTTTATTCTGAAACTATTGTCCTGTTTTTAAAAATAAAACAAAGGTCCAACTGTTTACTTGTATGAACATCTTATTTGAAATCAAATTCAAGCTTAATTTAAAAAGCACTTTCCATGCAGCAGAAACACAAACTGCTTTACAGATTTAAAACAACCTCCTGACCTTTGTCTACTGTTGGGCGAAGGCGGGGTTTATACTGGACACGTTGCCAGCTTGTCGCAGGGCAAAAATCACTCCCATACAGAAACATGCACTCCTAGGGACACTTTAGAGTGACCAATTAACCTATGAAGCATGTTTTTTGGACTGTAGGAGGAAGACAGGGTGCCCAGAGAAAACCCATGCATGCACGGGGAACATGCAAACTCCACACAGAAAGTCCCCCGCCAGGGTGCCAACCAGGGCCTTCTCTCTGTGAGGCTAGAGTGCTTCATATTATCTAAAAAGAGTAAAATACAAAAAAAAAAATAAACCAGATATTTATTATTAATGAAATGAATAGACCTTAATGGGAAGATAAAATAAATACGCATAAAACAGTAAAATGAAAAAATAGGTAAAAATGTTTAATTATCAAATAAATATGAATGATTTTCAGCTAAAAGCCAGATTCAAAAGGCCAGTCTTGAGTCTTCTTTTAACCCTTTTGCTATGTTAGATGACCCCACTCTTACATTGGCGTGTTCTCCCTACCATGACAAAGGTGGATAAAGGTGGAAAGATTTCATGTAATCCATGGACACCAGTGAAGATCAAAATTCATTGAAGAAAAAAGGTTCAGCGCACTGTCTAGTAGTGGGTCTAGATGACCCAACTCCCAACGTTAAAGTGCCTAGGATAGCACAAGGGTTAAAAACATGAACAGTCTCTGCTGCCCTGAGGATCTCTGGGACGCTGTTCCACAGATGAGTTCCGTATTAACCGAATAAGGCCTTGCCATAAATTTTGCTTCTAACTTTAGAAAGAACCAAGAGAACTGGACCAGAGGACCTCAGGACCCTACTGTAAAATCATATCAGACAGATGAGGACCCGGGACCATAAAAATGTTTATAAACCAATAAAAGAACTTTCAAATCAATCCTGAATCACAAATGGAGCAATGCAGCGATTTTAAAATGGGTGTAATGTGTTCCTGTCCTCTGGTCCTTGTCAGCACACATGAGGTGTGAGTTCTGCAGAACTGCAGAACCTTCGATGCTTACAGAGTCATTTGGTCAAGTTTTTTATAGATTATTTAGAAAAAGTATAAATAGGTCATGTTTATTAAATCCAGAACTGCCTTGGGTTATACAAGAAAAGAAAAACGGGAAACTGTATCGTGAGAAAACAACAAACCGCTTTTACACAACAGATGAAAATATTACATATAGAAACCCTGCCATGAGTCAACGAAACAGACAAAGCCAATTGGCAGAAGTGGAAGAATTGAGGGCACTTTTGCAACTTCTTTAAGAACTGAGAGGACAAGCAGAAGTCATTTGCTGCAAATCAAACGCAGTTGAACGAATGATCATCAGTGAGTGTATGATTCTCTGGTGCGCTCAAGTGTGTGTTAATTAAATACAAAGGAGGACAGACATCATCAATGATCTATCAGAGGAAGGCGTTGCTGCTACTTGTCAGCCGGAGAACAGTCGAGAGCACTTCAAAACGGTTTCAGATCCATAAATTCATAGCAGAAAAGGTTAATCAAGAGTCTTGTCCCAGAACAGGAAGTTTCAGAGAAAAAGAAGAGCCCAACTGGTAACTTTGACGATAAATATATTAATAATATCAGCCCAACACATTTTTCTCAATTGTAATAACCGCACATCAAAATTTACTGCTTGTAATAATGTTTCAAACACCTTGCATGAACAAAAAGAATTGTGAATGATTTAAATTGATTGAAAAGATGATTAAAAAATGTAAATACACCAATAACTTGCCTTAACATCCAACCACACATGTATCTTCTGATCCCCTTTTGGGAACAGCTCACCAGTCTATTGGTGGGCCACACACTCACATTTACACCAAAGGGACACTTTAGAGTCTCCAATCAACATATAGTTTTGGACTGTGGAAGGAAGCAGGAGTGCCCGGAGAATGCCTACAAATCTAACAAAATTATTTAATAGTGTTTTTTTTAGGCTCAACACACCCAGGTTGTTCAGTCTTACTCATTAGTAATGTTTTAAAGTGAGATTTTTTTACCTCGACAACAGAAAAACAGTGTTCATATTGAATTCATATTGAATTAACAATGTCACTGGAGAGTCATATTATGAGACAGGAACTAAAGTAACAATATCATATTTTATTCTTTTTAAAATTTTATAAAATGTACTTAATTGTGTGAAGTTTATTTTGAAAAACCTTTTTATATACCAAATACACAGTTTTGGTATATTGTAAGATCACAATGCAAGTTAAAAGAGCAAAACCAAAAATAAAAATATGTATATATCATTTTGAAAGTCAAAACGAAAATTCCAGAAACCAAAACACAATTCTAAAATAATAAAAAAAAGGAGCGTAATGAAATTGAAATGTTTAGGAAAACAAAAGTAATTTTCAGTACTAAAAATGACATGTTAAAACAATTAAACACTTGATTGAATGCTTGATTTTTTTTCAAATGCATCTTTAATGTCCATAGTTTTATGATCGTATTTTTAGTTTCTTCTTTTGTTTTGTTTTTTAACAATTGGTTTTGATCTCTGAAAATTACTTTTTTTTACTTGTTCATGGAAACCGGAAAAGGTACTGTGAGACATCACTGATTGGATGATGACATTTGTCCATCATTTCAACAGAAAGTCATTTAGCATGACGCGATACTCGTAAGCTCCTTTCATTTTTATTAGTTTTTGGACATTGAAGAAGTATTTCAAAAAATCTCAAACAGTACAAATCAAAAGTCATCGTCAAATCAGCAATTTCCCTTTTCTGGTTTCTTATTGTGTTTTATTTTAAATTCTGGAATTTACTTTTCTTTTCTGAAACGTTTCATTTTTATTACATTTTCTTGTATGGACTTGTGTTTTGGTTTCTGAAATGTTGTTTTAATTTTTAAAATGATTTGTTGTTTTTGATTTTTTTTTTTTTTTTTTTTAACTTTCATTGTGATCTTTAATATGTTTTTGCATAGAGTGAACTGTTGGTATAATTGGCACTTTAGGGCGATTGTAGTTTGCACATTACTGCCTCCCACAGGTAGAATTTTTCTTAAATCTATACTATATATAATTTTGTTTGATAGTTTTACCCATAACTTAATATAAACTATGTATTTTTATGAAGTTGATACGCGAATTATTGAGAGAAACAGCTTCTCTGCAGTTTGGTGCCCAACAATTAGAGCATTTTCCCCAGCATGCATTGCACAGGCTGTTCAGCAGCATAAATTAAAAAAAAAATACTACTTTGTAGTCGACTGCTTTTGCTTTGCAGCCTCCATCCAATTAACATGTCATCTGCAAACATGATTACACTTTATGGCTCCAAAAACATCTTTTCAAAATCCTGCAAATTCTAAAAAAAAGAAGAAAAAAAAAGAAAAAAATCTTCCTTTCAACACATCAGAATCATACATCAGAGAACCCTTCTGCATGCCAAAAACCACGCACTCATACAAAGAAAGATGACACACTTCATTATGTTCTCCATTTATAAAATGTGAATGTTTATTAAATGTTGACAGGAACATTAAAACACAGTATCAAGATTCAACAAAACCATCTATAGCACTTTACTGAAAAAAAAAAGGAAAAGAAAAAAAAATAGTTAGTGACGGAGATGAGAGCGGGAGCAACAACGAGGGGGGAAAGGGAGGGAATTGGAAGCTGCACAAAAAAAGTAGGGATGTTTTAGGAGCCTGGGAAGAAAGGGGGGATTAGAAGTTGAAGCTAAGGCAATTAGGAAGGTACACACTAAGAAATATAGAAGGTTTGGGAACCTGGGGCATCGATAAGACGGGGCCTGATGCTCTGTAATGAGTAAGATAACTGGGATTGATTAAAGCCTCTGATTTCAGTCTTTTATCTTCTTTTCCAGTGGAGACTTAGCAAGCTGAAGCAGGGAAAGACTGAGCGACTGTAAAGGCATTCACTCAACCGGAACACAGAGAGGGCTATGGCAAATAATACATGTCTGCACATTCAAATAACAAGGGGCAACAAAGCCTTAACACATACAGTGTGCACATTGTGGTGTGGCTGTGAACAGTTGGGGAGTGGGTTTTACAGGCGCAGTTCAACACAGTACCAGAGGGTGGTGTCCACTCTAACGGGATTCACAATCACAATAAGTAATAGTTCGTTAGAATAATGTAAATCTCTCTGTTATCAACACAAACAGCAGGGAAAGGCGGGTTGTACATCACATTACTGGAAAAAATCCACATTTGAGACACATTCAGCCTCCTGTGTGTGCGCGCACAGAGACGCGCTTGTGCAGCCCAACATGTCAAGCAGTGACACACATTCGCACCTCCCTCCCCCCGTGTGAGGTCCTACCATTCCAGCTCAAGAAGCTGGCAGAAGCCTCCAATGCGATAGCTCAAACTCTGTGCCATGGTAGCCTCTGTAAAGTTTGTCCTCCGAGACGCCTGTGCTTTGATGAAAGGTTAAAAGTTCACGCTGACGCAAAACCCTCACAGCAGCTCGGAGGTGCGACGTCATGCAGTCCTGGGCGGCGAGAGCGCAGCTGTGGTGACTGTACTTCTGCACAAACCAAAAGCTGCATCCTTGTTTCATGAGAACTTTCCAGAAACCAGAAAGGACCACTACTTCTAGACCGGCAGCTAAAGTGCCACAAAAGTTGGAAACAGCTTACATTGACACCCCCCCGAAAAAATAAAACCATTTTTTTTTTTTTTGTGCTGCAGATTTGAAAGAGTGTGCTTCATCCAGCCGTCAGAGCAGCACACCTTGTCGAGGAAATGTTCTTCTTTTGAGTTTTGTCCGTGTGCTTAAGCCGTTTCTGTGTTTTAGCATAGTATGGAACGATTCACATGCTCCAAAAGTCATACACTGTACAATAAAATCTGCAGATATTTTAAAGCTTTTCTTACACCATCCCAAAAGAAATCATTGATTAATAAAAGAAAACCACCTTTTCTTTTTTTAAACAATACTTTTTCTCATTATTGTTATCTTTTTTTTTTAGCTTTAGGCAATCCCGACTTTGCTGTGACACATAGAATCTACTAAGAAAAGAAAAAGAAAGAAAGAAAATTGGTTCAGAGCTTCAAATCCTATTTGACAGCAACTTTTACCGTGTTTGCAAGACAGCAGAAAACAGTGTCACACAAGAAAATCCCATAATAAACCCACTGGAAAGGAGAATAAAACTTTACAGAAGACAACAAAAGAGCTTGAAGCAGAGGATGTCACATCTTCCTAACAGGTTTGGCTCTTTTGTAGTCTCTTTCAAACCGTCTCCTTTCTAATGCAGAGCGTAGCTTCCATGCTGGGTTATTTCCCCAATTATTTGGATGGAGTGAAAGTATGCCGGCTGTGCATCGTTCTGTTTGCCTGCGCTCGGTCAAGACGTGTGTCTGAAGTCATAACAGGAAGCTGATGGAGAGTTCTGTCTGTCTGTCTGTCTGTCTGTCTGTGGGAGACGCAGACTTTCAAACGCACACACCTACTCATGCAAAGTGCTGGGTTACCATCTGTGAGAGTTGCATGAATTGGCCACTCCTCAGCTGGCAGGCAGATCAGACAAAGTGCCCAATATGCTCCCTAATGGCCCAAGTCAGATGAATAAGATCCACCACTTTCTTTCTGCCCCCCCCATTTTCATCCTTTTTGCACCTCCTTTTCTCTCCACTTCCTCTCTGCCCTTTGATGCTCCGTCTTCCCCTTTCTCTGACCAATTGTACTCCTGACAGCTTGTTTCTTCATTTTTCTTTCTCTCGTTATCCGAGGCTCTCTCTGCACTTCTTGCCACTTTCCAGCTGGGTTTCAGTCACACGGATGAAGGATAGAAAATGGAACTGGATATTGCACCGCCGTGCTTTCCCCCCTCTTCAGGTGAAACTTCCGAATCAGTACCTCCTGCTTGTACTCCGAGAAGGGCGAGCCATATTCTGTAACGTGATAGGCAACCCTGTCACAGCTTCTGCTGCGATGGACAGTGAAAAGAAGACCAGCTACATGCCATGTCAGCACAGATGGGAGGTCAAAATCACACACACACAAAAAAAAAAAGAAAAAAAATCACTTATGTGTGTATGTGTGATTTTTTTGGCCAACGCTGATCCACCAAGTCAGCCTGGATAAAGCTGGCCCTGTGGACAGAGAGCTCTGGGATCTGATGATCTGATTAGCTTTTTTTTGTCAACGGAAAGATCCAAAATGAGGGCATTAGGGCCAAACATGTTTTAAAAAAAGGGGGATGAAGGCAGACGGGGTGAGTAGTTGCTGACTGGTGGAAAATTAGAAAGAGGAGAGACACCATGAGGCAAACTAAACTAAATCCGAAGAGGTCCTTTTCTGTGGATAAACATCAAGACTCCATGTCGCTGTCAGAAATTGTTTATAATGTTTCAAAAAATGTCTTCTTTACTCTTCTTTTTTATACCTCTTCTGTCAGTTTTATTTATTGTCAGGGTCGCGGGTGGGGCGGATCTTCATCTCAGAGAACTTGAGGGAATATTGCCAACCAGTCCAGGAGGACCACTCGATACCGTCAGCGTAGGACGTGTGCTGGCCGCGCAGGTACTGGCCGTTGAGGTTGGATGTGTGGCAGTTTCGGTACCACCACGCCCCATGGTAGAAGGAGGCGCAGTTGTTCTCCGATTGGTCGTTGTCTCTGTCCTTGGTGGTAAACTTCATTCCATTGTGCTTCAGAAGAGAATCACCTGTAAATGAGACACAAAATGTAATATGCAAGAATAGAAACCAAGACAGCTAAAGCATTTGTACATACAACTATACCAAAAAAAATGATTGATTGGCTTTTCAACGGTTCAAAACCAGAACAATTGCTTCAGTATTGACATTTTTTAAATTACCAAAATCCTTTACGCAATTAACTCCAATGGATCTCCAGAAGATAACAAATCTTCAACACTTTACAGTAGTGAAGTGTTTACGCTATCAACGTAAACCAGTGTATTTTGAGGCGGAGAAAAGCGGTTTTGTGCCATTCTGCAACTTTTTACTAACTCATCAGAATCCACTGGAATTACATTAATTGCGTAAATAGTCAAGAAGTTACAGTAGTTCAAAAATGTGTTATTATACTGTCACAGGTTATCTGTGAATCCTTCCAACCTGTGAAATTTTCCAACCCACTATCAATGCGCATCCGCAGACTGAAATTACGTCATAATTTTCAGCTTTGGCGACCGCCTGTATATTTGTGCTACCTGAAGGACATTTTGCCCAGACACTTGCTGTGTCTGCAAATGTGCAGGCACATGAAAGGCAGAGGAGGAAGTTGTCATGATTTGAATTTGTTGTCTTGTTTTTGGTCCTTGTTCTGTCTTGTTTCTGTTTCCTGTTTTATTTTGAAAGTCTCCTGTCTTGTCTGTTTTCTTGAGTTTTACTTCCTTTGGTCCCCATCAGCCCTGATCGTGTCCACCTGTGTCTTGTCTGCCCTGTCTGTATTTAAGTCTTGTCTCTGCCTTCCTCCTGTGTTGGTCCATTACCCCTGTTAAGGTGTTCATGCCTTGTTCCTTGTCCCTCGCCATGCCACAGTAAGTTTTAGTTTTGTTTTGTCATCCTGCTCTGCAGCGCTTTTTGTTTCTATTAAACCCCTTGCCCTTGAACCGTGTGCCTCCGCCTCTGCATTCTGGGTCCTACCGGCTTTCGAGCCACCTCACCGTGACAGAAGTGGTGTGTTTGTCCACTACAAAAGAAGCAGGCAATACAGAGGGAATAACAATAAAAGCGGGGGGAATTTAAAAATGATATTTACAGTAACTTGCTCTATTGTCTATCTGGTTGTCCACTTTCTCTCTTTGTGTGTGTGTGAGTGAAGGTAGGTATTCCCAATCAAATCTTGGCTGAGAGGTTCAGTTCCAGAGACTTTTTAATAAAAAAAAATGCAGGATTACACAAACATACATTAATAGATTATGTTTTTTTGCTGAAACATGTTAAAGAAAACAAAGAGGGAAATGGGATTTTCTGATAAGGTAGGACAATTGGATGGTTATATCTAACATTTTGTGCTTCGGGTATGAAACTCTCAGGAGGTAGGATACATTATTAGAACATCGGCGACAGCTCCGGTGTAAAGGATCAAAATATGAGGGTTATCACTCCAGGATTTTTCCAGCTGTTTGTGCTTTGTTAACTTTTTGCAGTTACTGAAGCTTGGTGGGTTAAAGTTCGTTAAGTCATTTTTACATCTTTTATTGTTTAAGGAGAATACTAAATGTACAATAGGGTAAATAATAAAAGATCAGATGTTTACACTTCATAAATTTACAATATATCTTTGGTCAATTTTAGGTTCCACTACAAGTGTTTTAGAACCTCTGTTGTACGCACAACACTGTCAGTGTATTTATGTCAACAGATGGAATTTATAAGGAAGTTATCAGATGGTCTGAACAGATTTTTTTTAATTCAGTCCCAATTTTTTAATGATGATATAGTTAAGAGCAGTGACTCCAGGCTTTTGGTCCCATTTCTATTTAGTTTAAATGGGAAATGTGATAGAAAAATAACATCCCATGCTTGTAAATGCTCCATGTGCAGTATTGAAGCAAGGCCAAATTTAAAATATGTGTAAAAATAATAAGTAAAAAAACAAAACTCAAATAAAAGCCTTGGAAATCCTTAGACAAGTCGTATTCACCAGCGGTTTACTTCAAAATGGCACGACTTTTCAACTAATCATTAAACAAACGGAGTCATGAAGAAGAATAAAAAATAAAGCTCCATAACTATCAGGGGTATTTCTTCCTTCTTTATAAAGCAGGAGGTCAGACAGCTTTACAGCCAATTCATCCCAGATTCTGTTGTGACCTTTATGTCTCATAACAAGACATTCCCAGTGGTTTCATCTTTTTACGTCTCAGTTATTGAATGTATTGAAGCCGACAAAAGAAGACGTACTTATCTTGACTTGATCACATATTTTGGACTTCAGTTTTTACAGTTTAATTTGTAAAAGCCTCCACACGGCAAAGGTGCAACAAGTTAATCATGACTTGGATGTTTGATCCGACCAATCGAATTGCTAAACAGGAAGAATCTTCAAACCTTTTCAAGATCTTTCACTGGGGAATTCTCATAAAGGAGAAAAGCTTTAGGACTATTGCTCTAAAGCTATACACACAGGGCATGAGAAGCGTGTTGAAGAATGTGCTGAACGCTGGTTCTTGAACACATTTTTAGTGTTCTGTGTTCATACTGGGATGTCGCTACCCGGTACTAGTGCATGAACTCAGTTGGAAGAGGCTTACAGATGTTCAGGGAAATATAAAGTTGGAATAAGTGAATTATGTCGCAAAGGATTTCAAAGCGTAGGCTTTCCATTATTCTTTCGCTTGTTGCTTTATCCCGCCCTCGTATTCAATTCAATTCAATTCAATTCAGTTCAATTCAATTTTATTTATGTAGCCCAAAATCACAACAACAGTCGTCTCAATGGGCTTCATACAGGTAATTGTAAAGTGAACACAAAATCATAATTCCCAACCAATGACTGAAGAGATTAGATTGCATGGTTTTGTTTACTAGCTTTGGTTGAATACAGAACAAAGGCAAGGTTCAGGTCTCCATTGGGACCTAATTAAGTGGACTTGGTCTAGACCAACAGACTTTTCCAGACTGAATGCACCCTAAAACTTGTGCTTGAAAGTGTTCGCTTGAACACTTGTTTCTGAGCTCAGTATGAACGCAGCATGAGAGGTCTAAAAGCTAAACAAAAGTAACATGCTTGCATGTTTTGGTTAACACCAGAAGTTTTTGACAAATGGATGTGAAAATTCTTGGCATGCACTGCAATACCAACACTCTCCCCTCCAAATCCTCTTTCATCCAAAACTCTTTTGCACTGGGACGCCAAGTAAATAGAAGGACAAAGCTGTGAACAGGATGAAAGCCACCAGGTGATGGCTAAGAGCCTGTAAGGGGATCAAACAGCCCTTAATTGCCAAGGATATAGCTGCCCAGCACCTTACTCTCTCATTCTGTCCCACTCTACTTTCCATTTGGCATCACTATGGTAACCACTCAGTTGGAAAAATAATTTGACAGGCATGTCCGATACTCCTGTAGTGTGCTGTCTGACATTCGAAGTATAGAGATAGTGGGCAAAAAAAAAAAACATCTGCAGAGGAGTAACAGCTCAATAGTGTCAACACATGGATGTCTAGAGACAAAAAACAGCAACAACAGCAGCGCTTAAAGGCTCATTTAAAAGGTGCTGAGTGTCACCTTGACGACTGGGGGCCGGCAGTCTTCTCAGATGCCCATTAGGATCCAGCTGCTCCCAGTGCAAATGAGCACCTGTCAGCTGATCATAGGGCAGCCACAGAGGACAGTGACAAAAGTGCATCTAACAGCAGCAATACACAGGGGGAGGCAGCATGATAGCATGAGCAACTGGGAGAGTTTGGATTTCCTCAGTCCAGTAGAATTCAGGCAAGGCGGGATTATTGCCGGACCCACTGAAGGTAAAATGTTTTCTTTTTAAGTTGTGTTTTCCCACCTTGATTGCTTGGCTATCTTTATCCATTTCTTCCTCACCGAGTGGTTTCCTGCCAGCTCACCTCCTTCCTTTCCACCCCTCCTTAACCATGCCTAATATCTCATATATCTGCCCATTCGCTGTGTTTTCTCAGTGCAGCGTTCCCCACAGGTTCTTTAAATTGCTTCTTCATTTCAGCAGCAGCTTTTTGTTTACGCTGCAGGTCAAGCATCGCAATTAATTGGCATTAATTTAATCAAGGTGACAGGTAAGTGGTTTGGATCTGATTGTTAGAGCGCAGCTTCTAACCACGCAAGTGCCTGCATGGTTTGACAAGTGGAAACACCTTCTGCTGCGCAAAAATAACATTATTAAACAGGCTGGTAGGACATCTGGAGTTTAGCTCCTCTGCTGTTTTAGCAGTTCACTGAAGGAAAGTAGAGCCCAGCAAAAAAAAAAAAATGGGTTCAGTAATTAGAAAGTTTACTCAGTGGCTTAGTTACCTGCATTGCCGGAGTAATCGCCAACGGTCAAAGGGTATCCATCATCATCAGGGTCCACCGAGAAGAGGCCCACTCCAAAGGTGCCATACTGGGCGTATGCTGTGCTATTTTCAAAGTCTTCCAAGTCGATACGAAGCTCATAGTTGGCCTGGATGGTCAGTGCATGGATCTGCTTTAAGCCTGCATGCAAAAAGAAGACAGAATAAACCATTAGATCACCCATCTGTATCTTCTCAGCTTCTCATCCATCCATCCATCCATCCATCCATCCATCCATCCATCCATCCATCCATCCATCCATCCATCCATCCATCCATCCATCCATCCATCCATCCATCCATCCATTCATTCATCCATCTTCTGAACCAGATAAGTCCCTTTCAGGTTCACTGGGTTGCTGAAGCCAATCCAGCTACCGTCTCTCCCAGGGAAACAAATTCCCACCCAGAATTTCAAATCTCCAAATAACCAATGAGATATTTTTTTGGATAGTAGGAGGATGCCGGAGTGCCTAGAGAACACCCACACATGCATGGGGAGAACATGCAAACTCCACACAGAAAGGTCAGAGCCGGGGTTTGAACCTTGCTGTGAGGCAATGCAAAACTTCACAACAAAAACAGGTGAAGAAAAGAAAACAAAAAAAAAAACTACTGCAACAGTATTTGTTTAACTTTAAGCATAATTATTTATTGATAACTAGTTTCTTGCAGTGGTGGACATTTAGCCTGGCAAGCCTCACCCCTCATTACACATTGCTTGCACACAATGGGGGTCTCGTTTCCAAACTAAAGGGAGAAGAGGTAAGACAAAGCTCATGTTTTTAGTTTCATTCCAAATTTCATGCTGGAGACTAAAATGACACTGAAATTTCAAATTGTGTTAAGATGAATACCGTCCAGAAAAAAGTTGTCATAAAAAAATCTCATATTGTCCTATAGTAGAGAAACATTATTATAGGCTAATAAACCATTGATCCTCTCCACTAGAAAAGGTCAGCATATTGCTGCAAACCAAAAAGGTTTGAGTTTGAAGAGGAATAGAAGACTCTTTGAGGTGCAGACAATTCCCAACCATGTTTCCTCCACCACCATGCATCATTTGGAGAGTCTGTGAAGGAAGGCCATATTTCAAACAATTTGAGTGGTCCCGTATTACCAAATTATTTGTCAATAGTCATGTTATGTACATTTTGCTTTGCAAAATAAGCTGTACTCTTTGCAGCAAGAGGCATTTTAGTTCCAAAGCATCAGATTCATAGGTAAAATCTTATTTTAAACTGACCAATAGGCATATATTGGATAATAAATTATATATGCAATATGGTAGAGCCTCCATGACATCTGCAATGTCTAAGGGTGAATTCAGACTGGACACATTTGATCTGCTTTAAGTGAACCAGAGTACGTTTCCCCCAATAATCCGGAACACATTTTCAGTCTGAATACGACCAAGCGGACCCTGGTCTGGGACCAGGAACCGCTCTCTGACCCATCTTTAGAGGTTGTCTCCGTTCGTTCCTAATAGGACTGAGCTTTGGTGCGCTCTAAGATCCCTCAATCTGAATACAATCTGTTCCTGGAACGGAACAACTGAACCAAAATCGGCCACTGTAGCCATTCATCAAGTGATGTAAACAAAGTATAAATATAGCAACAGATGAGCTGCGGACAAATGTAAAGCAACAATTGTCATGTAATCGAATAGGGAAAAAAAACGGTCTAACTGCTACTTGTTAGAGCCTTTATTTTAACACAGCCGAAAACTCTGCTGTGATGTCATCCTAAAAAACTACAGTGTAGTTCCTTAACAGAATTCTCTTGAAATAGTGCTACAACACCACAATAACTCTCATTGAAATGTGATTGGATGAATTCAGACTCAAAACAACTTTTAACTTGATACAAATTGCTTTTTACTGTTTTTCCAACAATTTATATGTCATAAATACGTATCAGTGTGCCGTCTGAGATGTCTTCTAGTCATATATAACGTTTTAATGAACTAACCCCGAGACGGGCTACAAAGCGCAGGACTTCCATGACTTCTGTCTCTAGTTGCTTTGCCCCCCCTTGTAATTCCTAACCAATGAGGGAAGAGATTTTTAGTCACAAGGTTTTGTTTACAAGCTCCGATCTGTAACAGAATGGTCTGCTTAATGACAAACACAAGGTTCAGGTCTCAATCCGGAACAAAGGATTTTTCCATTCAGAACACACCCCAAGTTACAAATTTATCTGTAGCTTTCACATCTTTCAAAAAGGGCTTTAAACCAAATTTTCACAGTTGTTTTTTTTTTTTTTTTTTTTTTTTACCTTTTAGTTCAGTGTTTTTCAAAAATGTCTCTGCTTTGCACATGTAGGTAACATAGTTTTCAAAAGCAGCAATACCTTTAATTTTAAGGGGAAGACAAGTTGTCAAATTTGTTCTTGGCACTGACCCATCCGCTGGGAGAAAGCTGAGTTTAACCCCTTGATCTAACCCCTTAATGCTGAGTGTCAAGCAAGAAGGAATTAGGTCCCATTTTTAAAGCCTTTGGTATGACCCAATTTTGAGTTCGAACATACAGCATTACCACTCTACCACTAGGCCATTGAGCTGCTTTCATAATGAATGTCAATAGACATTTCAGATAAATAATTTTGGCTCATCACCTGATTTAGAAATCAGTTGAAAATAAACTTGCATTTTTGATTTCCAAGAAAAAGTATCTAATATCTTTATTCTTCTTTCCCTTATGTACAACATACTTAGTCTACACTAGCAGTGAGGCAGTATACTTGAAATATACTTTTTATATACTATATATGTCAATATATTGTAATCTTAAAAGTTAGTATACTTTCTACACTACACATACATG
This sequence comes from Oryzias latipes, assembly GCF_053564925.1. Classification (NCBI taxonomy): domain Eukaryota; kingdom Metazoa; phylum Chordata; class Actinopteri; order Beloniformes; family Adrianichthyidae; genus Oryzias; species Oryzias latipes. Next base: position 26,333,082 of record NC_136248.1, on the reverse strand, counting down.
GTCCATAGTAGACTTGCCACACTTATACTCAGGTGCTTACTATACTAAACTTCAAGTGTAATACTTTTTGCTATGGGTCATCTAGCAACTACTCTAAATTTCTTTGAATGTTTTGCCAAAACTAAATTTAACTTAGTAAATGATGAAAAACACAAAAACATCTTTTAAAACAAGGAAAAAAAGATCAAATTTGCTGCAAATGCGTTTCCTACTCAAGTTTTATGTTTTTATCTTACTGTTTTCTACGGAAGCCAAAATTGGCCTACCCTACTTTTTTTGACAGTGTTGTCATGATAACGACATCCACTATCACGTTATCACAAGAAAACAATTTTCTTTTTGTCATAATAACGAGATAACAAATTATAGCGTCCCTTACCTGCACTAAGACGCTGAGACGTAATCTGTTTTAAGTCTCTTTATGTTTTGGTTACAGCAGGCCGTAACCACCGCCGTATAAAACCGAAACGCTGCACAAAAGTTGATTTTTTTTTTTGTTGCTGTCAATTTTTGATCTATTGGTGGAGCTACACTCTACAGACGCCTTAATTATGTCTCACGCACCAGCCCCCCTACCGTTATTTCCATTATTAGCCAGTAACTGAACCCCATAAGACCAAACCTCCGACAACAGGTTGAATGACAGAACCCAGAGCCACAATGACTCTGTGTGTTGCGTTCACTGAGCTCCGGACATTGGCAGGACCAAAACAGCCTCCCAGCCCAACTCAGTCTGCTACAATAAGTTGTTCATTTTCCTACTGTCCTGCAAAAAACAAAGCAGTTTGTCAGAAAAAATGTCCAATACCAGAAGACCTTCTCATATAATAATTGATCATTTTAATCATGGTCTAACTCTAAAACTGACATCGTCATTTGAGGAAAAGGTTGGCCTGGCTGCAGCTGCGCAGGCGGATGTAGTTCAAGGATCTTGCGATTGTTGAAATTGTCAGTTACAGATGATGCATGAGAGGTGTAGGCTCGAATGACTGTGTATCACCTGACTTGGTCTTTTAGGAAAAACATAAGAAAAAACGTATGAAAAAAAAAAAGGTAGCGTAGGCCGTTTTCGTGGTTTTCCATAAGTTATAGCTGTATTGTACTAGTGACCACTGGCTAATTTTTAAGCATATGTCGGACTCGACAATTGTCTGTTTGCTGTTTCTTTACAGAACTCTTCGAAATACATATTTGAAATTCTTTTAGAGCCCCAGTGTAAAGCAGACAGCGCCTAAGGCTAAAGAGGTTTCCGTCTATTCTTCCTGGCTCCCTCCTGCTCTGGGCGCCCCCTGCTGTGTTGGAGTGATGATGCTTCCTTGGGCAGCTCTCCCCCTCCTGGGTTGATCAAAGGCATCATGAAGCAACAGCGTGTCAAATGTAGAGAGGCAGGAAGAGCCCTACCTGAGTGTTGGAACATCTGGAAAATGAAATTCAAACAAGTAAAAGTTGGCTTAAAAGCCCCAAATGCACATTGATGTGCAATCCATGAGGTTTTTATTTGAAAAAGTAATATATATATATATATATATATATGGATATATACCTATATTTATATACATATCTGAGAAGCTTTGTGCACACAGAGAAGCTTCAAAGGCTTTAGAAATGAAAGTTGGATTGAGTGCGTGTAAAGCATATGCAGCAATTTGTAGTTTTGCATGTTTTCCATTGTCTGTCCTGCCACGAGTCTCACTATGAAAGAAGACGGCATGGAGGACTGAAATTCAATAAATCTGAGTGCTGTCATTTTACCTCCTACAGCAATCATCACCTGCGCAAATGAAACTTTGACTTTGCCTGATTTGAATTCCATCGCTCTCTCTAAAAGGCACCGCGTCTGAAGTGGAGGGCTAATTTGATGACAAACACAGCTGAAAGAACCCATTATTATTCCAAGGAAGGAGCTCACAGTCTGGGCCAAGGCACTTAGTTTGGATTTAGTCCAGCCCAATGGGAGGCTGATCCTGTTCTTTTCGCTTTTAATGTAGATCAGCCAACTGGAAGAGGAGAATGAGCAGTTTTGCATTCAAAGGAAGCTCATACCCCGTGCATGTCTCTTTCAAGCATTAAGTAATCTAAATACTCAGGGAAGAAAGAACAGAAGAGCCGAAGCAAAATGCAGCACATCGTAGGTCTCTGTCAGTGAGGCTAAATTGGCTCAGTCACAGTAATTGTTATTATGGGGAAATTTAGGGATATTTTTGAGGAAAAAGTAACAATACTTCAGAGTTTCTTCAGGGACAAGTGCCCTGTTGTGCTACGACAAACTTCAAAAGAAAGTCTTAGGATGTTTTCCCCCTCTGAAAAAAAATAAAATAAAAAATAGCAAACGCAATGCAACTCTATTTAAAGACGGTGCAGCTTTCGATGTATTTACATAACTTTAATTCAGTTCCTAATTAAAGCCCCAGAGAATCTCAGCGAGACTCCAATTCAGAATAATTAAAAAGCAAGATGACTGAAATAACAACAGAGACTGTTGCTTAAAATCCAAACACTCAGGTGTAACTCTCAGTTAATTAAAAGCTATTGTTGGCTTATTTAAAATGAGTTCTAATACAAGAGAGAATTTTAAGGTGTTTTGCTTCAGTATTAACATGCTGATTGCTCCGCCGGGGCTCAGGAAAAACTAACTGATTTGCTAACATCCGAGTGCAGACAGTAAGGCGTTGCAGTCGTGTAAAGCTCTGAACTCCTGTGTTCGATGTAACAAGACACAAGATGAAATTAATGTAGTATTTAACCGATTCTAATAACAGATATGACATCGTACGTCACAGCTCCTTGCACAACCATGCATAAGCAGAAAGGTACAAAATGCTGTGAACTCTCACTGATTTTATAAACTAATGTAAAATACGGAAAAATGGTTCTTTGACTAAAAGAATATACAGTTTTTGTCGGGTTATATTAATTAGCTAAATAGAATTTCCCTGTTAGACTCTCCTTTGTTCAGGTTTAACAATCTCAAGTAAGATTTTTCACAATGTTTATAATTTCCTTTCAGGCAGTTTTGCCTTTTTTATTTTGATTATTTAACTTTATAAAATTAAGAGATGAAGGCCTCTTGTGTCGGACATATTTTATCATTACAATAGGGGGTTATTAATCTTTGGACACACAATATGTATGTTTGTATATATGAAGCTAATCTTTGAAGCTACATTTTATTGATATCAATTATATTTGTATACTGGTTGGACCAGACAGAACCGAGTAGTTTTTTCTGATATTGCCAACTGTATCTAAACCCTTCAGATAGAGGGTTTCATCCACAACATCTTTCCAGATTTGCATCGTTGGGAAAAAGGATTGTGATCCTGGTTGGCGACGCAAAATTCGATTCCGTTCCAGATATGGATTTCTAAAATGGTGTGAGCAAAAGAACAGTATTCTACCCCTATAACTTTCTTTTTTTTTATGAATTATACCTTTGATGAATGTAATTTTGAATATAATTGATTAATATAATTTGAGCAAAGCTAACTAGCATTATTTTTTTCATTAGTGCTTCAATTAAATAGTTTTGTGACTTTACAAACATGTAAAGGTATTTTAAAACAAACACTACAAAATCTACTTGACTTTGAAACAAGTGCTATTTCTTTTCAAACATTTTTTTCTTTTAGTTTACTTTCATTTGGTTTAAAAGAGCAGTGTTTTAGTAACTGCCACAAAAAACACCTGACATGATTTTTTTTTCTTTGTGTGAATTTCTATCATGATTTTTATTTTATTTTAATTATTTGTTTTATATTTTGTTGTTGACCATCTCTGCTTTAAACAAAAACCCAAGAAGATTTGAACTGGGTTCACTCATAAAAATGAACAATGGATATTTACATTGCTGCAAATAAAAAAGGTGAATAATTTGTTCTGAAATTAGTTTTTCTTCTTCAATGATCCAACATTGGCAGATCAGCATATTTTTGGTGCATTATTACCACTGAGTGGTGGGGCCCTTTAATTACACTTTCATTTGGGGTTTTGTTGTCTGTAACACTGACATACATTGAAGTAGTGGCCTTGTGATTGAATGTCCACCCTCAGACTGGCAGGCGGTGAATTCAAATCCACGGTAAAGTCATACCAAATACTCCTCCCTGTTTGGCACTCAGCAAAAAGGGGCTGGATTGAAGGGTTAAACCACCATAAGGTTCCAGAAGGCAGCTGCGTCTGCAGCTCACCGCTCCTCTAGGGGATTGAGTCAAATCCCGAGAACACATTTCACACCCCTCAGTGTGTGACAACTACTGGGACTTTCACTTTACTGCCACCAACAGGCGAAAGCTGAACTGAGCTCTGCCAATCTTTATTTTTCTGCAGATCAAATCACACCCTTTGATTGTGCAGGATGTTCTTTGAGCTTCCATTTCAAAGACGACTATCCACAAACATCCTGTGTCCACATAATTTGCGCTACCTGAAAATGAGACAAATATTAATACCAAAAGGGGCATCTCGTTTCGAACAATAAATGTCTTCACAGATAAGGGATCTCATTTAGCTTGATTGCACATTGAAAGAGGAAAACTCTTCACTGGCGTTAAACGATCCGTGTCATTATGGTTTCCTTTATGTCTGCTTACAGGGGAGTCATGAAGCTAATGACAGCGCGCCTTCGCCGCTGTCAGAAACAGCACCAGAAGTGAAAGCCTGACATTAACCTAATCTGGATCATAATAATAAAGATCAAGAAGGCAGACAAAGAGTATCGTCTCTCCTTTATGAGAGAAGCAAAACAACATCCACGCTCGAAGCACCTGGAAGCCAATTTTAGTTCTTTAGAAACAGATGTACGAAAACATTCAATCGAAATTATAAACATACATGAGCACTGACATTAAACTAGGTCATGGTACTTTTTCCATTCATTTCTACTGGGAGGCTTGAAAGAAACAGAACAGATTTAGCTTGTTAACAACTGAAAGACAGTGATTTCCTATTTTGATCTTTTATTAATCTGAAAGGTGATGTTGAGTTTCACCAAATCTTAAAGGAAACAAAGCTTGAGCTCAAGACATGGCATTGATCCTCTTAGATTTTTTTTATTTTTTTTTAAACATGAAGCTTAACCTAACGAGACAGACATCAGTGACTAAAAAATGCAAAGAAACTCTGTCAGATACTTCTCAGAAACTCCCAAAACGCCCAAATATCAATGATTTATTTGCTTTTATTTGAAAAGTGTGTTTAGGGGAATGCTTTTGATGCTTTTAAGGGGTTGCAGTCCTGAGCTCCCATAGTCTCAGCACAGAGCATGCAGCACTACAGGGCATAAAGGAAAAGTATTGGGGGGAAAAAAAATGCTTCTCCAAATCCAACAGAGAAATGATTACACTTCTCTCTGCCATTTGTGACATTTCTGGAAGTTAATTATTCATCATGCTTTTCTCCCTTCGATGCTGGGGGGCAGCTCCTGAGACAGCTTCGGCATAAAAGGAGAAAAGGAGCAGCGCTCTTCCATCTCCTCCCTCTATAACTCAGCCCCTCCCTGATGTTGTCTCTCTTTTTTCTCCTCTTTTTCGCCTCAATCGCTCCCCTCTTGCCTAATCTTCCTGTCAAGCTGTTTTACTCTTCAGAGAATGTGGAGTTTTGAGAGGCAATTTCCATAGAGTCACAAGGACAGTCCTGGTGCCCTCTACCAGAGGGGGCTGCACTGGTTGAAGGGGTCTCCTAACATGCATCTGCTGAAAAGCTGGCTGTCGTGTCCTCTTAGGGATTACAAAAGGCTCACCATCACTGGCTTTCTTATTGTCATTGAAAGATAGGAGAGCAGGGAGAAAAGCAGAGACAGGTGTGTGCTGAACTCCCTGGTTTTCTGCTTCCTCTGAGCCAAATGTGACATTTGTCAGGACAAAAAGAGAAAGAATTTTTATCATTAGCTGTCACACCTTTGACATTGCTTCCCCTGCCTGCAGTCACTTTTCTTTTTTTTCATATTGGTCATATTGTGACTTGGGATTTAAATTCTGGCAAGAACTGGAGCAGCTAATACATTTCCCTGATTTCCTTTGAAGTGTAAACTCACTGGGTTCCTTCTGGAAACATACAGACCCTGAAAAGTACAAATCCTAAATCCCCACCCACTCTGTTCTTGCTCTGAATGGCTGAATGTTCAGGCTGACTGTTGATCAAATGAGATATGGGTTGTAATGGGGGCGACCGTGGTCCCAGTTCTGTCACGCTTGTCGAGGAGCAGAAAAAGAGCGACGGGGCTGCACTTTTTTTCTCCCTGCGATTTCACCGCTGGCGTGAACACACCCTGCTTACAAGAGCACAACTGACTGATTTCACAATTTTTAAAAGCACTTCAAGTCTGAATTAACGTCTTTAGTGGGTGCGGATAAGTTTGTCTGCTGAAGCACCCCTGACTGAGTCTACCGGGTGAGCTTCCTCATTACAGCCTTCCAGAGTCTCCTGTTTTTACCATAGGTACTTTTTGACTTCCTATAGTTTGATTTAATTTTAGAATTTCTCTTAAATCACATAGAGCAGCCTTTAATAAGCAGAAAGAGGTTCTGTGTGAGTGCAGATGTGAGGCTGCGGCTCTGCAGGCGGCGTGCTGGATGACAGCGTGAACAAAAAAAAAGTACTTTTTATCTGCTATCAGACCATAAGCGGGAGAGAAACAGGGCGTGTCTAAACCCACTTTGGGCATCTTTTTGAAATATTATTTCAGTGTCAGGGGTCATATTTAATTGGACCTTGGAAACACACAAAGCTGAATGAATGGATGAAAGACAACAAAGGCGCTCAGCGGTTAAAAGCATTTCTGCTTTTGTGGTAGCCCAATAGAGCTATTAGGAGATGGGGAGAGATGGAAGAGGGAAAGTTATTATGGTGGAGCTGTAATGAAAGGTATAATTAAATGTTAATCCAGCATGAAATACAAGCGCTTTACTAAAATTCTGTGGCAGAGGCAGCTCAGCCTCCAGTGGACTGTCGAGGGAAATATTTTGGTGATTTGCTCTGTGAATCATTTTGCTAAAGAGGCAAATGGAATTCAGCCGTTTACCTCACAATGATGATTATTGACAGTCATTAGGAATTAAATGATAAGATCCCAATGGAAATGCAGGTAAATATTGGTATCACTTGTTGATTGTTGGTGCCTCAAACATTAGAGATTAAATGTATGTAAAAATAAAACTATATTTCTGATCTACTTAATGAACTTAATGGTCATTATCTCTTGTAACAACGATTGTTATATAACAATTGTTAGAATAATAATATAAGAATCATAGATAAAAGTTACGAACCAGATTATGATGCATATATAAAAAAAAACTGTAAAATAGTTACGTAAAGTAATTCTCTAAGTGAGGGATTATATAAATTAGCTTCCCTCACTCCTTTTCAGGAAATTAATTAAACTTCAATTTGACAAAAAAAAATCACATTTAATGAGTCATGTATTGTATAGATATATAGTTAAGATAAAGAGTAGTTACAGTAGCATAATTTACATGTGTTTGTGGATATTTATGAGGATATGAATCCTCTTTTACTTTTATTTTTCCAATCAAGTCACAATTAAACATCCAAAGTTTGACATGACTCATGCAGATTCACTTTTCCCACAATTCAGTTCAAAAACTTGCTAAAAATCTTTTTCTTAATTTGTTAATAGGCAAATAACAATTAAGTAAATTATTTTAGTTGGCTTACAATAAGCCTGGTGTAAAGTATAAACCAATAAATAACAAATAATTCTATCATTCTGCACAATTGTTTGACACTTTAAACATGCTGAAATGCAGCGGGGATGCAGCGATTCCCTCTCCTCACGATTTGGTTTAATGGTTCAGTTTTTTCTATATGTGAGATCCCTAATTTCGATATATATCTCTGATGTTTATCTTCTTATTTTGTTCGGTTGAAATAAATTAATCCCAAAATCAACATTCTATCATCCACAAATGATTATACATGTCTTATTGAAAATACACAGGAAGCTTTTTAAAGCACTTAATTAAAAATAATAGTCTACAAAACATGTTTTCCCTAAGAAATAATAATAAAAAAAGCTGAAAAAAACTCTTTATATTTTAGAATCTAACTAGTCTAAGCCAGTCTTTAATTACATTTGTCAGTACCTTTGTTTGCCATAAATAAATCAATGAAATTTAAGCGGTAGAGAATAGAATAGAATAAAATAGAATAGTAGTTTATTGACTGCATAAAGGGGACATTATCATAGCTTTAATAAAAACATTAGACAGATAATAAATAACGTTAAAAATACTCTTTATATATTGTTTTTGTTTTGTTGTTTACTTTTCTAAAACCTTTTGCAATAAAAACGGAATCAAGGGAGGGTAACTGCAATTTTATAACAATCTTCTGGCCTCTGGTCTTCCTGTTATTGCCCTAATTCCTTGCAAAGCAAAAACATATGTCTTTTGTTATTAGATCATTTCTGCTTTACTTTTATTAAACTTCTTTTTTTCTCTCTTTGCTTAAAGGCCAGTTTGACAGAAATTAGATTTTTGCATTTATTACATATGAGGTCAGGTAGTAAAAGAGATATAGTTTTACCAAAAGCACAATTTGGAAAAGTAAAAAAGCTGTGAATTTTTTGTGTAAGTTTTGTGTGTTATGTGTTGGTGTAAAAAGTGCCTGGGTTTTTGGAAACATAAAAAAGAGAAACAAAATGAAAGTTTTTACATCAACAAAGATAAAAAAGACAAAAATCATGAAAAACAAATGTTTTTTTTCTTGCATTTGTAGAAATTATATCAACAGGTCATTGAAATAAGGACAGTCACGTGGGCAGTGTTTAAGGAGGTCACTCAAATCGAAAACCATCCCAATGTGAAAGCAATCATACGTCAAGAATCTATAATAAAATTGCAACTGTAGCATCTATCATGAAGCTTTGATGTCTGTGAGAACTCGAGCTCCTTCAAAAGCTTTGCTTTCTGTCACCAGAATCACTCCAATCTCTCCACCAGCTGTCACTTGCTTCTCTGCCGCACATCATGTCCCCAAACTCATTTCAAATGAATGAGTCCTGCTTGCTTTGTCTCCTGTTGTTGCTGTAAGTGGTGGGCTCACAGTAAGAAGCAGTTTGCTCATTTTGCTAACATCTAAGTTTGGAGATTTTTAATTACAGCTTTATTTTGTTGTTGTTTATCTCGATAGTTGCTACCAGGCAGCATCTAAAGCCCTTTTCGAGCTCTGTCTTGAAGACTTCACGGTGACGTTTATTAATGAGTAGATATGTGATTTTAATGAATAGGAACAGGCATCTTGCTGCTGACGCATGCCAGAGAGAAAATTAATTGGCAGGTCAAACTATCGGGATGTTGTAGCAAATAAAGAAGAGCGCTGTTTTCTTCTGCAACAAGGAGAAGACCACCTACAGCTGTCAGGGCAAACTGACAAATGGATTTCATCTTCCTGCCCTGCTATAAACCCCAAAGCTTTTTCTGTTTTATCTAATATGACTCGTGCCAAATATTTGACTCATGATTCCTTCCATATTTATGTACCCGATACATGTTTTAACTTTAAAGAACGATGATATGCATTGGGTCCCTGTTATTACATAATTATACACCTGCTGCACGCATAATTCATACAGACACAGTTGAGCAGTGAAGAACATGTTAACTGTAAGCAGTGGTGGGTTTCAGAATACATGTACCAGTGGGATCCATTCAGAATACAAATTAGGAGTACCTGCATTTTGTCACTGTAACATTTTAAAGACAGATAGTATGGAGTACCAGTAGAATACAGGAAAGTTGTTGTAGTAATAAAATTAATTTACAATTCATTTCATTTTTTAATTTTTCACTCTAAATTACCACAAAACGAGTCAACTCCCAGGGGATTCAAACATAAAAAATCAACTAAGATTGCTGTAAAAATTAATTGAAGTTGCTGTAAGAATTAATTGTGATTCCAAAACAAAAATCAACTGAAATTGTGGTAAAAAACTACCAAAATTGCTGTGAAAAAGCAGATGAGATTGAGGTAAACATCAAGTGAGATTGCTTTAAAAATTAACTGAGAATTCTGTAAAAATCAACTAAAATTGCTGTGAAAATATACTGACTTTGCAAAAAAAAAACAAATAAGATTGCTGTAAAAAAACTAGGTATGTAAAAGATACTGAAATTGCTGTAAAAAAATCATCTAACACTGCTGTAAAAATCAACTAACATTGCTGTAAAAAATGACAGAGATTGCTGCAAAGATGGACTGAGATTGCAAAAGAAAATCTACTGAAATTGCTGTGAAAACCAACTGAGATTGCTGTAGAAAATGAATTAAGACTGGTGTGTAAATGTGGGTCTGTAAATGCACAAAGATTCAAAATCATTGATTTTTCAAAATAAAACAGGAAACGAATTTTGAAACAGCTTTCTTTTTTTCCCTATCTGCTTTTGTTAGAGCAGTGAAATCAAACGGCACACATTTCTTGACACTGCTCCTCAACAACAAATGACAATAACCGAGATAAAAATAAACAAATCAACACAATAGCTTTCATCAATAGACTGTCGGGATGTAAAGGATAGATACGTATCGAAAAATCATCTATGATGGTGGCAGCACTATTGGTTGGAGATCACAAATACAAAAAAGATTATGTTGGTAAAACGGTAAAATATTCAGGAAGTAAACATCAGTTTCTCTCCCTTTTGTGCTTTTGTGCTCTCTGTGGTTTGTTTACATACATTTGATGTAAGAAAAAAACGTCCAATCACAAACGTCCACCACGTCGGGTCAGTGACAATTGGCTACAAGTGAACATCAGTGTGTGTTGTAAGCACTAAACATATGATAATCTTCATAATATTTACAGCACTGATAATATCATCACAATAAATTATTATTACGTTTTGATAATAGCTAAAACAAATATCGTTGGGGGTCTTTAACATGACTATACACTACAAAATACATTTTGGGGATGCATTAAGCATTTTACAACTAAATCCTTTTAAAATATTAAACTACCCTTGTCAGCATTCTCTCTGTATGAATGAAAAAAAGCAATCAAACAAATTAAAGGAACTAAACAAAATGCTTCCTATGAGTCCACTGTTTGTTCCCTAATTGCTTTTTAAGCACTGTATGAAGTACTCAAGCTCACACATTTCATTTCTGCAGTTTGTTTGAGAAGAAACTGAGTGTGAAAACGGCAACAAAAATAGCAGACAGAAATCTCTGTTGAGGTTCCCGCCTCAGCCAGTCCAGCCAGATTGTTTATCCTACTCAAATTTGATTTATTCTACTGATAAGCAGGGACGAGTCATGGTGATACGAGAAATTTAAACTCCAAAGCGACGCTGATCTCAGTGTCGGCTACAGTCACATAAGATTAATTTATCCGATGTGAGATGGCTCAGATAGATGTCAGTGTTAGATTTCAAGGTTTGCTTTCAAGCTCACGCCTTTGTGTAACCAAATGCTTCCAAATGCCATCCACCGGGCAAAATAAAATGGAGGGATTTTGCTCGAGTGGCAGGATTAGAGTCATAAAATCAAGAGGGAGAAGATTCAAAGCCAACAACCCATCACTTTTGATATCATCAGAAATTAACCTTCAGGGTGGAAAGACGGAGCTCTGAGAGGTGAGGTGAGACACAGAGGAAAGGTTGAGGAAAGGAAAAAGGGGCAGGTAGACCAATGCTGAGAGAGTTGGCAGGGCCTTGAAGGCTGTAATTCAGGGAGGGGAGTACATTAATATTTAGAGGTGCTCTCAGGTTAAAGAAAATGAGCAGAGGAGCCCCAGCTCTCAGGAAAGACTTGGAAGAATCTACTGCAGCAATCGCACAGTTAAAAAAAAAAAAATCAGAGGTTTGTAGCAAAAATGTTATGTTCTGACAAAGTTTATGCAGAAGAGGTCGAGATGAAAAAAAAAGAAAACTATAAAAATATTCAAAACTGCATATAAAAACTCTATAGGAATCAACAGTTTCAAACAAATACCATGTCCAGCAATCTAAAAGCTATTTGGAGTGAAGACCCAAATATTTGAATTGATTATTAAAGCCCACAAAAACGGTCAATAAGAAGATTTCAGCTAAATTTAAAAAAAAAAGCACAGGTCACTGAAAAAAGAAGTCACTACTATGCAAACGTTGACTTAAAGATGTCTAAAACAGGAACTCGTAGAACCAATTTTTTGAAGGCAAGTAACCGCCACTGGATGAATACCATCTTTGCCCAACAAGACTTGGATCGGCTCCAGCAAACTCATAATTCATCTGTAGATACACGACTGGCATTTCATTGGTCAGTTTGTAAATATCTAATCCAGGGGTGTCAAACTCCAGGCATCCAGGGCCGGCTTCCAGCTGGTTTTCCAGAAATCCTGCCTTTTCTGCTTCCCAGTACATGGATCAGGTGTGTTCAGCCAGTAAGAAGGTTTAATGGCAGGTTGGTTGGAAATCATGTTGGACACCGGCCATCAAGGCCTGGATTCTGACACCCCAGATCTAACCCATCCCTCCATTTTACAAACTCATTTCATCCCTTTCGACTGGTGCCACTCCCACCTACTGTACTCCTTAAGTACACCCGGGACAGGTAAGATATCAAATATCTGATTATTTAGTCATTTAGATGGGCTCAGTGACTTGACTTTTGAAGCAGGGGTTCTGAAGTCCAGCAGTAAGACTTCGTCCCTTTGTGTAAAGCTCCATAATTGTTAAGTTAATTTATTAGGTGACATTAAATGGGGTGACAAAGCATGTTCTGTAATTAATAAGAGGACCATGGGGAGCGAGAGCTTTAATTATTGGCTGCTGTGAAAACTACACATTTGCTTTACATCATTATGTCCTGATAGGAGAAGGTCTTGTGAAGACTGTAAAATACAGCATTTATTAAAGCGATTGTTGATCAGTGACTGAGATCAAATAAACAGAGAGGGATTTGAGAAAAAAGAGCAGCTAATGAGCACAGAGTGGAGGACTGAAATGCCATGAAGACTTTGATCAGAAGCTTACAGCACCATTATTTGCTGGCAAAGAGCAGGGTGGCCGGCTTGCAAAGCTCCTCTGTGACTCCTGGGGTCAGAGTAATGAAGGGCTTTAGGGGCCAAAGAAGGTTCACATCCTCTGACCAAAATCCAACCTTGTTAACTGCAAGTGAGCTTGTGTTCGGAGCCAATCAGGAGCAGCGGGAACTGATCCAACTTTGTGTGGTTTTATGTCAGAAAACTTGGACCCCGACAGGGAAGCTTTAGAAAAAAAATCTGTGTTTCCATAATGAGAAAAAGCTGATGATTGAAGGATTCACATAGAGAAGTGATCTGATTTCCTAACAAGACCCATCAGCTACACAAGATGGCATGATGGAGCTCATCAGTTAATCATGACAAAAAGTCATTTGGGAAATTTTCACAGATCCTCATAGATATAAATAACAAAACACATGAGATATATCTCTATTTCTGTAAAAAAAATAAAAAAAAATAAAAAACATCCTAACCATCCTCACTCCTTACAGAGTCTTATCAGGGATGCAGGAGCGCACAGCATGGACACCTTCCTCCAGAAATGTAGGCTTATCTTATCTCAGAGCTGCAGGGGCAAAGCCGGAATTTATGAATGGCTAATTTATATTTTGTTTTCTTGTATGACGTTTGGCCAAGCATGAGCAACGAAGCACCGCAATGTGTACTGGAAAGGTGTTATGTGTTTTTAAATTGAAAGTCGTTGAGGAAGCCGAGACAGATGATGAAGTAAATTATTACACTAGAAAAAATAGAGTAGGGGAGGGGGTTACATGGAAAGCGGCTGGGTGCTTGCTATAATGACTTTTCTGTCACCCTTACTGGAAGATCTACTCAATCATTCCTCAATCAAATTTTCAATCATCCCATCTGTGCTCATTCACCATTCCTTTATGAGCAGATTCTGCTCATAAACCTTTTACATCTCCTGGAAGATGAAATCCCCTCCTCTTTTAAAGTACCTCCTGTGCTGGAGATCAGACATTGCAAACCAGCACAAGGAAAGGAGTAGAGGAATATACCTGCAGGCTGTAAAGACAGCTTCAAATGAAGTAGCAGGGTGTTGAAGAGAGGGCCGTGCGCTGCTCTCATCCTCAAACAGATCCAGGTTACAATGAGATTCCCCACAAATTGCGGCTATCTTCATTCCTGCCCTGCACCATCCCCCAGATGGAGTGTTTGCCAAAGCACAGGCATATCAGTCGGAGACAGCATAGGGTCCTCGAGGGTGGATTCGGGGGTCCGGGGGGCCAGGACATCATTGTTTCCGCATCTGAGGCTGGCTGGCAAAGGCCTCGGCTGACTGGATCCCTCACTGGCCAACATCAGTGTGTCAGACTCAGTGGGCAGAAATCACGTTGCTGAATAATTGATCGAATATGAAGGCAGTATTGGAAGAGCTTTAACTGAAAACACTTACATGTGTTCTAAATAATAGATCGCAAAGGATTGTAGTTTATACTTCTCTTTACCATGAGGGATGTGCTATCAGATGCTAAATTGTTGTATTCAGAGCAGCAGTGGTCTGACTCAGGAGGGCTTGTTCCTCTGGGAGGCTATCTTTTTAAGCACCAGAACAAAAAAATAATCAATCATGTGTATTTTATCCACATGCATACCTGATGTATTTTGTCAGGCTTAAAATGATATACAAATGTAATAGAAAACGCAAATCCAAGAAGTATTTACACACCAGATGTCTTAAAAGTTTATTTTTTTATTTGAAATATTAATGGTGAGAATAGATAGATTCAACCATAGAATACAGTCACATAACATTGCTTTTTTATGAATCAAACAAGTGTTAGCAGAATTGAAACAATAAAAGTAGCAATTTTTTTGGTGACTTGATTGATTTTTAAGTCTGACAAATATGTAAAGGGTTATTCCAACAAAAATCAGGTTTTTAACATGGAGGAAAATTAAGCTAAAAATTGCAATTTTTGAGTATTCAAAACACGTTGAGCATCAGGAGCAGATGAAAGAGAAAAACACTCTTTGGGTATTTGCTATGTAAAAACTATAATATGCATGCTACAAACTCTATGTGCGTCTTTGTTTTCCTAGTCTGACCTGGTATCTTGGCTTAAAACTGTACGACTGGATAGCTCCAATATTGCTTGCCATTTTTGTTGCACCAAGCCAGCGGGAGAGCATGTAAACCAGGTGTGTCCAAGTCAAGGCCTCGAGGGCCGGCCCCCTGCTGGTTTTCCTGAAACCCTGCCTTTTCTGATTCCCCTGATCAGGTGTATTTAGCCAATAATTGCAGCCTGGTTGAAAAACATGTAGGACACTGAGGACTAAAATGGACACAGCTGTAAACAGAGAGCTCTCAGTTATGGGTGACATGAAATGGGGCGGGGTTACTCTGTGCCAACGGTCCCGCCCACGACTCATAGGTGAATTTAAAAAAAAAAACTCCTACCACTCTGCACAAGCGTTTTTTTTCTTTTCTTTTTTATTATGGCTAAAAACGACTATCATAATTAAAAGACCACTGGGAACGCTTTTGCAATAGATAAAAAGATGATTTGTCTTTAAGATAACAAAAATAATGAAACAAACCAGAAAGGAAACAATTACTTTTATGCAGGGTTTTAAAAAACAGAACACATTTATATTATAAAGTACAACAGTAAAAAAATAAAAAAAATAAAAGTGCGGCTGTTTTGAAGGATACTGATGAGGACTCATTCTCAGAGTACACAAAAGGCCACAAAGAGGACAACAGGAAGCTCCAACACACTTCCATTAGTTAGTGACCTCAGACAGGTATAATTTATCTAGTGCTCCAGGCTGTTATAACATATAGCTTTGTACTTTTCCAAGGATTTTACTCCTTTAGTAATCTTTTTGGTTGGGGACCAGGGTAACACATGGGTTTTGTGAAGGTCTTTTATCTGGGGCCAGTGATGAAGCAGCGGCTGAGTGGAGCAGTGTTTCATGTTGCAAAACTCCTCGCTGAGATGCAGCACGAGTTAAATGCAGAGTTTGCTAACTGCTGTGATTGTGCTGTTTCTTGAAATGGATTTCTGGATTATAATTATCAGTGCGTGCAGCTAGTGGGAGGTAATCTGCCTGGTAGGACGCCAACCGTGTGGAAGAACCACAAGGGGAGATGCTGACAGAAAAAACAATTATCCTGATCTGATGATTTAAACTCCCTGTAAAACCTATAAGTGCTGCTTTCTTTTTGGATGATTTGTTATGACTTTGTTGTGAAAGCTTCAACACAACTGTTGAGTTTTCTCCTTTACGGAAAGAGTTTCTAAGCTTCCCATTCTATTTCTGTAAATGGTTCAGTCTCAGCAGAATTCATTTGTTGTCTATCTTTAGTACAACAACAGCTGATGCTGCTTCTAAGACACTTTAAAATATTAAGCATTACGATAATGTTCTGATAATGTTCCCTTTTGATTACTTGGATGTGAAAAAACAACAGTGGGCTGAACTTCAGGAAACTAAAATGTGAATAGATTTGCCATTAATTCTTGTTTACTTGTTTGTTTGTACACATATTTAAGTTACACTTGATTATCTTGCAAGAAATACAAGAAACCTATAAAACTTCACCTGCACTGTTCAGTGCCCAGATATTTATCTCTAAGTGACAAAGGTTGATTCTTTGGTTAAAGATCTACCGGATCGATTTTAGGGTCAATAATCAAATGTGATTGTTCAAAATGAACATCTTTACAGTCCAATGTTTGAAAAAATACTTTGAATTTTGCAAAGACCATAATGTTGATGAATCATATCAGCAACCACAAATTTTGATATAAATCAAATTGGAGTTAAACCAAATCCCTGGAAGCTGGTCAATATATAAGCCTGTATGGATAAACGCATTCACCTTCTTGTTTCTCCACATCTCCCCGTGAAACCTTTTTCAAATATTTCTTCTTTTACGCTTTAGTGATATTTTCTCAGTGGGCTTTTTTGGTACTTAAAATTTAGAGTTCCCCTTGTAGGTTTCCCATACAGTCTGTCTGCATTTATAGCTGCTGTAAAACAGGAAACAACGTGGTATCAATTTTACCTGAGTTCCACTGCAAGGCACCAAGACCAAGCACACATTCCCACAGGACAAACCAGGTGACCTCACATGTCAAGTTAATTTGACCTGTGCGATTGCTGCGTTGCGTTCCGTACAGAACATAACTGCTGTTGGACTAAAAACACAGATCTAGATGGTGGTTAGGTGGACTCTATCATGGTACAAAGATGATCAATAAACACATTGTGATGCAATTCTCCAATGCTATGATTTCATTTGTGTGACACTCACCACTATGTTAAAAAAAAAAAACAGCTCTGTGTAAGAGATGATGTAAACAAAATGGTGTGCTCTACATACCGAACACAGGGAGGAATATTAAATATGCTTTAAGAAATACAACACTGGTTTAATTGTTCATTTACTTTTTAAATGTTTTTATTTACATCACTGTTTAAGTAAAGCAGTACACCCCGCCCCCCCGATCGGATGTACTATAAGTGCAATGTAAAAAACAGGATATAAAATGTCTGTTTTGGTGACAAATTGTGTCTCTCTGACTGTGAATCTGCATTTTAAGGCGGACCAAGCAAATAGATATTAATGTAATGAAGCATTACAATGTTAAAGACTAGGTTTGATGTCCTGATTATTATAACAATAAAAATAAGATTTAGTTTGCAAAAATCCAAGCAGAAAAGATGAAAACACTGCTATTAATGGATCGTCTTTGCTTTGTGTTAAAGTTCTAAAAAAGTGAAAACAAGGGAATAAATGCAAGGTATTTTTTTCTGAAAATAACGATTTCAACCACTTCAGATGGTCTTTTGTTCAGAAAAAGAGCCTTGTGAAAACAGCAATGACATAAAAATGCAAATGTTGGAGACAGATTGGCCGATACCTACCTCGTGGTTGTATTTTGGGATCACAAAGCTGAGATGTTTTGTGATCTGAAACGTGTCTGAAAGTTACATGAGCCTCTGGGATTAAATGTCATCCAGTATGACAAACGCACATTTTTGGATTTAACATTTGCTTTCCTTGAAGAACAAATCATGCAGGTATTAGGCTTATGTTGCAACGGAGACAAATGACAAACTGAATGTGAAGAAATTGTTTAAATTATCTAATAATTTTCTCTGTGTGCGCTAACAGCGAGAAAATGAAGTCTTTTCACAGTAACTTGTTAGACGCCGTTTTCTTTTTAAGAAACAATGAAGGCGACACATGCAGATGGATGGTGAGCGCCTGGTGGAATAAAAAGGCTATTTATTTACTCTGAGAGGAACAAAGGAAGTTCACAGGTAGACCGTGCAGAGTCTTGTGAGAGTGTTCAAATCTGCCACCTTTCTGCTGTACAGCAGCCTTTACTGACCCCTCTCCACCGTTAAATCAGTGTTCTGCAAAGGAAAATTAGACGTGCATTTATTTATTTATTTGTTGTTTATTTTAAATCTGCGCCCTTTGCAACATAATGTGCATTTGTGCAGTCTTCAATATTTAAGAGGTTGCTCTTAGACTCCAAAACTGAATCTTAAGGAAGTAAAAAAAGCAAAAAACGGTCTTCTGTTTTGCAAGAAAAATACGCTTATCAAGAAGGTTTTTCAAAAGCAAAATAATATTAGTTTGAGAAAAAATATCTTAATGACAAAAATTATTTTCTTAAAATAGGAATTCTTGGTAAGACCATTTTTTTACCCCACTGTAAGATTTCTTTGTGCCTATTTTAAGAAAATCTGTCAATGGAATAAGGCTTTTTGACTTACTTGTAATGGGCCTGTTTTTGCAATTTTATTAATATTATTATTATTTTTTTGTATTATTTCAGATAAAAAGCACAGCTTTTTTAAAGATTAATTTAATTGCCATGTCTTTGATTTCATACATGGTTTCTTTTTCAGACTATTTTATTACAAAATGTAGCTTTCTGTATTCTTTTATTCTGTTTTTCACATGCTCAATAAATCCCCCAAAATATCATTTTCAACCCTTTAACTCCAGGGCTTTAGCTCCAGTGCTGATTTTCTTCAATCCACTGTAACGTTTCAACCATTCACAGAAATCACGTGATTCCAACGGATTCTATGGCTGAGAAAAGCAGCTTTCCGCTTCAGAATCCGTTGGAACAAAGGTAATTGCGTAAATGATCAAAGCGTTACAGTAGTGTGAAGAGCTTGTGTTATTCTGGCGAGGATGAGGATTGACTTACAGCCGTTTAAAATAAAAAATAAAAATATATATTTATGTACTTGTTTTTCAAGCGTGATCGATGTATTGGGCACCCCTGCAATAGGTGACTCCCAATCTGTCAACTATAGAGAAATAAGCTGTGCTTTTAAATAAAGCCCCACTCCAAGCACAATCAATCATAGACCCCGTCTCCTATCCTGTGACTGATAAGGGTCTCTGACCTCTGACCTATCTGCTGTCGGCGATACTGCTGTCAAAGTGAGGGAAGACGCAGCACAACGCGACTGGAGTGCTGATTCCTGGAGATGAAACAGCGATAGTGTCAGGCTGCGTCGGCTGCAGTTGTTTAAAGTCATCTTTCGTAAGAGATGCACCTGCAGTGCAAACAGGGCCGCCGGTCCAGGCAAAATGGTCCAATCTCACAGCAATTTCATGGGCAGTAAAGGCGAAGAAAAGGGTGAACGTTGCCAATAAAGACCACGATCAAATGTTTATTCAAATCATTTGGCCCCTCGTTTCCCCCCTTAACTTATTCCAGCTGCACAAAACTAAATGGCCACAAACAACATAGCAAGGAAAAAAGAAAAAACAGACACACAGAAAGGCCGACAAAATGAGCTGTCTTCCTCATGGGAATTGTGATGCTCTTTGATTTGTGCTCTCTTTGTAGACACAGCCTCCTTTAGATTTTCTGCTGTCATACAACAATATAAATACAAGCTTGAAGAGCTGTGCCACGATAGCGCTAGGGTGTGAAGGATGAATGTGTGCAGGCATTAGTTTATGCACGCTTGTGTGTGCAGGGAAGAAAAAGATAAGTTAGAATAAAGCAATAAAGCAGTTGCATGAAGTGAAGACGTGAACTGAATGTTCCATCCTCGGATACATTTTACAGACTGTCAAAGCAGTCTTGCAGCTCTTCTTTCAGCTTTCAGTGAGTTTTTAAGTTGAAAACTAGGAACTTATAATGTAAAATAAGCCCTTTTCTCAGGGATTCTTCTTTTTATAAGTGCTGCCTTTTGATTGGAGCATCATCTTTACTTTTCCATCCATCTTCTGCACCTGCTGAATCGCTTTTGGGGTCACAGGGCTGCTGGAGCTTATCCCAAATACTGCTGGGGCGAAGGTGGGACACACTCTGGAGAGGTCACCAATACATAACATAACTTTATTTATTTTTTTATTATTTCCTGTCTTAGTATAGAAACAACCTTTTTTATTGTGACAAATCAAATCAATTTTGGTAAAGTCAAAATGGGTCTTGCCACTAAATGTATGCAGTGTTCAAGGATTACTATTTCACAACTCTTCAAACTGTAAAACTGGCTGACACAAAGTCATTCATTATCCTGTTGCTTTCCTGGACAGGACTGATGGGCAAATCTCAAACTTCCATATTGAAGCACAAATGAAATAATAAACAGTTGGACCCATGTGCAGCTAAGGAAACAGATCTATAAAATGTGAACAAACTGTACTCTTTAATACTGTTCCTAAATAAAATGAGTTGCACATTTATTCACAAACAGAGTTGGATATTGTCGGTAAGGTTATTTCTGTATGTGCTGCAGATTTTTTTTTTAGAGAAACACAGTACAATGTAATCATTTTGTAAAATTGTGACAAAACAATGTAGCAGATAAAGCGATTTTTTTTGTATAAATTACTCTAGCTTAGTTTATATTGTCTCTGGAAAAGAAATGCCTTTTTTTCTCTCCAAAAAGCAACTCGGCAGAGATAATCAAACTGCAACAGAAATGATCTTCTTAACAGCTAACTTTACACAACTGGGGGGAAATTTGTTAAAGATCACAGAAAATCCGGTCTCTACTGACATCCTATCCTGCCAAACTGATGTGGACCATGTGACATCGAGTTTAAGGGATGTGACAATTATCCAAGTGTTCGGCTATTCCTGGAAAGAAGAGTACGAATATTTGCAATACACTTCAGGCTATGTGATTATCGCTCTAAAATGAAGAGTAATATCAGATTTTGAGTACATAAACTAAACTAAACCACTTATGCTGCTGTGGCTAGAAGAAGATGAACCTTCAAAGTAAAATGTCTGTGAAGCTTTACATTTTCAAAGTAAAACTATTGAGTGTTTTTTTTTTTTTTTGTCGCTAAAGAAAAGAGTTTGAATTTTAGTTTACCAAAATAAGTTCTAAAAAATAAAAACATAAAACTTTGTTGTTTTAAATATAACAAAATAGATTTAAATTTAAGAATATTAAGAAAATATTGTGATCTTTAAATATGAAGAAAATCTGTTTATCAAATAAATCTGTTCTTTTTTTCAGACTCATGTTTATTATCTGTCGCTTTGTTTATTTTAATTTCCTGTTCTAAATATAGGTAGTTTCAATGGTAAATAAATACATATCATTCTTTTATTATTATTTTCTTCATGCAGTAAAAAGACACACATATAGCAACCATTCAAACACAAGATATAAATAGTAAGAATTGAGGTTCGCTCTGTGAATTGTTTGTCTTGATCCATAAAGTCCATTGCATCGCCACCGAAATAACGATCCACAGCCCTGTCCTGTTCTTTTAAAGTCAATGAATTTAATAAACAAGAAATTGTGAACTTTTAGTCAACTTTAGGCCAAAAATGAATTAGTTTTCCCTTGATTGTCAAATCTTTTATGTTACTTTTAAAAAACGCATCAACGTGGGTTCACTTTGTGACTTTCACTGATCCCACACCTCCAGTCAGAGGTTGTTAAAGGGGTGAGTGCTGCCCAGTGTGGTATGAATTCCTCATCAATGTTCATAAACAGCACTTTGCAGCTCTGCTTTCACAAACTCCCCAATGCCAACAATTGCCAGTTGGCAAGTGTCCACACTGTTTTCCATCTTGAATTATATATATTAAACAGAAACTTCATTAGAAACGATGCAATCTGGAGGGTTTAGACTTCTACTGTGATCCCCAACACGAGTTCAGAAAAAAAAAAAAAAACATGCTGAAAGATTTGACAAAAAAAAGGGTGTTGAGCCGACACATGCAATGAAGCAATGATGTGGTTCCGTGGTCTGTGAAAAAGCAAACTGGGTTTGTGACAGTTTAAGCCAAACTGGCATTAACACAGTCACAACACCTGTTCCAAGTTAGAGGGTGATGTTAGCACAGAAGCTGAGGGACTGTGTCCCGCATTGGCAGGAATTTAGCTGCCATATTTGTTACTTTAAATTAATGGAAGGGAGCTGCCTCTGTTTGTCTCTTCTTTCATTATCAGCTGATCTGGTAAAGCAGCTCAGGTGCAGGCGGGAACCGATGGATCCACACCTGTTTTTCATTTATATCTGTTCTCTTAGTGTACTCTTACTGGGTTGTGGTATAATTCGCCACATTCCCATCATTCATTTCAGTCCACTATGGCGTTCCTCAGCTTCCCTCTTTGTCAGGGGGGATTTATGTTTCTTTCCCAAACACACCTCCTTTTTGGTTTTTGTTTTTCTTTCTGCAAAAGAAGCATTTTTATTTTTAGCACCATTGACTATTCATTATTTCACTTTACTTTTTGGTGTGTCTTTATTTTTGGTTACCTTCAACACACAGAGTCAGGGGGGCAATTATGAAACTCCTCACATTATAATAAGACCACATGCTGCTGGGAAATCAATATTCCAATACCAAGCAGTGAGATCGTTTAATAGAGAATCTGTTAATAGGCAGTTCAAGATAACTTAATTTCCAATTTATTTTCAACATGGGATAACTAAGACGCCTTATTACACCGTCAATGGAGGAAACTTAATTTTAATCATCCATTTAAGTTACACTTATAATATTCTTCAAATCTATTGTTACCAGAACAATATTTGTGAAGATTAAACCTTGTTTTTTTTAAGAA
The DNA here is from genome assembly GCF_053564925.1 of Oryzias latipes. NCBI lineage: Eukaryota > Metazoa > Chordata > Actinopteri > Beloniformes > Adrianichthyidae > Oryzias > Oryzias latipes. Next base: position 26,310,047 of record NC_136248.1, on the reverse strand, counting down.
TGTTTTGTTATACTACCAAATGACTTCTCATTACCTTTCCGTCAGTCTTTTTGTCATGTCTGACTGAGTGACTGCGGCTGCTGAGTGCTTGTTAAAAGCCATTAAGTGAAAGAATGACTTGTGTGTGGCTAAGCAGAGCTGTGCGTGCGGGCGTGCGGGCGCGCTGCAGACGGTAATTGCTGCGAATCAATCGGGAAATAAGTTATTTCTACTGCTTTGATCTTCCATTTGAGCCGTTACTGATTCCTGTTAGGGACTGACCAGCGGCTGCTGACAGAGTCGGGCCAGGAAGAAAGACGGGCCAAGTCTGAGTGCAAAAAAAATAAAAATAATGGCCTTTCAGGCTCTGAAAAAAAAGTGTTTAGACCTACACTTTTGGAGCTATGCAAAGTGAAATATCTGCTGATGACATTGCATATTTTTCAGGGTCACTAATAGACGATGTGATCCCTGCAAAATCTTTTTTTTTTTTTTTTTTAAGCCGGTCAGACCTCGTTGCATCCACTTCAAGGTTTGTGTGACACGCTAACGCTGTTTTCTGTCTTTTTGAACGGCGTGTTCTTGCCAAACAGAAGATGAATGCCCCCCCTGCTGAGTCAGACTCCTCTCCTTCTCTTAGCTTTCAGTATTTCCACCAGCTGGGAGCTAATTGCCACAGACTTTGTGATATTTCACAGAGATTTTTGGAACAGAAATCCTGCCACAGCAACAGCATAAATATAGGATGAGAATATACAATATACATAACATAGAAAAAAAGCAAATGCACATCCATTTTTATCACTGTTTTTCTCACATTTGGACATTTCTTTTTACCTTTTGTCAACTTTGACATAAAGTTATATTGTATATTTTAGTATTTTTATTGAAAAAACCTGTTTCCCCTTCCCATTATTTTACATTTTGACCTCTGATATAAAGTGGCTGTCACTTCTCGGCTCGTCTACCTGCGATCACATAAGCAGAAAATCCTCAACGAGGAGCTCAATTATGGCACTTGCAAATGCCCCGCTTGTTAGAGGTAAGCTGTATGCAGAGTGGTTATCGCTCTAATGTTGTGCGTCATTTTCTGCAATTTTGATGACAGGAGAAGAGACCACAAAAAGGTTTGCTTTTCTATTTTCTCTAAGTGGTGGCTGTTAGTGTCTTTTATGAAGCAATCAGCTGAACGGATCAGAGCAGGGCTCAGCCAAATAGGAGGCCACTTCCTGGCAAAAAAAAAACAAACCTGAATGTTTCTGACTTTGACTGCTGTTAACAATCGCAAAAATATTAATAAAAGATGATTAATCGTTCACTCCTGAGCTCCTGCAGTAATATAAAAACGTAATTTGTAACTCTAAATTATCATCACAGAGGGGTATTCTTAGGGCTAATTTTAAATAAATTATTCCTTAAAATTAAATCAACAAATAATGGTAGAAAACAGATAAACAAGCATTTATTTAATTAGTGCTATAATCCAAAGTGTGATAAATTAGAACAGAACAGAACAGAACAGAACAGAACAGAATAGAATAGAATAGAATAGAATAGAATAGAATAGAATAGAATAGGATAGAATAGAATAGTATAGAACAGAACAGAACAGAACAGAACAGAACAGAACAGAACAGAACAGAATAGAATAGAATAGAATAGAATAGAATAGAATAGAATAGAATAGAATAGAATAGAATGGAATAGAATGGAAAAGAATAGAATGGAAATAAAATAAAATTGGAATAGAATAGAATAGAATAGAATAGAATAGAATAGAATAGAATAGAATAGAATAGAATAGAATAGAATAGAATAGAATAGAATAGAATATCTGTATTTCTATGGCACTTTTCCCAGAGCGAGTCACAAAGTGCTTTACAAAGAGCATAAAATCAAATCAATACACAAAAAGGCAATAAAACCCAATAATAATAATAGTAAAACAAAACACAGTAAAACGTGGTAAAACTAGGAGTAAATCAATTAAAAGCTCTGCCAAAACGTCTTGACCTGAGATTTAAAACACTCAACGGAGTCAATCTGACGCAACGAGAATGGGAGGGAGTTCCAAAGACAAGGAGCAACAGCTTGAAATGACAGATCTCCTCTGGTCTTAAAGCGGGTTTTTGGAATCCTTAAAAGATTCTTGGACAAAAACTCTTTTCGGACAACACAAGGGAATGCATTCAAAAATAAAGATGCTCCAGTAGAATCGGCGAATCAGAGAGCAGGATAGACCGAATGTCAAACTGAGAAGCACGTTGGAGACACAATATTGTGAGGAAATAATACAATTGGTGAGCAGTTTTTACTTGGAGACATCTAAACTGGTTTTGAGTTTGGATAGAAGTTTGTTCAGTCTGATTTGTATTTGTTTCTCAAGATAATCTGTTTTATTTTACACCCAGCTCCAGAAAAGGGGGCGTCACATTCAATTTGGCATCTGCAGTTAGTATCAGGCATGCTTGAAGAGTTTTGGGACATTTACCCTCAATGTTCGTGAGGGTTCGGACTGTCCTTGTGTGAGTCCAAGATTCAGATTTCTTCTTTTGGAATATTGCAATTAATAAAGATGGGGGGAAAAAATCAATCACAATTTATGAGCCAGCATCAAACACAACATTATTCATGGTGTACAACATTCCCATCCATCCATTTATCCATCTTCTAAGCATTTTTATTCTTATCCTTATGCAGGGTCACAGGGACGTCGGAGCCCCCCAGCTACTTTTGGGTAAAGGTGGGGTTCACCCTGGACAGTTTCCCACTCTATTGCAGGGCCACATTTAAAAACAACAACACACTTACATTAGCTTTTAAGAGTTTATTCAGAATCACAGATTGACCTATGAGGTATGTTTTTGGACTGTGGGTGGAAACTGGAGTGCACAGAAAAAAATCTACGAATGCACGGGAAAGAACATGCAAACTCCACACAGAAAAGTCAAAGCCGGGATTCAAACCAGGGCCTACTCACCATGCAGCACTACTATACTAAGATATTTTTTATGAAAAAAATGTAAGTTTTTAAATTACCTTTAAGAACTAAAACTGTAGGTTTGCAGTTTAATTAGTTTACGCAGTTAAACAAAAAAAAGTTGAATAAAAAAGGGTAAACCATGTCACACATCAGTTAGATTTCATTTAAATGGTAAATGGCGTACACTTGTAAAGCGCTTTCTACCTTCCTTGAATGCCAAAAGCGCTTTGGAGTCACAAACCCATTCAACCATTGACACACTCATTCACGTGCTGGTAGCGGCTCTACTGCCGTACACTGGCACCAACCCTGCAGTTCAGTGTCTCACCCGACAACACTTCGACACATGGGCGGGGTAGGCGGAAATCGAATCTGCAATATTTCGATCAGAGGTTGAACGCCCTACCGCTCCACCGAAGCCACCATTTAATTAAAATGAAGACACACTTATTTAAAAATATGATTTAAACTATAAATAAACAGATTTAGATGATCATGGTAAAAAAGGCCAAAGAGCACCAGAGCCCAAGGAGTCTAAATAAAGAACACTTGCGTAATCAATAAGCTGGCATTGAGAGCATCTAACCTCTGCATACGTGAAATGGTAGTACTGAAGTTGTTACACCCCACTGAGCAGAGACCCTTTTAAAAGACGATTGTATCTGAAATTTAGGGCTTTTAAAAAAATAAAAATCTTTCCATAAATTAACACAAAATACATCAAAGACATGCAAATTATGTACTTCCTGTTTATTCGCCCATCACTGTTCAAATACGAAGATTTACCCTAATCTGCTATTCCTGAGCAAAAGCAGTAAAAGTTAAGTGTCACTTCTGCCATCAGGCCCAACTTTACAGCATCCAATTAGCATCTTTTCTTGCAGGAAATGGCATTAACTGTCAAGAGAAGCGGGGACACCATTCTTAACACTTTCGTTTACTTCACGTCTGCCTTAGGCTGAAGCCACTTTCAAAGAAATTTAATAATCTTATTATCAACACATGTATTCTACAGTTGGCTTATTAAACAGCTGAGCAACTATATTAGCTCTGTTGTCTGAGATTAAAACTATCCATATGGCTACACATGTCGTATTTTCCCCATGGAACTGGGTGGAAGGGTTTTTATTGGAAGACGATGGGTGACAGTGAACTAAAACTCTGAAAATACAGACACAGCTCTATTAGGTTAAATAGGTTTATGGCTGGAATCCAAAGCAAAAAGTAGTAGTTTAAACTAAACTATCATTTTTATTTATTTGGACCAAGGTTCTAAAGTTGAGAAAAAGTACATTAACCCTTTGACACTGAAGATATTGCCAGCAAATGTATAGCCAATGTCTAAGGGTTAACATGTTTAAGAAACTCAATGGTTTATTTATAATGCTTTTTCAATTATTAGTATGGAGGTTTTAAATCAGTTTGAATCAATATAAAGTGTCACAACTTCCTTTTTCAGGTGTGGATTTAAAAGTATTTGGAGCCACTAACTACTGGGTGGTTTGTTATACAAACAAGTCAAACCACAGTTTGTCAAATGTAATACAGTCCAGCTTTACATAAAACAGTCTAGGTCCAACTCCAAATCCCCTCCAACCATTCATCTTTAGATCCTGCTGTACCCCATTTGGGTCATGAGGCTTCTGAAGCCAACCTGGTTACTGCTAGGTGAAGGCGGGGTACACCCTGAACAGGTCACCAGTCTGTCGCTGGCCCACCCACTCCCTCTCACATGTACACTCAAGCATAATTTGGAAACACCAATTAACTTACTAAGCAAGTTTTTGGACTGGGGAAGAAACCAGACAAAACCCATGCACCGGAAAAAGATGCAAACTAGAACATGCAATCTCCACACAGAAGGTCCCAGCATGGATTTGAACCAGGGCCTACTTGCTGTGAGGTCTTCTTATGTCGTAATGACAAACAATAGGTTTTAACAGTCGCTCCGCCTTAACTGGTCCCTTCCATTTTTCCATGGATCTACAACCAACGGGGCCAATAAATGGGAGAGTTCGGTCCGGTTTAATGGGTCCAGTAGATAATGGAAACGCTGACAATACCAGACTGGACCGGACCAGACTGCACCGCTCAGTGTAAACAAGGCATTAGGGTCACCAGTAATTTTGTTTTTCTCCGAGCAATATTGAGGAAACGTCTGGTTCTGGTCGAGGACTTCTGATTCTGAACTTTGATGTCTGCAGCTAGGTTTTCTTGGATTTTCTTGGATTATTGGTACCAGACCAATTCAAACCAAGAGATGATGCTGCATATCCACAACATAAAAATACAGTTAAAAGGAGAATGGAGAAAAAAAAATCAGCCCCACCAAGGATTCCTGTTTTTAGATGGCTCAGTATTGCTCCAAACCAGACATAGGATGGATATTAACCCTTAAAAAACTAAGAGGTTGCTAAGAAAATTGACTTTAGAGTGGATCAAACAGTCCAGTGTGAAAGTGGGCCTCTTGGATTTTGCCAATATGGTACCAGACCAATTCAAACCAAGAGATGATGCTGCATATCCACAACATAAAAATACAGCTAAAAGGAGAATGGAGAAAAAAATCAGCCCCACCAAGGATTCCTGTTTTGATATGGCTCAGTATTGCTCCAAACCAGACAAAGGATGTATATTCACCCCTATCAAACTAAGAGGTTGCCAACAAAATTGACTTTAGAGTGGATCAAACAGTCCATTGTGAAAGTGGGCCTAAAAAGTCCAAATTGTGTTTATTGCTTGGAGTAAGCAGCAGGTCTTCTCTGTATTTCTTCATTTCTAACTGACTCATGCTGGAGGTGCTTCTTTTAGGTCACCTGCAGGTCATCACCAAGAACCCAATACTCACATTACAGTAAAACCGCCTATAGGTTCAGAACTGCGTTCTCAAGACATTGTTCAGAGATTATTGAACCGGCTGAAGATCGATGTTTGCCTTTGCTGCACTAAAGTGATTCATCTTTTCTGGCCAGAGCATGGAGGCTACACTACTGTCCAAAAACAAAAAGGATTTCGCAACCCTCTGAAAGCAGGTTGAGAGCTGAATCCTGACCTAAGAAGATTGGCTTTCCTGCTTTATGTGGCTGCTTTGAGTATTGCTTTGCTCTCTGCACTTAGATGTGGCTACAGCTTAGCATCTGGAATCTCACAGCAAACCACAAGAAAGCTATACCTTTTGAGAGCAGTAGCTTATTGTAACATCTATCATTCAAATACAATGAATCCCTGAATGGCTCTCCAGACGGTTTTACTACCATTAATGCATTGATCCAAATGTCCTGTGGGTCATAAGAAAGCCTTGATTACACGAGCTTCCGGTGAGCAAAGGCCCACTACTTTCTTAGGACGAATATCTGGAACGGCAGCAAGCGGACTGAAGCCTCCTGAATGAAAACTGACACGTCTTAAAGAAATTCTATTTAAGCGCCAAGGATTACCATGACCTGGATCACTGAAAATCTGCGCCGACAATTAAAGGAGACCTTTTCCAGGTGCCACTTTAAGTACATCCTCTGCTCGGCCTCTTTACAGAGCTGGCTCTGTGTAAGATTAGACCTTCATGCTTACTTGTGTTATGAGTGTAAAAGAACAGAGACCAGACTTTAAATCCAGGTTTCTCAGAGTTTCAGCAATTTAGCTCAAAAGCAAGAAACATTTATTTATTTATTTTATTTACTTTACTACATTCACTTGGTTTCCAGTGCAAGCAACGTGTCTTTGAACACACAACTCAGAAAATTGTAAAAAAAAAAAAAATGATGGGTTTATATCTAATGTGAGGGTCCAACTATGGATGTGGCTGTCCTCATTGTGACCCCATTTGGTCTATTTTGGTTGAAAAACTTCTGAATGTAAACATCTTGACAGCAGTGGTGCATTTCCTAGTTATGAGTGGCATGTTGAAAAAAGTCTGCAAGATATGCATACTTTACTACTGCAAGCTCCTATAGAATTCCTTTCAACTATTCCCCACTGGAGGTGGCATATAATGTTTTAATGCCTCCTCCCTATTATTTTCTTATTATTTTCTGCATTCTCAGTCTCTATTGCAGACAGTGTGACAGTGTAATGAATTTAACCCTTGTGCTATCTTACATGAGCCCACCCTTACATTGACGTGTTCTCCCTACCATGACAAAGGTGGATAAAGGTGGAAAGATTTCATGTAATTCATGGACACCAGTGAAGATCACAAATCATTGAAGAAAAAAGGTTCAGCGCACTGTCTTGTGGGTCTAGATGACCCAACTCCCAATGTTAAAGTGCCTAGGATAGCACAAGGGTTAAGCAAGTGAAAACCTTTCATTTGTGGCGATAAGAGAGTTGGAAATTATGTTTTTGTAAGAGTTTTGTCCTTAAAATTACAATAAGGATGAATGGCTTCATGTTATATACATGGCAAATCTAATGAGGAAACTGCGCTCTAATTACAAACCCCCAAAAATCTGAAATCTTTGACTTTTACTGCCAAATTTAAAGAAGAAGTCCCTTGTTTATTTGTGTCTAGACTTACAATTTGAGCTCAAAACTACAGTTTTTTTTATTTTATTTTAGAAAGTTATTTGGAATTCATCCTATCTTCTAAGACAGCTTAAAAAGGCTTCAAGAAAACCCCTGGAGACCATACCTGTAACGAAGCAGAAATAGAAGATGTTGATTGCAATGTACATTATAAGTTAGGCTGTTGAGGATTGTATTCCAATAGGCAACTACAGCTAGTGACAAAAGTGAACAACAATCATTTGTAAAAAAAATCTGTCAAACCTTTCCAGGGCTTCCAAATTGTCTTGTGTGTGTTTTGAGTACAATTCCAACCAAACCAAACGCAGAAGTCAAATCAGCACTGTACAAATATGACTCAGCACTATTTGTGTTGCTTTTTGCAAAATGCCACAAAAGCTGAGACCAGATAAGCAAAGTCTGAACAACTATTTATCCGTTAAATACAGCAAAAAACATGTATGGAAATTCAAAAGATAAATGACAAAGAAAAACCTTTGTCAACTGTGAAACTTCCCTTTTTTGTGATTCTTCAAATGATGATCATTTAATAGTATTTTTTTTTCCTTTTTGGGGATTCATACTTCCACTTTCGGCTTCTCCCATCAGGGGTCGCCACAGCGAACAAGTCGCATGGTAAATTTGGCGATTCATACATAATTTAAAAAGTGCTTTTAATATTTGTGTTTTTAATACGGATTTAGTGCATCTATTAAGATAATTGGAAGCTACTCAGTGACATTTGTTTAAGGAATAGATTTGAAAAGGAGAAGTGTGGCTTCTAGAACTAGACTTTTTTATCAGACTGTCTTTCTGAATGAAGTTGCTTTGTATTAGCATTTCTTCTTAAAAAAACATTTTTGATAAAAAAAAAATACCTTAAATAATTAAAAAAAACTATACTAAAAATAACTAACCACATTTCACACAAAGTATTTGCTGGGAAATACACAGGTGAGACAAGATGTTTCTCACTAGTATGACAGTGCAAAGAAGGCAAACAATTACATACCAATCAACTAAAATAAAAACAAAAAATAGCACTACAATAAGATAAAATAAAATAAAATGGTGACCAGCATTCAGTGTTAAATAATATGGATGAAAACACACCCAAATGAGCCCCCCTTATAAACACTTTTAATTTGACATGCCATGTATTGATCAATTTATATCCCAAACCCATGATAATGTTACCATACAACAACTGTGCTATTTACAATCAGTTACAGATATAAACTCTATCATATTCTGAAAAAAGTGCAAATATGTTGCATTTTTTCAATATTTTACTGTTTATTCTAATAAATAGATTGAATGCATGTGTTGTCTTGACGGATGATTTGGGTGGATTTCGGTACTGAGTGACACACACTAAACCAAATACACGTGTGAAGTTTCCACGGCCAAACCAAGTGTTCCTGACCATTCTAGTGTGAAAGCACCATCAGTTTCTCCATGAATACCAAACATTTCTCTAGAAACCTATGTATACTGTTGCAATTTTTCACATGGATGACTGATTTGACAAAGACCAATAGAATCCTGTCACAACGGATCCAAGGCATTCTTAGTGAAAGGTCAAAGGAAAACAGCTGAAACTGCAGGTTGTAAAGATGGGAGCTTGAAACCACTTACAGGCTGGAGTCGCCTCTTTTTTTTTTTTTTTTACCACCCTTCGCCCACTAAAACTGTTTGACTGTAAACCATCTTTTATGTCTGTATTTTACATCAGTCTTGTGCTGAGAGAGGTTGATTGATGAGAAGCTGCACTGAGAACAAAGCACTCAGGATGTTTCCTTACAATACATTTGAATTGCCTTGCGAGGCAGTTAATTTACGGCCTGCATTTGTGCGACTTTTGGCTTTGCTGTGGTAAAACCACCTCAGAATAAAGCAATAGCCAAAAAAAACAAATAATCTTTGGATCGTCTTATTTCAAACGAGGCGTCTTAGCTGCAGACACCTACGCTGCATGATGTGAATGCTAACCAGAATAACATCTCATTTGGTGAATAAAATATCTAATAGAAACAGTCTAAAGCTGAGATCAGCAGGTTTTATTTGACATTATTGAAACTGGTGTGATGCACTGACTTCTATATATATTAAACTTCTGAAAAACCAAAACAGAAATAAGTAGAGCCACTCTTTATTTAGCATCACAAATGTCTAAAGCTTAAGAACTGGCTCTAGAAAAGATATTTTTTATGAAAAGGCAGTTTTGTTTTGTCATAAATCCAAACACCAGTACTGAAATGTGCAGTGAGAAGCAAAAACTACTGCAAGTACTGACAACAAAAGGAACATATGTGCAGGAGTGGACTTAGGACAAATGTCCAACAATTTGGGGCCCCTGAACTGAAGACGTAACATAAATTTATAAAATTATTTCCATACCCATCTTAATTTCAAGTCCCACTGCAACCATCTTTTGATCCATTGTAAAAGCCCAAACAAATCAAGAAAACTTTTTTAGGACACAGTTTCTGCAGAGCGGCAGTGGTTCATTAGAAGTTCAACTCTGGGTTGTGGGCAGGACCAATTTTTTTTTTTCTCATAATCCCCTTGTTTATCGTCTCTCCTGCTAGCTTACAGACCCTCACACCCCCAACTTAACGTTACCGGTGCAACAAAAATGGGGAGCACATTTGGAGCAATACAGATGTACAGTTTTGGGCTGGACACCAGCTCAGAAGAAGAAAACGAAGACATACAAGGATCTAGAGTTTACAAGTGAATGTATCAGATTGGAGCAAAGCAGAGAGTTTGTGGCTTGCCGATGTAAGTCCTATGTATCATCCACAAGCTTTTTCCAACAGCATTTTTTGTCTGCTCCTGCACAACAATTTCAATAAAGAAATATTCAGAAACTCAATTTTAAGCTTAATGTCCTTTATATATTTCCCCCATCATAAGAAAAATGCCTCAAGAACATGTTAAAAATACAGTTTTTAAGTGAAGTGAAGTCTGCCACAGCATATTTTTGTTTTGATTAAGATGCGAGTCCTTGACAGAATTAAACCAACAACAACCCAAGAACACAAACCTTGTCTCTTTTTTTTATTTCTGCATCAATTGCGTCAACTTTAGAGTGGTTCGTCACTGTTCGCTTCCCACCCCACCAGCAACCATCCTAATCTTTGTGTGCACAAAGATACACCCAGACTACAGTTTTAAAACCCTGAAAAAGATCATTTATCTGCTGAATATAAGTGCAAGCAACACAGTTTTTATTGTAACAGGCCATCTGGAAAACTGGGTTATTCTCTCTGGGATTGAATTAAACTGTTTCAGACCTATATTACAGGCTGACATATAGTCTTGGCAACCAGGTGCTTAATAGATTTGATGGGAATGGTAAATGTGCCTTGACCCAATTTTATGCTCTTTATACTCTATACCCTTTGGGAGAATAATCAGCAAATTTGTTTTTGTGTTTATAAATATGTGTTTTTTTGAACTGTAGGACAAAAATACTTTTTAGATGTCTGTTTCTTAGAACTAAAATTAGACCGAAGAAAGATTATAATCAGTCAGTTTAAAGAGTTATAGATTTAATGTCTCCATAAATGGCATGGATGCACTGCCCACAAAATGTTTTGTTCATTTCACAGTGATATGTTGTTTTTGTGTACTTTTTAGGCTTTGAAATGTTACGTCTATTACTTTTACTTTTACTTTTAAGGAGAACTAAAGGTTAAAATCAGAGGGCTCTTCCTCTAACCTGATAAACCTTGATATTTTTAAGACACAGTTATTTCATAAAACTGTCATCAAGACAAGTGGAATCCACAATATGTTAATTGCTTTCTGACACATTTACACAGTGATAAAAAGTTATAAAGGTTTGTCAAAGTGCTTATTTTATGCAACAGTTGTTCTGAAGTTCAGACATTTTCATGCAAGTCTGACAAGAAACGGCATGGCCAAAGACACGTCTCTGCAATGCATGAATACAACTTTATTTCTGGAAGGAGGTACTTGAGAGGTTTAGTCAAAACTCCTGCCCCATGTGCCGCAAATTACTGTACAGAAAAAGTGTATAAGTTCTCAATTCAATTAACTTTAAAAAACAAGAGAACTTGGTTAATTATTAGAGAAACACATTACAGACCCTGGGATCATCATCAATTTTACAAAAGAACCTAAATAAAGATGGTCTATGATTAGGGATTATCGTGTCTTTCTTTTATATTAACATGGTATAATAATGAAATATTTAAAAAAAATCTTTATATATTTCAGATTTGGAGTGAAAGATTAGTAATTAAAGTAACTAGACCCCCTTCCACTGTGTTCCCATGGTAACCATTTAAAGGTGTCAGGATTAGTTAGCCCTCTGGCTGTCACTTCCTGTTTTATTTTGAAGGCTGTCTTTTCTGTCTTCATTTCCAGTTCCTGCTGTGTGATCTGCTTCCTCCCTAATGTGCTCCACCTGTGCCTCATTGTCTTCCCTATATAAGCAGTGCTCTTTTCTAAAGCCAGTGCCAGATTGTCTTTCTTTCCCTGTGAGCAATCCAGCCTTAATCTCTCCAGAGTTCGTAGAGCAATTTGTTCCTGATTCAGTCCTCTTTTGGATGGCCTCCTGAACTTATATTAAAGACTCTGATTCTGCCACTCCCTGACTCCACCATTGTGTCCGCCTGAGCTGCATCTGATAAAAGGTAGAAATACTGTAACAAACAAGGTTAAAGATCTGTAAAAAACAAACTCACTACTCATTTAAAAACAAAAAATTCTACTTGAACAAAAGGTTTAGGTGAAGTTGAAATATATTCTAATAATACAGAGACTATGGCAATTTTTAGAGTGTTTTGCATAATGCTTGATTGCCAAACCCAATGCATTTCATTTAAAACATGACATAAATCAAAATGCATGAATACTTTTATTCTACCCTGACAGTGGAGCCTGTTCTGCCTCACACTTGAGCTCCTCACATCTCATATGTTCTAGTTGGCTTGTCCGTGCTCCTGTACTTGGCCGTGGACCTCACCTCTGGCTTGTCCCCCAATTCCATCTGGTTTAAACCCATCTGCTACACCACTCAAACATTTAGTTGTAGAATTAGATGAGCTAATCAAGAGCTCTGGTACATCGCCTGTCCCTCGTTGGAGAGGATCCTTTCTTCATGAGGACACCCCTGATGATTCTTCTTTTTTTTTTAAGTAGTTTTACTTTACCGAGAAGGAGGGTCTAAGAGCAGGGATGCCCAGTTTAGCTTGGTCTGTTAAGCTTAGTTTAGCCATTACCTGTTGTATTTTACGACTGATTTCATGTTCTTATATAACTACCAGTTAGCAGCCCATTGAGGCAACTATCGTTGCAATATTTGGCTATCTAAATAAAATGGAATTGATTTGAATATATTCTCATATATTCTCATATATCATATTTGCATTCATGTCCCTTAGTGTTGGTCACTGATTCAACAAAGTAAAACAAAAGAGCAAAGGTCATAAACAAACTTAGTCTTAGTGCCAAACAGCTTAAGAAGAAGACATTAGATGTTATTTTTTCTTACTTCCTATAGACAGGGGTCTTGAAAAATGTCATAATATAATAATACTAGTGGAGGAAGACTCAAATCCAATTAGCGGTAATGTCCATTTAATGGTTTGATAGCATTTTAATGTTCTGCCTCATTGATTTCTTCATCACTACTATAGTGTCCATACTGATAACACACATAGCCTCACAGAAATGCATTTTTTAAAAGAAATGCTCACCGTCTCAATGGGTCACATGAAAAAGCTTGAGGGCAAACTGAAAAAAATCCTTTTAAAGACAATTATTTGTCTTTTATGGTTATATTTTAGGGTGAATGTTTTATTCATAAATGACTCAGATCTTAAATGTAATGTTGAGAAAAAACACATTTATACAGAAAAAAATTACATAAATTTGGTTTGTGAATAAAGTTTTCAAAGTAATTTTTTTTTATCTGAATAATAAAAATACAAGAAGAGACATGGTGGTGGTAGAGTCATGGTCTGGGGCTGCTTTGCTGCTTATAGATGGCTTGAATTGCTCTAGCTATGAAGTAAAATAGGATGATGATTTGAAATGTGCCAACTGCTTTTACTTTATATTGCTTCCAAAAAAAGGGTTTTGAGGAATTTTTAGTATAAATTTGAATAATTGAGATGCTCTAGCATGTTACATAAATTAAGTTCTCTCAAAAAAATTATAGTAATATAATATTTAGACACAGCATGACCTTATTAGTCAGTGTTCTTTTTCTTTTTTTTATATTTCTTAACATTCTGTTAGTACAACTCTAAAAGGTGGAACAACATCACGTACTTGAAATTATTTTCATCATTTTCTAGTAAAATAAACATATAAAACCAAACCTGCTGAACTCACTGGTGTATTTTAGGTGCAAAATCTGTTTTGTGGGGAAAAAAACAAGCAACTCGATTGTTTCTTTTAAGTTTTACGATGCCTTTAGGGATAACCTCACTGTCACAGAGATGAATCATGAGGAACATTAATGCAAGACTGACCAATGTCACTTTCAACGTCTGACCGCTGCTGCTTCAACAAATTGATTGCCATTAACGTTGTGTTTCTCACGTCTGAAAAGGTCTTTATAGCTTGGCTTCCCACTGCTGTTGTTTTTCTCATAATTACCTTTATAATTAATGTCATCACAGTAAGTTCAACAGCCATCAGAAACTGCAGCATCTAAAGATAATGAGAAACGGTAGCTTCAGAAACAGTGGACGGAACTGTGTTAGTCTGAGGGAAGTTGTAGCAATGACTTTCTGTCCAGGCTGCAGGCAGCCATGAATGCATTTTTCATTTTTGCCCGAAGGGTAATCAATGATGGGACTGACGAGACAACAGCACAACTTGAATTAGCAAAGGTACTCTCAAAGCTTCACTGTATCCTACCAGCCCATTCAAATTCTGCCTGTTAAATCCTAAGCCTTCCATACTCCCAAACTGTTTCTACAGTACACCACAGGGACATCTAACCAGCACTCAAGCCATGTTTTTTTTTATTCCGGCTGCACACTATAATGGCCTCAGGTCAGCAAAGAGACCTAGATCTCCATTAATTCATATAAACTGTGCAAACGCTGTAAACTACTACGCAGGCGATGTGTTTCAAGGACACTGTGTGTTATGATGAAGCCCAAATATATGTAATCTGAATGTGCAGAAAGTTTCCTAACATGACTTCAATGATATTAATGTAAAACTTGTGTTTCATGAGGAAAAGGAGCTCATAAATAAAACTTAAGACCAGGGATGTGCAATATGTTGATCAGAATCAAATGGAAGTGTTGGTAGTTTGCTGGCCATCAAAAATAAAATATGACAATATGTAGCTTTAGAACAAAAATTGACCCGGAGAGGACATATTCCCTCATTTTTACCGTCTTAATATTTACAAAATATTAATCCAGAAGTCCCAGAAGTGTAATTTATATTTAAACAGATTTGGCACTGGTTGTTCAAAAATACCTAAATGGATTTTACGTCTTAGTTGCTCGAAATTCAAAGAATTTTCACCAGGTTTTCTGAATGTGGGACCATTTTTTTCCATCCCAATGTAACAAATTCCATCCTTTTTTCTTGATAAGTCACTGTGTAGTTCAATAAACGCTGCTTCACACTTCACAAAATTTGAACACCCACAGATGTTCCAACATTTTTGTAATGTTTTTAATTTACAGCAAACAATTAAAGCTCAAGGACTTAAGGGCCCGCATCGCCAAATGTACCGCCAAACTCTTTTCTCCAGGAGACTCCAGGAGTTTGGATTTTAATAGATCCTAAAAAATGTTACAATGTTCTTTGACAGATAAATTTTAGTTATTTTTCTATATTAAGTCTATCCTAAGCATGGACACTCATTAAAAAATATATTAAATTTTTGGATTGGGCTACGTCTTATTAAAGAACTGACTTAAATGTTTCATTTGACAATCAGGAAAGCTTTCAAAAAAGTATAAGTTACTTTTTTATGAGTTTGAACTTAAGATGTGCTGGCTTTTGCATTAGGTATTAGAACTTTGATTTTTAAACTACGCTTAATCTAATCATGTTTTGTCAAAGACGTATTCGTCAGTTGTTTGGATGTTTCAAATTTATTACAACAAAACACTTTTTGTGACAATTTACATCACTGAACAATAAAAAGGAATAACTTAGAAACCTGTTTCTGCTTCTCAAAAGCAGTTAAGTGTACCTCAGCGGGGGTACTTATTAAGTCCATCGCCATTGACCATTAAGTCCATCGCCATTGACCAGGGAAAAAAAATGCAGGGGTTTACCCAGTAACATGTAACTTGTCACAAACAACACCTACTTCCTTTATAACTCACTTAGGAAAGTAAAGTAATGTCCTTCACTGAGTTCTAAGTATGACTGCATTATACACTGAGCTTTGGAAATGAACTCTTCACATTGAAAACACACTAAGAAAAAAAACACTTTTTTAGAAAACAAAAATCCTGATACACAAGTTTTTGTTTTGGTGGGTGTGAACAGACAAACTCCAATGAACTGCTCCACTCTTGAAAGAGAGATAAAAAAGTATGCTACATTCACACAGGCCTTAGCAACTACTTCCAATGAAAAGTCTACGTAAATGCGCATATATGGGCGTTTTGGGCTTCCGCGTCCTAAACTCAGGTGTCACTATGCAAGTTTTAAAATCCTTTTTCTGTCTCTATGTACAAAATGTGCTGCCATTAACTGCTTGTTGAATGTTAACCCACTTGAACTTTGACCAATCAGGGACTCAGATTTGGTAGTGACGTTCACAGAAGTGCCAACCGTTTGAAAATTGATCATGAAGGAGGAAAGATTGATTGTGGTTTGTGCCTGGCCGGAATTCTACAACACCAAATTTTTCTTATAGCAGAAGAGACCTGTAAAAAAAAAAGCCTGGAGCAAGACTGGGAAGATTTTCAACATTTCGCACCAAGCCTCTTCCAACTGTGAAGAGGCTTGAACATGCAGCACATGCCTGGTGTAAAGGCTACGTAGCATCAGATTTTATGTTGACTGCAATAAAAAAAAGGTCTTATGAAAACTCTTTCCAACTAATGTATATGGTATAGTGCTCGTGAGTCTTCAGAACACACAACCCAGAGCTATAACCCTCAGAGTATTTCCCATGCGATACAGCAGGTCTGTGACCTTGATCGAGTGTGAATTCTTACACAAATAGATTGTTTTCAAGCTCTAATTACTTTGCTGATGTAAAACTGAAGAAACAACAAAAAGGTGCATGTGGACTTTATTCAGTGATAGCTCATTAACCCCGTGCTGTTCGCACCAAATCCTCTAAGGAGATAACTTTCCTTCTTATTGAATGACAAGTAATGCACTCGTAATGTAGCAAAAGAGCTCATTATCCATCTAAAAATCCCATAAAAGATTTGGAGACTATTTTCATGTCATGGTCAATTTCATCTGAGTGAAAAATGTGAACCTTTTTATTCCTTGTTGAACTGAGAATATTAATGCTGACTTTCTTTCTGCTTTTAGTACTAAAATATTTCTAGCAGATTTTATTTGTCAAGTTAAAAAAATAGCAGTGTAGAGGTGTTTGACCAGTGTGAAAGTGAGGTTTCATTCGTCAGATCCAGACTGGATGTGTTTCTGTTCTGAAGCCAAAATCATTCATTTTAAGCACTTACCGAGCCAGTGTTCACCAGTGATTCTGCCAAATCCTTCCTGATAGGACTCCCATCCTCTGAAGAAGTTGACCGAGCCGTCCTCCCTGCGCTGAATCACCTACACAGCAAGAAAGGAGACCAGAGGTTAAACGGGATTCATCCCACACCGCGCTCCCCCATGCCTTTTTGATGAGTCACTCTCTGTCCCTCCTGTTGGCCGACCAGCATAAGCAATTCTGAATAAACTCCTAAATGCTCACCGTCACAAATAAATAATGCAAGCACTTTCTGTACTGAAAAGGCAATTTGTTTGAAGTTAATGAAAGGAAGCCATTAAATGTGGACTGATGCCGCAGTGAATTGTGATGTAATCGGCATACTTTGGCGAAAACCCTAAAAAGGATTACGTTTATAGATCAATAATCCAACTGTAAATACACTCTTATGAGCACAAATGACATTTATTGTGCCATGAGTCATACACTTTCAAGATTGTGTAGAGAAATTAAATGGTAATACCTTCGTAGCAAGCATAAAAAAGTACTTAGCAATTCGTCTAGACCTGTTGTACATGTGTATTGCCAGCTGGTGAAATATTTAAAACTCTGATGCAAAGTGCTTCTTAAAAGTAAATTACAGCGGAAAAATCACCATGAAACTACAGCTAGAAGGCCTTTTTCCCAGGAAGTGACAAAGTCCTTTCTGTGAGAGTATTTGGTATATTTTGCATGAATAATCTCATAACATGAATGCTCTTTGCACGCACACAAACGGAGATTCAGCAGAGCAAAATCCTCCTCCTAATTATCCCTTTAAACCGCATAACTGTCTCTATTATGATTGTCTTAATAATGATTGCTGTCATCATCGTTTGTTTAAATGAGCTTGGGATGGCAGATCTTTTCATTCTCTTAAAAAAGGCTTCCATGAATGTTTTACACAAGAGGTGATTATCTGCAAAACTTTATACGCTTAGAACTCTGATTATTGAAGCAATAGAGGCCTGCCTTTATTGTTTTACACATATTATGATTTAAATAAAGTAATTCAAAACAGATTCAGGACGACGGACATCAACGAGAAGTGATGTTTTCAAAGAATTAAAGGGCTTAGTGTTTGTTATGAAAAAAAAAAAAGCATTTAAACCACTGATGGTTTCAGAGATGATCAGTTTTTTGGGATCTAAATGCATAAACATTTTTTATAATTTCTGCACAATGAGGCTTTTTCTGGAGGCTTCCAGCATGCCTTTGAATTTCAACAAGTTTGTCACTGCACTGTAGCAAGTGCCACAGACCTTACCTCACAATTGTGGGTGTTTTTGTTTTCATTATTATAATTTTTTTTTAAAGCTGAATGTTGCAAACAAATTAACTCAAATTTACATTTTCAAAACTCTACTGGGCATATTATGTCTTTGACATAACTTTTTAGCTTTCCTATGACCTGGTAGGTTGTAAAGTATAATAATTTCTGCCTATAACTACGCTTCATTAACTCTATTCAATTATTTCTATCAGATTTGGGAAGCATTTGTGAGACCCCTTTATCATCAGCATGATCCAAAACTTTCCTTAAAAACACAATTTAAGTAACTTGATCCATGTTTTCTGGCTAGTAGTTTGTCATCATTCCACCAGGGGCAGTAGAGGGGCTTTTCCCGCTCATTTCAAAATGGCTGCATCCCTGAAATCTCAAAAACACGTGTTTTAGCAAAGGTTTAGCAAATAGTTTAAACTTTATGGTGAGAATAGCTCATCTGTTGCTACTAATTTTTTAAATGACTGCTTTCTGTATTGAAAAAATCTTAAAAAAAAAAAAAAAAATTCCGTTACACCGTGGTAAAAAAATTTGAGAAAGTGGCTAAACAAGGCGCTCATGTTAATATTTTAACAACGTCTCAAATCCCCCAATACATCATAAACAATACTATCTCAGAAAAGAAAATTAAATAACACAAATATTTGTGGATTTCATATCTTCTTTCTCTTTCGGCTTTTCCCATCAGGGGTCGCCACAGCGAATCATCCTTTTCCACCTCACTCTATCATGAACATCTTCTACCCTAACGTTAGCCAACTTCATGTCCTCTGTTAAGACATCCATATATCTCCTCTTTGGCCGTCCTCTTGCCCTCCGGCCAGGCAGCTCCATCTCCAACATCCTTCTACCAATATATCCACTATCCCTCCTCTGAACATGTCCAAACCATCTCAGTCTGGCTTCTCTGACTTTGTCGCTAACACAGGCAACATGAGCCGTCCCTCTGATGTACTCGTTCCTTATCCTGTCTAACCTGGTCACTCCTAAGGAGAACCTCAACATCTTCATCTCTGCTACCTCCATCTCAGCCTCTTGTCTCTGTCTCACTGCTACCGTCTCTAACCCATAGAGCAGAGCTGGTCTCACCACTGTCTTGTACACCTTTCCTTTGAGTCTTGCTGGCACTCTTCTGTCACACAACACTCCTGACACTTTCCTCCACCCGCTCCAACCTGCCTGCACTCGCCTCTTCACCTCTTTTCCACACTCCCCATCACACTGAACTGTTGACCCCAAGTACTTACACTCCTGCACCTTCTTCACCTCAGCCCCCTGTAACCTAACGCTTCTACCTTGATCCCTCTCGTTCAGACACATGTATTCTGTCTTACTACGACTGACCTTCATGCCTCTTCTTTCCAGAGCAAACCTCCACCTCTCTAGCTGTTCCTCCACCTGCTCTCTACTCTCACTGCAAATTACAATGTCATCCGCAAACATCATTGTCCAGGGAGATTCCTGTCTTACCTCGTCTGTCAGCCTGTCCATCAGCATAGCAAACAAAAAAGGACTCAAAGCTGATCCTTGGTGTAGTCCCACCTCCACCTTGAACTCCTCTGTCTGACCTACAGCACATCTCACCACCGTCATACTTCTCTCATACATGTCCTGAACTACTCTGACATACTTCTCTGCCACTCCAGACGACCTCATACAGTACCACAGCTCCTCCCTCGGCACCCTGTCATACGCCTTCTCTAAATCTACGAACACACAATGCAGCTCCTTCTGACCTTCTCTGTACTTTTCCATCAACATTCTCAAAGCAAAAATGGCATCAGTGGTGCTCTTACGGGGCATGAAACCATACTGCTGCTCACAAATCTCCACCTTCTTCCTAAGCCTGGCTTCCACTACTCTTTCCCACAGCTTCATTGTGTGGCTCATCAACTTTATTCCTCTATAGTTGCTGCAGTTCTGCATGTCACCCTTGTTCTTAAAGATCGGGACCAGAACGCTTCTCCTCCATTCCTCAGGCATCTTCTCACTCTCTAAAATCCTATTGAACAACCTTGTTAGAAATTCCACTGCTGTCTCTCCTAAGCACTTCCATACCTCCACAGGTACGTCATCAGGACCAACGGCCTTTCCGCTCTTCATCCTTTTCAGAGCCTTCCTAACCTCATCCTTTCCAATCTCTGCTACTTCCTGCTCCACAACAACCACATCTTCCTCCCTTCTTTCCCTGTCATTTTCCACGTTCATCAGCTCCTCAAAATACTCCTTCCATCTTTTCTGTACACTCTCTTGGGTTGTTAGCACCTTTCCATCTCTGTCCTTAATCACCCTTATCTGTTGCACGTCCTTCCCATCTCTGTCTCTCTGTCTGGCTAGCCTGTACAAGTCTTTCTCTCCTTCCTTTGTGTCTAACCTGTCATAAAGCTCATCGTAAGCTTTCTGTTTGGCCTTTGCCACCTCTCTCTTCACTCTACGCTGCGCTTCCTTGTACTCCTGTCTACCTTCCTCAGTCCTTTCTACATCCCACTTCCTTTTAGCCAACCTCTTCCTCTGGACGCATTCCTGTACTTCCTCATTCCACCACCAAGTCTCTTTACCGTCTTTCCTATTTCCAGATGACACACCTAGCACCTTCCTACCTGTTTCCCTGATAATCTCTGCTGTAGTTTCCCAGTCCTCTGGAAGCTCATCCTGACCACCCAGGACCTGCCTCAACTTCTGCCTAAATTCCTCACAAGTTTCTTCATTCTGTAGCTTCCACCACTTGGTCTTCTTTTCTGTTTTCCCTATCTTCTTCTTCCTGACCTCCAGAGTCATCTTACACACCACCATGCGGTGCTGTCTGGCTACACTCTCTCCTACCACCACTTTGCAGTCATTAACCTCTCTCAAATGACCTCGTCTACATAGGATGTAGTCCACCTGAGTACTCCTACCTCCACTTCTGTATGTCACTCTATGTTCCTCTCTCTTCTGGAAGTAAGTGTTGACCACAGCCATTTCCATCCTCTTCGCAAAGTCCACCACCATCTGTCCCTCCAGATTCCTTTCCTTCACACCAAACCTGCCCATCACCTCCTCATCACCTCTATTGCCCTCACCAACATGCCCATTAAAGTCTGCTCCAATAACAACTCTCTCTCCTCTGGGAAAACTCTCTATGACCTCATCCAACTCATTCCAGAATCTCTCCTTCACTTCTAACTCACAGCCAACCTGTGGCGCATACCCACTGACTACATTCACCATCACCCCTTCAATTTCTAACTTTAGGCTCATCATCCTGTCTGAGACTCTTTTCACCTCTAGAACACTGTTTACAAACTCCCCCTTCAGAATTTGTGGATTTCATATAATGGTTTAAAAAAACATTGTAAGTCCAAAAACGTAGAATTTTCTGTTAAGTCTTTGAGGTAGTGGGCTTTAGAGGGTTAAACATGATAAAGCAAATATTTCTTCTTCATGTAATGACCTTCTTATCTTCCTCCAAATGAGAAATTACTCATAACTGAAGTGAATATTTGACAAAAATAGTTGAAAAGGAATCTTTCCTTTGAGTTTGTGTTGTAATATGGGTTTAGTATTTATACTAAATGTGATCACCATTTCTGAAGCTGCATGCCCTTGATGTTTTCATCATACTCTGCTCTGTGATTTGTGTGTCTAGGAGTAAGTTGTGATCTACCAGTAGCCTGTGGCTAGTTTTTTTTTTTTTTTTCCGATGTGCTTCAGCAGAGAGTGGAGGGGGTCTTTCAAAAATCACAGGCTGCACCTTAAATGTGTCAATCAAACCTATTCAATGTATATTTAGAAATATATTCAAGAAGCAAATGACTACTGCTGTAAAGACGTTCATTGAATGTATGCGTTTTTATTTAAAGCAGAATGTGTAACTTACATTGAGGTTGTCTGTTTAAAACATGGATTTCTGCATGGAAATTTAAACTGAAACTAGCAACACTTTAATTGTATTTATAAAATACATTAAAGAGGTAATGATGTACATGTATATTTGTATATGTTTACATTGATTAGGAGTTGCGTTTGCTGTTTTCTAAATAAATTCTATGTATAGTCTAGCCTTTCAGTGTGGCAGCAGACTCATGACTGTGTTAGAATTTATTTTCCTCCCATTTTTATTTTGAATAATGGATGAAATTTACTGTGATTGGGGATGCAGAGTCAGACATCTGCTACTTTTAGGGTTTGCTGGGCTCTTTTTTCTGGCTCCTCCAGTGATTTTTTAAAGGGTCATTAGTCAAGGCATCAAAGGTGTAGTGTCTCCTCCCTATGTTTATATCTGTGTGCTTTTATGTAAGCGAGTGGGTCGATGAGGTGCGATGTACCAACAGGTATAAAAGACCGTTTATTATCAGGAAAGGTTTTTCATTTTTGCAGAGCTGGAAAATAGGTATTCATGAAGCACCTTCCTCATTGAACTGCCTTGGATTTTGCATGGTTACCTATAAAAGTGGCCAGTGATTGTTGAAAGGAAGTTTTTGCACGCAATTACATGCTCAAACATTGTATCTGTGTCTAGTGGTCATGTTATTTTTTTTTCATACCTGCATTTCTAAAGGCTCTTTGAATATTTGACTGCTTAATGCAAACGTATGTGACATGTGACACGAGTGACACCAATTCAATAAAAAAAAATATAAAAATGAGATAGGAATACTGGTTCACATTTATGTTACACTTTCTTTCAGTAAGAACTAAGATCTATTTACAGACATTTCCTTCTTTTTATGTTTCTTTTGTTTGAAGAAAACACAATCACTATATGTTCTCACATTGTGATGTAGAGAAGTGGGGAACAGCCCCTTCCATGAAGAGTCTGCGCTGCCAGCACCACCTCCAGGCAAACACGTACACTTTTTCTCCAAAAATTGTTCTTTAATGTGCCAAAGGTAGTATTTTATCATATATGTGAGTATAGATTACTCTGAAAGGTTTAAAAAAAATATATATATTTTGGCCCTTTGAGTTTATTCTTAAGGCGCAACGAAAAAAATAGGATCAAAAATTTAGATTTGGCTGGGTCCAGGTATAATAACTGCAGCATCCTTATAATCTGATCCATGTTTTGATAATTATCTAAAAGGCTTTTAAGTGGAAATTACTTACCACTCCTGTGAAAATATTTTTGTTGTTGTTTTTAATACATTCTTGTGGCATTTTTCTAATGATGGAGGACATGTATAAAGAAAATTAATTTCATCGTATTTCTGAGTATTTCTTTATTCAAATTGTTGGGAATCAGGAGCAGACGATAAAAAAAGAAAAGAAAAAAAAGATTGTATTTGTGGTGAGAAAATACGCTGGACGGGCCACAATCTCTATTATTCGTTCCATTCTGATGCATCTACTTGTAGACTATTAGATCTGTGTACTATTAGGTCTTTGTTTTCCTCGCATGAGCTGGCATCTGGCTAAGGATAGCTCCAATATTGGATTGGTTCAACATAGGTTTTCTGATTTGGGTTAAAACGGCGTAACCAATATTAAAAGACTTCGGGGGACACTTTAAAAATAGATCAAAAGAGGATCGCAGTTGATCTTAAAATGTCTATTTACTCATGTGTGACATATTCGCCTTAAAGCACTATAGAGAAATTCTTCTATCAAAAAAGTTTTTTTTTTCTTTTGTTAACATTCACAAGTGAAACAAAATGTTGCTGTAAGACACATGTTTTGACAAAAAGAGAATTTAACTATGGTTTACTCCAAAAAAATATATCCCAAAAAGTAAATCACTTTAAAAAAAAAAAGACAAAGGCTTGTTTTGGCAGTTCAGATATATATATTTTTTACTTTGCCAATAATTTATTTAAAAAAAAAATCCTTTTGAGTTAGTCTAGGCTAAGCTAGTCTTTTTTTTAAGTTGAAAAATATATCTACTGTTCATATTGTCTTGATTTATGTCATTTAATATCACTACCAAAATCACTTTCCACTCAGCTACTTGCATTAACCTTCAAAATGAGCTTTCCTGATTCCTGCCGGCTCCTTCTCTCTTGTTTCAGAGTGTCAGACTCAAGTAGTGTCAATATATTGTGTTTATGACTCTTCATAAATATATATAAAATTTAAAACCCATCTGTGGCAGAGACTTGTGTTTGTAATTGCTTTGGCTTGCCTGTCACTGTGACAAAAGCCTGTCCTCAGGTGTCGAAATGGTCCAGCTATGAATATGCATGCATGCACTTTTACGGTTCTGCTACGCGCTGCGGCTCACGACGTTTTATTGATCCTCGGCTGCTGTGGAACCTCACTCAACAACCGATCACACAAACACAGTTTTCACAGAGATGCAGCCCAACATCCCATCGGACAATTTCTTCCACACAATGTCTGGCTGGAGGGTTGCAGCCGACATCAAAGTTTTTTTAATCAAGGTCAGAGACTGTTGTAAGCGAGACAGGCAAGGTTCCAGCCAGCACCTGCCAAAATCAGCAGCGATGACAGAATTGCCATTTCACCAAAGGGCTGCAGACGCATTTAACGGTTAAAAAAAAAACCTTAAAACACACAATCCTTTAGAAGAGGGGCTAGACAATCTGAAGTGATGAGTTGCAAAATCAATATTTATGGCTACTGCAACCCTGGAAAATTTCCACTTTTCATCTTTCTCTGTTTGCAGACACACAAAAAGACACAACAAAAATGTGAGGGTAAAAAACATGCATATTATTGTTACACATATTAATTTTAATTGGTTTTACTTTTAAGATGTTATTAGCTCAACATTATTGAAGAAAACCATTGAGGGCAAAAGAGCAATAGCTTGTCTTTGTTGTTGTCACTTTTTCTGCATATTTTTTTTGTTAAAAAGGCATAAAAGAACAGACGATTTTTTTGACACCGGTCAGTGGCCGCCTGGGCAGTTTTGGAGGTTATGAGAAAACGTACGTTAGCAGCGCAGGCACTCAACAAGGGCTGTTGACATGGGCCAGGGGGCCGGCGATGACTAGACGTCAATATGGCGATCCCGGCCACCGTGGGTCCTGCATATAAATGAGGAGACAGCATTGATGCTGCATCTGATAAAGACTCCTGCTGTGGTTCGACCGCTTTTACCTTTCTTTTCTTGGGTACTGGGGCTTTGTCCTTGCTGGGTTTCTCAGGAGGTATGTTGTTTAAAAATTTGTAAATTGACAAGATTATAATGTGAGGTCAAAAATCTGATATTGTTCCCGGGCTACCGGATGACTGGCGGCCAGTGGCACTTGATATGGACTACCACCATGCAGAGAAATGTACACATCGTCCAATCAGAGCTGCTGCCGGCTGGCGATCCGGCTGCCACCATGCATGACCATGCGAACGTTTTTTAAAAAATCATGCTGCAGCATGAAATCTTGAAGGTTCTGCCTCCCCATTGCATGGAAGCAGTTGGGTTTGTGACCATAGCATAAAATTTCAGTAAGAGAATTTAAAGAAGAAAAATATTCTGGGTGTCGCTAAACGAATAAATACATAGTACTCCAATTTTATTTGAGTGAAGCTGCTGGCTCCTTTTTTTACACATTTCGTCCCACATATGAGCAGAACAAACTTAAAAAAGCATCTCAACCTGTTATTAAAATTTTGAATTTGTAAAACAACATTTTGGGACTGTACCAATGCGTTCACTACCAAATTTACTGTCCTGCTGTGTAAAATGTACAATTGAAGAATTCAAAAGAATTTTAAGGTAAATTCTGATTAAAGTGTGTTTTTCTTTTTTTCTTTATCAATTAACCTGACAGGATTTGAATTAAAAGAAAAATGTTACAGATTTGCTGTACAGACAATTATGACTATTACATTGTTTTGGTACCTTGATGTTTTCCTTTGATTTTGTTTGTGTACATAATTATTTCATGTTTAATATGTAAAATGCATAAAATATACTGTAGTAGGATTGGGAGTGGGAATAAATAAAATTTTTCTTCTACCCACTCCTTTTTTGAACTCACTTTCTGTTTATTGTGTTTATTTAACAATTTTAATTTTGTAATTCTTTTGTATTTTTTTTACATTTTCAATAAAAGGAAACCAATCAATTTCATCAGCATATTTTAACTTTCTAAGTTTCCACACAGCTGAATCCAGATGACGCAGTAACATTGACAAGAAACTGGGATTGCCTCAAGTTTGTCTCACTGACTGTGTCACCAAGTTTCCATAGATACCTAATATTAGACACATTTACTCTCCCTCCCCAGTAAAGGGCGGCCCTCACTTTCTATAAAAGGTGATGCTCAAGCACTTCAACCCCTCACAGGCTACCTGAAGAGGAAATACGAATCTCTGCAGAAAGTAAATGCATTATATGTCCTCAAAAATGTATTACAGCAAACAATCATATTGCAAAGAGCGTGCAATGACTTTGAAGTGTAATATTACCCAATCACCTTTAATGTCCATTGACTGCTACCGAACAAATCTGCGGTCTTTAATGTCCATCTCACCCAACGCTTGCTCAGGGGCTATTGCACTGGCATGATCACATTAAGCCGCCTGTAATCTCTGAGTAGATGAAGGCTACTTAACAGGCAGCCTTAAGCTCTTCAGCAGGGTTTCTGTCAACTACAGGAAGCCTGCAGCATGCACAGATGAACACCCCGACTGTCAGACCAGAACAGGAGACAAGAATCAACACAAGCACTCCAAAGCTGATTCTGGGAGATTTACAATCTGGCACGTCACCGAGTGGAAAACAGGAAAGGTGCCAACAGCTTGTTAGCTCCTGGCCTACACACGCCGTGAGCGCTCAATAGTGTTTGTATGTTTGGTGCATTGGTAACAGATGTCACTTGATGATGCTCTGCATTGACCACAAGAAGCTAGCTTGTAACATCTTCAGAGAGGGAAAAAAATAAAGCTCCATTAACAAAATCCTCTTGAGCCGATTTTCCACTTTTTTTATGAATTCCGAACAATTTTTGAGCTTCACAAAATAATTTGGATCAAATTTACACAGAAAAAAAAGTAATCATGTTGTTCAGCGTTTTATTGATAATGTTGTGACAAATTCCACGTTGTCTTCTGAAAGCTTTCATAAATCCATGGTAGATTGCACATTAGCTATCTTCAAAGAGGGCTCCAAACATCTGCCGGGGAACGTTTTATAATCCCATCAGAAAGACAGATGTGCTCCAAACGGAGGGGCAGCAGCAAACAAGAGCAAACGAAAGACTATCGGCAAACAGTCTGCCTGTCTGTTACCCCCTGACTCACTCACTCACGTGCTAAATGTAAATATTGCATCTGTTTGTGATTAGGATTATTCCTGGCCTTGTGAGCATTAGATTAGTCAATTTTGTTCTTGACTGGCAGGTTGGAGCAGCATCTGCAGTGGTGCAGACTTTGGACCGGTCCATTGTGGTCAAGAGGGAACTGAGTCGGAAGACAGAGCTCTTAATCAACCGATCACTTTCTAAGGCCGTGACCTGTGGGTTAAGAATGAACAATGAAGATCATGGAAACATGGTAGGGGCGGCTAGGGTGAAGGTCAACATTCCTGAAGGCCCTCCTGGTGAGGGTTACAGCCACATTCAACCATGAAGAGGCTTCATACCAGACCCCAGACACATAGGAGAGAGATATGAAAAAATGAATAGTTTATTTTATTTATAACAGATGTTGAAACGATTTTAATAAATTGTCAAGCTAAGGATTTATCTGTCAGGGATT
Source organism: Oryzias latipes (assembly GCF_053564925.1). Lineage (NCBI taxonomy): Eukaryota > Metazoa > Chordata > Actinopteri > Beloniformes > Adrianichthyidae > Oryzias > Oryzias latipes. The sequence continues at coordinate 26,281,979 of NC_136248.1, read as the reverse complement.
GACTTGGTCAGGGAATGAGCCCCCTGGTGGTTACTCAGTGAACTCCTTCCCAGCTCAATATATTTTTATAAATGTGCTTTGGTTTGGACACAAAACTAATGTGCATTAAGCCTACTTCGCTCCTTTCTGGGTTATGTTTGATTTGTAACATTTTTCTGGTTCTTTAACTGGGACAAACACTCACTGGCCACTGTATTAGGTAGACCTTGTGAGTAACCAGAACTGCTTTAATCCTAGGTGGCATAGCTTCAAAAAGGTACTGGAAACATTCCTCAGAGAGTTTGATGCATATTGACATGATGGCATCATGCAGTTGCTGCAGATTTGTTGGCTGCAAATCCATAATCCCAATCTCCCCTTCCATCACATCCCAAAGGTGCTCCATTGAGATCTAGTGATTGTGAAGGCAATTTGAGTCCAGTAATCTCATCATCATGTTCAAGATACCAGTCTAAGAAGATTCCAGCTTTATGACATGGCGCTTTATCCTGATGGAAGTAGCCATCCAAAGATAGATCAGTGTGATCATAAAGGGATGGACATGGTCAGCAACAGTAGGCTGTGGCATTGTAACCACGCTTAATTGGTGCGAAAAGACCGAAAGTGTGCCAAGAAAATGTAACCTTGACCATTACACCACCAGCCTGAACTGTTGATAAAAGGCAGGACAGGTCCATGCTTTCCTGTTGTTGACGCAAAATTCTGACCCTATCCTTCTAATGTGGCAGCAGAAATGGAAACTCATCAGACCAGGCAACATTTTCCCAATCTTCTATTCCCCAATGTTGGTGAGTCTATGTGAACTGTAGTCACAGTTTCCTCTTCTTAGTTGACAGGAGTGGCACCCGTTGTGGTCGTTTGCAGCTGTAGCCCATCTGCCTCAAGGTTGGACGTGCTGTTTGTTCAGATATGCTCTTCTACAAACCTTGGTTGTAACCAGTGGTTATTTAAATTACTGTTGCCTTTCTATCAGATGGAACCAGTCGAGGCATTCTCCTTAGCCCACAGAAGTGTTGTTCACTGTAAAACCCAGAGGTGGTTGCGGGGGAAAATCCCAGTAGATAGCAGTTTCTGAAATACACAGACCAGCCCGTCTGGCACCAACAACCATGCCACGTTTAAAGTCAGTTAGATCATCTTTCTTCCTCATTCTGATGCTCAGCTGAACTGCAGCAGATCGTCTTGACCATGTCTACATAGCTAAATGCTTTGAGTTGCTGCCATGTGATTGGCTGATCAGATGTTTGCGCTTACCAGCAGTTGCCTAATAAAGTGGCGGGTGCTTGTATTTGCCAAAAGTAGGTCAGATTAGGCCCGAAAGTGTGTTCAATTTAGACTAGCTTTAATTAGCAATCACAATAGAAAAGGTGAGAAAATAGTTTATCTAAGAATTGTATTAGTTTCTTGTCTCAGTGTGTACACAAAGAATTACCCAAAATTCAACGTCTCATAAATCAAACTGTTCTCCTTCTTCCTGCTTCCTTTAAAGTACTAAAAGTGACTTTGAAAACAGCAGTGAGATGAGTCTGTCAACAGGGAGCTGAAAAAAACTGATTGAGTATTAATAAAGATAGAATTCCATCGACCAAGAGGTTCTTCAGTCATCAGGAGGAGTACACAGTACTAAACCACTAATCAGAGCCTCGGAGACCACCACAGTGACATCAGACAGCTTGCTGCGGACTCTGTCTGGCTCTAAAAAAACAGCACATGTGCCACACTTGTCAGACCGGTCTTGATAGGAGTTTTGAGTTTCTATGACAACTCAGGGACTGCAAATCTATAGATAGTCTGCTTAAAAAAGTAAAATACATAAAAATCAGCATTAAGCTTCAATAACAAAATCATAAAAATATTTGATGTTTAAATAGGAGCAGAATGTTTCCCAAACTTGAGGAAAATGAAAAATTGCAGAAGGACGGAGGGAAATATATAGTGAAAAGGAATAGATACATTATTGCAGTTTGATGTGAATGGTTGTCAGAGGAAATTGGTCTGTATTTCTCTGCTGCCATAACTCAGGCTCTAGAGACCGTCGGACCACAGCGGTGGGAGAAATGATGGCAGATAGGACATAAAAGAAAAGACCTGCCATTACTAGACTCCACACCCCTTCCAGCAGAGGGAAAAACACGCGTTTTTCTACCTTTAAATAAGAGTAAAACATCATTCCACACCCAGCATCAATATCTCCATTGAACACTTGAAGGAATGAAATGTGTCGTCCTGGATGTGCTGATCCCGGGTAAATAAACTAAAAGCAGAACAGACATACAGTACAAGCTCTTACTGAGCAGTTCTATGGGCAAGTGCAGTGCATGTAGGATTTGAAACACCATTTAAATACAGCCTTACGGCTCAGGGTAATGTCTTCTATTATTACTATTTTATTTGTTAAAAGGAATAGACTAAAAATGACCATGCCATTAATAATAGAAAGGAGGAGATATATCAGAGTGCAGTGTAGGTCTGCATTATCAAATAGTGCTTTTATCAGAACCACAGCAATCACTTTCAAATATTCAATTCAGCTAAGAACTGAAATGTAAAAGTTTGAGATTGAATGTACGATTTGGTACATGTTCTATCAGGCCTTTAGAGGCTCAGAGTGCCTTTTGAGCAATTCAAAGGGTACGTTATATGACTTTCTGCATCTCTGTGGTTCAAGGGTTCTTCAATATTTAATCTGGTGGCTTATTGGTTTGAAAGATAAAGCAAATTCACCACGGATGTTTCAGTCTTCGTGTCTTATCTCCAAATGTTTTGTTCGGCAGGAAAAATGAAAATTTTAGAGTAGAACGTGGATTCAGGCTGTAATTGTTCACAATGAGTCATTTCTTTATTCAGACGTTTGTTTATGTTTCTGTACTTTAATGAAAACTGTCTTCCTGTAGCTCCGATGAATAGGAACGGCACGCACTGCAGTGCATTTTGTGTGCAGCCTACTGCAGCGGTCGCATCATCACAAGCAGTGTTGGACATATCCTTTAGGATATTTTGTGCCATTAGAGCTGTGGGCAGGTTATGTGGGGAAAGGTCGCACACCCTTGAACGGTCTGCCGCAGTAACATTCAGCAATTTTATATTTCCCCTCTGTTACATGAGCAGACATAGAAAAAAGACTCCCAGTGTTGAGCGTGTACAGTTTTGCCACAAACCGATAGAAATCCATTAAGCAAACTCATTAAGTTAGGTAATGTTTATGTCATCTACTGTTTCCTCCTAACTTTGATGAATAAAATAAAAGTTGTTTGTGTTTCTTTTTGGAGTGAGGGATTTTACAGTCGTGGGTTTTATGTCTTTTTTTTTTTTCAAATTTTCCCAAGCTTTATTGCAGGGAAGGCATGTCCAAAGTCCGGCATGTGGGCAAAATGCGGCCCACATTCAAATTTCCACTGGCCCGCAGGTATTTTTCATAAAATCAACATAATGGGACCCCCAGCTCCTTCCAAAAACTGTACTATCTCTTCATGGTGGTTGGCTAAATTATGCTTTCAGACTTTGTAAACTTGTGGCAACACAGTCGTGCATGCCCTTTAAGACACTTTTGAGCTCATTTCTAAAATGTCATTCATTCATTCATTCATTCATTCATTCATTCATTCATTCATTCATTCATTCATTCATTCATTCATTCATTCATTCATTCATTCGTCTTCTAAACCAGTTTTTTTCCTTGTGGGGTCACGGGGCTGCCGGAGCCTATCCCGGTTACTCAAAATGTCAGTCATAGATGAAAGAAGAATGTTGACAGTGAGGGCCACTGCTTCTAGAACAAGTGGAAATTTGTATATTTTCTCCTTTCCTTTTCTCCTCTTTTCCCTCTGATCTAACAAGAAATGTACACAAACATTATTAACTTAATTAAGATTTAGCCCTAAAATACTGAAGGGGTTTATACAAATCAACACCTCGTGTGTTAGAAGATTCTTAACTCCCTATTTTAACATTTAATTCTGCCCAACAAAAGAGCACTCCAGCACTTATCTGTTTGATTAACTACTTTACAGAACAAGTTAGAAAGAAAAAAAAGAAAGACATACTTTTACTGTAAATTTTAAAACAACTGTGTCTGACTAATATGCCAAGAGACCGTGACTGTTGTCAAGGTGTTCAATAGCAAGAGGGACTATCAGACCTCACTTTTGCACTAATAGTTTGCGTGATTGAATGAAAAATCTCACACTAGTTGGTTTAAAGGGATAAATATGCGTGTGTGAACACTATCTGTTTTGTGTACATGTTGACATGTGGACATTTTTGCAGATAGCAGGTGTGTTGATAACATTTGAGTGTGTGTGTGGACAGGCCCCGCCCTTTTTGAACTACATTTGAACCTTACCGTGATGATAAACAACCAGTAAACTTGTTGCTTTATGCTGCTTCATGGTCCCCCCCCCCCTTTATTATCGCCCTCCTACCCCCCCCCCCCCCCCCCCCCCCTCTAACATCCCTCTCTCTTGTTCCCTCCTTTCCTTTTCCGTCCGGTCCAACACCAAAGATTTTCAAACAGGATTGAAATTAAAAAAGTTTGGCCTCAATTACAAAAGGGGTTTATTCAGACATACCTCTGGTTTGTCAGAAGATTCATAACCCCTCTCGTTAAAGTAAAATATGTTCAACACAAGAGGCCCTCAGTGCTCATCTGCCTGCCCAGCTGTTGGACAGGACAAGTTAAAAAAAAAAAAAAAGAGGGACTATCAGACAAGACAAGCTAACCAGAAATAAATGTTGTGAAAAATGTAAGAATGTTTGCTAAAGTATGCCCTTGTAACATGTTCATGAAATCGATATTTTGCATTAAGTTTATCAAAATAGTTTACCTCACCAAAATTTGGCCTTATATGCAACAAGTTTGGAGACCCTTGCTTTATGGTTTTAATCCTCCTTTTTATTGAAGTGTTTTTTTTGTTCGATGTTTCTGCCACAGTCACCGGGTTATGGCAGGGACAGCTGTCTCACCAAGAATAACCCGGTTCCCTTGCTCTCCTTAGCCACTTTTTCCAATACTACGGAGAAGATATTAAGGTCTACCCAAGTCAGCCGTGCATGTATTGAATGTGTAGCCTTACAACCGGACAGAAAAAACTGTTGCAGTTCATAAATGAAAATGCATTTCTTCTTCTAGTTTCAAAATGTGTTATAATTATCTCTAATGATTCTTAATGATTTTTTTTAAAGGAAAATGGACAAAATACAAGTTAGATTTTAGATATTATTTAAAGTACTGCATTTTTGACTGGAAAAGAGTACGGTAAAGTAAATGCTCCTCTTTAGGTTTCTTTCCTTCTTTCTTATTGGGATATTGTCATTTAGTCCTAACTTTACATCCTTGGCATCTTGCTTTGCCCTAAACTCCATCTTTTTATGTGACCTGTTCAGGACCCATTGTGTCCACAACAGCGTCAAGCTTGCTAACGAGGAGGCCACATATGGCTCATTCCTTATTTAACCGAAGATGTTAATCCACTGAACTGGCCAGGAATCTTGCTACCTGTCCCTGTTCAGCCACACAACTCTGATCTCCTAATGAGGCTTAAAGATTAATGCAAGCGGCTCAACACACCAGGCTGGATCAGTAACTACTATGTTATCACCTCAATCTGAGAAGCTACGTAAATCCTTTAAGGCTGACTACTTAACACAGGTGCATCTTCTGAAACAGGGAGGAGACCAGCAGGAAAGCACCAAGCTCTCAAAAGCTGTTTTTGCAAACATTAGCTCTTATAGGGACACCTAAGCGCACTTACCCAACCGTTCCCAGACCCGCAAGTAACTCTTTTCTGTTATGCTATCATGCAATCTGTCACTTTGACAGCCCTCTTTTACTTCATGATAGAGGGTTAGGACCTTGTCTGTCACAATGACTCACACCATCAAAAAAAAAGCACTTTCTTTAATTCAGAAATTGTTTCATAAAAAAAATAATATGCCCTAGATTTTTAAGTCAAAAGAAAGCAAAACACATTTGTCAGAATGAGTACTTCTTTGCTTCTGTTCCTTGGCACTCGTGAACATGCGCCCTGCTGTAGAAAGGCCTTTCAGTTTGAGCTGCACATAAGCTGCATTTTCAAGCAGCGTTTGTGTGATAGTTGTTTATTTCTCAATAGAATTCTATGGGAGTTTGGCGTCTTGGATCCAGCGAATACTTCCTGTTTGGAGGAATGTGTGTGTGTGTGTGTGTGTGGTTGGGGGGTCCAGTTCTAATATAAGGTCAATGCCGCAATCAAAAGAAATGGGCTTCTCCTGCCTAATAATATTAAATTTACACTACCCTTTCAAAATAAAAGTTTCTAAAAACATGACAGTGATGTAAATATTGCGCAAATGCATGAAGAACCTTTGTGAAAACTGCACCACGGACGACAAGAAGCTAATACTCCGATGCTTTGGATGTGAATTACCGCTTTTGAGCAGACTTGCTATTGTGCCCCATAGTAATGTTTTCCTTGTGAATTTGGTTTTATGTTCAACCTTAACAAGTCCAAGCTGGGGAACAAGTACACAATCGCAAAAAAAGTTCCAATATTTGTTACAAAACCAAAGAAAAATGTGTTATTATAAGAACAATGAAAATATGCTGTTAAAAAACATCAATAAAAAAAGGTTTACCTAATGCACTTTTCTTTTGCTCTCCTGCAATAAAGTATAATTTGAGAAGAGATCTAAGCATCAGCAGACGATTTAAATTACAGTCAACTATAGGTTCCGTCGCCATAACAACAGCTTTTTTTCTCCACCACACGAAAAGATACGTTGTGATTTATTGCATGTCTTGCTGCGTCTTTGTTCTGTTTTTTCCCCATTTTTGTTTCCCACTCAACAATTTACCCATTGAAAGTCTCAAATAAAATGACAGCTATTCTGTATTTCCATCATAATAGCAGTTTTTAAGCAGTTTCTGTTTTTCTCCTTATTCTTTCATCCAAAATAAGTGTACTGATTGAAACAGGTCAATAGAAAAAAAAAAGTATTCAACAATTTGAACTGAAAAATTTGAAAGAATTATTTTGCAGGTAGGTCAGGGCAGCTTCAAACTTTTTTAGAAATGCTCTTTTTTCACACTCTGCTATTAGAATAAATGCAGAGTTAATGTTTCAGCTTTGGGGATCTGCCTCACCGTCCAGCCTCCTCCTTCGGTGGTCATGTCACAGTAGACCTGGAAGCCTGTGGGGTGGTGCAGCGGAAACACGGAGTAGATGCCATCTTCTCTCTGACCACTGGCGTACAGATCACCACAGTCGCGGGGGCGGGAGCCTGGGCAAAAGAGAAAGCAAGGGGACACTAAACAAATCAGATCTCGCATGAAACGTAATCTCAAAGGAAAAGTGGGCAGTTCTCTAACGCCGGCCTCCGTTTGCCAACCAGTCCCCTTGAGGCTTGTAAAAGGAAAGAATGTGCAGAATCCTTTCTCGCTTACTCTAAACAAAACCCTCCTGTATTAGATGAAGTCTAAGAATTTACTAGGAAAAAAATTCATAAAGTGGCAATGAATGCAGCAAATGTGTAAGTAACACTTGAAATAATCCAAGAAAAGAGGCGAGGAGAAGCAGATATACATTCACAGCACAGAACACGAGAGCAGACAGAAAAAAAAAAACATAAATAAATAAAAAAAGGTTTCAAGACATAGTCAAAAGAAGACGGTGACAGGCAGAGCGTGTACGCCGGAGCACAGCAGAACAGTGGCACTCTTGTCTGCAGCGAAGAAACCCGTCTCACCCAGGGGAGGCTAAACCTATTCCCCGCCAAGCAAGAAAGGAACTCTGTGATGAGGGCAGTGTTATAGATTATGCATGCAGCCTTCAAAGGGTCAAACCGCTGAATTTAAAACAGCTCAGAGAGTTCCTGAAAAGGCCAATATAAGACTTTTTTTGGGAGAGTCTCTACATGGTGGGAAATGTTTGCCCATCTCCTGAAGCTTTTCTGTTCATTGGTGTTAAGTCTCAGGTAATTTGCTCCAATAAGCTTTCATCATCTTCACACTAAATTGTAACATCTCCCACTCCTCCTCCTTATTGCAGGAGACGTAATATGCCAGGTTCCCGAAGATATTAGAAATAAGTGTCTGAAATCAATATTTCATCATTTTGACTTTAGTTCACCAGAGCTTTTAGTTTGAAGACTCCTGTAGCAGTGATGATGTTCTTTCTTCACTGATTGGGGAGATATTACAGGTCTGCTCTTGCTTCATTAAACGTTGCATTTCCAGAATAAAATCTGAAATTATTCATTTGCACGTCTGAAGACGATTTTTGTGACTAAATTGCATAGACTTCAAGCAAACATTATAAACAGTGGTACTGGAGTTGATCACCAGTACAGCCAGTTTATGACATTTACAAAATAGGTAAGTAAGTAAATAAATAATTTACTAAAGAAATACATTTGTTAAATAAAGCTTTTGTTTTAAAAATATGTATATTTAACTTCCTGTTTTATTTTTTTAATGTACTTCCTGTAAATGTTCTCACTTGGATCCAAATTAAAGCCAACATCTGCTTGTTATTTGTTTTTATCTTCAGTGAATAAAATGTGTTTATTTAATCAGCTCTCTGTTCTGAGTCATTTTTTCCCAGCAGCGGTTTTAGATCCGAATGTGTCATTGTTTGTTTTATTCTGTTTGGCTGTAATTTTATGTTAATTTTCCCTTTCCTCTTGATTTAGTTTGTTTATTTTCCTGGGGATTTCCTCATGTTTTCTACTTCTATTTCTTATAATCAAATATGATGCATTGAAATATTTAAATTCTTTCAAAGCTGTGCATTTGGGTCCATCCGCCATCCAGGCAGAAATGTCATGACCCAAACCATTTGGATTTAAATACGGGAACCATAATAGCAGTTCATCGCACTTTAAGCTTGTTAAAACCAACATTTACTTTTGTTTTAAACTGTCTAATCTTGTGTTTAAAGCCAAAGACAAGAATGATTGTTTGCAAATGTGTTAAAAAAATCAAAAAGGATTTGTTACATTTTACATAACACTGTTCGAATGTCCAACTTCTTTTATTTGAGCACAAAAATTAGTTTGTCAATAGCAAACATATGGAATGTAAGTATAGGCAATTTTCATTTTTTTCTGTATCTCTGCCTTCATCCAACAATAGCTGGGTTGGCTCCAGGAGCCCTAAGACCCCGAATGGGATAAAGCCGGTTCTGAAGATGAATAGAATTTGTAAATAGAGCATTTGAATAGTAAAAAGCTGAAACTCTGGTAGGGATAAAATCCTGATGGATGGATGGATGGATGGATGGATGGATGGATGGATGGATGGCCTACTTTATGGCTTCTTGGTTGGGAATTGTATAGTAAAAAGAAAAGTTTACAAACCAAAAACAAGAGCACTTTCACTCCAGGATATAAGGATAGTTTTGGCTTGATTAGACAGTATTGCAGAAGTTATTGCAGCTTTATTAAGCTGCTAAAAAATGCCATGCAGATTGAATAGTGACTCAGATTGAGGCTTTGTTACCCTAAACAACCTCGACCAGATGAAACATAAATAAATGAGTCAAGGTGAAGAAACTGATACACACCATGTATCATGTTCACATTCCAGTCATGTTCCTTAAACTGCACACCTACAGCTGTGCCATGTCCCCTTTTCAGCCTACTAAATAGTATGGTACTCAACAAGAACCCTCATTTTTAGCTGGACAGAATTTTTGAAGTTTAAACCAAGGATCAGATTGGTTTTTACACCGACCAAACCAATGGAACCATGATAACTGGTGTGGACCAAGCAGCTCAGTGCTAAACATGCTTGTACACTAGAGCAGTTCCACATAAAGGCTCAGTTCAAATGGCAGAGAATACTAAGTATTTTTAAACCTTCATTTGAATTGGTTTGCTTTCAAACACGATCAAAGCAAACCAAAGACAGAAAAGAGAAGAAAAAAAAGAAAAAACTGCCTGAAACACAACCTTTGGAATGATGCTCACTTAAGGGGGATTGCCTAATGAAGATGGGGAAAAAGGCAAGAAGAGGAAAATCCATACCTCCTCTTTACATTTCCTACAATTTATTTTTGCATCAAATTAAATCATATCAAACTTTATTTATAAAGCATTTCTCATACTGAGTTAACACAAAGTGATGTGAATAATAATACATGATTTATCTTAGAACTACAAGAAAAAACGAAGATCAAAAAAGAAAAAGAAAAATCAATCACTGTGATCAGTTATTTTTATCCTCTCTGACATTATTTACTACCTTTCTTCATTTCTGCACTTTAATTCACCCTGAGGTGAATCAACATCCTCGCTCTTGAGGGGACCATCTTTGGTCCGCACCAGAGTTCATGTGAACTTTCACACTTGCCAAAAGAAGAGGACTATCCAAACCAATAAACATGCATGAATCAAACTTGTCATTGTGGATGGGCCAATAGAAACACAGCACTGACAGGATAATAAAAGAAGTCTAAAGCCTGGACCCACTTTAGTCTCTGCCATGTCTAAAAACAGCACTTCTGTTATTTATCGTCGACTCCAAAATCACGTTTATGTGGTGCAACATACCAGCAAATTCCTTTAAGATCATCTTCTTAATAAGACCCGCAACATCTCAATTTGTAAATAGAGCATTTGTATAGTAAAAAGCTGAAACTCTGGTAGGTCCCAGAGAGATAAAAAAACTTCCAGCTGTAGATTTATGATAATGAAAAACTGTCCTAGAAAAAAAAAAAGGGGGAAAGTATTGTCAGCCATTTCTTTTATAATTATATCAATTTATACATTTTTATGCCTGTAAATAATGTGTATTGGCTTATGTGGATATGTGAATGGATCGGGGGGGGGGGCAAAGGGGTGGGTTGGTTTTATTTTTTTCCCTTTTTTGTATTTTGTTTGTTTTTGCTTGTAATGCTCTTTGAGCTGTGATGCTTGAAAGACACTTCTTTACAAATAAAGCTTACTTGAAATTATTCCAATCCACCATTTATATAAATAGTTAAATATTGAATTCTTTGTCTTCATGATCCTTATGATTTTCTGTTTACTTTACAATTACTGGTACAACACCCATTATGACGACTGTTCTTGGGATTTTGGCCTTTTTCTGATGATTGAGCATAAAATTGCCTTTGAAAAAAAGGCAGATAAAAAAATGCAGTTGGAAAAAGCTTGTAGGTGTGGCATAGAACCTACAACAGCAACCCACAAGCTCAAGAAAAGCACAACTACTCTCAAGGTTTCACCTGAGTGAGAAGCCATGCATTGCAGAAGAATTTTGCTGCTATCAAGTAGTGTTGATGCAACTTTGAAAACTTGACATACTCTTAGGAGAACTGAAAGCAGACAGTGTGGAGGCGAGTTGTTCAAATATTCACTTGCACCATAGAAAAGGACGGCAGTCCATGAAACTTTTGTGTCCATTCAGGTACCTCATCTGTACAAGTTGTCCAAGTTGGAAGGTACACGCATCAACCTTCTTCTGTGACTATTGTTGATCATCGCAACATTGCAGTTTTTATTTCTTAAACTTTCTTTTTTTTTTTCTGTTAAAAAAAATCACGACTGCACTCACTGACTTGCTGCTGGCAGTCTTTCTGCAGATCATCCTCACAGAAGCAGAGAAACCTGCAGAGTGATGCATTTCACAGATTGACAAAGATAATGCAGCATCTGTTTGCGTATTTGTTCTTTAAAGCGTGGCTTGACTGTCATCTTCTGATTTTGGCTCCTGGTGGCTGCAGGTGCATGAAGTGAGAGGCTCACAGAAGTCAGTGGATAGAGCGCTGGTATGTGTGTTTCCTCACAAAAGCAGCAAGAGATAAAATGATGTTAAAGAGGCTGAACAACACAATAAACAAGAGTATCTGCAAAATTACAATCCACATTTCAGCCAGCAGAAGAAGGGATAATGCTACGGAGTATCCAGCTGGGACAATCTGTGTGTAAATGTGAGGTTTTATCCTTCATTACTTTGCGCTGTTGGGTCTGCAAAAAATATTCTAAGCCTTTGCTTTTTTATTCACGTCCCTGCATGCTGCTCTGAGTCTCTATTTGGGTCATGTCAGGTCTTACATGCATGATTTTGGCTCAGAATCAATTGAGAGACAGATGCAGTTTGATAAAGGGCTGATTTGCGTTACAGGGTTCAAAGGGTGGAAACAGGTTTTTTGAATCTGCATGAATCCGTGACACAATATTTCACGCATGGATTTGGATAACCATAGCATGTTTTATCAAACCTTTCCCCTTTCTTTACTTATGGAATAGGATTTCTTTTTTTTTTTTTTTTGCAACAAAATTAGTCTTTCAGGAATACCGTGAATGACCACGGGAACCCAGATTGCTACAACGATCCGGAAGGTTTTCTTATCATATGCTGCAGCAGTGCCGGACTTCAATGACCACATTGTTTTTGCAGTTCTTCTGTCTTACTGCACATTACAGTGAAAATTTTGCCCCCACCACACACTCAAAATTTGCACCCACCTAGTACCCGAACACAATGACCCCCACCAAAAAAAAATGATGACATCAGGGTGGTATAAATTGTCAAAAAGACAAATGGGGCCAAAGTCTCTTTTCGGGCTGAAAAAACAAAAAAAAACAAAGTAAAAATTCACTAACAAAACCAAAAGACATATCCAGGTGATCCAAAGGAAGTTCAGATTTTTATGGGATAACCACAGGACCTTAGGCTTGATGACCACTTTGTGGCAAAGTGAGAATTTTGGCAATTTTCCCCTTTTGGGGCTCGAAAACTTTAATTTGAGCAATTTTCACAAAATTTAAAACACACCACCAGCTATGTCTACAACCACACCTGAAATGTTGCTGACCTTTGACCTCAAGAAGAGACGGCCATCTTGAATTAAAGAAAAAAACACAAGAAAAAAAATCTCAGTTGGTCCTTTTAGGGGTTTCGATCTATCAACTCCTTACTCTTTAAGCATCATTAAAAAGCTTCCTGGAAAAACATATTGGTTTTAAGTTTATAGATTTTGAACGGAGTTAGAGTGGCGAACTCGTAAAGGGCTTTCCCTGTTGCTTGCACATTTTTTACTGAAATATTAAGCTTAAGCTGAACAAAACAACATGCCAGAAATGAAGGCGCTGTTAACAAAAAACTTCAGTTGCAAAAAATTAGTTTTTCAGGTTATTTTAAAAACTTCACAGAACTGTTCATTACCCCCAGGTTACCAAAAAAAGAGAAAACAAATAAATAACGTGGTTGATAAAGAGATGAAAAAAGAAAAAAGGCGATATTTTTCTTTTTCTTTTTTATGAATTTGTCATCATGAGCTCTGACCAGGTTGGCAGAGAGGGGTAGAGTAAGACCCATGTAGGGCCAAGCGAGAAAGAGGGTGTGTCAAACGTGGACAGCGAGGGTGGGGGGGGATAGCGCCTTCAGGCCATTCAATGCCCTGCGTGCTTTTAATTACATTTTTTTTTCATTTCAAATACCTCCACTATAAGTTTTTTTCTTTTAAACAAGAATTTTTTTTAAATTTAATAACTAATTAAACAGTTTTTGATCTGAATGAGTCACCAAAGGATATAAGTAGCAGTTGTTGCTCTGTCCTCTCTTTAAATCACACAAAGCCACTATAAAAGCAGCAAGGAAGCAACACGCATGTCTACAGCTGCAGAGTGATGACAGCAGGTGTCTTTCATGAATTATTTAAAAACATCTAACATGTCATAAGCTGCCCACTCATCATCTGTATTAGCACTTCTGCTCATATGAGTTTGACTCTTTCTTGACTGTAATAAAAATTGCTCACTCATGCAAAGAAAAAAAAAAACAGTTTGCAGCCGATGACAGACAGATCCATTTTGTACTGTTTGATTTGTGATTCTTCTTTAAGTGGATCTAAATTTACTAGAAAAGTGGAATGAAAGAAAATGACCATTGCTCTGTCCATGGTGCTGAAATATTAGGTCATCTAGTGATTTACTTGCATGCACTTTGCACATTGAATTTCTCCAGTTTACAGAATTACTGATGTTTTTTCTAACATAGAAAACATTTTTTCTGAATTTATTCTAAAATAATTTGTTGTTTTAAATTCTGGTGTAATTAAGAAAATTCATTCCAAACTCTGTGACAAAAGTGAATTTTAGTTATGTGAGAAAGTTTAGTTACTTTTGCCTTAATATATTTAGAACTTTTAAACATTTTAACCAAATGTGATTCATATCTTTATTTAAAAAATTTTAAAATAACAAAGATTCTGTTGTACCATGACTATGATGATGAGTGTTCATGAAGTGCTGACATTATTAGAACCATTTGTTATTTATTTTTTTAATCATATTTTTATCTTTATATTTATATGAAATTAAAGCTATGCATATGCCTGGCTATGAAGGTTGTTTTATTTTAGTTTTTTGCATTTTTAACTCACCAGCAACTGTCACAGAGGTAGACTTGAAGGTGCTGTGTGGTGTCATCTATAAATGATCATGTATTACTTCTAATAGACTAAGAAACATAACCAACATTTTTACTGACTTTAAATAAGTTAACACATTGTTCTAATACAATACAAATTTGAAAGTACAGACTTTGTTCAGAATATGGTGTGCTTTTATACATGCTTAATGCCATATAGCAAATTCAATCATTCAATGTGTTTTTTGTACAAAGACTAATAAAAGAGATGCATATAAGAAGAGCAAGTCATTTTCTTCCTGATTCATTGGTGCACATTTTTCTTTTTTTAAACTTTTATATACACAATTAATTCAAAAGCTGATTTAAAATTGTATTGAGGGATTATATAAAAAATATAATGATGAGTCTGATGTCTCCAGGAGCTTCACTGAAAGATATTGAGAACAGAGTCCTACAGAACAGGAATTGATACTTTTTTAAACCCTGATTATGATTTGAAACCTCAGCGTGTCATGATTTATTCTTTCCCATGAGAAGTACAAACACATTGATAGAATTAATGTTTCAACTTAATGTCAGCAAACCTTTTAAACCAACAATTAAAGCCTTGCAGATCGCCAAATTGATTTCATGTTCATCTAAGAGAACACTCTGCATCTCATATTCACTAATGATAAACCAGGCTTTAGGAAACAACCTTGTTTTCGTCAGTGTTTCCATTAACCTTAGCAAGGAGACATCATTGGGAAATGATAAGAAATTAATTCAGAAAAACAACAATTACTGATGTTACAATAAGATCTGAAGAATTTGTATTGTGCCAACATGCTCATTGTTTACTGCTACATTAAATGTTGCTTTGTTTCAGATGAATGCTCACTGATTTAAAAATAAAACATAAAAACATTCAATAACAACTGAAATCTGTTAAAATAATAATAATAATTACAAAAGGAAATAAAAACCATCACAGCTTGTGGTTAATTTCAGCACCACGGACAGAGCTTCAGTAAGACCAACAAGTCCATCAACAACAAAAAAACCTCTATTGCTTTTTTCCTTTAAGTAACTAACAATGATTAAAGTATCAATCGTAAAATATTGTTTTCTTCATCCTTTATATATGAGTAACATTTTAACAAAATAATAATCACACAAACTGTTTGGTGCAGTGGGATTCATGTATTGTCCCTCTTTCCCTCTCCCCTCCTGGGGAGTGGGAGTGCTTCAAGATTCCAGTTGGCTCATCCGTGCTCCTGTACCTGACGGTGTACCTCGTCTCTGGCTCGCCTCTACTACTCCTCCTACACCTGGCTGTGGATCCTGCCTCTGGCTCGTCTCTGCTCTGTACCTGACCGAGTACCTCGTCTCTGCTCCTGCTCCTACACCTGGCTGTGGATCCTGTCTCCGGCTCGACTAGTGCCCCTGACTGTCCCTCCAACTCTATCTGGATGAAGCTCGTCTGCTGGACTTTAAATATGTAGTTGTAGAGTTTGATCAGTTAATACTTCTCTAAGAGTTCTGGTAAATCGCCTGTCCATCCTGGGGGAGGATCCCTCCTTCATGTGGACACCCCTGGAGTTTCTTTGTTTTTTCCGGAATCCGTTTTTTTTTAGGAGTTTTTCCTTACCGAGAAGGGGGGTCTAGGGGCAGGGATGTCCAGTTTAGCTTAGTCAGTTAGTTAATTCATTTTAGTATTTTCCTATTGAACTCTATATATTCATGATCCTTTTGATTTTATGTTTCAATTTTTCAATTACCGATACGAAGCCCATCGAGATGACTGTTGTTGTGAATTTGGGCTATACAAATAATATTGGATTGAATTGAATTGAAGTTATTATACAAAAATATTACTCACTTTGTATTTGAGGTTTTTGAGGTTTTGAGTTATGTACACACACATTTGGGAATCTTCAAATTTTCACACCCAAGCATTATCAACTCAACATCTTTTTTTAAGACTGACTTAAGAAACAAGATATCAAGGTCCATGCACAGGTCATTAAATAACCACCAGATGGCTTGTTGAACATGAACATAAGTTCCCTTTGGCCAAGGTAAAAAGGCCTTTATATTAGAAAAAAGAAAAAAAAACTTTTTGTGGTAAAAAACAAACAAACAAACTAAAAGCATTTAACCTGTGTGGATGGATTTCATATCTGAACGTGACGAGGAATTTTTTTTTTTATCTATTTTTTTTTTTTTTTCTAAATGTTAGATTGTCCTAATGATGGATGAAAGTGAAGTGGCTACAGAACTTTCAGCTCTACAGCAGATTTACTGGGCATGCTCTATTCACTTAGGTTTGAGCAGACCTTACGAAAAGGCTGAAGTTTTAAATCATTTCAAAATCAATTCTTTGGATTTTTATCAATTAGAAACTTTACTTTATAGTAAAACAGGATATATATATATATGTATAGACACAAAAGCTCCTCACCATGCATGGAGGGTTCCATCCCAAATCCAGCACCCTGAGACTGTATGGACTAGTGAGCGTAGAAGCCACTATCCAGGATGAAACATCCAAGATGCATGAATACATCACAAGGACAAGGCCCCAACTGACAGTGTGCTCAGTGAATGTTTCAGGCAATGGAGAGTAGAGGATACAGTGCTGGAGGACAGATCCTCATGGGAGGACAAACCCCTGCACGGGAAGTACCACCGGACCATAACTGAAGTGGCTGATATCAAGAAGTCCTACCAATGGCTAGAAAGAGCTGGCCTACAGGACAGCACTGAAGCGTTCATCCTGGCAGCTCAGGAACAATCCCTGAGCACCAGAGCTCAGATCTACCACACCAGACAAGACCCAAGGTGTAGGCTGTGCAAAGAGGCGCCTGAAACAATCCAGCACATAACTGCAGGGTGTAAGATGCTGGCAGTGAGCATACATGGAGTGCCACAATCAAGTCGCTGGAATAATATACAGGAACATGTGTGCAGAATATGGACTGGAAACCCCAAAGTCAAAATGGGAAACACCTCCGAAGGTCGTAGAGAATGAGAGGGCAAAGATCCTGTGGGACTTCCAGATCCAGACTGATAGGATGGTAATTTCAAACCAACCAGACATTGTAGTGGTGGATAAAGAACAGAGGAAAGCCGTTGTGGTGGATGTGGCAGTGCCAAGCGATGGGAACATCAGGAAGAAGGAACATGAGAAACTGGAGAAATACCAGGGACTCAGAGAAGAACTGGAGAAAGCATGAAAAGTGAAGGTGACAGTGGTGCCTGTGGTAATTGGAGCACTTGGGGCAGTAACCCCCAAGCTGGAGGAGTGGCTACAACAGATACCTGGAAAGACCTCAGACCTCTCAGTCCAGAAAAGCGCAGTGCTAGGAACGGCTAAGATACTGCGCAGGACCCTCAAGCTCCTAGGCCTCTGGTTGAGGACCAGAGCTTGGAGGAGGGGCGTTTTCATACACACACACACATATATATATATATATATATGTACACAGCTAATATTAAAGCATAGCTGAAACAGTATTTATAATATTTTATGGTTTTAGACAACCATCAACAAAGTTAAAAATAAAGCATAATTGGAGCAGAAAAATGTGCAAATGCTGAATCAAACAGTAATTATGAAGGAAAACAGAAAAGTATGGAAATGAAATAACAAATGAGAAGCGAGTGGAGGGGAGGATGGCCAGCCCCTGCTTAATCAGCGATATGAACATACAGTATATTAGATCATAAAGCTCTGGGTGAAGTGATTAGGAGAGGCTTAGATGTACTGATAAAGCATGTTAGACTGTCTTGTTTCTTTAACAGCCTTTGAAAACCTAAAGCAGCGCACGACCCAGATTTCATATTGTGCTAAAAAAGCTGGATCATCTCCAAATACTCTCTTAAAGTTATTATAACCAGATCCATCGTCACCAGAGAAGCCATTTCGACAGCTGAGCTCTGCTGCAATCACTCAAAGTGCCGTTTTCTAAATGAAGGTGTTTTTCTTATTTAAAAAATGAAAGCCTGCCATTGAGTCTTTTCAACAAATGATTACGTTCTTTATGTTTTATGTCCAATTCACCATATAAGGCTTCAACAGCTGTTGAATGCTTTCACAGTGCACATTCTGCCTGCAACCTTTTTAAAGTAGCCATATAATGTTGCAGCTGCTTCATGGGTTTGAGCCTTTGTTTACATTTGCAAACATATGTTGGTACATGCCTTTACAATACCTCTTTATAATCATGAAAATTTGACCATGTTCTCCTCCACTGGTTTGAATCCAGCCGGTTTATCACCAAAACTATTGGTTCTTGTTTGTATTCTGAGCACGAGCATCCTTCACTCTGTGCTCCTCAGCTCCATGTGCAAGACAAATCCAACACGGCAAAGCCACTGGGTATATGCCTGGGTAAAACCCTGCCAATGGGATGATGCCTCAGGCATCTTCTCTACCTTTCTGAGAAACTGGAAGACCTGCAAGCCATCTTTCATGCATGATAAAAAAAGAGAAAATTCATGGTTGCACCAAGGCCACTGAATAATGTGGATGACTTATAGCCTTAAGTTATATACTGATTTTGCTTGGAGAGGCCAGACTAAGTGAATATGCTGTACGATGGAAGACAGGTGGTTCACATTGGAATAAAATACTACAAAACACAGAACAGTGATGTTGGAATAATGTGACATGGGGTTGAAATGAAAGGAATCGAAATATAACGTGCATGTCCAAAGACAGGGGGGCAAGAAAAGATCAGAAACGATCTGGCATACTGGCTGAATCTTAGTGTCCATCTTGACTGAGAGATTGTGAGTAAAAAAAAAAAAACGGGAACACATAACGCATAGAATTTCAGGGTTAGATTGAGGCATTAAACCATTAAATGGTTTCAGAGTGCAGCTTGGATTGCAGCTGACTGCTCCTTCAGAGAAGGAGTTCAATGCTGAGAACAGGTTTTAGATTTTTCCTAACCTTTCAATACAAGTGACACACAATTCTTCTTACCTGAATTCAACTTCACAAATGTCTGCTTGAATTAAATAGATCTCTGGTAAGATAAGGGAAAGTTAAGAGAAACAAAGTGGCAATTCATTTTTCATCATTCCTTTGGCACAGCTTTTTCCTAAACATCTCTGTGATTTCCTAAGAGATGCCACTGGCTGCAGTGTGCAGTCCAAGGAGTGCCTCGATGTAGGTGGAGTTAAACGCATCGCACTCCACCCACTGTATGTGATTTTTTTTGTCACAGTAAAGGTTGTCATTCAAAAATAAGTGTCTCCGCTTTGTGAAGCTGATCTGGTTTCTTATGTAAGTAATGATCTGCCCTGTTTAGGAGAAGTTTCTCTCAGTTCTCAGGTGCAGGTTGGTTGTGGAGCGGAGCCGGTTCTAGATGGAACTACTTTCTTGCATACTCTAACTTCTATTTTCGCATTATCAATTAACGTGAAGTGGTTCTGGATTTTGCTTCATTTTCCAGTATCACTCATTTTTTTTTTACATTTTTGTATTGATGTCTCTTTGTGTTTCACCTATAGCACTCTCTTTGTTACTCCATTTACACGCTACTACTGCATGCAGATTGAGCTTTTAACTGCCAATTATGAGAAGCTTGAAGAGAAAAATAAGTAAGAAAGAGTAGAGGACAGTTAAAAAAATGTCTCTCTCCAATGTCTCAAAGTTGCTGCTAATAAAGTTAAAATACATGGTGGATTTATAACGGTTTTATCATTTCATTTTCTTGAATTTGTCGACCCAACTTTAACGGTCACACAAGGACCACCTCTTTATGCTTCCACTTTAACGCTTAAGGGAAATGTTGAGGGACAATGTATACAACATTAAAAAGGGTCCTGTACAAAATCCAAAGTACAAGGAAAGTTTAAACCCGCTGCTGATGTTTTACAGAGAATACAAATTCAGTTCTATAAAGCTGCTGATTTGTAAAACATAAAAAATAAACGGATGCACAAAAAAAACTCACAATGAGTTCTGAAGAAAATTGAATTGATCTGTCTCTGAGCCTAAGTTTTCTCACACGACCTGAAATATACAATTCTACAAAAAAAGAGGAACAAATTGGCAACTATTATAAATCTGCATTTTTTTTCATAAATGATACTTCATTTTCTGTCTAATATCAACAAAAAGTCTTCAAATATTTATGTAGAACTCTTTTTCTATGTGATAAACATGGGTTCCCTTGACTGTCAAACTGAAAGCAAAAAACAAAAAATTCAGACTGCAACCTCAGCCTCGTACAGGCTGGCCTGTGCAAACATTGTCTGACATTTAACTTGTCTGTGGTGCAAACAAGGTTGGAGACCACGGCCTGAAACATCAGTAAAGGATGAGGAAAAACACAAGTGACACCTCTTTTCTGCACTTAAACATCATCATCCATATCCAAAACTCTCCCCAATTACATCACTTCATCAAATGCCAACTGGCGAGAAAGCGAAAAGAACAAAAAACTTTTTGATTACATTTAAATGTGTTGCATCTCTGATATTCGCCTCACTTATTTCCTGCTTTACCAGCTATATGAGTCAATGTCTCACCATTTGAGCAGCCCTTCAGGCGAGCTCCACGCACCGGGGCTCTCTGTAAATCAGCTTTGACACGAGCCTTGAGACCCACGTTCTCCTTCTGCATGGCGTTGAGAGCATCACTGACAGAGTTCACCACCTTCACCATGTTGATCTGGCTGTCCGAGAGCAGCTGCAGGACACACAACGTGGGAGAGAAGGTTGGACTGTTAACATTTCTCAAAAATGAAATAACAGGTTCCATGAAAAGTGCTTCAAAAGGTCACAGGTTTTCTTCAGTATGTGGAGGGAAATGCTGATCACACATGCATTGTCCAACTGAGCTGTAATTCTTAAGAATTCTTGAACAGGTCTTTATAGATCCTGGAAATCAGTGCTGCTTTTCAATTTTACAAAATTGACGTTTCCTTGAAAATGTGAAACATGTTTGTCAAGAAAATATTTGTAGCATTGCAGATGCAATAATGCACTCCACAGTTTTTAAAATGTGTAGATGTTTTTGAACATTTTAGACTCCAGATATCCACAGTAGGGAGACTTATGCACAATGGAGAAGATTCTAATCAGTCATTACACAACAACCACAAACCCAGAGAGTCATAAAAGACAGAAACAAAATATCAAAAACTTCAGGCTTCACTACACAAAGGATTGTGTACGCGTCCATCCACGTGCCAACTAAATCCATCAATGTCTCCATTTACAATGATGTCATCAGGCTTCAGTTTGTCTTGGAATGTGCCATAATTCATCTGGACCTTAGAAAATTCACTGCCAACATATCCTAAAACATTGACTCTTTTTCTTCATAATTCTACAAGTTTGTTTATATAAAGGTTTAACCTTTTCTCTTAAAATTTGAGTTTTTTCTTGTAAGAATGCAAAATGTTTCTCTTAATATTACGACTTTACTCTCATAAAATCACAGATATTTTCTCATAATTTTTGTCATCTATTCTTGTAAATTTACAACTTTTTTCTCATAGTTTTACGACTTTATTGTAAGGTCTATAAATGTATTTATGTTTAAATTTAGCATTCAATCAACCCTTTCCATGACTTGGAGATACTGTACAGTGATTTTTGGAAAATGAACTTTCTGGAAGACACTACTTTTTTCTTGTTCATTTTTTTCTACTAGACCAATACAACAATTCTTTGATCAGACACGGTGGTGAAAGTGTAGTGGTAAAGTGGGCTGTTTGGCAGCATCAGAGCATGGTTAGGAAATATTTTTCACCACTGGGTCTGCCTTCTACCTGTATTTTCTGAAGAATGTCCATCTGTGTCCTTCAGTTCAAGAGCACCAATCAAATGTCATGAGCTCAGAACTGCAAATAATATGGTTTGAGAGTGATCCATCAGCAATTTAATGTCCCAGTAATCACATGGAAGGATGTGCATCACCTGAGAAGGGATGGGGTGAAGGGGATAAATCTTTTCTGCTGTGCTGAGACTGGTCAAGAGGGGGGGTGTCTCTGGTGGACAGAGGTCAGTAGAGAGACATTTCTGGGGAAATAAGCTATTCATCAGTCCACAGGTTCTTGAAGCTCCCAAAAAGTTCTTCTGATGGGTTGGAGGAGTCCAAACAGGTGCTGTGAGCTTATTAGCATCTTCTCTAGATGTGGTCAGGAGCTGAAGGTGGAGTCCCTGCAGATGGATCTGCTTTTTTTTAATTTATTTGTTTTTTACTAAACCATGTAGACTCAGTAAAGAAGCAGTTCCTGATCCAGACTGAGACAGAACTGGTCAGAATGCACCACAGCACTACAGCAGACATTTACAAGTATTGGTGAAGCCGGTTTAGCTCGTGCTGGTTTGCGGCGCCTTCCGTCCGTGAAACCAGGGTTCGACTCCGGGCTGCTCCCTGTTCCCTCCTCTACCTCTGCCGGTTCAAAGCCCGGTTTGAGAAGGTTGCGTCAGGAAGGGCATCCGGCGTAAAACATTGCCAAATTTACCATGCGACTTGTTCGCTGTGGCGACCCCTGATGGGAGAAGCCGAAAGTGGAAGAAGGTGAAGACAGATGGTGTCTATTTAGCAACCTCAGACAGGTTATTGTTAATAAGCCTTTTTTACAGACTGAAAATTAAGTTTTATTATTGAAGTAAATCCACAATATTTTGAAACTGGGGACCATGTCAACAGCCATACGACCGATAGCAATGGAAGACACATGCTTCTTTATTTCCACTCTAATTAAAATTTGGTTTTGATGTCTACACAACGTCCCTGCTAAGCTCCATTGAGATGCATCCACTTACACACAAATAGATCCATGTATGTTTTCGTTTTCCCCGTCTGAGCTGGCATCTGGCTCCAAACTGTATGGCAGATGGCTCTAATATTGCTCTCCATTTTTGTTGCACTGGTAATAGCTTGGAGGCTGTAAGCTAGCAGGAGAGGGTGGAGACAGATTGATGCTCCATGCCATCAATCAGTCTCGTCCACAACTCAGAGGCACATTTCTAATGCACTACCACTGCTCTGCTGAAACTGTGTTGGAGAAAACGCCACAGGTTTTTGGAAAAAAGGCAAAAACTCATAACTACAAGACCACAGGAAAAATGCTTTTAAAAATAGCTCAAAGGACGATTGGAGTGGGAGTGGGACATCTTGTTAAGCGATGATATTTAGAAGAGAAGTCTAAAAGATGTCTCAATTTGGATTTGACTGACAGCTTTAAATGCTTCAGGTGCACCCGAATTAAGCATTTTAAGATGCAAACATGACATTCTCCCAAGAAAAGCATCATCATCCCACACAAACTTAGGCAGTGAAGGCAAAACACAAATGCTAATGACTTTATGACAAAACACTAAGTTAATGTTATCTCAGCTTCACATGTTGTTGGATGTTTGGAAGCAACAAACTAACAAATCTGTGATTCCAGTCACTGCAAAAACAATAAGACCAATGATTAAATGAGAAGTCAGCAGTCGTCTCTGATGAAAAATTCTCTAAAACGGTTGGTATTTTCCTGGAACATTTGGTTAATAATAATCAGTTTGTAGGTAACTGGCTGCCTGTGTTCAGGCAAAGGCATATTATAGTCCTTTCAGGACCTTTAGAAAGCGAGCATGTGCAAACACTGGCCTCCTGTAGCAGAGACTAATGGTGCCCCATACCGTAATGCAGTCTGGTGAGTGTAGTGAAACCCAAAGAGCCCTGTGGGAAGGCTGCTGATGAATGTGTGTGCTAGGACTAGCAAAGAGCAGGGTAACCTCTCTGATCTGCCATGGTCACTCCCTTCCTGCAGCTCTTTACCGGCTGTTCATTACACAAAGGTCATTTTCACATTTCACTGGAGTTGGTCAGAGACTGCACAGGTGTTTTTCCCCAAATACACCCCTCGCTCACATTTTTTTGTGTGTGCGTAAACAGGGAAATGCTTCCTGCACCATCCACCTTTAATCCTTTCTTTCATCTATATGTAAAAAAGAAAGTATATTTATAGTATCTGGGGGAAAAAAAGAGTTTCCTAAAAGAGGCTTGTTTTTGCATTTATCCTTGGGTTTTGAAAGTGTAATAAAGAAAAACTCCAGCGGCCATTCCCAGGCCTCTGTGTCTGTACTGTAAATGAGTCAGGCAGAGGAAACTACAATGAAACGTTATTGCACTAGACCTGGGAGTTAAACCCACACACGCTCACAATTAAGGTACAGTAATGAAGGTGCCACCATAGCAGTAAAAAAAAAGAATTAGATTATAGATGTGCCTCTGCTGAGAAGGGACACAGTTGTTTGGTTGTGGTTTGAAGCTCTGAGTGCCTTTTCTGTTTTTTAAATTGTGTTTTTAGGGTTTTTAACATTTTTTTGTGGCCTTTTTTTCTAATGTTAGAGGGAATATTTTGAATAAATGAAGTTCAAAATTGCATTTCTGTGTATTGATTTATTCAAATCATTGTGAATCAGGAGATTATGAAAAAATACATTTTGAAAAAAAGCATATTTGTGACGTAGTAAAGACGCTGAGAGGATCACAAGCCCCCTGCTGTGCTCCTGCTCTGCTCCATTCTGATGCATCTTCTTGCAGACAAATATATCCATGTGCGTCTTTGTTTTCATCATAAAAGCTACAATCTGACTCAAAACTGTACGGCTGAATAGCTACGATATTGCTCTCCATGTTGGGGTTGTGAGGGGCTGTAAGCTAGCAGTAGCGAGTATAAACAGATAGGTTAGTTATAGGTGACAAGAAGGGGGGCGGGGTTGCTTCTGTGCAAACAGCCCTGCCCACAATTCAGAGTTGAATTTTTAATAAAGTACTGCCACTCTATTATTTTTTTTGTGGGGGGGGCTAAAAATAGCATAATCATAATTAAATAACCACTGGGAACGCTTTGAAAATAGATCTATATCTGATTGAACCAAAGACTTTTGTCTTTGGATCTAACATTACTTCTGTTGTTGTTGTTTTCTAAATAAACATTGATTCTCTGATTGTGTATCTGTTTGCAACCCCAAAGAGTGTCAGTGCTTAGACAGACACATCAATGCGGATCATCATGTAATTAGCTCTCATTAAGCAGCCTTTGCATTAGCTTACAAAGTCAGTTGCACCACAGCACTTTACATAGAAAGCTTCTCTTTCAGATTATGGTCGACATGTATGAATGTGGGTATGTGTTTCTGGAAAAGACAAACATGTCCTGCAGCTATCAAGAAAAATAAATCAACTAAATGTATTTGTGTGTACCGCATAAAATAAATATTTTCAAAATTTAGTGTTGGGCACAATCGTGTGCTAAATGGACACTGATCAGAGCTGCAAGGCTAAAAGAAAAACCTTTCATAAAAGCTCATTGAGTCTGCCTGATATCAGCCCGGGGCTTTCTGTGTGTTCTATGTGAAGAGAAGCCCTGCAAAAACGCAATAGTGGCTGTACTGCAGATAGACTTTGGAGAATCCTTCTGGCTGTGATCATCAGTCATATTAATCCAATTCAGTTTTAATTGTTTTATTTGTAAAGGGACGATTCACAACCAAGGGTGTCTTAAGGGGCTGCACAAAAAGTCCAAATCGTTCTAATAAGCCCAAATTGTGATAAACATATTTCAATAATAGCCAACAATTAAAACCAGGTTAGCAACATTACAGGTGATTAAAATCATATTTTTGTTTTTGTTTGTTTTTTTGTTTCACGTGTCTCTTTGAAAGTTTATGACCGCTTTACTTAATTTTCTATATATGTTCATATATTTTTTGGTCTCTTTTGAGTTTAATTTTGAAAATATTTGTGTTTTTGGTGTTTTTTTTTTTTTTACCTTTGAGTTCAAGTTTTAACTTTCCATCCCTGCTGTTGACTGTATGTATTGTTTTCTTTGAATCCAACTAAACTCTGTAAATCCATTCTGCAGCAGCAGGTCATGGAGCTAATGCTTTTGAACCCCCATTCACAGAATAACACATGGCTTGACAGTATTTATCAGACCAAAGAACACCCCCAGAAAGGTATTATCCCATGGGTGGAGCAGAATGTCACCAGGGACAGTTTAAAAATTCTTTCCACAGATTGAAATGCACGTGAACCAGATGTGCAACCTCTATAGATCTTTGAAGGACTAAGACGCTCAATTGTGTTACAGCTCAGGGCATTTGTAGTTACATAATAGTGCAGAAAAGAGTTGCTTTAAGAAATAAAAATGTATTTTAAAAATTATTGATTGTGTTATATAAACAAAAACACTTCTTTTCATCTCTTTTGCTACCTTTCAAAATAAAGCAAATGTATCCAAAATGCTACTGCTTTATAATGATGCACTGGAGATTTAAACAATACACAGATGTAACGTAACATTTGTTATACCATGATCCGGGTGAATACTCGATTCTGATTGGCTGCTGGGTGTGCACTAAAAAATGATCTACCACAGGGTAACCGCACGGTGAAAAAAGAAGTTCCGGTCACCTAGCTTAAATGTTTTGTATCACTCCGTCGGCTTCTTTAAAACAACCTTTTGCTTCATCATCTGGATAAAAACAAGCAGTAAGAGGTGAACTTTCTCTCTGAACTGATGCTTTATTCAACCCATCGGAAAGATCAGCATATACGCCAAATCTTGACTGCAGCGGTGGTGCAGCGCGACGCGTGGTGCAACGCGTGGTACAACGCTCCGCACCAGGTAACAAATAGTCTGCACCACAACATATGTTTATGAGTTTAAAGTCCAAGATGTGAAAAAGACAACTTATGTAGAAAAAGTACTATAACTGCACAAACAGCTATCTTTTACTTGACCCATGTGTTCTTTTTTCACTCTGTGTCCCTGACGTTACCTCCTAAAAAACTTCATTTTTTTAAGAAGCATATTTGTTTTTATTTATTTATTTATTTGTTTTTTATATCTTTTTTTGCACTAAATTCACACCGTCACATCATTTTCACTAGAAAAAGTGAGAAAAATGTGAGGTGAAATTCTGTTCGTGGAAGACCCAGATGCAGGTGAACTGCAAGACAAAGATGGACTGGCGATATTAGATATTTTAAGTAAACCTGCACACAACGAAACCTAAAAAATTAACGTGGAAAAAGATAACATTACAGCAACCGACAGGTTAAATGAAATAGTTGGTGTGAAAGAATAAATCAGTTGCAAACAGACCAGAAACAGAACCTAAATGGTAGAACCTTTACAATCTAACAATCTAAACAAGAATAGATTCATGAAAATTTGAAAATAGTCACATAATGCATTCTGCAGGTTCTTTTACATTAGCCTGCTTGGACTGTACAAGAATTTGTTTGCTAACGTGGTCAGGTTCATTTTGCAGGTCGGAGAGGTCACCTAAACCGTTCTATAATCTATAATCTGTCTTCACATTTATAATGTGATTGCAAACTGAACATCCATGCATAAAATGAATGAATGAATGAATGAATGAATGAATGAATAAATAAATAAATAAATAAATAAATAAATAAATAAATAAATAAATAAATAAATAAATAAAAGAAGGGACCTAAGTGCCATGGATAACAAGCAAGAAAAAAGGAGCACAAATCACATGAAGGTAAGTCTCATCAGGACCAGTGTAGTGGGAATTGTTCACTGTACGGGAGAGAACTTGCAGAACTAGCCTTTTTTTTTTTTTTTTTATGTTCACATATGCTCTTCTCTTGTTTGCCCAACATGGAAAGTAAATCAAACTTAATAAAGGTGTGAGATCTTTCTGAATTCCCACCTGAACTGGGCCTGCAGGGCTGCATCAGAGCGTTGGAATCGTGTTCAGACTTTCCTTTTTGAACTAGCTTTTTCTAAAACGACTGCAGTTTTTCAGCTTAGAATTTTTTGGGATCATCTACCTGTAGGTTAATTATACATGGTGATACCATATAAAGATGAGAGCCCCCTGACCTTTATCATTGTGTTGAAATTCTAACTGTAGTTTGTTTTGTTTTTTTTACCCTTATTACTCAAGGGCCTGTTTGAGTTTTTTTTTTTTTTTTTTTTAACAAAGATCAGACATTGTAAAAATTAAAAAAAAACAAAAAAAACTGCAAAGCCCCACTAAACTACATAAGTTCCAAGGATTCTTTCCAAGGAGTATTACAATTATGTGCCATAACTCTTGTGTTTGTTTTAAAGCAATAATTTTGAAGCTACAAACCTTTTTGAAACCTTCACCCTAAATTTGGAGTGGAAACTTCCAATGGAAAGTCTATATGAATGTGAATAAACATGTGTTTTGGTCTTCTGTGTTCAAAACACTCGAATTCATGCATAGGTTTACGACCGTTTTGGCTCTCTACGTTAACAATGCATTGAACGTGTGTTTAATGTGAAACCAGGTAGAACTTTGACCAATAAGGGTCTCAGATTTGGTAGAGACGTATGGATGGCCTTCCTTTACATTCACCAAAGTGTCAACCATTTGAAAATTGATCATGGAGAAGAAATCAATAAATTGCAATGTGTCTCTGATTGGAATTATACAACATCAAAACGTTCACATTTCTAAATAGAGCAGTGAAGGAAAAAGTCTGGAGGAAGATTTGAGAGATTTGTACCGCTTCAGCATTTTGCATTTTGGCGGAAAAGCAAAGAAGCCTCTTCCTGCTAATGTTTAGCCCATGCACGTTCAAGAATGCATATTTAGCACACCAAGCTGATGTTAACGCCAGATTTAAGATCAGCATTGTCTTCTGTTATTCATTTTTCTAAATTTTTTGTATAAAAAAACTATTTTAGGGAATAAAATGCAAAGGCATCACCGTGAGTGAGAAGCTAAGTTGGCAGCTTTTTACAGCTGACAGGACTCCATCCAAACGTTTTTGGCAACGTCCCACCCATCCATTGATGTTCCTCATCTTTTTTACTACAGTTGAGAATGACAGTCAGCTGACAGGAGACACCGAAAAGACTGTCAGTCAATCAAAAGGTCTGGCCAAAAAATAGACAACAATGGACGCCATTCCGTGCGCCCGCAGAGAAATAAAACCAGATGATCTACACGAAAAACCGCTCCATCTCCATGTTGTTCCCGTCTGCTGGGTTAAATTCTCCATCCATAAAACAGAATTTTAAGTAAGAGCAGTTCATTCATCCTTAAATCCACCATCAATAAATGTCTTCTGTATTAAAGTGCTGCGCAAATGTTAGGTCAACCTCTGCCTGGCTTACTCTATCCATTTGATTAAACAGTCAGACATCCTGAACGTGGAGGCCTCTGAAGCAAAGAAACAATGAATAAAAGATTACCCATGATGATGGACATAACCTTCATTCATAATGAGTCTGTTTTCACAGCAAATGTGATATCGCTCAGAGAAGCTGATCTTTGAACAGGCATTCCATTTCATCTATCTGTGCTTCCCTGTTAGGAATGCCAGAAAGTTGGAATTTGCAGATCAATTTGAGCCAAAATCTGTCATGTATCCACTAAAATATATTATTTTCTTCCAAAAAAGGTAGTCTCTAAATATATCAAAAATGCCCAACTCATTTTTGATCCGATTATCTTTTGATCTGTTCTAAAAGCTTCCCCAGCGGTCTTTTAATGATGATTATGTCTTCTTTAGTGTCATTTTCTACTTCATTCGAAATTTGCCTCTGATTTGTGGGTGGGACTTTTAGCACAGAGAGACCCCGTCCCCCCTTTCCTGTCACCAAAAACTGAGATTTCTCTGTTTACATGCAAGTTTTAAAGCCCCTCACAACAAAACAAAGACGTACATAACATGCAATGATAATATAAAAATGTATTCTGATGATAATAAATATTTATAAATAATTATTCTGTTACTTGAATAAAATTTGCACTTTTTGATTGAAATATTTGAAAGGCTGATCAGGACCGGATTATGAAAACTATGCAAAACTATCAAATGAAATAACTCAGAGGGGTTGGGATTTCATGAATGCACCTTTTCCTACTTCTTTTCAAGGAATTAATCAATTTCTACATGACTTTTGTTAATAAGTGTTATATTTATTGAATCTAATGTGACTGAAGTGTGTCTTTGTTTTTGTTTTTTGTTTTTTATCAATACATTTCATTATCTCTGTGATGCGTTGTATAAATCTGTGTGATACAATTAATACTTGAAATAAACCAATGAATCAATTAATTTGTCTACAAGTGGATAAATCAGGGAGCTTACGGTCTACCCACTATCACAAATATACTGATTTCCAAAAAGTATTTTTCCAGCTGTTCCTGATTCAAAATTATTTGAATAAATAAATAAATACTCAGAAATGCAATTTAAGGATTTATTTTCTTTATATACTGTATGTCCTCCATCATCAGAAAAATGCTCCAAGAGCAAGTTATAAAACACCAGAAACACAGTTTTCACTGAGTGGGTTTTTAAAGAACCATAGTTTGCCTTGGCTTTTGTTATGCATATTCAGAAAATGGTCCAAAAGTAATGAATATTTATTTCAGTATATTTACAATTTTAACAATGTTTGGATCCACCTCGAAAAAGCTTGTTTTTCCTTTGAACTAGTTAATCTCTTTGATGTCATCCATTCAGGCTTCCGTATTTTATGTGACTTTTTGTCATTATCTTCTTTTTGCTGAGGTTTTTGAAGTTGCTTGTACCATTTCCCTGACTGAAAAGCTGCAACAGCCATTATTACACTTTTTCAAGTACACAAAAGGACATCTGTCGAGTGGATGAATGTCTCCAGGCAGTATGGCTTTCCACAGTGGCAGCAGTTTGCCACTGTGGAAAGCCAAAGAGGTTGTGGATGTCACTTGTCTTCGGCATTAATATTCTGGAAGCATATAATTCAGATTAAACTGTGACCCGCAGTTCAAGGAATTCACTAAGTCATGCCCCTCCCAGTAGCTTTTACCTCAATGTGGTCTTTTTGCAGTCAGATGTTGTGCGTCACTGAATATCAAGAAAAGTAGAAGAACGTCAGTTCAGTACTTTTTATATATTTATTTATTTTAGCTGCATGAGTAAAGGTGGTGATAGGGAAAAAAAAAACAAACAAAAGAAATTCTCACCAGGCCAGATAATAAATGACTCTTTTTGGGAACCACAAATACAAGAATAGAAATAATTCTCATGCAGGATTAATAAAGACAGAAGCCAGTAATTAAATTTTTCATGGGATATCAATTCCCGCAGCAGCAGGAGCTTGCATTTGGAATGACTTTGAGATTATTAGGAACCTTTTTTGTTTAAATGGAAATCGTTTGTGAAATGTATTTTTTTTTGTGCTTGAATGATTTTTCATTAGACATTTAAAATGCTTTATTTAAAAGAAGAAAGAGTTTTTTTTTTTTTTTTTTAATTTTCTTTTGATTTATCCGTTTAGGTCCAATAGATGAGAAAATCGGAGTGTTTTCAACCAAATACAAATATGTTATAAAGAAAAGATAAAGTCAAAAATTTCTTTTATTTTTTTATAAATCATTATTTTTATAGTATCTTTATAATTTATATAATTATGTGACATAATGACACATGTAGGGGCTTCTTTTTGCCACGAGAAGTAAATGATTAGCACAATTAACTGCAAGAAAGCATTCACCTTCTGCCAGATTTTTCTAAAACAAGTGAAATGCCTTTAAAATCCATAAACACAACTAAATGGGCCATAAGGAAGATGCAAAATGTCGACCTCTCTCCTCTACTTTAATGACCTTAAAGGTCAAAGTTGTTTTGTTAAAAGTATGAGATTGGAAGGAATGGATCTCACAGAAAAGTCTTGCAAAAAATACAGACGTTCAGGTTTGGAGCTAAAAATAAACAAGGTTGGAGAATTAAGTTTAGGTTTAAGTATAGCTCAGGAAATTACTTATTTTATTAGATTTTTGTGGGGTTTATCCACTTTTATTCATGTGAGGCATTAGTTGCCAGATTTGGCAAATTCCACGTTTTGGGTATTTTTTTTTAACATTTGCTGGGGAAAAAAAATACAAATCTTTGAAACCATCTTTACATATGAAGCCATATGAAATTTTTCATAACCCTTTTATAGAATTTTTTTTTATTATTATTATTATCATTTTTATTTTCAACAATAAATATAAACAACAATATCTGTGTAGTACAGAATTGTACAAAATATTTTTTTTTTTGGCATGCAAGCTAGCTTCTTGATCACTCGTTGATTGTAATATTTTACTGGTATCAAGAATAATGTAATATTTTATAGACTTCCACGTTCTTCCTAAATGTTCCAGTTTTTTTTACTTTTTATTATGAGATTAGGAGGGGTTATTAAAGTAGAGCAACAACAAAAGAAAAACAAAAAAACAAGGAATTCTCCTTCATTTTGGTTCTCAATTTCTCAAATAAAACTGATCGCAAAAAGATGGGGGAGTTTTTGCAACAACAAAAATGGGGCATTCCAAAGAAATCACAGGCTTCCTGCTACAACTGCTGAGATTTGGCTTATTTCAATTTCGGAAGGAGCCTTCTGTGAGGGAAACAGCCCGGTGTGGAGCTGAAAGAAACCTCTGCCCCACCTGCAGAACGTGAACTTTTATGTTAGAAAGACTTAGTTTTGCTTCAGAAAACTCAGTGAACCATTCAGTATTCAGCTTATGATGTATTGAAAATGCTGGAATTCCTCCGTTTTCTGTCCGTTGTATCGTTTAGTCAGAAATAAATTAAGTGAATTTAGATGGTCGTAAAATTCGAGCTGCACATTCAGGGGTGAATTTCGCATCTCAGATGAATTTTCTTTGGATGCTGAGCCCACAAGCTTCATCACGCTGTTAGGTCATCGTGCAGCAGAGGATTTGCATGCTAAAGGCTCAGTCTATCAGCTCTATTTATTCCACTTCTTAGTAGCAGACGATTTTGTTAAAAACGTGTTTGCTCCAAAGTATGTGGCAAATTCAAAGCGAGGCATTGAGGTATTGGAACTTTCAAATAGCATGAAGTCCTGTATACAGATTGTGCAAATAAGCATTTCATTGTATTATTATATTTCATTAATATATTATTTTTTATTATCATTTTTTTCACTAAAAAACGTCAAAAGCACGCTTAAAACAAGCTAAACTGCATGTTTTTAACCCATTTTTGTGTGTGGTTTATTGCAACAAAAATAATATTGTTGATAAATTATTTAGATATTTGGAAAAAGACTATGTTGTTACACTTCAAAACGGGAACTACAGTCAGTTAAATTATAGCAAAAAATCTGATTTGATGAATGTAAAAGCACATAAAAAGATTAATTATATAAAAGCTTCTTATAAAAGAAATCAAATTACCATTCAGATAATAAAATCAATGGCCTTTTATGAAGTTTAACACATATTTGAGTTTAGAGGTGCACTGACAGAGGACATTTGGGTGGGAGATGTCCTCTAAAGGATGTTTTAGTTAGAGTTTCAAATTAACTAAAGAAAACATGGATGGAATGGAAAGATTTGCCTCAATCGTCTTCATTGTTTTCAAGTCAGAATCTCCTGGAAGCGTTGAGTGATTTATTTAAATGCAAATGTCTAGGCTTAGAAGAACTACTCTATTTAAGCCCAGAAGCACTCGCCTTTTTTTTTAATAATCAAAACAGATTGCCTCTAAAGCCGCTGAAACCAGATCCCCTTGCATATCACCTCAGGGGATGCAGAAAGTTTTTTTTATTTTTTTGCAATCGTACAGGGTGGAACTGTTTTATAAAGGTTGCGTTGCAGGCAGATGCTTCGCTGAAACTGTCACCGTCAGCTGTGGGTCTTTCTATAAATCAGAAGCCCTGTCCACAGGTGGCCCATAGATCACAGAGTCCCACCGTGGTGTCAGGCAGAAACAGTGACTGTGCGCGCCGCATGCCTCGCCTCCGCAGAGGAAATCAATCACCTGGAGCATCCAAGCTGCGGGTATCACCTCCACTTACTGTGTCCACTGCAATATACCCCCTACAGCACACCAAATATTACCAGTAGCCAGGAAAGCGAAGAACTCGGGCGCTTCCCCTTGTGAATCTTGTTAACACTCAAGGCAGCCTCACTCAGGGTGTTTCTGAGTGATTTCTAAAGATTGTTGAACAAGCTATAGGAGCTTTTTAAAAAAAAAGAGCATGTGGCAGAAGAAAATGCATTTTTGTTTCGCTGCATGGCTGGCAGCAACAAAATTTCTCTCCTGGAAAACAGAGACGGAGTCAAAATTAAAAGATCATGTGGTGTGAGGATTTTCCACGCGTGTTTCGGAAATGTAGCATCAATAAATCAATGTGGACAGTGGGAAACCAAAGGAATTTAATTATCTTTTCATTCGATTTGTAATCTCCCAAGTTGGCAAATATTATAGTATTGAGCAGATTTAATAGGCAAGTTGAACCGTTTCTTGATTGATGGGCATTTTGTCTCCTGTGATTTGCTCTCCGAACAAATGGCTAAGTGAGTTCTAATCAGTGGAACATGAGCTCCTCTGCGACTTGAATGTAGACCTGACTTGGCTTTCACAATGGGGAAAAGAAACTGACATGCTTGACATCCACTTACTCAGGGACCTATATTTTGATGTAGCAGAAGATCAGAGCAAAATATCATCCAGCAAGCTGAGACACATGTCCTAAGGCGGCTTCACAATCAATGCACATCAGTAGATTATCAACAATCTCCACTCAGACAGTGACAGTCCTCGAAGTCTCAATTTGAGTTTTAAGCATTTGCCTTTTGACATGATCCTATTTGTTTTCACTGATTAACTGGTCAGAGTTTTAGTATGAATCAGGAAAACTGACATCCCATAATTGAATTCTACACTTTTTGAGAAAAAAAGACCAACAATAAAGCTATTTTAAGGACCCACTTTGATGAAAATGTTTTTTTTGGTTGTTTTTAATATGTTTTTGTGGCATTTTTCTGATGATGGAGGCATGTATTAGATAAGTTAAGTTTAAAATTGCATTCCAGAATATTTCTTTATTTCTGTCATTGTGAAAGAGGAGCAGACGGAATGGAGTCTGAAAAAGAGTTTATTTGTGACGTAGAAAAACATATTTGGGCTAAAAAGTGCATAATCATAAAAAAAAGACTATTGGAAATGCAAAGATTGACACCTAAAGCAGCGTCCTTCAACCTCTGGGCTGTGGACCGGTACTGGTCTGTAGGCCACTTTATGACTCTTTCTTAGCCTGACTCTTGATGCATGTCAAGACGTTATCAGCCCTGGCCTTAACAACATTTTCCACCTTCTTACTCCATCAGGTAATTTAAAAGCTCGAAACAAACAAATTTAATAAAAGACAAAACAAAGCTTCTTTAGGGAAAAAGGAGCCATTTTCATAATTTTTTGTTTTCAGTTTTGCTTTTGGCTGAAGTAATTTACTGCTGACCAAAATGAACAAAAGTTGTCAATTTTTCTTTAAAAGTCCAGAAGAAAATTGTTCTTGGGTTCTCCAGGGTTAAACTGACAGCAAATTTTCAAAGAGAATGAAGATCCAATAAAATAAAGGTATTTCCAATTTGAGGAAACTTGTTAAGAATTATCCCAAAGCAAAGCTAAATTAGCCAGGCATGTGGTGAGAAACGCAAGCACGGAAAATATTCCTCTGTGTTAAAGAGAAATACACAATAAATCATGATTTGATCAAAAAACTCAAATACAATTCATCTTTCTGGCTTGAAAAATATGGGCTGGAATATATTTTTGTGTTAAAATTGTATTTTTAAAACAAATGTTTAATGTTGCCCTCACTTAGTTTTTACAAAACAACCTTTACAAATCACCAACTTTAATTCATTGAATCTTTATCTTATTTAAGATCTCAACAAACATATTCAAAGTGTTTGGAGAAACTAGATTTTAAATGGGAGCATTTTAAATTGACATTTTTTTAAAACAGAAGCTAAAAAAGGTAACCCCACCAACCGCCTGGTTCAAACCGGTCCCTGAGAACATTGTCTGACGTTTAACCGGTCTGTGGCCTAAAAAAGGTCAGGGACCACCGACCGAAACGACTTCACAGCAGGTTTTGAGGAACTTTTCTTCATTCTACTGCACTTGAAAGACTTTTTCTTTACTCTCACATTTTTCCGAGCTTCAGTTTCTAGTTTAAACAATATGTTTTGGAAGCATTGATTATATACAAACCTTTAAAATCCAGTATGCTGTTTAGGATTAAACTGCAAGAGCTCGACCTTTTTATTTCCCCTTCTCCTTGACACCTAACAAGAAGCAGCGTGTAGACAGAGTCCCATTTCTGACATCTATGGGTGGCTAATAAGCTCCACAAAAAGTGGGAATTTTCTCTCCTCTGCCTTCCTGCAGGTTTTATCTTGACAGAAAGAACTTGTCTAAGGATTGAAGACAGTTAAGGGGGAAGCTTATTTATCCATTTTTCCTCTGCCTCTAAATAATAATTATCCTCTTAGATCAGTCGGAGCCGCTGTTTATAAAACAGGAAGTGAAGAGGCTACAGCTGGTTCCCCCGCCGGCATTGGCAACAGGCACGCTTGAAACTACTGCTCTAGTATCAGATGCAGAAAAAAATCAATATGCAAGATTTCCGTGTTGACAAAACAGAATTTATTTTTAAGAAGTACTTTTAATCTTCATTCAAGACTTTTCGGCCAATGCCTGCAGCTTTCCACTTCCTCATGGGAAGGGTCAAATCACATTTAGCACACCCAGATGTGTGACAGTTGACAAGACTTTAACTCTTAAAAAACTATTTAAACAAATTAACAATTTAATTTATTGTTATTTTTCTGTTACTTCCCACAAATTAAAATCTATTTATTATGAAACCTTAATACGTAAAGCATAGAGTAATATGAAGAAAGTGAATGGTTGCATCTGAGATTCTACAGACCTCACAGAGCAGCTGTTATGTTACAATTGAAGAGGGTTGCTCATAGAAAGGCTTCATCTTTTGGAATAAAAACAAAAAACAGAATATTTCTGAATGAAAAAAAAAAATGACTGCGAAGTGGTTAAAAAAAGGTTAAGCAGAAATCTTTCCTTTTATCTAAACAAGAAAATGATGGATATTTGGTGGTTTGGTAAGTTGCACTTTGGCAACCATGAACAAAATCTGCCTTGAGTCCTCCTTGAATCAGAGTGTCAAAGAGGGTAAAATACAACATTAAAAAAGAAAGAGTAAGAGAGTAATGAATCAAAGAAAAGCTGTAAAAAATTGCATTGAAAGCAAATGTGAGAATTGTGGTCAGGTAGAACACATGTAAAGAAGTGGGGAAAAAAATATTAGTAATTATAAAGAAATGACTGCTTTGAAGACCCAATTTAATGAAAACTGTCTGGAGTCTATCTAAAGATAAAGGACATACTGTATGTAGAAAAAAAAACACCTAAAAATTACATTTCTGACTACTTCTCTGCTTAAATCATTGTGATTCAGGAGAAGATGAAAAAATGCAGTTCAAAAAACAACTTATTTGTGACTGGAAAAATACACTGGGTGGGCCACAATTTCCCTGCCGCTTGTTTCTGATGCATCCACTTAGACAAATGGATCCATGTACGGCTTTGTTTCCCTCCTCTGAGCTGCTGTCTAGATCAAACTGGATGGCTGGATTGCTCCGATGTTGCTCACCATTTTTGTTGCACCTCTAATGTTAGGTTGGAGGTGTGAATAGCTGTAAGCTGGCAAGAGAAGAAGTGTAAACAGAGGGATGATGGGAAATGAGCTCAGGCTTTCTCCACGCCAATGGTTCCACAACTCAGAGGCAAATTTCTAATGAACTCCAACCACTCTGCCAAAACTATGTCCAAGAAAACGGCACCGTTTTATATTGTTTTGACTAAAAACAGCATAATCATAACTAAAACACCACTGGGAAGGCTTTTAAAATAGATCATAAGATAATCAGTGAGACTTTAAGTTATGGTTGTTATTGTAGATCTATAAGCTGTTGAATGACAGTGGCTCACAGTACAGTATTACTATCATTGTTGTCAGTGGAAAAGGCTACAATGATTATGTTCCAAAGGAAGGGGAAGACTTTGGCCTAAATGCACGGTAATAATTGTGCGTCTCACCTGTATGAGGCGGCCCTGTTCTGTCTGTAGCGCATTCAGATCCTGCCCCAGGCTGCCCTGGCCTCTGCGTAGAGACTCATATTCCATCTTCAGTTGCCCCGCATGAGCCGAGAGCTTGGCCACCTCTTCTGCCAGACTGACGAGGAGGGCACGGTCCTGACCTTTCACCGACTTCAGGTCAGAGTCATGGTCAGTCAGGGAGTGCAGCAGTGAGGTCTGCACACCCTCCAGGCGAAGGAAATTACTGTTGTAGTCAGGACAGTTGGGGTCGATGAAGATGTTGATGCGAGAGCCATCTCCTCTTTCCACGGTGACCAAGGCATTCCCCTCGTCCTGATTGGTGGAGATGTGGGGTAGGCCATCGGACATGGGCGGGGCCTGGTAGTGGTTCATAAACAGGATGGTGCCGGTTACAGTGACAGCCAGCAGCACAGCGACAAAAAGCAGGATAGTGCAGAGCAGGTAGCTGCAGCTCATCCTCTGTAAACACAAGGGGGGGGGGGGTATAGAAAAGAGAAAGCAGCTTTTAACACAACAGTTTGATTGCTTAAACAATCAAAAAGAAAAAATCACCAGAGCACATTTCTTAAAGACTTTTTGACATTTTCTGCACTCAAATTTCCAGTACGATCTAAAATAATTGCTTAGTCTTTTAAAATGAGATTTTGGATGTTATACCAAAAAATATCACTACCCGACTTGATGAACATAAATTGCTCATATTTTTTTCAACCACTAAAGTCTAACACAAACCTGGAAAACAGACAGGGACACACACCAACTATTCACATTTTCTTTGTTTTTTTATTCATCCATCCATGATTTTTTTGTTGTTTTTTTACTCGCTGAATCCTATTTGGGGTTATAATGTTGCTGGAGCCTGTCCCAGCTACTATCGAGCGAAAGTCGGGTCCCCCGTTAGACAGGATGCGTCACACCTAGGGACAATTCAGAGTCACCAATTAAGCTATGAAGTAAGATCTTGGACTGTGAGGAGAAACCAGAGTCCCCGGAGGACCCACGCATGCCTGGAGGGGACATGCAAACACCACACACAAATGTCCCAGCCATGATTTGAACCAGGCTGTGAGGCAATAATGCTAACCACTACACCACCATGCAACCCTTGTTTTTTTTTTTTATTTATAATTTATATTAAAAGAAATGTTAGTTTCCAAGCAAAACAATAAACCTAATAAATGCAAGGGAGCACTTTTAACATTTGTCCTTTTTTATTTATAATTTTACAAATTGGCTAGAAAACTAAAGAGTATTTTTTATAAATATAAAATGATATCAAATATAAAAACACTATTAATTTTTACATGTTTACATATTTCCACAACAGTTATTTTCTAAAATATTGGCATCTTTAATCACTTTAAAAATATTTTTTCATTAAATTAATGTATTAATTTATTTTTTAAATACACCATCTGTTGTGAATATTACATCATATTTTATTTTAAGTTTTTCATAAAGGTCTTACTCCCTCTAAGCGGAAACATTCCTCTGAGGCTGTTTAATATCTGGGTTTTTGTTGTAGCAGCAAAATAGTAACAAGGTGGAGAAAGCAAAGGTGACTGCGGCAGCTTGTAATTTAAACATATGAGCAGACTGTTGAACGGCTTTAGAGGGAAAAAGTCTGGGAATATAGTTTCCATTATCTGGACTGTTAAACTCGGTAGTTGTTGCTTTTTAATGATCCGGCTCCATTTTTCTACGAAAGTAAAGAGAATGTCAGGAAACATGGCTCGCCTTGGGCCTGACAAACAATGGCTCCTTTTGGAATGAGTCAGCAATTAACCCTTTAGTATTTCTTTAGTGCACCATAGAATGTTTGCAATTTGTTTTGTGCTAGTTTTGTCTTTCTTTAATTTCCATATGTGTGCAATAATGTTCATTCATTGAATAATAAAGAACTTAAAAAAAAACATTTTGAAAAAAATAATAATTTTAAGAAAATTGGATTTTAAGAATTCCTGCCAGTTATGTTTTTACCCTTTAAGTTAGAAAAAAGTTAAAAAATAATAAGAAGAAGTAAAGAGCAAATATATTAAAAATACTGGTTTGACCCGAAAACAACCCTGTCACTAAATAAATGAATAATAGGAAAAAATAAAATGTTTTTGTGACTCATTGGCCTGGGTGAGCAATACAAA
Source organism: Oryzias latipes (assembly GCF_053564925.1). Classification (NCBI taxonomy): domain Eukaryota; kingdom Metazoa; phylum Chordata; class Actinopteri; order Beloniformes; family Adrianichthyidae; genus Oryzias; species Oryzias latipes. Next base: position 26,241,529 of record NC_136248.1, on the reverse strand, counting down.
CCATCAGTGACAGAACTTGTATACCTTTAGAAAATTGGTTTGTTTGTTTTTTTCAATTTAATTTCTATCCCAATGTTTTGTTTTTTTGTAATCAAATCAAATCAAACTTTATTTATAAAGCATTTTTCATATGAAAACATAACACAAAGTGCTTTACATTAAACAAAAAAAAAAAATAATATAAAAACAACCATGAAAATAAAAAAAATAATAAAAAAAATAGGGCCCCCCTCCCTGTACCTACACACAGCGCCCCACTCCTAATCTAAGTCTGGAAAAAAACTAACTTTTGGAACAGTATTGTTGGAATCCTGAACAATGTGAACACGTGTGGCTTTTGTACATTTCTGAGAAGAACACCTGCCAAGGAAACAGCAGGCAGTTGCACAGACACGTCTGTTTTTTTGACCCACAAACATCATCACAGGAAGTGCTCCAGGGAAGCACCGTTGCAGTTTTTTTTTCTTTCTTTTTTTCCGTCTCTGTGCTTTAACTCAACATGTAAACCAAGACTGCTCTGTGAAGTCCTCCCTCTGATGTCAAAGTTGTTTTTTTTTCTTCTCTCTGCACGAGTACAGGTGCAGTGCAGAGATTTGAACTTCAGCTGGGAGTGGATGTGTGTGCATCTGGATGCCTGCACTGAGCAAAAGTGTGCATAATGGCCACATGCTGCAGAATGACAGCAATGTAACATTAGAACAATACCCTGGAGCTCTATTGCCAGCAGGCTGGGACATTAGTGAAGCCATCACTGGAATTGCCTTGAATATACATTGCTGTAATATTGCCTGTTAACATGAAAAAGATACCCAAAAGCCTTATTTATGCAAGACATCTACACACCCAGAGTACACAAACCCCAGCAAGAGACTGACATGAGGCTTTTCACATATGCACCATATCAGGAACTAAAGATTTTAAATTTTTCGAGCCTCTCTGCACTGACATTGAGTGCAAAATAGGCCACACACTGGACAGCCTGTGAGTCTATCTTGGGTCTCACCTTGACCTACAACCATGCATAAGGAATGTGGGAGGAAAACCGAGACGGTGGAATGCGATCTAGCCTCAAGGACAGTAAACAAACTTAATTGCATTGCCTAAAATATTGAACATTTATTGTAATAATACAGTAATTTGTAATAGAAACCACCCATTATGACAGAAACGGAACTTTTTGCAAATATTCACAACTGAAAACCAACTGAAAACTGTTATTTCATGCATGTGCTTCTCCATAAAATCAACATGGGGACAGGTGATTCAGCTAAAATATCCAGATCTTTTTAGGGAAGCAGGGTCTGCCATCTGGCATTTTTTTTCAAACACCCTTTAACACCTGAGCTGTTGCTGTTGACACTTAAATAACACACGCTTGTTGACATACCGCAAAGATTTAACTGTTTCTGCAATAATGATGAATCAGCTGAATGTGAGGAGTATGTAATACAAGATATTACTAAAGAATCAGAATCTGCTAGAATTACATTAAGTATGTACATAAACGGTTGAAGAGTTACTGTAGCTGAAAGAATGAAAACAATGGAGCTAAATTTCCTGTGTGTTTTTGGAGGATTAAACCTATAAAACAAGAAAAGAACAAAACTAAACTTATAAATAGGGCATTATCACATGATCTAGTAACAAAATACATTTTATTATTTTCAACTGTTTATTTGATGAAAAAGCAAAAGAATAATCATAGTTTCAGGTACGTATAACTATTACACTTTTTATATCCTGCAATTCACTTCAATTTCAATTCAATTCCATTTTTTTAATATAGCCCAATATTATTACAACAATAGTTGTCTCAATGGGGTTCATACTGGTAATTGTATAATAAACATTAAATCCTAAAGAACATGAAGCCATAGAATTCAGTAGGTAATGGCTAAAGTAAACAGATTAAGCTGAACTGGGCATCCCTGCCCTCTTCTGCAGTTTTGTGGGTTTTTTTATGCTTCTGTTTTGATTTCTTGACTTCTTGTTCTTTTCTTCCTTTCTTCCAGTTTATTGCTCACACCTGCTTGTCAACAGCAACACCTGTCTCTGTTTAGATTCTACTTTCATCGGTGAAAAGTCACACATTTCTCTGCCGTTTTCTGCCATATGATCCCATCATTACTTCGGTTTCAGAGCTGCAGTGTCAGTTTCTGTCACTTTATAACAGAGGAAGTGCACATGTTGCGTTCGCTAACAGCTAGGACCGGCTCTGGTCATTGAAGGTGGACAAACACAACGTGAGATGTTTCATTGACATCTCCGAAGCAGTATTTGCTTGTTTGCTGCTCAAAAAGAGACACCTGAAGTCTATTTTGTCATGCTGTTGAGGATGTGTCAGTCTGCAAAGAAAAGATCAAGAACGCAAGAAGTCTTTCACAAAAAGGAGGGAGGAATTAGGAGATTCAAGATTGTTTTCTTAATGTTTAAAGTCCCATTCTGATCATCTTTTCATCGATTTAAAAAATGTTCCCAGTCATCTTTTAGTTATGATTATGCTGCTTTTAGCCAAAAAAAACCTCAGTCATTTTGTGGGACATAGTTTCTGCAGAGTGGCAGTATTTTATCAGAAATTTGCCTCTGTGTTTTAACAGGACTGTTGGTGCAAAGCAACCCCGCCCCCATTCCCTTTCCTTATGCTAAGAGGTCTCAGTTTACAGGCTCTCTAGCTAGCCTCCAGCCATGATTCACATCAATTTGAACAAAGAGATACTCAAAAACGCAATTCTAAGCTTTTTGTCCTCTATCATCAGGAATTTCCCACAAGGTCATGTTAAAAACACCCAAAACACCAATTTCATCAGAGTGGACCTTTAAAACTACACATGAAATGCACACTGAACATCTTTTTCCCACGAGTCCTGACGAACGGCTGATTCGGAAACACGTCCAGGAAAGACTTGCATACGGAGCAAAAGTGTCCTGCAGATGCTACATGTCACGACCGCACAGGGGTGTCAGGGTTTTCGGTTTATTTAGGGCTTCTCCTGCTTGTGCAGCACTTTTTGCTCTTTGAATTAAAAATAGTTTGTTTTGACCTGCCTGTTCCCAATAAATGACATTTGAGTTCTCAAGTGTCCCTGGGCTAACTTCCCCTGAGTAACTCAGGCCAGATTTCCCACTTCAGTAATGGATGCAAACCTGGGTTTAGTGCTGTTTCGTTCAAATAAAATGCGATAAGCCTAGCAAAAGGCAGTTTGAGTTAAAAAAAAAATATTTCAGGATAAATCAAGTCAAATATTTCAGATTTCAATGAAAGGTCTGACTTTATTAGGTCTACAACATAAATCTAAGCGGATTTCAATAAAAATGTATTTGAAATACTATTTTACAAATAAAACCTCTGTGCTTCAGTCACATCAGTTAAAGAGACTTTTAGAAGCTTCATCCACCCTCTAAGTCTCAAATGAGAGGGGAGACAGACTATGAGCATCACACTAATTTTGAAAATATTCTTATGTATGTTTCACAAGAAACTTCTCGCGTTAAAACTTCTCTAAAAAAAGAATCTACTGACGTCTCTTTTCAGATCTTCAGAAAGAACTCTTTGTTCAGCTGCTCTTTCATGTGTCTTCACTTCCATCTCAAATGTAACCTTGTTCCAGAATAAAATATGCAGCCGAAATTACCAAGGTGATGTTCATGGGTAGAAAAAGTGAGCAGCCGTTGAGGCACCGAAGTCTCACATCTCAATGCTCTGAATTCTTCCGATTGTGCTAAAAATTCATGGTTTGGGTTGAAGGGCACCCCATGACAATGCTTCAGAAAAAAAAGAGAGAGGAAATGAAGCGCAGATGGTTTTGAGACAAATTTGACGTTTACGTCTTTTCTTTACCTTTGAGGTAGTTCATCCTGTCCAGGGTCACAGCTTCACAGATGTCTGCATTTCACAGTCCGACGTTTTAGTTTGTGGTCATGTTGACAAATACCCTCAAGGTAACTTTTGAGCAGCAAGTGTTCGCTTGAAGGAATTTAGCAGTTTCTTAGCAGCAAATGTTCCAGATGCATTTAATTACCATTAAAACTATAGACATAAATAAATCAATACTTTGGATGTTTTTCCCAGGATTGGATGCATTTTTGTTTGGAATTTGGTGAAAATATGATCTATTATAGTGAAAATGGATTAAAGAAAAAACAATTGATAAATATGATTGAGGCATCATTTACTGATAGCATCTTGACATTAATCTTTAATTTCTTTTAATTTTTTTAAAAGATTGTTTTCATTACATTAGACAATATTTCCACAGTGAACCTTAAACTCAATTCCACATAGGAAATTTAGTGAATTTTTACAGCAAAAATCGCAGACATTGGATTAAATTGTAGAAACAAAAGCAAAATGAATAAATCCAAAAACAAAGACAGAGTCAAAACTATGTAAAAAATAAATCTGTTTTATCTTTTTAAACTAAAAATGTCAAAGCCAAAAAACCCTTCTGAACACTAAAGACCCACCCCATGAAAATTGTGTTTCTGGCATTGTTAGCATGTTCTTGTGGATTTTTTCTCATGTTAGTGGGCATATATAAAGACATTAAACAGAAAATAGCTTTTGTGAGTATCTATTTATTGAAATTGTTGTGAATCAGGAGCAGATGGAAAAATGCAGTTTGAAAAAGCTTGTAGCTGTGACCTAGGTGCTACAATCTGTGGCCCACAACCTCTCAGCTCCACTCCCTGCTGTCGAACCCACTTGTAGACGACTGGATGTACGTCTTTGTTTACCTCATCTGACCTGGCAACTAGCCCAAAACTGTACGGCTGGATAGCTCAATATCGCTCACCATTTTTGTTGCACCGGTAATGTTAGGTTGGGGTTATGAGGGGCTGTAGGCCAATGGGAGAGAGTGTTAACAAAGTGATGATGGGAAATGAGTGAAGTTTACTCCGGGCCAACAGTTAAGTCCACAACTCTGAGGCAAATTTCTAATGAACTACAGTTCCCCCGCGTATTCGCGATCCTTTATTCGTGGTTTCACGTGTTTGCAGATTTATTTTTCAGTGACTCCTCGGTTCGCCACAAATATTCCACAACCCAAGACGCTCGTATGAAACGTTTTGCATTCGAATGAGGTGCTGCAATGCTGAGGATTAACTCCCGGAGGCTTAGAAGAAGCCAAATATATCTTAATATGTGAAGAAGATAATCACAATGGATAATTATCATCTGGAAGAATGAATGATGGATGAAACCGGCCTCTTCTGGAACAAGATAACTCTCGCACTTATCTGATGAAGGAGGTTTAAAGTGACAAAGTGACACTCCTAATGTGCATTTTAAAGTACGTTCTGGGCAGTCTTTTGTTCTGACTAAAAAAAATAAAGGAAAAAAAAAAACCTCTTTATGTTGAGCAACATTCCAATGTTCTTGATTAACACTTAGTTATCAAAGGGAAATTTCACAAATAAGTAAAAAGGCAATATTGTCTTAATGAGACTGGCCTACTAGGAGGTGAAAGAATAAAAAAAAACATTAGGAGTCGGAGTTCTTCTGCTCCTTTATTAATGTGATAGTCAGTAAAAAGAAATTCAACCGCAGCCTGTCTCAAGTCCCAAGAGAGGACCTTATGTGTAAACTCAGCTCAAGAGATGTAGTAAAGTAATGACGCAGAGAGTGGGGCGTATGCAACCTTTTAACGGTTCTTTTTTTCCCCTCTTCTTGAATGATTTCCTCCGTCTCACAGCGGGAGCCCACTCTGTAATTAGTGACTGAATTTCAGATCCTATCCTGTCTTCTCTAATGCCGTATGGGATTTGACACGGCAACCAGGGGATTCTAATGGGTAGATGGGAGAGGTGGAGGAGAAGAGAGAAGTCTCCTCCATGGTCATGCTGTTGTCTCCCACGCATGAGAGCTGGCTCCTGGGAGGAAGAGGACTCTGTCTGCTCATTAGAAATGAAGGAAATTCAAAACCCTTTTACGAGCCCCCCCCTCGTTTTTTTTTTTCTTTCCCATTTCTCACAAATACAAAGACAGTAAGGCTGAGATAACCATGCACACAGAAAATGGTCATTCTGCTTCACTCTAAATACCTTTATCTACATTATGAGTAATTTTGGACAAATTGATAAAAGAAAATGGTGAGCAAATAAGTCCATGATGTGGTATACGGGCCACCTTAAAATAAATAAATAAACAAATATATTTATGGCAATGATGTCTTGAAACTATAAGAACAAAAAGCAAAAAATTTAAAAGTTGCAAATGCATGAGAATTTAGTCATAACATTGTGAAAAAAAAGTTTAAAAATATAAAAAAAAAGTTGTAAAATTATGAGAACAAGGTCTTAATTTTACGAGAAAATAGTGGTAAAAATATCAGAAAATAGTAAAAAAGAAAGAATTACGAGAGCAAACATGTAAAAATATAAGAAACATTTGTAAAAGGATAAAGTCATTACATTTAAAAAATAATAAGTTTAAGAGAACAAAGGCATAGCATGAGGAGAAAAAAGTGCAGATTTTACAAGAATAAAGTAAAACAAGATACTGCGTCTACAGCAGGATTTCGATGAAAAGACAGTGTTGTAAAGGAGAACCTCGGTTTACCGAAAGACAGCTATCAGGAAAAAAAAGAGATGAGAAAAAATGTGGAGTCAAGAAAGAAAAGAAAGTAGCCCATAAGTTTAGCAGGTTCAATTCTGTATCATATTTCTACTACTGAGGCTTTAATTTTTAAGGAAAGTACTTCTTTAAGATGAGTATAGTCTTTTGTAAACAACCTTTCAAGAGTCCAACTTTAAAAATGCCTGCATCCATCAGTCTATTGTCTGTCAAGTTGACCATTATTTTCCCAGAAACAACTTTCAGCTGTTCTGAGAGGACAACAAGGTTTTCTCAGAAAGATAAATCATCTGAGCATTAATAGGGCCCAAAACAGTGCCCCCTGCTGGTTAGACACGCTGTTAATGCCTCAACAGAAAGCCATCATTTTCTCCAGATGTTCAAACCACCTCAACCAAATCCTCTTAATGTGGATGATTAGTGAGGAGCTGCTGCCATGTAGCTGATCTTTAAATTCCATCTCGAAGGAAGACTTCAGCCACAATCCAAAGCAGGGGTAGGCAACTCCGGGGCTCAAGAGCTCAAGGGCCAGTTTGTCTCCATGATTTCCTGATATCCATGCCCTACTCATGGCTGATTACCTTGATCAGGCGTGACCAGCCAATTAGGACGTGGCAGAGAGGGGTATGTTAGAAAACAAGCAGAAATGTGCCCGTCCCTGATCCCTGATTAAAAAATTCCAGCCCTTTTTCCCTTGTTGCTAAATTTTTGATAAACAGGTATTAATACCTATTTTTTCTGCGGCCTGGTGCCGATTGATCCATGGACCGGTACCGGTCCGCGGCCCTGTGGTTTGGGACCACTGTTTTAAATTCTTGTGTCTGAGGTCGCTGTAGATTAACTTTCCTGTCAAGCATATTTATTGGCACAAGATTCACAGAATCTGTCGGGTTGCGAAGTTACAGGCAGGCCCAGATCGTCACACTACCACAGCCATGTTTGACTCTCATGAATTGGTGTTTTTGTTAACATTTTTAACGGTCTGACTATTCTTCTTATCAGTTTAATGAGTGTGTGCTAAAAAATCCTAATGTATTTGAATATATTTTACAAATGGTTTATGAACTTTGACCATAACAGACTTCAGTTTTTTTTACACATTTCTAAGTACAAGAGAAAATATGCATTAAAGGTCTTTATGAAAACTATATGTTATGATCTTTCTTATCTGTTTTGCTGAAAAGTTGACACTGTGCAAGTTTCAAGCAATAAATCAAGCTTTACATGATTTTAATGTAGTTCATGATCACTGTATAAAAAAAAAACTAAACTGTTTTTTTATTTATGCATTTCCTCTTTTCTGTAATGAATTTGATATATCTGAACTCTATGTCTGTTTGAATGAAGCAAACATCAGCTTAAATAGGTTGCTTTTTGTTTTGAAAAACCTCAATATTTTTTATGTTGCTTTTAACTTTAAAAAGTAACCACTGGGAACCGCAGAATGAATTGACTGATTTCTGTTTGAACTACAATGCTTTAAATCAGGGGTGTCAAGCATACGGCCCGCGGGCCTTGTCCGGCCCGCCAGGTGGTTTACTCTGGCCCACACATGAAGAGTAAAAAACATAAGAATGATTAAAAAAGAAAGCAAGTTTCTAGTCCATTCCTGTGGCGAGCTATGATTTTTTAAAGAAATAACCGAAATGTGCAATTCCGCCACTAGGGGGAGCAAAGTAAAGGAAAAACAGTTGAAACAGCATATCTCTGCACGTGCCAAAAGCGTAACCTAGCAGCTCTGCGTCTGGGTAGGATGCACCTTGTTTCCCTATGAGCCTTACCGCTGTAATCTTGCTATAAGGATGATCATTAGCGACACCCTAATGACCAAAATGTTGTCAAACGTGAAGTGGAGTGAAGAGCCTTCCAGGAAAAATGGACAGAGTTTTTTCTTTCTTTCACGAAGCTGAATGCAAAACCCAAATGCTTTGTATGTCATCAACATCGCAGTGCTCAAAGAATGTGACATTCAGCACCACTAAGAGACTTACCATAAAGAAAAGTTTTTGGATTGCTTCAGTGTCAGATGTAAAATATTCAGTCTGTATAAAATTAAATAGACCAACTTTCTTTAATTGAAATTAATTTTATTTGAGATCCATTGGCCCCAAGTGATTAGGCAACTATGTTGATTGAGGCATTTTTTCCAACTGAGTACAAAACTAAAACAAAGCTGTTATTTTGCTTTTATGTTACTGGTCCGGCCCACTTGAGATCAGACGGGTTAAATGTGGCCCCCGAACCAAAATGAGTTTGATTGATTGATTGATTGATTTAAAGCAGGGGTGTCAATCAATCAATCAATCAATCAATCAATCAATCAATCAATCAAAACTACCTTTTTAGAATAGTTTTTTGGTAAGGCAAAACAGATGCAGCATCACTTTAACCTATAAGGAATGCAGAGCTTCAAATGCCATAACCTGAGTTTTACTAATACGCATGCACATGGATGTTGTGGAGACTGGGCCTTACCTTGGCCGGAGTCTCCCTGGTAGTTTCTGAGTCTGACCAGCGGTGTTTGAGTTGGGAGGAGCTGGGCACACATTCACAGAACGTCTGCAACAAACAGACAAGGGCCACCAGCGTTGGAGTTTGTTCAAGTCACATGTGCAATCAAGCATGCAAGCACATGCGCACAAACTCTGTCATGCACAAATACATACACGGTGGACATTGGTTTTGGATCTGAAAAAATGAAATCACTGCATGCATTTTGCAAGCCAAACACTCATGTTTAATACCAGATCATTGTTGGGAGATAAATGGTACTCAAACTGATAAACAATATCCTCCTACGCTCAAAAATACACACTGACAAAGACAGATTTGGAGAGACGTTTACATCACCAATCAGTAAATTCAATAGCTTATGACAAGCTAAACCCATTTTACGAGAAATTGCTTTGCAATACCCAACTGAAAAATATCCTCTATTATGTGGAAAAAAAGAGGAGTGTTTTTAACTGTGGCTGAGGGTGAGGGATGTGCAAGCAAGAGTTAACTCATGCAAGTTAATGTGGGTGTTTGCATGCAATATCTGAACAATAAAGACTCCACTATATGAGCCAATTTGTGTTTGCATGTGCATTTGACTAAGAAGTTCTGGCTTTAGCACAGATAAAAGCAGAGTAATTTTGAAAGCAGCAGCTTTCTAACTGCACCAAGTTAGCAGCTCGTTCCGTGACCTTAAACACTTCTCCTCACTCTGTGGAATTGCTCAATTAGCCAGGGACAATAACACAAACACTGAAACACACTACACACAACTGTCTACAAGAAGCCATGGATAAACATTAGCAATTAATGTAATAGAATGTGTTTTTCTTTTCAAGCTAGTTATACTTGGAAGCTACTAAAACTTTGTGCTCTTGCTACATATTTTAAGCCAGTCAAAACATCCCCCAAGATTGTCTCTCCACCCCCTTTAACATCAGAGATGTCACCAGGGACGCAATTAACACACGCTCCTTGACATACCGTAACTCTTCGACCGTTCAGACAATCAACATGAATACGCTGAAACTTGATGTGGAGAAAACCTGCTTTTTAAATCAGCTTTACACTGATCCCCAAGACATTATTAACGTACACTCACCTACCGCTTTATTGGACACAACTGTTCAAATGCTCGTCAATGCAAATTTCTAATCAGCCAATTACATGGCAGCAACTCAATGCATTTATGCATGTAGATATGGTCAAGAAGATCTGCCGCAGTTCAAATTGAGCATCAGAATGGGGCAGACAAGTGATTGAAGGGTCTTTGAACTTGGGATGGTTGTTGGTGCCAGACGGGCTGGTCTGAGTGTTTCAGAAACTGCTGATCTACAGGGATTTTCACCGACAACCCTCTCTAGGGTTTACTGACAATGGTCCATAAAAGAGAAAATATCCAGTGAGCAGCAGTTCTGTGGGCGGAAATGCCTTGTCGATGACAGAAGTCAGAGGAAAATAAGCAGACTGGTTCCAGCTAATAGAAAAGCAACGGTAGCGCAAATAACCGCTGGTTATAACCAAGGTCTGCAAAAGAGCCTGTCTGAACACACAACACGTCCAACCTTGAGGCATATAGGCTACAGCAGCAGAAGACCACAACAGGTGCCACTCTTGTCAGCTAAGAACAGGAAACTGCGGTTACAATTCACACAGGCTAACCAACACTGGCGAAAAGAAGATTAGAAAAACACTGTCTGGTTTCATTTCTCCATTTCTGCTGCCACATTAGGATTGGTAGGGTCAGAATTTGGCAACAAATTTGTGGAAGCATGGATCCATCCTGCCCTGTATCAACAGTTCAGGCTGGTGATGGTGGTGTCATGGTGTGGAAGATATTTTTCTGGAACACTTTGGCCCCCTTAGTACCAATTGAGCATTGTTACAACACCACAGCCTATCTGAGTATTTTTGTTGACCATGTCCATCCCTTTATGACCACAGTGTACCCATCTTCTGATGGCTACTTTTAGCAGGATAACATGTCATGTCATGTCATGAAACTGGAATAATCTCAAACTGGTTTCTTGAACACAAACATTAGTTCACTGGACAACAAATGGCCTCCACATCCACCAGATCTCAACCCAATAGAGCACCTTTGGGATGCCGTGGAACAGGAGGTTGGCTTCTTGGATGTGTAGCTGACAAACAGTTGCTGCATGATGCCATCATGTCAATATAGACCAAACTCTCTGAGGAATGTTTCCAGTACCTTGTTGAATCTACACCATCAAGCATTAAGGCAGTTATGAAGACAAAAGGGGGGCTAACCCAGTACTAGCAAGGTGTGCCTAATAAAGGGGATAGTTGCAAATGTTACTGTACATAATGGCGCATGGAATTACGGTAAGTTCAACAATGGTTGATGACTTACCGCAGTCGAAAACATGTAAAAACTGCAGCTAAAGCTCTGGTGTTAAATTGTTAAAATAGTTTATGCATCAACTTGATTAAAAAAGAGGTTTTATTTTTGTCATTCAGCTGCTCTTTTTAGGGATCACCACAGTTAATCACAATGCTTCCATCTCAACCTATCTTCTACCCCCTCCTCCCTCACATCAACCACCCATATTTCCTCCCTCACTACAGCCATGAAACTCCACTTTGATCTTTCTCTAAGCTTTTTTTTTCCTGTTTTTCCTGGCAGCTCTAACCTCAGCACCCTTTTACCAACCACAATCACTGTCCCTCTGAACATGCCCAAAACCATCTTACTCTGGCTTATTTGTCTCTTCATCTCTTTCCCACACTCCATTGCTCTGGACTGTTGACCCTAAGGTCTTCAGGTCCTCTTTCTTCCCCTCTGCTCCCTGTAACTTCACTGTTCCACTCGAGTCCCTCTCATTTACACAGAAACTCTGTATTGCTGCACCTGACCTTCATTACTCTTCTCTACTTCTCTAAATGTTCCTCCATCTGCTCCCTGCTCTCACAAAGTCATCTGAAAACTTCATAGTCCACAGAGATTCATGTCTAACTTCATCTCCCATTCTCTCCATCACCACAGCAAACAGTAAGGAGCTCAAAGCTGATCCTTGATGTAGTGCCACCTCCACCTTGAACTCTTCTGTCATACTCCCAGCACATTTCACCACTGTCACACATCTCCTGCTCAACTATTTTTCAGCGACTCCAGACTTCCTCATCCAAACCACAGCTCCTTTCTCTGTATCCTGTCGCAGACAATTTAAAGATCTACAAATACACAATGCAGCTCCTTCTGACCTCCTCTGTACTTTTCCAGAAGCTTCCCTAAGGCAAGTATTGCATCTTTGGTCTTCTTTCTTACCAAGAAACAATAATGCTACTTGCAAATGCTCACTTCTGACCTCAGCCGAGCTTCTACCACTTCCCATAACGTCACTGTGTGACTCATCAGCTTTATTCCTCTGTCAGTGGTTAAAGGTTACAGTTTCAGAGCCTTCGCTTTTTCTTTGTTCTATCAACCCTAAAAATGTACAGCATTCAATGCAAAGCATTAGGGATTCATTGTCTAATAAGGTGTGAAACTATATGAAAGTGATGTGTCCTTTCTTAAGGTGATTGCATCACATTCGAATTATTCCATGTATGTGAAAACATTTTGTTAGAGACCATCTTAGCTCTGCAACAAATATCTTAAAAACTCACCCAATCATCTTTTAATCTATTGTAAAAGTGTTGCCAGTGGTCTTTTAACACTTACGGTGCAACAAAAATGGCGAGCCAGTTGCCAGCACACACGAGCGAAACAAAGACGTACATGGATCTAGTCGCCTGCAAGTTGATGCATCCGAATGGAGAGGAGCGGGGAGCATGTGGCCCAAGCACTGCATTTTCCACAACACAAATATGCTCTTTTTCAATGGCACTCTTTCATCCGCTTCTTGTTTACAGCAATTTGAATAAAGAAAGATAGAAATGCTATTTTAACCTCAATTTTGTCAATGTATGTCATTCATCATCAGAAAAATGCCACAAAACATGTCAAAAACAAGAGAAAACACAATTTTCCTCAGAGTGGGTCTTTAAAAAAAATTATAAGAGAAAAAAAAAATTAAAGCTATTTTTTCAAAGTTGGTTAATAATTCCAGGAATCTTTTATATAAACTTGTTTTGTGTATTTCTAGGACATAAACTACTATCAGACCCTTTTATGTTTATCAATCCACCCATAGCTTTGTCATTTAGTGACATTGTAATTAAAATACTTGTACCCGTAATAGTGATATTTTTTGTAAAAAGGTAATGATCATGGTTTTTTTGGTTTTTTTTGTAAAATAATGGTATATTCTGTATGAAATTTGGTTTTGCAGAATTTAATAATTACTCATTTTAACAGCTGACTGCTCACTGTAACTGCAAAATATACTATATAACTGTGAAATGTTCTCTATTTAACTCTAAGCCACCGCCACTTCTATAATCCTTTTTGACCAATTTATCACATTTTTTTGCTATGTTGTAGGGATTCCCTTCTTATGGTAAAAACAATCAACAGGGGAATAATAAGCACAGCTTAGATAAAGCCAAGCAGTAATTGTATGGGTCTTAACAAGACTTTAAAAAGGGCTGTAGAGCTGCTTAGTGATTATCTCTGAACCCTGCCTCTTTTAAAAACAAAGCCCACCATATTGTGATGAATTTAAGAAAAGTGATGGTAAAATTCAGAGTGTAAAAAGTAAAAAGCTTCTTATAAAATAAAATAAGCAAAAACGGCGGTTAATCATCAAATTCACCTAAGCAAATTAATTTTAGCATCAATGTAAAACTGGATGTGTGAACGTAGCTAAACGCTAATTAGTGCTGTTTTTTTATACCAGTCACAGAAAACATTAAAGACAGAAGAAAAACTCTACACGTTCATGAATACACTCTTGAGTTTAATCTAAAATAATCAAATTTATAGTTAAATGTGAGTCCTGCTAAACGTCCTCCATCATCATGTACAGTACAGACCAAAGGTTTGGACATACCTTCTCATTCAAAGAGTTTTCTTTATTTTCATGACTATGAAAATTGTAGAGTCACATTGAAGGCATCAAAACTATGAATTAACACATGTGGAATTGTATACATGACAAAAAAGTGTGAAACAACTGACAGCTGTGAAGTGAAAAACATTTCAGGTGACTACCTCTTGAAGCTCATCAAGAGAATGCCAAGAGTGTGCAAAGCAGTAATCAAAGCAAAAGGTGCACTAAGAACCTACAATATGACATATTTTCAGTTGTTTCACACTTTTTTATTATGTAAAGAATTCCACGTGTTAATTCATAGTTTTGATGCCTTCAGTGTGACTCTACTTTTCTCTAATTTTCACTGTCATAAAAATAAAGAAAACTCTTTGAATGAGAAGGTGTGTCCAAACTTTTGGTCTGTTCTGTAAGACAATCAGACATCACTTGTGTAAGAGGAGATCCAGCTGTTTACAGCTGTTCCATTGGTGTCCCTTTTCCTCGCTCGAGTGGTTCTCCATGAGTTTAAGCTGCTGCATATATAAACAGTTTAATTGTTATCATAGCTGACCAATGATTCACCCTTTCCCTCTCGGCATTTTCTTGCAACGACTTCGACGCAGGAGGGAAAGAAAAAAAATAAAAAGAAGGAATGCAGCAGAGAAAAATGTTAAGGCATAGCGGAGGTTGGTGGGTGAAGGGAAGGGGAGATGCGAGAGGTGGGCTGAATTCTAATGAGCAGCCTTAGGGTCAGTGATAGAAATCTATGTGTGCTCTGCCTAAAACATTGCAGCTGTCTGAGCTTGCAGTACACAGAGGATCTACAGAGCTAAATAAACAAAGACTCTTCAGAAAACGAACAAAGTCATCTGCACGGTAAAATCTACAGATTCACATTTAAAAGCTTGTGAATGCAGCATCGTCCTGTCTTTTCTTTCAAATGAATGTCTGCAAAATCACACACATGGGCTCTAAAGCATCGTCTTACTCTAGAAAGAAGGAAAAACATGGAGAGCATTCACACAATCGCAGGTGAACTCACGCACACACACAACAAAGGTTGTGTGCTGCAGCTGCAACCCACTCAGATTCCTGATGCTCTCCTTTCCCATTACACAGAGCAGCATGTATCAGAGCTTTAGTTTGCTTATCCCCTTGTCTGCTAATGCTCATGTTGGGCTTCTTCCCTGCCTGTGCACACAGGCATACACACATGCATCACAATGAAACAACAATAAACATGCGGCTTCTTGCTGGGAGTCAAGCTGATGCAGATGCAACTGCTCTGTTGTGTTCGTCTGGTCCTAATCTGACTCCTCAAGCTCCACCAACAGAGAGGATTTACAACCTAATAGAATATGTTGCTTTATATTTGTTGGACCTTACACACAAAATCCTGATTGATGAAACGCACATGAAAAGACAAGAAGGGCTTATACCTTCCCTGAACGTGCCTGCTTTTTGAGTACGTCCAAATCTTTCCGGCGAAGATTCCAGCGTATTCTAGGAGTATTTGGGTCGTTTGGTTGGTTGTTTTTTTCAGGATCCACTGCGTTAGCTCACTTTGCCGAAAAACCTTCGCAAGAATGTGTTTGACAGGGGCTTTAGCAAAGGTGTGCTTAAGCCTTCTGCTCACTAAGCTGCTGATTGAGTGGAAGAGGCTTTGCATATATTGTGAGCTTACTAATCATTTAGCAGGGCTTGCAGACTGCTAAATGAGAGAACTCAGACTGACAGGATCACGGAGGAGAGGACAAAGAATGGGAAAAAATGACTTCACAAAGGAGAATAAAGTGCACAGGGATATGTTGTTATGAAGCAGGCTGGAAGCATTCAGCTCAGAGGTGCTTCAGACATCTTCTAAAACTGTAAATTGTAATCGTCACAGACAAACAGACCGAAAACAGGAGAACTGGTTAAGAAGGCAGTGTGAATTTTAGAATACAATAGTTTCAGAAAAAAAAATATACATCTTAACAACAGCATTCAATTAAAATGCCATTTTTTAAAGCTCAATAGAAAATCTGCTTTGAATTCAAGTTTCTTTTGATTAACTTAACTAACAGGACTGAGACAGAACTTCTCACTTCCAGATAACTGCCTTTCCACAGGCTTACTATTCAAATATGAGTCATTCAGTCTTTTTAATGCATAAAAACATAGATGTTGGTGGAGATTTGTAAAGAAACAAAGAGTAAAGCTAATTATTCTGCATTTCCAGGTGAAATAGGTCATTTTAAAAATAAGAATTAGCTCTTAAAATAGAAATCAGGACATGGCTTAATTAAAGGTATTAAAGACCTGAGGAAAATCACATTTTTATTGTTTTTATTGTGTTCTTGTGACATTTTTCTCATGAGGGAGGACATATTTAAAGAAAATTAACCTCTAGATTGCATTTCTGAGTATTTCTTATCTCAATATTTTGGTAATCGGGAGAAGACAAAAGAACACCTTGTTGTAAAATGTTGTAAAAAGCTTTGTGGGTGCAACATAGGACCTACATTGGCAAGTCACACACTCCCTGCTCAGATCCATTCTGATGCATCCAATTGTAAACGACTAGCTCCATTAACATCTTCACTTTCCTCATTCGAGCTGGCCTCTGGCTCAAAACTGTACTTCCGAATAGCTCAGATTTTGCTCAGCAGTAGTGGTTGGTTGGTTGGTGGTGCGAGGGGCTGTAAACTAGTGGGAGAGAGTGTAAACAGATGGATGGGGAGTAGGGACGAGATAATGAAGCACCACTCAGAGGCAAATTTCTGAACTACTGCTCCTCTGCAGCAGACTACAAGTTTTTCATTTTCCCTAAAAAATACAATAAGGATAATTAAACGCTCTTTGGGAACACTTTAAAAATAGACCAAAGATAATCAGTGACACTTGAAAAAAAATTGTAATTCACATTTTCTTCTTTATAAATTACCTGTGATTGAATTGGCTCAATAAGATGACAGAATTGTCCTATGAAATTTGCCAAACTAAATCCAGTGCAGACATTTGAAGCTAAAAACGATCTTTTGAATTTGATACCATGCTTTTTGAAATGCTCAGTATCACAGCTGCAAACAGCTACTTAGCAAAAGCACACTTGAGTATTGATGTTCTAACCAGAATGCTGAGCTTCTTTCCCTCTGTGTGCCTCATGTTTCAGGCTCATGAGCTCTCTGGTATCAAAATTTCAGAGGCCATTTGTGCCCATATACAACACTGACAGTTACTCATTCACTCTCATTTTCTCCAGGAGCTTTTTTCTGCTAGGGCCTATCCAAACCATCACAGGCTGACAGATGGGGGACATGTCACCATTCCAACCACAGAGCTGTACACAGACTCACTAACCACTCACATACACAGAAATTTGACAGAAAATCAACTATAGATTTTAAACAAGAGGTCCCTAAAGAGTTGTTTTAAACCGATCAAAGTGTGATTTTTATGTCAATCACACAGACATACATGGACTAATATTCTCTGACCTCATTCGTTGAATTCTGAATGGTGAATATCACGTCTGACATGCCGCAGCCATATTGAGAGGAGTTTAGTCAACCACGCCCAACTACGCTGTTCATGCTGTGCTGAAAACGGGCAACCGGGACAAAGTAAGGAGGATGTTTTGTTGGGTCCATCTCACTACCAAATACCAAAAAACAAAACAAAAAAAACCAACCTATATCCATTATTAATATTTCAATATTCAAAAAAAGGAGCTCATGCAAAGGCAGCACACTAGATCATGACATACAGATCAGACTTTGTATTTATTTATTATTGAAGTAAAACAAAAAGCTCCTTTATGAAACAATACTCTAGTGGTCACTTGAAGAACTGCAGGATTGGTCCCTTCTGAGTTGGCTACAAATTTGAAAAAAATAATATGGGGCCTAGTCAAAAGTTAGATAAATTAGTTGAGTTTGCAAAACTGTCTCAAGAGACTTCCTGTTTAAAAAAAAAAAAAAAAAAAGTTTTTTCCAAATTTACTTGAAGTCTTGATCACAAGCAAATTTTTGGTTTCCACTTATAAAACCAAACCTATTTTTTCTATGAAAGTTTCAACCTTTGAGAGTTTATTGAAAAATGTGAAAATGTTCATGACTGTTTGAAAAAAATTTACAAAGTGTTTAATTATGGGTTTTCCTCCATTGGAGCATCTCTAATCCTACTTTGCGGATTCCATCTCTCACTGGTCATTTCTAGGACGTAACCCCTGTGATAAACGAGAACACTGTGTATAAAAATGAGTTGATCAATGAAAAGACAGAGCCTATTTTTTAAGGACCTTTTCAGAACTCGTGTCTGGTTTAATCATGCAGCCAAATGCATCCAAACATGTTGCAGCTGGAACAGGCAGTCACTTCAGAGGTGCAGATTGGAATAAAATGTGTTAAAATTACAAAAATTATAAATTACAACTTGTTGGGTCTCCTTCCTGTAATTTGAAAGCAGTAGTACTTCTTTTAAAACTCCTGCTTGTAAGAAAGCATGTATGTCAAAAAGTAAGATCTAAAATTTTTACGGGCTTCAATGAAAAGCAGACAAGTGGATTTAGTCTACTCGCTTAACGAGAAAAACGTATTTGGATGTCAGTCCGACTGCCCTCTAAATATAAGAGTTGTCCTACCCAATGCTGAAAAAAAACACTGTAAATCTGTGAAACACAATAACCTGCGTCAGCTAAAATGCATGCATGCAAACCCAAAGAGAAATGCACTTCACCTTCAAAATAAGACAGCGTGTAGAGTGCAGAAGCAGGAGGAGAGGGCTGCAGGGATGTGGCGGACGACTTCAGTCCTAGGAGACAAATCACCTGCTCCACCCTTCACCGCCTGTCCTTGGAGCTCTCTTAGTGAACAAACCGGCCCCTCCTCACTGTCCCTGAGATGTATACTTACAGACTGGCATGCAAAAAGCTGCCATTGCAGCCCCTATAAACAGGCTGTGTGGTTATTTGGGAAGCTTTTTTTTAAAAAAGGACTCATTTCATCCTAACTTTAACAGAAAAGTGTTTCTCTCTTCTTATGGACTCTACTGAAAGTCAATAATTTTTTGTTTTAAAAAAAAAAAAATATATATATATATATATATGCAACAACTTAATTATAATGTCCTGTGTTTAGTGACTAAATCATAAACTTTTATGTATTTTTTTTTAATAATTGTTTCTTTATCAGTATTACAAGGTTCCATGGAACTGGAGTCTGGTGTAAGGAGTAGTTAATTGGAAGTTTTCTTAACTTCCAATTAAAGTCAGATTCTAAACAATAAATGAATGTATGTACAGTCTGGTGTCAAATACTTTTTGATGGTTCTTGCTCAATTTATTATCCATTACAAATATGTTGGGTGACATACTGTTTTGATTTCATTAAACCTCAATTTTGTGGATTGTAAGTACATCTTCAGGGGCACAACTACCTAATTTCATAGGGGTATGCGGCTATATTAAAAAACGCCCCCACCCACCCACACACACTCAAACACACAGATATAAATGCACATAATAAAACGTCCCATCCACGCCTCCTAAAGCTATCTAAACACCCACACAACACCTTTATTGTATAAATCTCTTTACATCTTATCTAATTATGGATATGACCCAGCAGAACATTTTTTGGAGCTATTTTCAACTGTGTTTTGCCTCAATTATTCCCCAAATTTGTGAGGTGAAGGCCATTCAGAAGGATCTTCTGAGTAATGCCTTGCTCCAGCCCTCTCCTCTGTAACTCTGTTCTTCTCCCTATTCATCATCAGCTGATTGTCTCTCTTTCTCTCTATCATCATCGTCATCATCTGAACCTCTCTCCTCGTTCTTCTCTGTTGGGACTAACTTGTCATGTGTGTCTGCACTTGTTTTCCCAAAATAAGTGAACAGGTGGTCAACAGAAGTTTAAACTAGAATGAGCATCTAGTTTTTTGTGGCGCCCCTGTGCATGTTTACTTGGTTTAACGGATCGGGGAACTTCTGAGGGTATTCCAGAAAGCAGGTTATGCTAGCTACCACGGCAAGTTTGAGGCTAAGGAAGCAGATAACCTCAGCTTTCAGTTGCAATAATGGAAGTATGTTTCAGGGTCAAGTTGCCATAGCAACTCATGCTCTGAACATAACCTGGTCTGGAGCAGGTTTAGTTGAAGGTTAGTTTGTTTTCAGAGAGGTGAAGAAGCATGGCGTGTCCATTTGAAGATGATTTAGTGGATGAAGAAGCTCAGATAATACTTTTTCCACCGTGATAGAGTGAAAAGACCACATATGGATGTTGTAGAGACAAACTTTTTTACTTTGATCAAACTTAATTATTTGCTTCAGTAAAGATAAATCATTTTTTTAGTTAATTCAGCTTAAAAATAACACATAGTTATCAGACAGTTATTTTACTTTCTTTCCAATTAATTCTGTTTAGTAGGTGTAACTTTGGTGCTTCTGTTAGATCGGCACCGCAAGGAATTGTGGGATGCCATTCCCTTTGCCTGTCTGGATGGATTTGGGTTTAAGTATGTTTTTGACCAAAAGTATTTAGTTGTTTTACTGTATATTGTCTAGTTATTTTGTCCTGTTATGTTTAATTCTTTCTGCACCATGAGTGAGATGAGGATGAGTTTATTTAGCACCCCTATTGCTGAGTAAAGGGATGTTAAAGTCAGAGAAATGGTGAATGAAAAAACATCTCATATTGCGAATCCATATTATTTCGTTCTTTTTATTGTTGTAAAAATGAGAATATCTGCAGGTTCAAACTTAGATTTATGAAAGTTCAAGAAGTACAATAAATTAAAATGGAAAAACGTTTAATTATATTGGAGTAACATGACATTTAGTTAGATAAATATATAAATTTGAGTTGAAAAAAAAATATTGAGTTGGGTAAACGTAAGAAATTAGGTTGAATAAATTCAACTCAATTACTTGTTACTTGTTATCTCAGACTCCGTCTCACTGAAGTAAAGCGCTCTCTTTTTTTCGCCATGGTGAATACTGGATGTCGGTGATCCATTGAGAATGTCTTTATGTACTTGCTGTGCACGTGCATTAACCCAAGGTTACCAAGTCGAGCGTGATTATGCTAACTCAAAGCCGGTGTTTTGGAACCGACATACCCAGAGTAAGCAAGTTCAGGTGGATTTCGGCCAGAGTTCAGGGTTAAAGTCAGGGTAGTTTAAACATGCTTTCTGGCATACCCCACTGGTTAGACTCAAAGCCATAACTTTACCTTGGGTTGGCCTTTTTTTGGCACCCGGGTATTTTTCAGAAAACAAACTTGAGCTGAAAACTGAGGTAAAGAATTTTTCTTTCAGCACTTCACAAGGAACTCAGAGCTCACACTGAGACTTTTGAGGAAACGCAGCAATCTCAGAACTGAACGAGAGAAAATGCACCAAGCAATGGCTCAGGACATTGCTCGCCTCAAAACACAGCTTCAGCTGAGAGGGAACAGATTTTTCAGGTACAGGTGAAGAGCTTGGAAGAGAAGGAGAGATGGAATACTTCTTAAAGATCATCTGTACTCTGAGCTTAAATATCCAGACAATTGATGAGCTCAAGCAGTACAATTTCAACCCTATGGTTGTTGCAATGAAGGCAAATCAGGACTCAAGAAATCACTCAGATAAGAACAGATCAGTAAAAACATCTAAACCTAAGATTTCAAAACTCCAGTGCCACTGTTTCACAGAAAATCATCGCAGCAATCAAACAAGTCAAACAAGTTACAGTAATGAAGGGAATGAGGATAGAGGAGCTTCTTAAAGAAGAAGTAACAGGAATAAAGAGGATTATTGTTTGTTTGTAGGACCTAATACTTATATTCTGCACTATCCTACAGAAATATTCTTCAAAAATAAATATGCCAATGCGATTTCTTGTATTCTTTTTTGTTAAATGTGTCGCCCACAGTAGCTGTGTTGTCATTACACAAGTGCGCAAAACTTTATTGAAATTCTACAAATGTCGTAAACACAATTTCGCATTTACACTTTTTCCATTAAATTATGCATGTAAACACAAACTAACTGATGAGATAAGTCATTCAAAAACAACTGATGTGAACAATACTTTAATTTGACAGCAGATACAGTCAGATTTCTGTCACTGCACTATCGTTCATCCTCATCTATCAAGGGAGACGTCGGCGTCTTATTCAGGCCATGGAGTGGAGCAGCAAGCTCTTTACACGTGGGAGCAGCTACGGATAAAGCGATTGTGGGAAATTGTGGCCAGTGATTTTTACAAAGGAGCTGTGGATCCAACAATTCTGCATGAAAATTTAAAAAAGTAAAAGATGAATACTAAATTCAATGCTAATCCTGAAACAGAGGGCATCTCGTTTTGAAAACTGCTTGGGTAGATCTGGTGGATATTTTTATGAAACCCTTAAAAAAATATAAATAAAATAAACTTCCTTTATATAAAACCTCCAAACAATAGTTTATTTGACATCTTTTGGGTTCTGAGTTGGATGGAAACGAGAGAAAACACACAGGAGTCAATAGTAAGGATGGGTGAGGGTGTAGCCTACTGAAGTCCCTCACTATAATTTTACCTTTTGCAGTATTGCTGTTTCTTTCACAGCACATTGCATTGCTGTGTCCTGATTGGCTGTAGAACCTTTATAATTATTCTCCACCAGGCCGTGTCTCCTGAACAGAAAGTATTCAGTTTGCCAAATTTCCACAAATCTTTAATCCAAGGCAGATCTTTGTTTTCATTCCATAATACTGGCATCATTTTTCTACTAAGATTTGAATGTAGAGAGTCTAAGCGAGAGAGATAAGTATGTCTGTCTGAAAAATGTGAATAAAGTGTGTAGTGAGGGGTTTTACTGCCTTAAAACATCTATATTTACTGTAAAAAAATAAAGTTGACTACTTCAGAGATTTCGGTTTTTGCAGGTTATTTTTAAAACATAACTCCAGCGATAAACAAGGGACTACTGCAGGGGGTACAGAGCACAAAAAAACAAAAATAATAGTTCCGTTTTAGTTAGCTTGCCTCCACAAATCAAAACTGCCTCCTAGAATTTCTTCCTTTATTTGTGAATCTTTTTAATGTACCTCTAAATGTGGTATCAACCAGTACAAATACACTTCACTTGTCTTGACTTCCAATGAAACTTTTATGTTGAAGATGCAAGTCAAGTATGGTTTGAGTAATGATGGCATAAAACATCAGAACCATTAAACTCAGGAGCACAAGTGCACATGCACCATAGTCATCCTGCAGGGATGCATTCTAATGGGGATTAAAAATGCAGAAACACCACTTTAGTGAAAGTAGAAACATTTTTACTGCACTATGAGCGTTCTGAAGAACAGAACTATGACCATGGTTGTGGGCTTTTTAAACACACAAACAAGAGGACATCTAGTTTTTTAGGAGGAAAACAAATACATTCCTCCATGAATTAGAAAGGATTACCATTTGATTTTTTTCTTTTTTGTTCCAAAAATAACAAATAATTCTAATCAAGGCCTCCTTGGATCACTTTTTTTCATTTTTTTTTTAATTCTCTCTTCAGCTTTGCATTTTTTAAACTGCCAACCACTTACAGCTGTGATTGCAATTGCAAGCACTGTCAAGTGCATGGGTCCAATCATGCAGGCAGCAAGTCTTGAAAATGCCTCGGCACACAAATACATGTTAGTGCAGGTGTAAATCGTGACAAATCATTAAACAACAAAGTGGACAGCTGCCCCACAACTTTGCTATTTTAAACGAAACCTGATAAGAAATCAGATACTTCCTCCAACAGGCAGAACTGAGTAGATCCCCTCTCCTGAATGACTTTGCATATACAGCTCCATGTGCAAACCATACAGGAACTCATAAATAAAACATGCACAATAGGGATACTGGTGTCTTTATGGTACAGCTACCTTGCAGAATGAATAACGTTGAAGCTCAAGTAGCACATTGGGGTTTTTATTTTGGTCATTATGCCTCCATCCGCTTTTCTGTACTCATCTGTCTGATTGTGCAGGTTTGCGACCGTGCCGCCAGGCAGGTGATACTGCGAATCCCAACAGCAGTTTGGTGCAGAGATCAAGGATTTTGTTTGCACCTGACGGTGAGATGCAAACGTGATTTTTGCCTGCTTGACTCATTCTGTCTGTAGATATGTGTGTGCATGTGTGTGTGGGAGTTAGAGTGGAGATTCGCCGCGCTTTTTCTGTGTGAACTCTCTCATGTTTTTGCACCAGTGTGTGCTTTGGTGCAAACGGATTTCGTGGTTGAGGACTATTGGGTGGCAAGTGCTTCATGCTCACTCTCTCCCTGAAGGGAATTTGTGTTGTAGTAGAAATTGGTCTTTTAAGGTCATGGACTGAAATGAACAAAAGTTTCCCACTAAAAATAAAACACTTTAAAGAAAGAAAAAAAACACCCACAAAGAGCTGCATCTCTGTGCTTAATGTTTTCTGCAAGATAACAAAGCAAAGTCAAGATAAATGACTCAACACAGCAAGATTAAAACTTCATAAACCCTCTATCCTTGTGTTTTTTTGTTTGTTCAAGAAATCTTTTCCCTCTGGATTAAAATGTATAAATATTTTTTTCATATTTTTCAGAATAGAGAGGTGTAACATACCAGTATTGCAGTGCTACAACTAGGATTACTCATAAATACAAAAGCAATTTTCTCGATAGGAGCCCCACTTTAAAGAAGGCATTCAAAATTTCTGTGCTCAACAACCTTTCATACACTACCAGCAATGAGTGCAATGTTTGCTGTAAAATGTGCCGCACACGCATTGTGGAGAGCCTCTCCATATATTGTGCGGGGGTTCGTTCACAGGTTTTGCCAAGAGCATCACAATCCCCCGGAGAGGGAAAATATATTAATGCAACAGTTGAGAATTACAGTTTCAGTGAAAGAAGGTGCTGACTTTTAAAAACAAAGCCAATGTTAATATAATCAAATCTAAATTCCTATGTTTATGAAGCGCAAAAAGCTTTTTATTTAATTTTTTCAAATGTGGTGCTGCTAGTTTACCTGTACCACTAAAGGAAAGAGGTTTTGCAGCTCAGTATTTAGATAGACATGAACCAAAGTGCCTTAAAGGGGCACTTTTTGTTTGTTATTTCAAATCAATTATTTTTCTTTCCTTTATGACTTGTCCCTTGCCCACATTCCCACCGCTGCTCTTTCATAGCTCAAGTCTGGAGCATAAATATAGAAGAAAAAAAACATCATAATAAAAATAAGATTTAGCATTAAAGAGGTTTAGACAAATTTACAAGTCCATGCTGTTTGGCTGCTTAGAGGTGTGTTGAATATAAATGCCTTGTGCTTGGTGTTAGATAAAGGATTCAAACTATTCACTGAGTTCGAAAGTACGTACATGGCGGCCGCTAATTAAATCCATAAATTAGCCGCGTCACTGAATAAGCCGCAGTGCTGGAAGCGCAGGAAAAAAGTAGCGGCTTGTAGTCCGGAAATTACGGTACTCCTTATGTGTCTGAAGCTGCATTACCCTAAATTGAAACAGTAAAAGCTGTCCAACATAGGAGGCCTTTAACTTTAACCTGTTTGCTTAGCTGCTGGACACGACAAGAAGAATAAAAAAAAATAACAAAAATGTAGCTCTGAATAAATCTTCTTTCTCTTTCGGCTTTTCCCATCAGGGGTCGCCACAGCGAATCATCGTTTTCCACCTCACTCTGTCATGGACATCTTCTACCCTAACGTTAGCCAACTTCATGTCCTCTGTTAAGACATCCATGTATCTCCTCTTTGGCCGTCCTCTCGCCCTCCTGCCAGGCAGCTCCATCTCCAACATCCTTCTACCAATATATCCACTATCCCTCCTCTGAACATGTCCAAACCATCTCAGTCTGGCTTCTCTGACTTTGTCCCTAACACAGGCAACATGAGCCGTCCCTCTGATGTACTCGTTCCTTATCCTGTCTAACCTGGTCACTCCTAAGGAGAACCTCAACATCTTCATCTCCGCTACCTCCATCTCAGCCTCTTGTCTCTGTCTCACTGCTACCGTCTCTAACCCATAGAGCAGAGCTGGTCTCACCACTGTCTTGTACACCTTTCCTTTGAGTCTTGCTGGCACTCTTCTGTCACACAACACTCCTGACACTTTCCTCCACCCGCTCCAACCTGCCTGCACTCGCCTCTTCACCTCTTTTCCACACTCCCCATCACACTGAACTGTTGACCCCAAGTACTTAAACTCCTGCACCTTCTTCACCTCAGCCCCCTGTAACCTAACGCTTCTACCTTGATCCCTCTCGTTCAGACACATGTATTCTGTCTTACTACGACTGACCTTCATGCCTCTTCTTTCCAGAGCAAACCTCCACCTCTCTAGCTGTTCCTCCACCTGCTCTCTACTCTCACTGCAAATTACAATGTCATCCGCAAACATCATTGTCCAGGGAGATTCCTGTCTTACCTCGTCTGTCAGCCTGTCCATCAGCATAGCAAACAAAAAAGGACTCAAAGCTGATCCTTGGTGTAGTCCCACCTCCACCTTGAACTCCTCTGTCTGACCTACAGCACATCTCACCACCGTCATACTTCTCTCATACATGTCCTGAACTACTCTGACATACTTCTCTGCCACTCCAGACGACCTCATACAGTACCACAGCTCCTCCCTCGGCACCCTGTCATACGCCTTCTCTAAATCTACGAACACACAATGCAGCTCCTTCTGACCTTCTCTGTACTTTTCCATCAACATTCTCAAAGCAAAAATGGCATCAGTGGTGCTCTTACGGGGCATGAAACCATACTGCTGCTCACAGATCTCCACCTTCTTCCTAAGCCTGGCTTCCACTACTCTTTCCCACAGCTTCATTGTGTGGCTCATCAACTTTATTCCTCTATAGTTGCTGCAGTTCTGCGTGTCACCCTTGTTCTTAAAGATCGGGACCAGAACGCTTCTCCTCCATTCCTCAGGCATCTTCTCACTCTCTAAAATCCTATTGAACAACCTTGTTAGAAATTCCACTGCTGTCTCTCCTAGGCACTTCCATACCTCCACAGGTACGTCATCAGGACCAACGGCCTTTCCGCTCTTCATCCTTTTCAGAGCCTTCCTAACCTCATCCTTTCCAATCTCTGCTACTTCCTGCTCCACAACAACCACATCTTCCTCCCTTCTTTCCCTGTCATTTTCCTCGTTCATCAGCTCCTCAAAATACTCCTTCCATCTTTTCTGTACACTCTCCTGAGTTGTTAGCACCTTTCCATCTCTGTCCTTAATCACCCTTATCTGTTGCACGTCCTTCCCATCTCTGTCTCTCTGTCTGGCTAGCCTGTACAAGTCCTTCTCTCCTTCCTTTGTGTCTAACCTGTCATAAAGCTCATCGTAAGCTTTCTGTTTGGCCTTTGCCACCTCTCTCTTTACTCTACGCTGCGCTTCCTTGTACTCCTGTCTACCTTCCTCAGTCCTTTCTACATCCCACTTCCTTTTAGCCAACCTCTTCCTCTGGACGCATTCCTGTACTTCCTCATTCCACCACCAAGTCTCTTTACCGTCTTTCCTCTTTCCAGATGACACACCTAGCACCTTCCTACCTGTTTCCCTGATAATTTCTGCTGTAGTTTCCCAGTCATCTGGAAGCTCATCCTGACCACCCAGGACCTGCCTCAACTTCTGCCTAAATTCCTCACAAGTTTCTTCATTCTGTAGCTTCCACCACTTGGTCTTCTTTTCTGTTTTCCCTCTCTTCTTCTTCCTGACCTCCAGAGTCATCTTACACACCACCATGCGGTGCTGTCTGGCTACACTCTCTCCTACCACCACTTTGCAGTCAATAACCTCTCTCAAATGACCTCGTCTGCATAGGATGTAGTCCACCTGAGTACTCCTACCTCCACTTCTGTATGTCACTCTATGTTCCTCTCTCTTCTGGAAGTAAGTGTTGACTACAGCCATTTCCATCCTCTTCGCAAAGTCCACCACCATCTGTCCCTCCAGATTCCTTTCCTTCACACCAAACCTGCCCATCACCTCCTCATCACCTCTGTTGCCCTCACCAACATGTCCATTAAAGTCTGCTCCAATAACAACTCTCTCTCCTCTGGGGATACTCTCTATGACCTCATCCAACTCACTCCAGAATCTCTCCTTCACTTCTAACTCACAGCCAACCTGTGGCGCATACCCACTGACTACATTCACCATCACCCCTTCAATTTCTAACTTTAGGCTCATCATCCTGTCTGAGACTCTTTTCACCTCTAGAACACTGTTTACAAACTCCCCCTTCAGAATCACTCCTACCCCATTTCTCTTCCTATCAACACCATGATAGAACAGTTTGTATCCTCCTCCAATACTACGTGCCTTGCTGCCCTTCCACCTTGTCTCCTGCACACACAGTACATCTACCTTCCTTCTCTCCATCATGTCTGCCAGCTCTCTGCCTTTCCCTGTCATTGTGCCAACGTTAAGAGTCCCTATTCTCAAACCTATGTTCCTGCCTTTTCCCTTCTCTCTCTGGCCACGGACCCTTCTGCCTCCCCTCTTTCTTCGACCAACAGTAGTCAAATTTCCACCGACACCCTGTAGGTTAACAGCATCGGTGGCGGTCGTTGTTAACCCGGGCCTCGACCGATCCGGTATGTCTAAAGTGTTGTGGATGATTCGCATGGTTATTTTGGCAATTTTTACGCCGGATGCCCTTCCTGACGCAACCCTCTCTATTTATCCGGGCTTGGGACCGGCACAGAGGCAACTGGCTTGCAACCCCTGCGGCTAGATTGTAGCTCTGAATAAATGTAAGGGTTAATTTGAATATACTCGTCCACAATGAACTCCAAGGAGGAGTTTACCTAATATATTTTGTATGAGTTAAATGTAGTGCTTGACAGAAATAAATAAATATATATATAATCAAAAATTTAAATGTATTATAACTTGAGGGCTTTCTGGAATTCACTGTGCATTTTGTTGGCACTCAATACTTCCTTTTATCTTATTAATTATAAGAAATAATAGTTAAGGAAAAGCACTAAAATTAGGAATATCACATGCTAGTGTGCAGCAGAAAAACAAGTTCAAATCTTAGCTGCAGCCACAAAGAAATCCCAAAGCAGATCTTATTACAGCTTCTTTTCAATGACCGCCTATTAAAGTAGAATTTCACTCAAAAATAGGCTCTAAATGACCAAGGTCCATTAAATCTCAAAGATCTCATGGTTTCATACTCATACTCATGCTCAACAGAGCAAATTTCCCTCACACTACAGGATTACTGGAACTGCTTGTAAAGCTGCCAGCTCTGAAGTTAGCAACTCTCTACTTCTGTACTGGACCCTTAAATCCTTTCCATATATAATTTGTAAAACCTTCATTTTTCATAGAGCTAATTACTTACCATAACTTACTATGATTAACAGCCTTTTTACTTATTTACTGTAAATAGCTAAATAAAAGTTTGGGATGCCCTTGTAAGACCTGACACATATTTATCATGCATCACAACACGCCACACTACTGTCATGCACTGGTTTCCTGACCATAAATCAACGTCTATGTGATTAATATGCATGACACACAGTTTATACACAACACTGATCTTGTTTTATTTATCTTATTCGGATTAAAAGGTTCCAGAAATACCCTCAAGGTTTCACAAGCCCGCAAGAAGAGAGTGGTGCATGAACTTTGACCCTTAACACAATACAGTCAATTAGTCCATGAAATTGAAATGATAATTTGTCTGGTGGGTTTTCTTCAGCCAAGCCTAAATTTTATTCAGTCACACCTACCAGTTAAAAGTCAAGTTAAGTTTGTTTGAAAGGGGCGTGATTAGTTACAAAAGGGTAGAAATTTAGAAAACATGATGTTCGAAATCTGATGCAATGACTCACAAGTTGAACAACCGGTAGTTTGAATGGAAAAAACAATCATGTGATGTAAAACATAGATGAAATCTTTTGAATTTATGCCAAAAGAAGTGGCCATGCAATGTTTTTCTTTTTCAGTTTTTTTCTATAGTTGGTTTTATGAAGTTATGGTGATATAAACCGAAGGTTCCAAGGTCTGGAGACAGTTTTTTTTTTCAGCCACACCTGGAACATAAATTATTTCAGATGGGTCATACCTAAAACCTCAGCACGTCACCACTCAAAGAAAGTTAAAACTTTCTAGTGTAACAGGGTACCCTTCTGCAACACTTTGAGTTAATACTTCAGAATGCTTTTTTTACACACTGATATTTTTAAGAAAGGGCTGCATTTATTTTACTGAGAACCTCAACTTTCTAAGAGTTTGCCACTAATACACATTTTCCTCTTTATTTAGCTTGAATGAAATAAGACTCTCATCCTTTTTTACTTAACATTTGAAAGGAACCAGTACTTCAAAGAAGAGTTTTTGCACAGTTACACCAACTGAGAGGACAGCTAAATTGCACGCAGGGTAAACAGACAAGCTACTTATTATGTTTACCAAGCAAGAAACACATAACTCACCTCAGGTCTTCGGAGAATTTGACTGAACCCCTGAGGTAAAAAATTAGGAATATTTTCTAAATTATGTAAAAAAAATGTATTGCAACAAATAGTAATAGTTGCAAATACAAATAATCCAATAGATGGTTTAACATATAAACTTTTAAAGTAGAGTGTTACCTCATATCATGCACATAGTAAAATTGTAAAAGCAAATTTAACTGCTCGAAAATCCATGTAAAAACTTTAAATTAGGACAGCAAAAGAACTTAATTAATGCCGCTCTTTACTTGCTGACAATTCCTCTGGAGTTATGAGATTAAACCACTTCATTAGTGTCTGGGGAGACAACAGACAAGATGAGAGAGGAAGAGCTTGGGGGCAAGAGAAATAGGGAGTAAGTGCCTACTTTGTTAGTATTTGAAGGCTTCCAAAGCAGTAATCATAACACGGAAAAAATTTAATTATTTTCTAAGAAAGCCAGAGGTCGTCGAGAGCGTGCCTGATAGTGATGGGTGACAATATAATAGACCACAGGTATCGAAAGAGCACGATTTTAAATTGGTATTTAAAACTGAAGTGGCTTGTCTGAACACATCTAGACTCCTTCCTAAACGTGTCAGCTGCAATTGCACCTCCTGATCCCGCCTTGCAGGATATGACAAATTTGATTAGAGAAAAACTGCGTCACTGTGCATCATCATGCAATCTGACAGCCTCCAGTAATAAGCCTGAGGTACTGAGAGAATTTTAAAAGTAATTAAGCCACTGCTGTGGTTTGCACTTCCCCAGAGATGCTAAAACTGTCTTTCACCAAACTCACACGACTCAAGCATGTTTTCCTCTGAATGACTTCATGTTTGCATCATGGAAATTATTTTTGCAGTGGTTTGGATAATAGATAGCAAGTGACAAAGTAGAAAATCTGCTTTATTCGGATGAATACTCCTACTTTTACTTTAATTAGCATTGGTTTCGACGTTTAAAATGCGCAGAGAGGTATCTCACTCTAAATGTGACTCCTCTTGCATTGGCTAGAGTGACACACAAAGGCTGCCTATAGTAGATAAACTACCTTGATTCTGCACATCTCAGTGTACTAGTGCCAACACAGCTCATGAAAAGCTCCCGTTCTGGAAGAGTGATCAGCACTTCCACTTAAAACTGGACTCCTGAAGGATGGATTAGGCCTAAAAACAAAACTCCAACTTTTTTCAACCTTATTTATCTTCATCAACTAAAAACTCACTCCAATGACAATGGTGTTTTTGGTGTTTTTAACATGTTCTTGTAGCATTTTTCTCATAATGGAGGATATATATTTATATATATAGAAAGAAATTCAGCTTAAGTTGCATTTCTGAGTATTTCTATCTTTAAACTCTGAATCAGTAGTAGACAAAAAAATCTTGTAGCGGTGACGTAGGTGCTACAATTGGCGAGTCACAAGCTCCGTGCTCTGCCCTTTTCCTGATGCATCCACTTGAAGACAAATAGATCCGTGAACATCTTTTCTTTTCCTCGTCCGAGCTGGCTCTGCCACAGAACTGTACAGCCGGATAGCTCTGATATTGCTTTACTTTATCGTTACTTTAGTAATATTAGGTTGGGGTTTTAAGAGGCTAGGGGGAGAGCATGTAAACAGAGGGATGATGGGAAGTGGAGGCAGGATTATTCCACGCACAACTCAGAAGCGAATTTCTAATTAATTATTTCCAAGAAAACAACAGTTGTTAATTTTTTTTCTATTTTCCATCTAAACTATCTAACCTGTATAATTAAAATTAAAAGACCACTGGTAATGCTTTGAAAAAAATATCAAAAGATGATTGGAGTAAGACTTTAAGACTGTTTTCTCGATCAACCCCTTTGTGGTCAATTTAAAAGGTCTCTTCATCTGATTAAAATCCAAAATCTATTTTTATTACTTTTCATTTTCTGTGATATAATACAAGAGAAAAACAAACCCATAGAAATTTCAATAAGCTTTTCATGAATTGACATTTAGACTGAGCTACCCCAAACAAAGCCGTGTGGCTGGTGGCATGGGGCTTCTAACAGCATTTGCTGAGCAGCTTGATGCTTGCAAGCTGTTTTACAGCGACTCGCTCGAAAAATGTCACGAGTAAGCTGAAGTTTTCCAGTAAGCGGGTACAGGGGATGCATTACCATCACCCTCTAATCTCTAATCACCGTTTGACCCATGGCTCAGCTCTAACCAACTTCTAATCATGACAGGACACATATGGCAGATAGTTATTTAGAATAATCAGTTGCTGTGGTGATGACTGATCCTAGGGGCCGTCACACCATGGTCATGTTCAGCTCAGTGGTTAGAAGTAGTTTACGCTTCTAAAGTGCTGGGGATTAAGGATGTACATTATCACTTTAATCTCCTCTTCAACCTCTTCCATCAGCCAAGCAGCCCCCGCAGAGATGCACCCACAGCCACTCAGCGGATCTGCATATGGCCACAAACAAATGTATGTTTCCCAGCTCATGTACTTTAGGAAAGCATCCAGTGCAAACAGAGGATTTCATTCTCCCAATAGTGCCGTCCTATCTCGGTAATCCACTTCAATCCTCATCTCCGTCGGCTCCCTCTGGTGTCTCTAAGTGTACGGCCGACATACTCTCCGCTGCATGAAATATGAAATTGCTACGCATCATAACCGAGAGGCAACAGCAAGATTAGTCACTTTGGGTCTCTGATGTGTTAAGATTGAATGCCTGGGTCCAACCGCGGTTTGGTAGACTGGAGCGTACCACTCGACTGCTCTGTGCTTGAGCACGACTCTCCAAAGCTACTACGTTGACTATAAGACCCCCCCTGTTGCATGCTTTAAAACAGTGCAGCATGAGCCATGAATTAAATAAAACTGCAAACCACATAGTGTTTTCTTCTTTTTATTGGCGGATTGCAAACCAATTAAAGGCGAGCAGACTCCCACCTGATGTGATGGAGTTTTTTACTCACATATGGCACAGGTTGAGGGTGTGAAGCTCCATGCATGTGCTGGCCAGAAGAGGAGCAGTCAATTAATTGTGCTCTGTGTTGCATTTCCCACCATTGTAAATGTGTCTCTATGGATAAAAGCATTTGCTAAATTACTAAAATGTAGCGTAAATGTGCCTGATGGAATTATAATTTATGTGCCTAGTGCACATTATCAAAATGTATTTCCGTGATTTGGAATGCAGTCTGAGCACAATCATTCAACTCATCCAGTCCATCTAGTAAGAACAAATCCCCTTAGACCGAAGCAGCAAGCACACCAGATCAGACATCAGTGAGGAATTTACACTCAGGAAATGAGTCGGCTGCTTTTGATATCTGCTTGACGTACAAAAAAAAAAAAAAAAAAAAAAACTGAAATGAAATGAACAAAAATGTTGTACAGAATGAAGCAAACACTGTGCCTTATATGTCTTTAGTGTCGTGACAAAGAGTTACGAATCTGTCTTACATGTTATTTAAATGTGGGAAGATTTTTTTCAAGCTTGACTGAAGTAAAACAAAAAATATGCATCATAATGTCACTAAAGTTGTCTTTTTGATCAGCAGAGGATTAAATAAGCAGCATGTGCATTCAGTATGTGAAAGAATTAGGAAAGTGGAGGCAAAGTTCTCAAAATAAACAGTTATTTATGTGCACATAAACCTGAAGAAAGGTGCTGCGCACGTAAATGCATGTGTTAATGAAAGATGTTCCTTTCATTGACAACTCTTGGTGATCAAATGGAACAGCCATCATTTTGATGTTCGCCATTTCTCATATACATTATAAGCCATTAAATGTTTTATCACGCAGTATTTTGCAGGCAGAACTTTAAGTACAGAAGAGCAAAATTATAGCTTTGGCAGATCAAATGTATCTATAACTTTGTCGTCATTATTTTGACTTTAGAAAAAAAAGGAAAATACCACCACTAAAGTGTACAACAATAGTTCAGTTAGCACAGAGTGATGTCAGGTTTATTTTGAATTGTTTTGCAAGTTCATAATTTTAATAGCTATCAGTTGTTAAATTATTGGGTTTTTCTATAAAATATGTTTAAGAATGAACATGTAAGGAACCGAGATTGGCTTATGTACATTAGTTTTCCATTTGAAGCTTAGGTAGTAACATGCTCAACAAATCTATTCAGTTTGGTGGAAAGTGCCAATTTGCAAGTTGTGGTCAAAGTGCTGCACTAAACCCCAAAATCATCAAACAGAACTTTATTTTTTTTACTTCCTTTGCCAAATTAGTTAAGTCCAGATGATACCAACTATACCAGATCGTCCAATTGGCCAATATGAGAGACCAACAGATTACATTGAAATGGTTTGTACTGAGCATCATGTGACAACAAAACCACCTTTAAATGGAATTGTAGGAGAAACTTTCAGCAAAACCAGATTTGGTAAGAGCAACAACCTGCTTTGAGGTCAGGGAGGCCAGGAAATAGACAAAAAAAAAAAATGAAAATGAACAAAACATTATTTGATAATTAAGGTACGTAGTTGGCAGCAGACTAATTGCATAGTTTCACCAACTCTTTAGTAAGGAATATACATGTCAATATTTTGGTCCAATTTGACACAATTTAACATGAAAGGAAATGAAAAATGGTGATAGATATTGTGTCAACGAATGCTGGCAGTGACAAGAGCAAAGAATGACCTATTGCCTGTCTCATTCTTTTTGCATTTACAACTTCAAATCTGATCCCTGACACCACACAGTCAGATGTCATGGTGCCTTGAATCTAATTGAACCTAAACATCACATTTCTTATAAAATATATTGCAATATTTGATACATGAACACCAATTACCACGAAGTAGCAAGTTTCCTATATCTAAACACTGAAGGTTTACCTGTTTAATCTACTGATATGCTGAGAATTCAAATCTCATACATCTCTCCAATCCTTGACCTGCTTCAGAAAGTGTGACAGTAGCTGTCGCACTTCAGCCATTTAAAATGTAGAGCGCACCACCCTCATTTTCTCTCAACCGGATGACTGATGGGGCTTGACCCAGAGGTGAGCGGTGTCAGCCTATCATAGCACAGGTCATCACACTAACTCCCTAACCCCTCATCCAAAGCCTGTCATCTCCATGCAGCCTCCTCCCCTACATCCACCAGCGCTAGGCGACACTGCACTCTGTGACTCAAGAGTTTCTCTCTTCGTCTCCACCACATTTGCAATAAATCAATGTAAGCTGAAGGGCTTTAGAAATAGTGTGAGTCTGACTGATTTCTTGTGTTAGCACATTGTAGAAGCCTGTGATGAGAAGCTGCAAGGTTCTCTTCTTAAGTGAAGCAAGCTGCAAGGGACTGAAACTATGTCTGGATTTACAAAAGGAATCTGACCCAAAGCAAGACTGAAAAACAAATCTTAAGATTTGTCTGGCTTTATTTGAAGATAATAGTTTCTGTCTTTGCAGTGTTAAAACGTTTTTTTCTTCCCTTTTTTAAGTAATTTTGTCATCAAAACCAAGCTGTAGCATCCTTTAATGGCAAATTTATCCTCATGCACAGTTCATCTATTAGTCATTGCATCTCCAGGAAGGATTTGACAAGAGGTGGCAGACAAATGGCTCAGACACGGAGTTGCGCTGACAAGCTCTATGTGGGCTTAGACTGGTGGTAGACATTCCTAAGTAATCTGTTAGCATGGCAGGAGAAGTCAATTTAACATTTCCAAAGCAAATTAAAGATGAAAGGCAAAGGCACCATGCAGAAAACATTGTACAGTAAGTTTCCATGTAAGGTTAAGCAACATGCTTATTTTGAGTTTTGACAATTCAACATGACATCTCTTTAAACCCTCGCTGCTGTCTTGATTCAATGCAATCCCCTAAAAGGATAAAGACTGAAAGTGAACAGAATAACAATTATGTATAGGAGGTTTATGCCAAGAGATGACTAGCCAAGAGACTAGCCACTAGATTAACTAGTCAACATCTAGGTTTTCCTGGATCCTTAAGATCCTCAACAAATAACTTGTTTTACAAACTCCACAGCTAATCGCCTATAATTGGTACAAAATTGCGTTGCAAGCCTTTTAACAGGAACCAGTAAAAGAGCTCATATTTCATTGGTTTCATCTTCTTTACATTGGCTACCTATCTACCTTAGAACTGATTTAAACTTTATGTATTTTGGGATTTTTGATGGCCGGGTCCTCAAATGTGTTTCCCAACCGTTGGTACAAAGTCTCCTGCCGTCCCCTTGGGACTCTGGTCTGAACTTACTTAAGGTCCCTAAAGTTACGCTCACTACACCCTCGGTAGCGTGCGTTAAAGCAACTATTTTCAATGATAGGTCTATCTAAATGCTCATATATGCATGTTTCAACCTTTCACATTTCAAAACTCTCGCATTAACGCGTCGCTAAGGAAGTTTCCACAACCATTTTTGGGCTCTATGACCAAAACACACAGCCATTGAACCCGCATTGCAAGTTAAATCAGTTCAGCTTTGACCAATCAGGGCCTCAGATTTGGTATTGACACATGGCGAGTGTTTTCCTTTTCATCCACAGAAGTGCCAACTATTTGAAAATTGATCATGGAGGAGAAATGAATTATATCGGTATCTGTCCGGACGGAATTATATAACTCCAAGTCTTTCATATATCGGAATAGAGCTGTGAAAGAAAAAAACCCTGGAGCAAGATCTGCTAGATTTGCACCACTCAGACATTTTTTACTAAGCTTCTTCCAACTGTAGGCGGTGGACATGCACTAGTAAACAGTAGAAAATGAAGAAGAAGAGAATAAATGAGCATCTCCCTGCATGTTTACTGTGAACATCATGGGTGAAGCGTGCATTCAAGAATGCACATTTCTTGATCCTGTTAAACAGCTTTTAACTAAAAGAGATTTTAGTTAGTTGTACTTTACTCTGGTTTGTGTTACTGTTTTAATCTTGTTCTGTTTTATTATTTTTTTCCTTTGCAAATCCCTTTGTGATTTTATCTGTGAAAGTTGACCTTCAAATAAATCTCACTTATTTTGCTTAACTTTATCTGATCTATTTTACTATTTCAATTGCACTTGAGTTTTCATTCCCATGGGATTGTTACATTCAAGAGACCCAAGAAATAGTTAAAATTAACAGTCAAGATAAATGTTATGGTTCTACTGGAGTACTTTATATTTTCTGCATAAAATAAAATGCATTTTCTATTATTTGAGTCACCTTTTTTGCCATCAGATATACTCTCAGTTTATTAGAGCAACTGCTGGTTCCACTCTGTCCGATCTTTTTAATCCTTTGAAAAGCCATCGCTGTTAAACCACAGGCAAGTGAACTAAATAATACAGAATTTCAGTTGTGATGTTGTGTTTTTGCTGGGGAACCATTTTTCCAGGCAGCCATGAGACGTAGAAAAAACCAGCCCAATACAATGACAGAGCAAGCTCCCATTTGGGAACAACACACCTATATCAGCATCAATCTCCCGCTGGCCAACACACCCCAGTAGCACACTAACAGCTTCTATGTAACAACTTCAAAGAAAACAAAGAGCCAGAGGTCTCGAAACAACCTTCAAACTCTTCAAACTCCAATCCGATCAATCAAAAGTGTAATACATTGGAAAATGTTGGGGGTTTCAACTATAGCTAACAGGACCCAGAAGACTGATTCACTGCTGCAGCCTCCCTAATTGTAGTTTTTTGATAGGACAATATGGACTTACACAAATTTAGACAGACTTATTTGGCATTTGCTGCAGCTCAATCATTTTTCTGTCGGCCCTGCACTCTTCAGGGGAGTATCCAGACTGGGGTGTTCTGATAGGGAGAAATGCAAAATGGTTGCAACAGCTGCTTTTTTTTTCGAGCTTGGAGTCATAAACTAGTATTGATAAAAAGGGAGACAAACATGAGGAAGTGGAAAAACCCCGCCATTAAACAGTGACTTCTGGTTAAGCTTGTGTGATTTTGCAGAGTGCAGTTCTCCAAATCAGTGAGGTAAATTATGTACCACGGTCACTCATGTGTTATTTTACTTGAAAAGGTTTGGTATCTGCTTCAAATTTTACAAAATTTCAAATCACATTGTGTTTAATAATAGGAGTACACTGCATTTGCTCTTAGCTCAATGAGATAAATAACTTTATTTTATTTATTTTTTCATATTTTTGTGAGGGGGTGGTTGTGGACATTGAATGGGTTTTATAAATATTTTTTGTGACATGTCTTTCTTTCTGCTTTTATAACTAATTATATTTTCTGTGTAAAGCACTTTGAATAACACGAGTTGGAAAAGTGCTATACAAAAAAAGTTTTATTCTTTTTATTTCATTTGATTTAATGCTTAATACTTAATTCTGTCTGATAAAAGTTATTAACCGGATAATGATAAATCATGTAATAAAATGGTTACAGTAGAACTAAGGTAGGATTAATATAAGTTTGCTTCCTTCCACTCCTTTTCAAGCAATATTTATCAATATGTCTGATTATCCTAAGTTTGATTTGTCATTGAATGAATGTTTAACTAATGATTGTATTGTTTTTGTGTATTATTCTTATTTGATTGTTTGAAATAAACCATTTCAAAATCAAAAAATCAAAATCAAAATGCAATGATTTCATTTTAGCAACACAAACACTTTTTCCCCATTCAGAGGTAAAAGAGTAAACCAACACAAAGAGTAGACACCTTTTACGTTATTTCAGTGTGATAAGTAGTGACATCTATGGCCAGACTTGAGTAATTGAGGACAATCTGAGGGCAGGACAGGCGAGAAGCCCATGGCCGCAGTGTGCCTCAATGTGGGCGGGATTAAATATATTGCACTCCGCCCACTGTATGTGATTCAACTTGAATGCGGCATATTTGATTATCACCCTAAGTAACAACCATTTGAAGCGGGTTTCAATGTGTCTTTTGAAGTCATTTTGTTGTTCCTCTATATGTTTAATGCTACAAAACTAAAGACAATTTTTGACAAACACAGCATTAGTTGTGTGTGTCTGTGTATTTGACCAACATAAACTAAAGTATCTTTGTTTTTTGTTTTTTTATCTTTTCTGTGTGTGCATGCCCAGAAAAATTCCATTTCAGCAGAAAGTCTAGGTCTGCAGTAATCAACATTTCTATACCCAGTCTCATTTAGATTTAGATATTGCATAGAAGTGCAGAATTCACCCAAGAAACAGGACACACAAAATATGTAATAACTATGAGCTCTGGAGCTGCAGTGACTGCAGGAGGTCAGCAACAAGCACTGGAATAAGATGTTAGGGGAATAATTTAGAAAACCCAATGCTTTTCTGCTCATAAAACGTTGCTTTTTTCAAACAAAGAAATGATCTTTTTCACTGATTCACCAAAGCTAACAATAGAAAAAAAGATTAGTTTTCCTCTTTTTCTGACTGGTTCAATGCTTGGATGTTTTAAACTCAAGGATCTGGAATAACAAAGCCCACTATTATTGAGGTCTAGCTCATTTATTTAAATGTGTCACTTTCCCTGAATAATGACACTTGCTCTCCCCGTATTACATTTTGGAGGAAAAATAAATAATGGATGTTAGTGGATAAGTATGTTAATATATTAGCCATGAGTTTGTCATGACTGTGCAGCAATAAATATATCTTGATGCTGATTCCCCGTTGGACTGTCTAACTCTCACTACATTTAATGCTTGTTGCGGGTCTCTGTGTCCCAAAAGTTGGATACATTCCCTATGCTTCTGCCAATCATGTGACACATTTAATTCATTTTCTTCAGTGTATTGTACATTAAATTCTGATCTTTTGTTCAATTGTCTGTAACTGTCATACACTGTAAAAAAAGACAAGGTTAAATATAGTCTTTGTAGTTAATTTGCTGCCTGTTATATGCAAGAATCTTAGAAATACAAGCTACTGTAATCATTTGAAGGCTGTTTTGTTCCAAAAGATTTTATTAAAAAATAAATTGTTTACCAAGTGCAGGATTTGTAGCATGAATTATAGGTGTTTTTTTATTATGAATAATTCACACCAATAATTTGGCATTGCTGGTTTGCTTGATTTGTTCAAAGAAATCCACTGATTCATAAATATAAACAGAAGATTGAAAATCCATTTGAGGATAAAAACTTAAATGCACAACTTACAAAGTAAATATCAAATTTTGTGTTATTTTACAATATATTTTGTTACAGCTGCATTACATTTTTACCTTAAAACTGCAATAATCTCAGCAAACAGCATCGCATTAGTGTGATATGATGTAATGATTGCCTTCTCTTTCTGAAACTCTGATGGAGTCAACTGTCAGAAAAGTGTTGAAGCTAAAACCAAATATGATACAAAGAAAATTGTGAAAGCATCATCCATCCACCCATTCATCCATCTTCCAAACCAGCTTTGTCTTTCAGGGACATTGGGTTGCTGGAGCCTATGCTAGCTACTATTGGGTGATGTCAGGGATAAAGTTATGAGGATGTCAACAGAATTCAAAATCCTTGTTAAATATATACTGGGGGTGCAACGATTACTACACTTAATCGATTAATCAATTTATATTCTTACGATCCAAACAGATCAATCCGTCTGAGGCAAGTTGTTATCAACCTAATTATAAAATCATCTCAAAATGAAATAAATTAAATTGATATTGGAAAATAAAAATAAAAAGTTACATAACAGCAGACAACACACATGGCTGCTATCGTTCCAGTCAAATGAGTGGAAACAGTAAACTATACAAAGACATGTGACCACAGAGTAGTAGAATGTCATAATAATGTTCCAGTTGTATTATTATGAAGTGGAAAAATTAACAGTGGGCTGAACTTTATTAGTGTGAACAGGTTGACTGTTAATTCTTGTTTATTGTTTGTTTGTTCACATCTTGCAATAAATACAGTAATCTGGAAAACTTCCCCTGCACTGTTCAGTACCCAGGTATTTATCTCTGAGTCACACCGGTTGAAATTTTTGGCAAAAGATGTCCTGGATCGTATCGTCAACCACAAATTATGATATGAATCTAATCATCGTTAAAACAAATATGTTATAAATAATAATGTCCTATATTATTATTTCATTCCATAAAGGTTCTTAAACAGGGAAAAGAAACAATATATAGTTCTGGAAGTGAAAAAGTTGGAGTATCTAAAGAGCCCTTCACAAGTGGGGCAAGATCAGAGAAAGGGAAATGATGGGCAGATTAGGGCAGCATCTGTTGCAGTGAAGAGGAGATGTGTCAAATGGCTAAGCTGTTGATTTATTTCTTCATCTGCATTCCAGCCTTCTCCTACGGTCATGAGCTCTGGGTATTGACAGAAGGAACGGGACTGAGCATACAATCGACTGGAAAGAGTACTTCTCCAAAGGGTGGCTGGGCTCATGCATAGGGATAGGGGTAAGCAGCTCAGTTCTGTAGATGAATTCCCAACTTTTCAACACTGAATAGCGACAATTGTTTAGGGAGATGTTGTCAGGATCCTTCCAGGACACCTTCCAGCAAAGAGGCTTATTTTTATTTTATCTTTATTTATTCTGGGAGAAGGTCTTGAAGCACAACTAAGATCTAAATTGGAAAGATTATGCATATAATGG
Organism: Oryzias latipes; assembly: GCF_053564925.1. Taxonomy (NCBI): domain Eukaryota; kingdom Metazoa; phylum Chordata; class Actinopteri; order Beloniformes; family Adrianichthyidae; genus Oryzias; species Oryzias latipes. Next base: position 26,199,544 of record NC_136248.1, on the reverse strand, counting down.
CCAAGTATAACACTGTATCTAACTGAATAAATGTAAAACCAAAAAAAGTCTGGCCTTGTAAAAATGTGAGGATGATTGTATGGATGGATAGAATATTTGGTTTAAATTGTAATGAACTCGGCAAAACCTAACAAAGGATACAAGTATTGAAAAGCTTAGAGCCTAAAATGCTGAATTAGACAACACCAATGCAGCCGATTTAAAAATGATAATAATAATAATAATAATAAAAGGTCCCAAATATTTGTTAGTTTGACTTCTAGATTGAAGCTCATCTATAAAAATACCTGAAGCTAGGTCAGTTCAAAACACACATCCAGCCTAGTTTCTACACCCTTTTTTCTCAGCTGTTTGATTTATTAACCTACAACTGAAGTAGTTTCATTTCAACCTTTTCATTTTATTTTGTCTTTGACCAGAAAATTGTACACATACTGGAGATTGATTGACAGGTAAGTGTCAAATCAGCACCCTGTGTTTTTTAGTGTTTACTCTATTTTACTCTGGAAAATAGTGGGACTCTTTCCAAGGTCAGGTCATGCCAAAGACTGTAAAAATGAGGCTTAATGCTCCCCCCCCTGCATGGCATGCACCAAGAAGAATTGGATTATGGGTGGGTAAAGTTCAGTGTTTACCAAGTGCTCACTGCTCCCTCAGGGGATGGCTTCAACACAGGAAAGAAATTCCACAAACTCGGTTTTGCGACTAAAGGAAGCTCTGTAACTTTGTTTGTCCTGCCTATTTGGTCATTTTTAGAGAAGGTCGTTTTAAATCAACCCAAAATTGCCCTGTAGAAACCAATTAGTCACATGACCAAATCTAACATCAACTTTTATACTGTTTCCATCTAGTACAAGCCTCTGCGAAAAGAGTATAGGAAGTATAGGAAGGATATTACAAAATATTTAAACAATAATTTTAATGACTTTAATGTTTAAATGTATTAATATTTTGGTTTGCCCTTGAGGAAACTCTTGGTGCATGCCCCCTAAATATGCAATCACGTTTCTTTCCATTAGTAGTTTGGGCTGTAAAATGTCTTTCTTTGCCTCACAGGAAAACAAATAATGTAATAGGTCAAGTTACTGTAAAGCTAACTGATCTTAATGTAAACCAATGCTGGAGTTGTCAGCTTCGCTGTTTTAAGGTCACCTATGACTCGCTGTCAGGCGTCCTATGTTATCCTGCAGATCCAAGAGTGAATGTGTTTTTTTTTAAAGACTTTACTCCACATCGCTGGATATATCTCTGCATACGTAATAGGCCGGGTAAAATAAGTGTTAATTAAACTCATAAATATTGTACAACATTTGGGTCTGAGTCTAATCAATGCTTCTTATAATATCTATGTGCTCCTAAATCCCAGAAAGCAATCACAAAGGAAAGTGTGCCCACTCATATGACACCTTTTGTTGATTAAAATTGTGCCCAGGGAACAGAAAGAAAGAAGGAACTGCTATAGAGTTCTTCAGGAAGTCGTGAAATGTCACATCCCTATTTGATCCAGACTCTTGCATTACAAGTACAGAGCTCTTTACCTCTTTGATAGAAATCACCAGACGGAAATTGAACACTTCTTAGCACACGAGTGAAGTAAAATGGTTTCGGCTAGTTGTCCATCAAGATGACAGAGCCGTTTCGCCCTTATCCCTTGCTTCACGGCTCTGCCTCATCTCCAACCTACTCTTCCACTTCCATCTGCCCACCTCTTATTTACCTGTCAAAAGTGATTTCCAATTTATTTCCAATAATAATTGGAACAGAAACTCAACGAATGGGGACATTATAAGTCTTTCAAAGTCTTTCTTTTGATTTTACCCTCATAGCAAACAGCAGCTGCTGACTCATGCATGTTGAATTCCCTATTCAGCCCGAGTTCCCTCTCCACCACACTTCTAGCTCTACTGCACTAAATTTCTTGACCATGAGGTCTTCTTCTTGACACAGCAGTCAATACTCACTGTGGAATGGAGAGCATGGCGTTCCTTGTTTTATTTCATCACAATGCCATTCATAAGTCTTCATGTAATAAGGTGATAGACATGTTTTTGTTTTGTTTTTAAAAAAAAGGTTTAAATGTTCCTATAACAGTTTTATGATCATTATTTCCAAGATGCTTCTTTGCAAGTAAATTTTAAGTATCAGTTTTCGGATATGCAACAGCTAAGAGGGTGATCATATAATAAACTGAAGTCTGAGAGACAGGAATCTTTCCTGTAGAGAGAAAATCCAAACCACTGTAAAAAGCAATTATTCAATTGTTCTGACGTGACTTTTATGAAGAGTACATGTCATGCTAAGCGGTTCTAGGATAAAAAAAGTGAAAACACAAACATGTTTTCTGCACATGCCAACAAATTGGGCAACAATGATTTGCTTACATAATCAATTACAGCTGCTGACAGATTTTTTGTATATTTTAGTATTTTTCTGTAGTAAATTAAATGTGGTGTTTTATTAGGGTACTTGCTACAGGAGTAGCAAGAGTGTAATGGAAAGACAGGAAGGTAGAAAACCTAGAAAATTAAACTTAAGACAAAAGCAAATAGTTTCTTTTTTTATGAGAAAATTTCATGAGATTAAACTAACAAAGGGACTGATGAAGATTTATTCTTATTGGCAAAAAAAAACTCAACTATGTGAGTCTTCAATTAAAAAAAAATAAAAAAGAACAGGATACTTTTATCAACCTCCTCAATTTAGCTGAAACAAAACCAAGATGCAATACAATCAAAACTTCACATTTTGTTTGAAAAACTGTAGAAACTTTCCTGTCAAAGTGATCACAAGCGAGGACCGACAGGCAGAACAGGAATTTGCCTGCTATCAATTCTGGGGTAGAGGAACTCCAATTCAAGGCTCATAATTTCTCTGTTACTTTACATTTCCTTATCGCTGTGAGCAGCAGGTTGTGAACAAACTACTACCGTCGGGGTTACAGGGAGCAGAAATGAACTTCCCCCAGCTTGGTATTGGGGGTATCCCATTTGGGCAGAGCAAAAAGCCATCCGGAAGGCACTTTGAGCAAATTACAACTCCTTCACATCCAGACAAGCCGGCTGAAGCGCTTTGGACATCTAGTGACAAAGCCTCCCGGACTTCTCTCTTACGAGGTCTTATAGGAAAGTCAAACTAGGGTGACCCAGGAAACGCTGGACAGATTTTTTTTTTTATTTCTTTGACTGAGATGGCCTACAAATTAAATTTTCGCTTTTTTCACACCAAATTCAGTTTCCGATTTTAATCTATTCTTTCTTCATCCCTATATTAAAAAAATACAAATACCTAAATATATTTAACAAAAGGAACTGAATTCAATCTGCAACTAAATACAAACTACTAAAAATGCTTGTATAACAATGTGCCATTGCAAAAAATAGAAACATTGCACAATGTGTTTGCAGCTAGACGTACATAATTACAGGCTAAGCAACATTTTAAAAGTCCTATTTCAAACATAAATTTATTGCAAAGTCAGCAAGCACATTCTTGCGGTTTTCTTTTTTTGTTTGTTTGTTTTTTCTACAAGTTCAAACTGATTTTGCAGCATGCGGCTTATTGCTCCAAATCGGAAGTTGCAAAACCGAACCAGTTCCATTTAACTGAAGAAACTTTTCCTTTCTTGGAAACAATTTCCTCTTTACATGCTGTCTTTTTAACAACTGCACACTTCTCCAAACAACAGAAGCCCAAGAGAGCAGGGTTCTAAGGAAAAAAAATCCATAGTCCCAAAATAAATTGCAATAAATTATCAATTTATTGCCCAGCCCTAATGTTCTTCGACAAAAATACTAAGACTGGCCACAATTACAACCTACTTAAGAACAGGTCAATGGGTGGAGTTTATAATGAATTGTAAGTGTACAAATGTAAAAATAAAATAAACCATGTTGACAAAAACACATCAGGGCTTTTTTATTGTGTAAGTTTTTTCCTAGGAAAGAACTGAAAACTGAACTCTACAGTTGTTGCCATTGGAAAGTGGAAAAGGGCCTTTCAGGAAATTCCCAAATGTCGATGAGGTTTATGCAGCCATATATGTACTTTAGAGACTTGTGTACAAAATGATAATGTAATACCAGTTTTACAGGTAAGAAAAAACAAAAAAATTTCCCTTTACAGGAAGTGTTTGTGCTTCCTTTCAGTCATAGTGGCAATTTCAAGTTTGGTTAGGATTTAGGCATTTCCGGTTCAGATTCAGACAGTGCAGGCTTTAGACATAAGTACCAAACAAAGAATGAACTGGATTACTGCTCCTGTCTGAGGCTGAAGCTGTGTTCTCAATGCCATTACCTGAAGTTGAACTGAGTGAATTTGATGGCTTATGAAAGTATAGATCTGACTAAATTACTAGAAATTCCATGGAAGGTAAGGTAAACATTTTGACGGTGTTGCAGGAAACAACACAACCCTCAGGAGTGAACCCAAGACAAAACAAACTATAGGAGACAATGGCCATTCAGGACTCTAAAACTTTTTTCTTTCATTCCATTTTCATTCTTTAAACTTATACATATTATTATTTATTTATTTATTTTTTGTCAGGTGTTTAGATGCTCATCCACAGAACACAAAGGCACTACCTGCTTTTGAGTGTCTAAAAGATTCTAATACTTTGGCACAATATTTTTCAGCACCAAGTTGGTGCTGGTCTCCGTCAATGGCCATAACAAAAGAAATACATATAAGGTGTGGCTACATGGCTCAACAGTTTCTCCAAATATACTTTTGGGGATCTTTGGTAGTGATTGTCATGTACTATGCCTCTTCTCACTTCCTGATGAATAATATGGCCCCCTGACCTTCTGTAATACTGGCCAAGTGAGTTGTGTGTATCATAATATGAAATCAGCAAAAACAGCCTAATAAGTAGCAATAATTTATTATTAACTTTATTAAACTACTTCAAGACCCATTGCGATTATTTTTTTAATGTATTTTTTTTTGTCATGACAGAGGACTAGAATTAAAGAAAAAATAATCTACTTGCAGTTCTAAATATTTCTATTAACTAGTTGTGAATCAGGAGCAGACAATAAAATGCCGTTAGAAAAAAGACTTCAATCTACAAGCTCCCTGCTCTGCTCCATTCTGATGCATCCACTTGTAGACAACTAGATCTATGTACGTCTTCGTTTTCCTCGTCTGAGCTGGCATCTGGCTCAAAACCGTACAGCTCCAATTTTGCTCGCCATTTTTGTTGCACCAGAAATGTTAGGTTGGGGTTGTAAGCTAGAGGTTGTAAAAGGGGGCAGGCTTACTCCACACCAGTGGTCCCACTCACAACTCAGTAGCAAATTTATTGAACTACTGCTGCTCTGCAGAAACAATGTTCTAGAAAACCATGTTGGCTAAAAACGGTATAAATTTTTCATAATTAAAAGACAACTGGGAACACTTTTACATAAGTTCAAAAGAAGATCAAAGTGGGACTTTGAGTTGTAATATTTCCAATGTAATTTTTATTTGTATTATTTTTTTATTTAAAAAAAATCATTTTTTTGTTATGTCATTTGAAAGGTTGACTGATCCATATATCCAGTACAGACCACAAAGGTTTGGACACACCTTCTCATTCAAAGGAATGGGAAGGTGTGTCCAAACTTTTGGGCTGTACTGTATGTTACAATAACATGACAATAAGTCAAACTGTTCTTTTTGGTCCTTTAAGTACAAAGAAGTAAACAGTCTGTGGGAAAATATGTTAGTTTTTTTTTTTTTTTTTTTAATATTTGATTATATAAGCAATCAAATCTGAATTTTATATATAGTTGTCATCAAAGACAAAGTGTTAATATTTTTAAAAGCGGATGATTGGTGTGTTTTCATGCAGCAGTCTCTGCTTCGGCTAATCCTAAATGGTTTGATTTGGCACTTCAACAAATAGCGCTACACCCCTGCCCAAATGGGACCTTGTGTGATTCATACCATTCATACCATTCATCCCACCTCATCCTTTCAATCTGTTAGTTTAGTCTTGTTTCTACACCCCGGCTCTTACAGTACTCAGTTTTTTTTCTATTCATCTGCTTTTATTGAGCTTTCTTTCTTTCTCGTCACTCTCCTCCCCTGCCTCCGCCACTTCTCTCAAGGCCTTTCAGCCACCAGACAACTGACACTGAAAGGTTCTGTTCCCATGTGTCAGCAAGAGATATGGAAAGGGAGAAAATGAGAAAAAGACATTAAAAAAGAGCATGAGACAGACAACAAAGGCAAACAGAGAATAAGAAAGGTCAAAAACACATGGGACATTTGTTGTGACATGCAACCTTCAGATTGAAGTCCCACACCGTGACATTGCTACGGTCCGTGGATGTTAGGCAAACGAAATCTTTTGTATGACAAACCTCCACCGAACAGCACGCTCCTCCATTAGGGCAACAAACCACTTGCATGCAAAAGCCCTTTTACTTATGTAACACTTGATGGTAATGGCTAGTTAGATCCACCAACACACACTCCGCTCACACCTTCATACATCTAACAATAGGCCTCCACTCCTGCTGACCACTCGTCTTTTTACCTCCCAGTTCAACATAAAACCTGCAAGTTTCAATCATTCAAAGCCCTTTTTTTGCAAACTTCAAACAAAGATAAAGCAAATAAAACAAGAAGGCGATTAGATGTATTCATAATAAGATACACACTAGAAAATGAGAAACACTGAAGCACAAAGGCTCTGAAATACATTACAGTGCATTACATTTTAATTGCCAATTAAACGCTGTGTTGCTATGATGAGATGCATCACAAAAAGATCTGTGCCACTAATGGATTTTTTTTTTAAACAACACAGAAGTCTTTTTGTGTAAATAAAACAGAACGTGGTAATGTGTGGTTCCTATAAATATATCAACATGTTTTGTCCTGATCAAGAATGTCATTTGTAATTGGATGTCTACTATATGCATTTAAAAAAAATAATAAAAAAATCTCACTGATCTGATAATAGCTTCCCGAGGCGACAATATGCTTACAAAAGTAAAATGGCACCCTAAAAGGTTTTATTCAAAGTAAAATTAGCTGCAGATTCACTACTATCTGATATAAAAAACAACAAAAAGAAAAGAGTTTAAAATTACCTTTTAAGCTACATTTACACCAGGCATGTGATGTATGTTCAAGAATTTGCTAAACGCAAATCTCGTGAATCTTCCTCCAGGGATTGTCTTTCACGGTTCTATTTCAATATATGAAATATTGGGTGTCACGAAATTCCGGCCGACCAGAAACCGCAATTATTCATTTTTAAATCAATTTACATTTTCAAACGGTCGGCACTTCCATGAATCAAAAGTGACGCCACTCATCCGTCACTTCGTTCGTTCGACCAGTTTTAACTTGCAATGGTGTTTTGTACGTAGAGTCAAAAATGGTCTTAAAAATGTGTGTAGCTACGAGTAAAGACGAAGGTCTTTTTATATGGAAGCCTGAAACGTGCATTTAAACTTGTTTACATAGACTTTTTCTTGAAAGTGGCGGCTTGAACGTGGGTTGCCAAGGGCGATCTGATTGTAGCTTAAGTTAGCCATCTTTGGCGTGATGGAGCATGTCAAAAATAAATATTAACATCAGCAAATTACATTTTTTCTATTATTTTATTGACAGAAACTGACGGAGCAATGAAAAACATGCACATGCCCATGTTCACCTTAATAGAAATTAGAAGGTAAAAGGGCAGACAGTTGGTTCTAATAAAATAATAGGTTAACTGCCCATAAACAAACATAAGCACCTCTTTAAAAGTGAAAGATTGCCTTCCTGCTGCTCTAGAGCATTCAGAATTGTGTTAACACAATGCAAAGCAGCATAAAAAAAATATATTTAAAACATCAGATATGATCTCGCTGCCCCTAACCTGGGAGGGTTTATAAACCCATTTCCAGACATTGCAGTCTGCATTATTCTACAAAGAGAAAGCATATTCACATGTGTTAAGCATTCAGGACAAGCAGTGAATCTTCTCAGGAGGAGACCTTCCAGCAAGTTCACCCCCAAAGTCAGACTGTGCAATACTTGAGAAATTGGAAAAAGAAAAACGTATTATTTTCCTGATAAGCGTTGAAGGACCGGTATGCAAGATAACATTAAACCTTGGCACTTCAGTTTTATGATTGAGAGTATTAGGGCCAACATTGGATTGGAGAAAAACTAAACAGTCTACCAGCTCGAATGCCTTCTGCTCTATCCTTTCTTTTAACTTATAAATAAACTATGAATATTTTTTCCAGCTTCCTTACATCCATCCATCTTCACACCCCACTGAATCCCTTCCTTTTGGGGTCAAGGGGTTGGTGCAGCCAGCTACTGTTCAGGGCGGGGTACACCCTGGACAGGTCACCAGTCTGTTGCAGGGACACATAGTCACACTCTCATTCACACCTACAGGGGCAAATTAGAGACACCAATCAACCTATTGGACTGTGGGAGGAGATCAGAGTCCCCAGAGAAAACCCACACATGCACGGGAGAGAACAGGTAAACACCAAGCAGAATTAAAGCTACAAGTAGCATTTAGCGGGCCCGAGCACCTGCCACCGCCTGGCACGAGCGACCGCCCCGTGAGCAACGCCCTGCTCGAGCCATTCTCATTGTTTTTTCTTGTCCATTCTGGAGCTCCAAGCTAATGTTAATATGACAGCAGCCTGTGTGTGTGTGTGGGGGGGGGGGGGGGGGGTAGACTGCAATCTGTTGCCTTAAAGGACAAAGACTTATGCATATAGCATGAAAAAAATTCTTAAATCTAAGCCTCGTTTAGACCTGCTCATTTTCTCATCAAGTAGAAGAAGGTTTTATCAGATTAAGAAACAAGCAATGATAATTCCTATCACTGTCCCTAAGGATGAGAACAATAGAACTCATTCAATTTCCACTACAATGTCTAGATGAGTGTCAGCTATGTCTGATAACTTGGCGAATTAGCTGGACCGGGATCTTGCAAAGTGCAGGTGGTTAACGTCCAGTGTGATGAGTCTGTGGACGGCAACAGTACAGCATAGCTTTTGGTTTCCACAAGAGAAGAACTCCTGACACATCTGCCCTAACAGACAACTACAAGAGGAGTTGAAATGTATAACATGGTGAAGGAGTTTTTGTGCAGAAAAAGGTACCATTAGAAAAGCTAGTAGCCATACCTTCAGACGGGGCTCCTGCTATGATTGACCGACAAACAGGTTTCATCACTCACTGTAAAGCTGACCCAGACTTTCCAAAATGTCTGCATTACTGCTGCGTCATTCACCAGTAGGCCTTATGTGCAGAAGTGATTGGCTCTGGACACATAATGACTCCTATTGTGAAAATCATAAAAAACCTCAGCTGCAAATCAAAACAGCACAGGATTTTTAAGGTGCTATTGGTGGAGATATCTGCTGAATATGGTGAATATGAATATGGTGAACTTGTATTCTTGACTGACATTACTGGAAAACTAAACCACTTGATCTGCGAGCTGCAAGACAATGGCAAAACTATTTTTTTTTGACCAGCCTGCCTGAGCCAGTGTTTTTCTTGTGGGGATCTTTTCTGCCAGGGCTTGCCAGCTTGGTCAGTGGATGTTGCTGCAGTTGTCTCCCTTGCTGGGACAGCTGGAGTTAAACACAGCAGCCTCACGGCTGTGAAGTGGACCCCGTTGCTTTCCCAGTCTGGATGGGCACTGTGGTGATGTTCCAATGTTCAGGCTGGCTCCTGGTATGAAGAGATTCCCAATTACCATTTCCTAACCGCAGAGCCAAGGATGTGTTTACATGTTTAGGTCAAAAATGTGATGAACAGCTTCATGTTGTCTATTGATGTAAGTTTAAACCTAAACATGCCACCCTGTTACTAATCCAATTGATGTCGTTCTCCACCTGTGTCTAGGTGATAGAAAAGCATTTTTTTATATTTAGAGCTCCAAGCAAACAAACAGTTGTCTATATAAAAGAGCTTTTACAATTGTGCACTTTTAGCAGGTCTCTGAATACATGTGACCAATGTATAATGGATTTTCACAGACTTTGTTTAAAACTGAAGGTGACAGAGACTTTGGAGAAGTGGCTACATTATTCTGGACTTCTTTGTTTCATCCACAGAAGAGTAAAATATGTGATTGATTTTGAAAAGCTGCTGAAAAATGTATCTTTTTAAAATTGCAATTTCTAATTTGGGTTTTACATTTTGTGTTCCATTTTTTGTGATTTTATTAGAAAGATTTGTTATTTATTTGGTGTTTAAAGGTGGTACATATTGTATATACACAATCTTCTTAGAGACATTTGCTATATCTTGTGTTTGTTGTCATTGTAGTTTAATTTTATTGGATGTATTGAAAGGAAATGAAAAGAAGTTGCAGCATTGATTAAAAAAAGCATAAAAGAGACATTTACTGTCTGATGTTACATCTGTAGGAGTGTACTGAGGCTGGGTTTTGTTTTGGAGCACATTCATATGTTTTGTTTGTAAAAAAAAAAAAAAGATAAAATATAAAGTTAATTGTATTTTGGATGAATAAAAAAGCAATGATTAGTGCTAAGGATGTATAAAAGACAAACAAAACAAAGGAAATTGCTGTATTTTAGTGTTGAACTAGGCTTTCTAACTGTTCTACTTTCTGTCTGCCACTCCTGGCTAATTTACATGTGAGCACACAGCCGGGGGGTGGGGGGGGGCTAACTCCACTCCTGCAGCAGGGGAGACTGATGAAAAGCTTGAGGATGTAAGATTGAATAAATAAAATCCTAGAGTTGACCAGTTCATTTTATAAATGTAAATATTTTTTATTTTGGTGCTGATAAACTAAACAGAAGTTATGATAAAAATATTTGCTTGAGTCAAAATGTCCAAAAATTTGCTTTTAGCACAATAGGGTGATTAAGGTGGTTAAATGTTTCTCCTACGTATAGTGCTGCTTTTCAAACGTGGAGCTTTGTAGGACGCATCTGATTCTGAAATCTCAGCTTCCTGAGACAAACGGCTGATTTCCTATAAAGCTTGATTATATGACTGCAACGGAATCGACCACTTCCTGTTTGGCAGTGCCTTACGCAGGCACCGTCAGATGTAGAGCCATGAAACTTGAGATGATGAGAGAAGAGCCTTCTGAGTATCTCCAGTTTTAATTTCATGCACATCGGAAAAAGCACATAGAAAATACAGGGCAGAATGTGCCCCATGCAATAACTAGGTGGCGCTATAGAGCTCGTCCAAGATTGTCATATCCATGGGTTCAGAATGGAAGCTTCATCATATCCATTGAAATTCAGTGAGATTGGACAAGGAATGTGCACGTGAGAGCAACTTTTGTGTGCATGGCGAGACGCCCAACTTTGCCGCTCTGTCAAGACCACACCCCTGCGTTGAAAGATATGTTTTTTATCAGAGTAAACTTCAATGGTTTTTCAACAGGTGGACATCATTTTGAGGTGTGTCGGCTCATCCTACTTGGAGCAGTGATGCTCCAAGTAAAACATGTCATTTCCTGTTGCCAACAGGTGGCGCTACACCTGTTTCGGATTTTTCGACTGCAGATGTGTTCAAAGTCAGACTACAATCATGCACAACAAATTTGGATCAGATTAGATTATTTATGGCTGAGTAATGGCCATTTTTCTTTTCATGGCGTGATTTCGAAACGACCTCAAATTTTGACGCGCCGCCACGGTCACAAACAACCGTAAAAACTTAAAAGCTTCGCAATTTAATATTGGACATGTGTTTAGTTTACAAAACCAAAGTTTGGAGTCATTGTTCAAAAATCTCTAGGAGGAGTTCGTTCTAGAACGAGGCCTGCAAATGACCAAAATACAGCAAAAATGACATATTGACATCAATATAGCAGACTTCCTGTGCAACTGACAGCTTGGTACCAAGAGACTTTTTTGTAAGTCTCCATCTGATGAACATGTCTTGTAAAAATCAAGCTTGTATGTTAAAGAACATGGCGGGGCTCTCAAAAACAAACATGGTAGGTGGCGCTATTGAGCCGTTTTTGTTCACCCATGCAAGTGCTGTATATCTAAGTTGGAGATATTTATGAGGCATCTCATTCTGAAATCTCAGCCTCGTGATACAAACGGCTGATTTTTTATGAATTTTTAATTATCTGACTGCAACGCAATCAACCACTTCCTGTTTGGTGGTGGCTTGCGCAGGCACCGTCAGGTGTACACCCATGAAACTTTAGACGATGAGAGAAGACCCTTATGAGTATCTCCTGCTGTAATTTTATGAATGTCGGACAAAGCACAGAGAAAAGATAGGTCAGAATGTGACATAAAATATATTTGTCAATATCTAGGTGGCGCTATGGAGTTTGTCCAAGATTGTCATATCCATTGGTTCAGAATGGAAGCTTCATCACCTCTATTGAATTTCAGTGAGATTGGACAAGGAATGTGCACGTGAGAGCAACATTTGTGTGCATGGCGAGACGCCCAACTTTGCCGCTCTGTCACGACCACACCTCTGCATTGAAAGTTATGGCTTTTTATCAGAGTAAACTTCAATGGCTTTTCAAATGGTGGACATCATTTTGAGGTGTGTCGGCTCATCCTACTCGGAGCAGTGATGCTCCAAGTAAAACATGTCATTTCCTTTTGCCAGCAGGTGGCGCTACACCTGTTCTGGATTTTTCCACTTCTGATGTGGTCAAAGTCAGACTACAATCATGCATATCAATTTTGGATCAGATTGGATTTTGCATGGCTGAGTAATGGCCATTTTTCTTTTCATGGCGTGTTTTCAAAATGACCTCCATTTTCGACGCGCCGCGACGGTAACAAACATCCGTAAAAACTTAAAAGCTTCACAATTTAACATCGGACATGTGTCTAGTTTACACAACCAAAGTTTGGAGTCATTACTCCAAAATCTCTAGGAGGAGTTCGTTCTAGAGCGAGGCCTGCAAATGTCCAAAATGAAGCAAAAATGACATATTGACCTCAATATATCAGACTTCCTGTGCGAGTGACAGGTGGGTCCTTTCAGACTTTTTTGTAAGTCTCCATCTGAAGAACATGCCCTGTAAAAATCAAGCTTGTACGTTAAAGCGTATGCGGGGCGTCGGGACAAAAGTCACTGTAGGTGGCGCTATCGAGCCGTTTTTGTGCGCCCATGCCAATCTCCTATAATATACGAAATTTTTCGCGACTCCTGATGTGTGTGCCAAATTTGGTGAGTTTTGGGGTATGTTAAAGGCCTCAAAAAGGCGACTCTTCCGGTAGAATAATAATAATAATAATAATTAAAGCTACAAGTAGCATTTAGCGGGCCCGAGCACGTGCGACCGCATGGCACGAGCGACCGCCCCGTGAGCAACGCCCTGCTCGAGCCATTCTCGTCGTTTTTTCTTGTCCATTCTGGAGCTCCAAGCTATTGTTAATACGACAGCAGCCTGGGGGGGGGGGGGGGGGGGGGGGGGGGGGGGCTGTAATCTGTTGCCTTAAGGGACAAAGACTTTTGCATATAGCATGAAAAAAATTCAAGCAATGATGATAATTGCTATCACTGTCCCTAAGGATGAGAACAATAGAACTCATTCAATTTCCACTACAATGTCTAGATGAGTGTCAGCTATGTCTGATAACTTGGCCAATTAGCTGGACCGGGATCTTGCAAAGTGCAGGTGGTTAACGTCCAGTGTGATGAGTCTGTGGACGGCAACAGTACAGCATAGCTTTTGGTTTCCACAAGAGAAGAACTCCTGACACATCTGCCCTAACAGACAACTACAAGAGGAGTTGAAATGTATAACACGGTGAAGGAGTTTTTGTGCAGAAAAAGGTACAATTAGAAAAGCTGGTAGCAGTGACTGCAGATGGGACTCCTGCTATGATCAATAGACAAACAGGTTTCATCACTCACTGTAAAGCTGACCCAGACTTTCCAAAATGTCTGCATTACTGCTGCGTCATTCACCAGCAGGCCTTATGTGCAGAAGTGATTGGCTCTGGACATATAATGACTCTTATTCTGAAAATCGTAAACAACCTCAGCTGCAAAGCAAAACAGCACAGGATTTTTAAGGTGCTATTGGAGGAGATGTCTGTTGAATATGGTGAATATGAACATTGTGAATCTGAACTTGCATTCTTGACTGACATTACTGGAAAACTAAACCACTTGATCTGCGAGCTGCAAGACAATGGCAAAACTATTTTTTTTTGACCAGCCTGCCTGAGCCAGTGTTTTTCTTGTGGGGATCTTTTCTGCCAGGGCTTGTCAGCTTGGTCAGTGGATGTTGCTGCAGTTGTCTCCCTTGCTGGGACAGCTGGAGTTAAACACAGCAGCTCACGGCTCTGAAGTGGACCCCGTTGCTGTCCCAGTCTGGATGGGCACTGTGGCGATGTTCCAATGGCCAGGCTGGCTCCTGGTATAAAGAGATTCCCAAATACCATTTCCTAACCGCAGAGCCAAGGATGTGTTTACATGTTTAGGTCAAAAATGTGATGAACAGCTTCATGTTGTCTAAACATGCCACCCTGTTATTAATCCAGTTGATATGGTTCTCCATCTGTGTCTAGGTGATAGAAAAGCATTTTTTTTTATATTTAGAGCTCTAAGCAAACAAACAGTTGTCTATATAAAAGAGCTTTTACAATTGTGCACTTTTAGCAGGTCTCTGAGTTCATGTGACCAATGTATGGTGGATTTTCACAGACCTTGTTTAAAACTGAAGGTGAGAGAGACTTAGAGAAATGGCTTCATTGTTCTGGAGTTCTTTGTTTCATCCACAGAAGAGTAGAATTGGTGATTGATTTTGAAAAGCTGCTGAAAAAAGTATCTTTTTCAAATTGCAATTTCTAACTTGGGTTTTACATTTTGTGTTCCATTTTTTGTGCTTTAATTGGGAAGCATTTGTTATTTGTTTGGTGTTTTTAAGGTTCTGCAAATATACACATCATTTTTTAGAGACATTTGTTATCAGTTGTGTTTGTTGATTTGTAGTTTAATTTCATTGGATGTATAGATGTCGTGTGGGGGGGAGGCTCGAGAGCAGGTAGGACCCAGGCGCAGAGACGGGAGGCAAACGGGTTCAGGGCAAGTGGGTTTATTTAACTAACAAAAAGCGCTGCAGAGCAGGATGACAAAACTAAAAACAAAAACTTACTGTGGCATGGCAAGGGACGTGGACGCCAGACAAGAAGACGTGATCAACATGAGCAGAAGTTAATGGACCAGCACAGGAGGAAGGCAGAGACAAGACTTATATACAGACAGGGCAGACAAGACACAGGTGAACACGATTAGGGCAGATGGGGACCAAAGGAAGTAAAACTCAAGAAACATGACAAGACAGGAAACCTTTCAAAATAAAACAGGAAACAGAACCAAACAAGACAGAACAAGAACTAAAGCGAAAAAAAAGACAACAAACTGAAACCATGACAATAGAAAGGAAAAGAAGTTCAAACATTGATTATAAAAAAGGATATAAGAGATAAAAAAAAAAGAAAAAGGAAAAGAAAAAAGATAAAATATTGATTTAATTGCATTTTGAATGAATAAAAAACAATGATTAATAGAATCAGAATCAGAATCAGAAATCAGAAAAAGTTTTATTGCCAGGTTCAGTAGAGCGCACTTACGATGAGCTATATGACAGGTTAGACACAAAGGAAGGAGAGAAGGACTTGTACAGGCTAGCCAGACAGAGAGACAGAGATGGGAAGGACGTGCAACAGATAAGGGTGATTAAGGACAGAGATGGAAAGGTGCTAACAACCCAGGAGAGTGTACAGAAAAGATGGAAGGAGTATTTTGAGGAGCTGATGAACGTGGAAAATGACAGGGAAAGAAGGGAGGAAGATGTGGTTGTTGTGGAGCAGGAAGTAGCAGAGATTGGAAAGGAGGAGGTTAGGAAGGCTCTGAAAAGGATGAAGAGCGGAAAGGCCGTTGGTCCTGATGACGTACCTGTGGAGGTATGGAAGTGCCTAGGAGAGACAGCAGTGGAATTTCTAACAAGGTTGTTCAATAGGATTTTAGAGAGTGAGAAGATGCCTGAGGAATGGAGGAGAAGCGTTCTGGTTCCGATCTTTAAGAACAAGGGTGACACGCAGAACTGCAGCAACTATAGAGGAATAAAGTTGATGAGCCACACAATGAAGCTGTGGGAAAGAGTAGTGGAAGCCAGGCTTAGGAAGAAGGTGGAGATCTGTGAGCAGCAGTATGGTTTCATGCCCCGTAAGAGCACCACTGATGCCATTTTTGCTTTGAGAATGTTGATGGAAAAGTACAGAGAAGGTCAGAAGGAGCTGCATTGTGTGTTCGTAGATTTAGAGAAGGCGTATGACAGGGTGCCGAGGGAGGAGCTGTGGTACTGTATGAGGTCGTCTGGAGTGGCAGAGAAGTATGTCAGAGTAGTTCAGGACATGTATGAGAGAAGTATGACGGTGGTGAGATGTGCTGTAGGTCAGACAGAGGAGTTCAAGGTGGAGGTGGGACTACACCAAGGATCAGCTTTGAGTCCTTTTTTGTTTGCTATGCTGATGGACAGGCTGACAGACGAGGTAAGACAGGAATCTCCCTGGACAATGATGTTTGCGGATGACATTGTAATTTGCAGTGAGAGTAGAGAGCAGGTGGAGGAACAGCTAGAGAGGTGGAGGTTTGCTCTGGAAAGAAGAGGCATGAAGGTCAGTCGTAGTAAGACAGAATACATGTGTCTGAACGAGAGGGATCAAGGTAGAAGCGTTAGGTTACAGGGGGCTGAGGTGAAGAAGGTGCAGGAGTTTAAGTACTTGGGGTCAACAGTTCAGTGTGATGGGGAGTGTGGAAAAGAGGTGAAGAGGCGAGTGCAGGCAGGTTGGAGCGGGTGGAGGAAAGTGTCAGGAGTGTTGTGTGACAGAAGAGTGTCAGCAAGACTCAAAGGAAAGGTGTACAAGACAGTGGTGAGACCAGCTCTGCTCTATGGGTTAGAGACGGTAGCAGTGAGACAGAGACAAGAGGCTGAGATGGAGGTAGCAGAGATGAAGATGTTGAGGTTCTCCTTAGGAGTGACCAGGTTAGACAGGATAAGGAACGAGTACATCAGAGGGACGGCTCATGTTGCCTGTGTTAGCGACAAAGTCAGAGAAGCCAGACTGAGATGGTTTGGACATGTTCAGAGGAGGGATAGTGGATATATTGGTAGAAGGATGTTGGAGATGGAGCTGCCTGGCAGGAGGGCAAGAGGACGGCCAAAGAGGAGATACATGGATGTCTTAACAGAGGACATGAAGTTGGCTAATGTTAGGGTAGAAGATGTCCATGATAGAGTGAGGTGGAAAAGGATGATTCGCTGTGGCGACCCCTGATGGGAAAAGCCGAAAGAGAAAGAAGAAGAGTAGAGCGCACTTTACAAAACGAGGAATTTGACTTGGTGTATAGTGCAATTAAGAATAAGTTAAAAATT
The DNA here is from genome assembly GCF_053564925.1 of Oryzias latipes. Classification (NCBI taxonomy): domain Eukaryota; kingdom Metazoa; phylum Chordata; class Actinopteri; order Beloniformes; family Adrianichthyidae; genus Oryzias; species Oryzias latipes. Next base: position 26,182,173 of record NC_136248.1, on the reverse strand, counting down.
AAGTTAACAACAACAACACACTATATACAGTAGAGTAAGGTGAATTAAAGTGGGAGCACAGATGGGCTGGGATGGTGGGGCCTGTAAGTGGCACCGACAGTCCTTTGGTGGGCGGGGGGGGGGGGGGGGTCACCTGGGGGAGTTGGGGTACTGTTCAGCAGGCTGACTGCAGTGGGGAAGAAGCTGTTCTTGTGGCGCGAGGTCCTGATGGACCGGAGCCTCTTGCCAGAAGGGAGGGGCCGAAAGAGATTATGTCCTGGATGAGAGGGGTTGGCTACAATCCTGGCTGCCCGCCTCCAGGTCCTGGAGATGTGCAGCTCCTGGAGAGACGGGAGGTGGCAGCCGATCACCTTCTCTGCTGAGTGGATGACGCGTTGCAGCTTGGCCTTGTCTCTGGCCGTGGCCGCAGCGAACCAGACTGTGATGGAGGACGTGAGGGTGGATTCGATGATGGCGGTGTAAAAGTCTACCAGCATCTTTTCAGGGAGGTGAAACTTCTTCAGCTGCCTCAGGAAGTACATCCTCTGCTGGACCTTCTTAGTGATGGAGCTGATGTTCTGCTCCCACTTGAGGTCCTGGCTGATGATGGTTCCCAGGAAGCAGAAGGACTCCACAGAGGTCACCGGGGAGTCACAGAGGATGACAGGGGGGAGGGGGGCTGGGGCATTCCTGAAGTCCACTGTCATCTCCACTGTCTTCAGAGCATTAAGCTCCAGGTTGTTAGCGCTGCACTATGACACCAGCCTGGCTATTTCACTCCTGTAGGCCGACTCATCTCCGTCAGAGATGAGGCCGATGAGTGTGGTGTCGTCAGCAAACTTCAGGAGTTTGACAGACAGGTGACCAGCTGTGCAGCTGTTTGTGTACAGGGAGAGTAACAGGGGTGAAAGGACACAGCCCTGGGGGGATCCGGTGCTTGTGGTCCGAGTATCTGAGACGAGCTTCCCCAGCCTCACATACTGCTGTCTGTCCGTCAGGAAGTCTGTGATCCACCTGCAGGTGGAGTCAGGCACATTCATCTTGGAGAGTTTTTAATACTAAAGATGTATGAAAGACATACCGAAAAAATATGTCTTTCAGTGTTTAACTGGCTGTCTTTGGATTATGCATGCCTGAGTAATGGCCATTCTTACTCCTCATCTCTCTGTTCACTGCTTGCTAATTTACATAGCAGGGGTCCCAGCAGGAGGGGGCGGGGTTGTAACACGACTCCTTCAGCAGAGCCAGGCTGAGAGAGGCTTTGACATGTAAGATGTTAGATGTTAGAATGCCAGATGTTAGAATGACCAGTTCATTTTATATCTATGAAAATATTAAGGGAGCTATGGGACATGTTCAGCTATAGGTCTGTGAAAATTGGTGTCGATTGTTGAAACATAAGTTACCATAAAAAAATGTTTGTTTGGAGTCTAGACAGATTTAACACAGGTTTTTGGATGAAAAATGATTTTTTATAAATCATCTGTTACACTTTTAAGTCTGAAAAAAATATGGAAGGCAGCAAACACAGATCCCTACCGTTTTTAATTTTTTTGTGCTGATATTTGAAAGATAAGTTATGCAAAAAAATAGGTGTTTGCAGTTTTGCCTAAAAAGACGTTTTCGGACCTTTTTGGATCAAATGTTGTCTAAAAGTTCACCTGTAACTTCAATCATTCTGAATTTTTTTAGGAAAACTAAACCACTTCAACTGTGATCTGCAAGGCAATGGTAAAACTATATTTTTTATGGAACAGCCTGCAGTGTTTCTTGTGGGGATCTTTTCTGCCAGGGCTTGCCGGCTTGGTCGGTGGTTGTTGCTGTTACCAATCCAGTTGATATGGTTCTCCATCTGTGTCTAAGTGATATAATCAGAATCAGAATCGTTTATTGTCATTGTACATGGGGATACAATGAAATTGCAGCAGCCTTGGAGTGAAGGAGTTACATAAAATAAAAATAAAAATAGAATAGAAAAAGAAATACTGTATTTACAACTCTTAACAAAAAATGAACAATATGGACAGAAACTGTTAAATATTAAATATTTGTGAATAAAATAGAATGGAATTACATGAGTTGCTGTGAGCACAGCTTAATAAATATCAAGTTATTGCACAGTGACCCGGTTAGACAGTCAGGATATTGCACGCATTGTAGTAAAATTAGAGTGAGGTGTGGTTGGTGGACGTATGTGCATTCCGTATGATAATTGCCTGTGGAAAAAAGCTGTTTCTTAGTCTGTTTGTCCTGGTTCTGATGGACCTGTACCTCCTTCCAGAGGGCAGCAGTTCAAACAGAGGGAAAGCAGAATGGGTGGAGTTAGTGGTGATGCTAGTCACTCTGCTGAGGCAGCGAGACTGGTAAATGTCCTTCAGTGAGGGGAGGGGGCAGCCGATGATCCTCTGCGCTGTCTTTACCATTCTCTGGAGACTCTGCCGTTCTGCTTCAGTGCAGTGGGAAAACCACACTGTGATGCCATAGGACAGAATGCTCTCAATGGTTGAGCGGTACAACGTTACCAGCAGCTCCTGGCTGACGTCGTTCCTCCTAAGTTTTCTCAGGAAGTGCAGGCGTTGCTGGGCCTTCCTGATGACAGTCATGGTGTTGTTAGACCATGTGAGGTCAGCAGAGATGGTGGTGCCCAGGAGGGTGAAGCTGTGGACCCTCTCCACACAGTTTCCATCGATGTAGAGTGGGGGTGGATCTGTTCTGTTTTTTCTGAAGTCCAGGATGATCTCCTTGGTCTTGGTGGTGTTCAGGATGAGGTTATTAGCCTGACACCACCTTGAGAGTTTCAGGACTTCGTCTCTGTAGGCCGTCTCGTCGTCCCCAGAGATCAGCCCCACCACAGTAGTGTCGTCTGCAAACTTCACCACGGTGTTGCTGGTGTGGGCTGGTCTGCAGTCTGCTGTGTACAGTGTGTACAGCAGAGGACTCAGCACACATCCCTGTGTGGAGCCTGTGCTCAGCGTCCGGGTGGAGGAGAGGTGGGGGTCAAGTTTGACTGTCTGTGGTCTGTTTGTCAGGAAGTCCTTGATCCACGAGCAGGTGAGTGGGTGGAGTCCTAGTTCAGACAGTTTGTTGACCAGAATGTCAGGAATGATTGTGTTAAAGGCTGAGCTATAGTCCACAAAGAGCATCCTGGCGTAGGTGTCTCTGTGTTCCAGGTGGCTCAGCGCAGTGTGGAGGGTGATGGAAATGGCATCATCCGTTGATCTGTTTGCTTTGTAAGCAAACTGGTGGGGGACGAAGATTGGAGGGAGGGAGTCTTTGATGTGTCCCAGGAGCAGCCGCTCCAGACACTTTGTGATGACAGCAGTGAGTGCAACTGGGCGGAAGTCCGTGAGGAAGGCTGTGGATGAGGACTTTTTGGGTATCGGGATGATAGTGGATGACTTCAGGCAAGCAGGGATGAAAGCCTGAGCTAGCGACAGGTTGAAGATTTTTGTGAAGACCTGGGAGAGTTGATCGGCGCAGGCCCGCAGAACCTTTCCGGGAACTCCATCAGGTCCCGCCGCTTTCCTGGGGTTTACCCTGCTGAACATCCGTGCCATCCGTGCCACGTCCATAAAGGCATTGTTTTTATATTTAGAGCTCTAAGCAACCAAACAGTTGTCTATATAAAAGAGCTTTTACAATTGTGCACTTTTAGCAGGCTGAAAAAATTATCTTTTTAAAATTGCCATTTCAAATTTGGGTTTTAAATTTTGTGTTCCATTTTTCTGTGCTTGTATTGGAAGGATTTGTTATTATTTTGTTTAAAAGTGCTACATATTGTATATACACATAATTTATTTAGAGAAATTTGCTATACGTTGTGTTTTTTGGTTTTGTAGTTTAATTTCATTGGATTTATATTAAGGAAAAGAAGTTGCAGCATTGATTAAAAAAGGATAAAAGAGACATTTACTGTCTAAGTCTTATGTTACATCTGTAGAACTGTACTGAGAGTTGGGTTTTGTTTTGGAGCACATTCATATGTTTTGTTTGTAAAAAAAAAAAGATAAAATATTAAGTTAATTGCATTTTACATGACTAGAAAAGCAATGATTATTCATAAAAATCTATGAAAGACATACAAAACAAATGAAAAAGCAGTCTGCCCTCCCTCTTGTGTCTAAACTATTGTCACCTCACTTCTGGGTTAGTTAGCATATGAACAGGCAGCTGGTGTGTGTGTGTGGGGGGGGTGGGGTGGGGTGTGAAATTTGACTCCAGCAACAGGGCATATTGAGGTGCAGGCTGCAGCATGAGGAAAAGACTGAAGCATGTAAGAGGAAATGACATCCTACAGTTGACCAGTTCATTTTATATCTGTAAAGAATATTCAAGAAGCATTTAGACATGTTCAGCTATATGCGTGTGAAACTTGGTGTGGATAATTGAAGCATAAGTAATTTTAAAACACACTTGTTTGGAGTCCAGACGGAAAAAGCACAGGTTTTGGGATGAATCAGGATTTTTTTTAAATCATCTGTTTCACCTGGACTTCTGAAAAAAATATGGAAGGCAGCAAACACAGATCCCTACATTTAAAAAAATAAATGGTGTTGATATATGATGATTAAGTTATGAAAAAAAATAGGTGTTTGTAGTTTTGCCTAAAAAGACGTTTTCGGACCTTTTTGGATGTAATGCTCTCTAAGATGTCACCTGTAACTTCAATCATTCTGAAAAAAATTAGGAAGCAGTAGCACATAAATGCCTATTAAAGTGTAGTCTTTGGTGCTGATAACCTAAACAGAATTTATGCTAAAAATCTTTGTTCAGTCCAAAATTGCATAGGAAAAAAAGAGGTATGAAGTTTCTCATAGACCCTATTGTGTTACATATCAAAGCTGGAGGTTATTAAAGGCATCTAATTCTGAAATCTCAGCTTCCTGAGACAAACGGCTGATTTATAATAAATTTCTATTATTTGGGTGCACATAATCGACCACTTCCTGTTACGCAGGCACCGTCAGGTGTACACCCATGAAACTTCAGATTATGAGAGAGGACTCTTCTGAGTATCTCCAGTTTTAATTTCATGCACATCAGACAAAGCAAAGAGAAAATACAGGGCAGAATGTGCCCAATGCAATAACTAGGTGGCGCTATAGAACTCGTCCAAGATTGTCATATCCATGGGTTCAGAATAGAAGCTTCATCATATCCATTGAATTTCAGTGAGATTGGACAAGGAATGTGCACGTGAGAGCAACTTTTGTGTGCATGGCGAGATGCCCAACTTTGCCGCTCTGTCACGACCACACCCCCGCATTGAAAGTTATGGTTTTTTGTCAGAGTAAACTTCAATGGCTTTTCAACAGGTGGATGTCATTTTCAGGTGTGTCGGCTCATCCTACTCAGAGCAGTGATGCTCCAAGTAAAACATGTCATTTCATCTTGCCAGCAGGTGGCGCTACACTTTTTCCGGATTCTTTCACTGCAGATGTGTTCAGAGTCAGACTACAATCATGCATATCAATTTTGGATCAGATTGGAATATGCATGGCTGAGTTATGGCCATTTTTCTTTTCATGGCGTGTTTTCGAAACAACGTCAAATTTCTACGCGCCGCCACGACCACAAACTTCTGTAAAAACTTAAAAGCTTTGCAATTTAACATCGGACATGTGTTTAGTTTACAAAACCAAAGTTTGGAGTCATTATTCACAAATCTCTAGGAGGAGTTCGTTCTAGAAGGAGGCCTGCAAATGTCCAAAATAGAGCAAAAATGACATATTGACCTCAATATATCAGACTTCCTGTGCGAGTGACAGGTGGGTCCTTTCAGACTTTTTTGTAGGTCTCCATCTGAAGAACATGCCCTGTAAAAATCAAGCTTGTACGTTAAAGCGTATGCGGGGCGTCGGGACAAAAGTCACTGTAGGTGGCGCTGTCGAGCCATTTTTGCGCACCCATGCCAATTTCCCATAAAATACGAAATTTTTCGCGACTCCTGATGTGTGTGCCAAATTTGGTGAGTTTTGGGGTATGTTAAAGGCCTCAAAAATGCGATTCTTCCGGCAGAAGAAAAATGATAATAATAATAAACCTAACAGATACAATAGGGTCCTTGCACTCCGTGCTCGGGCCCTAATAAACCTAACAGATACAATAGGGTCCTTGCACTTCGTGCTCGGGCCCTAATAAACCTAACAGATACAATAGGGTCCTTGCACTCCGTGCTCGGGCCCTAATAATAAACATTCGAATTACAATAGGGTCCTTGCACTCCGTGCTCGGGCCCTAAATATCCCAGCTGGGATTCGAACCGTGGCCTAACCACTGTCCCACCGTGCAGCCCATGCTTCCCTGTAGCAAACCCTTTTTTCTGCTCGTTTGCTTGCTGTGATCCCCCTTGTTCCATTCTCATCGCGTCTGGTTGCTTACAGGAGCCTTTGTCATTAACTCCTTGATGCCTGAAATATTTCTATTCTGAAAAAAATATGCACTCATGATGTTTCTGCATTTAAACAGATGCTAAATTAGGTTGAGATGGTTAATTTGACAATCGCACATAAAATCATTTTGATTCTAATTTGCGACAACAGGTATCTTTAGGAAAAAAAAACACCTGTTCCCATTTCCAATACGAAGATACTTTTTTCTTAGAACACATTTATTTCTAATATTTTTGGACGAGATTGTATTGGATTGAAATAGGTTTTTTTTCAAGCAATAAATAAAAAAAAAGGAGACAAACAACAGAAATATATATATGTATGCATTGATATATCAAAGTAAGGATTGGAAAATGTGAATATATGTAGAGTAGATATATGGCATATACACACACATACATTCACATACGCATAGAAATAATTCATTTCTAATTAGTTTCAATCATAAATAGACATATTAGCTCTAACCACTTCACTACATGACACAATTAATCCACTACATATTAAGTTTGTCAAAAGCAATTTAAATGCTTAAAAATGGGTGGGATGAAGGAAATTTATATATTTCCACCCATAATATGCTTTACCAAACCATTTAGTTTTTGTTTTTATTTTCACATACTTATCATAATCGTTTTCTTAATTTCTAACCAATTTTTTATACTTTACCATCACGAGTGCAGATCATTAAAAAAAACTATGTATTAATAAAATTAAATGACAAAGATGAAGGACATTTTCACTTTGTTAGAGGGCAAAACGTTATTTCAGAAAATTAAGTGCATATTGTTTGTCATTTGGGAAAACCTGACTGCGATATTTTTTATTACAAATCACAAAACAGGTAATTAACACCATTGTCACTCTTGTGATTTACATAGCTAATAAACTGCTACAAAAAAAAAAACTACAAAAAAAATGACCAAAAAAAAAACATTAAAGTACTTATTCTGTCAAACACTCGATTAGAATCACGTTTATCTTGATTCACCTCTACCTTCTTTGCCATGCTAACATATACAAAATTCACCAAAGAAAGGAAAATGTTTAACAATTAACATCAAAGCTCATTTGGTGAAGCTCAAATGTGTGGAGAACGTTCCTCATTTTTCTAAAAGATGATAAAGAAAAAAAAGAAAAACCTTGGCATAAATGAATAATTCTGAGGCTTTTGTATTACCTTGTTAATGTTTACACAATCAAATTGTATTGAAATTGTACATCTCATTGTATCCCCCTGCTCCATGCTATCATCCACTATGGGATGTGACAGGATGATGAAGCACTTTGGGGGCTTTATAATATTTGCTTGCGGATGTTTCCTTCATGCCAGCCACCAAGAGGAGGCCAAGGGAAACGAAAGCTGAAGGTTTTAAGAGTTGCTCTTCCTGCACAGCATGACCCCCCACAGGGAAATCACAGGCCCAGCGGACCGGGGGAGTCTCTTTGCTGTGTTTTTTTTCCAAAAGCCCGCACTTCCACATATACCTCGGCTCAGCAGGTTCATTACTTTGAAAAGGATACCCTCAAAAACCGGCACACGAAGGTTAAAAAACCCACAAAAAGCAACAGCAGTCTTCACACAAATTGCCAGCGCTATTTTTAATAACCCTCCCAATCTTTACAATACATCTTGTACCAGCTTATTAGAGACTATTATGACTCTCATTAACATGGCTGAGCAATTAATCAAACTTTTAATGTAAAACACAGAGTTCATCACTTTGCATTGTTTTGTTGTTGTTTTTTAATCATGTAATTTGCAAAGCCGTTTTCAACAAACTCCAGTGAGGTTAAGCTTTAGGCTGACATCTGTTGTTTCTATGAACCATAATGATATTTACAAATGTGCTTTAAATTTAATTAACTTTTTCTCTCTATATCCCAACTGTCATCTGTTAGCTCTACAGGCAGCTGCATCTATTTAAACTTTATATTGTTAATTATGAGATGAAGGATCACCCATGTGTGTTCGCACAGGAGTTCTTGAGACAGGTAACTTGCCCAAAATGCCATGGTTCATCTTTTTCTTCTGGAAATTGCTTCTTGAAACACAACTGAGGTGATGGTAAGGGTTATTGATTACATCCAGTCAAGATGTATAGCTTTTTTTGGCCATAGGTACTGAGTGTTCAGGAAGGGAACAGATACGGTAAACTGGAAATGGCTAACATGTTGGCATGCATCATGTTTTGTGAATTTAAAACACACATAATGAACGCTTTAATTAGTCTCAGCTTTCATTTTTTAGTTTTAAAATTGACCTGACATTTGTCTGTGAATTAACCAAAGCAAATGCAAAATCACTATAGGCTATAAATAGCTAGTAGAGTTAGGGTTGTGCCGATGGACGATTCCATCGTCCATCGTGATGGGTGACTGACATCCCGATGGAGAGACACCATCGTGATGCCACGCCCCCGCCACGCTGCGAGTCGACACCATAAGCCGCGGTTACATGTGAATAATATCTTGACCGGATCAATGGTCGGATTAGAATCCAAACGTGTACATGGTTCCAGAAAAATGTTTTCAGAATATAAAAAACGTTCACATGGCTCACACTTTTGGTCGGACTAAATCATTCGCACATGCGCAGTAGGGTTTGAAAAACCGGAAGCGGATATCAGTTCCGCCGAGCGGCTATTTTTTTCTCAAACTTTATTGAATGTAACAATTCAATACAAAACAATGTTGCCGAGCGGCTTTATACATTGATATGTCAGCTCTGTAACAAGACGATCTTCTAAACGTGCTTTTAATAATGTTACGATTATTATGAAACGCCTGTTCGCTCATCGTTTTAATTTTAATCCGTGTGGTCATTGCTTTTTCTGTTGAAAAACGGAGCCGGAAAGAAGCCAGAATTAGCAGTATGCTAACACGGGCTAACAACATTAGCTTTGGGTGGTGCTGCAATCTGCATCTTGGCTGCATTTACACATGTGGGAATAACATCAGCCTTTATTTAGTCGGGACACGACTCGAAACACAAATTCACGTGATTGTTTGAACGATTTCTAAGGACTGAGCGGCCTTTCTGCTTTGAAGCTCACACCGCCCCAAAGCGCTGTGTGTGTGCTCAAGATCCTCTGCTCAGACACACACTTTTAGACCCGGTTCTGAGTTCGGTAGCCCGTTCCCCTAGAGCTGCGGAACGGATCGCAGTTCTAAATCTCCCACATACCGCTCATGTAACAAAGCACCCCCCCCCCCCCCCCTTCCCCTCAAACACAAAGCTGTAAGTCCGCGCTCCGCCGGTCCACTTGACTAGTTAAGTGCGGGAGCAAACCATTTCTTTTCTAGTTTGTTTGTTACTTTTTTTGTTAAAGTTATTTCCCTCAGTACTGCGGATGAGTCATTAGTTGGGAAATAAAATAAATAAAGTAATAAAGTAAAATAACGAATAGCAATTATATAAGACCGAAATATTAAAAATAGCCCCCCCCCCACGACGATATCATCGTCCATCCCGATGGTTGACAGCAAACATCGTCAACGGCCAATTTAAGGGACATCGCCCAACCCTAAGTAGAGTGGTAGTTACAGGTGTAAGATTACAAAAGGAAGTACTTACCAGAAAAAGTTCACTTTGATCAGTGTAAACATTTTTCTACATTGTGTCACTGTTTCCTTTTTGTTAGCAAAGCTTGTTAGCGCCAACTTGATTTAAGCTGAATGTAAACATGAGGTTTCTGGACAACTACATCACATGTGAATTGATTCTTTCATATTGTCCCTAGGTATAGCTGTTAGTGTCTACGAACCCACGACAAACTGTAAAAATTGATTCCCACTTTTGCCCAACAGTACCTGGGATAGGCTCCAGCAACCCCGAAAGGGATTCATTGGGTTCAACTTGGCTGTAACCTTTTTTTTTTAATCAATTTTAGATTATGGAGATCTATGAGTGCCTCTGCCAATTGTCTCAGTAAGATTGATTCTGTGGACCATGCTGCCCTGAGGTTCATCACCAACTGTACTGTACTTTGACCCATCGCTGTCAGCAAAAGTGTAATGGCCTTCTCTGTCCACCAGGCGCTTAACTCACTGGTACAATTTTATTTATTTACAAAGCTGTACTTGGACTCCTTCCTACTTACATTTGTAATATAAGCACACTGCGATATGTTAAATCCCATGCTTGGCGTTCTAATAACCATTTGTTGCTTTCTACTCTTTCTGTATACACTGAGCTTTGGAAAAAGGCTTTTGCCAGTTCCGTTACGTCCTCGTGGAATATGCTGCTAAAGGACTTGAAACTAAGAGAACTTATCTACAGAAATGCTTTTAAATCTAGATTACGAGCACTTGAGACTGCTTCTTTGACTAATTAATTTATATGTTATTTAATCATCGTAACTCTGTTCTAATGTTCTAATTTTTTAACATTCATTGTATCTTTGTTGATTTTTGCTCAGGGCTCCCTTGAAAAACAGGTTTTAAATCTCAATGAGATCCCCCTGGTTAAATTAAGGTATGAAAACATGGATGGACATCGAGTCCAGTCTTTTGCCACATCTTAAATAGGACAAATAAGATTTGTACTTTTTGTTTTGTTTGGGTTACTAAGTCATGTATGTGGTTGTACCATTGCCAGCCCTAAATATAGGTAAAACTTTGCAGCTGTGGTGGATTATTCTGATCTGGTGAAAAGGTCTTTACTAAATCTAATGCTAACAACAGGTTTTATTGTACAATCAGTAACAGACACTGCATTCCTACTTTAGAAAGATATTCAAAATTATCTTTTGTTACTGAACAGAGGAGCAGAGTAGGTGAAGGTGGGGATTTTTTTGCTGCAAAAAGTTTTTCAGTCTTGTGACTCCTCATGTTCGTCACAAAAACTCAGGCACAACTTAAAACGCTTGTATGAGACTTTTACGTTTGAAGGAGCTGCACTGGAGGAGGGGAGTGGAGATGAAGAGCACGCCGGTCTGTTGGATTCCTTGCCGGCTGCTAAGGAATATTTCAAAGTTATTACCGCCGGTTCCTGAACCATTACCAGACGAATTTTGTGCCTGCACGAAGAAATGGCATCAGTTGACTCAGAAGCAGACGAATAAATAACCTAAAATGCTGTAGAAGATAATCGGGGAGGGTAATTATCATCCGAATGAATGACTGATGGATAAAACAGCCTCTTCAGAAGATGCCCTTTAACGCTTAACTGATGAAGGAGGAAACACGGGCTCCTGGTTTTCAGGCACAGAATGACACACTATAACTGTGCGTTATAAAGTACGCTATACGGTACAGTCTATTGCTCTGATTAAAAACAAAAAACTCTCTGTTGAGCCACATTCCAATATTACTTTAATTAATGTCTTACAAAGCTTCAGAAATGTTTCAGGCGGGTTTTTGATGAGTTAGGATCGGCCATCAGGTGGGGGGTGGTTCTTCGTATTCGGTGTGTTCTCTGGTTAATCCCTGAGAATAAGGGGGGAATACTGTACTATTAAGTTTATCTGCTATACGTTTGGTTGCGTTTTCATATACAAGTTAAGTTCAAAGGCTATGTCCAATTTCAATCAACTCCCTAACCCCTAAAAGACTATATAGTGCGATACTATCCGGTGCCCTGGATTTTAACAAAATCATGACACATCCTCACTACTTTTTCAAACAACAAATATGACGTCACCCATTTCTCAAAGTCAAAACCTAATTAATAGTAAGAAAACTGTTGATGAATCCACTGTGTTCTTATTCTGAAACTTGGATAATTCATACAAAATAAATCTAACTACAATGAAAAATTGCGCAAACGCAATGCATTGGGGTCCATACTTGCCAATATATTGAGCATCGATGCATACTGCTTTTTTGCTGAGACTTCTGGAGAATTTTAAGGGCACTGCATTTCGGACTTGTAGATTTGGACACCCCAACAAAATGTGGGTGGTGAGAGAATTCAGACACAATCAAAGTCTTAAAAGAAAAGAAAACCTTTTTGATTTTCAGACATAGAAAACTAAAGTTACCTCATGAAGTGACCACTTGGCCGCTTTCTAAATTCATTTAAATGTAAAAAGTTCTGCTTGTACTATACTCTAGAAAAAAATATACTGTTCTATTTTTTTCAATCTATGTGTTTCGGTACAACAGGGATCATCTTTCATTATTTGCTGTGGCGACCCCTGAAGGGACATGCTGAAAGGTGAACAACAATATTTTCAATGGACTTCATCATCAGATTGCTTTTTTTTTTTTTTTTCTTGAAAGATGATGTTGAATCCTTTGTTCTAGAATAACCAAACGTGGGGGTTCCAACAACTGTCAGGCTCTGCTACTACTAAGCTAATTATCTGGATTTCATCCAGCTAAATACAAACCACTGGGTCACCACACCTATTGTCCGTCTGTTTACAGTCATTAGTTATAGTCTGTAGACAAAAAAGCAAAGGAGGGAGCATAATAGACAATCAAAAAGCAAAAGTACCATCAAATTATCAAAAAATCTTTTATGATTTTAATACTATCTGGGATCTGTTACCTGATCCCTCGTTTTTGCGTCTGAAACGTGAAACGTCTGTGTGAACAGCTCCAGCTTGGAGATGAAGGCATGGTCTGACAGTAGAAGATTACAGGCAGAAGGCTGAGAGAAAGCGCTTTTTTGTGTGTCTGTGTGCGATGGCAAAACAGCAAGAGAGGGAGAAGACAGATTAAACTGGAGAGGAGGGGGACAGAGAAGAGCATTAGCCATCCCCATTTCCCACAACCTCTCATCTCATCCCACATCCCCTGATGCTGTCTGATCTGCGGTAAGTGTTCAAGTTGTGGGACACATTTGCCTCTTCTTCCTCCAAGCTTTCCACTCAGCATCACAGAGTCTTTCAGAACAGAAACATGAAAAAAAAATCCAATCAAGCTCATTGAGTTTCTTTTTTCTTCCAGGCGAGCTGAGCAGTCTCAGACACAGATGCTTACATTACAGGGGACATGAAGAATACATGAAATCTCAACACACACAGTTTTGAGGTTTTTGTGACCACTGAGTATAAAGAAATGAAAGAAGCTTGTAAGCAACACTTGCCACAGATCAGAGGTTACATAAAAATCTGCCGACAGTCACATACAACAAGTTAACTACAACCTTTGATCAACCAATGCTAATGCAGCTAAGACTCCAGCAGAGGCCCGGCTTAGAGGACCACAAGTGACTCAGAAATCTGCAGGAGAACTAAAACCGCGCCGGAAGGTTTCCTTTTCTAACTGTTGCACACTGAAAAAAAATCAAACTTAGTCGTCTAAAAGGTTTTTCGTCAAAGCGCAGCTGAGGGCACATTCGTTTTTGCTATTTTGCTGTTTTGAATGCAGTGATGGAAGAAAAAAGGAAGTTTTATGGACGAAAAAGCATTTATTACTGTTAAAATAACTTTTGACAGCATGCAATTCCACAAATAGTACCCTCCTACAAACATGCACACACATAGTCCTATGTTCGACTAATGTCAAAGCTTTAAAAACCTTGTCAGGCCAATTATCCTTGACTGAACTTACAAGAGTCATGCCTCTTTTTAATTTGAAAGAGAAACAGTTTTCTGCTTTTTTGGATTTTTTTCACATAGCCAAAGCTGTGGAAGGTGATAAGGGCCACAAATCAGAAAAAAAAAACATTTTAAAAATTCTGATTTTTTAATTGTTTTACTTCTCTCAAAACTGAATTTTGAGTCATTAAGCTTAAAATAAAGGAAACATGATAATAACTTTTTTTAAAAACTAACCAAATTCATAAGTCAGTTAAAAATCAGAAAAAAACGTATTTTCCGATATGTAAGATAACGTTTAAAGGAAGAAAAAAAACATAATTTAAAGAGAATAAAAGTTTGTTTCTTTGTTTCTTTAAGTGGAGGGTAGCATTTAAGATGAAGGTTTTTGGGCAAAAAAAAAAATCAAAATTCTGAAATATAAGTTCTGATTGTAAAAAAGAGCTAAAATGCTAACTCACTAAAAAAAAAAAAAACACTATAGTTACAAATAACCCAATTTGGGTTGTTTTTAACCCAACTCCAAGGTTTAAAAGGTGCTAACTTTTTTTCTGGGTTATTTTAACTCAGGGAAAAAGCATAAATGGGTTAAATTGGGCAAAAAAATGAGTATTGCTCAAAAAATATATCCCAACATGAACAATCTAAGAATTGGCTTAAAGAAACAACACAAGTGTTTCAAGAAGGTTTAAATAGGACTCTGACCAAAAGTCAATATTTTAAATTTAAAATCCAAATGTTGCAGAAACAAAATCCAGCGGATTCAAACTGAATTTTCTTTCAGCCTTTTTGATGCCCTAATCCACTTATATACCTCTCCCTTTTGGGACGTCAATAACCATCCACTGACCTTGTGAAAAAACACATCGAGGGCCCCCCAGCCCACCCCACCCCCGCACCCAAAGTAACACTCCCACACTGACTGAAACACAAATCACGTCTGCTCCTTCCCCAACTCCTCCGAGCTGGAGGCAGACTCACTGAAAAGGATGCAGACTTCATTAAAATTATCTTTAATAGAAAAAATAAAATAAAAAAAGTCATCAAGCCCCTCACTGCCTAAATTCACAAATGTGAGGAATGCGTTAAAGGTGCAATCGAGATGCGCAAACTGCGGTGCGGTGATTTTCCGCGCGCCTCTCCTGAACACGTATTTGTAAAAAGCTTAGCTGTGGCATTCACGCACTCACACGCCGGACTCGTGAGATCTGCGGGTGTTGTGCAGCCACTGCTCTGCGCAGCTCCGATGAGGCACGCCACCTAATTCAGCGTGGTAACACTGCGCCAAGCAGCTGCAGCAGCAGCACTCCTCAGCGGCGCGACTGGAGTTACGCAGACATACCTGGTTTTTATTCCGAGTTCCATCTTCGAGTTCAGAAGAGCTGTTCATGGTTCCCCATCGGTCATTTACCATCCCACGAAGAAACTGCGCATCAGACTTGCCTGTTTGTTCCAAGCGACAAAGGATGAACCCACTCTTTCAAAGTCTTCAGCAGGGATTGAGCCTACTCCATGTGAAAACTGGGCTGAAGGTGTGAGAATGGTGTAAGAAAAATCAATGGCACAAACACTGCGCCCCAAAATGAGACTCAAAATCCTTTCCGAGAGTTTCCTGAATCTCTATCCTTTAATCCAGCCTAAAAGGATGCATTTAGTTTGTCTTTTTCCACTTTTGTATTTAATCTGACTCAAAAATGTTTTAAAAATGTCATTTTCACAGGAAAACGCAAAAAAGAAGAACAGCCACCATTTATCCAACACAGAGGGTAGTCTTTTTACTCCAGAGGAAGGAATTTCACAGAAATCGTCTTGGACCGATGAATGCAGCCTGACCTCTTCGTCCGTCCGCTCCTAGGATAGTTTTAAACGTAGAGCTGCTCCGCGTTCACGGGCGCAGACAGGATGGGATAGGCGCGCAAAAGCGGCCGCGTCCTTTTCTGACTCCTGCGTCGAGCTTGTGTGCTGGAGAGAGCCTCCTTTGGCGCCGGTCTGGTGTGGCTGCTGTTTGACAGAAACGGCTGCGGGGAGATTAGCGCGCTCTGCTCCTGAGCCGCACGGGGCGCTCCGTTCCTCCGACTGTCAGTCAACAGCTCCCTTCGGTATGCGCGACGCGCTCCGAGGCAGCGTTCCTCCTCTGTACCACCCTGCCGCCGATTACTGTGCCGCTGCCTCACCACCTCCTATGCCGCCGATTACTCTGCCGCTGCCTCACCACCTCCAATTCCTCAGCACCGTGTACCCTCCTCTCCCAAAACAGCAGCAAATATTACAAAGAAAAACTAAATTCAATAGAAGAGAATAAATATTACCTCCTGGAGTTAAAGAAATGTAAAAATCCTTTAACATCCTTCTCTTGAGTGCTGTTCAGGGGGAAAAAAGGAAGTAGGTTATAGTGGTTTACTCAAAATACTCACAATTGCGTGGAAAAGAAATAACACGGAATTTAAACAGTTATTTTGTAAAAAGAAAGGTTTAAACTCTCAACAGTTATTTTTTTTTTTTTAAAAAAAAACAAGTGACCTGTTCAGGTGACTTCAGAGGTTGGTTTGCAAAAAAGAAAAGGACACATCTGAAGATTTTACAAGGAGAAATGCTGAGAAAATCTCCCCAAACTGCATCTCCATCAAATAGAAAGCTCTCAGTTTGAATGTGGGGGAGTGTGGGGTAAACCCTGCTAAGCGTACATTAACACACATATACCAGCCCCATGGTCTACTAGAAGAATCAAGTGATGTCTAATCATTAGTGCAAGGACTGAACCAGAACCACTCCCTCATGTGATGAACATGCTGTCTGCAGGGGGTGGGATGGGTGCGGGGGTGGGGGTTGAATGATAAATGTAAACCAGAGTCATTGAAAAAAAAAATCTGCAATGTCAGCACTTGTGAGAATAAGGGTACCTGGTTAAGGTGAACTAGTTTTCACACTAGGACATTTTTAAGGATCAACTTTAATGGGAGTTGCATTTCTGGTGTTTTTAACATGCTCTAGTAGAAATTTGGAGGGCATAAATTGGAGGGCATAAATGAAAAAAAAAATTCAATTTCTGAGTATTTGTTTATTCAAATTGTTGCAAAACAGGAGCAAATGAAAAAAATGCTGTTTGAAAAAGCTTGGAGCTGTGACGTAACGGCAAGCCACAACCTCCCTGTTCCGCTCCATTCTGATGCATCCACTTGTTGACGACTAGATCCATCTTTCTTTTCCTCGTCTGAGCTGGTATCTGGCTCAAAACTGTACATCAATATTGTTCGCCATGCATTTTTGTTGCACCGGTAATGTTGGGTGGTGGTGTGAAGGACTGTAAGCTAGAGAGAGAGACTAAACAGATAGATGATGGGAAGGGGGCGGGCCTATTCCACACAGAATTTCTAATGAACTACTGCAGCTCTGCAGAAACTCTGTCCTAGAAAACGACAGTCTTTTTTATTTTAGCTAAAAATGTCATAATCACAATCAAAAAACCACTGGGAAAGCATTTAAGATGGATAATCGGAGTGGCACCTATTGACAGATCACCTCACCTTTGAGTTTTATGAAAAAAATACATCGACTTTAACAGGGTTACACAGAATCTCCTTACTTTTTTATCAATTTTAGACCAATGAAGGTTTTAATGTTTCTACAGAAAAAAAACCAAAACATTTTCATAAAAGGGCCTACCTGCTTAAAACCGATCAACATAATCACAAAAGTCCGGGAAAAAGATTGTATATGATAACTGTGGTGTGCAAGTATGACATCACCCGTAGAAAATGGATTGCTTCTGGCACCAACAAACTTAGGTAAATTCAGACGCCACACTGTTGGAGCCAGACATCGTCAGTAGGCAAGTATTGGTCCAAATCACAGTTTCTGTGGCAACCACTCTTGCCAATCAGGAGTGAGCTAGTTGGAAGCCCATACCTCTACCACTTGAATGTCAACTAAATGTTTTGAATGTTCGATGTGAGACCACACATTTTATTGATCCATTTGATTGGCCAGTTTATAATTTGAATAACTTGGACTAATGAAAAAATATAAATAAATTAGAATTAGCGAGAACATGTTGAAAAAAAAGGGTAGAGCAAGAATTGTTATTCTGACAAGTATCATGAGTGAGTAATAGCAGTTTATTTCTCAATCGAAGTCTAGGGGGTTTTGCTTCTGGAAGCTAGTGGGGACTACCATTTTGAAACATGAGGAGGGAATGATCACTCAGTGGATTGTGCCAGCAGTCAAACCAATGATCCCCAGAACTCCTCCCTCTAATTGGAAACACTCATTTGGCAAGGTGCTTACATACAAGTAGAATCTCTCTAGCACATCCACGTCTGCAACAAGCCTCCTGTCCAAATTATCGGTACTGGTCCCTTTCTTTAACAAGGATTAACAGCTCTAAGCCTACCCTCATTTCCCATCATCTCTTTGTTTACACCCTCTCCCACTATAGCCCCAACCTCAACCGAATTTTACTGGTGCAACAAAAATGGTGAACAATATTCGAGCTATCCAGCCACGCATTTTTGAGTCAGCTGCCAGCTCAGACGAGGAAAACGAAGATCTAATGGATCTACAGTATTTGTCTGCAAATGGATGCATCAGAATGGAGCAGAGCAGGGAGCTTGTGGTCGACCGATTGTAGCACCTATGTCACAGCTACAGGCTTTTTCAAACTATATTTTTTTAGTCTGCTCCTGATACACATGATTGAAATGAAGAAATCCTCAGAAACACAATTTGAATTTTCTTTATATATTGTATATTCTCCATCATGAGAAAAATGCCACAAGATCATGTTAAAAAAGACACGGTTGAATTTGGAGTGGGACTTTAATAGTTTTGAACAGCTCACAACTACTAGCCATAGGTGAGGGGAGAAACGAAAACTAATAAAGAAACATGTTCTCGCAAAGAGTTTTATGTCATTTCCAAAAGCGCACAACTGTCAGTCATTTCTCTTTTTAATTTTTGAAAGCATTTATTGAAACATTAGTGGCAAAAACTCAGGAAGTATTAGTCAATTCAAGGAATCAATTTCTTAAAAGTGAAAACAAAGCTTGTCAATAAAAAAACAACAAGCAGGGTTGAAACGAGAAGCAATTTCTACAGAGGCTGAGCGGTAAAGTTTAAATCGTTATGATTTTATTAGACTTTTTTCAATCAATTGAAATGTGTCACACATGAGTCTAGCACTCAACATACTCTAATTCTTAATTTTAGGTTTTTACAGTTGAAAATAAAAACATGTCTGCTGCCAAATGTGTTGGTTGCCTCCCAACTGGAGACTAAGTTACCTACAAAAATAAACTACAGACACAAGGCATCTTCTTCAAACTGCTTGGCATGTACTCTCAGCCATATGGCACCAGTTGCAAGTGAGATAAGGGGCGGGAGTTCTGTTTAACCAGTGGTTTGTCTGTTTTCATCTTGGATGATTTCCACTGAAGGCTTTGAGAACCTACCAGGTGTGGAAAAGTCGACGCAGGTCAGTGTGCTTCTCAGTTCCAGTTTGTCCACAGTTGCAACTGATGGGTCCATAATATTCTTGTGCATTTCAACTGAATATTTTAACCTGAAGGCTACTCATTGCACTAAATATAACTAAATATGTTCACAGCTCTTTAACACTGCATTCAAGGTTCAGCTCTTAACAATTAATCTTCTTCTTCATCTTGGAAATATAAATAGCTGTTCTGTAAATTGTGGCATCCAGGGAAATATGCATTTGCATGACAAATGCAGGATAATTAGGTGACTGAATGTCAGCTGCATACCTACATGGCGTAATAAGCTTGCTGGAATGTATTGGCTTCAGTATTTTTAATGTAAGAATGTCAGGGAAAGGGCTGTCTCAGAGACTACTTCATGATTTCTAACAAATCAAAGTCATTATCTTTTGTTGTCTCCATTTCTTTGCTTGTATTATTTGTCACAGTATTTCTTTATAGCACGTAACAGATAGATACTATTTTGTCCAAAAAAAAACTTTAATGTATAGCAGTTTAAATGTATTTCTGTGGTTTTATCCCATAGTGTAATTACAATTACATAATTCTAAACTTTATAGGCATTTGTCTGAGCATGCAGAGTCATTGGCTAATATTGCAATGATGATTGAAAATTTTCACTCAATGAATCTATTAGTAAATTGCAACAAGACCTCCAGAGCACAAGGTGGTGTCAGAACAATGTAATGCCAAATTTTTAGGCTAGAATTTCCTCTTGGGCTGTGGCATTTCCCACTTTCATTAGGTTTGAGTTGCTTTCACACACTGCACTTTAGACAGCAAACCAAAAGATCACATAGTTACAAGAGCTGCTCATTTTGGGTAAGGGCTGCTTGAAATGGGTGCTGAAATGAAAGAAAAAAACAAAAAGAAGAAGAAAGCCAGTGAGTCCAGGATGTCTTCTGACTGTCTGTCTGTCTATCATAGGAAGCTCCTACAACTTTGTACTACACCACATTTGAACTAAAGCTTTATCCAAACGTCACTTTCCATTGAAGCTGCTCTGATCTGAACAGAGTTCAGGGGAGATTTCACACCTTCAGACTTTTGGAGGATAAAGATATGGATCTAATGCTTCAGAGTGAATTCTCCATTAGTCATGACTGAGAAGGGTTGTCACTTCTGCAAATAATGATCTTAAAGGGTAACTAACTCTTTGAGACAGCATCAGGCACAGAGTTACTAAGCAGTGGTTGAGGTGACGATTGATAAGCAAGCATGAGTCAGTTGGCGTTGAACGGCAGATAAGCTGTCCATGAGATGGGTTTCATTCCACTTCAGATTGCTTCTTAAAGCGGTGTGATAGGAATGTGGACACTTCAAAATCAGGTGATTAGGTGATCCATTCAGCGGCTTGTTCACATTAAGCAGAAACGCCTTTTTTAAAATACCCAAGTATGCAATCTACAAATCCTGACACCAAGCATGACTATAGTTAGGAAGCAGAATCAACAGTCCAACATCCAAATCCAGCACCAGATAAGAATTACAATACAAAGACTTGGTAAATACAGAGTCAGATCAGCTTCTGGGCCAGGTTCAGTAAACACAAAATCTCACTGATGTACAGAAAACCACCTCTCATGACTTTAGAGGAGGCCGTGCTGCTTTGCTCTTATAACGATGCCGGTTAGGTTGATATTTCAGACAAATCACGTAGTTTGTGGTACAACCACCAAATATGGCATGGATATATCTTAGTATCCCTCTCTCTCAGAAAAGCACGTTAGCCAGAAGAGAAATGTAAAATGGCAGCCATTTGTAAAGATGGCGGTCAGACATCGGTCAGATTGTTACAAAAATATTCAATGTCTACTTTTTTTTTATTTGACTCTGTGCAAGTCACGTCTTTGCCCTGATCATTTGCTTTCAAAACAGTTATGAAGCAATGCTTGAGATCCATTTTTTGGTACAACCTTAGCTTTTTTTTTCTTAATTTACAGACATTTTTTATTGCTGTTCTGTAAATCGAAATGCCTTTCATTTTCTAAAAAATATTTTATACACATTGAGGCTGTGGTTTCTTGTTTTATGAAAGAAAGAAAAAAACTTGCAAACATTGCATATCTGCTGATAAACCACAGAGATATTGAATGTGTCCCTCTGTTTTTCCCCTTATGGGCATATGGCAAAATGTTGCAAACCTTTGTGAGTTTCTTCATGATGAATGAACTGTGACTTTAATATCAACAGTTAGGGGGTTTACCAGAGAACTGCCAAAAATAAAACAGTGTGAGCTACTGCAGTCAGAACCTGGGTCTGACTTTGTGGTGGTCATGTCTTCGTCTGAAATGGTGCCTTCTTGCAGTTTTGTGTGGGTGTGCGAATACGAATGTGTGTATTCTTGTTTGTGCACACTTTTGGTCATCTGTGATTGTCAGTGAAACCTGACCACTCACAGACAACCAGAGAAAAAGGAGAAGTCTCCCAGGAAAAGACTGTGGATCTTTACAGTTCATCTACACAATGCAGACATTTACTGGCTTTGATGTTTTTGTATCCCGATTACCAAAAACTATTTTTACTGGTTTATCAATTGATCCTCCTTTTCCCAAATGATTCTTATGTATCCTAGACTATTTAAAACTGCTTCATAAGACATAAGAATTAACTGTATATGAGAACTGGACTGAGTGAGTGTGACGTCACCCAAAGAAAAGGGCTTACTTCCAGCTCCAATGAAATTTACTTTTAGCGGTGATCCATTAGGGCTGTAAAGCCATAATGACTGATTTAGGAGTAAAGTTTGACATCTGCATAGAATTTGTTAACAGACTGACATAGCTGCAGGCCGAGTTGTAGTGGGTTTACCGTACTGCATGAACTCTTAATTCAAAGCTAAATTTAATGTCCTCCCCAGCCTATCTAACCAGGCTTTGGTATATTCCTTTTTATAGAAAAAGCTGGAACCCATAGAAATATTCTGTACTGTTGCCCTAAAGCCCCAAGGAAGAGGTCAAATTCTCTGGAGTCATGATCTTCTGCTCAACATGGTTGCTAATAGCAACTTCAAACCATTCCTAGAAAAGACTACTCTGGAATGAAAGGGCTAATCCAGGCCTAAAGGTTCACTATCCAATCTTATATTGGGATACAATGATCCCTCATTTATTGTGGGAGTTGCAAGCTTAAACCCACAATAGGGGAGATCTGCAAAGTAGAATTATAGATGTTTTAAGGATGTAAAACCCCTCCCTACACACTTCTTGCACTTTTCTCAGCCAGACATGAATGTTTTTACACTTTTCTCTCTTGTTTAAACTCTCAAAGTTCAAACGCTTGTAGAAAATTAAGTCCAGTTTTGTAGAATGAAAGAAACAATCTGCTTGTGATCAAAGATTTATGTAGATTTGGCAATCTGCAAATGTCTGTACAAGAGACATGGTACCAAGAAGATAGATTTTTGACTTAAATCTGCAAGGAAGTTATATGTTGGCAGACATGAATGACACATCTGGTTGATAGGCAACAAGCCATCAGCTCCATCAGAACTAAAGAGAAGGCAGGTGAAGCAAAGGACATGACAATGGCTGTAATTGTTACTTTTGGGCAGGCAACCCAAATTTCTTTGGAATGTCACAAAAGACCATGCTCCAGTTTGACAATGTTTTTGTGTCCGAACAAGCAAAATACAAGGTCACACTAGAGGGTAAAAACGAAACTGAACAAAGCCTATGAGGAGTAGAAGGTGAAGTATGACAGCCTAGTCGGCAACAACAGACAAGGAAGGTGCTTACCTGTGAAGGTTGGTTATAAAGTTTCTTTGTAGCACCAGTGCTGTGCACGGCAAGCAGGTGATGAAGACAAGGAGAGCCTTCTACATAAATAAAGAGGTGGTAATTAAAAAGGCTTTAAATTATTCTGGATAAACAACAACAATCTGTAAACAAGTGCTGCTACTGCACAAGATGAGATATTATCAATGTCAGTTGTTGCCTGAGTAAGGGTGTCTGATGTTCCAAAGTTTCAAAACACTCTTTAGACAAAATTACTGATGATAAAACCAAGCTGAGCATCAGAGGATGCTTCTTTATCACCTAAATACTAACTTTTTCCAACTTTTGTTTTAGCAAAAGTCAAATCAGACCTGGAGAAGACATCATTCCTTTGTAGTACTTCCATCATTAGCTTTCATTTCCTTTTAGGGGTGATTCAAAACTTTAATGTTTGTCCTTTAACTTGGCAATGGTCTTGTCTATGTTTATCTAAGTTAACTTTTAATCATTTACAGTGTTCCTCCACTTATTCCCCTTTCAATATTCACAGTTTTATATATTTGCAGATTTTTTTTTTCAGTCACGTGACTCCTCAGGTTAACTATATTCCGGATTAATAATTACTGAATGCAACTGGACTCTTTTGGACAAAGTGACCCTCAAAACATATTGCAGGACCTCTCGTACTTAACTGATGAAGCACTGGCTGTTGGTTTTAAGGTACAGAGTGACACTCCTAATGCATGGAATAAAGTAGGCTACGGTACAGTCAATTGCTCAGAATAATTATATATATATATATATATATATATATATATATATATATATATATATATATATATATATATATATGTTGAGCAATATTCCCATGTTCTTTAATGAATGTTTTAAAAAGCATCAGCAATCTTTCAGAAGGATTTTTGATGAGTAAAGATCAGTCATGGACATTCTTTGGCTGCGGGGGTGGGGTGTTTCTTCACCTCGCATTTGTGGATTTTGCGTATTCGCAGGTGTCCCTGGTCCCCAGTAATCTGGAACTACTCAGGCTTTAGTACACTTTACATCTTATTACAACTTGCCTAATTATTAGGGGTGTAACAGTGAATCAATTAATTGATTTATATTCCTACGATCTAACCTTATTGATCTGTCTGAGGCAAGTTGTTAATTGAATTGATCTATACCATTATAAATTAATTTCAAATGAAATAAATCGATTATATCAATATTGGAAAATACCATTTGGATTTAGGTGCACCAGGCTTGTTTTACTATAATGTGAAAATGGCCAGGGAACATCACAGTGGACAACACACATGTGAAGCCAGCAAAAGATGATCAAACTATCATCACAGTGGAACAGTTTGAACTTTGCAAAGTCATGTGACCATACAGTGTGGTAGAATGTTCTAAAAAATGTTGCACTTGTATCATTTGGAAATGGTATATTTTGTAAGGGTATGGTTGTGGAAAAACAACAGTGGGCTGAACCTTATCAAACTGTGAATGGATTCGGCATTCATTATTGTTTACTTATTTGTTTTTTACACATATTTAATTTAAACTTGATTATCTTGCAAGAAATACAAGGAACCTGGAAAACCTCACCTGCACTGTTCAGTACCCAGGTATTTATTTTTGAGTCACACTGGTTGAATTTTTGGCTAAAGATGCGTTAGATGAATGTTAGGTCAGTGATTTTTTTTTTCTAGGAGTTTTTCCTTACTCCAAAGGAGGGTTTAAGGGCAGAGATGCCCAGTTTAGTTTAGTCTGTTTAATAATCAGCTATTGCATTCTATGACTTTATGTTCTTTATTATTCGTGTTTATTACACAATTACTGGCATGAAGCCCTTTGAGATGACTATTGTTGTAAATGTTGAAATATTGAAAATTGAATTGAATTTAATTAATCATTCAAAATGAACCAATATCAGCTACGAATTGTATCGCCAGGCACAAATTATGATATTAATTGAATTGCTAAAATGAATTATTACACCCTTGCTCGTTATCAGCCAGTAAATAAAATATATTACAGTAGTGCACCACTTTTAAAGGTGTCTGGGTTACCTTTTTTTGTCGAGTGCTATTTTTCCATTTTCTGACTTGAAATTCACTTCAGTTCAGATGTACCTGTTTAAAAAAATGTTTTAAATAAAGACAGATTTTACAAGGTAAATAGAAAAGTTTTCTCAAAACATTGTAACAGAAGCGACAAAGTAAATATGGGAGATAGGACAATGCCATCGTAGGGTGAGCTACTTATGCAGACATATAGATGTCAAAACTGTACAAGTAAAACAGCTGCACATCAGCTGTAAGTACAAACACAAAACCTACATCCTCAGAGATTAGGGGCTCAGTCAAACTCCCCAAATAATGACGGATGGAATCAAAGTGTCAGTCCCTCCACATTCATCAAAAGAGTTCAGTGGAAGAAAATCAATAAGGGATACAAACAAAGGCTTTGTAAGCGAGGGGAGAAATCTCTTGTGTTATTAATGTGTAATGATGGTCTTTCTCAAGATTCTCCAAAGGAAGAGGGTGAGCGGCTCATGCGTCTGAAGTGCAAAGTCAAAAGGAGTGCTGAATCTCTTCATTTCTGCTTTGTTAATTCCCCAACTTAGCCCGAGGTTAGCTTAAGGTGTGGGACATGATTTACTCTTCTGCTACATTAGGTGCTGGGAAAAGCTCCTGGCTCTGCAATACCCATATTCTGCAAGTTGAAAATCAACCCTGGGGCAAAGCCATCTTATCAGAAATTACACACAAAGAAACTCTCTCATGTTGTGTACTTGTCCTGTGAGTCTCAGACTTTTTGTTGCAGCTGTGACATTTACTGAATGAGGGTAATTAGCCCTAAATCAGGGAGTAGAATTCAAGAGTGGTGTTGCTGCTATTGATGATAACGAAGGAGATTATGGTGATTGTGAGCTTGAAAAAATGGTGAGAGTGTATGACCACAAAACCGTGTCCTTAATTACACCATTTGATTTGCTTTTTACTTATTTATGGATCATGTCAGTTCCACTGAGGTCACTCTACTATTCATAGCTTCTTTCCACTTGACTGAGGTCAGTGTCCCTCGTCCCTTCCATCCCTGTTTCCAATTGGAAGTTTAATGTTGTGTAACTCTTGTTCACCATGTTTTGCAAGGTCCGTCTCATTTATGCTGTTTACTCATTGGCTCGCCATCAGAACGTCTCAGTGAGCCACCAGGCTGTGTTTGTTGAATGGTTTGTAATTATCCTCGGGCCTCCCTTGGGCAATGCTCCCGGGAACCTCTGCAAGTGTGTTCTGCTCCGATTAACCCCTCCCTTTTTGAGTTTCTATTCATTGCAAGAGGATTGGGAACACACAAGGTGTGAAAGCAAAGTGCAGGTAAGTGAGAGAGATTTATTAAAGCTTGCAGGTACGGGAAATCAACTTCCAACTTGTAATTGAGACTCGGCCCTTGTGCCTTTTTCTTCGTTGTCTCCAGCAGTTGTCTCCTGTTTTCTAAGTTTCTTCTAGCTCTTCAGGTTGCTACAATTTTTAGAATAAGATAAGTTTATCAGCCAGTAACATTCACAGCAAAAACCTAGTTTCTTGACAAACGGGTAAAAACAATTATGAAAAGTTAAAAAATAAAATCAGGATGGGCCATATCCTCCTTCCAAAAAATTTTGTAATACGAGTTCACTACCAATAAAATTGTGAGAGAATGTACTGTATTTTCCTCACACTAAGAAGGGTTCTTTTTTTCCCCCCAAAAAATAATAGTGTGCTTTATCATACATGTCAATTTTTCCTTTTTTTTTTTATAAGTTGAAAACAAGGTTGGGTATTGTTGTGAAGATGCTAACACAGCTAAGAAATAGTGGTGTAGGATATACATGTTTTTTACGTGTTACTAACAAGATTAAGAGTTAACATAGTCACTGTAACATGTTTTAGCAGTATCAGTCTTTTTTCTTACATGTCGCAAACACGTTTGGGATTTGTCAGTTGTTTTGAATACCTTATTGTGGCTAATGTGTAGTGTGTCACAAACAAGAATTAGAATTATTATAAACATAAAGTCTGACTGACTGATGGACGAATCTCTGACTCTTTTGTCTCACTTCATGTGCTATGCGATTTAGGGTCAATGGCGTATACCAGGGGTCCCCACATCCAGGCCTCGAGGGCCGGTGTCCTACATGTTTTCCAACCATTCTGCCATTCAAGCTCCTTATTGGCTAAACACACCTGATCCAGGTAATCAACAGCTGATAAAACAGGATGTCTGGAAAACCAGCAGGAATCCGGCCCTTGAGGCCTGGATTTGGGGACCCCTGGTGTATACTCATATGGCGCTTTTCTACCTTCCTCAAAAGCTCAAAGCACTTTACAGTCACAGACCCATTGTGGCCCAGGCAAGATGGGGTTCAGTCTCTTGCCCAAGGACACTACGACATGGGTGGGCAAGGCAAGAATCAAACCTGCAATATTCTGATCAGAGGTCGACCGCCCTACCACTGCACCACGGCCGCCCCGTAAATAGCTTAGAGTATCTTATATATGACGTAAGTTCAAATATAGACCATTCATTGACGGTGCCACTTATACTTCAATGTGCTCTGTATTGCAAAAAATAGGGTAAACAGTTTGTATAAAAAGTCCCTTAAGTTGAGGACTGAGCCGCATAGGTGTGCAAAATTTTTTCTCTACACATCCCCTGGTGAAGCGATAAGCTGCAGACACAACCGCGATGTGGAACCATTTGGTGTTTTAACCTCTAAATCCAAACCCCATAATGCTGAGTTTCAAGCATGGAAGCATTTAGTCCCATTGTTGAATGACCCGATGGTGAATTTGAGCCCACATTCTCGCAGGGCAGACACTCTTCCACTTGGACAATAAGTTGGTTCCTAGTTTTCCTGTGTGAATCAAAAGCCTTCTTTAGCTTTCGTGTCAGTGAAATATTAACCATGTTCAAAACATTTCATGACTCATCTTCTCTCAATATAGCTGTTGAGAGACTGATTTAATAAGATGTGTTTTATTAAATCCGTTTTTTTTCTGTAAATTAGACAGTACATAAAAAATGCAAGTCTGCTTTGAAAAAATATGAATTTAAATAGTGTCTGGTAGGGAACATAAATAGAAATCTGACATGGAGCCGTCTTGTGCATGTCATGCAAATGTTAGGAACTTCAGCCAAATTTGAGCCTTCGACCCCCCATCCACGCAAAACAAACTGTGAACCCAAATGAAAACAGTCTTTGATTTAAGCAACCTCCTATTATTTTTTTTCATTTTCAACTAGTCGCTAGTGTTCACAGCCCAGTGAAACATACAGGAACCCCTCAATTCAGCTGACTTACAGAATTTCCAAAAATGTTTTGCCAGAATTTAGAAACTGAAATAAGAATCACAGAAAGAGAACTGCCCCATGTAAAGTTCAGATCTAAACTCTACTGCATTATAGCAGTAAAATTCCCCCCATCATAAACACTCACCGGCGACTTTACTAGGTACACCTTGCTAGTGCAGGGTTGGACCCCTTTTTGCGTTCAGAACTGCCTTAATCCTTGGCGGGATAATGTCAACAAGGTACTAGAAACATTCCTCAGAGTTTGGTCCATAGTGACATGATAGCATCATGCAGTTGCTGCAGTTTTGTTGCCTGCACATCCATGATGCCAAATTCTCCTTCCATCACATCCCAAGGGGGTTGTATAGGGTTTATATCTGGTAACGTTAGAGGCCAATTGAGTCCAGTGAACGTATTGTCATGTTCAAGAAACCCAATCTGAGATGATTCCAGCTTTATGACATGAGACGTTCTCCTTCATTATCCTACTAAGGTAGGCTGCAGCTTTGTAATAAAACTCAATTGGTGCTGAGAGACCAAAAGTGTTCCAAGAAAACGTCCCGCACACCATTACACCACCACTGGCCTGAAACATTGACACAAGGCAGGAGGGATCAATGTTTTCATGTTGTTGACGCCAAATTCTGACTCTACCATCCAAATGTGGTAGCAGAAATGGAGACTCCTCAGAGCAGACAATGTTTTTCTAATTTTCTGTTTTCCAATTTTGGTTAGCCTGTGTGAATTGTAGCCTCAGTTTCATGTTCTTAGCTCTCAGAAGAGGCCCCTGTTGTGGTCTTTTGCTGCCTTAGCCCATCTGCCTCAAGGTTGGACGTGTTGTGCATTCAGAGATGTTCTTCTGCAAACCTTGGTTGTACCAGTGGTTATTTGAGTTTCTGTTGCCTTTCTATCAGCTGGAACCAGTCTGGCCATTCTCTTCTCACCTCTGGCATCAACAATGCATTTCCAAAGAACTTCTGCTCACCGGACCTTTTTAGGACCATTCTCTGTATACGTTAGAGATGGTTGTGGGGCAAAATCCCAGTAGATCAGCAGTTTCTGAAATACTCAGACCAGCCCGTCTGGCACCCACCACCATGCCAGATTCAAAGTCTGAGGCTACAATTCACACAGTGTTTGAACTCCCTAAAGACACTGACATTTTTTGTCGATGATCTAAGTGGAGCTTCTCACCATTGCAACACATCTGTCATGCAACTTATAATAACCGTATTTCAATGCAAAGGCTTTTTTTCTCTGTTTTTGAGGCTGAAATCTTCCCAGACTATGCCTGTGAATGTGCTGAGACAAGAAGTTACAGATGTCACCTTCATAGAAAACAAAAAAAAAAAAATAAACAGCAGGTTCTTCTCCAGATGTAAAACACTGTAGACCAGAGCCCTCCTTTCCTGTTGTCCATAGAATGTCATCACAGCTTTTATCTTGGCTTGTGTTTGCGGTCATTGTTGGATCTAAGCCTCTGAAATGGCACATTTTGCACAAACATTAAAAAAAATACACACCTGGCAAAGAAGGGAGAGCAGCTTAGTTTATACTTCAAACAAGGAGCATCAGTATCCTTAATCTGTGGGCTGCTCTTCAGCAAATGAGGGATGGGTTCAGTAAGATTTCACCTTCAAAGCCCTCCAATGACTTATAGTTTCAGATGAGAAATATTATAACAACTCTTTTTGATGTTTACAGAATTGCGTTTTTATAAACGGCAAATGCGTTTATATTTTGCTTTCCTGAAGTTATTATTTTCAACATTTTTTTCCTCATAAAGTTACATCCATCAAAGAATTCTGTTAATTGTATTTTAACCCACCAGTTTAAAGGCCAAGGGCTGTGTGATGGAGTCTAGAAACATTGTAGTAGCCTAGTTTGTTGGAATTTTGAGCTGTTGCCTTCTATAAAAGCAGGTCGAGTCATTTCAGAAGTTGGAACTTAGATTAATTAGGTGACTCCCAACATGGAAAAGAGATCATTATCAGCAGAGGCCATCAGTGGGGACAAAACCATTAATCTCACAGTTCAGGGACCATGAGCTACTACCTGGGATAAGGCCAATAACTATTAGTAGAATCAGTGTCAATACTGAGGGTCTTTGTAATTGCAACATGAAGAAAAGATGCAGACACGTGGCCAAGAGTTATGTTCTTCTAACTTTTTGTTCATTTAAATTAACAAAGTAGCATATTTTTGTTTTGTATTGTTTCCAATGCAGAGATTTGAATATACAAATTAAAAATTTGGAGCAGCTTCTCAGTTGTGCCCCTGCCATGACAATCTGTTTTGGGTTTTTTGGCAGAAATGAAAACAGTTTTCTGTTTACATTCTTCAGATAAATGCCTGACTGGACAGAACTGATTGAATTAAAGATGGAATGATTCACAAGGAAAACAAAAATCTGTGCTCCATCTACTTTTCCTGTATCTCAGTTTCATGGAATGAAGTAATGAATATTGTCGGCTGTACACAGGTGATAAATGAACCCATCTGTTCTAAAGTGTTTTGCATAACAAAGCATTTCAGCTTAAGATTTCAGAGCAAAATGCAAAGTAGCCATTATTTTCATCTACATTATGCTAAGCATATTTGACAGTTTGTGATCATTTATTATAGTTTTATGACACTGCTCAGTGTGAAGCTAAAGTATTGGAAAAGGCTGAAAAAGTGTTTGAATGTCACTCCCATGTGTGTGGTTTCCAGTTATTTGATATTTCATATATTCTGTGTTAATGCACCTTTAGGTGAAATTAAGTAACCCTGACCCACAGAAATAAACATAAATTACAGAATGATTGTAATAACTCAGAATTATGGCTGGTAAGTTAACATATATTGCGATAGATGCGAGAGAGACTGGGGCCGAATGCCAAACAAGGTTAAACAATTTCTGCCTAAAAAGGATGGTAAAACAGCGCTTTGACAGGAGAAATGGGTGGGTGTGAGGACTGCATGAAAGAAGCTCCAACACTTTCATCATCTTTGGCACTTAAGAAAAAAAAAAGAAGAAAAATCAATCCTTGAGCAAGTTTTGTAAATTACTCAGTTGGGGGAGCAGGCCGAAGGTGGAAGGATCTGTTCTTGAAAAAGCTGGAGTTCCCTCTAATATGTCAAAGCTTTTATCCATCTTAAAACCCTACTGCACATTATTAACTGTCAAGAAAAAAGAAAAAAAATATGATTTAAATATTCTTCTGATGTTTTTATAACAGGATAACCCTATGACATTTTTTTCAGTTTGTTGAGACTGAACATTCCAGTCTAGAGATACCATGCAATTATAAAAACTACTTGCTTGGAGCAAAACAAGCTATTCTCAAAACAAAAGGCTAGCTTAAGTACAAAAACTTACTTGTCTTACAAGTCTTCAGAGTCATTTATATCACCTCACAACTTTTCCAAACTTTTTATGATACATAATTATTTCTCATATAGGTTAAATGGTTGATGGCATGTACTTACGTAGCGCTTTACTACCTTCATAGAAGGCCCATAGGGCTTTACAGTCACGGTCCCATTCATCCATGCACACGCATTCACACAAGCTTTGCTGCCTAAAGGCCTGTTCACACCGGGACGAATTTCGCCGGCGATTTTCGCCGACGTTTAACGCCTCGTGACTAAACAAAGGGCACCAATGAGAGTGTGCACACCGACGCGAAAAAAACGCCACGCGCCAAAGCGTCAAAAAAAAAAACGCCTCGGGTCCGTTTTTTTTTTTCGACGCATTGCGTCGAAATCTATTCGACCAATGAGAATGGCGCTTTTGCACACGTGTCTGGAGCTTCTGAAGTTACAGTAAAACACAACTTGGGGGCGCTCAAACACAAAACTGCCTTGCTGAGCACACATACCAGCGAAGAAGATAGACGCCAAGTAGCGTCTACGCTGCCGCAAAGAAATAATGACGGACATTCTAAAATATCCCCTTACCAAGTACCAGTTGGAGCTACTGATGCTTGAAATATTCATGTTTTCTTTGTATTATTCTGACAAGCGCGTAAATACTTGCTCTCTTCTTCTGAGTGAAAAGCGACTTTAAGAATCGTAAAGTTGCGCAGCGCCACCTTGTGTACAGGAGTATTTCTGTTTACATTAAGCGCCATCTAATGTCAGGGAATGAAATTGCATGTTCGCTCGGCTCATCGTCAGCGAAAATCACCTGGGTGTGAACACAAAAGACGTGGCGAAAAATGCTGACGAATAACGCCTGGCGAATATTCGTCCCGGTGTGTACGGGCCTTAAGCCTACGTTCACAAGGGCTGTGGCAACTCACATTCAAGTGACCACTTTCAATAAAAAGTCTATGTAAACGCCTGTAAACCCGCATTATGAGCTTCTGCATTGAAAACACTTGCATCCATGCGTCGCTACACAAGTTAAGTCCACTTTCCGGCTGTATGTACAAACCGGACGTTCACTGAAAACAAACTGAAAGTTCAACTAGATAACTTTGACCAAAAAGGGACCTCGGATCTGGTAGGGACGTGTGGGTAGCTTTCTTTTCTAAATAAAAATAACAAATAGTTGCGGCTGGAGTTATATGACACGAAGTCTTTTATATATCAGAACAGAGCTATAAAAAAAATGCTTGTGCCAGATTTGCACCGCTTCAAGATTTCGCACCAAGCCTGTTTCAATTGCAGGTGGTGGACTTGCGCTAGTGAATATTCAAAAGACTAAAGAAGCAAAAGTCTCTCCCTGCTGTTGCCTGCTTGTCCGGTGAGAACACCATGGGCTGAATTTGCATCCATGAAACCATGTATAGCACCTTCTTAAACACACAACACACATCCGGTGTCAATGTAGCGTAACACTGGCACGACCTATAACCAACAGGAGTAATGTGGGGATAAGTTTCTTACCCAAGGACACTTCGACACATGGCCAAAACCAATCCCATGATCTTCTGATTAGAGATCAACAGCTCTACTTCTCTACCACGTCTACCCGGGATTTGGGACATTACTTAGCTGCTCAAAATGCACAGAGACTACATCACGTGTCACTTGTCTTTGGTTTGCCTCTGCCAGAGTCTGGTACCAGGACTTCACCTCACAGACTTGGGACTTCACTTAAGCTCTTTAACACTAGAGCACAAGTGTCTAACACAAGGTCTCAAGGGCCAGTGTTCTACATGTTTTCTTCCCCAACTACCCTGCAGTTGAAGCTTCTTATTGGCAAAACACACCTGATCCAGGTCAGCAGCACTAGGTAGGGCTTGGTTTCTAAAGAAAAAACAGCTGGATGCCCACCCTCCAATCTGATATACTGATGCCCTCTGACAAACAGAAGCTGGTTACTTTTCAAATATGTGACTGCACAAATCAAGTAATAAGCTATTATTGTAAGTAATAAGCTATAGTTGTGTCCCTGACACTTATTTTGTGAAGTATATGGTTATGTAATGTAATGTCTTTGACTTGTGAAGGACTTAAGGATTTGAATGTGTAAAAAGTGATGTGTGGGCATCCTTCACCCTTCAATGGTCTGCTGGCTCATTCTGTCTTGATTGACTCGATTGTGGAATCTGATTTTACTTGCAAACGAACCAAAGTACTCCATTCATTTGTACCATATTTGATTGTACACATGCTCAAATGAAGCAAACTTTCTGTCGAAACAAACTGCAGTCCTCCCACTCAGAAAAATAACTTACTTTTTTTTTTTTTTTTTTTTAAATGTCTTCATGCTAAAATCATTTTTTATTGCTAAATCTAAAACAGCATTTGGTTCTGAAACATATTTTTTTCTACTCATACCATCCTTACTGTCTTTTGACAACAGGATGATAATATTACGCATGACTGCAAAAAGACTAGGCAATACAGTAGGTTACAACCCAGAGAGGTCACCATTCAAACACAAAGTGACAGATTATCATACAATTTTGAATCGTTTAGTCTAACTAATTTGCATGTCTTTGGACCAAGGGAAGAACTCAGGGCAGGACCTAGTCTGCTGGTAACTTCCAGCTTAAACTCTAAGGTGACAGCACAATCTGTTAAAAGCTCCCCAGTACATTTCAAATTTCTGGTGAAAAAGAAAATATTTTCTTAACTTTGCATGACTGAAATTGAGCTGAAAATGTATTTTTCTTTAACATTTATTCTATTGAAAAGGAAAAGAACAGAATTGGAAATAATTGTGATCACTCTGGCAGTAAATCACACCTCTTTTTTTATTTTATTATTCTGAAATGATTTAGAATCAGTATGGAATCATAAAACACTATAGACATCACAAACTCACAATCATTACATTTGTTCATCTCTAAAGCATATTAAAGTGGCATTCATGGTTTATGGCTGATAAGGTACAGAGAGAGTATTAACCTTTATTCCTCTTAAATCATCTTTATCTTTCTCAGGGTGTACTCCATATGGTCCAGTCAACTACATGTCTTCAGATTCCTTCTTCAGAGCTGTCCCAGACATTCTGTCAAACTCCTCCTTGTTTTTGAAGTCTGCAGTGTACAGTGTGAACATGAAAGGAGGCATAAATGTTCCCAGAGGAGCTGCAGATCTACTTTAAGTTAAGGTTAAGCTTTGCCAACACAGAGCTTCAGGATTCTATGTCTGAAGGATGCTGAAGGTTTACTGCAAGCGTGTTTAAAAATACTTTAATGACAGATGAGTACATTTGTGCAGGAAGAAAGGACAATCCTAATTCCTTCTTTCTGAGCAACTTCAATCAGTTTCTACAAAGCAATGCTTAAATCAATAAAACATGGTGTGGGCTATTTGTGCCTAATGGTCAGTCAGTGCTGATAAAAGAGCTATTGACTGGACTGAAATAAAGGGGAATGAACTATAGACAGAAATATTGAAAATGAACTTACTATAACTTTATTGCATTTCATATAAATAGATTTGTTGTGCATTCTTTTGACCAAGGTCTTTGAAGTTGTTCGGATCAGAGCACATATTCACAAACCAAATAAAAGATAAAGAAAGACAAAAAAACATTCTAAATATAGAGGTGTGGATGGAAGGGGCTGTCTCCTAATTTACTTGTTACATTTCCCTTAAAGGGACAGAATGGGCACATGATTATCACATCCATTTTTACATACTTTATGCTTTACATGCTTTATGAAACATGGCTCTTGTATTTTGCTCTGAGATCAAATGAACAGAATAAAAACACAAATCCACATCAATGTACAACAGTGTTTTTCAACCAGTGTGAGAGACGATCAGGTGTGCTTTGGGAAACAGTTCATTTGTACTAATCTAACCATTAACCATTGCCAGAATATTAGCTCTGTGTTTACAAGACAAGGTATAACGTTGATTATTTAAGAGTATGAACAATCACATAATATGTTTTTGTGTTTATTACTCAAGACACTTTGATCAGAATGACTGTACCGCGACTTTCGTCCGACCCCTTGAACTGTCTCCACCAATCATTCTTAGAGGCTTTATCATACCTCATCAGTCTGATCGCTCAGAAGAGGTTAAAGTCCTCACTTCTTTGTGCCAACATGGCTTACAAAGTATCCCAGCCCCAACAAAATTAACAGCTAAAGATCCTGTTTAGTGGTGTAGCGTCTTACAGGATCCGGTGTCAGACTGTTTAAAAGGTGTATAAAATAATGAAACTTCAGCGCCACCATTTTAGCATCACATCTCCAACAAGTGGGCTGCACGGTGGCGCAGCCTCACAGCAAGAAGGCCCCCGGAATCTCTTATTTTTATTTTTTTTTTAACTTGTCCTGTCCAACAGCTGGGCAGACAGATGAGAGCTGAAGGCCTCTTGTATTGGACATATTTTACTTTAACAATAGGGGTTATTAATCTTCAGACAAACCAGAGGTATGTCTGAATAAACCCCTTTTGTAATCGAGGCCAAACTTTGGTGTTGGACCGGACGGAAAAGGAAAAAAGGGAAGAAGAGAGAGGGATAGGAGGGTGATTGTGTGTGTGTGTGTGTGTGTGTGGGGGGGGGGGGGGGGGGCAACAAGCTACAGGATGTTTATCATTACGGTACGGTTCAGATGTAATACAATTGTTAAAGGGCGGGGCCTGTCCACACACACACTCAAATGTCATAAGCACACCTGTTAGCTGCAAAAATGTCCACATGTCAACATGTACACAATACAGAGTGTTCACACGTGCATACTTATGCCTTCAAACCAACTAGTATGAAATATTTCATTCAATCAATCATGCAAAATATTAGTGCAAAGGTGAGCTAACACCTGCTCAATTGAGTGTTTATGTTCTTCTAAGATGGATGGTGGAACGTGAAAAGAAGGAGGGAGAGTGCCCAGCTATTCTGTGTTAGTGTTAACTGCACAATAAACGCAAACATCAAACAGTCAGTTCTAAAAGTTCTTCTTGGTGAAAGAAGGTAAACAGTTTAGTTCTCTTTTAAGGTGTGTGTTGGAGCACAAAGGAATGCTTAACAGCCAGATATTCCAGTGTTTGGTCCAAGTCATCTTTCTAACTGAAACAGATGCTTTCTAATAATCTCTGGATTGAGGGATAAATTCAATTTTTAACTTCAAGCACTTTAAAAAAAATTGAGGCTAAGTTTAAATATAAGTAATGATGAAATGAAAGTAAAAGCAAAGTGGCCAACAGACACATTTCAGCTAATTTAATTGAAAATAATGACAGAAAACTATTGCAACTTTTTTCAACTTTTAGAAAAAACGACAGCAGCTTCAAGCTTGTTGGGTCTCAATTATTACAAAAAATGCACAAGAGATTGTGGATTACTATACATCCACAAAGACCACACAGTTTCTTCTTTTTTTTTCTTTACATTTTTAGTTGCTGGTGTGGCTTGTGAAGGAAAAAGTGTACCTTGGCTCAAAAACAGTTGAAAAACACTGATCTACATTGCACTGCAGATTAAGTGCATGTTTTAAATTTTTATAGCCTGAGTATTTTTAGATTTGTGTGGAATAACATAGTAATATTCTTGTACAAGTCAAAATTTTGAACTCACTATTTTTGAAGCTTTGCTCCACAGCATGACTGAAAGATAATTGAAGCCAAACGTATATTATTTTGCTGTTGGCTGCCCAATTGCTTTAATGTATTGTCAGTCAAATAGTATTCAAAAAAAACAATTTGAAAGAGCAAAAACTCATCTTGTGTAAAGGGGATAGACTAAATTCAAAGAGACCACACAGACGGAACTTTTGTTGAACAGTGTTTAGAATTTTTAACCGTTGATTTCTGTTAAATCCACCAAACCACATGTTTTTCATGATATCTGCCCAGTTCCAGTTTTTCTCCTACATTTTTGAAGAGATTTGCAAGTCAGGATTGGATTTTAAGAACAATCAAACCATTTCTACTGCTTCACTTTTTTATGTTATGCATATGTTGTGCTGATATGCATGGATTGCAACTGTTGTCAGACTGGATGTAGCATTTGAAAAGTTTTTAAAATGCATCAAGATGTTTGTGGCGTTGCAATTTCCTTGCGATTTACACAACCTCGCTCTGGATGACAAAACTTGTACAACAAAGCGGGAGTCGTCTTGTGTGGCTTAAGCTAAATTGTTCCTTAAGATTCACAACTATTCCCTCCAGCTGTTTACAAGTTATGCTTATAACATTAGGAGCTAAAGACATCTGAGGGAGAAAAAACGTAGAACATAGCTCCCACCTTAGTCTGCAGTGACAGCTGTCGTAAAAAGAATATAATTTAAGAAGCAGAATGTTATTTCACCTGAAGTTGGGTTCCTGTTTTTGACAGCATGCTACAGAAATGTCCTGCCCGTCCATTCTCTCAAAACTTTGTAAGCTGAACCTGCCTCAGAAGATGACAAGTGGAGCTCTGTAAGGTTTTCTAATTGTGGCAGGATCTTATAGTAATCAGTCTGTGTGAACAAACAGGCGCAAACAAAAGTAAACACAAAGGTTAGATGCTACAAACAAGACAAATGCATGCTAGAGGAAAAAAGTACATGAACAACTGTGGCACTCATCTATCCAAATTTAGGATGTTGGTTGAGTTAGGCCAACTGTTTCAAAAAATGTAAGCTCTCAAAATTGTCAATTGTGGGTCATTTGTTTTATTAGAAGTTAATGTAATCCAGTACACCTAATGCATAAAAATAAACCTTTCATTTCTACCTATGGTCAAAAAAGTTCGGTACTCTGTCCATCTCAGTTGGCCATTTTGAAAAGACAGAGTTGGGTTAGTTGTGATAGAATTCATTATTCAGAATTCCATCAACGAAAGAAATTAAGTCAACTTAATACACATTTTTGTGAATGTTGTTGTTGTTCACCTTTTGGCATTTCCCTTCAGGCTTCAGAGGTCGCCGCAGCGAATCAACTTTCTCTGATTTGCACTGGTGGTTTGGCAGAGAGGTTTTCAACAGATGCCCTTCCTGAAAAACCCCTGTATTTTATCAGGGCTGGGGGGCGGCACAGGGAGACCCAGACTTGAGCCCCTTGTCGCGACATAGTTAGCAGCTAACTGAGCCATCCAGCCACTCCACACAGTTTTGTGAATCTATTTTTTGGAATTAGCTGACTGCTCTGTTTTTACCCTATTACTACTTCATTTATGGTACCATTTTTTATGTTCCTATTGAAAAATTCCTACTGTTTTTCCTACTATTTTCTCTCAAATATCTTTTGAAATATGTACTCATAGAGCACGTGACTTATCAACTCTACAATTCAGTGTTAACAAATCATTGTCAAAGTAATGCCTCAGTCACAACTGCCCTTACAGCTAGATATGAGGGCTGTGTGCGAGTCAAAAATGGGCAAACCTATAGTGGGTAGTCAGGTGGCCCACAAACAATGGGAAGGTTGTAAATCACATGATGAACCCACAGAGAAAAGTATTCATACACATTTTTCTCTACTGGCATGCAGCAGGCAAGAGGTTGTAGCAAACACTGACACAACATGGATGAGTTAATGAAAAGGTAAAGCAGTTGAGACACACGTCATAAAGGTTTTTGACCTAAAACCCGGAGACTGTGCAAGTGAATAGTGTGTGCTCCTTGGGTGCCCTGTACAAATTTGTCCCCTTTTCACCTCCTATATCTAGCTTTAAGGGCTAATGAGATAAATGCTCTACTAATGACTAGAATGGAGCATAAGGGCTTCATAGGACAGCATCATCCATATATCCAGATATTTACCCTACATGGTTTTGTGGGGGCGTTTTTCTGAATTTCATTGTTTGGAAAAGGCTTAATGAATAAATACAGATTGTCACTATGGAAATAGTGACTGGTCTAGATGATCAAACTTCCAATGTCAAAGTGCCTAGGATAGCACAAGGGTTAAGAAAAAGATAAAAAACAAAACAAAAGACAAACTAACAAATATGAGGATTCAGACTTGAAAAGGCAGTGACTGAAGACACAGATAGAAACAGGTCCTAGAATGTATGTTAGAAACGTGGGTGAACTGTGCTCATGTAATTACCCTGACTGCTAGAGAAGGAGGCACAATGTCAGTACTACATCTTTGAAGATTTCCTTAAGGAACCCCACTGAGAGCAAAAAAAAAATACTGTAATATCAAAAACAGAAGCAAAGATGAACTGAATACGCAATGTGTTGTTTTGATCAACTTTGAGGCATGTAAACAATGTTAAAAAAAATATATGGATAACTTGGATTACTTTCTAATCACTACTCCTGGTGTCTGATATAGAAAGTAATGTTTAACCCATAAAATTGTGAACATGCAACGTACAAAAGAGGCTAAGATGATGATTACAGCATTGTCTATCACGGAAAATGGTAAATGGTAAATGGCGTATACTTATATAGCGCCTTTCTTCCTACAAGGACAAAGCGCTTTACAGTCACAGACCCATTCACCCAGTCACACACACATTCACACACACAGTCACACACTGGTGATCGCTCCGCTGCCAAACACAGGCGCCCGCCTACCACCAGAGGCAAGGTGGGGTTCAGTGTCTTGCCCAAGGACACTTCGACTCATGGGCGTGCAAGGCGGGAATCGAACCTGCAACCTTACGATCATGGGACTATGGCCGTGGTGCAGCGGTAGGGCTACCGCTGCACCACGGCCATAGAAGGCTATAGATTGCAGACTAAGTGTTGGTGCTCAGATTCATCTTCATAACTTACAGTGTCTGTTATTTTACCTTCTCATTTGTTTTTGTTTTTTTTACTCCTTATGGACAATCATATAACCCTAAAAAGTTTAATGAAGTATTTGTTTTAAACTTTATAATTTTTTTACAATTATATTAATAACTGGTACATTTTTCTGTTGCAACCTCAATAAGGATGCCACCAATAAGAAATAAAAAAATAAAAAAAAATAAAAAATCTTGAAAACATTTGCATCTGAACATGTTTGTCTGGTGGATTTGTTTTAACAGAACAATTTCAACCACTTGAAATATGAACAAAACCCATTTATTTTCTGTGCAATTTGGCCCAACATTATTACACTGACTGTCTGTCTGACATCTAGAATCCCTGTCAGATAGCTAGACAGAAAATAAACACAATAAAAACAAAAAAAGAAAACATGCCTGCATGACAGTTGGAGCACTACAACCTCCAAAAATGGCGAGGAGAATAGCAGGATTGACAAAGGAAAGCAGTGCAAACCATGCCAGAATAGGGCAAGCAAACACAGAAAGTGTTAAAGAAATACCAGTTTAGAATATAAAATGGGAACATCTTCAAGCCTAAAACAGAAGAAATACATTCAAGCTGGAACCTTTAGGACAAAAGTTATTCCTATGTATTACTAATGTCTAAACATGATCAGAAGGTTTACTCCAAAACAGAAACTTGTGATTTCTATTAAGACAGAAAAAAGTGGTGAGGAAAAAAACAACTGCTTCGTATCTACTTTGTCAAAGTACATACAAAGTAGTCAAGTCTTATACAAGTAATAGTAAGATTATCTCAGTTCAAATTGCTAAAGTTTGTGGTTTTTAAAAATATTACTAACCAAACAAAAAAATATGTAACGTATTTTCACGACCATGAGGCGCACTTAAAAGTCTGAAATTTTCTCCAAATTGTACGGGGCGCCCTATGAGGTGGTGTGCTTAATGTGTAATGCGGGATGTAGAAGAAGACGGCATGAGAACGGGGGAGGGAAGTGTGGGCGTGAACAACATTGTTTGCAACATGGCTGAAGCACAGTTTAAACTACAAGCTATCAGCTACACGGAGGAACATGGGAGCAACTGCGAGATAATTCAAGATGAAGGAATCCATGGTTCACAAGTGGAGGAAGCTAGAAAACAAACTCTGACAAGTCAAGAAGACGCAGCTGAATTTCTGTCGTAGAAAGTTGACTCGAGCGATGGATAAACAATCAGAGCTTGCGAAGCTTCTCTGCAGTCACCATTTGACTGAGGAAGTAATGCTAACAGAGGAAGCTTTACTTTTCGGTTTATGAAACGGCGTAATCTTTCCATGCGGGGGAAGAATATGGTGCCGCAGCGACTTCCAGCGGATTACAATGTATAGCTGTTCATCTTCTGCTCAAACTGCAGTAAAAAGATCATCAAACACCTCCAGCCCAGCCACATCACCAACATGGACGAGGCACCGCTGACTATCGACCTCCCGCTGAGTCACAATGTCGAGAAGAACGGGAGCAGCACGGTAACGATACACACAATGGGGCATGGCTTTTTTTGTTCTGGGAGGCAGCACCGGGTGAGTTATGCCACAATTTGTGAATGGATGGTAGATGCTTGGGCTAACGTGTCTACTTGCACTGCTTTCAAAGTGCCGAAAAGCCGGCATCATCGATGAGGAGCCGGGCAACGACGAGACGGACTCTGACAATAATGAAAGGGAACCTGGCGTGTTTGATAGAAATTTAGCCCAGTTGTTCATTTCAGATAGAGAAGATGAGGACTTTGATGGATTTTTGGATGCTGATTGATGACTGAAAAAATGAAAAATAAATCACACCCAACTCAGTTTTGCTCCCGCTGCCTTTTTTATACACCCATTAGCATGCATGTTTTACCGTTATGTGTTAACGTGCGCCTTAAAACCCGTTGCGCATTTTGTGTCTGTCGAATACCGAAAAAAATCACCCATAACTGAAACTGCGCCCTATAACCCCGTGAGCCGTATGGTCGTGAAAATAGGGTAAGCAACTTTAGGAGGTAAAAAAATTGGGTGTGGGGTTTGTCTTCACATTCCACCTTTCCCCTGGTGGAAGCGGTGAGCTGCTCTCAGGAATCATTTGGGGCCTCATTTATAAACGTTGCGTACGCACAAAAGAAGGCGTACGCCACTCTCTACGCAATAGTTGAGATTTATAAAAAGCAAACTTGACGGGAAAATGTGCGGTCCTCCACGCAAGCTCTGACCCAGGCGTACGCACAAAAACGGGTGAAATGAGAAACGGCGACACCGTCGGCAGATGGAAGAAACACGTGAAAGTGACAGTGTGTGCCAAATCGTGCTGGCATGTGCTGTGCTACACAATGTGGCACAGCTTAAAAACGTGCCTCTACCCCCTGGCGCTGATTGCTGTGTTGGCCCCGACCCTGAACCCCATCCCCACGCA
Organism: Oryzias latipes; assembly: GCF_053564925.1. Classification (NCBI taxonomy): domain Eukaryota; kingdom Metazoa; phylum Chordata; class Actinopteri; order Beloniformes; family Adrianichthyidae; genus Oryzias; species Oryzias latipes. Next base: position 26,139,229 of record NC_136248.1, on the reverse strand, counting down.
TTTGAGCCATTTGCTGCTGCTGTGCGCCAGCGTTTGGAAGTGATGCGTCGCTTGTAAAGAAAAAGAGGTGTGGAAAATATTATTTATTTAAGAATTCCCTCATCGTGCAGTTTATTTCAGTCAGGGCGATCTTGATTTCGCCCAACTCCTTGGCCACCTCTCTGATTGAACTACTGACTTCCCTCTGCATTTCAAGGACTGCATCGGTGAGGACGCGCCCACTGCTGGAGGGTTGAGAGCCGCGTGCCGTGGAGACGCTGGGTCCAGACGGCTGCTCAGCTGCAGCATCGTAACCACTGGCCCCGCTGGAACACCCAGCAACTAAAATAAAATTTTTCTATATTAATAAACTGTAATTGTGTAGCCTGCATACATGTGACTTGACTGCATTCATTTGAATTATTTCTCTTACCTGTGTCACCCTGACCCTGGCGCGTCGGCGTCCCCTCCGTCTCAGTCAGGTGACTGAGGCGGAGGAGGACGCCGATAAGGGGGACTTAATAGGGATTCCCCAATAATAGCGGCCAGTTTCTCATCAAGAGGGGTCAGCTCCCCCCCCCCACATGGCGGACACACTCTGCCGATGCAGCGCTAGACGTTTTTTTGCCTCGACTTTGATGTCCGATCATTTCTTTCATTTCTTTTTTATTTCGGCCACGTCCGAGGTTGTGAGGCTACAGCATTTACGGCGTCTGCCACCGTTTGCCGCTCACGTGCCTTTTTGGCATTAGTAATGCCCACACTGTGCCCTCCAAACAACACTTTTCTCCTCTTTTCCACCTCGCCAACGATAACTTCTACTTCACATTGAGTGAAGTTACGTTTTTTTGATTTCCCCTCTGTGTTTGCCATGATTTAGCAAGCCATGAATATTAATTTGTGGGCGTTTCACGGACTATTTATGGGCAACTATGGGCGTGTCATGTAGCCGCAAAAGCTGCGCTGCATTTAGAATCGGTTGTGATTTATAAAGGGAAAGATGCGTAGGATGTGCGTGCGCACGGTTTTATAAATCCGAATATTTCTGTGCGTACGCACGTCCTATGTTTCATCCGTACGCCACTTCTGACGCAAATCCTACGCAAAGTTTTATAAATGAGGCCCTTGGTGATTTAGCCTACGAATCCAACCCCTTAACATTTTGTCAGTTTGTGAACAACAACGTTAAAAAATGTCAGGATTAAGAATAAAATTTAAAAAAATTAAGAAATAAAAGAACAGAAACACACTTTTATGAAAACCAAGATCAAAGCTTGAATCACATTTAAAAAAGGCTGTTTTCCAAATTCAAAGACCTGTAAGTACAGCAATCTGATGCACAAAATAGCCGTTTAGGGACGATTGAAATCAATTACGCAGGGGTCTGTCGGCTGTTTGGAAGATGAGTTCTGCTCTTTTCTGATAAGAGAATTTCCCTGCTTGCTTTGCCTGGCAGGAGCTGCACTAGGCCTTACTCATTAAGTGGTGGGTTCCTGCCAGTCCTCCACAGACCACAGCCCACAACAGCCAAGGTTTTAGTACAGCATAATAGGGAGGCAAAGGGAACCCTCCTATGCACTATGATTTTGGCAAAATTTATTTTTGCTAACGCAGTAAGCTTGCTTCTCCTAATGACCATTATTAACCATGATAGTTTTATTAGTACTGGCTATATTATCATGGCTTCACAGCCAATTTGGTGCGATAGTGTAGTTAAAGTACTGGCTTTTAAATGGAAAATAAATACAGACAAAAATGTGCATAAACTCATTACATTTTTGTTGTTTTAAACCATTGTTTCAATATTTTGCAGATTTTTTTCAGTGAATTTTTTGCATGATTATTTTCCCCCTGCATCCAGATTGACTGGAGATCTTGCAAATCAATCTCCTAAGTGAAGTGTCTCATGTACAGATACTTGCTGCTTGCCAAATCTACATAAATATTTTATCGTGAGCTGATCTTTGTTTCCATTCTATATTACTGGACTTTATCTTATACAGAGGCTTGGGCTTAAAGACCTACTCCAGTGAAAACCTCTCATATTTTAGGTGATTTTGACATGCTCTTGTAGCATTTTTCTCATGAAGGAAGACATAGAAAATAATTTAATATAAAAACTGCATTTCTGAGTATCTTTATTCAAAGTGTAATTGATTAAAATAAGATAAAAACCTGCCGCTTGAAAATTTCTCAATTTTGAGAAGTGAGAAAATGTTAATGTCTGTCTGTCTTTCACCAATTGTTAGTTATTTATGGAACATAACCCTATGATAAACGAGAGACTATTAAATTGTAGTTTTTGGTTTATCAATTGGGTGCAAAAAAATAACTGTAAGAGAAAAATGTACAAAATCTAGGAAGTAAGATGGATAAAAACCAAAAAGTCTTAAAAAAAGAAGTGAAAGTTAGTATTTCCTTTTTAAAGTATGATGTGAAAATAGTATATTTGTCAATTGTGAGAAGAGCAAAAAGAAAAGTTCAACTGTAATAATTTTAAATACTGTTGGTGTGTTTCCTTTGCCCTTTAGTGACTTACTGCATCTGAGACAAATGTGGTGAGACTGAGCCAGGACAAACTTGCTAAGCCTTTGATCAACATGGGTCGTAAGATTTCGCCACAGCAGCAACAGCACAACTGCAAAAACCAGTTCCCAGGAATGAGAAAGGCTGTCATTTGTAATTGGTGTGTGTGGCATTGTGAAGAACCACTGGGACTGCGAGTAAATATGACCTGACAGTGTGAAAAGAAAAAAAAAAGAGAGAAAAGGCCCTTTTGATCCCTTATTCATCCCTCTGCTGTCACTGATAAGGTTGGTGGGGTTGGAGGATGAGGGCATGATTTTCCCAGAGGAGAGCAAGAGGCAACACTAATGCCACAAAGAAAAAAAAAAAAAAAGAAGTGCTGGGGAGGTAAAGACTGACATGGAGAGAGTAGAGGTGAAATTTAACAGAAGTGTTAAATACAAACCTGTTATTAAAGCATATTTTTGTGGTATCTTGGTGCAAAATGGGTAAGGATTAACCATCTCTCCTGTCGAATGGAGTGTCTCACACTGTGAAGACGTATGTGAGCCTTTGCGGTGTTTGTTCTTACTTTCTGACTAAAGCGCGTGAGAAATGCCCTAAATTGGAAAATTTGTCAGCGATGCTTTCATCTTCTCTCCTATGCCTCAGTAGTGTTGAGCTCTTTTTGTAAATGAAAACAGAAAGAGGGGAGTGTGTATGTGTGCCCACGCTGAGGTGGGATGGGGGGGGGGGGGGGTGACTGTGAAGGAGAGAAAAGAGCAGTCGAGGCTGCTCATTCAAGCATAATTCCATTACAGGTGGTGGCTGCTGTGAAGAGGAACCATTAGAAGTGTAATCAGAATGGATGGATGGGGATAAGGACAGACACTATGAGCAGGAGGAGATATACAGATGATGCTACTGTATGGGATAGAGCCCACCCTACGACCCATAACATCCCGCCACAAGAAGCACTTAAAGGGAACAAAATGAAACCTGTTATAGAGGATAAGGCACTGAGACTTCCATGCACTTTTTCTGTTTTTCTCACATTTTCTTGTGACTTCCTTTCATTTAAACCAGGGGTGGGCAAACTACGGCCAGGGACCATATGCGTCAAGCTACTTAATCTGGCCCACCAAACTGGAATAAGTCCTACTGATAATCCTTCTTAATGTCTTATTTTGTTGGAATATTTGTTGTTTTTTGTGGTTATGTGCATTTTACAAGTTGGAAAAATCATTTTTCCGATCATTCCAACATCACATGAATGTAGCATTTCTCTAAGTTTCATTTTTTCCTGACGGACATAGACCTATTGATGCAATTGGCAATAAAATGAGAACAAAACCAACAAAAATAAAAACTCCCAAATTATAATAAAAAAAGAAAAAAAAGAAAAGAAAAAGAAAACGCCCCTCTCACCCTCCACGGGTGGTTTCTCCTCCAAGCTCGGGTCCTCTACCAAAGGCCTGGGAGCTTGAGGGTCCTGCGCAGTATCTTAGCTGTTCCTAGCACTGCGCTTTTCTGGACGGAGAGGTCTGATGTCTTTCAAGGTATCTGTTGTAGCCACTCCTCCAGCTTGTGGGTTACTGCCCCGAGTGCTCCAATTACCACAGGCACCACCGTCACCTTCACTTTCCATGCTTTCTCATGTTCTTTCTTCAGTTCTTCTCTGAGTCCCTGGTAGTCGTCCAGTTTCTCATGTTCCTGATGTTCCCATCGCTTGGCACTGCCACATCCACCACAACGGCTTTCCTCTGTTCTTTATCCACCACTACAATGTCTGGTTGGTTCGCCATTACCATCCTATCAGTCTGGATCTGGTAGTCCCACAGGATCTTTGCCCTCTCATTCTCTACCCCCCCCCCCCCCCCCCCCCTACCACTACTCAAGTATATATATATACATATATATATATATATATATATATATACATATATATATATATATATACATATACATATATATATATACACATATACATATATATATATACACATATATATATATATATACACATATATATATATATATACACATATATATATATATATATACACATATATATATATATATATATATATATATACTTGTTTTTATTTAAAATTAAAGAGTGTCTTCATCCAGATTCTCTGGCATGTCTTCTTCTTATGAGGTGCATTACCAAACCACACCTCTGGTTTGGCCCTTGTGAAAAAATTTTAGACCCCTTTGTGGCCCAAGAATCTAAAAGTTTGCCCCACCTGATTTAACCCTTGTGCTATCTTAGATGATCCCACGCTTACATTGACGTGTTCTCCCTACCATGACAAAGGTGGAAAGATGGACACCAGTGAGGTTCACAAATCATTGAAGAAAAAAGGTTCAGCGCACTGTCTAGTGGGTCTAGATGACCCAACTCCCAATGGTAAAGTGCCTAGGATAGCACAAGGCTTACGCATTTCTTGCATTTACTTCACACTAATGTAAACAACCTTTTACAGCAACAAAAGCACCCTTGTTAAATTTTTTTTCAGCTAAAAAGTTTTAAGCTAAAAATAAAACAGAATGTAGTTATGAAATGTAACATTTTAACACTAACACTCGTGTTAAATGAAATTTAAAGGCCTTGACGTCCAATAACATGTTGTTTTTTCATTTTTTCAAACAATTCCATTATACTTATACTTCCATTATCCTTTTTAAAATTCTGCTTCAATATATTCCTTAGCATGACTTACCCGAAACCACAGAAACGAAAAAAAAAACTTTGAGCCAGAAAACGGCTGTGAAAAAAAATTAGCAAGCTAACAGCTAATGCCATGAGCTTTACCTTCTTCCACACCTTCCACCGGATATGACATCAGCCAAAACCAGGAAGTGATGTCATATTTTACAAAAATTAAAAATGCTAACAAGTTTATGTAGGTTGTGTCCGAATTCCTTTCACTGCTCACTACTCAGTGCACTATTTAGGGTGTTCGCTGTTACTTTTGTGTGTGTGCTTTACAATCAAAAAAAAAAAAAAAAAATTAGCTTAAAATGTATTTGAGGATGTCAACCTCAAAATAAAGAATACAATTTTTTTTTAAATAAGACAATTAGAAGGAAAAAAAACATAAAGACCAGAAGAGCAGCTGGCCTTGAGCAATTCAAAACATTGCGTCACACCTTATCTGGCAAACAACGGCACAACAAAATATTTGCAGCCACATTTCTTCTGACTTAAAGTTTTATAGACGTTGTGGGTCAATTTGCCCCTGTATGTGGACAGGTGACAGAAGAGTCTTATAACAGCTAAAATCCACACAATAAAATCTCTATCATTCTGTATGGCTCATTTCTGCCTTTGGCATAGGGAGCACATTGATCTTTCAAAGGAAAGTTTAAAAAGTCACAGGAAGCACATTTCCAACATAACAATAAAATATAATTGTATGGGTAGAAGTAGTAAAAATGTCAATCCTGGAAAGAGATATTATGGATCACTGATTAATTTGTCATAACAAATGAATATTTGTATCATTTCTGCTTTGATTGCTTGAAATAAACCGTTTCCAAAATATTGAACCCTCTGAATGTGTTGGCGTAGAATAATTTATGCAAAACTTCTGATTGTTTTTTGTAAGAGCAGGAAAACTTTATTGTTGCAACAAAACAAACTCACTTGCACAGAGCTGAACAGTTCCGTTTGGATTAGAAGATGGAGGCAGGTGAAGGTTTCTTTCTTTCTTTTTTTTGTCTGATCCAACTGACTGATTCATGTGGCCATCTCAGTCCATTGGATGTCCACAAACAATTTAGCCAGAGGTACACAAGCATCAATACCCATGAATCATTCCCAGTTGGCAAGGGAGCCACAAACACAAAGTGGTAGTTGGGGTGGTGGGCAGAGTTACTCTGTGTCGTTTTCCTCCACAGACTGATTCATTTGGCTGTAATCCACAGCTGTGAGGCAGCTGTCTTATCTCCATGGATTGATGACTTCTACTTACATCTAATCACACTGCCAAAGAGCTACTGTCTTAGAGTGAAAAAAGAGTACACAACACACCCACGCACAAACATGTTAATGATGTCTGGCTGTCCATACAAACCAAGTAACTGAACGTCAGTGATATATTTCAGCATGAACCCTGAAACAAGTCTATGTTTATTGATCAGTAAGACCTCATGTGATTAAAAAAACAGATAATCTGGTAAATGATCACAGAAATAATAGACTACAAATGTAGCAAATATTATATGTGATAGCCTTCTTCTGTAAAAAACACTTTATTCTTAGCTGCATAGACGTCATTAAGGGGAAAAAATAGGTCTTAATGGACTTTTGCAGGAAATAGCTGGACCTTACCATAACATCAAACAGCATGCTTAAATAACATCCCTATAAAAAATAATAATAACTCTTGCCCCTTCATTTCATTATAAAAATACAACTGTAAAATAAGAATTTCTGTGCCTCTCCAATAGATGTGAAATGAGGTAAGGAGAAGCTGACTCACACCTACGTCTGGAAAACTTAGTGTGAGAGCAAGAGAAGCTTTTGTCTGCTCCTAAATGCGTATGCCTGAGCTGAAATAAATTAGCATTTTGTAAGGATGACTTCTTAAGCTTCTCACAGACAGGGAAAAATAAAGCTATGCAGGCGGGCGCAGCAGCTTTATTGACCTGCCTGGCAGTTGGCTCAATGTTTAAGGGATGGCTACAACTTGTTGAGGTTAATTTATTTTGTTGCTGATCCAGCATTGATTTGGTGTCAAACATTGCAGTAATGAATAAAAAGCTATTCAAACATCAAAAACATCATGGTGATGATGTTTTTGTTTATTTTTTGTGATATACACAAAAAAGTGTATTCTTATGTTCATACAGCTGTGACGGCCATTTTCAATCTTAAGTCAATGGACAGACGCGAACAGAGATCCTGTGGCACATTTTGAGCATCAGGCGCGGTGGTCGGCACAATGTTTTCAGAGTTGAAATATCTGAACTTTGGAAAAAAGGACTAACTAATGAGGAACTCAGCTTTGGCCCCTAAGGTGTTGATGATGTGATCAGCAAGTGAAGTCCAAAACCAACATGGAGGAGAATCTGATTGTTGTCCTCTTGAACCTTTTGACATTCTTCTAATTTGCATCAAGACAATTATAAAAAGGTCCTCTAATTTCAATCTTATTTGATTTTTTTTTCGCGCCTCGGACTACTGAAAGTTGTCAAACTGGGCCAGTGAGAAAAAGTACAGATGAAAGCGGATATAACTCAGACGCAGCTCCTGTAGTAGAGGGTGAAGCTCACCGTACTGGGAGAGTATCTGAATGATCTCATGCACATGGAGACTACTTACTGGTGCTTTTGTAGAGCTCTTTAAAATAAATGAACTTGATCTCTCAACATTATCCTTATCCTATTTGCTTTTTATATGAGATATACAGTACATATACAGTCGATGGTGCCAAATAGCGATGATGCTAAAGACTTTGGACAGTAGCTCCTCCCGCACACAGCAGGAGCATCAAATCTATTAACACATTTTCACTCAAAAAAATGATTCAAGCCCCTCTTTCATGTAACACAAAAAAATTCTGTTTGTTTTATTTAAAAATATTTATTTTAAAAGAATGCATCTACATTTAATTAACACAAAATGTATTTATAGTTTCACCTGTAAACTCCAGTAATCCAAAATAATTGAGTTCAAGTAAAGGGCATGCTGTGCGCATGTTGAATGCCGTTTTCCTGTTTCTCTTTATTCTTTTTATAGTATCTTCTGGCGTTTTACTGCTACAAATTTTCAACTATTTTAGCTATTCAACTATTAAATTGTTCAGCTCTTTCGTCTAATGCCTGCTATGACTTTTGGTCCTTCAAATCATTCGACTTTTCGGAGAGAGAAAACTTTCGTTCATGTTTTTCCACGTAAAAAACGTACTGTGGCTTGTAATCGTTTCAACTTGGCTTCCCCTAATAAAACGATACCGGACGAACCTAATTTATAGAAATAATGATTCTATTTGTTTGTACTGGCGGCTTCAAGTTGCCATAAAAGTGAGAGCTCAGTGGATTAGTTAGTGGGATTAACATACAGAGATTCTAAGTTTGAGGCTGGCTACAGACTGGTGTTAGATATTTTTTTTTGCCTTGCCTTTCTTGATAAAATTGAGTTCGACTAACTCAATTATATTTCATTACATGGAAGAATTTTCTTAGAGTTGGGGCTACTCATATTTATTGGATGGAAATCCTGCCCACAATTAAATTGAGTTCATCCAATGAGTTATTTTTTTGAGTGTTCGGAGCCTTTTTCCGTACAGTGAATTTAACATGTATCAAGAGGTGGCAATTTAATGTGCAAATTGCATTCAGTGTGAATAAAGTAATATAGCTGCAACATAAAAGAGTAGAAAAAAAAAAATGTTGATGGTAATGGCATTAAAAAAAAGTTTGCCAGGAATCCAAAATGGAGGAGACCAGGCTTGGTGACAAAACCTTAAACGTTTGATGAATCAACCAGAACATGACAAAAAACTATCTCCATCTGACAAAGCAGAGCAGATGACCTGAAAAAAAGACATTTAAACACACTGAGGGTAACTGACAGAAATGAAAACAGCTGTGGAGGATCAACCTAAAGTGACCGATGGGGGAACAATTTAAAACATGATGAAAATCAAGAACACAACTGAAAAACCAAACTCAAGTACATAATCCTTACTTGGTTGCTCAAGAACTCTTGATTAAAGGAAAAAGTAGTTGCAGAAAGACTTTGGCAGCTAATAATGAGGTTTTAGTTTGTGCTGCTGGACCATTTCTAAATGTAAGACACCACAAACAACTAAAATGTTCCTACTTATTTAACTAAGACAAGGCAATTTGGAAATTCTGCTTTGAGGATGGAAACCATACAAGCTAATTGGGCCAATGGTTTTAAAAGTAGGTCTGAATTTGTAAGAATGAAAATATTACGCCATTCATATTTCATAATAGTGGTTCTTAGATGCTTCAGACATTTTCTTGCATATTAAAGAAGCAGCATCTTGAAAACAGAGTGTATTTAGAATGCCAGGGGACTATATCATTATGTCTGAAAGTAAATTAAGTCATTCTGTCTATTTAATTAAGCCTTTGTTAAAGGATTCCTGAGAAATCAGACGCAGTCTTAAACTAAACATTGTTCCTGGAAATCTTTAGAGTTTGAAGATTGACACTTAAACATATTCTGCTCCTTTAGTTTGATGTAAACTGCAAAGTTTTTTTTTTTTAATCTAATGGAAAATACTTTAGAATTTTTATTTAGATTGTTGTTTCACATTTGAATGCCTGATTTGTTGCTGTTAATGTGGATTAAATATATAACTATATATAGATTCTACAATGTACATTTACTTCAGTGTGTACATCGTTGTGTATGTGTTTAACTTTGTTTTATTGGCATAGACTCCCCTTAAAAATAGATTTGTAATCTCAGGAATTTTTTGAGTCAGATGTAAGTCTTATGAAGAGAGGAAAAAAAAGGTAATTTGCTGTAATTAGGTTAATTGCGTACATGATTGAAGAGTGTCAACACTGCAGCTAAAGTTCCAGTGTTAAAGGGTTAATGTGACAAAATAGGGTATGTTCAATTTCAGGAAATTGTGGCAACATGAGCAGAAATTCAAGGCTGAGTCAATCAAAAGTCAGAATCCCGATCTATTGTTTTCAAGGTCAGCTTTCAGCTTGTTTTGCATTGTATTTTTGCTCTTTATTTTATTTTTTTGTCCAGTCCCGTGAAGGGCTGTAATGAGGTGTAACCGCATTCTAAAGGGAGCGCAGGTGTGTCTCGCAGTTCCCTTTAGGCTCATGCAGCCACCTGAAAAAGAAACAACTATTGTTGTGTTTGTGTTAAATAACGTGAAGTAAGGATAATGTGAGTTACATGCACTTATGACGTACTGTAGATGCTGTTGTACGCCTTACTGTAATCATTGCTGAGGTGCGTACACTGGGTCTTTGGGTTCACTCAATGCTGCACGCACAAGGTGTGCAGGTTATACTGTATGTAAGTACCCATGGGATGCCCACACAATACACTCTGATTGTCTAATTTCTTTATTTTTAACAGGCAGCCTGCGTGCAGGGGATGCACAAGGGGAGCTCAAGACGCGCACACCTATCACTTGAACAACACGGGGGGTTAAAAAAAGAAAGATCCATCTGTCGTGCCTGTGTCTCATTTACTTTACTCTTTACTTTACCCTTAGGTGTTGTTTAAGTGTTAGCTGGGACCTGTCACCCTCAGCATTTCCACATGCCCATAGAAAAAAAAATGAGCCTTAACACCTTCTCTATATGGGCTCACTGATCAGTCTATGACCTTGTAAATCCTGGGGGCCACTTGCATGCCCTGCACAGGTCTGTCCATTTTTCACCCGCATATATCTTATATATAAGGGCAGTTGGGACAAAACCTTTACTTCATTTCATGCCGTTGATAGGGTTATTCCTTCAATTGGAGTCTCAGTTGAAGTTAAGAAACCACTAAATTTCGTGGATGAGAAGTACTTAGCGAAATTATCTCCTTTTAATCTGTCAAAAATCCTAGTAATCATCTTTTAGTTATTTTGTAGGACATTATGCATGTTTTATATTAATTAGTAGCTCAGCTGGAACACATTTTTGTTGCTGCTGAGTCCGTGATTTCAAAGTGCAGCTGAGCTTCTTCACTCTGGGCTTTGCTGAGGTTATTTAACTTGAGAGGGTCAGCCTTATTAGCGTGGTCAGACTCAACAGATCACTGCGGTACTAGAAACAGTTTTGAAATTTGACTTTTTGAAGCCACCTGTTTCACACTGTGGAGTGTTATCACTGCGCGTGTGCTCTTCTTTTCAGTTGTCCTTGTCAGACTTTAGCAGAAGATGCAACTAAGAACAAGGACAACAGAAAAAAAAATGTTTTTTTTCCCCCCTGAAAATAATAGCAAAAAAATTGGAAAATAATTGTAGCTTTTTTAGTTGATTATGTAGCCAAAACCAACCTTGAAAAGCTACAAAACTACACTTTTGGATCCTGCTGCAGGCCTTCAAAGATAGAAGAAATGATGTAAAACGGAAATGATTAGTGGTGGTAAAAAAATATTTTATTTTAAGAGTTTTTCATCATTATTTAGCCTTTTTTCAAATAAGCCAGTGTGCAACTTTGTTTGTAGCCAGTTGCTTGTGTGCTTTAAAGTGTAAATGTCATCCCTTCTCAGCAGCTATTTAGTTTGCATTTCAGAAACATAAAGTGACACTTTTTCTTATCGTTAAATAGATTTTGAACAATAGATATTCATGGGCTCATTTCAAGTGCGCAACAATTGCCACTAAATCAGAGTTAGAGGGCACTTTTTTCTTGCTTACCTCATAAACTGTTTTTTTTTTATTTCATTTTTTTCCTGTGCTTCAACAAATTATTTTGTATCTTGCCTCTTAATTTACGTGAACTTTATGTTTGAATTTTAGCAGTTCAGTCGGTTGCTCACAAGAGCTTGGCAACACTTTCAGGATAGAATGTGATCTGATTAATCATGACCATCTGATCACTCTGGCCTAATTCAGAGGTGGTTCTCAACGCCTTTGGCCACATTCTATTCCTATAACAGCGTTGGATTAATGTGTCCTGTGAGGCTCACTGAAGAAACCTTTCAAATTGTCCTTGACACAAGAAACAGAGTTTCAACTGAGCTTTTTTTTTCAGTCTGGAAAGATTTTTCTGTTAACCAAATTTACAAAAAGTTTAACTCTGAGGTAATTTCCTGTTTATCGCCATTTGCTCACTCTGTCTTAATTTTATTTTAAATTCACTTTAATTTCTACAAAAGTAGAAATGTTGGGCATATTTGTATGATTTTATATCTCTCAAAAATTTTATGTTTTTTTAAATCACACTGGGAATGACCAAATGAGCATTTTATCTTCAAAGTTTCATCTTACCTAAACTGTAAAAAGAGACATTTTTGCATTTGATACATTTAAAATGATATGTCGCAAAATTATTGAATTCTTAGGAATGTTCTGGTCCAAACATAAAATATTCAGTTGTATGAAAAGGTACACACTTTTACATTTCAAGGGTTTTTGTCACTGGAAACACTGCAAAGTCTCTTCAAACATTAATACCAAGTGAATGCAGTCGTATTGGACTTAAGTTGAATTAAAATGATCTGTGCACTTGTTAACATTTAAGTACACTTGAAACAAGTGCTCTGGGTTTTTTTTCCTCATGTCTTTTCAAGATGTTTAGCAAACACCTAGAAAGTCTTGCCTCGCTATGATTGGTTGCAACCATCCCACAGCAATGCTTGCTACAAATCACTAAGGGACACTTTATTTGTCCATTTCTGACAAAATTTCGTGTGGAAACATTAAAAGCAATTTCCAGTTATCCCAAAAGTTGGCATCCCATTCAAGTTCACGCAATTTCACACTGACTTCTGCTTAAAAGATCTGCAATAACCAAAGGCTGTGTCTCAGCCTCTAGAGGTCTCAACGGCTCACACTAGCATGGTAGTGGAGGGGCAGTCAGTTGGGATTGTTTTTTTGCAGTTGAATGACCTAGTTAATCCTAACCCAGATAAGTGATCCCAATATTTTACTAATCACACAGAAGAGGAAAGAAACATAGAGGTTAGGTTGAGTTGACAAAAAATATGTGGAGCAAAAAAGCGCCCCCCCCCCTCCACCCCACACCCACCCACCCACACACACACACACAAACACACACACACACCCACACACACACATAATCAGTCATGCCTGTCTTCCAGTTAGTAATATGCAATGCCCTTAAATTTCCAAAGCTTTCCACTGTAAACTACTTATTTTTTAAACAAATTACAGACTGATCAATAAAACCACCAACAAACAGATTTAAAACTTGACTTGACTGACCACTTACTATGGCCAGTTTGCATGAGCCAGCCACCTCTATAACACACTTCTCCCTTTAAGGTTGCTTCAGCTGAGAAAAGAACCACTGACATGCATTGTCTATTGAAACACTTATGCTCAGCCAAATTCGATTCAATTTTCCATGTGCAAACTGTCAACAATTTATTTTTTCCCCACAATTTTGTTTGCAACAAGTCACAATCTGTTGCCGTGAAATAATCGCCAAAGCAACAATAGACTATAGTAACCGTTTATAGAAAATCAGAACTAAGACATGCAAACTAAGACATGCAAAAGGTAACTTAAGACCAGAACAAAGCCAATCAAAAGTCAACATTTCATAAGTTGAAGTCATAGGTTTCACTTGTTGATATTATTTAAAGGTTTTTTGACAAAGTCAAACCCTACCCTTAGCCATTGCAGATCAAATGGAGGTATTACATATTCTCTGGCAAGCTTGGGCTTGTAGGTGCATTACAATTACCTGTGCCATATATATATATGCATATGTCCTCTGCTGGACCTGATTGGACTCTTGCTGGGGTCCCGCTTGTCTTTAAAAAAACAAACAAACAAAAAAAAAAAAACAGTATGAAATTGCCTGCATGATTTCTTGCATTTCAAGAGACCACATTTACTTTTTCAAGTAATCATTTCACAATGCAATTATTTTTTATCATCAACATTCATGTTAAAATGCAAATTTCAGTTATCTGCTGACAAGTGGTTACAGCTCATTTTTTTTGCATGTGAACAAAACTAATAAAGTTGTGTGGCATACAAGAAGATTGTATTGAAAATGCACAGGGAAATAAATAAATAAGACTTGAACATATGATGCGCTTGTGTAACACACCGCCTTTCCTAATCCCCAAACAGCAGGTGCACTAAAAGGAGGAAAACACTGAAATCTTCGCCTGCTGTGATGCTGAAATGTGGCTTTATAAAAAAAAAGAAAAAGTAAAAAGAAATAATTTGTAATCTCCTTGCATCACAAGAAAAACTAAAACACTGTTGCACATTATCAGAAACAAATAACCCCTAGTGGTATGCATTTGTTCTTTTTGAAATCCTCTTTGACAATAAATTAAGACATACCATATGTGATCAATTTTAAAAGCTGTAAGGCATCTCCACGACAGAATGTATTTTCTCCTGCAAAGCAATGCACTGACCCACACAGAATAAAGGAAGGGTCACATTAAAAACAGGCTCAGTTACAGCCTATTTTATTTCAAATCATAGATTATACATGTAAGGCTAGAACTGTTTGCTCCAGTATCCTGTGGTCAAGCTTCTTTGCCTGCTCTGTATGTTGCATTTCTACAGCCTAAATCATGCCGTTGGAAGTTGCTGCAGTAATATATCCACTGTTGCCCTGAGGCCATGGACTTAATTAGTCTAAGCTCATGTCACATCAGAAAGTTTGGAGTAATTTACAGGCACTAACAGCTCTCACAGGGAGACAGAAAGGGATGTGGGTTGTGTGACTTGTTCACCTTAAGTTGTGACTATTTGGATTTGTCTTTGATTTACTCAGCTGCGTCATGACCTCTTCTTTCCCCAGAAGTACAGTTTGATCAATTCAAGATGGATGTTTGCAGCTGTTTCCTTTTTGTTGCAAGTACTAATTGTTTTCTTTTGTCTTATAACAGATCTCCCAGTGTTTGTCCTTTTCATGTCATCTCTGACAACAATCATTTACAGCAGACGGTTGCTTTAACTAAGCACGGTCCTGCTGGAGCTTCCTCACTATTATGCCTGATTTACACTGGTCCATGCATCTCCAAAGCGTTTAAATAGATTGTTCTGGTCCTTGCCCCTGAGCGCTGGGCCTCGACAAAACCCTCAACAAGCAGCTCCAGCCCAACCAGCCCTCCTGGTTGGGCTGGAGCTGCACTCTCTGTCCCCCATGCCTCCCTGCTCTTTGGCTTTGGGGGCCCCGTGGCGGTCCTGCTGGCCCTGGCGGCGGATGTGATCACCCGGGGAGGGTTGTTCTCTATCTGCTGCCGTGCGGGTGTTGGGGGGTTCTGGCTGCATAAGTATGCGTGTGGGAACATTATTTGTATTGTTTACATGTTGACAAGTGAACATTTTTGGAGCCAACAGGTATGTTTATTACATTTGAGTGTGTATGTGGACAGACCCCGCGCTTATAGACCTGTATTACATCTGAACCTCACCGTAATGAGTATAACCATCCAGAAACTTGTTGCTTTATGCTTCATCATGATTTTCCTTTGCTGGTTTGTGCTGCATTTTACTCTAGGTCTAAATGAGCTTATGTGGATGGGTGAGTAGTGTGACTGTGGGTAGTTTGACCAGGAGCAGCAGTTCACACAAATGCTCTCCCATGTGCTGTTTCATTTAGTTCGTCATTATCAGAACCACAGAGAAATACAATAAAAAAAACATGCATATATTTCTAGTTTCTGGATTTGTGCCTGTTGAAAACCATAATACAAGTGATCAAATTTGAAAGAAACATGTATTAAATGATTAAAAAATGTGACTAAACTAAGTGAAAATAGAACTAAACATGATAAGGAAAAAGAAGAATACACAAGATCTGTCCAAGAGAAACGTAAAATTATTGAAACACAAAAACACAAAACACCAATTGGAACTATCACAACTACAGACAATCGATCCGTTTATTCTATTTACTTCTTCCCCGGTGATCAGTCAAGACTAAGTTTGTCCAGTTTGATTGGACGCATGGGTTGTTTGTGTAACTTTTATGCTTGTGGATCCTCGTATGTCAGACTGTAGGCCTTACTAATTTCACCAACTAAATATAGCAGACTTTCCTGGATGTGTTACTCGAATATAACAGCTGAACCTGGACATCGCTCATTGATACCGTAAAATCCAGAGTAAGAGTTGCTTCTACAGCAGAGAAAAAAAAAACATTGTATAGCTCACTATATGGCTTTTAGTGTGAGCAGTGGTTTATGTACTTCTTTTGAGACTTTGGCACTGTGGTGTTTATACGATGGAAAACTAGAAAACACTTAGACTCAAAAAAGAGAAGGTCAAAAGTTTTAATTAAGCTGAGATGAAGTGGGTGAAGGCTCATAGCAGCAGCAGAGGGTCTGTTGACTTCTGCAGCGGCTGGGAATGAGACGACAAGGTGAGTAACTCCTGTGAGCACAGGAAGTTAACTGCAAGAGAAATAGCACTACTTGATATCTCGCTGACATTAAACTTGGACTGACATGTTTGAGACTGGCAGCTGCTGACAGACGACACTGGAAAGTAAGTCAATGATGTAGGAGGAGAATAAACTTGAATCTTGTCCTTACTCTCTGTGCATTCGCAGGGTGGCGAGAGTTAGCAGAGGAACTGTGTCAGGGAGAGGAAGAAGCTGTAGACCTAAAGAGAAGGTGGAAAAGACCGAAATAAAATAAAGATTTCTTACCAAAGGTAGATGTGTTCATTATTCAGGGAGAAAGAAGAAAAAAAAGAGACACCTGAACCAAATAATCCACCGGTAAAGTGAATTAAGGAAAGTTGGAATCCAGGTACATTGTTCCCTCATTTATTGCAGGAGTTACGCTCCCATTTGGTTATATCCACAAAGTAGAATGACATGTTTTAAGGCACTAAACCCCTTCACTATACACTATCAAAGTTCAAAAATAAATACAATGTTATAGAATGAAAAACAAAGATTTGGCGAGCTGTACAGGAGACTCAGCAAGGAGGAGATTGATTGACAAGCCTTCCAACCAATTAGGATGCAGAACACAGTCAGATGTTTAAAAAAAAATGATTTCATGCATGAATTCATCAAAAACAATCTGCCAAATGGCGAGACCTCTTTGGCAAAGAGGTGATGTCATATTTGGTGAAAAAATAAAATAAAACTAAAACAACAGTTGTGAGCATGTGTCCAAAAAAATCCAGTCCCCTAGATCGTCCTGCACTAGATAGTCTTTTTGGGAGTTGGGAGTAGTGAGTGACACAGCCTCAGCAATTCCTTAAACAGGAAACAGGTGAATGACATCAGCTTAATCAATGGACAGGAAGCCATAAGGACTATGAAGGAGGGAGGAGCCAGAATTACTGACAGGTCCGCTATTGTTTTTTTTGTTTAATAAAGTTCTGCAAAACATATTTATCGTTGATGTAAAAATGATTGCACAGGCAGTTTCAGAGTGAGAATGTGCTCATTTTGAGCTGAATTTTCCTGGTTAAGCTAAATTGACATAAACATTCATTAGAACTGAGTAAACGGCTTACCTTCTTTCCTTATTCGCTACAGGATTAAAACTTCACAGCCTTAGCATTTTGCATTTACACTGCACTTTCCACATGCAGTCTTTTAATCTATAAATAAAAATAGGTGTAAATAAATAAATCTGTGGTAAACCTAAATAGACATGACACTTCCAGATGTTGTTTATTTTTTATTGTTCATCAATGCAAGACAGAAATCACAAAAAGGACAAAATCCCATCCATCGAAGCCCAGATACAACTTAAGACTGAAGCAACAGCCTTCTACGTGATGAAAACATTTCATATGAACTTTTAAAAGAAGACAATAAAATATTCTTACATCTACCTGTTTGGCAAAGTCTGAAATATTGTTTCAAGAGAGAATAAGACATTTTTTATGATAATGCTTTCATACATTTTCTATTAAATCTCCTACTTCACATTTTCTCATGCAAGGACAAAACTAATCCTCTCAAGTAATAAGGAATTTGATACAGTGTGAAGCAGCGCCCCGGAATATTTATTTTCTAACTGATATTATTCAGCTGAAATGAGGAAAACTTTGTTAATAGGCCTTTTTAAAGGGCATCTGCTTTAGTTCTGACGTCATGATTTTAGGGATGACGCACAGCCACAGAACATTATCTATCCTCCAACGCAGTAGAGAAAAGAAAAAAACATAAAATCCATGAGAGACAGAGTGAAAGTCAAAGAGAATCATCCCAGGCATCCACTGAGTGAAGACATTTAAGATTCATTTTATCATGAGATCACACGCCGTCATATGAACACAGCTCCACAGCCGAGTATGCAGGGGGGCATCATCTGAGAGAGCTGCAGCCTGCCGGAGCACGGCAAAGGGAAGACCTCAGAGAGTGGAGAAGACAGGAAGAAAGGAAGAGGTGAGACGAACAGAGGTTGCAACCACCCACCGGCTGTACCGTGTGGAGATGGTTAGCATAATCACTTGTTGACCTTTTCATTAAATCACTTGTGAGTCACAGTTGAGTGGTCCAAATAGCTTTTATGGAAGGTTATGAAAAAATAGAATTGGGCAAAGCAGCCCACTTTTTAAATGAAAAAGCTTTACCTTTGGGTGTCACAGTTCGGAAGCCTGTTGATTTTACATAACACCATTAAAACTTTAGCACTTCCGAGTACATTAAACTTTAGAAGAGTAGATGGATTTTAAGAACTCAACTAAATCTAATCTCTACAGGAATAACATTTTTCTTAAAAAATACCATTTCAGCTTAAAAAAATAAATAAAATAAAAGGTAAGAGCGAGGATCCCATTCCGTACCTTTGTCTACTTTCAAATTGAACACATGCTTAAAGAAAATAATAAATCCTTAGTTGTTAAATTTTGGCTTATGCCTCAAAAATTCCAATGTGAAGCAACAAAAAATACTTTTTTTTGAAAATGTATTTTGGTAGGGCTAAAAAAAAAAGTATTTTTATCGGAATTTGGTAACTACAGATGTTTGACCAATGTCAATGCTTTTTTTTCGACGCACTGTGAGCAAATCAGTGCAGCTCACATTCCATGTATGTCAAATCAAATAGAATCAGACCCTGTTGTCTCAGCAGGGTTCCAACACACTGACAAGTGATCCACATAGGAAAACGCCCCAAGGGGGCATTGTTGACCATTTAAGCGAACAAATTGGAGCAATGTTCATGCTCCTGGGCCACTTCACGTTTGTTCCTCATGGTAGACTAATTCTTTGCATAACCTATATTTTTGTGTTTGATCCTCTTTTAAATATTGTTTATCTTGTTTTATCGTACTTTTATATATCGTAGTTTTCTCAGGAGTGTAAATTTTCTTTCTATCAAGGAGGGGAAATTCTCAAACCTCTCATTTGTGCCTTCATAGGTGTTGGAGTTATCTCATATTTGCTTTTATGCATTACCTAGCTATATAGGTGATATAATCATGTTTGCACAAGTGTGTGTGTCCAACTCTGTTTCACAGGAAGGTGGAGGTGAAACAGACATGTTCGCAATTAATGTTTTCTGACCGCCCTGCAGCTGTGCTTTTCTGTTTCCCCCTCCCTTTAGAGCACATGTGTAACTTCAGGAAAACTCAACAAACTTAATAAAGGAGGAAGCGACAGAATATGCGCCAGAGTGGAGAGAGATTGTTGCTGGTTATTATCTCTGTTCGCTCTCCTCGTTTAAAGGTACCTTTGGTCTGTTGTCTTTCTTTCCTTATGATGTTATTCTGATGTTGCAGGTTGTTTTAACCCAACAATAGGTGAGACAATATGTTTATATCTTTTTAAAATTCATTCCTAGTTTGTGTTGAATAGTGAATTAATCTGCTGGTATAAAAACGTTTCCTAAACGTGTAATACCAGTCATTCACTGCTGAAATCCAGAGTCAGCTCATGTCATTGTTTCCTTCCACAAATGTTATAATTTTTCAATGATTAGAATAATCCAACTGTCAATTTTTACTTACGCTGCTGCCTGAAATTGTTTAAAGTTAAGGAAAATTTTGAACAACCAATTTTAGTTTAAATGTCAGTAAGTACAAAGGATGTTTTTTCACAATGCAGTTTCTTGTAGATTGTTTATTTTCTTTTTTTTGTTCATCAATTCCTCAACTTCAGTTGAATTGATATTTAATTGATCTAATCTGGGAGTGGCGAGTTCAACTAAACTCAGTTTTCCAAATGACTGGGAAAGTCACAGGTTTTAAGGTTAAAACTCATTTCAAGCATGACTGCACTTGTTTAGGCCTCGGATGAAGAGCCACACATCGCCTAACTGCTTAAACAGATGCATTTTATTCTGTTGATATCGGAGCAGAGACTGGAAGGTGTCAAACTTTGTTTGGATTTTCCAACCATGGAGTTCAACAATGGTCCCAAAGCTGCTCACAGCCAAAGTTTTACACAAGACTGACTCTGTTCAGCTTTGACGAGTGTAAAGTATTTTCTCCTTCACTGAAACACGGAGCCACTTTCAGCCCTTTGAGATAAAGTGTTCCTGTCTAGATAAGACATAAAATATTACCAAGGCTGTGTTAACCTTTAGCACGTAAAGAGAAAACGACCATTTGAGGGCTACCGCAGGTGATTCTGTCAAAACCGCAAGAAACGCATTTAAAAAAGGTTTTTGCTTCTTGTAAAGTAAGACTAGCTTATAATTGTTCACATAATCAATTGTTCACATAATGCATGTTGTTTGCGCTGCAAGGTATTTGACGAAAAAGAGCATATTGTGGGTTAAACTAACACCAACTGTCGCCAACCCTGTTCCTCATTGGGCTACCGTCCTCCTTGCTTTGCAGCAAACCTTGGTTAAGTAATTGCTGTTCACCTGGATCAGGTGTGTACAGACGCTGGTCATGCCAGCGCTCGGAAAATACATGACATCGGTTTCATAACTTTGAAAAAGTCATGAAAAAACTCAAAGCTTACATTTAAGTGTAAACATCTATGCTTCAAACCACACCCAGTGAGGAAATGGGTTTTAAACAAGTTTTGACTTCACTGCTAAAATGCACTTTTTTGATACACTATTGAAAGAAGTGCACTTTAGCAATAAAAAAAACTAATAAATTATCCCCAAAAACTTTTTTTTAAGGTAATCAGATTTATAGTAAGGGATTTAGGGTCCACAGGCTTTCATTGATGGGGGTCAGTCATTCTGCTATGGTTTGGAGAAATCTAAACACAACTTTACATCTTCTGCCCCCATAGGTGGAGGTTAGAATTTTGGTAAACTGGCCCTATTTATTCTGCATTAAAAAAAATGTATATAAAACCCACAATGCCCGCGAGCACCCCCCCTTCCTTCCACACACATGTAGGCTTTAAACTGAAATGGGGAAACGATATTTTGAGGACCTGTCCATACCAGTGACCCCCCCCCCCCCCCCGCCCCTTTTAGTTTAGCTAATATGCCCCCCCCCCCCCCCCCCCCCATCTAAGCAAGGGGCCAGACCCGGGAGATACCACTGCAGCGACCCCATTCACTGAGAAGGCTTAGTTGCTGACGTGGATGATCCCTCCAATGAAAACATATATGAATAATATTTAATAGACATATAATTGATTTGATTTGATTTGAAATGAAATGCTTTATTTCAAGCAATCAAATAAGAATAATACACAAAAACAATACAATCAGTTATACATTCATACAATGATAAAAGCAGACTAAGGATAATTAGACATAAAATTAATTATTGCTTAAAAAGAGAGTGGAAGAAAGCAAACTTATACAATCCCTCCCCTGTTCTACCGTAATCATTTTATGATTTATCATTATCCGGTTCCTAGCTTTTATCAGACAGAATTAAGAATCCTGAAATATCAATAAAGCACATGACAAAGATGCATTACTTAAATTATTATGTGAAAAGTAACTATTTTAGAAATCAACATGGAATCTTTTTAAGCTCTTCGTAGTCCTGTTTTTTCTTAGGGGCATAGTCAGCTCTCTTTTTTGGAGAAAATCAACTTTTTAGTCACTTGAAGACAGTTGTTTAGCCGCTGTGAGCCACACGCGTGCTGTAACCCGGAACTGGAAGTACAATGATTATATGTATATAAGATTTAGTATTTATGATTTGGTAAAAGTGAATAAAAATATCTAATGAGTAAAAAGAAAAGTGTTCTTACTCTTCCTCTTGTCCGATCACCCAGATAAAATTCAACACATCTGCTTAATTTTTAAATTGAGTTATTTGGTGCATTTCTCATTGGATCCTTGCTTTCCTTTGTGTTCTGTCATGTTTAAAGATTTCTCTCACTTTGCTTTGTCTTGTTCAATTTTAGGTTTTTGCCAGGTTTTCAGTGAATTCATAAATTATCCACATTTGTTACTGAAATTGAGACAATTAAGAGCAATCTCCACAGGCACAGGGGAGGGCCTTTAATTAACCAGTATTTGTGTGCTCATTTCCTGCCACCTTTCTTCACATTGTCACCTCAGTTTGTTTAGTTTGAGGGTTTTCATCATTACACAACCACCTCGAGTCTCTGGCGCACCATTTAATCAGGTTGCACTTTGACTGGACCATTGTAACAAATTGATTATCTTTCTTTTGCAGCGGCTGTTGTAGATTGACTGGTTGGGTGAGGATTTTTTAGCTCTTGGTCAATATACTGCTCTTCAAAAACTGTTGTTTTTTTGGTTTGGTTAGGCTTAATATTTTAATTTAAATATTATCAATAGCTACTATTTTACACACCCATTTTATTCATTTAGTGACATTTCAAAATAGATTATTTGAATGTTTTCTTAAAGTAACATTTTTCTTAAAAATTCCAGATAAATAATCTCCAGAATTTTAACTTGAATGAGACAGAACCACAAATATAAACCAACACAGCTCAGCTAGATGTCTGCTGAACCGCAGAGAAATGGAAAGACAATTATGGTGAAGGCAGACAAACTTGCCAGCATGACGGCTCACGGTGAATATCATTCGTCCTCTATGCCTATTTATCCAGTCACACCTGATTGAACCCTGAGAGGCAGATGAGGAGTGGACTCTGCAGCAGTCTTCTGCTCCATCTACATTTCATGATACATATTTTGGGACACTCTGAGTACATGTCATATAAAAGCATGTTTTCCGTATTTCCGGACGGACAGTGAACGCACCTTTTTGATCTCTCCAAGAACAGCATTTCTGAGTGGAAATAGAATGAATTTGAGCTGTCTGTTGAAAAAAAATAGTTCTTCAATAAAAGAAAAAAAATTGTATTTGTAAGCGATCAAACTTGGTCGCTTTAAATGGCAACATTTGCCCACTGATCACACCTATTAATTTGTGCAAAACACAACATTTAGTTCTAACCTTTATTTCCACTTTTGGTGCTTTCAAAACTGAACAAATGACGCAAATAATAATAACAAAGAACTAAGATGATTGTTCATCACACGAGTTAACCTACTAATTAGCACTGCATGTATCTGCTTTACTTGCTTTCCTGGTCCTCTATTTAGCGTTAAGGACACATCTCCAATTAGTCCCAATTTAGTTGCATGCGTCATCAGGTGCATTTTCTTTTCTTTTAAAGTGGACATGTTGCACTGATGATGACTATTCGAGAAAGATTTTACACAATAGTGTTTACTTTTAATACATTTCAAAAACATCGTCATCGATATAAGCAAAACTCTCTACAGGACCTCAACGTTTTGTTCAGGATGATTTGACGGATTGCCAAAAGATTAAAAAAAAACAAAAAAACTTTAAAGTCATAACACTGGTGTTGGCATTTTCAGCAGAGGAACACACACTGGCTAGAAATTGTAAAGTGGTTGTAAAATAGGCAAGGCAAGGCAAGGCAAGTTTATTTGTATAGCACAATTCGTACACAAAGTAATTCAAGGTGCTTCACAAAACAGAAAAATGCATTAAAATCACAATACATCATAGAAATAATCAACGTAAAATTTACTTTAAAAGAAAAGAAAAAATAAATAAATAATAATAATTGAAAATTGATTTAAAAATAAAGGAAGGAAAGGAAATAAAAGTGCAGATAGGACCTTTCAGTCATATACACGGCTAAACAGAAATGTTTTAAGTCTAGATTTGAATATGAACACAGAAGAGGCCTGTCTTACGACTTCAGGGAGGCTGTTCCAGATTTTAGCTGCAGAATATTGAAACGCTGATTCCCCTTGTTTAGTTCTGACTCTGGGAATCAACAGGAGGCCGGCCCCTGTGGTCCTCAGAGTACGAGATGGTTCATATGGCACTAACATGTCAGAGATGTACTTTGGTGCTCGGCCATGGAGAGACTTGTACACAAGCAGAGCTGCTTTGAAGTCTATTCTTTCAGGTACAGGGAGCCAGTGCAGAGACCTGAGCACAGGACTAATGTGATCATACTTCCTGGTTCTGGTCAGGACTCGAGCAGCAGCATTCTGGATGTACTGAAGCTGTTTTACAGCTCGTTTGGAGAGGCCGGTGAGCAGGCCGTTACAGTAGTCTAACCTACTGGAGACAAATGCATGAATAAGTATCTCCAGGTCTGGCTTTGACACTATGTTTTTGATTTTGGCAATGTTTTTCAGATGGTAAAATGTTGCTGATGTTACTGACTTGATATGGCTGTTAAATACTGCCAATATGAGCTTAATTTTTGTCAAACAGTAGAGATTTAAATGTCTTTGCATGTCACAGCATTAGTCACATGCCGTCAGTCTGGTTTCTTTCGGGGTTTTTTCATCTTTCCTCCTTTTTTTAGTGAAATGACATCTATTGTAAACTATTTTCTCAAAACAATTCAATATTGCAAACACGTCACAGATAAATCATGTCTTTCTGCACAGTCATAATATGTACAAAGCTTTGAAAGCTTATTATTTTGAAAGTAGACCCAAGTCATCCCTTGTCTTTGTTTGTTTTTTGCAGTTATGCAACAGGTGTTGAAGGTATTGTAGATGATTAACCGTAAATGATAGATTTTTTAAAAAGCGGTAATACATTTTTAAACAGAGCCTATTTCTGGCAATAAAAAAATAACACACGTTTGCTATATTATATTATAACTGGTTATTAAAGATCCACAATCTAAGTCTGCTGCTTTGTGCTAACAAATGCATTGCTAAAAATCAAATTTTTACTGCATGGAATGAGATTTTAATAATAAATGTATTTATTCACAAGTTTTGGATTTAAGGTAACTATCAAGTGAATGTTTGAAAAGTTTGGATGTAGTTTGAATAAAATCCCTTCAACAGATATTTTTTGTCTAGATTTTCTTACACACGCTTTCTTCAACAAATTAAAAGAGGAAAGAGGGATAAAAGATTTTTTATACAACATAGTTTGAGAGACACCTCACAAATCCCTGGTAATTATCCAAAAAGCTGTGCAAAATGAATTTCAGCTAAATCGGATGAGGCATATTTCCACATTAGACACATTTTGACTGCACAAAGCTTAAAAAATGCCACTCAAATAAAAAGGAAATGTTTCACTTTTCGGTTTTTTTTTTTATTCTAATTTTATTAAATTAATCTAAACAGAAGTTTTTCAGCATTTGGGAAAAGTCATTGGTAACACAAACACTGTAAAATCTGTCCACTTGTTCATATTTGCGTTCTGCTTGATTTGGGTTTACTTGTGGGAACAGACGGAGCATCTGTTGGATCATGTAATCCACCCAGATTTTAGCCCTTATGAGCATCTGCTGCAGCACATTCCATGAGCAAATCTGTGCTGGAGGAATGAGAAGTTGCTGCTCTGGGTTGGGATTTGCATATTGGATTTACTAAGGTGGTCAATCAAAAAAAAAAAAAAACGTTATTTCAGTCAATGTCAGGTTATGAGGAAGAGACTGGTTTAGCTGGAAGGTTGTGAAGCAGCCAAAAGCCAGCATCTTCTAGTTCGAGCCACACCAGATGTCCTGGTCATTACATTGCGGCATTGGTGCCAACCTCTTTGTCAGCCAGCAGCTGCCTTAGCAATGTGGATTCCTCAGATTAAGGCTCGGTCCA
This sequence comes from Oryzias latipes, assembly GCF_053564925.1. Lineage (NCBI taxonomy): Eukaryota > Metazoa > Chordata > Actinopteri > Beloniformes > Adrianichthyidae > Oryzias > Oryzias latipes. Next base: position 26,113,152 of record NC_136248.1, on the reverse strand, counting down.
ATCTGCGCTGACCGGTTCGAGGAAACAGGCGATGATGAACGGGCGGGCAGAAACAGAGAGAGCAGAGACAACTAATCCAAGCAGCAATCAAATCAAGGACATAAAGTCAGTGCAGATAAATTACTGTCCATGCTGCAAGAAGGGAGATGAGGCAGTGAGCTCTCATTTCATTTAGTGGCTTTTTGAGTCAGCTGGGGATAAACAAACACTTCATGAAGCTTGTTGAAAGAGATGACGTTGTTTGTAATTATCCATTTCTTAGAGATTTTTAACAAATCTGTGTTTTGTTTTGTTTTTTTAAATAGTGTTTAGATCACATTTAAGGCATTTAACCTGTTGGATTGTGCGCAGTTTACGCATTTAAACAAATCCCTGACCTGAACCCAGGATTTCCCACACTAAAGATGCTGTTTTCTTCAGGTAAAATGTCTTCTGCTTCCCTTCAATCACAGTTTCAAATCATCGTCACAAATGACAATGACATAATCTAGCCACAGGGGTTGCAAGCCAGTTGCCTCTGTGCCGGTCCCAAGCCCGGATAAATAGAGAGGGTTGCGTCAGGAAGGGCATCCGGCGTAAAAATTGCCAAAATAACTATGCGAATCATCCACACCACTTTAGACATACCGGATCGGTCGAGGCCCGGGTTAACAACGACCGCCACCGATGCTGTTAACCTACAGGGTGTCGGTGGAAATTTGACTACTGTTGGTCGAAGAAAGAGGGGAGGCAGAAGGGTCCGTGACCAGAGAGAGAAGGGAAAAGGCAGGAACATAGGTTTGAGAATAGGGACTCTTAACGTTGGCACAATGACAGGGAAAGGCAGAGAGCTGGCAGACATGATGGAGAGAAGGAAGGTAGATGTACTGTGTGTGCAGGAGACAAGGTGGAAGGGCAGCAAGGCACGTACTATTGGAGGAGGATACAAACTGTTCTATCATGGTGTTGATAGGAAGAGAAACGGGGTAGGAGAGTAGAGAGCAGGTGGAGGAACAGCTAGAGAGGTGGAGGTTTGCTCTGGAAAGAAGAGGCATGAAGGTCAGTCATAGTAAGACAGAATACATGTGTCTGAACGAGAGGGATCAAGGTAGAAGCGTTAGGTTACAGGGGGCTGAGGTGAAGAAGGTGCAGGAGTTTAAGTACTTGGGGTCAACAGTTCAGTGTGATGGGGAGTGTGGAAAAGAGGTGAAGAGGCGAGTGCAGGCAGGTTGGAGCGGGTGGAGGAAAGTGTCAGGAGTGTTGTGTGACAGAAGAGTGTCAGCAAGACTCAAAGGAAAGGTGTACAAGACAGTGGTGAGACCAGCTCTGCTCTATGGGTTAGAGACGGTAGCAGTGGGACAGAGACAAGAGGCTGAGATGGAGGTAGCGGAGATGAAGATGTTGAGGTTCTCCTTAGGAGTGACCAGGTTAGACAGGATAAGGAACGAGTACATCAGAGGGACGGCTCATGTTGCCTGTGTTAGGGACAAAGTCAGAGAAGCCAGACTGAGATGGTTTGGACATGTTCAGAGGAGGGATAGTGGATATATTGGTAGAAGGATGTTGGAGATGGAGCTGCCTGGCAGGAGGGCAAGAGGACGGCCAAAGAGGAGATATATGGATGTCTTAACAGAGGACATGAAGTTGGCTGGTGTTAGGGTAGAAGATGTCCATGATAGAGTGAGGTGGAGGACGATGATTCGCTGTGGCGACCCCTGATGGGAAAAGCCGAAAGAGAAAGAAGTCACAAATGACAAGAGACTGTTTCGACGCCATCTTTACTAAAGATGGTAAAACAACTAAATGGCTCCTGTGTCCACTCATTCACCTATTTCTTAATCCTTTTACTCCAAAGCTTTAGCTTCCATGTTTACATCCTTTAAACTACTGTAACTCTTCAACCGTTTGCTCAATTAACATACTTCCAGTGAATTCTGAAGCAAAGAGAAGCAGCCTTAAACTGATTCATGGTTCTTTACAGTAGTGAAATGCTTAAGCAATCAGCACAAATCAGCTGATTCTGCTGCAAAGAAAAGCAGCTTCATGCTGTTAAGCGACACTGTAGTGATTTGTTGCGAATCGGAGAAAAGCTCCTTCATTCCGTGTCTGAATCAGTGGATTCACATTGATCCCAAAAACGGTTGAAAAGTTGCAGTGGGCTGAAGAGCGTGTTTTATTTAGGTATCACCGACCACAGTCCGGGTGTTAAAGGGTTAAAGTTTACATCTGATACAACACAACAAAAACAAGACACTTTACTGACCTTCAAATTAAAAGCATGGATCCTTCTTTAAAGACCCATTCTGATGGAAATTGTGTTTTTGGTATTTTTAGCATGTTCCTGTGTCATTTTTCTGATGGAGGACATATATTAAGAAAACTAAGTTTCTCAGGTTCTTAACAGCTCAAACTTAATCAAAAACTCGTCCACCAGAACCTTCGGCGGACATCTGTGCACATAAATTAATGAAAAACGCAAGAAACACCTATGAATTACGTGTATCACATCATGAAAGGTCGAAATTTCATATGTGGAAAATGCGCAAAATGTACATAGTGGCTGTGTGACATGGGCTTGGATGAGGAGCCAGGGGAACTGCTTGACTGAGATTATGGATTTAAATCAAGTCCCCCACATTCTGTTCACAAATGTGCCAACAGAAATGAAGACTGGTGACTGATTTTTACAAAGAAGCAATTTCCTATTAACACCAAAAAAGCATATAAAGCCTGGTGTCAATAACTTTTTGGTGTTTATTACATTGTTTTTTTTTTTTTTTTTTTTTACAAATTTCCTCTCAGATTTAAATTGTACCCATGATTGGGATGAGTCTCCTGGCTTTGAGCTCATAGTTCTCCAAGTCCCTCAGAGGAGGAATGCCAATCATTCCCATCGCCTTCCAGGCCCTTCTCCCGACTATCCTAAACTGTCTGCTTCCCCTTATGTTCACATGCTGTATCCCACACCAGCCTTGCCAGCCTTGCCAGCCTGCTCAGTAACTGATGAGTCTGGCCAGCTTTTCGGTCAGCATCCAGGCTGGTTTTTAGAGCCGTCCCACCAACTGGCCCACACAAGGAGGCCTCATCTATTATAACATTTTAACTAAACAGTTTTTTTAAACCATTTTTCCAGCAAAGAACCAACATTTGGAGTGATTAAAAAATTAAGTACATATCTGTGCTTTCTATTTTCTAGGATCACAGCTAATTTTCGGAGAGGAGGCTTTCCAGAGTCATTGTTTGAACCCCACATTTTGGCACAGATGTATATTAGATCAGCTTGTAGCCTTATCATGAAAGGATTCTCTGAAAAATGGCTTTGGCAGCAGGTAAAATAAAATTAGATTTTCTCTGACAACTTGCAACCGATCTGATAGCACTTTTTTCTTCCTCGCGTTGCCGTTGAAACGTATTCTGCTTTGCTTCGCTGTCATCAGGTGTTGTTTTTAGAGTGGAAATACAGCAGGACTTTGCCAGAGAGGCTTCAACTCATAAAGCGATGTGTTTGGCATGTGTTCAGCGTGACTTCTGCTGTATTGTTGCGCGTGATATTCTTTTATTTTTTGCTTCTTTGTCTTGCTTTCCATCAGTGCATTTGACGTGCCAATGACAGGAGAAAATTGAATCTTGCTTTATGCTAATAGAGAAAATTCTGCAATCCCGCTTTCCAATCAAGCTGATATCCAAGAAGATGCCTAATGGCAGATGTATGGCTAGAGGTCATCTTTGAGGAAAATTATAAAATATGAGCCTCTCTTTTTTTTGTAAGTACAAAGAATACGTGTTGGCAAGTGGAGAAGGGCATTTCAGGAGGATGCCAGGAGGAATACTAAAACAAGTCAGTGGTTTATGCTGCCTTTAGGAAACAATGAGAGGTGCAGAAATCAATCTCAGCTGCTGTTGCACAGATGGTTGGATCATCAGTTTTAATGACAGTGAATTTACAGTTACAGCTTTAAGAGAAACAATGTAGTGATTCCATTTTTGTTTTTTTTTAAAGGGTTTGATAATACTTACTTGTTTAACCACTTATGGTAACCTCGACAATACAGGGGTGGAGTTACCAATCCAGTGACCGTGCATCAGGGGGGAGGAAGTACAGTAAAAAATAAAGATGGGTTGAAAGATTTACTTTCAAACATCAAACCTTTTTCAGTATCAGTGTAACAATCTGGATTCTTTATTTTTTTTAACCTTTTTTAGCAAAAAATAAACAAATAGTAAACGTCAAATGAGCTCTGTCAGTCTGTACATGCTGTTTTAACACATTTATAGTACATGCAATAACATTACATTTATTTTCAAACCTTTTCATCCTGCTGTCGCTGCTTGTTTTTTAATATGTAATAATTCTCATCAAATCTGTCATCAGTTCCATTTCCTTTTTTATTGCAGTTTTATTGGAGAATAAATATTTTGCCAATATTTAATGTGTTCATTTATTTCAAACACCTTTTGATCGATATCAACACCTTTTTTTGTTATTTACCATTTATCTAGCAGTTTTTGAGGCATTCATCAGTCAATTTTCTCCTATGGATTTATGCTCCAAAACTCATCCTACATCTAGTGCATCAATATCTTAAAAGCTTTGCCACAATTCCAAGACGGAAGACCTACCTCACTTCTGGGTAAACTGGGTTCTTACGTCACTTACTCTGTACGCCACTTATCAATTAAGCCTTTACTTTAAACAAATAGCTTAATCCCCCCGCTTTCTTTTCTCACCCAATCACAATCATATTTCAGCTTTTAAATTCATGGACGTTTATCTCTCTGCATTCCAGACGGCGTTGGCAGCCCACGCTCTGCCTGGACCAATACTTTGTCCTGGACTGGCCTCAACCACCATCAGTGTCTAGGCTCTGGTGTTTACCCATTTATGGTCTGAGCTTATACCACTGGAATAAAGATGTCATCTGCACAGAGCCTAACCGCCAAAAGTGTCTGGTAGGGAGGGCTGGTGAGCATGAAGGACCCAGATCAAAACAAACATATAATACATTAAGAATGTTAATGAGAGTCATAGAAATGTGTAAAACGAATGAAAACACTGTTACATGACTCTGTATCTTTATTTGGCAGGAAGTGAGGAGAAACATTCAAGAATGTTTCAGTGTCATAAGAATAAGTTCCTAACGAGTTTGCCCTGAATTTACAAGTGGTGTCTCGTTGTAACACAGTGAGCACATCTCGTTAAATGAAGACTTTTATCAACAGTGAGACCTGCAGGCTCGTAGTAACCTAATCATCCACTCGCACATAGAAAAATAGCACACATTCTACTCCATAACATATATCTAGTAGCTTAGCTGTAGATCTGAAGTGGTGTGAAAACAACATTCAATTACAGTAAATCGTCTCTGAATAAAAAGCTTCTACTTAGGCGCGTGTAGTATTGTGCTGAAGGGCAAATATTTAACTGCAAAGAGAGCAGAACTGACAAACCTGAAATTATTAGTGATTTAGGATAAACACAGGAACCCCAATGGCGATGCAAAAGGTGTGTCAAAAGTAAATCACATTTTAATCAGTACTGCAGAAAAAAACTGTTTGTCAAACTCTGCTCAGTTGAGAATATGAACAGTGAAAGGTTTTTGAACTAAAATGATCACATTTCCAAAAATGTACTGTAATATGTCCCTCAATAACCCCAAGTGTTAGATTCTGAATTCTCAAAATGGTTTAGGGCTAAAAAAACATATTTGCAAATTAGAATCTTCAGTCAATTGAAGCAATCATTTGACACCAGCTCTTTACCTTTGAGGCTTTACTCAACTGCAACCCCTAAATAAAAAAAAAAAAAAAAAGTGCTAACAGGTTTTCTTCTATTTTTTTGTTCTCCTTCACATTGTGCAAAACTGTTACACCTGTTAATGACCAGATTATTTGTCATCACCTATCAAAAACCTACGGTGGCCCAGAAGGGTCACAACACAACACATTAACTTTACACACAACACATTAACTTTACACACAACACATTAACTTTACACACAACACATTAACTTTACACACAACACATTAACTTTACACACAACACAATAGCTCACAACACAACACATTAACTCACAACACAACACATTAACTCACAACACAACACATTAACTCACAACACAACACATTAACTCACAACACAACACATTAACTTACCTCACAACACTTTAACTCACAACGGAAGTAAAGCAGCAATTGAAGTGCTTTTATTCTGAAATTTCTACTGGGCTGAGCAGCTAACTACCTAACAGAAAGTAATGTCACAGTGAGCTGTGGAGGGAGCATGTTATTGCTACAAGAGAAGCTAGCAGCAGTGTTGCCAGAAACTTTGTCTTTACTACGGTTCTCCTTCCTCTAAACACACACAATATGAACACACACTCCTCCCTCCGCTCTGACACCCCCCTCTGTCGCTGCACGCGCGCTCCTCTCCTTTTTTACGCTCCGTCCTGTGTGTGCGTGTGTGTTGGGGACTGCACGTGCCTGTGTGAGAGGACGGAGCGGAAAAAAGGAGAGGAGAGGAGCGCGCGTGCGCTCCCTCCACAGCTCACTGACATTACTTTCTGTTAGGTAGTTAGCTGCTCAGCCCAGTAGAAATTTCCGAATAAAAGCACTTCAATTGCTGCTTTACTTCCGTTGTGAGTTAATGTGTTGTGAGGTAAGTTAATGTGTTGTGTTGTGACCCTTCTGGGCCATGAGTTAATGTGTTGTGTTGTGAGTTAATGTGTTGTGTTGTGAGTTAATGTGTTGTGTTGTGAGTTAATGTGTTGTGTTGTGAGTTAATGTGTTGTGTTGTGAGTTAATGTGTTGTGTTGTGAGTTATTGTGTTGTGTTGTGAGTTAATGTGTTGTGTGTTAAGTTAATGTGTTGTGTGTAAAGTTAATGTGTTGTGTGTAAAGTTAGTGTGTTGTGTGTAAAGTTAGTGTGTTGTGTGTAAAGTTAATGTGTTGTGTATAAAGTTAATGTGTTGTGTTGTGACCCTTCTGGGCCACCGTAAAAACCTTATCTTCAACAACTGCTTTTCAATCAAGTTGTTTTTTTGCTTCAAAAAAATGCATTTAAACACTTTTAACAAGCTGTTTAAAAAGACATTCTTTTGGAGATGTATGAATTCTGATCAAAATTGATTGAGGCCATTGAAGTGGCAGGTGAGATGTAGTTTTTCTACAGCTGAGAGACGTTCTGTCTACAAGAGAAATATTGCAAGCATAGAGTGGTTCAAAAACTATTGTTAGGTCTTTGAATCGCAGCGCTCCATATCCTTAGTGACTGCATTTACTATTTGAGCTTAGAGCAAACTAAAAATGCCCTTTGGTCTGATGGGAAATGAACAATATTGGGACAATCACACACAAGAGCACATTTCGTTAAACCAGCTTGCGACCACTTGACTTCATGTTGTCATAAATATTCGGACAATCGCCTAAAATGGACTGAAACGAGCAAAGCACAGAGTGAATGTGATCACTAGGACAATCTGGCTAAAGCAGCAATACAATCTTAGAAATCCACACCACAGTTTGAGACTTGAAAATTAAGATTTAAAAAAAAAAAACTGATGTTACATTTATGGATTAATGGATTTCAAACAAAGGATCTTGCTGAGCAACAACAAGGAAGATTCAAGAATAGATGAGTGAATGTCTGAAAGACCCACTTCCATGAAATTTTTTTTTGTTTTTTAACATGTTCTTGTGACATTTTTCTGATGGACATATATAAACAAAATCAGGCTTAAACATGTATTTGTAAGCGAATCAGTAGCAGATGAAAGAAAAATGCTTGAAAAGGCTCATAGGTGTGACAGAACGGTCCTGCCAAGAACTCAGAGATGCAGGTGTCCATGAACACAACATAAGTTTTTTGATATTGGCTAAAAACAGCATAATCATCATCATTTATTTGAGAATGCTTTTAAAATAGAACAAAAGATGATTGGAGTGAAACTTTAAATGCATCTGTTTGATTTTCATTTGCAGCACATGGTCCGGGATCAAACAACATGCAGGAATTTGACCAAAAAAATGGGGGGAAAAAAAAAAAAAAAAAAAGAACGATCAAGTCGTCCTTTCTTGCATTTACAAAATATTTCCTGAACTGAGAATATCAGGTTATTAAATGTGGGTATGGAAAAGCTATACCGCTAACAATACAGTATCTTTTATCATCAATTATAAAAATGATTTTGTTGGCATCATATCATTTCTCATATTTTGTTAAAGCATAGAAGTAAAACATGAAGTTGGAAAGTTTCTTTGGACCAATTGGTCCTTTTACTTTGTTTGCTCCTTTTTTTTGTAAATAATATGTATGTGTGTGTGTTTTTGTGTTTTAGAGAAAATTAACAGTAAATGTCCTTGGGATTAAAAATGCAAACTCTGTAAAAACAGTATCAGAGAGAAAATTGAATTTCAAACGATCACTGCATGCCAAGTAGGTTAGTTTATGGATTTTACTCATTTAGCACTTCTGAAAACATGCCTCTCACACCTTCTGGCTTACAGTTATGCTCTAAATGGTAAATGGCGTATACTTATATAGCGCCTTTCTTCCTACAAGGACAAAGCGCTTTACAGTCACGGACCCATTCACCCAGTCACACACACATTCACACACTGGTGGCCGCTCCGCTGCCAAAAACAGGCGCCCGCCTACCACCAGAGGCAAGTTGGGGTTCAGTGTCTTGCCCAAGGACACTTCGACACACATGGGCGTGCAAGGCGGGAATCGAACCTGCGATCTTATGATCGTGGGTCGACCGCCCTACCGCTGCACCACGACTGTCCCAAACTGTAACTCTTCATGTGAAAATCGCAAGTAAAAGAAGTGTTCAGCGAATCTTTGGATAACTTCAGCTGTTAACATGAGACACATTATCATTCAGAGTTATTTATTGATTTAATAGCTTGCTTAAATATTACACTAGTAAAAATCTATGTGTAAAGGACAAAAAAAATAATTACACAAGTAAAATGCTTGAAATGACACAGGTATTCTCCAACCTCTTGCGTAATAATAATTTTAAAATTCTTGTTTCTCACATTAACACGTCCGACTGTACTTTAGTAGCTTAGCTCTACTGTAGCCACTTATCAAAGTAATTTACCAAAATAAAAGTAATTGGTTTTCCCATTTTTGTGCTCACTGTTTGCAAAGTCAAGTAGTGAGCATCAAAATGACTAACAGGCGAGACATGAGGTCTAGCTCAGCAGGAAAGCAAGGAGGACATCTTTGTCATGTGACAGCTTTTTGAGCCTTAATTAGAAACATTTAGGTAATTAGCCGACACTTGTATCCAAAGTAATTTGCAATCTGATCAAAAACTTACAGCCAATACAAAATTCTTTGAATTCAGAAAAAAAATGTCCCAAGAAATGTAAAGAAGGTAATTAGCTTAGCTTTTTTCCATAATTGGATAAATACCAGGGACTCTGAGAAAAACTGGAGAAAGCATGGAAAGTAAAGGTGACAGTGGTGCCTGTGGTAATTGGAGCACTTGGGGAAGTAACCCCCAAGCTGGAGGAGTGGCTACAGATACTTGGAAAGACCTCAAATACACCCCCCCACACACATATATGTATAAATAATTGTTGGTATTATGCTAAAACACATGTAAAAAGAACGTAGCCTTTTTTTAATTTATGAAACAGTTAAAATTTGATAGAGGTTCACATGACTTCCTTTCAAAATAAAAGATGGACTGTGTCACAGGATCATCTCAATTCAACAAATGTATTGCAGTGTGATGTGTCGTTTAAAAGTCTCATTTGACAGTGTTTGAATAAACAGGAGTAAGAACAGAAACCAAATAAACTTACCGTTGGAGTTTGCCTCAGCCAAACCAGATTAATACTCTGCATGCAAATGTGCTCCAGAGCTTCTTGAGCAGACCTCCCTCCATCCATCACACAGCAGGGATACTCAAGACATTCAACCTTTTCCCCCATCTTTCAATCAGCATCCAGAGGCAGACCTCCTACTCCTATGCTCCACATCTCACCAGCTGCTAGGTCGAAAAAATGAATAAATAAAAAAAAGCCCCTTACCTGCATGTCTGCATGTGAGACCAACACACTATTAAGAACCAAGTGCAACGCCTCCAACGCTGTTCCCCATTGGGCCGACCACACTGCTGTATCTGAGTTGTAAAACTGCTGTTGCATATAATGATGTTGGGAGAGTAGCCAAATATGGTGGTTGATAGCGTGTGCCATACTTCATCTTCCGTGGTGCCTAGAAAAAAAGTAAAGAACAGAAGGACTTCATGAAAGTAGGAGACAGCAGAAGGGAAAAGTCTTCCCCATAATTCTTTGGTACCCAATTTAAAAAATCTCCAAAACAAACTGATCCTCATTTACTTTAAATGGGCTTCTAATTAGTTGAAAGTGATGCTTTCAAATTATCTTTTATTTTAAAATTTAATATCACTTTTTGTTTAATGAATTTAATCATTCTAATTTCTGATCTGTTATCTTCTGGCATATTAAGCAGTATGGGGGCCCTCCACCAATTAAAACTTTTTAATCAACAGTTTTTTACCTATTTTGTTGAACTCATTAAAACAAAACCACCTTGCCTTTTTTTTACAAAAAAAATTACCCCCTGACCCTTTTTTTTCTTTTTTAGTTTAGGTTTATTAGTGAGATTTTTGTTGAAATTTTCAATTTTTACACAAATGAACAAAATGTTCCTCTAGATTTTTTTTCCCCACTTGTCATGCTCAGCAGCTGAGCAAACAAGTAGATACGAGCTGGGGGCCTCTTGTGTTGTATGGAAACCAGACAGATACTCTGTGTGCTCACAAAATGTCTCTACTTAGTTATATTTGGACATGAATAAATAGTTTTATGCCCCTCTTTGTGTCTAGGGGAGATCCGGAGGAGAACAGCAAAAAAGTAAGATTTTTGCCCTGACTTTAAAAAACAAACAAACATGCGAGTATTCATTTAAAACTCTGATTACAACTTAAAGGGGAAGCAAAAAAGGCTTCTGGGTAAACCAATGCCAAAACATCAAATAAAAATAATCCCAGGGATCTTACCTGCAAAAGAAAAGGTAAAACAATGACAAACCTTCCTGGGCTAACAGAAACAGGAGAAACATATAAGAGAAAATGGCAGTTCATTCCTACAGCTTCACTTTAAAATTAACACCAAAAACTAGACCACATAGAATGGGCCTGAACACAGAACACTACTAAGAACTTCAATGTACAACACAGCCAGGAGCAAGGTTGCATCAAAACTCCCTTCTCATAGGATGGAGGTCCTTACAGTGCTTTTAAAGGCTCCCTCCTTCAGCTTGGGTCCAATGGGAGCCACACCCTTTCCAGCACCACACCTGAAAGTAATCAACAGAGACAGACACATAAAAATCCACAAAACAACACAGAAGTCCCACTCTGATACATAAAAGGAAACACAAAAAGCAGAACAAAATTAATCATGCAATCCAGTGACCAACACTTTGGAGCCATTTTTGTTGTTTGCATGATGCAATCGATTCCTAATCAGGTCATTAAGCTGAAAGCTTGAATGACAGGCTGAAAAACAAGCTGATGTATTGATCTGTTGATACAGTCGATATGCTGGTCTTAGCACTTTGATTCAATCAAATATGGAGCTTAGGGAAAAGCGTTTGCAAGTCCTCTACAGATTTACAGTTACAGGAAGAAAAAAATAGATTCCCCTTGGTGGCACATAAGAGCCCCTCGACTAGGTTGACGAAAAACATAGTCAGAACTGACTTTAGTCTCTAGGTTTCATCTAGGTTGATGAAAACCTGATACTGATTGGAACCATCAGTTTCTCAAATGTCACTCAAAGTTTGTTTATGTCAAATCAATCCCGAGGCTGGAGCTCATCGATACTGGGACACAGGTCGCCAGTTTTCAGCAGGATTTCATAGAAACACTTCATCTTAAAGCATTATAACTTACAAAACCTCCAGAACAAATGAATCAACAGAAAATGGCATTCTCTACAGTCCCAACACTTGAGTGAAACCTCTCAGTGGGCTACGGATTGTCAGGGGACTTAGTGCACGCTGTCTGGCTGCTGCTGTTCCACACCTATAGGGATTTCTGGTCTAATCTGTCAGGTGCATGCTCAAGCATTTCTTTATCAACTTTATCAATAATACTGCAGCATCACCAAGGCAACAAGGAAAGGGGCGGCCAATCTTTTGGGCTCAGCCTCTCCCACGTAGAGCCACAAATAGAGGGCTTTAAGTGTCTGACCTCAGTGAAAACGTAAAAATCCAGCACTCTGTTTTCATCGTTGGTTACAGTTGGTTACAGTTATGAAAAATCCTTTTCACTGTTGCAAAGGTTGACTCCTGTCTTGAAATAGCAACATTTAGTGCATAGTCTTTCCAGAGGCAACTTTTTTTTGGAATTGATTAATAAATAATTTGATGTATTCCTCTCCTTGGAAATGCAAAACGTCAAAGCTCTTTGGATTTGGATGAACTACATGCCAAAGTGTTTTTTGTATTTTTTCCCAGAGTAGACAAAAAAAAAGCAAAAAGAAAAGGCTCTCATTTCAGTATTGGCTCACTGCTGGCTGTCCAATCCTTGTTTTTCTCAGTTTGATGACAGGAAAAATGTCCTTCATTCCTAAATGCTTAGAGACTGCTTCTCACCTTCAGATAAAGCAATTTAGTCTTTCCGAATCTCTTTACCTCACTGTCTCTGCACGTTTCCAAAGCACTTATGGAACAATTTAGATAATTTCTTCTTTCGTATCAATCTGCTAAAACGTTTGTTTTAAGGACTATGATGACACCAACACTATTGCGGTGCCCTACACTTTAGAGTAAACTTATTAATGAATGTCTTTCTGTCAGAGTTTTCAAACTCGCTGCCATGCATGTTTTATTTTATCACTTGTCTTACATGTATGACGATGATTCAGCTCATCAGCCCTGCAAATGCCTAATAAGTCATACCAACTCCCTCAAAGAAAGTAGTAGAGGAGCCCCATTGTGACCTCAAAACAGGTGGTCCAAAAGTAAATGTTCCAGGTGACCTCTTCAGGAACAGGCAAAAGTAGATATATAGGTGTTACCCCCCTTAGATGAATTACAGGTCAACATTTTTGTTTTTGTTTTAGATGTATTACTCCCTCAGAGACAGGTGAACAGAAGTGGAGACTCTCCAGTGCCCACCTCAGAGACTGGCCAGCAGAAGTGGAGCATCTCCAGTATCCACCTTAAGAACTGATGAGCAGAAGAAAACCTCCCTTAAACAAGCTAGTAAAAGAGTAAAGAGGTTAAAGGTTAACCTGGACTTGACAAGGTGTGACATGGAGTGGATTAGAGAAACAAAAATAAGGCTTTTAAAACCTTCAACTTGAAATAAGATGTAATTTCATTAGATATGATTGTTAAAATTGTCTTCTAATAGTCAGGATGGTCAGGGCCTGTCAGAAGTTGTGGTTCAAAGGAACCAAGAGTAAAAGACTCACAGATAGTAACTATATACTAAAAAATAAATCTAAACAAACAAAAACCCAAGAATGTTAAATGTGAGGGCAGTAAAACCATCTCCAAGCCCTTGAATGTCCCTGTGACAAATACATCCATTATGTAAAGACTTGCAAGAATTCAGAACGAAGGTTAAGTTTAGTATATATATATATTGTTTAACATAACAAATGTAACTTTGATCCATTGTCAGAGGTGCAGTGGCAGTTAGTCAGCCAACAATTGTGCAAGCTCTTCCACTTAAAGATGAGAGAGGTCATTAATTTCCATCATAGATATACCTCAACTATGAGACAAAATGAGGGGGAAAAAATCCAGAAAAATTATATTGCCCGATTTTTAAAGAATTTATTTTTAAACTAAAGTGGAAAATAAGTATTTGGTCAATAACAAAAATCAACTCAATACTTTGTCACATACCCTTTGTTGGCAATGACAGCAGTCAATACCAGAAGTTTTTGTCCATTCCTCCATGAAAATCTCCTTTAAAGCCGTGAATGTTTCGGTCAGTCGCGGAACAACACAGACTTTTATGGAGTTAATTCAGTCTCAATAATCAGAAATGCACACAACCTGTTTTACAAATGCACACGCTCCGATTCACAAATGTCATTTTATGCAAACGTGAAAAATAAATTCGGAAATACACACCCTGTGTTTCACAAACACACAGATTGTGTTTCACACATGCACACTAAATGTTTTACAAATGCACAATAAGTGTTTCTCACAAATGTGCACACTGTTTTTCACAAAAACATTTTAGAAATTCACAATAAATGTATCAGAAATGCACAGTAAGTGCTTCACAAACATGATTTTTAGGTACACATGTGATGTGAACTCACAGATCATTCGAACTGCAGACTGTGCATTCAAAATCCCGTTCTCATTTGTGAATCTCCCCGTGTGTGTGAGAGATTTTTCTACGGTGAATATTGAGACTCATCTGACGGAGCGGGTCAACTAATGTCACCATTGGCTAGTGAATCTGTCAATCAAACTCATCGGGAAAGCAGGCGGGTTCGCTTTTAGCCAATCGTATGGCCCCTTACACTTTCTCTACGCTTTCTGCGGGTGGCAAAAGCCCCGCCCATATTTGATTCTGTACCAGTCGGTCGTTAGCGTGTTAGCCTTAGCATGGCTTGTCGGTTTATTGCCTTCGGTTGTCAAAAATTACTGGCTTGTGCAACTTTTCAGTGGACCTGGAAGCAAGGCAACATTGGTTGAATGCAGTTGACATTGAATCCATCGAACTCTGTACTGGTCATGAGATTTAAAATGAACGTTTCACTCGGGATTGTTTGTACGTTATTCTCTTAGCTTTCATGCTAGCGTCATTTCAACACTCAGACACGGTTTTGATCATATGAAGGTGGAGGAGAAAAATCTTCAACTTCCACAGGTTTTGTGGAGAAACTGGCATCACTTTGCTCCGTACCACGCAGTGGGACTACATTACCTCAAGTTCATCTCACTGTCAATCACAGACGCCCAATATACACCTCCCCTGCTCAGCCCGAAGTCACTTTGCTTGACCTTAATTTTATTTTTTTAATAACTCAAATGTCAGTGATTTTATATTGTAACCATATACATATACACATCTTGGCCAGGTCACCCTTGCAAAAAAGATCCTCATCTCTCTGGGTTTTATAGCTGGTTAAATACTACACAACAAAAGATGGTCATAGAACAACAAAGTGCAAACATTCACCCTTTATTGCAGAGTAAAATTCAGTGAAAACATGGACAGATTAAAACATCAAAATTTAAGCAAATGTGGGATCTCTACTGATTTGAATTTTATTTAAACTGGAACTAATTTTCATAACATCCTTACATACAATGAAGTCCCTTGAACAATACAGCAGTATTGATTTGAACTCTGTCTTACTCCCCTCAGTCTCTCTTCTTCTGTATGTAATTATGTCACCTAAATTAAGTTCTAAACACACTGGACAGTAAAGATGTAGGTCAACTCCCAAACGGTCTGAATTCCACAATGGATTGATGTCGTCTTGCAGTTCCAACATTTGTGGACCCAAAAGAGGACTGTCCCATACCAGGACATTGATCCCAGGATGAGGTTCAGCCATGGATCCACTCTCCTCCCATTCAATCTCTGGAACCAGCATACCCTGACAAAAAAAAAAGATACTGTTTATGAACAGCACTGTTTTTTTTGTGTTTTAGATTATGTAGGAACAGTGACCGACTAATAATAACTTATATTGTTGCTTGCAGGCAGACCTCATATCTCCATAACTGTTTAGAATTTGCAAATAAGTGAACCTTAACAAAGTAGTGACATTAGTACATCTGATGGCTCATAAGGCCATGCATTGTGATGCATTTTGAACTTGCAGATGTGCTATTCTTCCTACAAACAAACAATTTAGGGAAATTGTTTGCACCACACAACAATAATCCTTTTCATTCATTTTCGATGAATATTCACTGTAGTCATTATGATTTCATGATACTCTTCTTGATACTTTCCACTTTAGTCAAACTGCACACAAATCAGTTGTCCAGTACAGTGAGATTAAATAAAGCATTTACCCGGGGATCAGAAACAGGGTTCTGGGTCAAGCCCAACTGCCACAGCTGATTTGGTGTCATGCTTTGCTCCGTCCTGATTGGATGGGTGTCCCACGCGTCACTAAAGACATCCAAACTGGCCTGAATGCGTGGTAGAAAAATGTAATGGCAGCAGAATACGTGATGTGACTGATATTGAGCAAGTCTTGGTCCTCAAGAGAGTGCAGGATGTTGTAATATAAACCAGTAACACTCACGAAGACATCACACCAGAGGAGCTCAATCCTGTATTTGGAAAAAAGCAAAAAGAAATATTATATTGTCAGATTTATTTTTAATACATCATTCACTTTTATGTATCAGGGCTCCAGACTAACTTTTTTCACTAGGAGCATAGTGGCCCCTAACTGAAAATTTTAGGGGCACAACCAGAAAATTTAGGGGCGCATACCGTAAATCAACATTCTAACCAAATCTACTAATTTCCACTGTATTACTAATAAATACTTTAATAATAGATGCAGAAATTACAATGTGCTGTTTCTAATTCAGTGTCATATTTTATTCTGCACTTTTGAAGATGCAACAAGAAGGTAAACTGACATCACCATCGCTGTCACGACAGTACAACTAAGTAAAAATAGTAAAAAAAATACCATACATTTAGAATAAAAAAAAGTTTTTAGTAACAAGTGATTACCGTAGTAACCTTTCGTAATTTCACAGTTTCAAACAATACTTAAATGTATGTAAATATTAGAGGATTGAAATTCATGTTGGTGACACCAAATAGGTTCAGCCAAGATGCACAATAAGCGTGTTTGAGATCACCCAGATGGACGCAACACTGCACAGATCACCTGGGGCCTGTTTCAGAAAGGAGGTTCAACCAACTCTGAGGTTGAACTTGAACTCTGAGTTGGTCAATCGGGAGATTAACAACTCTGAGTTTTCTGTTTCAGAGAAGCTGATCGGAGTTAGGTTAATCAACTCTGAGTGGACTGATTCGGAGTTTAGCGTGCGCACCGCGACTATAAGAAGCCATTATCAATGGAGCGCAGATATCACGAGTCACCATGGCAACCGTGAAAAAAAGAGGTCTGCCTATTTTTTGCCAGCTGAACTTGACGTGCTGCTGCAGAGTTACAGTGAATATGAGCACATATTCCAGAAGAAAAGCAACACCGCTGCATCTGCAAAACAGAGACAGTTAGCGTGGGAAAACGTAGCTGCTCAAGTTAATGCGTAAGTTTGCATTTAAATCATTGTTATAAAATATTGGCTGTAATAACTTTTTAAATAGCGTAAGGTGTGAAATAAAAAATGGTGATATTTAGGTGTACTTTTGAAGTCTCATTCCTGGTGTAAATGCATGAAATGCTGCATAGTGTACAGAACCAATCTGGGGGAAAATGCATTTAACGTCGGTAATGTTTAGAGGACTTTTTTGTTAACATTCCCCTCTTGCAAACGTTTGTCAGTTTAATATTAATACATGCAATTGTGTTTTTAAAAGTGAACTTTTGTCTACTGTTGAACCTTTCGCTGCGCGAAGACTTCTCCTTTCTTTTCTCTCGTCTTTCCGACCGTGGTCAGAAGCGCAGGGTAGATTTCCTTCAGGGCCGAAGGGAATTCTCCTTCGGGGTTCACTTCCCGTCGGAAACCCTCAACCTCCAGAGCGGATTAAGAATGACTCCAAAACAGTTATTCTGGGAATGACACCTTCTCTTTATTTAACTAAGTGCTCCATCCTCCGAACACACAATATATACCACGCACACACCTTCGCTCCGTGCTCACCCCCCCCCCCCCCCCATCTGCACCTGCAATCGCACCCCGCTCAGCACACACACACTGCAACACTACCCTTGTATTGATCAAGTGGTATAGGTTTATATGGGATTAAGAAAGTAAGCAGTACTACTAGCAAATTGTGTTTCCAAAAAGTAATTGTTACATTAATTTAATTCAATGTCCCTGATTTCATTTTCATGTAGATGCAATCCTGCAGGAATTAAAAGAACATGGCAGCAGCTAAAAATGAAGTATAAAAACATAATTCAATCAGGTCAAATTTGAGTATGTCATGGATGTAAGCTTTGTTGACAATATTTGACATATGAAACATCTACATAGCAATACCTAATGTTGTTTTCATTGTATATATGTAATTGACTGCAACGAAAAACGGTAACGCTCAAACAAAAACGTATGGAGCAATGACAAAAAATTGAGTCTTCTCAAAATCCTCACACGACGTAAATGTAATTCTCTAGGAATTAATGCAGCCTCCTCGTCTATTGGGTCCTCCAAAAAAGGACAAGCCATTCTTGTCACTTGTCTCTGTGTGACGGAAATTTGGGCAATGAAGGTTAAAGCAAAAAATACCGCTTCGTCTTTAAAAAGGGGAGGGGACCGGCAGAAACCTTGAGTTTAGAGGATAAAACCTGCTCCCGACCAGGTTAGGTTCACAGAGTAAGTAACCATGGACACTGACTCCGAGTATAAGTTACCTCTCTTTCAGAAACGGGTTTGACTTACTCTGCTTTCTCTGGTTTAACAAACCTCCCATTCTGAAACGGAAAACCCAGGGTTTCCCTGATTCCAGGGTTAACGCACTCAGAGTTTATACTTAACCTCCTTTCTGAAACAGGCCCCTGGTGTGTGACGTATATTTTTGTTTTTGCTCCAACATCACCTGTCAATCAAAACAAAAATATCACGAGAAAGGGGTGAGAGCAAGACACCAATCAGAGCGAACGCAGCTGGAAATTTAGTATTGAACTGACTAAAAGCTGCCCTACAGACTACAAAACAATGCATTATGGGACATGCGTCCTGATGGGTTTTTTGTAGTTCACTGATCAATTAAAATAATTTAAAATACCAACTGATTAAAAAAAGGCTACATCCATTACAAAACATTAAAATAATTATAAAAGATGTAATATCACAGATCATACTTAGGGGGAGAGGCATATTAAAACGAAATTGAATGTTAAGGACAACTCCTAATTCCTGGTCTCTTTCAGTCTCGCTGCAGTTTCGATTTCATGCGAGTTTGAGACCCCTGCTGTACACTCTGTCACTGGTACACTAGCTGCAGGTCGGAAGAACGAATCAATAGTTCGCTTGCTCATAGCTCAGACGCACATATCAGGTTGTGATGATATTTGTCTCCGTTTCCTTCCCACAGATGTTTACGCGCGCTCGATTATCTCTAGGCCCCGCCCCTCCACATATTTTAGCCACTTGCAGTGACTTTCCCTATTCTTCTCAGACGCATTGGCCGCCTCAGGCATCACTCAATGAAACGCGAGTGTGTGCTCGCGTGTGCTCCAGTCTCATGAGTATTCGCGCGAGTGTGTGTGTCTGCCTGCGTGCGTGTGCGCTCGCGTCTCATTGATGATTTCATCTCTCATTTCATCGATCATTGACGTGCTCCTTTCATGTTTAACGTATAAAAAATACGGAGGGTGGAGGAGGCAAATTTACTGGTAGCACATGTGCGACTGGGTGTAAAATTCAGTCGCACACTCTCAAATTTTGGTCGCAAAATGCGACCAAATGGACGCAGTCTGGAGCCCTGTGTATATATTAAAGCTTCTAAAACTAGGTTCAACTCACCGTTGATTGTGTGTACACTTTTCCTGCAATTAAGCTGTTTGTGTCAGTTCTACGTACTGTGAGCATTTACTCGGCTATGCCCACATTTTCTCCTCCGTGATCTCCTCTCACCCTGACAATAACATGAAAATCATGTCTCAAACACATAATTACAAATGCATCGCCAATACGGTACACATCAGTTTAAAATGTAATGTTCTTATGTACGTTGCCAATAAGTAGAATTTCTAGGTTAAAAAATTTGCAGGAGTGGGTTACATGTATCACTGGGGAAAAAATTGAGGCGAGAGACTGAGGGGGGGGGGTAAAATGTTATTCATGAGGGGAAAGAGTTTTAGAGTTGCCTTTGTTTTCAGAGGAGTCTAAAAAAAGTTATTTTATTTTTGTACAAATAACCAAGTGCTTATACTGCCTGATATGTGAATAAAAGATTTCTTTATGAATGACATGAATACCTCAGAGGAAAGCCATAAACGTTCACAGCGTCACTGAAGAAGGCCAAGTGGGTGTCTGCACAGTTGTTGTCTGCTATCTTCAGGTACAGGATACATGGAATACAAGTACAAATACTTTCAACTGTCAGATATTTACAGGGGCAAAAATGCTAAATTCCCAATTGACAGGTAAAACAGTAATACAATAGGATGATAAAATATGAAATAGAATAGAATAGAAGGGTATTTAATAATCCCTGAGGAAATTTTTTAAAAATGGCCATCTTAAAAAAACACATAAACACACATGCATTACAAATAGAAATATCACAAAATAAAAAGATTGATAAAAAAGGTAAATAATTGGAAAATCAGTGGGTAAAATTAAAAGAAATTACTTGTAAGATGCCCTGCCAGAGAGTTGTATTGCCTGATGGCACGAGGAACAAAAGATTGTCACGCTGTCACATTCAGTAATTCTTAGAGAATAAATAAAAACACAACAAACATGGATTAGATCATTTAGCTGTCTGATCTTAAATTACATAATTTTCAAATATATGAAAGGGGAATTTTTTTAAAACACTCTTGCTATGATAACTTGAGCTTGTAGTAAAGAACACCTTTAAAAAAAAATCAGAGACAAGACACTGATCACAGGAAGCCTGTGAGTAATACTTACAGTAACTTCTACTCTAATCACTGTTGACAGCTGATTTCTCCCATCCGCCCTTTCTGTGACTACTTATCGACTACAAAACAGCCTAAAAACATAATGTTTGGGATTCTTGTCATTACGTCATTGGAAGTAAAGATACGGGGAATTTAGTGGCTGTCACTCTGACACAATCTCACAAGGCTGGTCATCACAATGAATACGGGTTCTAACGTTAGAAACTTAATGAGGCTTCTTTCATTCAACAGTGGATTCATGTATGTTATATTTAAAAAATGCCGTTTTCATGAATGTCATATGAATTAACTTTGTTGCACAGTCCACCCCGTCTTAAAGTCTGGGTTGTGAAAATGCTGTGTCTAACTTTAACCCGGATCGCGTTTACATAAAGGCAGCACACGGAACAACTAGCTAGTTAGCATAGCATAGCATCAGTGTTTAAACAAATCGCCGTCTCCAAATCAATACTTTTTATTAAACTTTCTTTGCTGCTGTAAATCCGGCATGCTTTTCCCCTTAGTTCTATCTGAATCATGTTAAGAACCTACAGATCATTGGCTATAGACGCTAGCTTGAACCGACACCGGCTTGAACTTCACTCACACTCAAAGGCAGACACAACTTGCACAGGCTAAGCAAAACAAAGCTGAGCTAATTTGCGGTGGGGGTACTCTGCAAACGACTCGGCTGCAGTGTTCATAAAGCATTCACACATGTCACTTGGCAAAGGAGAACGCTTCAACTTAGTATTCAATAACATTACAGGACGTACGACGAGGGAATGATCAAATGCATTACTTACGGGCTGAGACTGATCCCGTTCAGAAGACCTCTCCGCCATGTTTGCCGCCCGCGTCCTTTCAACTGCTGTGCTGAACAGCTCCCTCCCTCGTCACTTTGAAAGTGAGGAGTGTAAGGGGCCATTCGATTGGCTAAAAGCGAACCCGCCTGCTTTGCCGATGAGTTTGATTGACAGATTCACTAGCCAATGGTGACATTAGTTGACCCGCTCCGTCAGATGAGTCTCAATATTCACCGTAGAAAAATCTCTCACACACACCTCCTTTCTGAAACAGGCCCCAGGTGATCTGTGCAGTGTTGCGTCCATCTGGGTGATCTCAAACACGCTTATTGTGCATCTTGGCTGAACCTATTTGGTGTCACCAACATGAATTTCAATCCTCTAATATTTACATACATTTAAGTATTGTTTGAAACTGTGAAATTACGAAAGGTTACTACGGTAATCACTTGTTACTAAAAACTTTTTTTTATTCTAAATGTATGGTATTTTTTTTACTATTTTTACTTAGTTGTACTGTCGTGACAGCGATGGTGATGTCAGTTTACCTTCTTGTTGCATCTTCAAAAGTGCAGAATAAAATATGACACTGAATTAGAAACAGCACATTGTAATTTCTGCATCTATTATTAAAGTATTTATTAGTAATACAGTGGAAATTAGTAGATTTGGTTAGAATGTTGATTTACGGTATGCGCCCCTAAATTTTCTGGTTGTGCCCCTAAAATTTTCAGTTAGGGGCCACTATGCTCCTAGTGAAAAAAGTTAGTCTGGAGCCCTGATACATAAAAGTGAATGATGTATTAAAAATAAATCTGACAATATAATATTTCTTTTTGCTTTTTTCCAAATACAGGATTGAGCTCCTCTGGTGTGATGTCTTCGTGAGTGTTACTGGTTTATATTACAACATCCTGCACTCTCTTGAGGACCAAGACTTGCTCAATATCAGTCACATCACGTATTCTGCTGCCATTACATTTTTCTACCACGCATTCAGGCCAGTTTGGATGTCTTTAGTGACGCGTGGGACACCCATCCAATCAGGACGGAGCAAAGCATGACACCAAATCAGCTGTGGCAGTTGGGCTTGACCCAGAACCCTGTTTCTGATCCCCGGGTAAATGCTTTATTTAATCTCACTGTACTGGACAACTGATTTGTGTGCAGTTTGACTAAAGTGGAAAGTATCAAGAAGAGTATCATGAAATCATAATGACTACAGTGAATATTCATCGAAAATGAATGAAAAGGATTATTGTTGTGTGGTGCAAACAATTTCCCTAAATTGTTTGTTTGTAGGAAGAATAGCACATCTGCAAGTTCAAAATGCATCACAATGCATGGCCTTATGAGCCATCAGATGTACTAATGTCACTACTTTGTTAAGGTTCACTTATTTGCAAATTCTAAACAGTTATGGAGATATGAGGTCTGCCTGCAAGCAACAATATAAGTTATTATTAGTCGGTCACTGTTCCTACATAATCTAAAACACAAAAAAAACAGTGCTGTTCATAAACAGTATCTTTTTTTTTTGTCAGGGTATGCTGGTTCCAGAGATTGAATGGGAGGAGAGTGGATCCATGGCTGAACCTCATCCTGGGATCAATGTCCTGGTATGGGACAGTCCTCTTTTGGGTCCACAAATGTTGGAACTGCAAGACGACATCAATCCATTGTTTAATTCAGACCGTGTGGGAGTGGACCTACATCTTTACTGTCCAGTGTGTTTAGAACTTAATTTAGGTGACATAATTACATACAGAAGAAGAGAGACTGAGGGGAGTAAGACAGAGTTCAAATCAATACTGCTGTATTGTTCAAGGGACTTCATTGTATGTAAGGATGTTATGAAAATTAGTTCCAGTTTAAATAAAATTCAAATCAGTAGAGATCCCACATTTGCTTAAATTTTGATGTTTTAATCTGTCCATGTTTTCACTGAATTTTACTCTGCAATAAAGGGTGAATGTTTGCACTTTGTTGTTCTATGACCATCTTTAGTTGTGTAGTATTTAACCAGCTATAAAACCCAGAGAGATGAGGATCTTTTTTGCAAGGGTGACCTGGCCAAGATGTGTATATGTATATGGTTACAATATAAAATCACTGACATTTGAGTTATTAAAAAAATAAAATTAAGGTCAAGCAAAGTGACTTCGGGCTGAGCAGGGGAGGTGTATATTGGGCGTCTGTGATTGACAGTGAGATGAACTTGAGGTAATGTAGTCCCACTGCGTGGTACGGAGCAAAGTGATGCCAGTTTCTCCACAAAACCTGTGGAAGTTGAAGATTTTTCTCCTCCACCTTCATATGATCAAAACCGTGTCTGAGTGTTGAAATGACGCTAGCATGAAAGCTAAGAGAATAACGTACAAACAATCCCGAGTGAAACGTTCATTTTAAATCTCATGACCAGTACAGAGTTCGATGGATTCAATGTCAACTGCATTCAACCAATGTTGCCTTGCTTCCAGGTCCACTGAAAAGTTGCACAAGCCAGTAATTTTTGACAACCGAAGGCAATAAACCGACAAGCCATGCTAAGGCTAACACGCTAACGACCGACTGGTACAGAATCAAATATGGGCGGGGCTTTTGCCACCCGCAGAAAGCGTAGAGAAAGTGTAAGGGGCCATACGATTGGCTAAAAGCGAACCCGCCTGCTTTCCCGATGAGTTTGATTGACAGATTCACTAGCCAATGGTGACATTAGTTGACCCGCTCCGTCAGATGAGTCTCAATATTCACCGTAGAAAAATCTCTCACACACACGGGGAGATTCACAAATGAGAACGGGATTTTGAATGCACAGTCTGCAGTTCGAATGATCTGTGAGTTCACATCACATGTGTACCTAAAAATCATGTTTGTGAAGCACTTACTGTGCATTTCTGATACATTTATTGTGAATTTCTAAAATGTTTTTGTGAAAAACAGTGTGCACATTTGTGAGAAACACTTATTGTGCATTTGTAAAACATTTAGTGTGCATGTGTGAAACACAATCTGTGTGTTTGTGAAACACAGGGTGTGTATTTCCGAATTTATTTTTCACGTTTGCATAAAATGACATTTGTGAATCGGAGCGTGTGCATTTGTAAAACAGATTGTGTGCATTTCTGATTATTGAGACTGAATTAACTCCATAGACTTTCAACTCCCTCCAAAGTTTTTTTGAGGGGTTGAGATCTAGAGACTCGCTAGGCCATTCTAGGACCTTGAAATGCTTCTTACAAAGCCACTCCTTTGATACCCAGGAAGTGTGTTTGGGATCGGCGTTGTCATGCTGAAAAGACCTCATCTTCAATACCCTTGCCATAGGAAGGAGGAGGTTTTTACTCAAAATCTGACGATACATTGGTCCATTCATTATTTTCCTTTAAATCGATCAGTTGTCCTGATCCCTTTGCTGTAAAACAGCCCCCAAAGCATGATGTTTCCACCCCCATGCTTTACAGTAGGTATGGTGTTCTTTGGATGCAACTCAGCATTCTTTCTCCTCCAAACACAACGAGTAGAGTTCTTACCAAAAAGTTATATTTTGGTTTCCTCCGAACATAGGACATTCTCCCAACACGTCTGGCTCTGCAGGATTTGAGTCCCTGGCAGCGCAGTGTGTTACTGATGGTAGCCTTTGCTCTAGTCCCAGCTCTCTGTAGGTCTTTCACTAGGTTCCACCATGTGGTTCTGGGATTTTCACTCACCACTCTTGTGATCATTTTGACCTTTGACCACACGGGGTGAGATCTTGCAGGGAGCCCCAGATAGAGGTAGATTATCAGTGGGCTTGTATGTCTTCCATTTCCTAATAATTGCTCCCACAGTTTCACACACACGTAGCATTTATTCACACCAAGTTGCTTACCTATCTTTCTCTTTCTCTTTCTCTCTTTCCAGAGTGGTACCAATTACAATTTATTTAAATTAGACAATGTGATTTTCTGTTTTTTTGTTTTTTTTCTCATTTTGTCTCTCATAGTTGAGGAATATCTATGATGAAAATTACAGGCCTCTCTTGTCTTTTAAAGTGGTAGAACTGTACAATTGGTGGCAAAAATACATTTTTGCCCCGCTGTAGCTACTATATGCATTTCTATTATTGTAAAGGTCTGGCTGTCGAACTAGGAGTTTCTAACCATGTCTTGCCAGCCTTAAAAAAAAATTTTAGCGCTTCATAATCATGCAAGTACAGAAAAATGTTTGTCATTTATTGACATATTGTCAAATTAATAATAAAAATGCTGTCTACAGGAGCTGACAGTGCTGTCTGGTACAGTTTTATCAGTTTGGAGATCAGATGGCCACACTCATCTTTCTATGGGCTCCTCAAGGACATCTGACAACAACAATCATTTCACTTCCCAGATGGAAGCTTTTAATTTTCTATCACGCTGCTGTTTTTTTTTATATGGCTTCAGTGTTATAACTTTTTAATTTGAGTTTCTCGATCATTTAGAGTTTTTTTTTAAACAAACTTTCAAAAGAACTGCTGAATTCGTGACGTCAAAACCATCTGTGGTCATAAGTTTTAATTTTTATTCATTTCACATTTGTAGGTCACGAAGCTGCAAAAACAGAAAACAAGGACAAAAAAAGGTATGCATCCTAAGAGGGTATTTTGTACAAGATTATATGGATGGAAAAAAAAAACATTAGATGTGATTAAAGAGGATGAACTTTAATGTCAAGTTGGAAGAATAGGAAAAACATTGTTGGTGTCAGAAGAGAATGGGCAAAGTGGTTTGAGATGAGAGAGAGGCAACAGATATTCAATGATTGCAAAAGTCACTTGTTACAAATAAGGTACACTGAGTACCTGCTCTGACATAACATACATCACTTTTTAAATTTTTAGTCTTCAATAGCTAAGCTGGGTCCAATTTGTACCTATAAATAGAAAAAATAGGTAGAAATCCATGTAGGATGAACAGTTGGGGTAAAACATTTGAAAACATTTGTTTTTTGTGATAAATGTATGGTTTCTCAGGTAGCCCCATCCTACATTGCACATCTACATTAAACTCTTTTTTTAGTGTCAAGCGTCTTACAAGTTTTCTGCATCAAAGGGTAATGTGAGGTTAAAAGTCTTGCTCAAGGATGTCAGGTATTGGAACTGAACCCCACTCAAAATGATAGGCAGTAAGGTGCCCAATCCACTAAGTGGCCCATCAATGGTTCAGGCTGGTGGTGGTGGTGTAGTTGTATGGGGCTGGTACGGTCTGTGTCCAAGTTGGATACATCCAGCATTTAAATGCATCGTGCCACAAACCCCAGCTCCTCTTAAACTGGATTATTGGATGGGATATCAGTTCACTGAACTCTGCAGTGTCAGCAACTGGTGGTGGAGAACCAAAATTGCAGTAGACCTGGCTTGGTGACAGAAAATAAAAGATTTAGACAAAATGAAACTTGACAAAACCATGGGATCAACAAAAAAGGTGGCTAAGCAGAACAGAGCAGATGACCTGACAAGGATCAACAGAAATCCAGACACTCAAATAGGATGAACTGAACTGAAGACAGCTGTGGATCATGAACCCGAAACTGGTGTGACTGACAAAAAGGACACCAAAAACATGACCAAGAACGACAAAACCAAATTAACCACAGGATCCTTACATACAAGTAACCAGTTTTTAGTCCCATTGAGGATCTTTTTATGGTGGTGGGACAGGAAGCGTTTATCACTGCTGTACAATGGACACATTTCTTGCTATTTATTATGTCAAGATACACCAGAACCTTCTCTAAATATTTTTAATACCAACTCAAAATTCCAGAAATTACACACATTTTAAAATTATTTTTAATTTCTCTGATTCAAAAAGTTTAAGGTGTCATGACTAGCGGGAAAACAGACCCAAACGCTGGAACCCGGAAGAATACACAGGCGAGTAGATGATGGATAATGAGTTTTAATGTTCGGTTCTAGGTTTTGTAGATGTTGGGCGGAGTAGTCACGTCCGAGAGATTCCCACGAGGAAGATTGAAGGTGTCTGCAGCCCGTGGCGTCACTGGTGGATTAGCTTGAATCGGCGGTGGTTCGTGGTGCGGCTTGAATCGGCAGAGGCTCGTTGGTGTGACCGGAAGAATTCTGAGGCTTGGTTCCAGAAGCGAAGATGACTCAGGCGCCCACTCGTAGTAACGGATTCCTGTGGACAGACGGAGAACAGAGACTTAGGCGAGAGCTTGACAGCAGTAGCTGTGAGCGAGGTGACCATACTAAGCACCATAGAGGAGCAACGATCTGGCACTGGAGACTGGTCCTGGATCCCCTTAAGAAGGCAGGCGGCTGATGAGGTGAGTGGACGCAGCTGTGATGAGTCAGGAGCCAAGCAGAGAGGGGAGGGGGAGGAGTCTGACAGAGGCACCATGACATAAGGCTTAATATTTCATGTGTACAAACTGTTACCAAGCACATGAGGGGTTATTTTATGCGCTACTTTTACACTCAAGTAGTTATTAGGAGAAAAACCTTCAATTGGGAATTTACTAGTCCTTTGCGTCTAATGAGTAAAAGTAGCTTTTTTTTTAAACCAACGAAATAATTTGTTAACTGGCTTTTCTAAGATATTTGAATCATAACTTGAGTTTTGTGAGTGTCTTGTGTTTTTCAAAGCTGAAACATTGAATATTTTTTTAAGCTGGATGGGATTTAGAATGGAAACAGCTTCCTGTCAGACTCTCAAGCATCAATATAACAGTGCATGGCAGACATTTTCCTCTTACTGCCCTTCGCCTTTGCGTACACGACCTTTCACAAACATGTTAGATTAAACATGTCACTCAGGAGCATTTTTTTTCTTTGAAATGAATTGGGTCTAAAAAGCAAAACCTCATGAGGTCTCAGGAAGAAAATTGATGCCTGAGATAGGACATTAGGCCATCCTGGTGTTTTTTGCTGCTTCTTGCAAAACATCAGGATGTAATTAATGCCTCAGGGCAGAAAATCAATACAAGTGCATCTTGGATGAAGCTGCCAATTGACACAACTTTAGATGTTTTATACATTAGTCCCGCTTAAGTGTACCTCCACAAAAAAAAAAAAAAACAAAAAAAAAAAAAGTCAGGTCAGAGGTCCTCTTGCAAAGAGAAAAGAAAAGAAAAATAAAAGATATAATTAGAAAATGGCTTGGATTCAAAAGTACATTCAAGAATGTCACTGATAAATCCATATTTTGTAAATGTTAAATGAAAAAAAAAGTCAAAATGACTTTACTAGTTTTGTCACACCTACGATTTATCAGTTCAGTAAAGAAAATGGATAGAATCTCAGTTAATGTGCCTATAATTTACGGCTCAATAAGAAGCATGTTCTATCCTTAGTAGCTGCCCTGGACTTGTCCCTGTGGATGATCAGGAATACTCTGAGCTGAATCAAGCATGACCACAGTGTTGTGATATTAATGAACACATCACCAATGCAGGGTTCTTCCTCTGCTCTTCCGGTGAGCACAATTAGCTCAACGTCTGTTAAGAAATTAAATAATAAATGCTGATCAGTTTCAAATAGTAGCTTGCTAACAGTCTGAATAAATGTAAACTTTTTCCACAAATAGGCAGAAAGAAATTGGAGACCGACCGCGTGACTTGATCAGAAACTGGAGCACCCCATGCAGAGAAAAGGGAGAGAGAGGCTGTGAGCTGGCATCTATCTCCATTTTCAGTTGCTCAAGAAAGCCTCTGGAACACAAAAGGTGGATGGTGAATAGCCTGAGGAACTGCCGCAACCAAATGCATCTCAGCAATATGAATTTAACGGTGGCACAAGGTCTGAAAAGCAACAAGAAAGACCCCAAAACAATCTAAGAAATTAAAGGTGTCCAGTTTTTCTTTTTATCAAAATGCAGCTTAAAAACTGTCTATTTAGTAAAATCAAGAGAAAAAGAGAAACGACTAGTGCAGTCCTTGTGTACCAATTTATTTATGTTTTTTGCGTGCCTGATGCAAGAAAAGTTTGGAAAATAGGAAGAAAGAGTACATAACAGATTTATTATGTATTAAAAAAAAGATGAAGCAGCTTTAGGTGTCCAGCCAGCATTTATGTGTGGTAGATATTCTTATTGGAAAATAATCTTTTTGCTTTAAAACAGTGGGAGGTGGTTTGGGAAATGTGAACTAAAGCTGGATTACAAGGATAAAAATGGACGAGGAAACCTTGCATTTAAGGAAAAATGTTAAAATTAATCAATAAAAAAAGCCAGTGAACTGCACAAATGTAATAGTTTTGAAAATGTCATGGTAATACACTGAATGTCCTTAATAGTGTGTTAGACCAGACTGACATTTTTTGTGCAACATTATAGCAGTAGACTTATTAATTTTAAATTGTGGTAAGACTTAAATACAAGGAAAAAAGTAAAGCTTACAAAAAAACTTTAAACAAACATAAAAAACAAATAAATACATGACAAATAAGATACAAAATTCAAGAACCAGATTATGTCAAAAAAATGTTTAAAAAAGTTAAGCAAAACACAGAAGGGGTGATCTAAATTATATTGCTTCCTTATACTCCCTTTTAAGCGATTTGATTGCTTGAAATAAACCAATTCTGAATTTCAAACTAAAACACAATAAAAAAAAAAAAAATCAAAGAACCAAAAAAAAAAAAAACAAGACACAACCTGAAACTCCAAATATCACATCTTGACACAATGTCTTACTGGTGATGTGTAAACATGATTAAGAACTGTTGCAACGATTCATCAAGCATTTTTTTTTTCTCATGGACATAACCCCACAGTTATTTTATTAGAGTTACATACCAGAAAATTGTCATACGAGGATGTGCTTTTGTCATTAAGTATAAAAACATCAAATAAAATACAACTTTTTGAGATCTGACAGGGCCATTTTTATATTAAAAATAAATTATATACAACCCTTACCATAGTACTCTCTCCACAGGAATTAGCATAGTCACAGTAATGTTTGTTCTATTCTTATCAGTCTGTTTTTTTTTGCCTGTTGCACACAAGGTTGGGTGTTATTGTGAATATGTTAACACAGCTAATACAATCCTGCACATTCTATAGTGTAGAAAAATAAAGTAGGTAATTTTTTACCATCACAAGAAAAGGTCAAATTGCTCCTACAACAATAGCTAAAACAATTGACCGAGGCATTGTGATCCCAGGCTTCCAGGGCCACCATCCCTTCATTCAGTTATCTGTTGCTCTACATAATGCTAATTATCTGGTTTGGCTATATCTAATCAATCAGAAGACACACAGGTGGGAGCTGCAGCCCTTGTTGCCAACCTCCTGACAAACAAATTCACCCCACACTATTTTTTCAACAATCTGTTGCCAGTTTGGTGCTTTGTAGCTTTTCTCATCATTCCAAACTTCTAGCTCACTTAATGAATTTTGTTCATTTGTGAATAATGAATGTCGATCATGGGGATTTATTCATGGAAGACAGAATGAGTAAACTGCACATATTTCCATGAGATTTTCCTCCTGATTGTTCATTCATGTTTTTATTCATTATAGCCTTTTTTTTTAATGCTAAATTTCTTTTTTTTTTAAGTGCTGCACATAAAGCCTGTGCTGAAAGCCTTGATGTAATGGATAAAATAATCAACAAGGCCAACAAAGAGAACTAGCCTTTACATTGTTTAAGGTGACTGGTAAGGCTAAAAACATCTACATAAAGAACCAAACGTATGTCTATGTCTCCCAAATTATCTTAATCCAAGGTTGTATGGCTCAGTATAGATGCTATGCATTAATCCACTGCAAAAAAGTTCTGAAATAGTCACACCTCTTATCCTGGTTTTCTTGTAAGTGGATGTGTTTTTGGAATCTCGTTAGTAATACAGTAATTTCTTCTTGCTGTTCTCCCCAGGGTCATTTTTTCTGAATTTACAGAAATAATTACTTTTGTTGCTTTTCCTTTCCATTCAGCCTACTCCGTCCTCCCCTTGCTTGCTACTTCAAAACTGCAGCTAAATTGCTAGATAAGAATTTTGGTTAAATTGTGCCTCCTTTCATTCTCATTATTTGTAGTGCAAACAGTGTTTACCAAAAAAAGGAGACTCTCAGCCTGAAAAGATAGGAATGCAAGTGGAAACCACACTTGTGTTTATAATTTCAAAGTGTGTGAAGAGAAAAACATACGAATGTTCTTGTTTTTCTGAAGGCACACAATTTTAATCTTGAAGGTTCACAGAGTTTTTATCAGGATCCCAAGTTTTTGAATTAGACATAACAACCTGAAGGCAACCAGGGTAGGAAATAGAAGGTGAAAGGTTTGGATAATTCTTTTGGTTAGTTATATTTTGACAGGCTTAGGGATATTTTGGCAGACCAGTTAAGCGGAGGGAAGCAGACTGGAAAGGACAAGAAGCAAGGTAAAGTGCCGGAGGGTGTCCCTGGTCCCTCAGGGGATGTCCTTCAGCACAGACCAAGTGCGAAATTAGATTGTCAGGGATTAAATGTTCCCAGATTCTTAGATATAAGTGACAGCCAAGTTTTTTCGTCAAACAAAGAGGAAAAATACTAATTTTCTTGTTTTTCAGACACTATTATTTTTCATTTATACGACTGGAGTTCCTGTGAGGCGTTTATTTCTGTAACAATTACAGTAAATATGAAGAAATGAGAGATTTCCCTGATCGCAGCACTTAAGATGAGCTTTGAAAGCAAAACACAGGAGGAACGTGAGCATCAGAAATGTCATGGTGCTGTGCAGTGATCTGTGGAAGTCATGAGGGAGCTTTTTTGAGTTTTTGAGGCAGCAGGGACATCAAAGAACTAGAAGCCTGGAAAGCAATTAAGTTTTCATATGCACTTTGATTTTCTGTTCCAAATCATGACCCTTTTTTTTTCTTTACCAGTGCACAACTTTAGACACACAAACCCATCTTCTAGAGCTAGATGAGTTCGGCAGCTTGGTCATCTTTTTTATCCTCAGCGGCTGCTTGACAAAAAAAATATGTTGAAAATAGATGACGGAATGGAGGTATAATTGATGTTTGGTCATTATTATTACACTTTAAATGAATCCAGTCAACATGAATCCCTATTTCTTGGTAAATAGCTGTCAGGAAAAAGTGATGCTGACTGGTCTTTGGAATGTTTGTGCATCAGAAGTGAACAGAAGGTTTAATCCCCCGGTTTTCCAAACACCGTTCCAGAGCGGGAGAAGATGAAGGTTGTCGGGCTTGAAGACAGTTACACACGCCTCACATGTCAGTTTGTCACAGCAGGTTTTGATGGGACCCCGGATGACAGCTCCGCCGTTTGGGAAAACGGAAAACAGTCGCTTTCAAAGTGGCTTTACAGCAACAGTGACTCTGCATGCTGATTTACCGTTTTGCTTTCTTACAGGTGTTTATTGTTTGACCTTTACATCGACCCGGAGACCTTTCCAATTGATTTGTTTTTTCAGAGGGATTTTTTGATTTTTCATAAATGACGAACACGCTTGTTTTCAGCTTCACATAGTTGGAAGTGTTGTATCTATGGGCTGGCCCATCTCAGCCTGATCTGTCGGGCACTCCACGCTGCCACGGACCAGTTTTAGGTTTACGGGCTTGTGCAAGGTCACCTCAGTGCTCTATTATTTTATTTATTTATTTATTTTAGTACAAGATTTATTCTTTCATCAGAGGGGATTGAGCCAACAGCTCCTTGGGCCACTGGTCACCTCTGTCAGTCTGCTTGGACTCCTCCAAATTTCCCCATATGTGATGTAAAATTTATTGTGTTGTTGGACAGATGCACAAACTGCTTTGGCAAATCCAGATGTCATGTTAGTTGATACATCATGGTCTAATAGGATCCAAATGGTTTCACCCTGGTAGGTTTGTTACATGTTTGTTACCCATGTGCTATCTTAGGCCGCATTTACACTGCAGGTCTTGATACTCATATCCGATTTTCTGACTATATCCGATTTTTTTGACGACCCGCTTACATCATCTTTTAAAAGTGACCCGTATCTGATTTTTGCATTTACACTATACAATGCTGAAACCATCAAACGTAGACGTTCTGAGGACTACGTAGCAGCATTTCCGCATTCCGCAGACCTCTTTCGGACTTTTGTGACTGCGGTTGTCATGGAGGCAATGCGGCGACGGAAGGAGGCGTTGCCTTGGGCGCTCCAGAGGGGATGCATGGGGGAGTAAAGGGAGGGCTGCTTGGCTCTCTCTGAGTTTTGAATGAGGACGTGTTTGAAGACGTGATGTACTAACAGTTTGATCCAAGTGTTGAACCTTTCCTGCGCGATGACTTCTCTTTTCCGACCGTGGTCAGAAACACACGGGAGATTTCCTCAGGGTTCTCTTTTCCGTTCTGAACCCTCAGCCTCCAGAGTGGGTTAAGAAAGACTCCAAAACTTTTGGGCGAGATGCCTTGTTTTTAATTTACGGTTCTCCGACACTCCCCCGCTCCGCGCTCACACCCCACCTCTCTCCTTACACACACGCGCGCAAGCATGCGCGCGCACGCTCACACACACACACGGGCCCCATCATACACGCCCCCCAAAGAAATAAACGGCTTCTAGCTTGTTCCATAGCAACGGTGTCCCGCTTCATTAATTACCGTTTGCGTCCGGACCAGACATAACAGCGGTTTCCGACTACGGTCTGAAGCCTGAGGCTGAAAGGTAACACGCTGACAGCAACATCAGCGCACAAAAAGCACCTTAATAAGTCATGTGATCTCAGTTTGTGGTGTCCTGAGTTGATGTCACTGACGTACGACTCGCATTTACTGGGGAATATCCGATTTGTCTGCTTACATGGCACACGCAGACGCACGTATCCGATTCGTTTCCGATTTATTTCCACATATGAGAGAGGCCTGTATCCGATCTGAGAAAAACGGAATCCATGCGCCTTTGTCCTGCTTACACGTTCACCGATCATATCCGATCTTTGCCAAATGAGAGGAAAAAATCGGAATTGTGTCACTTGAACCATGCAGTGTAAAGGCGGCCTTAGATGACCCCACCCTTACTTTGACGTGTTCTCCCTACCATGACAAAGGTGGATAAAGGTGGAAAGATTTCATATAATCCATGGACACCAGTGAGGTTCACAAATCATTGAAGAAAAAAGGTTCAGCGCACTGTCTAGTGGGTCTAGATGACCCAACTCCCAATGTTAAAGTGCCTAGGATAGCACAAGGGTTAACAAGGTTTACCTCTACACCAGTGGCCCCCAACCTTTTTCAGTCCAAGGACTGTTTTTTTGTTAGACAAAGTCCCACCAACTGGCCAGTCTTTCTACAAAGCTGAAGTTGGCATCTGTATTCTTTTTCTTTTTTAGCCTCCAGTTTTCTTGAACCTTTGAGGATAAAGTGTATCTTTTTCCTGCACGCCAACTTCAGCCTCATGTGACTTATAAGATGTAGTGGTTAAAACAAACCTGACCATACCTGGTATTTTCAAAATGTTATTTTAACCATTTGAGCAACTTTATTAGACGCATTACGCAGACGGTTGATGAACATTAAGCATTACTATCATGGTGTGTTGAAACAACTGTCACAAATAAAGACTCCTGATTTCCGGCTGTTAAATTCTTCTGTTCCCTCGCAGGCTCCTTCCTGCGAAAATAAACGATCCATTTGTTCACATTTGTTTTTAGTTAA
Source organism: Oryzias latipes (assembly GCF_053564925.1). NCBI lineage: Eukaryota > Metazoa > Chordata > Actinopteri > Beloniformes > Adrianichthyidae > Oryzias > Oryzias latipes. The sequence goes on along the minus strand of NC_136248.1, from coordinate 26,077,992 downwards.
CTTTGCTAGCTCAGGGGGGTTTCAACTAAGCAGCCGTAGCTGGTTTAAGAAAGTAGTGGATGTATTTTCCACATGTGACTCAGATGTGGTGGAGATTCCAGTAGCTTTAAAAAAAATAAAAAATAAAACTTCTGTCAGAATCCGTTTATAAATACAGTAAAGTAAAAAAAACTGTAGATTGTATTTATTTTTGTTGTTTTTTTCCTGCAGCCCGAGTATTGAGGACCATTGCTCTACGCCATTTAAAGCTAACTATCAATACAGGATGGATGTTAATTTATGATGAAGATGCCCTGGAAACCTTCCTTCTCCATCTTCTGGAATTTTCAATATCCGGTTGTTTTACGGTGTCCCAACAACTCGCTAGTCTGAGTAAAATGACAAACCAAGCCAGAGGAAAAGCAAAGAAAAGGGTACAATATTTGTTCCCCAAGGTCGGGTCGCCTCCTCTTCAGTGACTCCAAACAGACAGAAAACATTTAAGTTTATTCATAATTCACCAATGTGGTCAAACAAAAGTTCTAAGCTCTTGAAAGGTAGAACAAACAGATAAGAGAAGACGGTACAGAATATTTATGAAGAAATTAAGGCTTAGAATGTTTAGTTCTGCAAATGGACTTTCTTTTATAAAACTCACCTTCTGAACTACTTATTTTAGCATTTGACAGATTGCTCTATTTTTATAAGGAGCACAGTGACCTTTTCTCAAAATCTACAGGGATTTCATCAAATTAACACAACTCGGTGAGCTTTTTCAAATGACAAAGGATTGATTTTCCTTGCCTGGTCTTCATGGCTTGTTCGCATAAGTGGATTATGCTTTCGTGTCTGCAAGAAGCTTTGCAATGGAAAAAGTGAGATCTCAAACAACTGTGATATGAGCACACCCTCCTTCACACCTATGAAGTGATAGCATGTAACTTGTGGAAATGATGTACGTGCACCACAGGAACAATCACACCATCAGTCAGTCTGGTAGTGATGGTTTGCATTCATTTATATTTCAAGCTGTGGTGAGTACAGGGTTCGTGGCAGTTGAGACACATTCATATTCCTATTTACTTAGAACAATGGACTGGAATCAATAACTTTTTTTTGATTTTTTACTTAAATCTATTTTATATTGGTCATGTTTTGCACAAGAAGAATACATACAAAATAAAAAATGGAAAAAAAAACAAGCATAAAAGTATGAGGGGCCGTATAAGACATTATTTATTCTGAACCATTCACATTCTGTTACGAGAAACCAAGGGGGTTAACCCAGATGCAGGAAGAACCAGGAGACTAATGAACTCTGAAGGCTATTTAATGCCAAAGCGTTAAACCAAACAGAGAACATCCAAACAAGACGCTGCGACAAACATATGCAGGGACAGAGACCTTAAAAAGGAACCAAATCAAAGTAAAATGAGAACCAGCTGTGGGGAGAAGCAACAGACAGAGAAGAAGAGCGACCTCCAGAGGGAGTACGGCTGAGCAGCAGGAGGGTGAACGTATCATAACCCCCTCCCCGAAGTCCGGCTACCAGACGGACCCCGACGGGGCTGATCCGGGTGGAGGCGATGGAAACGGGTGATCAGCCCGGGGTCACAGATGTGGCGCTCTGGAACCCACTGCCGATCCGCAGGGCCGTAACCCTCCCAGTCCACCAAGTATTGGACGCCCCGTCCCACTCTCCTAGAGGCGAGAAGCTCCCGAATGGTGTAAACAGGTCCTCCGTCCACCATCCGAGGAGCAGGAGGAGGAGCTGGAGCAGGCTGGAGACTAGAGACCTTAGCAGGCTTCAACTTGCACACGTGGAACACTGGGTGGATCTTCAGAGAGGAAGGCAGCTCCAGTCGTACAGCCACCGGGTTGATAATTCGGGTGATGGAGAATGGGCCGATGTACCGGGGCTGCAGCTTCCTGGAACCACCCTTCAAAGGAACATCGGTAGCAGATAACCACACCTTGTCTCCCACCTTGTACTCCGGGGCAGGGGTCCTCCGACGGTTAGCCACCACAGTGAGCCGCTCCTGGTTCCGCAGGAGTTCTTGGCGGAACCTGCTCCAGGTACGGCGACACCTCCTCACGACAGCCGCCGGACCCGAAGAGGAGGCCAATTGTTCTTGGTGCGGGAACAAGGGGGGCTGGAATCCGTACGCGGCCTGGAATGGTGAGAATCCTGTGGAGTTAACTAGAGAATTGTGGGAGTACTCTACCCAGGGAAGCTGTGCAGCCCAGGTCTTAGGATTCTTACTGCACATTGCCCGCAGGGAAGTCTCCAGATCTTGATTGTACCTCTCTACCTGGCCGTTGGTCTGAGGATGGAATCCCGAACTCAGACTGACCTTGATCCCGAGGAGGTTGCAGAACTCCCTCCAGAAAGCCGCAATGAATTGGGGACCCCGATCCGAGACAATATTGAGGGGAAGTCCATGAAGACGAAACAGATGCTGTGAAATCAATGCTGCTAGTTCCTTGGCCGAAGGAAGTTTCTGCAGGGGAATAGCATGGGCTAACTTGGAAAAACGGTCGATGATAGTGAGAATGACGGTTTTACCCCTTGAGTTTGGCAGTCCAGTGATGAAGTCCATTGCAACGTGGGACCAAGGTCTGGACGGCACAGGTAGAGGGTGAAGCAGGCCGGCGGGAAGGGTCCTGGGGGTCTTCACACTGGCACAAACGGAACAGGCAGACACAAAGGCCCTTATGTCGGAGGACATAGTAGGCCACCAAAAGCGCTGGGCTATAAGAAACCCCGTCCTCGTTACTCCGGGATGGCAAGCTAGCCGAGAGGAGTGCCCCCACTTCAAAACCATGGTGCGTAGGTCAAATGGTACAAACAACCGGCCCTCAGGACAACCTGAGGGAATGGAGGCCGGATCAGGAGCAGAAGCCTGTACCCTCCGTTCCAGGGACCAACGGGTGGTTCCAAGCACCAGGTGGCCAGGGATGATGGGTGTGGCCTCTGTGGGGTTCTCCTCCACCTCCTCCTGTTGGAATTGGCGAGAAAGGGCGTCGGGCTTGATGTTCTTGCTCCCTGGCCGATAGGACAGGGAGAAGTTAAACCGGTCAAAAAACAGAGTCCACCTCGCTTGGCGAGGATTGAGGCGCTTGGCTGAACGAATGTACTTGAGATTTTTGTGATCAGTCCAAACTAGAAATGCCCGCTCAGCCCCCTCCAACCAGTGGCGCCACTCCTCCAAAGCCACCTTCACCGCCAGCAGCTCTCTGTTCCCTATATCGTAGTTCCTCTCCGCAGGAGTGAGCTTGCGGGAGAAATACGCGCAGGGATGGATTTTATTATCAGACGCTCTCTGTGACAATACAGCCCCTACCCCAGACTCAGACGCGTCCACCTCCACAATGAATTGTTTGGAGGGATCAGGCTGAGTCAGAATAGGAGCTGTAGAGAAACGTCTCTTCAGCTCGCAAAATGCCCTCTCCGCCTCCTTATCCCAAACAAAGCGCACCTTAGCTGAAGTGATCTTATGAAGGGGTGCAGCAACGCCACTGAAACCTCTGATGAAACGCCTGTAGAAATTGGCGAATCCCAGGAAGCGCTGTAGTTGCTTCCGACCAGAGGGAACCGGCCACTCCAACACAGCCTTAACCTTGGAGTTATCCATCTGGATCCTCCCAGGAGAAACCACATACCCCAAGAACCGAGTCTGCGTAGAGTGGAATTCGCACTTCTCGGCCTTGCAGTAAAGGTGGTTCTCCAGGAGGCGCTGGAGTACGGCTCTGCCGTGCTGCACGTGGGACTCTGGGTCAGGAGAGAAAATCAAAATGTCATCCAGATAGACAAACACAAATTGGTTAAGCATATCCTTCAGTACATCATTGATTAGTCTCTGGAACACTGCTGGGGCATTAGTTAGACCAAAAGGCATTACTAGGTACTCAAAGTGCCCGCTAGGCGTGTTAAACGCAGTCTTCCACTCGTCACCCTCTCTCACTCGAACCAGGTGATAAGCATTCCTGAGGTCCAACTTCGAAAAGATACGAGCCCCGCTTAGCAGGTCAAAAGCGGAGTGCAGCAGTGGCAAGGGGTAAGTATTACGGACAGTAATAGTGTTCAAACCCCTGTAATCAATGCAAGGACGCAGACCCCCATCTTTTTTCCCCACAAAAAAGAACCCTGCTCCTGCCGGAGAGGAGGATGGACGAATGAGCCCCGCCTGTAAGCTCTCCTGCAGATACGAGTCCATAGCCTCTCGTTCAGGTGGCGACAGGGGGTAAATGTGACCCCTCGGTGGTTGAGTCCCTGGCAGGAGGTCGATGGCACAGTCATAAGGGCGATGGGGAGGAAGAGAACTAGCACGTACTTTACAAAACACAGAGCCCAAATCATGATAGAAAGACGGAACTTTACAGAGATCTGGAGGCTCCGGAGACTTTTGGGCCTCCACAACCTTACGAACAGAGGCAGAGGAAAGGCAATTAAGCAGACAAAAAGGACTCCATGACAGAAACCGCCCCGAGGCCCAGTCGATGTGAGGTTTGTGTCTGCTCAACCAGGGAAACCCTAAAATAACAGGAGGTTTAAGGGATTCAACAACATAAAACGACATGGTTTCAGAGTGGTTTCCAGAGATCAACACAGAAATTTTAACAGTACGAGTAGAAACCTTGTGTATGAGAGTCCCATTAATGGCATGAATGTCCAGTGCTGGAGACAGAGGTTCGGTGGGGATTTTCAGTCTGTCCACCACCTCCTGGGAGATCAGATCCCCATCAGACCCCGAGTCAATAAGAGTGTCAAATTCCACCTGGGCTCCAGCATATGCCACCAAAACCGTGGTGGAGGGACGAGAAGGAGAGGAAAAAGAATGGTTGCGACTCACCAGTTTCCTCACTGCTGGGGAGCCCTGGCGTTTCCCGGACAGTTGCGCACAACGTGTCCCGAACGTCCACAATAGAGGCAAAGTCCCTCCCGCATGCGGCGCTGCCGTTCAGCTGGAGAGAGACGGCCCGCTCCAAGCTGCATGGGCTCCGGGGAGGAGTTTGAATGAGGCGGAGGAACCTCCGCGGGGCGCGGTGGGCGGTAACCAGGAAGGCTGCGTTGCTCGTTACCCCGTTCCCTCATCCTCCGGTCGATACGAACCGCCAGGTCGATAAGCTCCTCGAGGTCGTCTGGAAGTTCTCTCGCTGCCAGCTCGTCCTTGAGAGCGTCAGACAGGCCCCGCAGGAAGACGTCGAGCAGTGCTTCATCTGGCCAGCGGGTGCTGGCAGCCAAGGTCCGGAACTCCACCGCGTAGTCCGAGACACAGCGGGATCCCTGCTGAAGGCGAAGAAGCTCAGACGCAGCAGCACGATGAGGCGTGGTGGGATCGAATACCGTGAGAAGCCGAGCGGAGAAGACCCGAAAGGAGCGACACAGCTCCGATCCGCGCTCCCACTCCGCCAGTCCCCATCGTTTGGCTCTTCCGGTTAGGTAGCTCAGAGCAAACGCCACCTTGCTCTGCTCGGAGGGGAAATCGTCAGGATTAAAGTCAAACTGCAACCGGCAGGAAGTAAGAAACGCCCGGCAGTCTGCAGCAGTCCCATCAAACGGTTCAGGGTGGCCCAGTCTGGTCTGCCGAGAAGAAGACGAGGGCACACGTTCCAGGTGGGAGAGGCGTTCGTGGAGCTGCTGCATACCTGACATGAATCCTCGCATCTCCTGAGCCAGGTCTGCCCGTTCCGTACCGGTAACGGAACCATCACCGGCGGAGGATCCGGGTAAGTTTCGTCGAGACGAATCTCCTGCTAGGTTGGACATGGTCGCAGCGTAATGTTACGAGAAACCAAGGGGGTTAACCCAGATGCAGGAAGAACCAGGAGACTAATGAACTCTGAAGGCTATTTAATGCCAAAGCGTTAAACCAAACAGAGAACATCCAAACAAGACGCTGCGACAAACATATGCAGGGACAGAGACCTTAAAAAGGAACCAAATCAAAGTAAAATGAGAACCAGCTGTGGGGAGAAGCAACAGACAGAGAAGAAGAGCGACCTCCAGAGGGAGTACGGCTGAGCAGCAGGAGGGTGAACGTATCACATTCATACATTCTTGCTCTCACAGTCATATATACTCTCTTTCGCATACATATATTCTCTTTGGCATACATATATTCTCTCTTGCACGTACATATATACTCTCTTTTGCATACATGTATTCTCTTACGCATACATATATTCTCACTTGCACACCCATATATTCTCTCTCTCGCATGCATATATATTCTCTTACGCATACATATATTTTCATTTGGACATCCATATATTCTCTCTCTCGCATGCATATATATTACTTTGCACATACATACATTCTCACTCTCATTGTCACTCTTAAAAAAGAATGTATGTATGTGAAAGACAAGTATATATGTACGTGTGAGGAAGAGTTTATATGTGCGTGTGAGAGAGGAGTATGCATGAAACGGAAGTGACTTTGCATGAAAAGGAAGGCACTTTGAATGAAAAGGAAGGCACTTTGCATGAAACGGAAGGCAGATGATTTCTCGTGCTCTGATTGGACGAGAGGCCGCCACCTCCCATTTTGAACACACTGTAAACCCTAACACTTGTACTGACTCATAACTATTAAGGTTACACAACTTAAATGTCATTGAAAAAAGATTTTTTCAAATTTAACATAACAGTGCTAAATATTTTAAAGCTTATTTGTATCTAGCACTCAAAAATTTTAAGATTCCTGAAGTAGCGTCATGACGTCATCACGTACTGGTGGGAGGGTCTTTCGTTTTCTCAACGTTAGCTCAGGTGGCCATGTTGGATTTGCCGAATGCGAGTATGCGACGTTTGAAATTGAAAGTCGAGCATTTTATTTTTCTCCAATGCGTTGCGATTTCGTCCCGCTTCAAGACGCCCCAACCTCGGGTTTTTTTTCCATCCGCCTCATCGCTGATGGTGCCGTCTTGTCTTCAGCCCTAATTTAATTTGGTAAGTTAAGTATCGTTCATGGTTTATTTTGAATGAATGCTTTAAAAATGCTCTTATACTACCGTAAATGTGGTTTACTGTTGTTTAAACATATGTGTGTTACGATTGTTTTAGAGCTTAATGTGGCAATGTATACATGATTAGTTTGTCATAACAGACGTATGGCGAGCCAAACCCAAAATGCATTTCTGCCCGTAAGTTACGACAGTGATGAGTTTTTTTTTTTTTTTTTTTTCAGAGGTAGAAATGATCTGTTATGCTGCAATCACACTAAATGTGATCCGCGTGTGAAATTCGCGTTGGAGGCCTCTGTCTGTGGCTAAAGTTTGCTGCTGGACATTTGTCCAAAAATGTCACTCAAAGCCTCTAACGGTTGTGTGGGAGGAGCTACCGCCAAAAGTTTTAAGCCTGGTTGCTACATGGATATTGGGTTTTGAATGCAGCTTTAAGCTTTTATAAATCACTGATCTCCATTATAAAAAAGGTTTTTGTAAAAATAAATTAATCAACGTGCTCGTGTTGTGTTCAGGTACCGAACTACAGAGTGTTCAGTGTTTCACCTCCAGGTAGACGCCAAGGCCAGCCAGGTAACTTGTCTCCTGATCAGTTATTTGTCTAGAGCTATTTAAAAAAAACAAAAAATGCAATAGGTTGTGTAGTGCAATAAATTTTTTTTGATCAGAATATAATTGAAACATTTTTTAACATTGAAAAATCTCTTTTAGACTTTTTCAGATACTGAACTTCAGAAAGTTCACCAGAGAGTCACCATTTCACCAGAAAAAATAGGTGTCAGTGGGTGAGTTTATACTTATTTAATATATTCATCCTGAACTATTACCATTATTAGATTTATACGGCAGCATGGAAACATTTATGCACATTTTAACTAGCCAAAGGTCTAAATAGAGTTGAAATTATTTACAATTTAACTAAACATATTTAGATTGCAGGCTGAAGGTGGCACAATGGAATGGAGGTGCAAGTTGTGTTCTGTTACTTTGGCACTATGCAGTACTACATAGCCAATATTCCAAAGTGTTTCCACTGCCATGTATGTGGAGACACTTTGGAATATTGTCATGTCTTTATGACAGTATATTACAATAATAAAATGATGTTGCATTAGCACCATTCCATCATTTGAAACCATGAAAACTCATCTGTCAAGATCTGAAATGGATTTATGTAGAGTAGATGCAGTCAGAGGAAATTGTGCAGTTTTTACATGTTTGTGTAACTTAAAGCTGCCCTTTTCTGAGACCAAGTCCACCAAAACAGACAGGAACTGGCCAGCTTGGTTAGGATTTATGACCTCCAGGTGAATTTCTAATGTGCATAATTCAAAAACGGATAACAAATCATTTGTAAACAGCTGTAAGAAGCCAAGGTGTAACTTGCCTTAAAAATGTCTTTGGGTCTTTGACCTGAAGTGGATCATGCCATGAACACTGCATTGTCCTCTTACTAGAAATAGACATCTAGAAAAGGTATCATTTTATTATTTCTTAAAGTTCCTTAAATAAATATTGGAAGTGTTTGCTCTGCTTTGCTTCAATGGTAATGGATATTTCTTTTTATTCTTTTAGGACCAGCATGACGTGAACATGAGACGGGCACTTGTCCTCCTTGCACTTCCTGTTTATCTGCATGAAGATGCCTCCAACTTCTTCAAGACCTGTACAGTAAGTGCACACGACTCCCTGTCAATGGTTTTCACTAATCCTTTAATATTGATTGAGATTTTATTGAGTGACATAATAAATAGGGCAATTGTTTTGTAGTTTGTAAACTGAGTGATATTTTTAAATGGTTTTAAAAATGAGACGGAAGATGAAAGGCGAACATCAGGGACTCCTGATTGGAAGGAGTGGGAACCTTTTCGTTTACCTTTTCTGCTCCTGATCCATCATTATTTGAATAAAGAAAAATGAAGCTTTAGTCTTAAATTATTTTATAAATGTCCTCCTTCAGAAAAATGCTAAAGAACTTTTTAAAAACACAATTTTAATTGGAGTTGGTCCTTAAAACATCATAGCCAGTTGATTAAAAGCTAACAGAATGTTAGCATGAAAAGATTCCCATTGACAGATGGCAGTAATGTCAGTTTTGGATATTAGTGTGATGAATATCTTTGAGGGTCTGAACTCATCTGTGTTTTTTGTTTTGTATTTTCCAGAATACCAGACCTCACAGACACCGCTGTGGGTATCTTCTCAGTTGTCGTGGTGATGCTCCTGATGCTGCCGTCAGTGGTCCCACACATCTGGCTGACTAATCTCTTCTAACTCTTCGGGAACATCTATGCTCTGGACCTACAGCACCCCAAAAAACTAGAACTTGCCTTCATATTTATTCAGAATGCTGTCTTGAGCCTTGAGGACAGCAAACCACTGAAAGGACATTTATTGACGCTGAAGAATGTTTCCTTGAGTGAGTCTTCCAGAATGGACTATTTGTTGGTTTAAGTGTTATGTAACTAATGTGTTTTGTTGTGATCATTTGCTTTTTCTGCCGTACAATACAAAACCAACTCTTTTTGTCAATATGTTGTGTGGCACTCTTATAATGCAGTTTTATTGCACTGATTGTTTCTTCATCCTCTTGATATTTGTGCTTTTTTTTTAAAGAGCAATTAAAAAAAGTGTATTAAGCAATCACTATTGTGTGGCCTTCACGTTTGTTGGTTTTTATCAATGTTAGCTTTTAAAATGTAGTGGGGCAGTATCAATATCTCTGTTTAGAATACATTTTAAACTGAAGAATTTTAAATATTTTCAATGCTACACATTTAATGAGTTAGAGAATTTATAAAGCATTTGAGTGAATTTTACATATTTTATGAGTAGAGTAATATTATAAAAATATAGTTAGTTAAAGCGTTTTTTAGTTGGAAAATATTAAAAACTTTATGTAAATAATCTCTCTTTTATAAGTTGAGGAATCTTAATATTTTTTATATGAAATAATACAAATTTAAGCCAACTGACAATATGAATTTTAATAAATGTTAAGTTATATTATTAAAACTTAGTTAACTGTTGTGTAATCTGTTACACAATAATTTTTAAGTTCAGTCAACTCGCTAGGGATTACAGTGCAGACGCTAACATGAACCAGCAAGAAATCCCAAATTAACAGACTTGTGGTGTGGAAAGGTATGTTTTTCAGCTAGCAGTAATAATCAAAGTATCCTTTCTCTGTTTCAAAATGAGATTGCCACAAAACCGTATGTTATCTCATACTGGAACAGCTTTGGATGTAGAATTCAGTGGGAAAAGGTTTGGACCCTGCCACAAAAGTATTTCATCACCAATAAAATCAGAGAAATTTCTTTCAAAATTCTTCACAAATTTTATCCAGTGAAACATTTCTTTACTAAGTTTAAAAAAGATCTGGACATAAACTGTTCATTCTGTCATTCCTCACCAGAAACTGTGCCTCATCTTATTTGGTTTTGCTATTTCACTCAACTATTTTGGAAAGATGTGATACATTTTATAAGAACTCATCTATGTGAAGATTATAGATTATTTTGTGGGGCATATTATTTTTGGATATTTTACACAAGGAAGACTTAATGCAGAAAAAATATATGTAGTTAATTTACTTATAATTATGGCTAAATACTTTATACACAAGTGTAAATATGCCAACAAAAAAACAGTGTTTTATGTTTTTCAGAAAGAAATGCTTTTGTATGTGAACAGTATTAAATCTTCCACTAACAAAAAAGCTGTCAGAACAGTTGAAACATGGTCTCTCCCAAAACTTTAACAGATTCCTTTGCCTTATTATTTTTGTTTTCTTTTTGCATAACCTGTTTTAAATGGTTATCATTATGTTTTTTTTTGTTCATTCTCATGGCGAACGTGAAGATTGTATTTTGCACACAGTGGAGTTTTGTGTTTGGTATTTTGTATGTGCAAGATAGTGTTAATAAAGTTTATTTTAAAAAAAACGAACCGGCAAGAAGGAACCACGGGGGTCCTGCAGCCATCGGAACCTTAACAAATATTTCAACTCCACCTCACCGTTGCCTTTTTTAAGAAATGACAGCTGGTTTTCCCACATTTATATGTAGTTATGGATCGAAAACAAGAGGAATTTAATGTAAATGCGTGTTCCGGCGTCTACAGGAAGTGTCGCCCATAATTCACGCAAAGGCTCATGGGGGCTAGGAATAAGGTGGATACGGATTTTCTGTTTCGGTGGCACTTCTAATACCATTATTGGTATTTGAGACATTCCTTTGTGTCTCTAGAGATCCAGACAGATTTGTGACCACTTGAGGTGAAGATAAAATATTTCTTAAGGTTCCGATGGCCTGCTGCAGGACCTCCGTGGCTCCTTCTTATTGGTTCATATTAGCGTCTGTACAAAATGGGAGGTGGCGGCCTCTCGTCCAATCAGAGCACGAGAAATCATCTGCCTTCCGTTTCATGCAAAGTGCCTTCCTTTTCATTCAAAGTGCCTTCCTTTTCATGCAAAGTCACTTCCGTTTCATGCATACTCCTCTCTCACACGCACATATAAACTCTTCCTCACACGTACATATATACTTGTCTTTCACATACATACATTCTTTTTTAAGAATGACAATGAGAGTGAGAATGTATGTATGTGCAAAGTAATATATATGCATGCAAGAGAGAATATATGGATGTGCAAATGAGAATATATGTATGCGTAAGAGAATATATATGCATGCGAGAGAGAGAATATATGGGTGTGCAAGTGAGAATATATGTATGCGTAAGAGAATATATGTATGCGAAAGAGAGTATATATGTACGTGCAAGAGAGAATATATGTATGCGAAAGAGAATATATGTATGCGAAAGAGAGTATATATGACTGTGAGAGCAAGAATGTATGAATGTGAATGGTTCAGAATAAATAATGTCTTATACGGCCCCTCATATAAAAGTGTATTACTCTGTTAATTCATTAGTTTCTGGGGATCTGAAATGTTTTGGTAAGTTTTTTTTGTTTTTGACTTTAGGTCACAAATAAACCATCCAGACACTATCAAACCCCACTTTTTTCTTATTGTTATTTTAAAAACTGCCCACTCCCACTGTTAGAAACCGTAAGTTAGCAGTGCAAGAATTCAACATAGGTTGTTAACATGGGGCCTGGTGGTAACAATCTGGCGATCCCGGCCACCTTGGATCCTGCATATAAATTGCTGCACAGACTCATCATGCCGTAGATAAAACCCCAGCAACTCAAAGACCTGGGTATTGACGAATTGCGATTGATGCAGAGAAGAATATAAAGGAGAGAAAACATTGTGCTTTCTGCAATAATCACGGAAGAAGAGCCTTGCGCACAAGAAAGGGCAGAAGAAGAATCTAAGTTGGGCTACTAGGCGGCTTGCGGCACTTGATATGGATGGCCACCGTCCAGACACATTTATACATCATCTAATCAGAGCTGCTGCCGGCCAGCGATCCAGCAGTGGCTGTCCGATTTCGTAATGATGTCATCTTCACTCGACTGATGGCCACCTGACTGCCGCCATCTACATTATAGTCCTGACGAATGATTTATCAAAAATTGGGCAGCGGTTGCTAACCTTGAAGATTCTGCCTATGCCTCCCCATCGCACAGTGGCAGTCGTGTATAGTTGTATATGTTTATTTTGCATAATAAGTGCTAATAAGTGCTTGTTCACACCAGTCCAAAGTGCTAAAATATAATAACTTGAAATTTAAATAAGATTCAATGCCTGCTTGGATGGATATATAATTTCTTGTTGCACATAAACATAAACATTTTACACGATTTTCCTGTCCATCTGTGGGTTTTCTCTGAGTAATTAGCCTTCCTCTCAATATTCAGACACTTTGGACACAGTCGAGGACTGTATCATTTGCCTCTGTTAACAGGAGTCTGGTTGCACCGGACACATGCCGCCGTGGGTGTAGAATAGTCAGAATGCAGCATGGCTTGCTGTCGCACTAAAGATAGCCATGGTGTCTGTTTTGCTGTGTCGCTGCAGCTTAATTTTATAAATTTACATAAATATGATAGAGCAGACAGAAAGCCTTTGAAGAAGAAAAAAAAGCTAAAGACTCTAATCCACTTAATTTTCAAAGTAAAATGCCACATATGGATTCCTTGGGGTAAGCTTGTGATCTCACAAGTTCTGCCAAATGGACAGCAGTAACTCTGTCTGGGTTTTAAATGCAGCAAAAAAATCCATCAAAGTCTAATGTTTCTGGGCTGTAAAAGTCAAGAAAAATGGATGTTAAAATTCAGAAACACAAGGCATAGCTGCTGCACATATAACAACAAGTGATGGGACTTCTGGTCAATGTATAGTTCAGAGGGTTGAATAATTATTTCGCTTAATTGATGTTACGGTTTATTTACCTATGATCCAACCAGATTGATGTTCCTGAGGCAAGTTGTTAATCGAATTGAGTCAGATCGAAATATACCATTATAAATTAGTTTAAAAATTAAATAAATTGATGATAGTGATATTGGATCAAATCAGATTGTTCCAAACGAACAACAGATTCTTGGCTTCATATTTTAGAAGCATCCCAGGAACAACACAGAGTTAAATACAAACACAGATGAAACTGTCATCTTCAGGTAACCTTTTGATACTTTAACTGTACCGACTGTGTTCAGATAAGCAACAGTTGTGGAACATTGTTTTACTTGAAGCTCCGCCTTCGACAGCGCAGAAATACTCAGCTCACATTTTGCAGTTTAACCTTCCCTTCCCTAGAAGGTGCTCTTAAATTTGATCTGCATGTGGGGCCAGGAGACTTGTAGAGTGTACCTTACCTCCTGCCAACAGGAGGGACAGACACCCTTGGACCTTGATAACCTTTACCGATGGAACGGAGCTTTAATGTAATATTGTTTTGATGTCTTACCTCACCTGAAAAAAACTCATGTCTCCTAACCACACAAACACACTGACAATGGCATCACCTAGACTTACTTTGTGTCTATATCATTCTCTTTGAGAATAGGACTACATCATACGATACAAATGAAACAAGATGAGCTTGGTAATCATTCTAACTGCCTTTAAACATGGCACACTTCCATGTAGGGGTTTATTTATGAGACATAACTAGAATTTGTTTGTGTCCATTCGTCGTGTCACAACTCTTATAAATGTTCACTTTCATTCAATTGTGGGTGGCAGCTTTAATATTTACAGCCCTGCTTTGAGACCGTCATTATTAAAGTCTGAATTCTGACCTTGGTGAGACATAAATGGATCTTCAAGAGACAGCCTTTTTTATCACAGTGAAATTGAGCGCTTCCCATCTTACATACAGCTATTAGGTTTCATCAAGGCTCATTGCATTCTGACCCTATACGCAGTGTAAATCCTTACCTAAAAACAGATAATACTGCAAGTATATACATCTTATCAAACATGCCCACTTTTGTTGCTGGTGGATTGTGGTTGCTGAAGATAAACTTCTATAAATATTCAATGAAGGGGCATTTGTTGGGCAACTTGAGTCACTCATAACTGTCAGTTCCTTAAAGTGTCATCACATGTGTAATTTTTCAAAACACATTATTTAATTGCACTCTCATTGTTACAATGCAACAATCACAAAGTGAATCCGGGTCTAATTTCTCTTTGTTCATAATCAAATATGAGCTTACATTTTTTTTTCCATTCAGCCCCTGATTGATGCCAAGACTGAATTATAATCTTTAACTGGTGCACTCAAAGTAAGACAGTTGAAAACACGGTGAGAGAATTAGAAATTGAGAGGAAGGCTAGGGAGAAAGACAAGCAGGACTATGGGCAGACACAGCAGCGAGCTTATATGATCCTGACCCAGCGGTCGATGGGAAAGGGCGGTGTAACCTGATTACAGACAGCCCACATCCCAGCCTGCTGATTTCATTTCCTTCACTCTGTTCAGTCTAGTAAAGGACAGAGGTGCGATATTCTGCACCACTACACTGCACTAGCTTCATTAAACCTTTAGCTGTTCCTGTTCAGCTGTGGAATTACCTACAATGTACACATCTGTTTAGCTGACTGATGCCATTTGCGTGCCTTTTTTTAAGCATTTATTTGACCCCTACATGCAAAAGACCTTATTGTAGCTACAAATTTGAGTAAATTGTTTCCCGGTAACGTAATGTGTTTACAATAAATATAATATAAAAAAGCAACAGGTGCAATGTATCTATCTAATTACGATTTTGCAATAGTTTAGCTTTGGCATTTTTATTTTATTTTATAGGTTTTATACTTTCAATGTCAAGCGATGTCAGACTGAATTGTGTGTGTTTCCTCCTTTGGGCAAAATAGAAAAGAAATTAGTTTTTGCCTATTAGGGGAAAACAGAGTTATGCCTTATACCTAAAGGATATTTATACTGGACAGCACTAGATGCAAAACTCCTGTAGAAGTTTGTTCACTTTACCATATGGAATTTTTTAAAATAAATCTAGATATATGTTTGAACCAGCTGCTTCTTAAATCAAGGAGTGTTGTAACAGCACAGAAGCCTCCTGGGAAGAAAAACATTGCTCAGTGTGTACCGGGTTTGCGTGTCTTAAAGCAGCGATCTCCAACCTTTTTCAGAGCACGGACCAGTTCAGTGTCAGATAATATTGTCATGGACCGGCCTGTACGAGGCTGAAATGGCCGTCCAATTATGCAGGTGTGGGAGCAACTGTTATGCCCCTTTTTGGGTCAAAATAGGTCAAAATACCATACAAAGCCCCACCTAACCGAAATCTGAAATCTCACCTGTGAATGATAGAAAAGGGAAATCAATGACAAAACACTAACCTCCTTGGACTAACATAAACAGGAGAAGACATGTGAAATAAAATGACAGTTCACCCCTGCAGCTTCACTTAAACATAACTACAAACAGAAAGACTACGCAGAGCGGTCCTGAACACAAAACCACAAAAACTACACAGTGCAACACAAACTACAAAACAGGTAAAGAAGAGCACCAAGCTCCCTTCTCACAGGCTAGAGGTCCATATACTTACTTCCACTTTCGGCTTCTCCCATCAGGGGTCGCCACAGCGAACAAGTCGCATGGTAAATTTGGCAATGTTTTACGCCGGATGCCCTTCCTGACGCAACCTTCTCAGGCCGGGCTTGGGACCGGCAGAGGTAGGGAGGGGAACAGGGAGCAGCCCGGAGTTGAACCCGGGTTTTACGGACGGAAGGCGCCGCAAACCAGCACGAGCTAAACTGGCTCCCGCTAGAGGTCCATATGGTGCTTTTAAAAGTCTGCCTCCATCAGCTTGGATCCAATGGAAGCCCCACCCTTTCCAGCACCGTACCTAAAAGTAATCAGACAGACACACAAAGCTCCACAAGAAACACAGAGGCTCCCCCTGATGCAGAAATACAATACAAAAAACACAGAGCAAAAAAAGAAACAAAACTAAATACAGCTACAGCCGTAACACCAACTGTCGCAATAAATCCATATTTGGAGTAAAGACTCCTGTTTTTTTGTTTGCAGTTTTCTTTAATATTAAAGTCAAAGACTGTCCTTCTGTTCTGTTTCTGGCTCTATTCTACAAAAAAAAAAAAATAATAATAAAATGAAATAATAATAATAATAAAAAAAAAACTATCCAAAACATGTTTTTTTTTTTTTTTACTTTTTTAGCTTTCAATAGCCGCTTTAAATAAGTAGCGGATGTATTTCCGACATGCAACAGAGCGACTTTCAAAATAAAACTTCCTTCAGAATAAGATTACAAATAAAGAAAAAAGGAAAAAAAAGTAAAATAAATTGTGTTCCTATTTTTCTGTGGCCGGTACCAATTGTTACTAGTCCATGAGTTAGGTATCACTGTCTTAAAGAACAGCATATAGGGTTAGCAGTTGAGCAGCAGAGCAGAGACCCGCCCCGTGTACTGATGAGTCAGTTGTGAGTGAAACAACTCTAAAGTCGGCTCATTGGTTTAAAAGACACAAGTCGATTTCTTCCTTGGAGTTTATTTTATTATTTTTTATATATATTTCACCTTCATCGTAATAGAATGTCTAAAGTTAGAGAAAATGCCAATGGAGGCATTGAATAGTTCTTGGTGTTTTCAAAAGTGTTGGTTAATTTCAGATTTGATAGATATGAATATAGGTGTCACAGTGAGGTGTAACTTTGAGCAGTGGCATAGACCACCTGTGTTATAACTCGTGTTTGTGTTTTTTTTCCCACTGTTGTCTGAATTCTAATGAAGCCAGGTTATGTCTTCAACCACACTTTGCACAGTCATTGCTGTAACCCTTGTGCTATCCTAGGCACTTTACCATTGGGAGGTGGGACATCTAGACCCACTAGACAGTGCTCTGAACCTTTTTTGTTTAAGGATTTGTGATCTTCACTGGTATCCATGGACGACATGAAATCCGTCCACCTTTATCCACCTTTGTCATGGTAGGGAGAATTTATGAGTGGACAAAAAGTAAACTAAAGTAATGAGTAGTGAATTACTTTTTCAAATGAGTAATAAGTAAAGTAATTTAATTAAATTTTTGATCCAGTAACTAAGTAAAGTAATCAATTACTTTTTTAGAAGTTATTTTCCCAACACTGTAAATTGATGACGGAAATGGTCCCCAGATCTGAAAGGAGGTGTGTGTGGTTGTTTGTCTCTGTGTGGAATGGCCCTATCTCATCTCCTCAGTAGCTGGGATAGACTTCAGCATCCCCATGGCCCTACACAGAAATAAACAGGTATAGAAATGGAGGTATAGAAATGGATTAAAATAAATGTTTAACAATAAATATCTGATTTTTCAAACAGAGCCAAAATAGGTGCTTCTGTAAAAGTATTTATAGATTAGAAAAAGCCTCTATAATTTCTTAGCACTTGCTTTTGGAGAGTTAAAGTCGTACATGTTCTGCATAAATTATACGCAATTTCTAAAAAAAAAAAATCAAAAGGATGGTTCCTAATTATATGTTATTTCAACACTACATTCACACTAATTAGTCTGAACAAGGTGATGAGCAGAGTCCAAATGTGTTAAGATGGACTTCCAGCTATGCAAAACAGGAATTGCGGCTTGTGACACTTCATGAAGCGCACTTTCCACACATTAGCTGTCTGTGACTCTTATGTGTGTGGATGTTTACTGAAATTGTGGTTGTTTTTCCTCTCGGCTGCACATGTAACTTATATCTATCAAGGCAGGCTGTCAGCTGTGTCCCATTTAAATTCACGCTTATTTACTGACTGCATGGTGAACTTCAGAACACGGTCCACAAATGTATGTATGTCCAGAAATGTTTAAAGTTTTCTCTGACTTTTATGAGTGCAGGGGGCAGTCGGCAGTATGTAATTGCTACTTTCATTTAAAAACCATTACCAAAGCTCAACGTTTTAATTATCCATGCAAAAATCAACAGGCCATCACCAAAATGCAAATATTCATGAGATGCTCACAAAAACACCCTGTAATCCTCACAAATAAAAAACATAAAAACTCCATTATGGGGATTATTCAGAACAATAGAGCACAGGCCATCTGCGTGATACATTATTCAATTTAAGAATGTATGCATGATGCCAATACTAAAAAGAAGTTTTAAAAGGAGGATTAAAAAAAAGAAGAGATTCAAGGTAACAGGGCACTGGTTTCTATTTGAGATCTTATCAGAATTTTTCTCCTTTTGTAGTTGGTATCAGTGTGTTTCTCTTTTTTTATTTAGCATTTCAGACAAATGCATGGGTGTGGATAAGACTGGGAGAAAACATAGCACACCATATGCTGTGTTTTAAAGTGAAAAAAAAAACATTTAAAAGAAAGAAGATTCAGAAAAATCAATCAATCAAAATCAAGTCTTACTCATTTCTGTTTAAAAAAATAGAAAATTCTTTGGCTACTTTTAGAAACGTAAGGT
The DNA here is from genome assembly GCF_053564925.1 of Oryzias latipes. Classification (NCBI taxonomy): domain Eukaryota; kingdom Metazoa; phylum Chordata; class Actinopteri; order Beloniformes; family Adrianichthyidae; genus Oryzias; species Oryzias latipes. The sequence continues at coordinate 26,059,171 of NC_136248.1, read as the reverse complement.
TATTTGCAATAATATTCTTAAAATAACACATAGGAGCTTATTTTTTGGTTCAAAGACAGATGGAAAAGACATAAAAAGTGACTTTTAGGTACTATTTAAACATATTTAATCATTTAAGAAGATTAAAAGTTGCAAGGTCAAGCAACGCATGCATACAAATAGAATTAGGACAGCAAACAAAGAAAGGTTGCGTCCATCCTTGCAGGAAATTGGCAGGATTGCATTTGAAGGACGCTCAAATGCTCTCACATTGCTAAAAAAAAAAAAAAAAAACACTTGCACACCTGCTAATTTAGATATTTTACAGATTTTGACTGCATGCTGCATGGAGGTAGTAAGCGTGATTTTCTCAGGTAACCTGGTTGCACGGAAAATAGGTTGCTTCAGTGCAGCTTTGGATAATTACCACAGGGAAATGGCAGCCAAGCCAACACCCCTGTCAAACTATGGGGCTACTAATGAGTAGAGCAACAAACTTTCACCCAGAATATATTAGCATTTCATAAGGGCTCACCATCGGCTTCTGCATTGCAGCCAACCACCGTAAATGTCCACAAAAACAGTTTTTTTCTCTCTTCATTTCAGAGCTTAAAGATTGCTGTTTGTGGTGTACAAGGTTTCCAGTCCAAGCATATTCATCACACAAAGAGGATGTGTTGTAATTACCTTTTTAGTGCTCCACTTTGCATGCTAGTAGCACTGACTGAATTCAAAAGACACCACATTCCCTGATTTGAAAATGTTGGTCTTTTTCAAAGTCAGGGGTTAAATCTAGGTGATGTGTGAATCTATGACTTTTTACGGATGTTTTCTTACTTGCTGCTCATGTGGCTTTTTTTAGAAACTTAAGCCCCAGTCCCACTGAATGTGGACCGACGCATAACGACACGGATCAAAAATGACCTTGCTTCAAATAGGAACCATTGTAATCAGTCAGAGCAGTCCCTCTGCGGTCCAGCAGAATCGAGAATGATCCATTTATGTTTTAGTTCACTCTGCAAGCCATACAAAAGTGTCAATTTACACTAAATCTACTCTGACAAACATCGTTTTAGGTCTGTTATATCTGGAAAATGTTTCATCCCTGAGAAGATAAACAACTCAGCTGCTTTTATGCAGTTAATTCATAGTAACAATTTATATAGATCCATGGTTTGTTATTTATTGTCTAATCCTTTGTATTGTCATCTTATTGTTTAAAAAAACAAAAACAATTAATTTTTAGTTATTTTTGTCTGGTTAAGGACCCACTCAAATGAAAATGGTGTTTTTAGTGTTTTTAACATGATCTTGTGGTATTTTTGTATCTTGTGGAGGACAAATATAATGAAAATTAAGCCAAAAATTGCAGTTCTGAGTATTTATGTATTCAAATTGTTGTGAATCAGGTGCAAACACAAAAATACAGTTTGAAAAAGAGCATATTTCTGATGTGGAAAATACATTTGGCAGGCCACCAGATCCCTGCTCTGCTTCATTCCGAATACTGGGATACTAGCGATATGTACCCGAAAATTCAAGTACAACTATTTTGCTGAATTGCACTCTATTTTGATCTAATGGAGTAAAATAGAAATACACTTCAGGCTATGTAATTATTGCTCTAAACTGCAGAATATTGTTGAATTTTAAGTACATGATCTAAACCTAACAGCATGGCCCACCATGACCGGAAGTAAATCAACTTTCAAAGTAAATTGACACTTTAGCTTCTCATTTTCAAAATAAAACCATTAAGTGTTATCAAGAAAATAGATCAAGAGATGACTGAAATGTGATTATAAGGCAATGTATTAATATTATTATCATCATTTTTCTCTAACAGCTGGCAGTAACTCAGAGAACTACATCTGGCTTCATCATTTTTTCTTTTACAATAAGCTACAATGTTGAAGTCAGTGATGCCACACATCAGTTATAGTTCTTGGGAACTGTGTTAACTGTAAATATTTTACCTGTCACGTCTTTCTGGGAACACTCCAGTTGGCAGAAACAGACAGTATGAAAGACATAAAAAATAGACCTACGTAGATATAAACTTACATCACAACTAGAATAATGTGATTGAAAAAGTGTATTGAAGTAACAGCTTAGTTACTTAAAGGAATAATTCTTCACCAGTTGATAGTTTATATATATATATATATATATATATATATATATATATATATATATATATATATATATATAAACATTTTTAAGGTACAAAAAAAATGCAGTTGTTGGTAAGAGCATCTTGTACTTTGTATTGCAGCTTTACTGATGAGGTCTTTGATTGAAAGCACTGTTTTATCAATATTCCTTGTGGAGGCGGTTTTGAAATGATTTCCTTCACAATGACTGAATGCTTCTGTATTGTTTCTTTTCAATTGCCCTTTGGGGATAAATAAACTATTATTGATTATTGACTACACTGTCATCAATACGGTTGTTGGGAAAGCAGTTTCCACCAGAGACTTGGTGTTTTGCAAATTTGCTGATTGTCTGTTGTGCTCCATCCAGTTGTGTACAGTTTGTTTCTGATTCCTGGCTCTCCTGGGGTTCGCAATACTTTTTATTTTTCTTCATCATGTTCACCTTCAAGCTGATGTAACCGATTGAATACTACTGCACAAAGTAATTCACCAGTTCCCTATTTTTGTTTTTGTAGCAAAGCAAATGTCTGAAAATGTCCAAGTCGAAAATCTTCACATAAAGACAAAGGCTGATACTGTTATTAATGAAACAGGTTGTTGTTCATCTTTTGGCATATCCCTTCATGGGTCGCCACAATGAATTACCTTTCACTGGTTCACGCATGTGGTTCGGCCAGGATTTTTACGCCGGATGCCCTATCTTATCTGGGCTGGAGACTGGACAGAGACCCAGACTTGGGTCCCATTGTGTTAAAAAAATGCCAACTCTAGTTTAAAAATCTGGTAACTCAACTTTTTTTTTTACACACTAATTATGAGTCTTATTTGTCTCTCCCCCTGTTAATTTAACATTTAAAAAAAAACTTTTTTATGGTTAAACTTTTGTTTTTTTCCAATGTTGCATGATTTTTAACAGAATGTTCTTAAACAGTGAGAAACTCGACTTTGTAAGCTTTTTCTCTCATCCTGGTTAAAGGAGAGGACGCAAAATAAAATTTGTTGTGAGTCACATCTCTAAATGTGGGCACATCATGTAGTATTTTGTAACTGTCGTGACATGTGTTCTGTTTTTCTCATTTCAAGAAAAGTATAGGACAGACACTGATCTTTGCTCAGACGTGACAGAGCAGGCCTAGATGAAAAAAAAAAAAAATATTTCTGAAGAGACTTTACCTCGGATAAACAGACAGACGGTAAATTGACTAAAACGTAAACCTGACAACTGTGACACATGTCTACAAGTGTAGAAAGACAAAAAGACAAACAGACAACAGGGAAAAGAAGAAAAAAACACCCATAGCAGGAAAAAAAAAACAACTTGGGGCAATAGGTATGTAGCAAAAAAGTCATTCCCAACTTGAGAAATGAATTCGTTGTTTAAAGGTCAGTGGGACCAAAGAGGGATTACAAAATGACAGCATCAAAAAGCAGGAGGAGCAAAGGAGCAGACATGTGGAGATGTGACGCAAAACTAGTAATTGCTCACAGACCTGTTATTTCTTCTTAAGAAGCTCTTTTGTCCTCTTCTTGTTACCTTTATTAATGACACATGTTTATACTTGTCATCAGTATAAGAGACACCTGTCCACACCCTTAAACAGTCACACTCCAAACTCCACTATGGCCAGGAGAAACAAAATTGTAGACCTGCTTAACACTTTTTGCCCCCTTTTATCTGCCAAAAGAACTAGTGGAATACAACTTGTGATGATAAAAAAAAAATAAAAAGTATTTTCTTTACCATAAATATCCTCACAATACTAAATACCATATGAAGAACAAAGGAATATTAATTAAAAAAAGGATTAATTGGTGTCAAGGAATGAGATCCCAAAAATATTCAGACATTCCATTCCCATCAGACCTTGCAATAAAAAAATAAGAATAATTTCTATGTCTAATTCCCAGCTCTATGGAGGAAGAAAAAGCAAACTCCTTGAATTTCAGAACAATTACTTGTCAGTAACAAAGTAAAGTGATAAATTACAATTATTAGACTACAGAAATCCTCATTACATTACTCACATTTTGGTGCAGTGAAACCATAAGTGACTAAGAATGTGTGTAAACAGTAGGGTCTGACTATGTCTCTTGGTTAAATAAGACAGAACGGAGACTCACGATAATGCAGAGTTGGAGATTGGACAAAGTAAGATGAAGAGAGCGGAAATATTGACGTGGATGAATTCGTAGTGGCATTCAGGAATTGAATGAAATCGTAGTGGCATTCAGGAATTGGAGATATTCAGATTGTTTTCTAATTTGTTGAAAACAAAGGCAAAAGCAATTCAGTTATCAAAAATAAAAAATTATATGAAAACATTAAAACGCAAGTTCTCACATTTACTTTTTTGGAGTTTCGACATAATGACAAAAGAGGGCTGCCTCATTTGTAAAATATTTTCTAAATATTTTCTTAATTTTCTTTTTATTCTATTATTTAATTAATGTTTGGTTAATTTGTATTTATCAAAGTTTTGATTTGGACACTGGAAAATACAAATGACACTATAAAAATCAAACTTATTGACTAATTTTTTCTATCTTGCATACATTCATTAAAGCAGAAAACCAAAAGGAAACCTATAGCTTTGATTATACTTTCCCTTTAAGTGTACTTAACAACACCAAAGTAAAGTGCCTTTATGGAAAAACATAATGACTTCTGAGAAACCATAGCTCATATGGAAAAGGTAAAGCCAGGTCCACAAATAGAAAAGTTTAACACAGAATCTGTTTTTCTCAGGAAACTGCTTAATTCCTGTCAAGGTTGTTATTCAGATTAAATCCTCCATCATCGAGTCAAATACATTTCTTATTTAATCAGCCTTTAGCTTGAGTGCTTTTCATGATCAAAAACAACAGCAGGATCTTTTTGCGTGGACTTTTCTGGTCTGTTTTTGCATTTTCTCCCTGCATACGTGCTGGTATTCTCTGAACACACCGAAACCCCTATCTCACTTTGTTCAACAACATGAAAATCGACTAATTGTTTCCATTTGCTCATGAGTCTACATGGTTGTTTGTTAGTGTGGCTCCTGTGGTAGTCTGGTAACCTCATTGTAAGTTCTTGCCCAATGGCAGATGGGATAGGTTGCATGACTTCCTGAAACCTTGATCATTTAGTGGGTCTTGTCTATGGGTATAATTAACCCTATCCTAGGCACTTTAACATTGGGAGTTGGGTCATGTAGACCCCACAAGACAGTGCGCTGAACTTTTTTCTTCAATGATTTGTGATCTTCACTGGTTTCCATGGATTACATGCAATCCTCTTCACCTTTATCCACCTTTGTCATGGTAGGGAGAACACGTCAATGGTCATCTCAGGAAAGCATGATAGCACAATTGTTAAAGATATGTCTTAAGGAAAGATTTAATTCTCCAAAAATAATCTCATTCTTTGCTATTTTTTTCTGTTACCAAAATAGTAAAATGTCTAACAAACTGCTTCTTATGGTTCCATCTCTCCAGTTTAAACAATACTATGATGTATTTAAGTCACAAACTGTGATAAAGAAATATGTGAATTTGCATCAACTTTAACTTGGTATTTCCTAGATTTCTTTTGGTTTTACACAAAGTTTTTGCATAAGCAATGTTGATTTCTCGACATTTGAAACGTTGGTTCCTACCACACTGAGATGCTTTATCCACAATAGTGTTCTTCAGATAATCTGGTATATTTGGCAATTGTGAAAGGTCACATGAACTGCGGTTCATTTCAGAAAAGCTGCCCTGCACAGTTAGCAAGAATTCAAAGAAAATGGATTTACAAAATACTAGAGAGGCTGTTAGAGAAACTACCCTCTTGGAGAGTTTTAAAACTAAAACTGTTCTTCCTCCACTACCATGCCATAGTAATAAGCCCAGCTGACCTTTTACTATACTTTTAATTTTTGTTTAGTTGCTTTTAGCCTTTTTTATTCCTCCTTAAATATGGTGGAAGGTGCTCTATAAATGAATTAAAATAAATGAATAAAAAGCAGAAAATGTCTTATAAGTAAGGGTGGCGTTTTCAGACTTGAAGAAGTGCATCATTTTTGCTCTTTCGTTCTGTGTTGATCCATTCCCCTTTCAGGAACTCAAATGTTGTGGCTGCATGACGTTTCTGGTTAGACCAGTGTTTATTTCACTACAGCAACAGCTCAAATGTGATGTGTGTTTAACATTACAGTCCTAAGGTACGACGGAGTATTAGGGCCACCAAAAAAAAAAAAAAAAAGCCACCAAAAAAAAAAAAAGTACATTTACGAGTTTTAATCTCGTAAATTTAGGAGATAAAAAGTCGTAAATTTATGAGAAAAAAACTCATAAATTTACGAGATTTTAAGTCGTAAATTTAGGAGATAAAAAGTTGTAAATTTATGAGAAAAAAACTCGTAAATTTACGAGATTTAAGTCGAAGGAATATCCAGTCCAGCATGTAAACGCCATGTGCAGCAGCAGACCGACTTCTCAGGTAAGCTGAATGTTTATAGAACGTTGCACGCATTTTAAAGCTTTTTTGTAGGATATACGGTTTATTAATGCTTTATTAATTGATGAGTAGCTGCAAATTCTGATCCATGGATCATTTATTAAACGCCTGTTAACTGTTGCTAGAACACACACTGCAGAGCTTCGGCAAGAGGAAGGTGCATTTATCCCCCCTTGTCCCACCCTATTGACCAGCGCTCTCCAAGCCGTGGGCTGCAGGCCGAAACTGGTTCGTATTAACGCATGCCACTCGCGTCACTTTTGATATGTTGCTGAGATTAAAATTTGTTTTGATACTTTGACAAACGAAAACGTTATTGACACGAAAACGACAGCTCAGTATGTACATGCTACCACTTTATTTATTTATTTTGCTTTTTTATTTAAATTAAAAATATTTCCATTAGAAGAAAAGACACAAAAGTTGGGAAAGACCTTTGAGAATCTTTCCATAAAGCCTCAGCTTTGCCAATAGGTCCTGTGGATTATAATGAGGGTAACCAGCTGCCAGTTGTCTTCTCTAAGCACATAATTTTTGGTGAAAAGCCCTCTATCATGAAACTGGTGTCTTTTTTTTTTGGGAGATTGATAACTGCTGTAGACTGGTGAAGCTAATCACAGATTTAAAGAAAGTGACACAAATGCTGGTGGAATCCTGAAGTAGCCTTGAAGTCCTCAATTAGTACCTTGACTTTGCTAAATTATTGTCTTTTATTTTCACAGATTGACAGAGAAGTTGTGCTGCTCATGGAGGATGCTCAGCTTGCAGATCATCTACCATCATATGGAGATAGAGTTGCTTTAGTTAACTATTGCAGGCGTCAAACGACATCATCAAAAAGAAAACATGGTCTTTTTGAGAAATTAAGACAAACCTGAAACTTACAAGGGAAAGGGACCAGTCCCAAGAAATGCCAGAAACAGTCAACCAGTCAGTAAGTAGATCAAAACAGGTCATGAGAAACATTGAAATTGGATGGATTCACAGTGAAAATGGAGTTTCAAAGCAAATTAGGACAAAACAAGGTGGAGGGACAAGGAAAGTGAAAGTCAACATTAAAGCAGGTTTTCATGAGATACTAAAAGAAGGAAAGGCACTATTTTTTCCAGAGGGGAAATCTAGCAAAGGGCTGGAATCTGAGTTTGAATTTGATGTTTGGGATTTTGGACAAAATTGCTTCCCCAGAGATGTGTCAATCGAAAATATATATAACTCTGTGAAGCTACCAGTCTTGCGCTTCTACATTGCAACTCAATTTAAAGAACTTGAAAATTATGATATTGATGACAATAGCAAATATGCAAATAGTTGTGTTGGAGATCCCAGTGATGTTGAATCACTTACTTCAGAGGAAAGTTCTAGTCGAAATTTAAACATGAACACAGATGAGCAGTTACATTATGCAGAACTACATCAAACCTCTATGCAAGATTTGCGCAATGTTTCTACAAGAAGCAGTTTTCACTCTTGTTCGAACCACGAACATTCACAATCAAGCACATTTGACAATGAAATCCAAAATGTCACATTTTCTGGTGAACCAAGCTATGCAGTTCTAGTGGATCTCACTGAAGTCAATGAATCTCAGACGTCTGACCCTGAAATAATAATAGGTGCACAGCATTCATCAGAGTTTGATTTTACTTCTCTCAGTGACACAATTATCTTTGATCCAGATGACATCTTGCAAAACCCTCAGGCTGTAATACCTGAAGTAACCTTGGTTCTACACCATGCAAACAGCTTCAATGAAATGATTGAGGCTTTTACTGACACAAACATCCTGGACAAAAACTTAAACATCCGACGTTTGCTCCCTGACAATTCAGTTGAAAAAGCAACTGGCTCAGGTGTAGTCAGGGATGTCTACAGTAGTTTTTGGACAGAGTTTTATGAACGGTGCACCCTAGGAACAACTCTGAAAGTTCCTTTCCTCAGGCATGACTTCTGTGCAGCTAAATGGAAAGCAATCGGAAGAATTTTTCTGAAAGGATTTAGAGACTGTCAGTATTTACCAATCCGACTTGCCCCACCATTTTTAGAACAAATGCTGTATGGGGAGGTGTACAGTGATTTAAAGAAAACATTTCTTCAATTTGTAAGCACACAAGAACAGGACATTCTAAGGAATGCATTGCATGATTTTTCATCTGCTGATACTGATGAACTAATGGAAGTCTTGAGCACGTATGAATGCAGAAAAATGGTCACTGCAATTAATATAGCAGGAATTTTGGATGAAATTTCACACAAGGAACTTGTCCAGAAACCCATGTTTGTCATAGACTGCTGGCAAGAGGTCACAAAAGCACATGTGAACCTAAGCCCTGGGGAGTTGACCAAAACATACAAGGACCTCCAACCAACGGCAAAAAAAGTTGTTGCCCTCTTAAACTTCCCTTCTGTGATGACACCAAAACAAACTGAGGTGGCACAACACCTGAAAAGATACATCAGAGAGCTGAATGAAGAAAAGCTTGGCATGTTCTTAAGATTTTGCACTGGCTCAGACGTGTTGTGTAGAAACAATATCAAAGTTGACTTTACCAGTCAAACTACTTACACAAGAAGGCCGATTGCACATACCTGTGGGATGGTCCTGGAACTCTCTGACAGCTATGATCACTTTCCTGACTTTCGGAGTGAATTTAACTCAATTCTCGAGAGCAACATCTGGATAATGGATATTGTGTAATCAAACCTGGTGTTTCAAACAAATCATCCCACATAGCTTTGACAAAAGTAAAGTTACATCTCAGTATTCTGGCAGCTGTAAATTAACGTTTTTGACTGCTTTCAAATATTGTTCTTGAAGTTAAAAACATTAAAATTCAGACTGCTTTCTTGTAATTTTATGTTTATTTTAAAAACATTTCTACTTTTATAGAATTTTACTTTACCTGTTCATACAAGGAAAGAAAGCTTATCAAAACATGTGAGGAAGTTTATTTTTGTTATTTTAAGAGAACCAAAACATCTAATATTACCGCAATCAAAATGTATTGTGTGCCTGCAAAACTCATGACTGTTATATTATGAGTATTTTGTTGTCTCGTTCTGCATCCTGAAGGAGACAAGTACAATCACCTGGGAAGTGTCTTAAAGTTTTGAGAAAAAGCACATGTTCTTCATTTTACATTGTTTGTTATGTAATTTATTTACATGAAAAAGTTCTTGTAAAGTTTAACAATAAAATTGCCTGTGCATACAGCAGGAGAGCTTTGTCTTTTATTGTAAGCGTATGTTTTGTCATCTCTGGGGGTATTCTGCTGAGCTCCTTCTAGCCCCCACAATAATTCAAATTCAAGACTTTCACTTGCTACAGGGCAGCTTACAATTTTTTATACAAAAAAAAATACATATATTTAAAATACATTTTTCAAACGTCACCCGGCTCATAACAAAATATTCGAGGTAAAAGAGTTGGCTTTAGGACTTAGTGTAACATTTACTAATCTTTTTAGACAAACAGAACTTTACATCGTTAAACAGAACATTAAATTGCATTGGTGGAACTATTACTTTGTTTTGTTGGATTTAAGTCATATATTTTAAGAATCTGAACCTTAAATATGTCTGACATAAAGACTTAATTAAAGATGATCAAGTATTTCATTTCTTAAGTGGGAATACAGTTCCACAGCACTGTAGGCATCTTCAGGAGCATTCCAGTTGTTTTCAGTCATTAGCAGTATGCAAAGTTCAAAGATCGTTTCATCACAAGGGTATTGTCCTTTTGGTGTGCATTCTTCCTTACACACAGCAATGTCATCTGTGTTCACCAGCTGAAGCTTGTCCTCTGTGCCATAGAGTTGTGGCATGCAGTAGAGAAGGATGGGGCGCCCTCTGAGTAAACTCTGTGAAGGCCTGGTCATTAGCTGGTGCAAATTCCATGTTCTCACAACCTCCCTTAATTCTTCCTGAAAAGACAAAGTAATTTACACATTTTACATTGTTAAATCTGAAAATATTGATAATAATAACCTTTAGATTCAGCTAAAAATGTTTATTTAAAAATGACTTCATGTAATATTAGGAACCTAGTAGAAACATATACAGGAGATATAGCTTCATGTCATGTTTTGTGCTCCAAATTCTTTTGTCAAAATTGTCCGTTTTTCACTCAAAAAACGTTCACTTTGAATGAACATAAAAAAATTATGGAAAGGATTTCCACATGATTAGATTGCGTTACTTGAACAAAAATGAATCATGTTGGTCCTACTTAATTTATTTAGGTTGGGTCAACTTAATGTATTTAGGTTCAAACTAATACATTTAAGTTGATTCATTTTAAATAGAGCAGTTGCACCCAACTTTAAATTGATATTGTTGCTCACTCTAAAAAGAAAAAAAGTGATCCAATTTAATTGAATCACTTCAATTGGTCACACCTAAGTAAATTAAGTTTATTTAACTTGAATTTCTATTTATTTCTATAAGTTTATTTATTCATCTGTAATTGATATGTTGTTCCAAAGTTACAACCAATGGGTCTTTTAATTTTCACATCAAAGACATGAATTACCCAGCAAAGTCCATCACAAGACAGGAGCTCAATTACCGCGAACTCTGTGTTAAGTATTGGAACATTAACAGTTTGCCACACAAGGGGGTTGGTCTTCATCCTCTACCAAACTTTAACTCATGGTGCAAAAGAAAATAAATATAACAGTTTAAATCACTAGTTAAAACAGAGTAAAACAGCTAGACAATAAAACCCATGGACAAAAACTCACACTTAGACCCCAATCTGCCCAGACAGACAAAGAAAATGGTATCCCACAATTCCTTGCGATTACTAATGCATCCAATTTAATGGTATCATGTTGGATCAACATGATTGAAATTAGTAACTTTTAAATGGATTATTTTTATGTACAATCGACATGATTCATTCACGTAAGATTTACAAACATAAAATTTTCTGGTTGAAATGACAAGTTACTTTTTCGTTAACTTAATTGGCTGGTAATTTCCTTTTTTTGAGTGTAGCTCAAACTACTACTCATCTAAAGTGTTATCTAAAACAAGTTGTTGTCAGGGAAAGATGAGAAAAGTGATAAAAATATATCTCATTAATACCTGAATTAAATTGAGGAAGCAGAACTGCACCAGGTTCTTGTCCAAGAGGTCACCTGTAAAATGACCATCATCTTTGAGGGTTTGAAAAATATCCATCCAAAACTGAGCACACTGCTTCCGAAGGATCCCCCACCATGATTCAATTCGTTGATTGGCGGTGCTGGAACCATAGATGAAGCTTTGATGTCCGGCGTGATGGTCTGCATGATGTCTGCGTAGGAACATTTCCATTTCTCTGATATGCGTATTTTCTGTCCCAGGATCAGCTCGCAGGCGCTGAGGGCATCCTCCGACGCGCGTCACTGTGTTGATGTAATAATCAGCAATAACTTTGGGGTCGCTGTTGGTGGTATATGCTTCCATCCACATTACATGACGACTAAATCCATCGATGCAGCCGTTTATTGCAATCCCATAAGGCTTTAGTTTGTCAAAGGAGTCCACATGCCATAATGCGTTCGGACCCCGGCATGTATACTGCCTACGCCGCAGACGGCGTGCCCGACGCAAATCTACCCCTTCAGGATCCAAAATCTTTATCAGAGCTCTAATTGTCTCTTGAGAAACAACAAAACCTCTCTGTAGTGCCCGTTGATGAAGCCATCGATATCCCTGCAGCTGTCCACTTCCAATCATTTCTTCTTCCACGAAAGTCAAGATCTCCTCCAAGTCTGTATGATGCTTCCGCCGGAAGAGGCCCAGTTTTCGACATATTCTTTTCAATGTCATGATGCTAATAATAATTTGATTTTGAGTTGCCAAAAGGTTAAGAATTTCTTTGTTTGTGAAACCTATCCGAAAATAAAGCTTCACGAAATGATCCACGTCTCTCATCGTCGACCACGGCTCCGATAAACAGACAACTGTGGTGCTTTCTTCTTTAATTTATGACTTTTTATCTGCTAAATTTATGAGATTTTAAGTTGAAAGTCGACTAAAAAGATTAGTTTTTTTCTCATAAATTTACGACTTTTTATCTCCTAAATTTACGAGATAAAAACTCGTAAATTTATTTTATTTTTTTTGTGTGGCTTTTTTTTTTTTTTTGGTGGCCCTAATACTCCGTCGTACTAAGGACTCTTTTGTTCTCGTAATTATTTTGTTATAATGCTAATTACTTTTTTCGTTGGTAAACTGACACTCAGTTGCATGCCTATTATTCAAAAACACAGCAGACTAATTTATTTTCCAAATTGTTTTGACTTTTACTATTATTTAATATTCAAAAGTCAGGGGTTGATTTGTTTCTTCCCCTGCAGTCTGTCTTTTTTTGTGGTTTTTCAATGTGACCACTCCCTAAACATATCATCATTATAACTAATTATTTAGTTGCAATTTTTACAATCTAAACTAAACTCTAAAATTCTTTTGTTAAAAGTGACTCTATAATTCTGTTAAAAATTTTTTTTTGGAATATACATAGAAATTATTATTTTTTAAATGTCTACTTTTAATTAGTTGTGAAACTGAACGCATTAACAAAGGGTTTGCTTACAATTTCAAAAACTGAATTACAATTTAATTAGAATAGTCGTAACTTGGTAGATACTGCATAGTCGTGTAGATACTTGGTAGACACTGCATCATTTCGAGGTTAAAGTTATTCAAATATCTTAAACCTTTATTAATAATTTGTATGGAACAAAAAAAATTACTGTCAAATGAAAAAATACTTAAAAAGCAAATATTTTTAGTTTACCTCTCTAAATGTGTAAAGTCATTGTGTAATATTCTGAACCAAACTCATTTCAATAAGTTGGATTCACAGTCATCAGGAACTTTGGTGGTCATAAAATAACTTGAAAAATGTTAGAAATAAAGATTTTAACGCAGGAGGGTAGGGGGTCAACGGTAAAAAGCTGTTTTCAGGTCGCAAGGTCAGCTCTCAAATGTTATGAAGTGAGATTAGAATTAGAAGAAGTGGATTTACTCCTCAAAAAAAATGGTTGCTTTGTTACAGCTTTACTCCACATTTATTCTGCAGAGCTTGGAGAGCCACTGTCTAACGAAGTCTAATAACATTAGACATATTGAAGCTTGAATCAGACAAGATATAATGGTTACAGCAGAAAGCCAGAAATCGTCAGTACACAGTTCATCCATCCAATTATGAAGATAATCTGTGCAAAATTAAGCCAAACTGACAAAAGAAAAGACTGCAGTGCAGTAACTAAAAAGAACTGATAGCAAATAAACCAAAAAAAACTGCATCAAAGTTAAATATTTAGGAAGGTACTAGTCGAATAACCTTGTTAGCTTATTTATCACAAAAGCAAACAATGTTTGCTGACCTTCACAGCAATATTTCCATCCAGAAAAATATTTCAATGAATGCAGAACCACACAAAAAAATGTAAAATATTATTTAAAAAATGATAAAATAGGAAAATGCTGATTTTTTTTTTTTTGCATGATTAAAAAAAATAACAAACATTCCTGGTCGAATGCTTTCTTTGCTGTTAACTACAGTCTTTTTTGTCTAAAGCTATTTAGCCTTTATTTTCTATTGGCAAATCTCATCCCACACGAAGCCATAAAGATAAAACTAAATCCAGTGAAAATGTAACTCTTTATTGTAGCTGTGTAATGAAATTTAACCGAGTAGCACAACATTTAAAATGACAAAATGACACCATAGTTTACTGTCCATAAAATAGTCATAGACATTATTGTTGGATTTTGTCTATTAAGCACGGATAAAAATAAAATCTAAAAAAAATATACTTAAAAATGTTTTAATGGGGATTTGTAGGGAGAAAAATATAAATAAATTTGTTTAAATTCTTGGAAAAATTTTCAGCAGCTGGCAGCTTGCTGCTAATGCAGAACATGAAAGATAAATTGGAGGAAATAATAAGCTGGGGGTCTCCGGGTTCAGGCTAGTGATATTTTAGAACTAACCCCTCGGTAAATTTTAAAAGGAAAATGTGTTAAAGGTAGAAAAAAATAATAATTCTTCTACTCCAAAGGCAGCTACATTAAAATGTGCTATGTTGTAGGTAATTAACGCTGAAACTGTCTGCATTAATAGTTTTAAGTGTCGTCAATCATCCATACCCGATTTGTCCTGGCTGGGATCATGAGGGTTGTGGATTTGGCTCCAAAACAGTTTCTACTTGGTCTCCACTGTACAGTCAGCAGCTCTTATGCATCCTGATACTCAAGGATATAAATTATTGAGTCTACATCAATCAATTCCCTGTAACCATGTGAAAAGTCTCAAAGACACTGAACTGGTGCTTTGGCTGAACCAGACATGACAACACCTTTAAAGTCTTGCACTTGAGCCTTCATGGCTTTCTTGAGTAAGCCCTTTTATAGATGCAAGCACCCAACAGCTTTTGGGTGGACAGGGGACAAAGATCTAAATACTTTATTTTAATTATTTAACAAAGTTAGGAACATCTGATGAATCCCTGGAGGGTCCAGAAGTGGGAAAATCCAAGTGAACTTGAGGTTTGGGCTCACCAGGCTGATAACTGTTGAAGTGAACAGCTTTAATGGTGTTAAGAATATGTTGTCAGTGGAGACATATTTGCTTTTTATGCTCCAGGAAAGCTAAACAGTCTGATATTTTTCATCTCTGTGCAACAAACAGACGCAGAAACAGTTGCACAGAGTCGTCCTTTTTCTGGATTTTTAAGTCAGAAAAAGAAACACTCTTTAGTTTAGAAAAGTTGACATCAACACACTCCCTGAAGCTGATTTGTCTGTAAAGAGAACTAATGAGCAACTCTCACAGTACCTTCTACTCTCTCAAACAGTATTTTCAAGTCGAAAACCTGCTGAAATAAAACCCAATAGCCCTTTTTCACTTTCTGCTTTGATGGATCAACTGTTTCCATTATCTTATTTGTAAGATTTTCATCAGCACCACCCATGTAACCCCATTAAAGTGGCTTGAATGTATGCACGGCTCGACCTACCTGAGATGTCTGCACCGAGGAACAGACTGTCACCTAAAATCAGGTAACATATCATTCATGTTTCTTTCATTAAATTAGTGGAGTGTGCCTTGGGAGGACCATTTTCTTTTTTCTTAATTGGTGTATTAATTAAATCAGAGGAACGTATTGTGTTTGCCCACTTTCTAGCTGACACTGCTGAGATACCCAAGCAGGTGAGATTGTGGATAAAAATATAAATGCTAATAGGAAAATAATTATACCTTCAGGAAGGAGTGGGATACAGATTAGATGGTATCTCCAACATTTAATATACAAGTTTCTTGCCAGCCACAGGTGAAAAGACAAATTAGGATTCTAATGCAATTTTCTTACTGCTGCTATTGTGTTTCACTAAACCATTACTGAGGCAAACCCGCGGCAAGTTCCCCATCCGGACATCTACACGTTTGCCATATCCAATTTAACTCTGAAACCCAAACAGAATATTGAAAAGGGGCAATAAACAAACAAATAGCTCATGATTGCTGGGACCAATGACAGTTTTTGACACTTGGTCTCAAAAGTGTGACATGAAAAGCTGTCTTAAAGACCCACTTTGATCATCTTTTGATCTATTTTCAAAGCATTCCCAATGGTTTTTTAATCATAGTTATGTTGTTTATGTTTTTTATAGCCCCCCCCAAACAATTTTGTTTTCAAGGACATAGTTTCTGCAGAGCGAAAGTTCATTAGAAATTTGCATTGGTGCAGAGCAAGCCCTTCCCCACTTCCCATCACCAGTCTGTTTACACGCTCTCCCGCTAGTTTACGGCCAATCGCACCTTCAAATTAAAGGGCCTTAACCATGGACAATCAATTATCAGAGTGGTTAAGTGTATAATCATGTTCATTCGTCATGAAAGAAACCTCAAAGCGGTATTTTGATCCATTAACGCATTTCTGAGTATGGCTCTAAAAAGCTGCTCACTGAGCACCAGCCCCTCCCAACTCACAAATATTAGCGGGTTCTCACGAGCTGACGTAGACAAGTGAGAAGTGCCCCTCCCAGGAAGAGTCTGCGCTCCCATCACAACCCCCAGGCTAACACAAACACAGACCTTCTCCCCAGAGGGAGGAATGGGCGGCACCCACACGGAGCGAAAGCCGGGGTCTCAAGGATTGAGTCGTCTTACTTCTGAGTTGGAAAAGAGCTAAGGAAAATAACTAATATTTATTAAAAACTTTGTTATTTTTTTGTCCTAAAGTAATATATTATCATATATGTGGATTTTGTTCACTATAAAAGGCTCAAGAATGGCATTGGTGAGACATTACTTTAATTAACTTTACTAGTAGCTTCTACATTACAAATACAAGCTTTGTCTGCTCCTGATTCATAATGATTTGAGTTAAGAAATACTCAGAAATGCAATTTGAAGCTTAATTTTATTAAATATGTCCTCCATCAGAAAAATACCACAAGAACATGTTAAAAACACCGAAAACATTTTTTTTTGTCAAAGTAGGAGTTTAAAGCACATTGGTATATTACACACTTCTCTACATTCCATTAAATGAGTTATTATCTCACACTTCTGTATTCCATGACATCTCCATCACAGGTCTTGTAAAACAACATGATATTGTAAATATAATATTAGATGTACCGGTAATATGTAAGTTTTTTAAACAATTATTGAGGCTGTTACAAAAGTAAAAAAAATACGGTGTATGTTTTCAGGTTTTCTTTTTACCTCCAATCCATTAGCCACTACTGATCCTTTAGAGCAGTGTTTTTCAACCTTTTTTGAGCCACGGCACACTTTAACCTTGACAAAAATCTTGCAGCACACCAGCATCCAAAAAAAAAAAAAAAAGAAGGAGAAGCTCTCTACAACCCCTCTGCAATCTCATGTGCATTTTTGTGATAATCATGGCAGAAAAAACTGGAAGTTGCTGCTGTTTTTTCTAAAAGATGTAATAAAAGTTAAGTTAGAAGATTTAAAAACTGTTTGACGTGTGTTTGTTGTTGTTTCAAGACGTTTAAAAGGAGAGACTCGTTGTTCGTTGAGACAATGTCACTTTAACCCAATACATCATGGGAGATGTAGTGCAACCAGCCGCCAAACGCAGACAGACTAGCGTCTCTGAGCTTCATTGTTTTGTTCACTTGTTCCACGGTCTGACACTGGATCCCGCGGGAAAGCTACAGCGCTAAAGAAGAGCTTTAGCTGGTACTTTTGTTGGAACTGAGAGACTTTAAGAGCTAAATCGGAACAAGAAAGTGAAGACTTTAACCACTTCTGATTGGTCAGACTGATGACATGTGATTAAGCCTCCAAGAATGATTACTGGAGACAGTTAAAGGGGCGGGACTTTTCCGAAAACAGTTTTAGCTGCAGCTAGATCGCGGTATCATTCTTATCAAAATGTCCTTAATAGAATAGTCTTTTACGATCTTTCATATTCCTAACTACTCAGTGTTTTATCAGGGCCTGTTTGGATGAACAAAGAGCTGATATCTTGGAGATGGAAAACGTTTTTAGATCAGTTAATAAGGGGGAATTTCCCACGGCACACCTGACCATCTCCCACGGCACACTAGTGTGCCGCTACACACTGGTTGAAAAACACTCCTTTAGATCACATGTGTCAAACGCAAGGTGCCCGGCCATGTTATTTTATGTTGCCCGGGAGAGCATAAAAGTTTTTAATTTCTTAAAATAAAATATTTCTCTAGTTGATTACATATCATTTATGTGTAGCTGTTGTTGTAATTATTCAATGTTTGCAGGTCTTGTGTGTATCCAGACAAATTGTTGTCATCAAACCATCAGTTGGATGCAAGGCTGTGTGCAGCCTTTTTTTTTTAAATGTTACATGTGTAATACATGTTCTTTCTAGCTCATTTTAATCTTATTTTTCTTATTCACTTGGACAGTTTGATCCTTAATTAATGGAGTTGTGTGGGTTTTAATAAGGGGAGAAAATTTAACAGGATTTATGCTAGAGTTATGTATTATAACAACAAACATATGTTTTCTATGCAACTGTAATTGTCACTTTAAAACATTACAACAAATAAATATTGAGTTTTTTAACACTAAGGAGTAGTTGCATTTATTTTTCATTACATTAAGTTACATGTATAAGTTATATCTGGCCCTTTGAGGACTGACGTGGCCCTCTGTGAAAAGTTTGACATCCCTGCTTTAGATAGAAAAACATGTTAAAGTGGAAAATTAATCAAATAAGCATTATAACAACACTTAATCAAACATAGCAATTTCCCCATGATTACTGTCACTTTGTTTTATGTCCACAGTCAAGGCGTATTTTTACCCTGAAACAGTAAAAGAGCTCCGGCATGGCAGAGTCAGCATGCATACAGACTTCTTTGCATGAAGAGGCTTAAACATTTGTTTTGTTCAAAAACAACTAAACCAAAACCCCAGTTATTGTTTTTTTTTTTTTTTTTTTACATTTTTGACTTTAATATGTATTCATATGCTAGCGCTTGGACTTTTTGAGCTTTTTTTTGCCACATTAACTTGGACAAAATGTTAGCTAAATTTTCAGTTGAGTACCCTTTTTACTGCTCTAACAGCCGGATCACTCATCCTGTAGCAGTGTTTTAGGGCTCCCTAAAGACTAAAGGAAAAATTCTATCTGCTCAGTGACAGTTGGTACCCAACAGCAATACCATAAAACCAAAACATGTTTTAGAATGGCCACTGAGGGCACTGAAGCTGAATGAGAGGGTAGCAAAATCCCTCGTTTGCTAAATAAATTGGACCTAATTGACGACAGAAATCTGTGGAAGCATGTGGTTAACTGTTCGGTGCAAGCTCTTGTTTTATAACTTCTAGAACTTGAACCTCCTTCGGGGATATATCCCTGGATATCCCCTGGCAAATCCCTGGATAATTCTCTGACACTCTTGATTTGTTCAAGAACTTTGACTGTAAATAAGAGCTGGACTGAGCAAATGTGACATCACCCATAAAAAATGACTTACTTAAGGATGCAACTATATGAAACCAATTTAGTTGTGGGCGTAGCCATGTCGGAAGCAAACAACGTATCCGATTGGTCCCAGTCTGTTGAAGTCATTGTTTTATGGGCAACCACTCTCGCCAATCAGGAGTGAGCTTGGTGGAAGTCCACACCCCTTCCACTGAAAGTGAGCTTGGGAGTGTATGTCAATCAAACATTTCAAATATTATACATGGGGGCCAGCGGGCACAGCATAGTTATATGGAGGCATCTGATTGGCCAATTTCTCAATTTAATAACTTACACTACAGAAAAAATATGAAAGAAAAAAAATAACAAGAACATGTTACAGAGATATAGTGGTCAATCTGACCTATAGAATGACTGTTTATTTCTTAAAAGAAGTCTATGAATTTTGTCTTCTTGGAGCCAGCAGCTACTTTCTTTTGGGAATGTGAGGGCATCATTGTTATACTGTAGCTTCTTGTTTCCAAAGAAGTACATTTATAAATTAAGCTTACTATTTTGAAAAACGATTTTATCTGTCATATAGACATTTTTGTGAGGTGTTGTGATCCTGGTTCAAAATACTTTGAGGTATTAGATTATATCAACATTAAAATCAATTATGACACATTAACTGTTTAACATTTTCATGGAGAGAAATAGGTTGCCCTCCCTGTCTCTCTTTTTTTATTTTTATTTTTTTTTACTTGTCCTGTCCAACAGCTGGGCAGGCAGATGAGCACTGAGGGCCTCTTGTGTTGGACATATTTTACTTAAACAAGAGGGGTTATGAATCTTCTGACAAACCAGAGGTATGTCTGAATAAACCCCTTTTGTAATTGAGGCCAAACTTTATTAATTTCAACCATGTTTGAAAATCTTTGGTGTTGGACCGGACGGAAAAGGAAAGGAGGGAAGAAGAGAGAGGGATGTTAGGGGGGGGGGGGGGGGGGGGTAAGAGGGTGATAACAGGAGGGGGGTTGGGATAGGACCATGAAGCAGCATAGAGCAACAAGTTTACTGGTTGTTTATCATTACGGTAAGGTTCAAATGTAGTACAGAAAGGGCGGGGCCTGTCTACTCAAAAACTCAAATGTTATCAACACACCTGCTGGCTGAAAAAAATGTCCACATGTCAACATGTACACAAAACCGATGGTGTTCACACACGCATACTTATGCCTTTAAACCAACTAGTGTGAAATATTTCAGTCATTCAATCATGCAAACTGTTAGTGCAAAGGTGAGCTAACACCCGTGCTCAGGTGAGTGTTTCTGTTTTTCTAAAATGGACGGTGGAATGTGAAAAGAAGGAGAGAGAGTGCCCACCCATCCCCACACCAAGACCCCCGCCGCAGCGGCAGCCGGAACCCTCAACGCCACACAGCAGCAGGCAGGGAACAACCGCCCCCCGGGCGACCCAGTCCGCCCTCCCTGTCTCTAAATGCTTTGGGATGCAGTCATTTCTTCTTCCCAAAATGTCATGTAATGGGTGTTTGTGTGTGTGTGTGTGTTTTGTTGCTTGGTCAATTTGTTCTCCTGTCCACCTTTCAGGCAGTCAGTGCCTTTTCATTTCCAATAAATTAAGTTATTGTTTATTTTATTACTACTTTCAGGCCATTATACAAGCCTTCCTTTACCACATTGTCCACTAAACTCTTTCTTGATTCCACGACCACTTTTAGTGTCCAGACTAATAGATCCAGTCCTGATCCTGAACTTGACATGCCATAGCGCAGTGTAATTACTGATACTTTTTTTTTTCAATTCCAAATATTCAATTTTTTTCTTCAATAGAATCAAATAAAATAAAATAGAACTGCATTGATTACATAAAGGGGAAATTACCTTCTGACCATAGCTCCATTAAAAAGAGCAGTTTGAAAATACACTAAGAAAAGTATCATCAATAACTATTGTTCTGTGTCTATAAGGCATTGCAGAGTCTAACAGCTGACAGGAAAATGGTCTGCGAAAGCGCTTTGGGTCTCTGACTGAAGAAACTCCTTGGTGCACCCATGGTCTCATGCAGAGGGTGATGATGAAGATCATCCATGCTGGTTTCCAGTTTCTGTAACATACCTCTCTCACCCACCACAGTCACAGACTCCTAGAACGAAGCCAGATCTCTGCACCAGTTAGTCGATCCTGTTCCTGTTCCTGTCAGTACACCAGCAACCTTACCCCCTAGCAGCTCATTTCGCAGAAGTGGGCAGCTGCAACAATGCCATCATTAAATTTCTTTAAGACAAAGTCCTGTAAACTCTGGAGCCTCCAGTTTGCAATCTTGGGTCGATTCTCCAGCGGCACTTTGTTGTTGCCAAGCGACAATAGCTGACCGTGTAAACGATGCTCTCGCAGACCGCTGCAGACCCAGAAGTGGTGGAAAACAGCCCAAAAATAGTAGGCATGCCACTGCACTCATCACGTGTAAAAATTAAAAGGTCCATGTCTGTCAAAAACAGAATAATAAGAGAATAACAAAACAAAAACAAGTAATCTAACACAGAACTATCGTAACTAGCAGGCTACCGAGATGCTGGTTTGAAACCAAAAAAGAGAAATAAATAAAAAAAAAAAATAAATATATATATATATATATATATATATATATATATATATATATATATATATATATATATATATATATATATATATATATATATATATATAAAAAGGAGTCCAAGTCTAGTTTTTTCAATAGTTGTTATTTTACTTTTTTGGAGAGATGATCACTCCCCAAGCTGAGCAAGCCTCCAATTTTGTTTTTTTGTTTTTTGCATTAATAGTGCTAGAACGGAACCCACCTACCTAACTAACTGCTTTGTGAAAAATGTGCACTTGTATGTAAAGGTGGGGTAAACTTATACAGAATGCTTTAGATGAAAGAAGCAAACTGTAATATTATCCCAATAAAACATTATCTCTCTGTTATAAAAGTTATTATATTCAGTATTCAAATAAGATGGTGAAATGAAAGGAGAAAAAACTAACCAAAACCTCACAGTGTGTATTTTTTTTTTTATCTCATGTATTAACAGACATGTTTGTTTGATTAGTATTGTTTTCCAAAATGCTGTGGAAATACAGCACTTTGGCCATTTTCTACATGAAACCACCACGATGCTTTTAGTTTAATGAAAAGGTCTGCATGTCTGAGAGGCAGTAAATGCACGACATGAGACTTCAACTGTCTTTCACACCCATAATTGTAATCGACTCATTTAGAAATTCTCGCTGCCCCAATCCTCAAGCCCGGAGACTGATGGGAAATGTGTTCAAGCTATTCCATCTAAACCTTTGCCCGCCTACAAAGGCAGCAACCCTGAAAACTGCCAAGAAATTAGTCCCAGTGCTGCGATCAAGCTTCAGCTCAGCTGGAGAGAATAAGTGCAGATCCAACAGTCTTGTCATGTTCTATTTTCTACTCCTCTACCCTCTTCTTCTCACACTCCTCTCACTCACTTTGCCTGTAGATGTCTAATGCAATGCCTCATTATCAAGTGCACCCCCCCATCTCCATCTGTACTGTCAGTGTATTCATCACACAGCGGGCCCCATTACCTGTTAGCAGTGATTTACAGGGGTAGAAATGTGGCTAAAACATTCTCCCTTTGAAACTGCTCTGCACACAGAGCAAAAAGTTTACCCTGTCAATTGAAGTTTCCTATGAAATAGAATAATACAACTGAATTCTTACTAATAATACATTATTAAGTAAAAGTGTGATAATTGCATTTGTACAAAAATAAGTCTTGTTTATAACAAGGATATGATGTTGTCGTTATAAAAAATATTGTGAATGATATACTTGAATAAAAAGGGGATTTAAAATAACACCAAAGGCTACAGATCAACAAATGTGTTAACTGCCTGGCTAAAAAAAGTGAAACAAACTCTCTATCATCATCACATTGGAAGACATCAATTTGGCAAGCCTAATTTGGGATAACAGTTCACTATATCTTCTATTTTTACTTCAAAAACCACAAAGGCGGCTATCTTGATCATTCAAACAATTTATTTTGCATGAACTTATTGATTTTTACACTGCACAACTTCTATACAGAGCTAGGGGGAAATCATTGCCATGTAATATCCAAAAACAGTTCCTAGAAAATGAAAGAGGCTACAAACTGAGGGGATGTAGGAACTTTAAGATCAATTTGATAAGAACCCCCAAGGAAAGTTTCTATGTCTGTGTGTGGCACTAAACTTTGGAACAGGCTAAGTAATGAGCTCAAACAATGACCAGAGGAAGTATTTCCCTCAGAGGGGGAGACAGAGTTCTGACTTCTGAGATGACAACAATAATGTTCCAATGATATTCCGTTTGGATTATTTTAATGTGGAAAAAAACAGTGGGCTGAACTTTAGGAAAGTAAAATGTAAATGATTTAACGGTAATTCTTGTTTACTTGTTTGTTTGTACACATGTTGAATTTACAATTAGAAATACTAGGAATCTGGAAAACGTACCTGCACTGTTCAGTACCCAGGTATTTATCTCAAAGTCACACTGGTTGAAGTTGGCTAAAGATGTCCTGGAATTCAGGTCAGATCGTTCAAAATGAACAAATATTGACTATGAATCGGATTGTCAACCACAAATTAAGATATGTGTTTTTAAAATGAATTGTTACACCCCTAGACTTGACTAACCACCTTCAGAGGTCAAGGCATATTCTAAAAAGTTTACTGAAGAGTCCAAATACCTTTTTGTATGTTCTGCAAGTGACTATAAAGTGTTACCAGGATACAGAAAAGGTGAAAAAACCCAGTAATGTGATTAAAGCTGTAGCAAAATAGGAAAAAAAATGTGTGTGTGTGTGTGTGTGTGTGTGGGGTGTCACTTACACTTGCCCAATGCCAGGAGAGTAAGTGAAAAGAAAAGAGCATCAATGTGACAAAGATCCTGAAGTACATCAGGAATATGCCCCCCCCCCCCCCCCAGCAATTAAGTCCTTTGTGAAGGAAGGCAGTTAGTATCAAATGAGAAGAAAAGAGAGGACAACCAAGGCACAACACGTTCCACTGCTAAACTAAAGCAATGACGGATACTTAGAAACTCCAATACAGTATTCTCCCCACATTTGCGGGGGTCCCTAACCCCTGCGAACATGCAGAACGTACGGGAACATACGGGAAACCACCCCCCATCTCCGCGGCTGAAAATTGTCTGTCACCAGTCCTTACTCATCAAAATGCCTTCTGAAAAATTTCTAATACTTTGTAAAAAAATATCAAAGAATATTGAAATATTGCTCAACATGTTTTTGCTTTTTTTATTCAGAGCAATAAACGCTACAGTAGCATACTTTATAATGCACATTGGGAGTGTCACTCTGTCTTAAAACCAGGAGCTCATGCTTCCTCCTTCATCAGTTCAGTGCATCTTAACATCAAGAGGCCGGTTTCATCCAGATTAAACACCTGCTCCGGATGATAATTATTCTCAGCGATTATCATCATCAGCCTATCCGGATATTTTCCAGCTGCTTCTGAGTCAGCTGATGCCATTTCTCTGTGCTGGGGCACAAGCTTTAGTTGGTAGTGATTCGGGAACGAGGGGAAATTAAAAATAGGTGATTAGAATTCCACAGAGTTCAATAGAGTTATGTGAAATTTTAGGTTGTCCAGGCCCTGTAGGTCACAGGGAGGAGGGGCTGCTTGAAGGCAGTTCTTCGGGGAGTGCAGGTAAGTCTTGGAGTTCCTTTGAGGCTAGGTGAAAATGGAATGTTTGATCGCCATGCATGTTGTAAGTGTATCGTGACGTATTGTGAAGTAGTGCTCTGACAAGCGGATAAGGGCTGTCTATGGGCAAAAAATTGACAGACCAATATGGGCCACTCAGGTAGCCTGCATTTATCCCCTAAACAGCTGTTCTGGCACATTCTGTAGGATTTTGGGGGATCGAAAAGAGGGGGGAAAAAAATGTATAACACACCTGCATTTTACCTACTGACCCTTGCTTGTTTTATAAGCGTTCGCTACGACCTGTCACTCGTTGAAAAAATATGCATGAACATTTTGTAAAGGGAGCAGTGAATAAGCCATAACCTAGCCATTAACCACAGCACTGATCTTGGCGGGTTCCGGACGAACCTCCCCCTCAGCAATCACAAAGCCCAAAAATGACACGCTGGGGGAGTGGAACTCACATTTTTCAGCCTTGACAAACAACTTGTTCTCCAGGAGCCGCTGGAGGACCAGGCGAACATGCCGCCTATGTTCGTTGAGGCTCCTGGAGAAAACAAGAATGTCATCAAGGTAAACAAACACAAAATGATGTATGTAATCTCGGAGCACGTCATTTATGAGTCTCTGGAACACCGCCGGAGCATTAGAAAGTCCAAAAGGCATTACTAGGTATTCATAATGTCCCAGGGGAGTGGTGAAAGCGGTCTTCCACTCATCGCCTTTCCTTATGCGCACCAAATGGTATGCATTTCGCAGGTCCAACTTGGTGAACACCCGCGCCATCTGCAGCGACTCGAATGCGGAGTTCATAAGAGGCAGGGGATACCTGTCTTTAATCGTTATGGCGTTCAGCCCCCGAAAATCAATACAAGGACGCAGCGTCCCGTCCTTCTTGCCCACGAAAAAGAAACCTGCTCCAACAGGCGATGAGGAGGGTCTTATGAGGCCCGCCCGGAGAGAGTCAGTGATGTACCGGTCCATGGCCCCTCTCTCAGGTTTAGACAGACTGTAGAGATGACTCCTGGGAAGGGCGGCTCCAGGCAACAGTTCAATAGCGCAGTCGTAAGGCCTGTGTGGGGGTAAGGAAAGAGCTCGCGACTTAGAAAATACCTCTCTCAGATCGCGGTATTCAGGCGGAACACTGGAGAGGTCAGGTGAGGGCGGCTGCCCTACCGGGTCGGCGGAGTCAGCCCCTGGATACCGAGCTGAACGCAGACAGACTCCATGACAGTCATCACTCCAACTCACAATACGGTTAGTAGGCCAATCTATATGCGGATTATGGAGAAGAAGCCAAGAAAAACCTAACACTACAGGATTATGGGAGGACTCGAAAAGATAACACTCTGTGTGCTCGTGATGATTTCCAGACAGAATGAGGTGAACGGGCTCCGTAATCTGGTTAACAGTAGCAACTGACTCACCATTAAGGGAAATAACCTTTAATGGATGGGAAAGGGACCTGGTCCTGAGACCGATCTGTCTGGCCAGCTCAGCATCCATAAGGTTCCGTTCGGACCCAGAATCTAATAACGCCTGAATGGAAAACCCCTTACCCCCAGAAAAAATTTGACCCTTCAAAATACAGGAAGTGGATGTAACACTAGTGGGCGCTTGACCCCCGCTCGTCAGTGTGCCCACTCTTAAGGACGAGCAGAGGCTTTTGGGCAATCCTTACAGAAATGACCCCGCCGACCACAGTAAAGACACTCACCCGCCGCCATCCGCCGTCTGCGTTCAGTGGGAGATAACCGACCACGCCCTAGCTGCATGGGCTCCTCCGATGGTGCTGCCGGAACGGCTGTGGAGGTGACAGAAGACAAGTGAGTGGAAATACGACCATGGTCAACTGGGGACACCCTGTATGAGGTACCCGTCTCGCGGCGACCTCGCCGACGGTCCTGCAGCCGATTGTCAATACGAATGGCCAAAGCAATGAGCGGCTCCAGAGAAGAGGGCAACTCCAAAGGAGCCAAATGGTCCTTTAACTCCTCCGATAATCCCTCCAAAAACGCGTCTGTGAGCGCTGCGGGGTTCCACCCGCTCTCAGCAGCGAGAGTCCGGAACTCGATGGCATACTCTGCCACCCGGCGGTCCCCCTGAGTCAGCCGTATCAGCGCCCGCGCCGCCTCCCTGCCGGGTTTCGTATGTTGAAAAACCAGGGAAAATGCCTCTAGAAAGGCAGGGAGTGATGAGCAGGTCTCTCCCCCACGTTGCCACTCCGCAGTGGCCCACGCTCCGGCTCTGTCGGAGAGGTGAGAAATGATGAACGCCACTTTGGAGCGGTCCGTGGGAAAGTTAGCAGCCTGTAACTCGAAGTGAAGTTCACACTGGGTGACGAATGCTCGACAGTCCCCGGAGTCACCAGAAAACCTCTCAGGACGTGCTAGTCGAATCCCCGAACTGGAAGACGTCTGGACCGGAACCACCGGGGTGGGCACAGGAGGGGATGGATGAGATGGAAGCGGCTGCTGGATCTGTCTAGCCAAGGCATCAAGGCGGTTGCCGATTAAGCTCAGCTACTGCTCCTGGCGCCCCGACATCTCCAACATCCCTCGTCGAAGGCAGTTCAGCTGCTCCTCCTGCTGACTGATGATCCAATCCCGGTCACTGCTCTGGGCTCGTGCACTCTCCGCGTCTGCTGTGTCCATGGTGACTGGGTCGTAATGTCACGGTTGAGACAGGACACAAATGCAGGACAGCGAAAGAGCTTCAAAAGCAAACAAGGTTTAATCACACTTGGTACTTGAAATGACTGAAGCAAACTTACAGAACGACCCAGTGACAAGAAACAAACAGACCAGGGTTTAAATACACAAATGGGAATGACAAACAGGTGAGCAGACAGGTGCCGGTGATGACTGGTGAAGTTACCTAGTGAAACAAAAGGGGCCCTGAAAGGAAGTAACAAAATAAAAGCCCAAAACCGGAAGTGAGAAAACACCCACCAAACCCGCCCTGGCTCCGGCTCCTGACACAAGCTGTTTTATTGGTGAAATCGTGAAGCTGCAGCAATAGGTGCATAAAACTGCATCAGTTTTAATTTAAGGACATTTATCAATTGTGAATTATTTGATCAATCCTTTAGTGTGCTTACCAGAGGATATTCCTTATGCACAAATTCAATGTAGTCAAGGTAAAGTGATTAGCAAAAAAAAAAAAAAAAACAATGCACTCCTGCTCCCACCATATCAGTTGAGGTTAATGAATTATAATGCTGGTCACAGTCACTGAGAAGAAAAAAACTGTGCTACTCTGATCCTCATCGACTTCAGGCAGCCACCAGGCCTACCAAGCCAGCAAACCCATGAGAGCCCAGCTAAAAGGGCCCGTAAATCTAAATGCTTTTTTGCTTGTGGGAATCAAACGTGCCATCGTGTGCAAATGTGTGTGTGCCTCTGCACAAGCAAAAGGTGGATCAAGTGAACCTTTTGAGGTCTCTGAACTTGAGCTCCAATCAGCACAGCTTGACCTACATTTGATTACTGTTGAGGGTCAATAATCTCAGGAAATCTGACTGTAAAGACATTAGAAAAGCAATAAATGGGAAAAAAAAATCTTCATGCATTGTTTGGCTTTTTATTTTTCTGAAAAGTGTCTTGGTGGTCGTGTTTTTAATTTTTTATTTAATTCTTTCTTGTTTAATTAAAACACTTTGAGTCTGTTTTAATTTTATTCTATATATGTATTTTATTTTATTAAATTTCCTAGAAGAAAAAAAAATCTCAAAACTATTAAAAACACTGCAAATGCCACAATTTAGGAATAAATAAAATATTCAAATTATTATGCAGTAGGCCACTTTTTCCTAATGGAAATGCACTTACATGGCTTACATATAGGGAATAGTTTTCCCTGGTTGTTTACAAATCTCTTCAGCACATTTCTGTTTCAATGCACCCAGAATAAAGTAGATTTATAACTTTTTCTTTATGAGGAAAAAAACATAAATGAATAATACAAATTTGATTCATGTATAATTCTGTGGTTCTTGTGACCTAAGGGGCTTGATACTAACAGGTACGAACACCCTTTCATGGAACAAAAACAATGGGGGAAATTGACTGCAGGGTTTTAATTAGACCTTGTTAGCTAAATAATTGCATCAGTAATGCTAATAATGAACTCTAATTACTTGTGGAAGACTAAATGAGAAAATCAGCAATGGGCAGAGGTGGGTAAGGGGGTGTTCAGGCGTGTTGGATGTGACTCCTTGGAGGAATTTATGTGAAACTTAGTGTTCCATTTTTCAAATTCTAGAAATGAGCAACCAAAGTCTAAGATCAGGAAAGATAGATCCATAATTTAATGCTTTTTAGTGTTTCATTTTTTCAAACATCTGGGAAGGTAATTCACATGATGTCTTCCGCTCATATACTGTCAATAATTCTGCTCTCGAGTTCTCGTTAGGTCTCTCTGACTTTTTGCCTTTATCCTGAGGCTAAATGCCCTGCAGTGTTCCCAGGTCGGCCAGCTCCTTCCATGTCCTCAGGCTCTGTGTCTTTATGTTCTTTCAGTCCTGTCATGCTGTCAGAACAGGAGATTAGTCATTCAATCAGGCTGAAGAGAGGTCTTTTTTGTAGATAAGGCCTGTTCTAAAGGAGCTCCTTTACTTGAAATTGGCCCCCTGCTTATCAGCACAGGACATTTGCATCTTTCCTACTATTTTTTTCTGTCTTTCTGTATCTCTCAAAGTTACCTTTTCTCATAAACTTGCTCTTCGACTCATCAGTCGCATTTTCTTTTGTATACTTTTAATGCGCCTTTGAGGAAACACTTAACAAATTCCCTGGAAAAAAAATCAATGCTTTGTCTGGTATAAAGCCTAAAGTTATGAATGAATCTTATTTTCTCTTATTGCAATTAAATCATTTTTATTTTCTGACACTGACTTGACATCAAACTGTTGAGCTCAGAGCAAGTTTTTTCCCCCCATTCTGTGTATAATAGGCAGCCAGTTTTGCCTAAAGTGACTGCTCAGCATGCTTCAGCAATGCACCAGGGAATAGACCGACACAAGTGTCAAAAACGAGAGATGCAGTTTGCAAGGAAACTGATTTCCAGAAGCAGAAAGATGAAAGGATTGTGCATTTTGAGGGGGGCTTTTAAGTTTATCTCCAATTTAAAAAAAAGGCTTTTTAATGATATGGTGTTTGTGAAGCTTTTTATGATGAAAACTTGGGGTTATGTGGGGTTAACCTCCAGAATTTAGCTCCTCTTGTGGGAAGAACACAAGTAAGGCAGTTTTGCTTCATGACTTCAGTTACAAACAACCATCCTACATTACCGGTAATCTCTAAAGAGAAATCCATGGAAGGCAACACTTTATTCTTATAGTCACCCACTCAAAGTCTCTATATTATCATGACTGGACCATTATATTTATAAAAATGCTATGTTAACTAAACATAGAAACAATTTTAGTGTAGTATTGAATGTTAGGTCGACAGCCTGTACACTCACAATCCACTTTATGTGGTCCACCTTGCAAGTACCGGCTTAGACCCCCTTTTTGTCTTCAGAACTGCTTTAATCCTTGGTGACACAGAATTAACAAGATGTAAACATAGACATAGAATGCAAGTTGTAAACTTTACTATCAACTCAGAAATACACATTTTGGAAAAAAAAAAGCAGATCATCACAGGAGTGAAACCAGCATCTCCTCTATTTTTCTCTGCTCCACTTCCTCTTACCTCACCTGCACAGATTCATCTTAGCCCTACATTTTACCTTCTGGTTGCACCTCTTTCCTTATGGGCTGTGCAGCATGAAATATGATATGGTGTGCAGAGAAAGACCCAAAACAAGGCAATTTGTCAGAGTTAAGGACATACAGCAGCAGGGCACAGAGAGTACAGCCTCCTCGGTGAAACCCACTGCTATAGGTAATCACTGGAAGCACCCTATAATTTTTTGTTTGCCATACGCCATGTCAAAAAGACTCAGTGATGTGCAGGAAAATATGTAAAATGAACAAACACATACATGAATTCAAGCCATGCAGTTGCCTCCTTGGTTTTTAAGCTTCTCTTTCCTGATTTGTGCATTCTAGTTTTCTCTTTATCCCTCCATGTTTCTTTGTTTACTCGCCTAACCATATCTCAAAAACCCTGTTTTCCCTTCTGAGTCTCTTACGCTCTAATCAGCATTTCACTCGCATCTGCTGGCTGCAACTGCCAGTTGTGAGAGCACAAAGACGGCACTCTGCCTCCAAAGAAAAAGTAGCCTGAAGACCACTGCAGTCTGAGCGTGCTGCACTGCTAAAATGTGCCAATAGTTTCCGGATTTGCAAGACTGAGCCTATGGCTGGGTTTTCGTGGCTGTGTGCTCATTCTCGACTCTCCCCACTGTCAGAATTTCCCAAAAAAATGAGGAATTCCGACTAAAACAGCAATGTAGCGTGATACATGGATAAAATTGATTAATTTCACACTCTAACACAATGCTGTAGATGTCACTGCGCTTTGTTCCAACTCAAAAAGCTCATTATGCTTTGGAATTTCAAGGCTAAGTTAAAGAGCTGTGGTTGTTAGGGGAACAGAGAAACAGGAGTTGTCAAAGAATCTGGTTAAATCTCGATTCCAGGAAGTACAGACAGAGCTAATTCTTAATAAAACAACAACGTTATGTTATTTACTCTTTGGCCGAATCCGAATTCATTCCCTACTCCTACGGCTCGTCCCACTGCTCCAATTGTAGGGGTGTTTGGAGCTTTAGTGGTGTCTGAACTTGCATTTTTAAGAGGGAGACGTAGTGACTTAAAGCTGGGTATCCCTCTGCCAGTAGGGTGATTTGCGCCTTGCTTTTGGCACACAGGAGAAATACATGTATTAGATTTGTGTTTTCTGAGCGCTGGCGGCTGCACACTAAGTTAGATGACCGGGAACTGGCTTGACGTCATCGTCTGGATTCGAAGACACTATTTTCCAAACTCCCTACGGAGAAGCCGTACGGATAGCGAAGCAATTCGGATTTGACCTTTGTACTATAAAAAAAAAAAACTTTAAATGTAGAAAAAATCATTTTTCTATTGCTTTTAGACATTCACACTGACGCACTTCACTGATGTGCACAAATTCACTTGAGTCTAATTAAAAAATGCCAATTTAAAACCAACGTTGTTACAAAAGAGTATTAAAAAAACAAAAGAAAAATAAACCATTAAACTAAGGCAAAGAGTAGAATAATGTAGGACTGTTTGCATTCAACTCACTTTAAGTCATTCTAATAAGTCAAAATAATTTGAAGCTATATGTGACAGCTGCTTTCACAAGTGATACACATATAGGATCTAAAAGGATTTGACATAACACCCTGAAATAAGTATGCAATTAAGAAAAAAGCCCAATCTTTTATTCAAAAAGACATAGAAGTCATTGGCTGGATAAGAAAACTGGACTGAGTGAGAGTGATGTCACCCATAAAAAAATGGCACCTCTGTCACCACTTATGGCAATACGGACCCCCTCATGTTGGAGCCAAATGATCTCAGTAACCAGTGATTGGTCCAAGTCATTCTAAGCCAGTATTTCAATGGCAACGACCCTCGCCAACCAGGAGTGAGCTTAGTGCAATAAAGTTCATAGTGTCTGTATTATTAACTGACTTCTTTGTTCTTTTGTCACATACCTGACATGTTTTGATGGAGGTCTTCTCTCTTTGTGAGAGTCCAGGAGTGAGCTTGTTGGATGTTTACACCCATTCCACTTGAAAGCGTGTTCAGGAGAATCTTTCAGTAAAAGATTTCTAACGTTCAGCAGGAGACCACACACTTTTATAGAGGCATCTGATTGGCCAATTTATAACTTGAAGAACTTAATTGCGCTATAGAAAAAAAATTGGATTAGCAAGAACATGTTTGAAAAAGGTAGCAAAGCACACATTTTTATTCGGCGTAACAGCTGTTTATTTTTCAATAGAAGTCCATGGGATTTTGGCTTCTTGAGCCGGTGGGTACTCTTGGGTTGAAACACGAGGAAGGATGGGTCACTAAGTCCACAAAAGCAAAGAAACATAAATTAAATGGACACAATATTTAACTACAATGTAAGAATGCAGCAGTGTGGGTTTGTAGCAGCATAACTAAAAGCAGTGCTCAGAGTCATTCAGACCAACCTTGAAGTCATTCATACTCCACATACTACACGTATTTGTTCAGTTTTGTTGCCAAGTAACCTTTTTTTTCATGCAAACACATGAAAAAGATTTGAAGGCAAATCAGATTCAAATGTGGCTCCAATCAGATTTTGTGAGCTACAAAGCCCAATGTCCCTGTTTTAGAAAAGTCATGTAAATAGAATCTGATATTACAATAAATATTTGTTCATTAAATTTAAGTAAGTAAAACAGTTTATTTCTGCTCCTAATTCAACTTAAACGCAATCTCTTTTTATTTATAGATTATGTAAAAGAAAACCACAGTCAATAAAGATGAAGAAAATGTGCTTTCATAGAATCAAAAGGTTTTTTTTAATTGAGAAGAGCTGAGAACTTTTTGTCCCCCCAAAATTATTTTAAAGCTGTGTTGTATTAATTTGGAACCTGATTTTATACACTTTTACATACTTTTTGTTATACTTGTCTAAGTGGTTTTCTGATAACCGTAATCTCTTTCAGAGGTATGACAAATTAACCTAGAATATTAATCACTGCCTTCGACATTTTTTATTCATTTAATGTCTATTTAACATTAACCTTGCTCACCTTTAAACTAGCTTTTTCCTCTGAAAAACTCTCATATTTATTCATACATCATTTTCTCTTTAGCGACCAAGTCCAAAAGCAAAAACAGGTTTTCCATTAAATTAGAAACCTTCTGGAGAGGAAAAAAAACAAGCCCAAGTTATACAACAAAACAATTGGGTGAGTTTGAATGTTTAAATTCATGTAAAACCAGGTTGTTTAGAGTATTGACAAAAACAAACACAAAATCTTAAATAAAAAAAGAAAGATTTTTTAACATGAAAGTGTTTTCACACCAGATTCTGCATCAGAGACAATTTTCATAGACTACAGGTGTGAAAGCTCAACAAAATTGCTAACTTATGGACCTAACAAGCTTTGTTCAGTGGAGATTTTACCTTGTAGGTCTGGTGATTTTTAGAGATTCTCATATAAGTCAAAAATGGTTCAAAAGTCCAGTTGTTTCAGTTGTTTACTCACAAGTTCAGAGCTTCTCACAAGCAAAATCATACAGTACAGTGTTACCTCGCTATTATTGTGGTTTACCCTTCGCAGTCTCCCCATTTTGCAGATTTTTTAAGACCAAATTTGCGTGTTTTTAAAAAAATTTTTTATTACATGTTGTGTTCTGCTTCCTGATTGACTGTTGACCAAATGTCAGAGGCCCCCAGCTGTTCTGATAGCATGGTGGGATTCATCACTGACACCCACAGCATGGAGTATAGAAGACCGATTCAGGACTTGGTGAACTGCTGTCAAAGATTCCTCATCATTAATGTACAGAAGGTGTACTGCACCATCCCAATGTTGGAACATTAAGAGCTCTTATAAACCTGTCTCTTCAACTGATAATTAAACTTGATTATTAACTTGTCTGCTGAGGAAAACGTGGTTTGAGCAATTTCTCTGAGACTTTTGTGGCCACAAGCTCTTACTAGATGATATAATTATACTGTAAGAAAATACTACAAAATGAAAAAAGTTTTATTTCTGGTAAGATGGATAAAATATGCTTATAATTGTTTGTATTAGGCAAATTTGAGTCAAGGTTCATAAATGTCACTGAGTCTTCAATGGAGTTTTAAATTTAGATACAATATGAATGGAGAGTTTCATAAAAAGGTTCCATAAAAAGTTATCTGAAATGGATTACTTTCAGTTAACTTGCCAATAAAACATTCCTCTATGGGAAATTTCTCTGGCTTCAAGTACATTTATTTTTAAATCTACCTCAAACAGGAAGTCAAAATGCTATATCGTGTTGGGAACATCATCTTAAACTTAATCTGCAATCCTGAAAATAATATGACAAATACTTAGTTTTGCCTTGGAATGTTACAATCTGAAATGTTGTGTTTGTAAAGCTGTGACACCGTTGCTGCATCTCCTGTTTGTGCCTTGAATACATCTAGATTTATAAGTATAAAGGTCATGTTTCCAGTCTCCTACAGTGGCCTGCAGCTTGCTTTATTCATTTGGACACACTCAGCTATATATGTTCCTTTGTTGTCCTTGCAGCTACAAATGCAAACGATGCTTTCGTACACAATTCAGGCTGATTGCTCGCAAATTGCAACACGAGCAATCAGTCCTAAAGGTCAAATTAGAGACACGAATAGGATTTTCCAGAAGCAAATAGACAGAGTAATTGCAACTGATATCTAATTGTTTGGCATTGTTGGTGCTTGTAAGCAATAAATATTGTAATGTTTAGCAAGAGCATGTAAAACGAAACCGCAAGATCTTCGCCCTTTAACATCATTTACCAAAGCATTCATGCTTGAGACCTTAAGAGTCTCATTTGTGTACAGAGATATGCTAAAGGTGAAATATCTAAGCAGCACACCTGGAAGTAGGACCTGCTAGAGGACAGGATGACTCTTGCACTCACAAGCCTATGGAAAGTATTTGTCTTTTCTTTTTAATTGTGGTGGATGTGCAACAACGCTTCATTCATGTCACACAGAGCCTATAAATCACATTCAACACTGACGATGATATGTCATGTTCACGAAAGCGCCAATTGGCCATGAATGCAGCGCTGTGTTGGAGGGTGTGCACAGCAAGTTGACACTTCATGTGTGAACTCCATTCAACCGTGCTCATCCATCAAAGTCATTTGCAGCGGAAGGCCACAATCACGAAAAGGGCACTTCTATATGGATTTTATGCGGCTGTGGAAGGAAACCGGTTAATGAATTTCAATGACTTGCAATTACAGCTGCTGTATTTACATGCAAAAGACTGTGGTGCACGATGCAAGCTGCTATCGCTGCAACAGGGCTCAGTCTCCAGGTGCTGCACCGTGTTGTGTCAAGAGACTAATGATTCAACAGAAGACATCTTCTTTGTTCAAAAAAATCCTCGTTTCAGCCATCTGGTTAACAGATTCAGAAAAATCTCTGGAAACTAGACAGAAGTTTTATCATCAGTAACAGTCCATTATGACTTAAATTACCCTTTAAATACAGCATCTATTATGTATTCATGTATGCCTGCTTTTCTGCTGACCTTTGAAATGCTAACCCCTCCATGTTACTTAGGGAGTATAAATCTGAATCTGCTACATGCCATTTTATTAAACATATATATAAATATATATTTGTATATAAAAATGTTACCAAGATTTTTTTATTTTTTATTGTAGCCCCATTTTTTTTCAATGCTTTATTTATTTGAACATTTATTTATTAAGAAAGGGGCATTGCATTGTACCGTATATTTAACACAGATGATTAGCCATATAGCACAATTGCCATCTGCAGTCCTCTAGCAGGTTGATTTTGTTGAAGAAACAAAGCCGATTTTAAAACAAATGTAAGAGATAAATAGAAATACAGTCTGCAAAAAAGTCAAATACAACATTTTAAAAATTGTCTTTATTTTGTTGTAAATTCTGATTTCTTGTCATTTATATTTCATGGCCCAACTCACTTAATCCTCCTTGGATATTGGTTAAATTGAAAACTTTCACGCTGCAAAAACCGGCCCCCTAGAGGTCAATAAAAAATTCTTAAAATTAAAATGTGACGGGTGGAGCCTGGAGAGAAAACCCAATAGCAGGAAGGAACGACTCGGATCCAGTTTCCAAAACGAGAAGGCTTTAATGCCAAGACCACAAGCGTAAACTGGGGCATAGACAGAAGATGCTCCAGCACAGAATCAAGAACAGTCATAGTTTAAGTAGACCCAAACATAGTTAACACAAAATCAAAACACCTGTGACACTCGCAGGGAACCTCAGGAAGGGGGAGGGACTCCAGGAGAGATCACAGAGAGAAAGTCAGATCTTTTCTTGACAGAACCCCTCCTCCTACGTCCGGCTACCAGACGGACGACGAGGTTGATCAGGGTGGTCAGAGATGGAAACGGGCAACCAGGGATCGGTCAACAACGAACGTGATACGCTCTTGGTTACGCAAGAGTCCGAGCCTGTACCTGCTCCAGGTTCGGCGACAACGTCTCACGAAGGCAGCGGGTCCAGAATAGGAGGCCAGTTGTTCCTGACGAGGAAACAGAGGTGGCTGAAAACCATTGGCAGCCTGGAAAGGGGAGTATCCGGATGAGTTGACCAGAGAGGTTTTGGAATAGTCCGACCATGGGAGCTGAGAAGACCAGGTTCTGGGTCTTTTGCTGCACATGGCTTGTTACGTAGTCTCCAAATCCTGGTTGTACCTCTCCCTGGCCGTTAGTCTGAGGATGAAAGCCAGAAATCAGACTAACCTTAATCCCGAGTATGAATGAGGCCTGAATCCGATCTGAGAAAATCGGAAGCCATGCGGTTTTTTCCTGCTTTTAAATTTAAACCGGTCGTATCCGATCTGTGAGGAAAAAATCGGAATTGGGTCACTTGAACCATGCAGTGTAAATGGGGCCTAAGGCATTCAAAAAAGCTGCTAAAAAAACATTTTTCTTCCATCTTATCAAGACAGCATAAAAAGTAACAACACAGATTTATTAATCTGCGTAATCAATGATAATGTTGGTAACATACCTAAATTGCAGTAGCTGCGTTTAGGAAAAAAAGAGCACAGGTAACGGCCCCTAAAATATAACTGAATAAAATAACAGTTAAAGTTAGTTAATGGATTTAAAGGTTCGATAGAGATGCAGAAGAAGCAAGAAACAAAAGATGAAGGAGAAAAAAAAAGGATTTGCAGGGATCTTTTTGCACTGGCTCAGCAGTAACTGTCATAAGAACCGGGCCACTCCCTGCAGCACCACAACCAAGCCCGATGAGGAATAATGAGCTTTAGAAATCTGTAAAGGTCACTCACTGTTAAGATCTCTTTACACCTTCCTCTGAAGTCCAATCAGAAATGCCGCCGCCCAAGCTCAAGAAGAAAAGTCTATAGTTTTGAGATGGTGTGTATAAAAAAAAAGAAGAAGCAAAGCAGAGCTAAGCACTCTAAAGAAGATCTTTACCTTTATCTGACAACCCCAGAGCAGAGGAGCAGTTGGGAACCACAGTGGGAGCTGAGTAGAGACAAATGAAGGAAGGAGTAAAGGAATTAACTCAGAAAAGGAGAAACGGGAAATGTTAAAGACAACATGGAGAGATTGTGTGCAAAAATGGAGGCAACGACTACTGAACCATGGCAGAAAAAAGTGATGCAGAGAGATGATGGGGACTAAAATCTTCAGAGACGGAGTGGGGGAGCAAATGCATTGTACATCCAAGTGTGTCAAGAAAAAAAGAAGTGAGGACACCTGGTGCTCTTTCATACTGAGTGAGTGCTTGGTTCATCCTCACCTTTCTAAATCATCAAAGGAAGGGAAGAATCATCCTTACCTGTGTGATATTGCACTCAGAAACATATGGTTCTTAATTGCTTCATTTAAACTTAAAAACAGCTGAACTATAACACCAAAAAAGTTTAATGTACACTATAAGGGAGGAAATTGCAGGTAATGGTCTGGACTATATTTGTGTTTAGCTTTTAATGTCTGCATGCTTTGCATTCCATTTAGAGCTGATGCATTGGAGAGTACGCATCTAAACCCAGAACACCTGGACTGAAGTAAAATCTAAAATATGCAGGAAAACTTTGCACATATTTCGGATTTGCATGTTGAGTGAACTTTAAACTGTTTGAAAACAGTGTTCAAAAAGTCAAAGTGTGGGGCGGAGATAAATATCACCTATCTCACTCAGATTTTCTGTAACACTTGAACTATTAGGTTGACATTTTGAAAAGATGTGCCTTGACTCTGTATTTGCTCTAGCACCAGCAAGTTAAACTAATTCCACTCTCATGTCACAATGAATACTCAGTTGTTATGAAAAGCTTCAGTGTCATTTTGAACTGCTTTAGGCCTAAAGAGTTGAAAATTCTTGTGTTAATTGTTTGCATTGCTTATGACAGCGCATAGACAGACGAGTTGTAAAGAGCTGGAAGTGAAGATTTTTTGGGGGGAAAATTTAAAAAACTAAATGTAACACCGACTATTTAAATTGGTTGGATAAAAAAAAAATTTGGTTTTCAAACATCTGCAAACATTTAAGCAAAAATAGAGTGGATTCAGCATATTATTTGTCTTTAAATGTGAAATGGTAACTTATGTGAATTTTGATTTGATTTGATTTGATTTGATTGAATTTAAAATGGTTTATTCCAAGCAATCTAAACAAGAATAATGCATGAAACAATAAATCAACAGTTAAACATTCATACAAAGACGTATCAACTTGGGATAACGTGCTTCTAATATTGTTTTAAGAATAGTCACTGGTGTTTATGCCCTACAACTATGGTGTCCAAACTTTTTTCAGGCCACTGATCGCTTTAATGTCAGACAATAATTTCATGGCACCAGACTGTACGAAGGGTGAAGTGGGCGTCTTCCTCCGTAAACTATCTGCAGCTGATTTAAACTTTATTTGTTCACTAGATTTTGTTTTGGAACCATTAAAAATTGATATTTTCCTTTAACCCGTAACTGTTAAAGTGGAAGTAAAAAAAAAAAGTTCAGCCTGGTCTGACTTTTGTGGGAACAACTGTTGCAATAAATCCATATTTGGAGTTAAGATTGTAAAGACTGGTTTTTGTTTGCTGAATGGAGAAATATTTTTTTAATTATTTTTGCAGCTTTCTTCAAAAAAAAAAAGGTTTTCTGAAATTTGGAGCTCAAATTCAGAAGGTCAGACCAGTATTTATCTTTATCTCCTACTAAGGTTTAAAATTGTAACAGAGTGAGAAAATAAATGTATTTTTACCTCACTTAAGATGTATTTGATATAAAAAAACAAAAAAAACAAAAATGAATCCTAGCAATCTTACTTGTGTTTGGATTTAAATTGTAAGTTGATTCTGGCTAAGATTTTTTCACTTTGTTGCACCTGGAAGAATTCCAATGTCACCCGTATATAAATCCTTACCAAACAATGGAGACAGGACAAGTGGGAGACCAAAAAAAAGAAAACAGGAAGAATAGTGTATCACAACTCTCACCTTGTTTCCTGCGGTCAATTAACATGCAGTACAGAACAATTCTGCTTTGATTCAACTCGCATTACGTTCTTTTTTTTTTGTTCTGCCTCCTCCAGAAACAATTGTACTTGCTTATCAGCTGCTTCATCACTGACTGTTCATCATAAGTGAGCGTTAGATAGTCGTTTTGCCCCGTCATATTCCAAAGAGGTGCTTTTGCTGAGATGGTGATCTAGGTTATCTTTTCTAGGTGATGTAGATGGCATTGTCGAATTGATAAAGTTACATATCTTGAAGAATATATCTACTGGATTACTTTTTTGTTTTATCTGAGAAAA
Source organism: Oryzias latipes (assembly GCF_053564925.1). Taxonomy (NCBI): domain Eukaryota; kingdom Metazoa; phylum Chordata; class Actinopteri; order Beloniformes; family Adrianichthyidae; genus Oryzias; species Oryzias latipes. Next base: position 26,018,428 of record NC_136248.1, on the reverse strand, counting down.
GCATCCCTGCTTAGTCACATTTCCTGATCTTTCTTACAGTGTTTACTTTTAAATGTGGCACTTGGAGGGAAAGAGTCCTCTGGGAACTCCAGCTTCCTCCCACAGTCCACATCATGCTTCGTAGGTCAATTGGTGACCCCTAAAAATGTCCCTTAGGTATGAATGTGAGTGTGTGCAGTTGAATGTCTTTCTGTGACCCTGTGTTAGACTTGCAAAATGTCCATTGTGTACCCCGCCATCGTCAAACAGTAACTTGGTAGTCTCCAGCAGACCCCAAACAGGACAGAGTACGTATGGAAAATGGATAGATAATGGAATACTCCAGTGTACATTTAAAAAAGGCTAATGCATAAAATTAAATAGACTTTCTAACAATCACAACAATTTAGAAAAAACATGGTCGCCTTACAAGGTTATCAAATTATTAAAATGTGTCCTTTATTATGCAATTCCAGTTTTCAGGGCACTGTGACATCACAGAGCCAAGTCAAAACAGAGTTATTCATATTTTCTGTTGTAAGATCCACTCACAGCTTCCACAAGCAAATAGAAGAGTACAGGGAGCAAAAGGATATTCACTTAATCCATTTCTAATCAAAGGAGTTCACAAAGTTTTTTTGTTTTTTTTTAAATGATCTTGGCGTTTAAAAAGAATATTTTTAAGCATAAACTATGAATAGAAAGTAAGAGGCATTAACTAAATAAAAACAAAAAAAAAGGTAAACTAAGGTTAATAATTTTTGGGACAGAACAAAAAGCAGCAACGAATATTTGCTGAAAAAAATAAAGTTTTCAATTTATCGTTTTATGTCTGAATAAAAAACCGTGATGTTCCACTTGAATGCCTTTTTGTATGGTCTTTAGTTTTTACTATTGAGGTTGCACAAAGGGTTGAGCCATATCCTCACTAAAATAAAGAAAAATATGTAGATTTACTTAAAAGCCTTGCCTCAACCGGTTGCACTCTGCCACTCTGAGTTGTAAAACATGCTTATATTATATATAATACGAGCTACGGAATCTCACGAGGATAATTATTGTAGTATTCTACTCCAAACGTTTTGTGTAATCCCTTGCCTAAATCACCGAATAATGCAAAATATTAAATTTACTATATATCTTTTTAAATATGTGAAAAATCTAAAGAGCTACATATGCGTTTTAGTAAAAGTAAAAAAAACAAAAACAAGTGTAGTCCATTTTTTTGGAGTTTTTGCTGATGTTAGAGGTGAGTAGGCATCAGAGGTGGATATTCCGTAGGGAAAAGGGAGCAGCTGCCACCCCTTTAAATATTTTTGCAGCTGAACTTGTAAATAAAAAGTCACAGCTAAGTGTAAAATTGAAGGAATCTAGCTTTTCTTTTTTTTTTCATCTAATTGTAAACCCCAAAATGTGGTCTTACTCCTTTCGGCAAGTGCATTCAACTCCAGTTTAGCCAAAAGAATCAGCTTTGGCATCACATTGGGGTGCCGAAGCTGTTGTAAAGTGCCTGTTTTATTTTGCTCCAGCTATTTTTTTGTGTGTGGTAAAACTGACAAACAAAACAAAAAGTTAAAGACATTGTTTTTCTTTGGTTTTTTCAAATGTATATCTTTGTAATTCCCAAAATCTTTAAGCAATTGTGTGACATGTGCTGGATAACTGTAATTTGACATAACGGCTCTATTTATTGAATCCGTCAAAATTGTAGAAATCGGGGCAGCTTGGTTGGTTTAGGACACAACACTTCTTTTCAGTGCAGGAGGAGTCACTGAAGCTATGACACATCTGAATGCTGGGTTTAAAAATGTAATAATGTTAAGTGTTCAGGCATTAACTTATTATTATTGTGTTAAAGACTTAAAAATCAATGAGCAAGTATTTTACCCCCTAACTAATTTCCAGCTAAAGAAAAAAAAATCACTTACATTTTGCTTTCAAGCACATGCTAAATGAAGGTAATTTTGGAGCAGAAGCTGTTTGATGCATGTTTACATTACCAAGGGGATTAAACTCACAAATTTTCATGTCATGACATTAGTGCTCATCTGGTCTTTTAGGACATTGCAACACATAACTTTGACCGAAGCTCCTTACAGTTTAATCCTAGTAGATTCTTCTAGCACAGCTTCACTCAAGAAAGTGAAGCTGTTGACAGCTCATTTTAGCAAGAAAATAAGGAGGACTGAACAAGACATAAGAGGAACGATGACAAAGGCAGAAAGAAATGTTGCTAGACAGACCTGGAAGCTCAGAGGAGGAGATGGCCGCTGAAAAAAGAGATAAAGAGATTAGTGACGAAGAAGAGGAAATAGTAGAAGAGAACAAAGAGATGAAGCTGAGGAAACAAGGAAAGAGAAAGTCAGTGATATAGAAGCAGATGGTGGTGGCAGGGAGTTGGTGAGTTCTGCTGCAGTTTAAATGTATTAAATGTATAGATTTTTATCATAACAAAATTCTACTATATTGACAATCAGAGAAGAATTGTACTTTTCTGTTGTACTTATTTGTAAAAATGCAAAAATGGTCCAGGTCTTGGCTTAAGTGTTCCATTTTCAAAAATGCACACAATAAAAACTACAGAGTTAAAAATACCTCAAGTTTGGTGGTTTTTAACCCCAACACCGAGGTTATAAAGAGACTAAATTTTCTTCTGAGTTATTGTTACCCTGGAGAAAATAACAAATACTAACTTTCTAAACTAACTTAAAAAACATAAAGGGTTACTAAACAGTAAATTACATTTTTTTGTCTGTTTACCTGTATACATTTTTAACAATTTAAACCCTTGTCCTATCCTATTACCCCACCCTTACATTGACGTGTTATCCCCTACCATGACAAAGGTGGATAAAGGGGAAGAGGATTTCATGTAATCCATGGACACCAGTGAAGATCACAAATAATTAGATAGATAGATAGATAGATAGATAGATAGATAGATAGATAGATAGATAGATAGATAGATAGATAGATAGATAGATAGATAGATAGATAGATAGATAGATAGATAGATAGATAGATAGATAGATAGATAGATAGATAGATAGATAGATAGATAGATAGATAGATAGATAGATAGATAGATAGATAGATAGATAGATAGATAGATAGATAGATAGATAGATAGATAGATAGATAGATAGATGACTTTATTAATCCCACAATGGGGAAATTTCATTTATCTGTGGCAGCAACACGACATTCAGAAATAATCTATATAATATAACATCAATAAAGGACATCACAAATTACATTTATATTAGATAATTTAAAATATTACTAAAATTATTATGAAAAATTATTATCAAAAATGATATTCTTATTAAATAAAGAAATAAATATTAAATAAATACAGCTGCAAAAGTGTAAAAAACATGCGGTCTGCAAAACATGTAAACTGTAAAAAAACATTACAAATTTTTTCAAAATACAGAAATAACTAATGAAGTTCACACCAAGAACAAAAACAAACAACTGTTTTGAAGAACAAAGGTTTGAAACAAAATTTCAAAATTTCAAAAAATTTCAAAATTTCAAAATTTCAAAGTTTCAAAATTGAAGAACAAAGGTTCAGCGCATTGTCTAGTGGGGTCTAGATGACCCAACTCCCGATGTTAAAGTGCCTAGGATAGCACAAGGGTTACAACAAATGTGTTTAATTCCTGAAATTATAGTCTAAAGCTGTCTGTGTACTGCCACCTAGAGGTTAAACAAGGTAGTAAAGTTGAATTTTGTCATTTATTAACTGATGTGAGTCCCACATATTTTCAGATGTTTCACGTTACACTCTGGAGCTCCAGTATAAAACCAGATGTGTTTGTCGGCAATCTTTTCACTGCAGTAGGAGCGGAATATGGACAGCTTTTCGTTGTAATCCGCTGGAAATTTCTCCGCTACCGTAGTCCGGATGGAAAGATGACAGCGTTTCATAAAACAAAAGCACCAAGACGGACCTACAAAAAAATGTTCAATTTTCATTTCCTTTGCAATCATTACTGCCTTCAGTCGAATGGTGACTGTAGAGACGCTGTTCTCTGATCGTTAATCTATCGCTAATCTAACGAACCACCTTGCCTTATTTCCACGGAAACTCAGCAGCATCTTCTTGACTTCCTCCACTTGCGAACCATGGATCCATTAATCTTGAATTATCTTGCATATTCCTCCGCGTAGCTGATAGCTTGCAGTTTAAGTCTTCTTTCATGTCCTCACTTCCCTCCTTACCGTTCTCATGCTGTCCTCTCCTACGTCTTCTTTACCGAAGTCACGTATCAACACATTAGGCGCACGGCAACATAGGGCGCACCATACATTTTGGAGAACATTTACTACTTTTAAGTGCACCTTATGGTCGTGAAACTACGGTCATATGAGGGCGAATCCAAGAAAGCAGGTCAGAAAGCTCATAGATTTAGAAAGATGGAATCCAGGAACAGAAACCAGTCGGGGTTCATAGGAAAAATGCAATTTAAATCCAAAAAGGCACATTCATTGTTTTAGAATCTGAAAAACAAAGTTTCCATGATGAATTAGAAAGAAATATCAGATGAAGTCAGTGTACATAATGCCTAGATGAAAAACATATGTCACACAAACCCAAAAATACAAAATCCACAACCAAGCACACTTACAATACGTCTTTGACATGTGTGGCAAAAGTTCTAATAAAGAAAATAGTGAACCCTTTAAGTTGATGAGAAAAAAGAAACTGGGTTTGGTTCAAAGATGTTATGATGGAAAGTTTCAGGAGAGCTTCTTTGAGTACCAGAACCCTGGATGCAGTCGGTTAGACTGAAAAAACAATTTCCTGTCTGGAGATTATTGGGCTACAATACAAAGAAAATTTAGCCAAAACTATGATGCAGTCATGATGGGCAAGAGCTCTGCAGTCCAAACAAAAGTAAAGAAGTTGGTAATTGTTCACTGGAGTAAAAGGAGTCCTGGAGGAAATTTAAAATGAAGCTGTACAAGTGGACTACTTTCATATTCCCCTAAATTTCATAGGGCTCCTTGCAGTCTTCAAGTTTCTATCTAAGAGGCTTTATTTTTCTACTTTTGCTTTGGATCTTAGTACAGCACACAGATCTTAAGAGTTGCAAGAAAGGGAGACCTTTAATGAGCTGTTCAACAGTGCTTGAAACTGTTTTGAAAGTAACATTTCTCACATTTTAAAGAACCGTTCACATTAAATTGGTATTTTTTGTGTTTTGTGGCATTTTTCTCATGATGGACCTAATATATGAAGAAAATTAAGCTTAAAAATTGCATTTCTAAGTATTTCTTTTTTCATATCCTTAAGAAGCAGATACAAAAAGCAGTTGAAAACGCTTGAAGGTTTGATGTAGAACGTACAACAAGCCACAAGCTCCCTGCTCTGCTCCATTCTGATGCATCTACTTGTAGATGACTACATCCATTTACATATTTGCTCAAAACTGGATAGCTCCAATTTTGTTGCACCACTAATGTTAAGTTGGGCTCATCAAAGAGTGATTTCTTAAAGGAAAATCTGTTTTTGTTAGTGTCTGAGGCGTGTGGGTCTGACCTGAAAGACATAAAAACTGAGACCAAGCAAAATGACTTCTTACAAGAAGCATAGCAAGTGGCATAGGGAACCCCTCCAGTCTGACTCAGTTTGTGGTACCTTTTGAGGAAGTTTTCTTAGAACTTTTTTCACCTGTGTAAGATTAGCATTGTTTTGCCAGTGGATACTGCTGTATGTGAGAGCTGGTTTTCAACTGTAAAGCTTGTATTAAAAAAAACATAGCAGACACATGAGAAATGTAGCAGATCGCAGAGTCAAGAAAAGGCAGCCAAAAGTACTGGATCTGGAAAATTTTGTCAAATGTTTTCCTGAACAAAAGCCACAACTGTTGCTTGGTCTTCTACCTCTTTAAACAAATGAAGCTCTGTACTTGAATGCTCTCGTCCACTGTTTTGTACCCTATGTAAGGGTATTTCCTGCCTCCAACAAGCCTATTAACGCCTCACTTGTTTCTCTGCATTGTGTTATAATATGAAAAATGAGACGACTTCCATTTCATCTGTTCTGGCATGAATGAAAAACAACAAATCTGTGACTCCAAGTCTTCAGAAAATGAATGGCTCTAATAATGGAAGGACAGCATGGACTGAAGGAATCACGTCCTAATCTCGTGCTACTTCCAGAAGGGACAGCAAACTCAGTACCAACAAAAACAACAACAATGATAAAAACAAACAACTAAATAAACTAGAACTCAGAATTTTTAGAGAATTTAAAAAAAAAAAAGAAAAAAAACAGTTTCCTCCTGGGTTACACCAACACAACCTATAGATACTTACTCATCTAGTTCGTACAGACTTTACCTTTGGTCAATGCTGTTTGTGTAGGGTTCATTCCAGAATTAGAGGACATTAGGCTTTAAATTTCATGAAAAGTAAAGCTTTACTTTCCTGCTACATATTCATCAATAATAGGTAATAAACTTTTAAATGCTTGATCTGCTCAGCTAACAGATCAAAGTTTCTGATTAAATGTGTAACAGAGTTGCATGAGGTAGAGTGAGACATTCAATCTAGGCAATCTACATTGTAAAAATATGAACAAGAGAATCGGGAATGCTCTTTTTATTAAATCAATTGTCCACACAGTTACAGGGGACAGCCAGGAAACAACTCCTGAAAACAAAAATAATTTTAAATTGAAGATTAACTGTTTTGATTATTTGGGGGGTGGGACAAAGGACTGGCAGTTTAGGGGATACTCCAAACTTACAGTATTTGGTATTTTAAAAACTGTTTTAAAACATTATTTTCTCTTGTGTTTTTAGGACAATTTACATTTATTTAGAAACTGCATGTTTTAGTAATTTGTATGGAAATAATTTGAATTATAAGGGGGATGTAAAATGTCGTCCAATTCTAGAATGACTCCTAAAGTTTTTTTTTTTTCCTTTCAATTATTAAGACCTTTTTTTAATTAAATGTGTAATTACAGCTGTAATATGAAAAGAAAATGTTTGAAAATACATTCTTTAGATTCTTTCTTTCCCTCCACCATGACCCTTTTGCCCCCTCTTCAGCCACCCAATATAAAATGTCCTTGGTTTGCCACTGGTTGGCATCCATAACACATAGACACAGCCCTTTAAAGCAAACAGAACCAATTCGCACAATCTAAGTTGAGATGTGACCAAAAATGTTAAGAAGATAGAAATATCCACATAGAAAAGCTCCTACCAATATTACACAAGATTTAGTTAGACAGCAGCACTAAAGTTTATCTCAAAACAATCTCTGGCACAATTTCTCTTTTTTTAATTTAAACGACCTCTAGTTGTTCAGAGAAAAATCTCGGTTTCACTATAAATAGTCAGTATCGTGAATTAGATGGGCAAAAATCAACAAAAGTGGTATATAACTTATGTTGGAGTCATGAACGAAGCTCAAGGTGAGCACATAATGCCTGATTAGTAAGAAGGAGACAGATGAGGTGAAGGTACACAAAGTAGCTGAGCAAAATGCTAATGAGTGAAACGGTCAAATATGAAGATTCACACTGATATATGCTGAGGCATGTGCTGTTCTCCTGTTGTGAAGTGTGACTTTTTTCCTAAGGCACACTGGAGCTCCTAATGACTCAAACAACAGAAGTGCTTAGTTCATCAGAAGTGTGCTCTAACATTTGCACTAGTTAAAAATGCCCACAAAACCCACACACCACATGACTCAACCCAGAAATACAGACTTACAAATCCAGGGCCACAAAATGTCAGCATTGGAAATTAGGTCTTGGGGGGGAAGAAAAGTTCTAAATTTTCAAGCCCCCTTTTTTTAATGAAGATATACAAAAAACATGTTTTAGTCAAAGATATTTAAAAACGTTAAAGCAACAGGGAAATTTCCAATCGATGTGTCTGACGTCCAAATGGTACTTGCACTTAACCTTTAGTTAAATGGCCAGTTAGAATCCGCCTGTACCATTGACTCAACTTTAATTCTTGGAAAACCTGCACCTTCCGCAGATTTCAGAGCTTATCAATATGCATATCTAGCTTTCATACAAACATTAAGGTTAAAGGCTGCATTTAGTTAATTCTTCGTTAAGCTGTGTTTATCCATGAGCACGGCTCAAAGACACAAAGCTGCAAGCAAAAAGGCAAACAACTTAATAAGTCAACGGCACGTACAAATCCAACACTTTAAACATTTTGATTTTGTCAAGACACTTGTGCTAATCCACAAAAATAAGCCTGGTAACATAACACCTTTAATATGTGGTTAATACCTTTGATTGAATCGTAAGTAGCCTGTTCACTAAAAGGTTCCAGATCTTAGCGAGTTTGGTGAGCCTGCAGTAGTTTGCATAAATTAAATAAGATCTTCGATACTTTAGAGTCCCGTTGTTTACATTTTAAAATCCAAATTGATTTGATTAATTTCTATAAAATATAAGAATGTTATGTAGTACTAACGACATACATAACCCTTTTATATAATGCAAAGGGTTCTGTACTAACGACATACATAACCCTTTACATTGTAGAAAAAGCACTCAGAACCTTCAATTTAACCATTTGACACCGGAGGGTTAAAAATGTGGTTGACGCTTAAATAACCCAACACTCTTACACATACTGTAACTCTTTGCCGTTTACACGAACAACGTGAATCAGCTGATTCTGACGCAGGGAACTGTGGGTTTTATATCGGTTTTGCCCTGATATAACACAAAATGTTGCATTATGACGCAAATCTGCTTTTCTCTACAACAGTCTAAGCTAATTGACATCATTGTGCAAGCGCATCATTACAGTAAAGGGTTTCATATCAGCGCAAGGTTGCTTTTCTCTGCCTAGGAATCTGCTGGAATTGGAACTGTTAATTGTGTAAATGGATGAAGAGTTGCGGTAATCAAAATACCGTCCCGGTAAAGGGTTAACGGACACATGGATTTCCATGACACCAAAAAACGTCCACTTCCAATGAACAGTCTATGGTAATATATATGTATGCGCGTCTCTAGGGGATGCATTCAAAAGTTTTGCGTTCATGCGGCACTATGCAAGTTAAGTCAGTTTTCGGGCTCTATGGACAGAACGCGCAGCCATTGAGTGGAGTGTTGAAAGCTAAACCAGTAGAAGTTTTATTTATTGAGGTACTAGAATTTGGTAGTGTCCTTTTCAAAACGTTGAAGCACAAACTGTTGTGGGGATTCTTATTCCTTATCCTTATACATATTGTTTATGCTACACACATTTAATGCCTTTTTCATTAAATACCTTTTACATCATTTAACTTTGATGAAGCGGACTGATAAAAACAATTGCGTTATTATGACTATTTCTTTCTGAAGGGCAGTCTGGAACAAGATGGGTGGAAAACAGTTTAGGTCGCACATCAATGTCTTTCCACCGACTCTGCCTCATGACAGACGTTGGGAGGATATTAGATCCTGGAAGCATGCGCACAACAAACCAGTTAGAACTCGAGCTACCCCTCCATGACCATATCAAGACAAAAGGTGATGAGCGTGCTCCTACCCTAACTTACACGGGCTGAGCAAGGAACCAGATGTTTACTCCTTTTATTATTTGTGTGTATGCAGATGGGGAACGCCCCTGTGGCCATATAATCTGCCAAATTTTTACTAGGCAACCCTGCTTGACAACCTCAAGAATGCCGTTTAGTGTTCTTGAATGCCCATCACATGCCCAGTACATAGCATAAGGGTGCATGTAGCCCAAATGTTGCAAGGCAAACCATACAGTGTAAACATTTTAAAGGAGTGAAACAGTGTGTTTTTCTGACGGGAAAAAAAGAAAAACGTTTGTCCCTGCACATCCCATCTTTTAGCCTTGAAAGTGATCACAGGCACCACTGTGAGATAAGCCCCTGAAAGGTCAATAAGGTATCCCATTAGCTGACAAATGACCAGCTCTATAATTCCCAAATAACTAGACCTGCAGGAATTAAAGGATGCATATCAACATAAAAGAAACACCATCTTAATCCCTGAATAGTCTATTTTCCGTTTCTGATCCTACTTTAGGTGGCAGCTCTTAGAAGGTTGTCAAAAAAGGTCATTTTTGTGCTTTCATTTACGCTTTTTAGATCCAGACCTTCAATGGCAAAGCAGACAAAAACAAAAAAAGACTCCTCACACTGTGTCCATCCATATTAGCCTGGGCTATAGTGAGGTAAACACAAAAATAAAAAGCTGAGCATGGCCTGAATAGGCCCAGAGAGATCCACACATTATTCAGGGCACCTGCATGGCCTTGTTTACTCAAACAAGTTCTCCTTCTTCAGTGATAGCTCTGATCCAGGATTAATGTGGTTATTTCCCCCCATTTGTCACGCTCCCCCTCCTCCCCCGCATACACCACTTCCTGTACTCCACCCATATACTCTGTCCACATGGACAGCACTTTTTTTTCTTGAGTTTCTTCCCTTTAAGCATTCTCATGTCCTTCCATTCTTTTCATCTGTTCCTGCAATGACCTGAAAATTGAACAGAGCAACAATGCATGCAACCCCAGCTCCATGAAACGGAAACTCTCAAAGCCTTTTGGGGCTGATTGGTGTGTGGGCACACGCATGTACAAACGAAGCGGATATGAGCAGGTAAAAGACAAAGTTGGAAGGCTAAGAGGTGCACAAGGTTGTTAGAGTGGGCAGGTAGCAGCTGTGGTCACGTAGCAATGAGGTTAGATTTACAAAGATTGAACAGAAACACCCACGTCTGCTTTTCTATTCATCAAAGGTGAAATAGCTGTTAAAATAATGATCTGATCTTTCAGCTTCCACGTACTTCTATGCGTGTGCATAATGCATTTGGGTATGAAGAAACAAACAAAACCCTTGTGATGCAAATGATTTTGTTACTCATGAACAGGAGCTTGGAAAAGCCCACTTAAAAAATGACAATCTATGATTTATAAAACACTTTAAAACAACATGGGATCAGCTTTTAAGCATGAATGAGTCATGGTTTTTCTGCCACCACAGACACGCCCCATTAGTTATGGGTGCTAGACTGATTTATAATTAGTTTCCTCCACGTTCCATCTCTCGTGAAATCCTCACACATAACACAGTTGGATCTATGACAAAGCGCAAAAACATGAACACTGTCCCACAGTTACTTTCCATCTTTATTGATGGCAGCTCATTTGAGTAAATCTTTTACTTTAACAAACATTGCTTTTTATTAGAGGGAGACGAAAATGTTACTCATTATACGCTCCGACAGTTTGAGGCACACAAACATGGCAGAACACCTTTTTGTTCTAAAGACACCATTCAAAGAGAGCTGATGACAACTTTGAGAAATAGCATAGCAGATACTCCACTTCAGGCAATGACTGAGTGACTCCCACTTTCAACTGCATCATTTTGTCATTTCTTCCTATAGGGAGAGTAGGACATGTTCACGCTAAACATTAAACTGAGCCGGATGAGTCTTCCTCTTGAATCTCCACCGGCTTGTACTCAAATTGTGCTTTATGGTCTGGATTCATGTGCATATTCCACTACTTCACATCCCACCGTTGGGCATTTTTTTTCTTAGTCTGTTAGTTAACCACTGCATAAAAAACAGGGATTTTAGTTCCAAACCAAAATACATCTATGGCAGGGATCAGGTAAACGTGCAGTCATCATCATCTGCCATTTTAAGATGTGTGCTAGCAGAGATAAAACAGATATTTGTCCACTAAGGATGCAACAATTCACTTTTCCCATTATTCCGGTTAAATTTAGCATTACAAAACAACAACAAAAAACAAATAAATCAGAAGCAAAATCCTTTTTAATTTTGCTAATAAACAAGTAGCAATGAAGAAAAAACATCAACTGTCTTAAGCTAAGTTTGGTATAACAAAATAATGTTTTTTTTCCTAAATTTAGCACAATTGTTTGCTTTGTGGACTTTTAGCTGAGCTAATAAACCGGTGTGGGTACCGGATGTTCTCGGGTTGCCGGATGTTCTCGGGGTCCTTCAGGGTCCTTCAAATGAGTTATATCACTAGACGAGACATCACGTGGTTCCTCATGGGAGGAGAGCACCGCCATCTTGGTGAGGTCAAGTTTTGAAGACCAAACCACTTTTATAACATTTAATAAAGAGCTCTGTTTTTGCTTTCAATCACTTCATTATATGAAAAAGAAGAATGGCTTGAAATTGCTTAGTTTTGTTCAGAAATACAAACTTCACGAGTACCCCTAACTTAACTAGTATTAGACTACTCAGATTTTTTCTATGTTTCTTTATTTTATTTTACTTGTGTTTGTATTTATTTGTGTGTTATGTTCATTGTTTCTTTTTTTCCCCCTCTTTTGTTTATTTTCTATGTCAATATGTTATATTTGGCAATGGTGACTGATCTTCGAGGCAATATTGATTACATCGTTATTGTTCGTTGTTAACGTTAATGTCATTGTTAATGTATGATACCGCAATTGTCAATAAAGTTTTTAAAAAACTTTGCGACGTTAACTCATTGGTCGTGGCAACTTACAGCCAATCAAATAGTGTGACGTCATCATTGGTCGAACGACCCTGAAGGACCCCGAGAACATCCAGCAACCCGAGAACATCCGGTACCCACACCGGCTGCAATGGGACCCAGCCGACTGCCTGTTCATGTGACAATACCAGTGCATCTGATGCATGGTAATCGGATAAACGGCCCCAAGATTTACGATATGCCAAAAAGCGTGTTATTTGGATGCTACTGGCAACACCTCCAGTGTTAAAGGGTTTATTAATGTAAAATATAGAGATAATGCTCCATATTTATCATGAACACTTTAGAAAACTATGCTCTACTACTGTCAGCGAACATGTCAGAGACCTACTGCTTTGAGACCAAAACATGCTGTGGTCTACTTTTTCAAGATGGTCATGTTTCAGTTTGCTAACCCAAGTCTAAGGTTTAAAACACAACTGTCTCAATAGTAAAAACAAAAAAATTTAAAAAAAACTTTGAAGGTCAAAGGTGCTTGAGTGCAGTAAAATTTGCACACAACTTTTCCATTTGTACACAAACTGTGACAGAGCTTCTGCATAATCCAGAAACAACCATATTATTTGCAATTGTAGACAGTCAAGAGCATAGAAACTAAACCTTTCTCTGCTTTTCTGTGTCAGGCAACCCACCAGGACAGACATGAAGCAGTGTTAAGGGTAAGAAATGAAACAAAAAAGGTAGTCCTTTGGTCTTTGTTTCCAAACCTTTAGGGTATTTTCAGACACAAAAATAGGAGGGAACCGAATTGGTTCCACTTACAAACCGACTAAAGCACAAAGCAGCTATGTCCAATTAAGGGAGGAGCAAATTTTAAGTACAATTCAAAGTGTAAAAAATTCAGAGTCAAATTTAAATGTAAAACTTGAAGCCAGGGAGTGTGAAGCATTCTAATGAAGCCATTGAAGGGGATTAATATGCTGGGTAATTGCTGGCTCTCTTCTTTCTCTCTAAAGCCCTTTTTAATCAACAGTCAACTAATTACTAAACCTAGGGATGTTATGAATGAAAAGTTGCTGGATTCAGGAAGACGGGTGGACTCAGAGATAAGCAAATGGGTTTTTCCCTGCAATCCATTTTAAAAATGCTTGTTTTTGATGTTACAATACCAGAAGTATTTTGGGAATGATTCAACTGTATGGAGGAAGCTGCGTGTTATTGGCATTTGGGGGCAGCTAAAAAAACAAGACCTAGAAAATATCCGCAACCTTTGCTTTGTTTTAACAGCTTTCCACTTCTTGAAATAGTTTTAAAAAGCTTAAGTTTTTTCAGTGGCGGTCCTGTGCATGACTGACATGTTACAGTGCTTGTAAATCTCATTAAATCTGTGACTTTATTATACCATTTAATTCCTAGATTTTGTAATAAGACATGAGTGGTTAAAAGTGGTTATAAATATCCAGCACAGCAATATCCAATAGCACGTCTCCATATGAAAACTGAATCAGATTCAGCTTTGTTGACCAAGTTTAAGTGCATTTATTGGGAATTGGACTTTATTTAAGGACAAAGCATGTAAAAAACTTAAACTAGAAAAAAAAGATGTACACTTTAGCCAGTTTAAAACCATTTAACTGATAATAATTGAACTCCTAACACTGCTAAGCATAACAGTCCAGATGTGGATCCCAGCTGAGGCTATTCTGTATTTTTTAACTGTCTCTTTTAGAACAAGCTATTGCAGTAGCTTGTCATGGTTATCCTAACTAGAAGCAGAAACACATCTCAGTGCTCAGCAATAGTTCAACAAACAAAAGATACTCCTCTTTAACTGAAATCTTGCCATTTGTTTGATGCATTACATCGACTTTCCGTCACACGCAACTTTCTTCTTTCAGAAAGTCCCATTCTCCAGGAAATAGTTTTTCTGTTTGCCTTATTGAACTCTCAAGACCTGTGCGTGTGAATAATTCAAAATATGTCAACAAACAACCCAAAATATCAGGAAAATGACTTCAGCTAACAGGTTGGAAAAGCTTTTGCCATGTAAATAATTTCTAACAAAAATAAAAAAAAAATAAATAGAAATACACCAGATGGTGATAACAGTACAAAGCCATCCAAAAAAAAACCTCCTCAGACCTTGAATTACGTAAAAATGGATTACATACATCGAAGGCCTAATCCAATCATCCTTTGAACTATTTCGGTGGTTTTTAAATTATGATTATGCTGTTTTTTCGCCAAAATCAAAGAACCTGTGTTGTTTTCTTGGACATAGTTTCTGCAGAGCAGCAGTAGTTCATTTCAAATTCCTGGGCTCGAGTGTTGACGTGGAGCAACTTTTATGATGCTGAGAGCTCGAAGCAGGAAGCTTGTGGCCAAACCAGCGTGTCAAAAAATACATTCTTTTTCAAACAACATTTTTTATCTATCCCTGATTCACAACAATTTAAACACAAGTACTCATAAAAAAATTTTTTGCGCCTGTCTTCCATCATGAAAAACAAAAAAAAACATTTTTTTCGCAGTGAGCTTTTAAATGCAGCATAGCCAACACCAACAAGCATGAATGTTCTTAAAACAGTTATAAATTTACTTAAATACTTAAAATGGGAGATTTGTCAGTGTAAGCTCATGTTGCACATCATAAAACTAGACAGATTAATATTTACAAACCTTTATAAAAATCTGTAAAATTTGATATTGGTTTCTTACAATTTGTTATCCTACAGACATCAAAATTCACACAAAAATGTACACTGACCAAAAATATAAACGCAACACTTTTGTTATTGCTCCCATTTTTTATGGTATGAACTCAAAGATGTGAAACATTTTTCACATACACAAAATAACCAGTTCTCTGAAATATTGTTCACAAATCTGTCTAAATCTGTGATAGTGAGCACTTCTCCTTTGCCAAGACAATCCATCCCACCTCGCAGGTGTGCCACATGAAGATGCTGATTAGACAGCATGATTATTGCACAGGTGTGCTTTAGACTGGCCACTCTGAAATCTTCAGTTTTCTTTTGTTGAGGGGGGGCAGGGGACTCAGACAACCAGTCAGTATCTGGTGTGACCACCGTTTGCCTCATGAAGTGCGACACATCTCCTTCGCATAGAGTTGATCAGGTTGTCTATTGTGGCCTGTGGAATGTGAGTCCACTCTTCTTCAATGGCTGTGCAAAGTTGCTGGATATTGGCAGGAACTGGAACACGCTGTCGTATACGCCGATCCAGAGCATCCCAAACATGCTCAATGGGTGACATGTCTGGTGAGTGTGCTGGCCATGCAAGAACTGGGATGTTTTCAGCTTCCAAGAATTGTGTACAGATCCTTGCAACATGGGGCAGTGCATTATCATGCTGCAACATGAGGTGATGTTGTTGGATGTACGGCACAACAATGGGCCCCGGATCACGTCACGGTATCTCTGTGCATTCAAAATGCCATCAATGAAATGCACCTGTGTTCTTCACCCATAACATACAGTACGTATACCTGCCCCTACCATAACCCCACCACCACCATGGGTTACTCGATCCACAACATTGACATCAGAAAACCGCTCACCCACACGACGCCACACACACTGCCATCTGCCCTGAGCAGTGTAAACCGGGATTCATCCGTGAAGAGAACACCTCTCCAACGTGCCAGACGCCATCGCATGTGAGCATTTGCCCACTCAAGTCAGTTACGACGACGAACTGGAGTGAGGTCGAGACCTCGATGAGGACAACGAGCATGCTGATGAGCTTCCCTGAGACGGTTTCTGACAGTTTGTGCAGAAATTCTGTGGTTATGCAGACCGATTGTTTCAGCAGCTGTCCGAGTGGCTGGTCTCAGAAGATCTTGGAGGTGGACATGCTGGACGTGGTCTTGGGCTGGTGTGGTTACACGTGGTCTGCGGTTGTGAGGCCGGTTGGATGTACTGCCAAATTCTCTGAAACGCCTTTGGAGACGGCTTATGGTGGAGAAATGGACATTCAATTCCCTAGCAACAGCTCTGGTGGACATTCCTGCTATCAGCACGCCAATTGCACGCTCCCTCAAAACTTGCGACATCTGTGGCATTGTGCTGTGTGATACCACTGAAGATTTCAGAGTGGCCTTTTCTTGTGGCCAGTCTAAAGCACACCTGTGCAATAATCATGCTGTCTAATCAGCATCTTCATGTGGCACACCTGCGAGGTGGGATGGATTGTCTTGGCAAAGGAGAAGTGCTCACTATCACAGATTTAGACAGATTTGTGAACAATATTTCAGAGAACTGGTTATTTTGTTCATACCATAAAAAATGGGAGCAATAACAAAAGTGTTGCGTTTATATTTTTGGTCAGTGTAAAAGCACCGCTAGAAAAGTTGTTGATAAATTTCTTTAAAAATGTTAATGTCCTTTTTTTTTTACATTTTTGCAGAAGTTACTTGATTTAGGTAATGATCCTATTAAAAAAAGTTGTTTTTTTTTACCAATAATAATTGTTTTCTTTTTGGTAAGTGCAAAAAATGTTAGTTTTCTGAAGTCCAGAGATGAAGAAGCCAAGGCGAAAATGTTTGTCTTTTAACACTTTTCCTTCTTTTTTTGATTGTTCAGTAGGCCCTTAAAATCGTGACGTCATGCACAGTAAATTTTTTTGTAGTCTTTTTTAACTGTTCCCAGAAGAGTTTGGGGGGTGGGTGGGGGCTCAGGAAGGACACGCTAGGTTTTGCTAGGCCACAGCTCATATCAAGCCCATCACGGATGCATTTCAGCTGTTGCTACTAAAAATTACAGAGCCATATCCAGCCCTTTATGGATGCATTGCTTGCCGTTGCTATCGCAAATCCCCTCAGCTCAAGCCATTGTGGAGCAGCAAACCTCACTAAAACTCACTAAATTTTATCCCCTAACAGATTTTTTCGTGCCCCACAGCCAGTTTTTCCTTAGTTTTTATTATATTTGGCTACACTCTTCCATAAGTTTATTTTCTATTGTGACTAATGTTCATCTCTAAAATTCTAGGAGTTTTTATGTTAGTTATTTGACCAATGTTGGCTCATCTCTCTAAGGAAAAATTCACTCCTAGGTTAGTCTTTCAATTATTTAGGGGTCACCTTCTCTCTTGGTTAAGAAACGAGTCCCAAAGTTACCAAGTTACAACCTCCCTGAGTCTAGTTACCAAAATATGGAGTTTCATTAGGGCTGCACTTATGATTCTGCAGTTAATTTAATAAATCAGCTGCACGTCCTCCTCGGGTCTCTTCTCATTGAAGTGAAGCCCTGGCGTAATATCAATAAGGAAGATCTATTATTTTGTTTCCTGGGAATCCTGGGCTGCTGTCACTTTTACTTTCTGCCCTGTCATTTATCATCACACCTTTAATCCTTTTTACCAATAGCTAAACTCTCTGCCTTTTTTCAGCCAATCAGCATTCCCCCTTTTTTTTAATTCATCAACATTGACAACAAACGGTGCAAATGACTTAGAAGCTTTCACACTGATCACAATGTTAGACGATGGAGTCAAACAAGCTCAGATGGTTCCGATTGCGTAGTGTGAATATTTCTGAGCTCTTATTTTGGTGAACATACAGAAAATACGTTTAAAATTTTCACATTTTCTTTTTAGTTGGAGAAGGACTCCACATAACTCTTTCTTTTGAATCCAAAAGCTATCGAGAAATAATCTAATACCCAAAACACTTACAACCGTTTTTTTTTTTCCTTTCCAAAATAAAACAAACAGATAAAGAATTTTAGCTATATGTTAAACAAATCCAACCACTACGCAGTCTGCTTAACAAAGTCGTATTCTACTTTCAGGTGACAAGATGTGATTAGTGTGGCTGTTTTTATATACTGCTGGCGTGTTTAGGGTGTGCTCCTCCAGTCACAGCTGGGATAGCCTCCAGCTGCACCCCAAACCAGATCATGCAGGTGCAGAATGATGAGATTAACTCTCAGTGTTCCCATAAAACTTCAATACAAATAAAACCTCTGGTTTAAAACTTTCTTATTGCAAAAATCTGAATAAAAGTTATTGTTTGACAGTTTAATTGCAACTTCCCACATCTGTATAAGCATCCAACAGCTGGTGCTATTCAGACTAAAAAGGTTCAGAACTTTTGCAGAGCTCGTTAAATATAGTCATCAACTCGAAAGCCCCTCTGCAGTCAGAAAAGGACAGTAATCTTGGAGAAATACAAAAGACGAGAGGACTCTGAGATAATTACTGTTATTTTCTACCTGTGCTCCAGCCAATAGTATCTAATGCCAGCTCTCCTGCATTATATCATAGCACACATAATATGCATTAGAGTGCAGCGTTTAAGGTCTGCTCCCATATACTTGCTCTCCATCTGGCCTCACCATTTTTGTCTCCAGAGCTAGACAACATTATTGATAGCCCGAGTCTATTCATGCATGCCAGGAAGCCAGAGTGAGCCAGCATGTACAATGGCGCAGCTCTGGGCCCCAAACAGCCAAACAGAATCTCTCATCTTAAATTAGAAATTCATTCTGTGCCGGGCACTGAATTGCAAGTGTGGAGGTGTCTACTTCTGGTTTAATTTAAACATTTGAACTGCAAACGCTCACTTGAAATCTGTGTAAGGTTTGCGCTTTGCATTCATGGCACCGTCCACATGAGATAACTTGGACTGAAGCTGGTTTTCGTTGGCATCCATGTCATGTTTAACCTCAGAGGCACAGACTTCCCGTTTGTCAGGCTATGAAAGATGGCTGTGTTTTAGTCAGAGAGAGACGCTCGCATAAGAGACAAAGACGGAAAGATTTTATATGAATGAAACCTAAATTTATGACAAATCCTTTAGATTTTCTGGCTGGGAGCAGACATGACAGATGGGGTAGAATCTGCTGCGACGGACAAAATTGTTGATCTCCAGTGCCACAGCTGACGGAAAAACACTGTTACAGTATTTACCACCCAATTATAAAGTAATTATTTTACGCTTTAAAGACCCACTCTGACCATCTTTTGATCTATTTTAAAAGCGTCCCCAGTAGTCTTTTGGTTATCATGATGCTGTAAAAATAGCATCATGATAACTAAAAGAAAAAATCAGTGTTGTTTCTAGAACATGGTGTATGCGGAGAAGCAGGAGTTCATTAGAAATTCACCTCTAAGTTGTGGGTGGGACAATTGGGATGGAACATCAGCGCCCCCCTTTTTTTCTTCCTCTTTGCTGAGAGCTTTCCGTTTACACACTCCCCAGTGGCTCACAACCCTTCACACCCCCAACTAACATTAATAGTGCAACAATAATGGCAAGCAATATTGGGGCCATCCAGCTGTACAGCTTGCAGCCATATGCCAGCTAAGACAAGGACATTTACAAGTGGACGCATCAGAAGAGAGCAGAGCAGGGAGCTTGTGGCCCACCCAGTGTATTTTCTACATAAAAAAAATATGCTCTTTTTCCAACTGCACTTTTATGTCTGCTCCTGATTCTCACCAATTTGAATAAAGATAGACTCATTAATGCAATTTAAAGCTTAAATTTCTTTGTTTGTCCTCCATCGTCAACAAAAATGTCACAATAACCCTAACCCTAAATAAAAAACACACCTTTATCAAATTTAAACCACAAATAACAGATCAGGTAGGTTAGGGGTTTGCAACCTGAGGCTTTGAAGCTTTTAATTTTTCCATTATATTTTTACTTGGTTTCAAACTAAATGTTAAGAAAATTTGTATTGAAACTGTTCTTTTTTAGGGGGGGTATTTATTTCAGTTAAATAAATGTTATTCATATTTTCAACATGAACATTTCAACTGGATTCTGCATTCATGTTGTTATGTTTACCTATATTTCATACTTAGGAGAAAAAGGATAAAGGCACATCAAAGTTGTTGTGCCCTGACGTTTGACTAAAAATCTGCTCCAACAGGAGGATTCTATTTTACTCAAGGTGCATTTTATTTTGAAAGGGACTTATATGTGATGCTTTCACATATAAAAAAAAGTTTAAAACTGTTAAATATATTATATCACTGTTATAATGTATCCTTGTAATATTTAAAAGCTACGTGTTGTGAATGAATGGTTTAATAATCGCAAAATGATTTAAAAAGTGGTTTTTGTTTGTTTTTCTTTTTACAATAAAGTGGGACTTGATGTCTTTCCCTGGTTTTTGGTTAGTAAGAAAAGGCTCTTTTAGTGTTAAAGATTGCAGACCCCTGAGATTTTAGTTATAGTTTGGTCCCAATCTACTCCACTTTCTGAGTATAACTCAAGCCAATTTTTGTTTCTTTTTTATACCGGTAATTTTAGAAACTGTTTTAAAAGCCACAGACCTTACAACCAAACATCAGTTGTGTTTTTCAAGCAGCCTGTTGGTTTAGCCTTTGGTATTGTGCTTCATTATGAAATCTTCTGATTTTTGTGGAGGTTTTTTTCTTTGTTCCATCTCTGCTGCATCACTAGAGGTATTCAGAGAGCTGGAACAGAAGCAGAATGGCTGCTGTTTGTAAAGATAGTACAAAAAGGTGCAACAGCCCTCAAGGCTCTGTTGATTGTTGTTACTTCCAGTCATTGAGTTTATTGAGAACTCCAGAACAGTTTCAGATTTCTGACCATTAAAAGCACATTGTGTTACAAGCCATGCATGTGATGGCCTTTTATTCTGTGCATAAAATCTTGTACACATAAAATGACCACACAACACATTGGTGGCAGTTCAGTCGCATATGAAAATGTGTCAACATGCAGATCAGAAATAATGACAAATATTATTTTCTCTGTGGATTATGAAAGTCTACTGTAGATTATTTGCAATATACCGGTATATTGATGCTACAGGTCAAGGACAGCAAGGACAAAAAGACCCCAGCTTTTACCCCACTGCAATAGGTGTTTTAAACAAGGCTAAAAACCGTTAAATAATTATACCTGGACCTGCCTGAACAGTGCAATGGTGGAGGTTTTCTTGTCTTTTTTTTTTCTGATTTAGGAATTTTAACACTTATTTGTTAGTGGGGTACCATTTTTTTAATTGTTTTTTTTTATGACTGATACACCTTTTATTTAGCAACAAATTAATTTAAATAATTATAATTCTCCAAATTCACCAAATTATACACTTTTATGTATGATTCATTTAGTCATATTTTTTATCCTGGTATTTTTATTTTTTTTAATATATGAATGTTGCACTGACCAAAGAGCTTTTTTTTTATTTCATTTTACCTATGACAATGACAAATAAAGGTTTATTTTTACATGAAGATAGATACCTATGTACAGTAGACAAAGGTTCTATTTTATATGAGCACTGTAACATGTAAAATATGTTTCTTACCTGAGGGAAATCTGTTTTTTTCAAATACAAAACTCCTGTGTTTTACCTGGTTAACATACATTTTTCAAGATCACATATGTTTGTGTGGTGTGTCGGCACCTGGTTACTTATCACCTTTCACCAAAAGTACTCTAGTGCTGATGAAGACACTTTAAATTTGATGAAATTAGGCCTGCTGAGCAATTAATACCTTTAGTCATCGGGGTCTTTGTATTATTAATCACAGCTAATTAGAAAATGTGATTGCAAAATTGTGTCATTTAATCATCAGTTGAAATTCCATCCAGAAATTCAACATCATACTGTTTCTAAGCGTTCAGAGAGCTGCAGAAGCGACTGCAGTCTGTGTCAGAGGGAAAGCAGCAGCCCTGCAGACACGTGTTGAAATGGGATTGTGGCTTTCTGCACGGAGAACCTGGCAGTGTGCAGCAGCACACAGGTGATGATGTACGGTGCCCATAATTGTACTCGGTCACAAATGTAAAGAGGTTTCCAAAATTCAGAAAAAGGGATAGACAATTTTTAACTATTCAAATGAATATGAAAATTTGTTCATAAAGAAACTGGTTTCAAATGAGCATAATGCGCCGTAACGCAACAATTTCCGTTAGTAATCCTGTGAAGGCCGAAAAGTTTCATTATGTCAAAAATTGTGTTTTATTTAGGTGTCGCCGGCAACAGCCCCAGTGTCAAAGCGTTAAAAAGAAACATTTTTAAAATGCTTGATTAAAAAATATTGTCTTTTCATAATAAGAAGCTATGTTAAAAGAAAAAAAATCCAGTCAGAAAAAAAGAACACTTATGTAACCAGGTGGTATAAAATATTTGTTTGAGGAAGAAATCCATTTTTTATATCATTTTCCAAGTTTCGCAAGTGCCGTGATAAAACAGTAGAGGGCGCAATGCAGTCTGAGGAGGTGCAATCTGCTGAGTTGAGGGTGCACTGAGGGTAGAAGAAGTTGGGTGCAGACGTAGATGGCTGCTGAGATTAGCGGTGAGGGAAAAAAATAACAATCCTTAGCATTTTTATGGTGTGCAGTTCATAGATAATGCCCTGGGTTTGTAAATGTTGTCCAAGTTAATAAATGTTGGCTATATTCTGTGTTGTTGTATTAGGACAGTGGATGTGCGTGTAATTGTAATTGCGTGTAACACTCACGAGTGCTGGAGTTTGTAGGAGAGTGTTTAACATTGCAGTTTGCACCCTTTCCTATTTAATATGTATGGACCTGCCAGTTAGTTTTATTCAGAGCAGCGTGACGTTTAGTGGAAATTGATCATTTACACTACCACTGTATAGAAATGTCAAAAGGCAGTGTGATGATTGTGTTATTTATTTATTTATTTTGTCCATTCAGGTGCCACTGCCATATGATTTTTTTGTTTTTATCTCAACATCCAACCTAAAGTAAACTAAAAAAGTTGACAAAAAAAGGTTTAAAACTTCCAAACTACTATGGAAAATTATTAACAGGAAAACCTTCCAACTGTTTTTAGCTGAAGGTTTTGGCGCTCCCATGTAGTTTTGGATCATTTGATCACACCTCTGTTAAGCCATAATCTTGAGACAAAAACGTGTTCCGAGCAGACTTGTTGCACATCCATGTAAAACAGCTTTGTCAGGCTGGAGGGAACTTTCCTGAAGGTGTGTAACGTCTGAATGTGCTGTACGTGGTGGATGTGCAGGGCTCATTAGCTCGTCAGACTCTGCATTCCCCTGCAGGGATACGGCAGCTCGCACCTGCATAGTTAAGTGAAGGGCTGACAGCTGCGACATCAAATCGCTATATGAAAGCGGTGCTCACCTATACGACACTGTGTCATCATAAAAAGACGGCCCTATCTGCTGGTGTCTTTGCAACAAGCCTCACATCATGACAGCCAGTTGCACCAATCTGCAGCATGAAAGAGGAAAATGGCAGGCGGAGGGCGGGGGGGCATGGGATCTGTGTGAGCGAGGAGTATCGGAGGGAAGATGCACGGAAGATAAGGAGGGGAGAGAAAAAGGGAGTTTGAAATGTAGCGTGGAACTGAGGAAAATAGATGAGAAAAATCTCTCTGGCAATCACACATGAGACAGACTCCATTTGAAATGATCAATCTACCCTCTACAATAGTCATTTTGAGAACCAAAACACTGTGACACTTTGAATCCTGCCTAAACTGGTGATCAGACAAAGGTGCTTTGATAAACCAGAGTCAGATGTCCTCCAAAAGTAGCCATGTGGCTGCGAAACACCGAGAACCCTGAAGTAGGGCATCAAACATAATGACAGTTACGTGTTTATCAGCACTGCATTTTTTCCTAACAGAAGGACTAAACACTCTGGTTCCAAAATGGAACCAGCTTAAAGGAAAATCAGCAGAGGGATTTTTGACAATCTAAGCCTCTCGCTCTGAGTGTGTGGTCAATCATTGCTCCTCGCATCATATGAGCGGCTTTTCTGAATGCTTACAAAAGCAGCATGCGGTTGCTGCAATTGTACACTCCTAAGTTTTCCGCAGACGTCCGCCCCCCCACGCTATCCCCTACTGAAGTTCCATCAGGCCACACGCTGAGTTTATTCAGCCATCAGAAAATACTGCACAGTTTTGAAGTAAAGGGGGGGGGGGGGGGGGGGGACTTCCTCAGCTGACAGGATTATCTATTTATTTATTTTTTAGGACTTTGATTTCTCAACCAACCAGACGTGTCAGGTAAAAGTCCAAAACCCCATTTTCTGCTGATACACTGGAAGTGTCATCCTGACTCAAACATTAAGACTCACATCTGCACTCAAGAAAGAAAAGATTATACATTCTCAGTTTTTCCTGTATTTTCCCATATATTTCACTGTATGTGGTGAAAAACGATTCTCCGTTTGCATCATATGGGAACGTTTCTTGCAAAGCTTGTGTATATACACGCTGAATATCAAACACAGATAGAATGGTTCATGAATGGCAGTGTGTGCATAAGCACTGCATGTTTTATCATGACCCACTTCCAGTGGAATGAAACTGAAGACATCGCGCCTTCGTCCAAATCAGGAAGACGATTTCACTGTGAATGGATGTGGTCCCTTCTCCAATGTCCCTGCCTGAGTACTGAAAGAGCCCCAATAAATCAAACCAATCACAGGCATGAGAAGGGACTTTTCTGCAAATTCTACTGGGATCAGACATGTACAGCATCTAAATGCATCTGTGCGCACCAACTTTATCACCGTCTGCAAGCTGTGGTAGCTCTAACGCTGCCACTAAAAAAAAAAAAAAGAAAGGAAAGCACAGAAACATCCCAATTGGTTTGGTGACAAATACACAGTAAGTGCATACAAACAGAGGACTGTCTTGCAAAAACTTGTGATAACATAAAAATAGGTTTCAGTATTACAGAGTCATTAAAAATAAACTGTTTTACTTTCCACTGGCCTTAAACGTCCCAAGTTGTTGGAGAATGGAAATGAAATTTGCCCAAAAAATAAACAAGTGTTCATCAATGATATTTTCTCAACCTCTATGGTAAATAATATGTAAAAATAGAAAAAAGAAGGGCTGTAGAATGAAGAAAAACTGCTGTGACTGCAGTTGTCAGACTGACAATACAGCACAAAAAAGGAAAATATTAAATGTGGATATTTTTAAATAAAGCATCAATCCTCCAGGCAAAACAGTTTTTGCCAGAAGTCATCAATATTCATTTCTGGGGGGTTATTTTGTAATTCTTTCACAAGGTATTTATCATTATTTAGTACAATTCACAGTTTCCACATTGGTGAAACAGTTCCAAAATTGTCCTTGAATTGCTGCATGAGATCCTAATTAAAAGACAACTGGGAATGGTTTTACAATATATTTTACACAAAGAAATATGTGTATAGTTGGATTGGGATTTTAACAAGATCTTGGAGAGTAAAAAGATGTCAGACAAACGTAGACAAATGTTTCCCTCTTGTTCAAAACTTCACAGAAATATACGTATAGTATTATAGAATAGAAGCAAAGATCTGCTCACAATGGAACATTTCTGTTATCGTACAGGAGAAACGGCAGAGAAGTGTTTGATTGACAATTGCAACAGCCAATCAGGGCACAGAACACAGTGCACTGTTAAGAAAAAAACTTACAAAATCCACGAAATGGCGAGACAGTGAAAGGTGTATGAGGTTCCATTTGTGCCAAAAATATCAAAATGTGTTTTTGCGTCTACTGTTATGTCTTTGGTCCATTGTCTATGTCTATTGAACGAGTTCATTTTACATTGGTTCATGTCTATGTATTACTAAGCAATATCTTCTGCATGCCCATGATTCTTTGATTATTACTTTGTATTAACTTTGTGATGTATATGCTTGCTTTATCCTTAAACTTTATATTTGTCATTGTCCTTATCCCATGTCGTCTAACTACGGCGTCAGGAAGATCCTTAGCAACCGTTGCTAGTGTCGTTTGCTACGTCGTCTCGCCATGTCGTCAGGAAGATCCTTAGCAACCGTTGCTAGTGTCGTCTGCTACGTCGTTTCACGTGTCGTCAGGAAGATCCTTAGCAACCGTTGCTAGTGTCGTTTGCTACGTTCTTTCACCATGTCGTGTCCTTAGATCTTGCTGTATTTCAAATTTTGCAAAGGTCGTCAGAGAAGTCTTTTGTACGGTCGATAAATTGTTTCCCGTATTATCACGGAACAAAACACTTTAAAAAAAAAAAAACCTTTATTGACAATCCTGCAAACGCGCACTGCCACAAAGGGGGGGGGGGGGGGTGCAGCGTACAACGGTTTCACGTTCCCGTTTAAAGTGATTTAGAGTATGGCTTTAATTTAATCTTGTGATGAAACTATTATTTCAAATTATTTTGAAAAATGACTGATCTTTATAAAATATGTTGTTACAAATCTGATGGATAAACGAGGATCAGACGGGCTGATAAGAGCCTTATGTGGTCCCGAGTGCGCCATCTCATGGTCACATAAATAGATTAAAAAGAAAAGCTCAAAAACCAGTCAGTTTTCGACTGTTATATTCATAATTAGTGACTCGACCCACTAAAATTTGAGAAGGTAACTCATCAAAGATATTTTAAAGGCCTCCTTGCAAGGCCCCCGTAAATCGTTCAGCGGCAAAAAAATAAATATTGCCATGGACTAATGACTTGAGGGTTTATTTCTGAACAAATACATTAAATCAACACCAATGTGTTTGTAATTTTATTATTAATAAATCAACCACGTTTTTCATGATCAGAACACAGCACATTCATAAATAGTCTTCGTAAAATGTTCATATTTATTATGTGTCATTCTCCGCGTTAAATAGAAGTAGTTCGCCTCCAGATCAGGTGGTGGCGGTAATGCGCCACTTTGTTTTCGTTTCAAGCGTTGTATGCAAGCCCCCCCCCCCCCCCCCCTTTCTGGCAATACGCGTTTGAGGGAATATCAAAATAAAGTTCATCTTAAAAACGTGTTGTCATGGTTAACCCTGACGTCTGCTTTGATAAACATTTCTTTTTCGTTCCGTGGTAGTACAGGAAAAAATTTACCGGCCTTACAAAGGATAGTAGCTATCGACAGTAGCAACGGTTGCTAAGTCCTGACGACAAAGTGAGACGACCAAAGACATAGACAGTGGACACAAAAACAGATTTTTGGCACAAATGGAACCTCATAAAGGTGAACCGCTGTAGCAAAGGACCCCTGTGCTTGCAGAGAGGTTCCAGTGTGGTCATGTGATCGCACCAATGGCCCATCTCTTTTTTGTTATGGAGCGCCTCATAATTAATGGAAAAAAAGAACTTCAAGGTTCTAAAACATCAGAAATTTAAATCTGGGTGTTTCATTTATCACATTAAAAACTCATTAAAACGTGTTAATTGCTGCTCCTCATCTGGAAAAAAAAAGCCACAGTGCTCACTAAAAAACTTGAACTGACACAAATTGAAACAGAAAAAAATGTTCTACAAATGTTACCTATATATATCAGAGATTGCTTTTTTTCTATTTGATTAAAAATAATCCTATTTAAAAATCTAAAAGTCAGTATGTGATTTCACGAGAAACAACAGTTTTGATACTGCCCATGTACATTCCTCTTTAGGGTGAAAATCATTATTGCGACATAACGTGTGATCCATGTAGCCACACTAACATGACAATTTAATGAACCTTTATTCTTTAGCTGTTTACCTGCCATATCCATTCTGCTCATTGCTAAACACCTGAATCAGGTGTGCATAGTCAGAATCTACACTTACCTGAGACAGTAAACCTGCAGTGAGCAAGGCAGAGATTTCTGAAAACCAAGCAAGAGGTTGAGGCACCAGAGTTAGTTTAGCCCTTTCGCTGATTTCATGATTACATTTTCAACAGTCATGTGTTCAAATCTTGGAAAACTTAAAGAAAGGCTAACAAAAATAAACTCAAACAAACTGGGTTTAGGCGCTGCATGGAGGAACTTGGTCTCCTGGAGAGAACTTGGAGTAGAGTTGCTGCTCATCTGCATAAAGAGGATCCAGCCTGGGTGGCTTGGGCATCTGGTTCAGATGCCTACTGGATGCCTCTTTGGGGAGAAGCCCCGGGCATCCCTCACCTCAAAGAAAGACTTTAACGCCTAGGTACGAACATTAATATTACTCAATACTGTTACCCCTTATGAACACATCATAGTTTCTCTCTGCTTTTAAAACATTTTAAAATTTGCAACACTTTATTAACTTAATATTGTAATGATTCACTTTCATTTAGGGAGTTTAAAAAGGCCATTATTCATAGTCTTGATCCAGAAATTGTGTTTTTATGATTTTTATTATAGCTTCCCTGCTTTAAATTTATTACAAAAAGATATCAAGCACATTACTGCAGAAGTAACAAATGACCCCGAGCTGTCTTTATGAATCACAGGGATACGAAAACAACTTGCTGAATTTCATATTAGCTGTGTCTGGAGTAGACATTGCTGAAAAGCAGTGTAGCGCTTTCATAACTCCATTTTCCGAAATAAATTGCGCCTTTAGGTCACAGAACTCCCCGGAGTGACATTTCTTTATGGAGATGATCCATGCCTGATGAAATATTTCAGACACTTTTAGCACCTCTAGTCTTCCACTGCGAGTCATTATAGTCAGCATTTACCAGTGTGTCCTGCTGTGTGGCCGACCGCCAAGTGCATTTTTTACTTGTATCGATGAGATTCTGTGCTGCCGTGTGAGTCAAATGCAAACACACTGTTGTTATTCTCCTCCCAGCCTAAAAATGTAATGACCTCACTTTTGCAATATTTAAAAGATGTTAAATGAAGGATGTTATTTTTTTGTACCCCCCCCCCCCACACACACACACACACACACACACACTGTTTTACAGTTGATGTAGAAGATCTGTCTGCCAGCAGGTGGAGAAGTCTGAAGGGCCTTTTGATCTTTTAGCCCCCTCCCCTGTCCCTCCTCTGTTTCTTGCTGTTTCTGAAGTGAGGGGTTCTTGCACAAACTTCATTCCAGTCCACAGAGGGGCAACATATGTTGAGGACCAGGCAGGGGCAGGGAGCAGACAAAGAAGCTTGTGGAGGGTTATTTTCTGCTGCTGCTGGATTTTTTTTTCCTTTTCAAGCTTATTTGTCTGCATTTTCAAGTCAAAGTAGATGATTGGGTTTATAGGCATGGATGCGTTATATGTGGTGAACCCTTCACTCCTGACCCTGGTGCTCTCACTTCATTTGCACTTTTACCTTTTGGTTGGGGCCGCGATGGACTCCTGCTATGACGAAGGAGGTATTCCCAGTCACTGCATGCCCAAGTTTGAGAACATCGCCTTTAACCGCACGGTGGAGGCGTCCAACGTCTGCGGTTCTACACCTGAGGACTACTGCATGCAGACTGGCTCGACGCGCTCGTGTCACTACTGTGACGCATCAGATCCAGAGCTGAGTCACAACGCCAGCCTCCTGACTGACTTTCACCGGAATGAGGAGCCCACGTGGTGGCAGAGTCAGTCCATGTTCTATGGCATCCAGTACCCCAAATCCGTCAATCTCACCCTTCACCTTGGTAAGACCAGCAGCTTTCACTCTGTTCTCCTGTTTTCTTGAATGATCTGCATAAAAGCATTGTGTGCAATAACAGCAGTTCAGTGGAAAGAAAATCAATAACACATGCTTATCTTTGTGTCATTAGCATATTTTCTTCTTTTCAATGAGCATCTTCATGTCTCATCTCGAAACTCCTTGGGGGGAGGGGATCTGTTAACTCCAAACAGATGTTCTCAAAACCACACAGTTAACATCCTTCAGTCTAGACTCATCTTTGCAAAATACCCCTTCAGTCCAGACACGGTATCTCTTCACACCAAGGCATTCATGGGAATTTTGTGGGACTTTCATTGAAGGAGGGCATTCAACTGTGGATGACGTATCTAATGAGAAACAGGCAGACAGAGTGTGTGAGGCTGGCCCCCTTTATTCTTTATATTTCCCAAATCTAAAGGAATTCAGAGCTCAATATTGAACATTTCAGACAGAAATTGCACATCAACAAGCCTTTTTCAGTACCAAAATAAAACAATTTGGTAGAGTAATCATTTTGCTTGTCAGGCATTTGCTATTTAAAAACCAACACGAATCTGCTTTAGGTTAAATTTAGCAATTTCTGCAGAAAGCCTGTGTGCTTGATGGGAGTATTTGTTATGATGACAGGACCTGAACTTAGCCAGGCATTTCCATAAAATACCTTTGAAATTCAAAAAGTTACACTTTTTTTGAGAGGTAAATGTCATCAACCCCCTCCAGCGAGGGTAATAATCCTGCAGCCACAGACTTGGCGAGCACATCCACTTTCATGTAAAATTAACTTCATTTTCTTGTCACTTTTGGAAAGTTTTCACAGAACTTTTATGGAAATGGTTGAAATGCATTCCCAGCCGAGTTTAAATGTTAGGGTATATGAGGATAGATGCAATAAAAATGTGTGTGCTTGAAAAATAGGGAAAGTGAATATATTTAGATGTACAATTTGTTTTTAAAATTGTATTAATTCAAGATATCTATTTGGAAAAAATGAGTTAGACATCAGTAAGAAAAACCTTCAGTTCCCAAAGTGAAATGGATATTTGTGTCAGTTGTCAAAGCAAGTATGCTTACATCAAAAATGGTATACTTCCAATAGTGTAATTGTTCTTAAATGTCTTAATGGAAGTTTGATATAGCTAAACTGTCAAAAAGAACAGTTCAACTTGAATGTAAGTTATGTTATTTGAAGGTAATATAAATAGTATTAAAGCAAAAACTATTATTAATATGCACAACTGTGTTTGCATTTTTAACTTAAGTCTCTCAAGGATTCACACAATGGAGTTGATCAAACCAGTAAAGAATATGGCTGCCAGGCAACTGCCAATATTTATTTTATATTTTCCTTTTTATGGAAATGGCCTTAAATAAATATTTCTTCCACGTGGTAAAACAAGACCAAAAAGAAAAGGAAAAGATAAGTTTACGCTATATATTCCTCAAGTTTATTGTCCCAAATTGTCTTTAAGTTAAAACATTTATAAAGATAGTTCTGAATTTACTATAGAATAAAATATAAAAAAGGTTGGAATTTCATTTAAATTGGAAATAAAATAACAAAAAAAAACTAAAACAAAAGTTGCTTTAAATTACAGATTTATCAAAAAATTATGCTAAATCTACCAACTTTTTAAAATCAGTTACATAGTTATACAGTTATAGACATCATAATATCAAAATTGTTCAAAAGAAATGTAAATATCGTATTAAAAAAAAAGGAAGAAACCTCAAATTGAACTCAATTTGAACCAGATTCTTGTTTCCACACCCAAATCCTCTGGATATAATGTGTGTGTTTAGGCAAAAATTGCTTTGACTCCAACCTAAAATACTTTTAAACTAGAATAACTGCTCCCGATGCAGGGGAAGAGACGCTAAAAGATAAAAGTAGATAGAAAATGTCACAGCTCTGACCATTAATGAACGGTTGCATCACAGATGTCCGAAAACAGGAAGAACCCCCATCAGATGGAGAATATGGATTTCCAATAACAAGCAGATGTCTGAGTGTGCCTTTGCTCTTCATAATCTCCAGCTGCTTCTTTTCCTGGAGAGATTTGCCATTGCTGCTCCTCTAAAACCATTCTTAGCGCTTTGTTTGGTTCTTGACACACTTGCATGTCTTGTCTCCCCAGGACTAAAGTGACCCTTGCTCCTTCCAAACATGTGTTCTTCTACACTCAGTGCCTCTGGAGCTTTCTGTCTTAACTCTGTATTTCTAAATGAGTGATGATTAAGTTTTTATCAGACAAAATGTCATGTCATTGGATATCCCTAAATTATGCATGTGTGGCATGCTTTGAGTGCATGTGAAAGCGCTGCGGTCCATCTGGGCTGCTCATGGGGGGTGCCGTCTATGCGACTGCTTTCTTTCGCCTGTCCAAACAAAACAAAATCACTGTGAAGGGAATACAGGCAAATGCTGGGATGATAAACACAGCGGCAGGATGCAGGGACACAAACTGCAGCTTGGTCAGCATGGGTCTGCAATGAAGGAGGAAAAAAAAAAGTAGTGAGGGGGGGGGGGGTTAAGCTCCTTCAAGGGGAGTAAACAAAACATACCAAGGAAAAGGGGCAGGAAATACGCAGAAGTAAATAGATTTTGAAAAAAAATTGCTTTTGCCAGTTGAAAAGTGAGGTCAGGATTTTCCCACACAGAGTTGCTGTGTCACACACATGCACACACACTCAATCTGGATACACTGGCGTCTACAGCTGGTTCTCATTGAGCCGCGTCAAAGAAAACCAACATCCTGCCTCAGATGTTAAATAATGATAACTCAGCCACAGTTGGTGTGGTTCCTTTGAAGCCAGGTTACTGGATTACCACTACAACCTAATCCCCCAATAATAAATTCATTTCTAGATTTTGAAAATGTGCATCCTCATAAAATAAACCCACTTGTGTGTTTATTAGGAGGAATCACTAAACTCCAAGCTTACAAAGTAAACAGATTCATGGTAGTATAGACTATTTCAGGGATGTTTATTCTCTGTCTGAGCAGCTGCGTTAGTTTGACATGGTGACTCAGAGCAGGTCAGACTTTGGCTTACAAATGTACTTCATAGCCTAATTGCTTTATAATGTTGAGAGATTTTATACTTGTGCAAACCTTACAATGGAATACACTACAGCAAAAGTGTACAAGTCAGATTTTGATTAAGAACAATTATAATATCAAGTAGATAGCATGATTTTTTTATGGTATTTTTTATTGAATTTAGAAATGAATATCTTAAATAGATTTGATAAATCTATGTACATTTTTAATGTCATTCTCATTTTTCCTTGGTTTCAAACTAGATCCAAAGAGCTGTATATGAGAATGTTTCCTGGTGTAAAAGCTCTATTTATTTAATTTATTAAAAGAAAAGGAAAAAAAAATGTAGAAGATTTTTCAGGAGACATGTACAAACATAAAATAAGAGAATCATTAGACAGAGCTAAATAACTTATAATACAATTGAGTCCAGCCGATTCCAGTATAGCCTGAATATTTTAATTGTATGCAAATAGACTATAAAAGTGACCAATAGCTTTTATCAAAGAGTTTTTCCCTGTGCTGAAGAAGTACAAGCCAAAATGGGGAGAAAAAAAATCCCTCTTAATAAAAGATTTAGAGAGAAACCTCCACCACAACCAGGGGGTTACCATCTGTCGAGCTGACGAAGGTCTGAGAGAAAAAGAAAGACAGACACAAACAAATATGCAGGAACATCTGTAGTAAGACAAACATGTAGACTTGTAACTACAGCATTGAGAGGAGGATGCAGATACAGAAACACAAACACAAGAGCGCATCTGTTTTAGGACAAAAGAAGGAAGTAAGACTTTAAAACAATGATAATGAGTAAACAGATTAAAACGTTTGTCCAGCAATGTGCAACATAAAGCCGATCTCTTGTTAAAATTGTCTTAAAAACACAAATAACTGGAATCAGGCCAGTTTGCCAAGTAACCACTAGGAGCTTGTTTTACTACCGTAGGTCCTCATTATTGACCGTATAAATGAGAACTAGACTGAGTGACCCCTCCCCCCTCTCATTCCAAACAGGAAGTACCAACTGGTTCCAAAAGACTCCTATTGAGAAATAAACAGCTATATTCAGTCATTCTTGTCAGAATAACCATTCTAGCTCTGCCGTCCATTTTTCACATGTTTATGGTAATCCTGTTTTTTTATTATATTTTTTTTATTTAGTGCAAGTTACTCAAGTTACAGTATAAGCTGGCCAATCAGATCAGATCAGATCAGGTGGTCTCACATCTAATGTTCAAAACATTTGATTGACAGATTCTCCTTAGCCTGCTTTCAAAAAAATCACTCCTGATTGGCGAGTGTGGTTGCCATAGAAATGTTGACTGAAACTCAGACCACTCACTGCCTACTGACGATGTCCGGCTCCAACAAAAAATGGCGATTGAATTGACTTCATTTTGCTGAAGCCAGAAGTAAGCCATTTTTTATGGGTGATGTCACACTTGGTCCAGTTCTCATATATACTGATTATGTACAGTCAAAGCTCCCTATTGGCTTAACCCTTGAACACTGAAACTGCTGCACCAGTGTTGATGTTCTTTGCATAATCACACCCATTCAACCGTTCACATAATTAAAGTAATTCCAATGGATTCTGAAGCTGACAAAATCAGTTTGCACTGGTATGCAACACTTTATGGTTCTAAAGTGTTACTCTTTTCAATTTACTTCAAAACCCATTGGAATTACGTTATTGGGTGAACGGTTGAGGAGTTATACTAGTTCGAAGAGCTCATCTCATTTTCTGTCACTAGAAAAAAACTCTGGTCTTAAAGGGTCAAAACAAACTTTTTTTTTAATATACAAAATGTATCCACCAAACCACACCATTATATCAATAACAACACTTATCTTGCTTAATATTTGAAACTGTGCCTGAACAAGGATATTTCCTTCTAATTGACAGGTGTATGTTGATACCCACACAAAATGCGTTTCCAAAACTATCAGACTTGTTCCACCCACCTTATTGCCCATTTTTGGAAATGTTGATATTTTTTTTACGTTAAAAGTTGTGACAAAAGTGAGAAGAAAAACTGGCGTCAAATGTGCGTCATATACAAACTGCTTCAAATGAACAGGTTTGGAAACAAATTTTCAATAAAAACTGTACTTGTATATGGAACACTACCACAGCACATTTTCTGGAATTCTTGCTTTGTTTTGACACAACTTGCCAAAAATCCAACTGCCTCTGCTGTGCCCTCATAACCATTTGAACTTACACTGTTATTCCCATATTAGCTAATGAATAAAGATTGTGGATCACAAAGATGATTCATGAATCATTAAACTTTAACCAGAGAAGTCCACAAATATCTTTTGCAATTAGTCTGCATTTCATCACATGGGATATCAAGCGCATCCTCCACCTTCTGCATCTTTTATGTTTTTTGCCTCAGCAGGCCTGAGCGCACCTCATGCGGGGCATAAATGAAAGCTAAATGATGGTAGGACTCCTAGACAGAAGATGCCTGGTTCTGACTTGGCAAAGGGAAGCAACAGATGCCATTATGGCTGTATGAGCGTGTGGCTACACTCTCTGAATGTGGCGAGCGGTGGATGCTCAGTATCTAATGATGCAGATGAAAACACCCAGGAGTGCAGTGAAGATGCCTGTTAATAGAGCTCTTGCATCCTGGTCTCAAAATGACTTCAGCTGCGCGCTTAATCCCCTTTCAAGTCGAACAATATTTAGCAGATTTTTGTTCATGCTCTCACGCTGAGGAGGCATTACTCTGCGAGTTCCCCTGATATGACTCCAAGATCGCTGATGGAACCATCTACAGAGAGCAAACATGCCAGCACTTAATCAAAAAGATCTGGAAACTAAGTTTGCTTTAAGATTAGGGATAAAAATGTCAGCTCTCTCACAAAACTAACAGCTTTGCCATCCATCTGCTACCCTATTTTTTAGAATTGTTCACGTAGAAAGCATTATAAAGACATTTAACTAATTAATTAAAGCCTAGTCAAGGTGCAAAATGCAGTCAACACATGAGTATAAGTGGACACGCCCCTATCCTTTTATTTGCCTAATTAAGCTGCACCAGCTAGATTAATTCCACAACTGATCTTGTAATTTGAAAATACCTGCTTTGTGCCTGTTTACCAATTACAACACTGCTTAGTTGGATTTATGCATTCCTTAACATTATCAAGGGTGAGCACCATTTTCTGAAATTGAGCACACATTTATTTTCTAAAAACACACATAACTCGTGACATCCTGGTCTTTTTTTTCTATTCTGATGCCATTTTGTAGTCCAGTCAACAGACGTCACTAGTTTCAGTGTCTCAAACGCTTTACAACCCTGAGCCACTTCCATTGCAATTTCATTCAGTTTGGTTCAGAAAGCTTTGGTTTCACCATCACTACGCTTAGGCTTCCCATCATCATTACTTGTCACAATCAAGAAAGCAAGCAAGCAGCCAGGCAGGCGAGAACTCAGATGCAAAAAAAAAAAAAGAAGTATTACCAAAAGATATAACTAATTGTGCATAGCAACAGTGCACTAGGAAACGGGATGAGTCAACACTGATGGCTCAGGGGTTTTCTGGAGAGTTTCTTAAATACTGCGTGGCTAATTAGAAAAGTGCTGGCAGCTGTGACTGCTCCACAGGATCCACAGGTGAATGGGCGGAGTCACAGCCAGTCTGCACAGAAACCCAAGGAAAGGCACATGTTAGAACCAAAGAAAGGTAATCAACCAAATCATAACATTACTTAAATCCTTACATAAACTGTTTAACAATAATTTAAAAAAAATTATACGGGACTTGTAAATGTTTTTCATTATTTTATTAAAAACCTGAAATTGAACTGTTGTAGTACATTGTATACAAACAATACACCAAGAAAATAATACCAAAAAAGAGCATGTTCTCACCTTAAGAAACACTTTTAGAAGTAATAAAATTGTAAAAAGGTCCCCTTGTACACTGCCTCAGTGTCACATAATCTGATGTTGCATGTTTATGTAGCATATATACATTTTATAGAATACATCAATCTGTTACAAGATTGAGCATTCGGTAGCGTCAAATGTAGGGGATGATAAAAAGGAAAGGAGGTCTTAACAAGGGAGGGACCACATTTTTCAAAAAGTATTGACTCAGTGTAGTTCAGAGTAAGCTTACTACTTAATGTCCCATGAAGAACCACTAAAGGCGCTCTAGCCAAGTGAAACAAGTATGTCAGCACAATGCTAAAACTCATTCCACTACCAAAACTCAGATCAGGCAGAGACCAGCTGTAGCAGTTTTTTTTCTTGTGTGTGCGTATATGTATGTATGTATGTATGTATGTATGTATGGATGGATGGAATGCATGCATGCATGTACACTGTATGTATGTATGTAGACCAAATGGATGAACACACTGGATGAAGCTCACTGCGTCCCCCAATAAAATCCCAGATTCCCATGCGCCAGTCAGACAGCCAACTGAGCCATCCGGCTGCCCTCAATATAACCAACAAACAACTATAAATTAATCATTATTTTAATGAATATTTTAGGTTGTGAATTTATCTCACTGAGTTGAGAAGCCTGTCTGTCAATTTGTGGATCGGGGTTCGTTGTGCTTTAGGACAAGATTCCTACTCCCACATTGGTGCCGATAGTCAGAAAACTAATCTGCAATTTACTTTGGATGAAAACCCTAATAAATAATTTGTTATTTCTCCAGGGAAAGCTTTTGAGATAACCTACATACGCCTGAAGTTCTACACCAGTCGACCCGAGAGCTTCGCCATTTACAAACGCACAGAGGAGGGTGGACCTTGGTTACCTTACCAATATTACAGCGCCTCTTGTAAGAAGACTTATGGGAAGGATGCCAAAGGTTTTATTCGCCCAGGAGAGGAGGAAAAGACCGCTTTGTGTACTGACGAGTTCAGCGATATTTCTCCCCTGACTGGAGGAAACGTGGCTTTCTCCACCTTGGAAGGTCGACCCAGCGCATACAACTTTGACCAAAGCCTGTTTTTGCAGGTGAGCATTTTTTTACTAATGTGTTTGACTTTGTTGAGAGCAAGTTTAAATCTAAGAAGTAGCAAGTTTAATTCTAAGAATAAAAGGAAAAAAAAAAAAAAATTTAAATAATCCTTTTCCCAAAAGAGATTGAACATTTCCTGTAAACTAAACATAAAAATTGCAAGCATTAGTTTTTAATGAATTTTATTTTAAGACTTAGATTTATCAGAGCGAGGATGATATCTGCCTTTCTTTGAAGAAGCAATATATTATTAAAAAAAGCATTTTAAAATCTCATGGGTAACAGCTACACTTTCTTTTTTTGCAATATCTGAAAGGGAGCAGCAAGTGCAGTTGGTGTTTTTTTTATTTTTATTTTTTCTGGTTTTGACATATCGACTGCTGTTGCAAAAAAATAAACATTTTAGAATTAATGTTCAGCAGGACCAGCAGGTTCTCTTTTTCATGTCTTTGTTTTCCTTTTTTGATTAGTGTTTGTTTCAAGGGTCCCTGGCCCCAATAATGCTGGGGATGTGCATGATTTTTTATATTTTTTTTTATGTTTTGGTTAGATTTTGAGATGCCATCCAAGAGCAAACCAAGCCTAAAGAAAGTTTGAGATGGTGTCTACATTTCTGCTAGAATCTAACTAAGACTGATATAATTCCCTTTTGAGAAGCATACATGTTTATTTATATGACCATTGATGTTTTAGCTCCATAAGAGCATTTTTGTGTATGCAGTTTTTCTGTCATAATCATAATTCCAGTTTATTATTTAATTAACAATTATCAATTATAACGCAAGTTTTATAGTTTTATTCCACAACACACATGGCCTTAAACCAGTTTTTATTCTGACTTTTTATGATGTTTTACAAGGATTATTTTAGACTTTAAAGACCCACACTGAGAAAAACCATGTGTTTGGTGTTTATAACATGTTCTAGTAGCATTTTTCTGATGATCGAGAACATATCTAAAGAATATAAGATCTAAAATTCCATTTCTAAAGATTTATCTGATGCATCGTAGACTACGTCTACGTTTTTCTGAGCTGGTGTCTGGCTCAAAACTTTACAACTGGGTAGCTCCAATATCACTCGCTATTTTTGTTACACAGTTAATGTTACGTTGGGGGTGTGAGGAGCCATAAGGTAGTGGGAGAAATTGTAAACAAAGGAACAATTGGAAATAGGGCAGGCTTAATTCATGCCAACAATCCCCACAACTCAGAGGTGAATTTCTAATAAACTACTGCTGCTCTGCAGAAACTATGTCCTAATATGTTTTTTTTTCTTCCCCAAAAATGGTTTAAGAGCCCACGGGAAACACTTTTACAATAGATCAAAAGATGATCGAAGTGGAACTTCAAAAAGGAAAGTACACTAGATGTGGTCTATTGAAGATTGAAAGTTCATGCCTGAAGAAGTAAAACAAATGAACCCACAAACAGGTGTTGCTAAAGATTGAAAACAAACAACCAAAAAATTGCTTTACATTTGTGTGTGTGTGTGTGTGCATTTATATTGGTCAATGAAGACATTTTTTGAATACTTAACCACCCGAGAAGAAGAAAGGGTTGTTTCCATATTCCAAGTAGAAACTTGTTTTACCTAAAACTGTCCTTTGAGTAGAGGCAAATCTGTATGAGTGCGCGTGTGATGGGAGATGAAGGTTCAAACTCTTGACAAGTGGAAGTTCATGACAGTAAGAATGAATAAAATGACTGCAATTTTATCAAAGCTACAGGTATCATAACCATAGTTATATGAGCATGCAAAATGAGGCTAAAAAACTATACAAAAAACAACATTCAAACAAACTTTTAAAACGTTGTTCTTAATGGCTAATATAGATAGTACCTTTCTATTTTTTTCCCCCATATTTTCAGTGTGAATCTTTATGACCTCAAATGCATCTTTTTGAAAACCAGAACAAAGAAGAGGATTCCCAAACATGAATGGGGGGGGGTCCAATGTAAGGGTTTTTCATTTAGCACTTAACTTGTTTTCGCCTTTTACTTACTCAATACAAGGACAAAAATAAACTGAATTGAATACTATATTTAAAATAAAATTTAAATACAACGCAAACTGAGAAACAATCACAGAAGACAATTATACGACACAGAAAACTAAAGCAAATACAATTCATTCATGGCAGCACAAAAAAACAGAAACTTTCTAGTTTTAAAATAAATATATTTCTGAGCTTTATTCCTGCATTTTAGCATGCTTTGTTATATCCTCAAAGCTACTATTACATCCCACAAACAGAAGGCATGCTCAGAGAGGGAAAGCCTGTTAACAGAGCCATATAACCTGCTGTAAAGTTTATTACTGCCTGTGATGCTCCAAGACATAAAACCCTTAACTTCACAGACTTTTAGACAAACAAATATCCGGTGGCAGTTCATGGATATGCATTTCTAAAAGCCTTTTCAAAGCAAGGGAAAAAAAGTCTTGTGTTAAGTTTAGCTCTGATTAACTTTGATGAAGCCTTGAGAGGACTGTGCTGAATTAATGGCAGTCTCTAGAGGGCCAGTCAGGAGAGGGGAGGGCCCAGTAAAGCATGCTTAAAGTGACTAAATAAAGCACTTAATGCAGCCACTCCTTTTCATTTGACAGAGCTAGAAACGATGCACACATGCATCAATCCATGCATGTTAAGTGTGCCTCTACTTAAATTGAAAAACTTTTCCAGACTTCCATGATTAATTACTGAGGATCTTTGATGTTTATCAGTAGTTTTTTTGCTGTTTGGCTAAATTACTGTGCACAGCAGTATTAGCACGTCCCTGTTTTTCTTGCAATTACTTGGAAAACACACAAAAATTGAACCTATAGGAATTTTACGGTGAACACATTTTAATATAATTTGAAAACTAATGAAACGAAAAGACACAGAATGATTGTTCTGCTGCTAGGAAGATATTAGAAATGTTCTTCAGTAGACATCATGTTTTCCCTCAAACAACGTCTATAAAAAATACTGCAACATTTCTTTAGTTGTTACAACTAATAGTTGTATCAGAGTTAGCAACTTTGAATATACATAGGTAAGGCTGGAAGTTAAAAGGTAATTTGTTAAACAAGCTAAAAAGAAAGGATAAGAAGAACTAAGAAAAATCTGGGAACAAGAAATACAGTATGTGGATCGACCAAATAACATATAAATCCAGGAACTATAGATAAAGGGAGTCAAATATTACGACTGGCCATTATATAATTATGATAGGATGTTTACTGATCAAAGATAGGACCAGACTAAAGATTATTTTTGGGAAGAATTTGTAGAATATCCTAAAAATTGTGGTAAATTTTTGGTAATTTGCCAGTTTTTTGTTTTATTGTTTTTTAATGTTTTATGTTTTATCACTCCGTGATCCAGGTGAATACACAATTCTGATTGGCTGCTGAGTGTGGATTAGAAAGTGATAATGGACAGAGAGAATGTACATGACCCAAATGTTCTCTATCACTCTGCTGCCTTCTTTGAAACAACCTTTTGCTTTGTTATCTGGACAAAACATGCAGTAAGAAGTGAACTTTCTCTCTGAACTGATGCTTTATTTACCCTATAGGGATGATCATCATATGTATCCATTCCCTTTGCAGCTGCAGTCGAGGTTTGTGCTGGCTCAGCCATCATGACACATGAAAATAGTCAAATATTCCACTTTTTGTCAATTTAAACCCAAAAAATTAGAAAAATAAAGTACAAAAAATTGATTGATTATATATATAAAAAAAGAAAGCCCCTCTCACCCTTCCGCGGGTGGTTTCTCACCCAAGCTCGGGCAGCGGCCTGGGAGCTTGAGGGTCCTGAAGTATCTTAGCTGTTCCTAGAACTGTGCTTTTCTGGACTGAGAGGTCTGAGGTCTGTCCAGGTATCTGTTGTAGCCACTCCTCCAGCTTGGGGGTTACTGCCCCGAATGCTCCATTTACCACCACTGTCACCTTCACTGACAGTATATATATATGTATACTTTTTTATGACCATTGTGTAAGCAGGATAATGGTTTTTGAAGTGTCCACCTTGTGTGTCGACACCTTGTCAGCTATTATCCCTTACACATAATATTTGTAAAATGTCCTCACAATTTATATACTATTTATTTTTTAAAAGAAATGAAGATAGAATTTTTTTAATTTATAAACTTTTGTGATTTAACAAGTTTCCTTTTTCTTGAAAGCTCACAGCTGCGAATAACCCAGATGGTTTTATGTAATTTATCTGATTTGAATGATTCTTCTCATTGTTCTGTCTTAACAAGGAAAAGGGACACTTTTCCCAAGATGACCTGAGCTAGATTCAGTAACACAATAGAGCTGGTGGCAGAAAAAAGAAGCGACAACAATAAATGACCCTAGCATGAGTGATATGATAAGAAAACCTTTTTTAGAAACCTTACCTCTGTCAGAATCCAATTCAGGAGGAATGTGGACAACATATCAACCTCCCATGGGCAATTTTGTTGCTTTCCAATGTTCCTTACTGCATGCTGCTATTTTTGTTCTTCATCTCCACAATAATATCAGCAATAAAATCTTAAGGAGGAACTTCAGAAGGAGAATTAGGTCACGCTGATGATATTTAATCCCTTATCAAAGCATGAGCTACAATAGTTTTGCTGATTGACCAAATTACCACAGGTTGGATTAAAAATATATCAACCAAAACTCGACTGGCATCTCTGCGACAAAACCTGTCCTCCTCCACATCATTAAATAAGACAGGAAACTTGGGAATTTTGAATAGCATGAGGTGTAACCTAGCATGACCATGATCTATCTAAATCTTAGTGAAGGAAGCTTCTAGACACAGAAAGAGGTTTTGTATATTTCCCTTTATCTACATCTAATTTTTACAGTTCTGATAGTTTGAGTCACCTGCAAAATTGAAAACACTTAAGGTGCTTTCATATAATCCATAGTCCAGGCCACAAGTTGTTACTCTGGGCAGTCTGCTTTGTTTTTGCAAGTTTGGAAGTTCTAGGTAATGTAAAAATGTGGGTTTTGATGTGATGTGGGAGCCTTGTGCTAAAGTGAGAATGAAGACATGTAACCAAAAGACCAAAGATAGGAAGTAAAACAAGCTCCATGCATTCAAAAAACCCTTAAACATCTAAAATAGTACAGTATGAATAAAGAAAATTGAAAATAAAAATGCCTTGCAAACAAAAGAGGACGGACAAAGAGGTGCAGAAAACTGCACACTACTTTGCTTCCAATGTGTCATGTCCAATAAAAGGCAATAATTAAAACAAATGCAGGTCCAATTTGAAAAAAAAGTTAAAAAAACAAAAAATACTGTCCTCTAAGTATACAAGCCCAACTGAGATTTTAGACCTGCATCTTTCTAAAATCAAATTAATCAAGACTTACGTGAGAAAAAATAAAAATCCATATGGCCTTCCTTTTGAAATGTTTCTTTGCAACAGGTTTCCCAAAATCTTTTTGATCAGACCTTATTTTGGGAAACACTGTCCC
This sequence comes from Oryzias latipes, assembly GCF_053564925.1. Lineage (NCBI taxonomy): Eukaryota > Metazoa > Chordata > Actinopteri > Beloniformes > Adrianichthyidae > Oryzias > Oryzias latipes. Next base: position 25,975,140 of record NC_136248.1, on the reverse strand, counting down.
AAACAACAAGCTGAATGGGTAGTGTTATCCCAGCGGCTTGGTCCACAGTCAAAACTGTAATGTGAAACAAAACCATTTAAACATTGAACGTTTCAGCCAGTCTTTTAAATGTGTCCTCAAGCACTATCAATGCATGAAGACAGACGTGCTAGCCCGGCACCAAGAAAGATGATCTCTGTGACACAGTCTACCTAAATGACTAGGTTTTAAGAAATTGCAAGACAAAGAGGTGATGGAGCTCAGAAAGGTACTCCACCCTCTGTTCCACCTCAGCACACATTTCTTTCTTATGCCAGATGCCGCTTCCTGATAAAATGCTCCCTTTTCTCAAACCACGGCTCTCTGGATGGGCGACGCTTCTGCGGTCCCCTGCAGAGTCAAAAGAATCAGCTTTTCTTGCAAGTGAATCCAATTTAAACTTGGAAAAGATGAAGGGTAGACAGCAGGGGTGAAGCGCCATCAGCTCTCAAGCGAATGCTAAACTGCACAGAGCAGCAGGATTAGCAAGGACATTTTCTGCTCATCTCCGCCGTGTGAGGTTTCCGAGTGAAAATAAGAATTAAATGTACTATTGGATTAACTTTAGTGCTGTTATGGCTTTGGCACATTGTGTGGCAGGCTACTGTCAGTAAGACGACAAACACCCTCACGAAAGAGGAGGAACTGGATTTGGCTTGTGAGATTCTTCTTCTTTTGCTCCGCTGGGACAACAATGAAAGGAAAGTGAATGAAAAAAAAACACAGTATGTGGCTTATCACGAGCTTCTTAACCCTCAGTTTTAAAAGACCTCCTTGGATTTCAGCACAAGAATCATCTCCCTAACCCATTATATCCTGCCTCATCTTATTTTCTTTCCAGCCTCGGTGTATATTACTTGCCATAGCTCCTAGCCTGGTGCACACTTTTACTTGAAAGAAGTTAAGTTTTACACAGACACAGAGCTGCAGCCTGGTTTTAATGTTAAGAGATTAATAAACTGTCCTTTCTTGATTAATCCCCCCTCACACTAGCAATCTTGAACTGTTCTGTATTTTGCTTTTTTGTGTTTTTATATATGTAAGTCTGGACTCTGGAAATTTGGGAACACAGCATACTATAGTGGAAGCATGTCGGACAGAGGACTGAGTCTCCGTTCGCTGCATCGACTCAAAGAAAATGTTGTCTCTCCTCAAAAAGATCATTTGATTAAAACTCGAGGTACATGGGAGGAATAGGAAAATATGTAGTTAAAAAGTCAACGTTAAAGTCCTAGAAGGAAAAGATGGGATCAGGGAGTTTGTAATTTTTCTAATTGCTAGATGTCATGGATATTAAGAGGTGTTCATTTTTAATCAAGTGGGATTTAATCGAATTTATCTGGAAAACCCAATATGGGTGACAATAATTGCATGCAAAGGGCTGCTAGAAGTAATTGAGGAAGAAAACTTGATCAGGTCATTCAGACAGAACAGTGTGCTGACAGTTTACGACAAAAAGCCTTTTTATTTAAGATATTCATAGACATTTCCAGAAATGCGTGCTCCCTGTCCTCTTTAACGAAAATTTAAAGCTGTACTACAAATCTACTCATTTCCAGGACTGTTCCTGGAATAATAAGTAATTTATTTTTTCCCTGAGTCATGTCTTAAGAGATGTGTTGCTCTTCTGCAGGATGCTGGATCTGCATTTTTTTGGTTGCTCTGGCTCAGTAGTCACACATTTTTGTTATGAGGCTAATAGCTAACGTAGAACTTGATTAAAAAAACAGAGTATGGGGCTCAAAAGGGAATTCTATAAGGGCTGATAAGTTACAAATACAATAACAACAAAAGTAAAAGGAAAACAAACCTAAGAAAAAGCAGGAAAGTGCATGGTAAACAACCACGGACGGCAGTCTGACCAATAACAGGGAACAGGTATGAACAATTGACAAAAAGAAATAAAAAACAGGCTTAATAGGATTAGAGATTTTGAATATAGGTAAAGCAATTTTCAGCTCAGACTGAAACATCGTGAGTTCAAATCCAGGCTGAGTAATACCAAAGACTCTTAAAAATGGGATCAAATGCCCCCTTACTTGACACTCAGCATTAAGGGGTTGGATTGGATTGGGGTTTTGGGGGGGTTAAACCACCAAATGGTTCCCAAGCGCACCTGTGTCTGCAGCTCACGGCTCCCCCAGGGGATGGGTCAAATGCAGAGAACAAATATCACACTCCTAGGTGAGACAGATAATGGGACTTTAACTTTTGTGTGATGTAAACTTATCATGACCAGTTTGGATTTGGAAATGATTTATTTTCAATCAATCAAAGCAAAAATAGTCTAAAATCAGAACTCTGCGGAACAAAAATAATTCAAACATAGGATAATTATAAAATTGATTAAAAAAATATGCATACGTTCGCATACACTTGTAAATAATTCAAGTATTACTCTTAATCATAAATAAAATGTTAGCTTTTTAGCATATAGCAAATGACATAATGAAACCAATAAATATTTAGATTGTCAAGAGGAAAGCTTTCTTGAAAGGGAGTGGGAGAAAGCAAATTTATATAATCCCAACGTATGGGTGATCCTGTCATATGGTGTCCTTTCAGCACCCTTAGTCATTAGTAAGGTGTGAGTACTTGCATGGTCCTTACTGACCATGCATGCACGCAGGACGCTTGTACTATTCCCACACACTAATTTCCTTCTTTCCAACAGTGAGGCTGCATGTAAGAAGCACCCAAGGAGTGTGCACTTATCACTTGAATTCCACCAACAGGCTCCTTGGGCAGCGCATAGGATTTGGGAGGGTAAAAAAAAGGAAAAATCCATACGACATGCCTGCGTCTCACCTTAAGTGCTATATAAGTGTTTGCTATGACAAGTCGCCCCGATAACCTTGATTTTAGGAGCAGGCCACCTGCGTGCCCCTGTACTTTTTTGGTTACTAATGTATATTAAAGCAGAGTAAGTTCCTGCACAGACAATGGACCTCTGGGCAGCATGGAAGTGTTAATCACCCTGAGACCGCAGTACAAATGCTGTCTGCTGTACTTCAATATACTTTTGACAAGATCCACTGTTTGATTATGAAGCTGTGAGGGATCAATATAAGCTAAGAATACATGGATCAGGTAGCAAATCTCCCAACAGAGCAGGCAAACACCCTCTCTCCATTCTTCAATCCACCTCGCTCCCACTCTGCTTTACGTTTAAACAACAAGATGAAAGCAGCTGTAATAGACTGATCTCTTCTTCCATTAAAATATAAGACGGATCAATTGCACCATTTTCTTTCATTACATCTCTCATTCCTCCTCTATTTTACGGGTGATGGCACAGATGGGTGTTGTGAGCGGAGACAAAATCAAATCAGCCACCGTCTTTGATGCAAAGTCTGAGCTGGTGGAATGCAAAGGAGATCTGTCTCTCTCTCTCTCAGTGAATCTCCAAAATGCAGATGGAGATGCTTAGTGATGAGATGCAGAGGCTTAGGCTCCCTTAATGGTTGACATAGTGGTTCTCTTATGGGCGGCTAATACTGGCAGGTAGCACAGTTAAGGCAAAATATGAAAAGAAATGATGACTGGAGGATATTCGCCCATCGGTTTATTTTTTTGTTTTGTTTTTTTCTAGAGAAATTAAAGAGAGACACTTCATTTTCAAATTGATCATCTTTCTAAAACAATGCATCACATTGTTTGTGTTGTTTTATAAAATTGCTTCTTTACATCAAAAATCAGTATGTAAACTTCATAAATTAAGAACTTTTTTTGTTTTTTTCAAATAATTTCACTAATTCTTATTTTCGGATAATATGAATATTTTTATGCCTATTTCATGTATCAGGGCGTAACGATTAATCTCTTCAGTCCATGAATTAATTCAGTTTCCTATGATTGAACTTGTTCAATTTGTCTCAGGCAAGTTGTGATCTATGACAATTTTAAAATATTTTCAAAACGAAATACATTGATTATATTGATCTTGGAAAATACCATTTAGATTGAGGCATGAAGGGTTAATTTTACTATATGTAAAAAAAAAAAAATTAAAGAGTACCATCAAATGTGATGGCAGCAAATACGGTCAATTACAATGTGTGGAAACACTGAATTTGTCATAGACATGTGACTATGATGTCCTCTTTGGTTAATTTAATATTGAAAAACTATAGTGGGCTGACCCACTTTACTCTAAATGCCCTGTTCTTTTACAAAAACACCTAATGCATTTCCCCCTGTTTATTAAAAAAGTCCAATTTTGAAGCCAAGATTCTTTTCAGTCTATTCATCTGACATTGTACTGTGGTTTATGTGTTGCTTACCCCAAGAAAAAAACAAAACATGTATAATATTTATAAATGTAATTTTCTTTTACAACACGTATTTGAAATAATTCAAAGTATTTAAATCAAAAATGAAAATTTGCTGCACGGTGGCGCAGTGGTTAGCGCTCTTGCCTCACAGCAAGAAGGCCTCCGATTCAAGTCCCGGCTGGGGATGTGAAAAACTACATCGGCCTTTCTGTGTGGAGTTTGCATGTTCCACCCGTGCATGCGTGGGTTCTCTCCGGGGTCTCCGGCTTTCTCCCACCGTCCAAAAACATGCTTCATAGGTTAATTGGCAACTCTAAATTGTCCCTAGGTGTGAGTGTGAGAGTGAATTGGTGTGTGTTTGTGGACATTCTACCCTGCGACAGACTGGCGACCTGTCCAGGTTGTCCCCTGCCTTCGCCCACAAGTGGCCGGGATAGGCTCCGGCAGCCCCGTGACCCCGAAAGGGAAAAAGCGGTTAAGTAAAAAAAAAAATGAATGAATGAATGAAAATATGAGTAAATATTGACTGGTAATGTTCAAGATTAATTTTTTATATTAAAAATTAAATTCTGAAAAATACTCATTAGGTATTTTAGATATAAAATAAAGAAATTATGTAAAAACAAATAAAAAGGATCTGATTGAAAAAGCAAATCATGTAAAACATTTGAATGTCTTGGTGGTGATTTTCCTAATTTAAAGTTTTTCAAACAAAAGGCTGTTAAAAAACAGTCAAATCAATTCTAAAGGCCGTCACACTATTCCCGTGTTCTGTGTTGAATTACCTCCTTGAAAGTGTTTCCGTCTGCCTTCAACTGTCTGAACTCATGGCTCTCCTGTTTGCTGTCAATCACCCAGGTGCAGAAACCACAAGCTCTCCCTTTGAACAGCAGAGAAAAGCTCCCTGTTTAATCAAGCTTTGCTTTGTTGAAGCAAATTACAAAAAAATTATCAACTTTTCAACAATTTGAAGTTCAAAATATTTTTTCTTCCTGTGCACTTTTTAAACATTCACCAGAAAAAGTGAATCTTTTTATTACACTTCTATTTTTTCTTTAAAGTACCATGAACAGCAGCAGAAATCAAAGTGAAATATTTTCTTATAAACGTCTGTTCAATCCTTTTAATACTTTCTGCTCTATATTCTGTATAGAACCGTATTGCATTCAATTAAAAAAGAAAAAGTCTTTCTAATTTTTCCGTGTGTTTAAAAAAAGATGGATTTTTTTTTCGTTTATTTTTTTACCACGTTTTTCGTTCTAATTGAACAAATAACTACAAACAGACTGGGCACTGACCTCAACTGCTCATGAAAACTATAAGATGAGCTAAAATTAACAGTGGAATATCGACAATTTGTCCGTGTTATCTGTGTCCATTTTAATTATGTACTGCTTTGTTCTTCCTATACTTTTTACAGAGTTAATAGTTGGGAATGCCTCAAATATTGTAGGGATAGTTTGTTTTGTCTGTGAATCAATCCCAAGGATGATGTTGGGCACAAAGCAGCGAAGTTCCATGGCTGACCAGGACACTTACATTATGGGTGTGGTCACGCAGTATTTCTTTTTGATATATATTTGTAATAATTTTTTATTATCTGTTGCTTTATATAAAATTTTATTTATTTTTCGCTGTAATTTTTTTTTTTGTTTTATGATAAAATGTCTTTTTCGATTTTTTTAAAATATTTTTTTTCCGTTTTTCGGTATAATTTGTTTTCGTTTTTTGCTTTAATCCTTTTTAGGACTACAGTTATAGTTCTAAAGCGAGGGCATAAGGACGTATCTACAACTTCTATTACTCGAAGATGCTGATTCACTCTAAGAAAAAAAGGGTAGTAATATAAGGAATTTCTGTGAAGTTTATTTTAACAATAATGAGTAATTGTGATGTTTTGACATTTATGGTTGGTGAGTTACTGAGAAACGGCTTTTGTTAGTCTGGTGTGTTTTTGTGAACTTTATTGACGGCCCCTGGATGCCTCTGCAGCTTAAAAGAATACCTCAAAGCACAGAAGAAGTGGATCCTATTTTATCGAAAAATTGACTGTAACTCGTTTTCTGCATCACCACAAAGCAAAATAAACAGTTCATACTGGTCAATATTTAATACTTCCCCAGTGCTTTGCTCTGTAATTTTTGTGGATGAAGTAAGTAGGAAGAACAAATCAGACTGGAGATATCGTGACAAGCACATAAAAATAAAAATAGAATGGATGTGTCTGACACATCGTGGCTTTTCAACTTTTAATAGCAGGTCATCTTATAGTTTTCATGAGCAAATTGAATTAGTGTCCAGCCTGTTTGTGCTTCTTTGCTTTTGTAAAACAGATAACACAGAAAAAGGTGAGAATGAATTACACCTGGGGTGTTTTTTCTTATACAAGTACAAATTAGAATTGAGATCACAGTTTCATTTTTCATTTTTCTTTTTTAATTAAATGCAACTTAGTTCCATGGTTCTGTGCAAAGTAAAGCATTTTCTTGGAACACAATTCCTGCAATTGAAATATTACTATCTAAATGTTCCTAATGTCATTATTTGGTAATGTGGTCTGCTTGTGCCAGCAGGCATTTGGTTTACTTTCAACTTTGTTTCAACTCAGAGTGCTTCAAGGACATCAGTTCATCCAGCTTATGTGTTTCATGAGTCACATCTGACTTTCTCTGGAAGTCTGCATACTTGAAATTCAGCTAAAACATTTATCCTAATTGAAACCAGGACCAGATGCATTGTTTTCTCTCTTTTGTTTTTTTATAGAGGATTTTCTGAGAAACTTACTGAAAAGTTTTAAAAGAGAAATCAAAATTATCAGAAATGAACGGACGATGCAGAGGTCTTTGTTATCTTTTCAACAATTTTTCATTTCTGATTACCTCTCCTCATCATCTTTAGTTTTCTTTTTTTCTGTTATATCTTGTCAAATGTTCTGTAATGTGTGTTTTTTTGTTTGCTTGTTTTTTTTTTTATTGTCTTTTCTAGCTGGAGGTGGTTTTTGTTCTTTTCCACTTTCTTTATTTGTTTAGTTTGGAATCACTCTTCCTGAAGAATTTGCACACTGCAGAAATGGCTTCCTTTTCCTGTTACCATACAGTATATTCAACTTAAAAATCACTGTAATGGTTGAACTTTTGATATTCTAATTTTAAAAATGTATAAAAAGTTAAATTGAGAGGACATGGACTTGGTCTTGTTTACATCTTAGCTATACTCTGCACCACCATTTTCTTTTGATTAAATGATCAGAGATTGAGGATTATGATACCTTAAAACAGCCACACACAAAAACGAACCAATTTTCTCCCATAATAATAAACAGATTTTTAAAAAGCACAGTAGCTGAACCCCAAACCAACTGCACTGAACCTACAGAGAGAGTCAACAATTACCAAGCAGCTGCCTGCAGGTAATGAGCCCAGGAAAAAGAGACATCCCTCCATTCAAACAACACATCTGTAACTGGATGGACGCCCCCCTCCGATTTAGCAGCGATAGGAGCATATTATATCTGAAAATACCTTGATCTTTTTCCTGGTACCAATACTAGGTGGTTGTGGCCATTCTGCGGAACAACATGACGGTAATTGGAAAAGTAAACCTGTTGATCTTCATGTTGGAGAATTTGATCTCCAGGCTGAGCAGGTATTAACATTTAAATGCAAATATTACATTTCATCCCTTTTACTGATTATTTGCAGAGTAAAACTTGGTTGTTTTGATCAGTGATCGTCTGCATTTGAAGGCAACGCCTACACCTGCCAGCAAACAGCCTCTCCTCCACTGCAGAGTCCTGCGTCTCCTGTGTGGCTCGTTATCACTTCCAGCAGACTGTTTAGTTTCATACGGGAAGTGTCTGGGCAAACGCAAATATTAAAAGTATGTGGACAGTGCTGCTCATTATCTCTCCCTCCCAAAAAGATCTTAATAATGAGGAGAAAAACTTAAAGAATTAAAGCATGCTTTATGGATTTTTTTCCTATTTCAGTTTATATGATCTTATGTTTTCATTTGAATTTCAGAAAAAGAGTTATTAAAGTTGCTTTACCCAACTGTCAGGAATATCATATGTAAAGCAGGTTTTCCCCCTTGCTGGTATTTAATGTTTGTTTTTTGTTATTGGCATAATATTATCAGTTTTTCAAGCTGTAGAATGTTTGACATTGTACACAATGAATCACATAATCCCTCACTTATATAGGTAGAGTGAAAGAAACCAACAATGGTGTTTGTTTAGATCCAGATGTGCAAGAGAGATCCAATTGTACAAAGTCTTGTTTTTTTTCAGAAGCGTTTTTTGATTTGCAGGTTTTTCTTAAGTCTTAATTTTTTTTTTTTTTTGATTTTTTGTCAAGAATAAATTCCTTATTCTAGATCCTAGCTCTTAATGAGGAAACAAATGTTCTACTGTGCTGATTTTGAAAAAGCTCAGAAAGGTGTGAAGCAAAAAGAAGTTATAACGACTTAAAACCTAGTCATAAATAACTTGAATATTTAAAAACCACGTTTTGCATTTCTTCAAGGATCAAATAGTTTACAATGCTGCACAATCATCCAAATCTGGATCTGAAGAGCTGAGATTTTAAAGTCTCTTTTCAAATTACATCAGGTTTTGTTGAAAAGCGACTCATCTTTGATCAATCAGTCTCCGGAGTAACATCTAACATCCTGATAAAGGCCTAAAACATATCATTATTTGGAACATTGTATCTCATTTTACTCTATTTGTTTCTTTCAAAACACGAGAAACATAAGAATCACCAAACCTTTTGACTTCATTCCCTCATAGATGCAATTATTAGCAAAGTGTGAACAACAACACATCACATTTGCTGTGACAGCAGTCTGCGACTTTGTTTTGCATTGAAAGGAGCATATATGAGGAAACTTGACTAGTTAATTAGCAGTAAACTCCCTCAAGACCATATGACAATTTTTCTTAAATTATCCAAAGCAAGAGTCTCTTGGTGATGAAGTGGAAAGGGTAATGGTGGATAAAATAAGAGTCCGGAAGATTTTATTGATCGCCACCCACTCATACAAAGAATATAATGCTTTCACATTAACACCTGTTTAGTCAAGTACTCCATGGGATAATTTCACTTTTCTTTTCATGAATTGAATTTTAGGCAACTTAAATTCAACCTACGTCCTAATAAAAAAATGTCATTAGTGTTTTGTTCCAGGTGACGTTATGATACAGAGCTTTTTAATTAAGATTTCCAAAAATGTGTTAAATGAAACAAAGCATCTGTTTTTTTAATCTATGTAAACTGCTTCTCAGACTGAAGGATAATGTAGAGCACTTTGTGTTTTACTCTGAATGTAAAGCACGTTATGGATGAAAATTCAATATTCTCTTCAAGTTGTCTTTTTAAAAAACAATTCTTCCCAAATGTTTGTTTTAATAATTGGTTTTATTTGGACCCTTTTTGATGCTGATTATTCTTTAAATCAAAACTACAACACTGTGGCAGCAATTTTTCTTAAATAAATCCAATTTTGTCTATTTCTACCTAATTAACAGAGTATTGCTATACCACACAAACAGAATTAAAATGTATGCTTTCAGTTTACATTCACTGAAATTGTCAAAATGGGGTATTGGTTGCAAAAAGTTGGGGATTTGTGAATTATGCACCTCAGCATCTATGGTTTCCTTTTTCCACATGTTTTTTGCACAGGAGACACCTCATCTTAGGACAACGGTAGACTTCACTGAGCTCCTAATAACGTTTTTTTTTTCTTCTCTTTCTCTTAAACGTGTTTTTAAAAGCAATTTGCATGCTATAGGTCCATTATTTTACACATCTGTGGCCATACAGGAGATTGGAAGACCTGGATTCAATTATTTAGATGTGTGAGTGAATACTTTTGGCAAAAAAAAAAGCCAAAGCTGCTTTGACAGATTGTGTTTTGCACTTTTATTAACGGTGACCAAACCTACACTCTTTGAGATCGTCAACAGCCCGTGACTCATTCCCAGTTCTCTCTGTCCCATATCAGGCTGCCATTTTCTGTGCATATGGCTCACAAGGAGCTATGCATATTTTATTAAGCTTAATACAGGAATTGCGTCTTGGCTGTTTTATTAGCATTTTAATTCCATTGCATACTTGGTGCTCGCACATCGGCCTGATTCAGAGACTCCACATCATAATTTTGTTGATTTTAAAATGAATTTCTCAAGTCAAAGTAAAAAAAAAGCAACTGATCGCAATGCATTCTAATGCATTGTCTTAAAACGGACTTTCAATACAACTTTATTTAGAAAAAACAAAGCTCACCTCTTAGTATGCAATTTAGATGTTTTCTTAAAAGTCCAGTTAACTTCAAAGCTAGCTCCATTGTCAAGTTTGTAAAAGATTAAAGCTGCTGTCTGAATTCAAATTTAATTTGTTCAGTCATCCGTTAAAACGGTTTGTCTGTTGCTGCTGCCACCAGTCCGTCCCGTCTCTCGTAGCCTCCTTTTGGCTCCAGAAAGCCGTGTGGCAAATTGGAGCTCAAACATTGAATGACAATGAGTGGAAGAGGGGTGAGGCGGGGGGAGTGGGGTGTACATATTAAGGGCACAGTGAAGTTAAGCAATTAAATTAAAAAGTTATTAACTTTAGAACGGGAGCCGCTGCTCTCTTTCTGCCACTGCTCGCAGCGCTCCGAGTTGAAGGGAACAGTAGAACATAAAGGGGTTGGGGGAAAGATTTTCTAGGTGATGGTGAAGGTTAGAACCTCAGAGATGTCCTCTGCAACTGTTTGTGAGTAAAAAAAAAAAAGGCATTGTGATGTGTGGCTTGAAGCAGTTTCCTGTGAACCTGCTCACTTTGGACAGTCAACCCCGCCTGCAGCACAGGATGGGCTTCCTGCCACTCTCATTCCTAACTCAGCATCGCTGCAGAGCCATGAGCCAAAATGCAAACGTGCAAAAATCAAAGCTAATTAAGCTTTTGCTGTAGTTTGCACTAGTAATAAGTAATAAGCAGACTAATGATTAACCCTAAAGTGATTTCTTTTAAGGCGTTTTTGTGATATTTGGAATTCTTACATAGAATGGCAGTGTTTTGTCAAGCATTACTAAAGCCTCTTATATGATACCAAACTCAGCTTGAAATTAAACACTACTTGTTTTTATTGTGTGGGAGAATTAGGAATATATTGGCAGCTTTAATTGTCTTTGCTGAGCCGGGGGTCTGAATTAAAAGCAGTAATGGCCTCTCATTAGTTAGAGCATGAATCTCATGCATTTTACCATCACCAGTGCAGCTAAAATAATCAGTTTTATGCAAATTAAAAAAAAAAAAAGAAGGTGCGAGCAGAGCAGTTTGTGGCAAAAATGGTTCAAAGTGTTTTTCACAGAGTGATTCAGCATTAAGGTAAAAACAAGAAAGTTTCTTGTTGCTGATGAAGTGATATAAAAAAAAAATAATTGGCAAAGCCTGAACACAATATTAAAATTATAGTATAATTACAAACCTTTAAAGAAGAAAAATTACAATTTTTTCAGTTTTTTTTCTTCAAAAAATAAAAGCATTTTAGAAAAAATAAAATTATTGATGCTTATGGAGCCAAATTAAGCCTAAATAACACTTGTAGCTCTTTGACCATTTTAACAAGAGTCCAGGGTTACAGGGTTAAAAAACAGAAAAAAAGAAAACTCCAACATGCAAAAAATTAAATCAAAATCATCAAAATTAAAGAATAAATTTAGAAATCGAATTAAGGGTAAAGCTTGATTAAAAAGGTTCACTTTAAAACTACGCTAAAAGTCCATGCAAGAAACCTGTTGTGTTTGCTCAACCCCCCTGGAAACAGAAGCTGAAGTAGACACTGAAGTAACAACGAATATAATAAAAAATGTTAAAACATGGGATTGATCAAATTAAAAACTACTTGTCACACATGCAAAATAACCCAAATTGGCTGAATATCGGAATGAAGGTCATACCAAAAACAAATCTGAAGCTTTTGCATTTATTTCCATCTTTCCCCTGTGTTTTGTTTTCTAAGATGACCAAAATGACAGTGTTGCCTAGCAGGCTAGGGATAAACAACATTTAAAATAGGAAAAATTGAGTGCATACCATTATGTCTGCTTTGTCTAACTTTTTAAAACAACTAATATCAAATACAACTATTTGTTTGCATTTTTCTTTTTTTATTTCTGGAGTGTGTACCTGTGAAGATAGTCTACCAATTTAACTATTTCCTTCTCTTATTCCGCCAAGACTATTAATTAAATTAAATGTGTTGCTTTAGGAAGGAAATAAAAGAGACAAAAGAGTGAAAGTATGTAATTTACATCATTGAAGCTCTAATCAGCTGGACGATTACATTTGAAACCTCTTTATTTGACCCATTCCTGCTCACCTTTAGATTAACAATTAGTCCCCTTCCATCCTCTTCCAACACCATTTGACAGTCATTACCTAAATGAAGAAGCCTCTTTTTAGAGCGCTAGTTACCTTCAATCTAATGCTTTAATAGTGCCCTATTATATAAACAGCCTAATTTTCATAATTGACCAGTGAAGTGGTCCTAATTATCCAACGTCAAACACAAAATAGAAGGCAAACAAGAAAGTTAATAGAAAGCCAAATTATAAATCTTTTCAAAACGGGCTAAAAAACAAGACACCAAATGATAATTACGACAGGTTGCTAGGAAACAGTGATAGTAAAAAAAAAAAAAAGAGCTAGGAGGTTACATGATCCATGAAAGCCACAAGCATCTGTTTCACCAATTATTTGGGGTAAGGTTTTCAGATGCTTCAAATAAAAAAAGAAAATGTGTGTAAACAGTTCTGAGTAGCATCTCTGGTAGAACAAAGAGCTGGTGTGAGCCCACTCATGTGCAGCTTCTACACGTCTGCCGGTGAAAGGTGAAGGTCCTGATCGTTCGTGTGGCTTGTGGAAAGGATGGAGTTTTTCAGAAAAGCCTGGGTGTTTCAAGGACAAACTTACAGTAGTAGGAGGGTCGTGCAGATACTTATCAAACTATAACATTCAGCTTACGAACTGCGCAAGTCAGGTTTGTTTTTAAGCCGTGTCCGTCTTTCAGTCCGCACTCCAAACAAACACCTGTTTGATTTTTGACTGCATTTCATGCACAATTCCACATAGTTTGAACATTTATTAATAACGCTTCTTATCTCCGTAACAGTCTGATATCATTATTGATACTATATTTATTTATGTCTGAATGTAAACGGCTGGCCCGGGACCAGAGAGCCTAATTTCGTTTTATCATGATAAAATGACAATAAAGTTTCCTGATTCCTGATTATTTTAAAGAACCTTTTCAAAAATCTCATTTGAACAAAAAACGGGTACAAACATTAAAACAATAAAAATTAAATAGGTTAGTTAGATCATGTTAAGTCTTTAAAAAAAAAAGGTAATGCATATTTTTTAGAAATGCTTTTAGTTGAGTAGGAGGCTTATTGTTAAATATTCATGATAACGTCTTTGTTTTTTACTGTAAAGCATTTTTGATTTCATCTGTGGCATGTGCAGCAGACATCAAGCTACTAACTTGATGACTTACAATAAAAAAGACAAATTGTACTTCTTTACTTTGAATCGGTAGCATCCGAAAACGTACTAATGAAAAAGATGGAAATAAATCTGTGTGTTTGAAGAGCCCAACTCAGGAGACAGAAGTAAAACTTGCCAAACTTAAACATGTTAAAAAATTGAACTATATGTGTCTGAACAAAAAAACAAACAAAAAAACAATCATAACCTAATGTGAGAGTCCAAAGCCCCTAAAGTTACATATAACTGAAAACCATGTACCGTATTTTCCGGACTATAAGTCGCCCTTTTTTTCATAGTTTGGCAAGGGGTGCGACTAATACTCCGCAGCGACTTATATTAGAAATAAATTGAAATAAATACATTGTTAACCCTCCTGTTATGTTCATTTGTGAGGAACAGAGATGATGTTCCTGGGTCAATTTGATGTATGAGGTATGTTAAGTGTTAAGAGTATGTTAAGTGACTCAGAGAATCAGCAAACTTTTTTTTACAGTAAGATCTTGAAGGCTAACAACATAATATTCTATTTTCCAATGATTTCATAGATTCAGAAATGCAATAAAAATAACAACTGTTTCTACAAATACAGGATGAAAACAGAGTATTAGTTGGACAATGATGCTTCATGAAAGGAATAAATAAATAAGTATGAGAAAGAATTACTGTGAAATTATGAGATAAACAGTCTGCTATGATTGTGTAATATGAGGTTGTGAAAGTTATTAGTTCTTGGTCCCAGATTTTGTCAAATAAATTTCCCGTCAAAATGCGACTTATAGCCCAGTGCGACTTATCTGTGTTTTTTTCTACTTTATAATGCATTTTTGGGCTGGTGCGACTTATACTCCGGAGCGACTTATAGTCCGGAAAATACGGTATTTAGTTGTGGTTTCTTGTTAGTTCCAGGTGCGCACCAGTTAGTTCCTAGTGTGTACCATAAAAACCAGCACCAATTTTTTATTTTTATTTTTTTTACTTTTATCTCCCTAAGATAGGGCGATAGAAGTAACATGTGCAGCTTCTACACATCCGCCGGTGAAAGGTGAAGGTCCTGATCGTTCACGTGGCTTGTGGAAAGGTTTTTCAGAAAAGCCTTTTCTTCTTAAGAAAGAAAAGGTGAAAAGAAGACAGAGAGTGGAAAACCGAAAAGCATGGTCCTGAAAATCCTGAGGACTCATTTATTCAGATGATATGATGACTGAGAGGAAGGATCAAACTCAGCAAACACAATACAACTGAAAACAGTCTTAGCTTGCATTATTTAAGAGAAGAAAACCAGGAGCACTAAACTTAAAAAATGCGATGCGACTAATTTTCGAGGTACATTTTTCTTTAAAGTACATATTTTGGTCAATTCTTTCTTCGAAATCACCTGAATGTTTTCTTGAGCAAATCCCTGTGTGCTTTAGGTAATTTGATGAGATTTAGAGACAAAGATGTTGCGTAATTTCTGAGAAAAGGGTCAATGAATGAATTCAAAGTATTTTTTTAGTCTGAAGCCCATCCGCTCTAGTCTTCCTCCTGACACACTTCAAAGACATCTCTAGGGAGGTCTTCACAACACACAGCTTTTTTTTGGAGTCCCAAACCAGGAAGAAGCAAAAAGATGCTCTGCAGCATTATTTTTTTATGTCATTTGTTTTCTCTTAACCTGGCCTCACTTTTATCTCCTACTCTACCATTGTACTTCCTGTTTTGGCTTTCTCTGTGCGTTTTGCTGTCTCTCTTCTCCCACTGATGCTTCATCCCACCTTTATCTTTGCAATGGGTTCAAAGAAAGGAGCTTAAATCATATCAGGTTTGGGAGCTTTGCCAAGGACAGTTTGTTATACTGAAGTACAACTGAGGTGTTTTTTCCTTTTACTTTCTTTTAATTTTTATTAATGTTTTGCTCACATTAATCGCTTATAGCCTTCCTGCTATATTATCAGTATTTCCCCTTCCACAGTTTTATTCTGCTGATAAATGTTCAATCTAGTCTGCTGACCCATTAAGACACCACTAATTTGAACTCATAACTTTGCAAAGACTTTTTGTTTATAGTCTGTTTAGTGGTGTTTTGCCCTACTTGCCTCCTGCTTGTGCCTTAGCAACTACAGCTGCCAACACACAGTCCCTATGGTTCCACTCCATTTCTCTTCATTTGGCAACATCAGCTTGTTAGTTTTTAATTATGTTTGGTCCCAGTCTTTTTTTTTTCATCTGTCTTTTCTTTTCTTTTCTTTTCAGGAATGGGTGACAGCCACTGACCTGCTCATTTCTCTGGACCGCCTGAACACTTTTGGAGACGAGTTTTTCAAAGATGCCAAAGTTTTGCGCTCGTACTTCTACGCCATCTCGGATTTCTCTGTGGGAGGCAGGTAATGAAACTAGAAACTGCACATTCCGAAATTCCCAGAAGGCTTTCTTTAAAGTGCTTTAATTTCCACCGTGCAGGTAAATAAACATGGGATTTTAAGCCACCTTTGAACCGACCACCTGCGCATGCAGCTCTTTCTGTCATATCCATAAGAGTAATTTGGAAAATCGAAAAGCTTGGAATGCTCATGAAGGCTGTCAAACAGCATTTTTGTGCTTATAGAATTACACCTAATTCACACCAAAGCAGCAGCAGTGCATATGTGTCATGTCAGATGCGAGTAATCTGCTTCAGAAGATTCACACCTGAGACTTCATAAACCTTTCTTACTATTGACAGCGATGCAATGCTAAAATTTAGTTGGAATTTAGTTGAGTTTTTTTATTTTCCCACATCTCCATGTCAAACTGCAGAGCTACAGCCAGAGAAACAAAGGAAACAAGCTGCAAGTCTTAAAATTAACTTTTAGTTTACTTTCAAAATAAAACTTTCCCATAACTATCACAGAGACAAAAACAGTACGCATCGCACCAACAACTACTGTGAACTTTGCACTAAGGGCAACAGGAAGTTAGTTGTTGAGGTAGAGAAGCTGAATCTACTGTACAACACAACACCCAGTTTATAAAGACAAGGCGGAGAAAAAAATGGCGCTCAATAACAACAACTTTGGGTTTACACAGTGGACGTGTCAGTCCAAGTGCAGCTCTAATTCTACATTCACACCTGGCTCACAAATGTGCATTCAAGTGACAACTTTCAAAGAAAAGTTTAAGTAAATGTGCGTATAAGTCAGTTTTTGGGCTCTATGTACAAAGCACGCTGTTAAACCAGTTGAACCTTAACCAATCAGGGACTCGGATTTAGTAGTGTCATATTTGTAGCGTTCTTTTTAAAACACGGACATGACAACTGTTTTAAAAGTGACCATGACACAGAAAGTGTTGAGATTGTTTTGCTAATCAAGAAAATATGTGTATATCAAAACTTAATTGTTCTTAAATGGATTTTTCCTCATAAAAAAATGACTTGCTTCTCAAAAATCTGTTTGGACGGGTACTGTGTGGTACCTGCGTCTACTACAGGGTTACTGAACTTGGTTTATGGTGGTTTCATTACAAATATTTATATTTAAAATATACCTGCACATAAAAATCTCTAAACATTGGAGTTATGAAATAGCTGTTTCACTGCTTTTTATTACTAATAAACGAAAGCTTAATATTTAAAAAACGAAGACTTGCTGTTAGTGCATCAGAACATTTGCTGTTGCAAGTTGAGAATGTTCTGTAAATGAAGCAAACATCAGCTTAAATAGATTGCATTTCGTTTTGAAAAACCTGAATATTTTTAAGTTGCTTTTAACTTTAAAAAGTAACCATTGGGAACCGCAGAATGAATTTACTATCCCGGCCACTTGTGGGCGAAGGCAGGGAACACCCTGGACATGTCGCCAGTCACATATCACACATCCATTCACTCTCACACTCTCATCCATGAACAATTTAGAGTTGCCAATTGACCTATGAAGCATGTTTTTGGATGGTGGGAGGAAGCTGGAGACCCCGGAGAGAACTCACGCATGCAAACATGCAAATTCCACACAGAAAGGTTCCCCATTGAACCGGGGGCCTTCTTGCTTTTAGGCAAGAGTGCTAACCACTGTGCCACTGCGCAGCTATTGCGGTTTGTGTCCAGTCAAAAGTATATGACACCAAGTCTTTTATATGTCAGAATAAATCTGTAAAACAAAAAGCCTGGAGCAAGATCAGTGAGGTTTGCACCACTTCATTTTGCACCAAGCCTCTTCCAACCGTGAGTCCCCGCGCTGGTATCAGGTAGCACCAGTCCAGTGTGAACCCTGTAAAGCCAGTTGAAGAATGCCCGTTCAGCGTGTTTTTGCACGCCACAGGCCACATTTTTATTTTCACATGCCATCAGTCGGAATTTAAGCTTTTGAAAAGCCCATGAAGATATCGTTAGTTATAGTTATAATCATAGTTATAATCAGTTCTCTTTTTAGATTAATTTAAAAAAAGGCATAAAATGTTAGACGAAGCAAACAAGAATTGTTTAATAATTAAAATTCCATATTTGTTAAGCTTATATCTAGTTTTCTGACAAGAGTTTTCATTTAACCAAATAAACATTGTTTTTTGAATCAAAAGTTGATGAATTTGTGATCAAATCCTGTTAAATTTGGAATCAAAACGTGAACTTTGGTAGGGATTTCCGTTTCTGATCAGGAAAAAAAAGTCCACTGAAATCTGGAGGAAATGTTTCTGCTGGAGCAACCGCATGATGGGTTGCAACCAAATGACAGCAAACGTTTGATCACTTGTCACAAATAATCACATTTAATGCATTTATATGGGATTACTTATAAAGCTTAGCTTGAATTCACCATTAAATGCATCAGGTTTTTTATTTAATTATGATGAGAATAAAATGAAGTTAAATATAAATTTCAATGTTTATGACAGAAAAAGGGACATGGCATTTCTGTTCATAGGCAGATAGCTTTATATAAACAGTATTTGCAACAATAGCTGAAAAAAAAATGACTTATAGCATTAGTATGCAGTCTATTGGAAATATCAGGAGAGCAGAGTCATTGTTAGTGATCTATAATGTGGATATTCTGTATACTTCCCAGAGCATGGAGTTGCATAAAACTGGGATAGTGTATGTGTGCAAAAGCAAGATAAGTGGCTAGCTCTTCATCCTCTACTTTTTGCTATCTGTCAAGTTACCCATCTGATGAAAGCAAACCAAGAATTCCCCGTTCCCCCTCCACCTCTCTTGGTTTGTTACTCCCTGTAATGAGAAAGAACACGGCACTGCGGACCATGCTGCACATTTTCTGCTGCAGACAGGAGTGGACGATTAAGTCGTTGAGATGAAGCCTTCAAAGAGAGTATAAACTTGATCTGACACCTGTCATAAACACTTAGGATCAGCACAGCGGCATGACAAATTACCCATCAATGTCCACAACACCTGAGGGACAGACCCACACAGCACCATGGTACCCTTAAATCTAGGCTTTCTGATCAAGTACACATGCTTTCACACCACACTGCTTCACGTCACATCTGCAAGTCGCATGCTGCAAGATTTGTTGTGATTTTCCACAGAATATCGATAGGACCCAAACTCAAGGGAGATTTGAGAACACCTGCAGTGAACTCAAATGTTAGAGGTTTTACGTAGAAGGTCATTGGTTCAATCTGGATCAAGAAATCTACTTTTGCAGAGCCATAACCTAAAAAGTTGACCTTTAATCTCAATTATTTGGGGAAAGCTGCTTATTGACTAACAGTTGAATCTGTGCACAGTATTGCACAGTAACTCTTCTTCTTTTAAATTATGTAGATGCTTGACCTATATGCCTTCATTAGGTATTGAAGTCTTTGAACCTACAACTTGCAGGAGTCCAGGATAGTCCATCACACAATAACAAGGTGATCTTTGAACCTCATTCACACATGTTTTTTGTGATAACATTCAGTGTTCCCCCCTTTTTTTCATTGTAAAATCAATTCATTTAAAAGTCAAATCGCACCTGTTGTTTCTCATTGTCATCACATTATTTTAGGATAACGCCCTGCTGCTTTTCAGATTAGCAGACTGGCCATATGCAAGAAGGGGGATGTAACTTCTAAGGGTTCGTGGTAAACAGAGCAGCATCAGAATGCAATAAGAAAGTCAATTTTATAACAACAAAAGAAATATTACAATTTTCAAGATAGAGTTCTGCATTCCTGGGTGAATTAAACAATTTCACCGACTCGACAATTGGCTTAGTCATTTTGGGTCTGCTAAAACAAATATACTCTATTTTAGTCACAACTGCCCTTATGGCTAGATGCGGGCTGTCTGTGGTAAAAATGGGCAAACGTGTACGAGGCACGCAAGTGGCCTGCATGAAATAGCAAAGTAGTAGACTGTTCAGTGAGGTAATGAGCAAATATGTTCATGCACATTTTTCCTATGGGCATGCTGTGAGCGCCAAGTTGTAGCAAACACTCATGGAACGTGCCAGGATAACGTCAGGGTGAAGTAGGCAAGATTCAGGCGTGTCATACGGATATTTTAATTTTCTTTTTACCCACCCCAAATCCTACAGACTGCTCAAGTGGCTCATAAGTGCTGCTCATGTGATAAGTGTGCGCTCCTTGTGTGCCCCGTACAGGTTTGCCTATGTAACCTGTAAGCTTTACTATTGACTAGTCACTAGAGTGTGATGTAAGGGCACCGTATGACAGCATCACATCACGTCATACATCAAAGGTGTGAGCAGCTTCCATTGCATTTACCACAACAATCACAAGTTTCATTTTTAATGAGGCTCAGGGGAATTGCAAGACACACCGCACTCTCTTTCAGATGCGGCCGCTCCTGACAATAGCTTAACCACTGAGTAATGCAGTATAGTCTAAGTGACTTAGATTGACTTTAGGCCCTTGTTTCTTATACAAAAGGAATTTTCTGTGTTCTCTTTAATACTTTTAGCTTGTTGTTGTCCTTTTCCATTTTCAAATTTAAAAAGAAAATTCTTATGTGTTATCAAATTTTAGTTGTAGGTTAATATGTTGTCTTTGCCTTCTGATCTATAGATCTTCCTTTGAGTTGTAATGTTTTTCAGTGTAAAAACTGATCAGTGCATTGTAGACTTGTATTGTCAACAAAACAAAAAAATCTGTCACACGGCAACTTTATTGCGCAATAAAAAAAAAACAAGTTAATGTCTCAATCCAGAAAAAAAAAAAAAAATCAATGGTTGAATTTAAAGTCTTTCTATAACAGAGTCTGTAAGAAAAGTTTAAAGAAAATGTTTTGAATCCAAACATTTATTCTTTATTGTTTTGGCAGGTGGCCATATGTTGTTTGTGCCCTCAGTTCCCCAAAATATGTCCAATTAGATTCATCATACAACAATTTTCACAAAGGTCTAACATTTTGACTGGAGTCACTTTAGTGTTACGTGTTGTTGGCAAGGCAAGTGACAAAAGAAATTACTTAGACCAAGCCTCTGGCTGGCAAAACCATGTGTCTCTACAGCAGCTGACTAATTTTGACATAAGTTGTCATTCATTCACAAGTATCTGATCACATCTCCTTGAGAAAAGCAGGCAGCCTGCCAGATGTACCACACACCGCAAAGGCAGCTGCAACTACACTCCAGAGGAAAATATTTCAACAAGTCGGAAGGTGTAAATGTGTAAAAATCCTGAGAAAATTGCATAGCAATTGTGCGGCCATGGTGCAACGGTAGGGGTTCGACCTCTGATCAGAAGGCAGAAGGTTCAATTCCCACTGGTGGAAGGTTGGTGCCAGTGTGTGAATAGCCATCAGTGGGTGAAAGGGGAAATGTCGTTGTGACTGTAAAGCGCCTTGTGCCTTCGAGGAAGGTAGAAATTCACTATACAAGGCTATGCCGTTTACCAAACTGAATTAATTTTAACAAATTGTCTGAAATATATAGAAAATGATTTGGAAAGTTTTAACCCATGATGATCCAAGACATTTGTGTCAGTTTGACTAATTTTGTTTACAGAAAAATAAAAAATATGTGCTTTTAATTGCAACAAAATATTGTAAATATTGAGCTTTTATTTATTTATTAAGTAACGCTGTCTTTTACAGTACTGTACGTACAGTGTACTTAAGTGGTATTTACATGGTACTTATTGTGGTACTTTTAGGGTATTTACATGGAACTTTTTATGGAGTTTACTTGGTACTTACAGTGTGTTTACATGGTACTTTCCGTGTCTACTTTGTACTTACATGGTACTTACTGTGTATTTATGTGGTACTATTTGGTTCACAAAAAGTACCATGTAATTACCCAGTAAGTCCCATAAAAGTACCATGTAAATACCCTGAAAGTACCCAGTAGTTACACAGTAAGTACCATGTAAATACCACTTATATACACTGTAAGTACTGTACTTCAAAAGAAAATGTTACCATTTATTTTTTTCAAATTAGATCATGCAATAATTTCACCAAAACTCCTGTGTCCATTCTTGCTGATCTTCTCACTTGAGGATGTTTTAAACACATTTTTTCAACAAATCTATTTTTTAGATGGTTGTACAGTAATGTACAACTGTTTTTACATTTTTTTTTAAATTTAAGTTGAATTTCTGAAAGAAAGAATGAATTTTGTTCGCGTTTATAGATTTCTTTCTCCTAAAATCTTTTTCTTGTTGAGCCCAATACAATGCTCTAGAAAAAAAATCTAAGTTACATTATCACATTTAAAGGAATGCTTATTGTTTTTCCTGTTTGTAAAGGCTAACTCCATTGATTAACAACTGTCCACAAGAACGTATCGTTTTATAAAAGTGTGCAGAGTTCTGCCTAACAATATTTTTTTATAGAAGACTGCAAAAGATTTTCAAGGTCCCATTTTACACCCAATATCTAATCATCTTGAGAAAAAAAATCTTTCAAAAATCAAGTTTTGGGTCTGAGAAACTTGTAGGTGAAATCCTTCAAACTTCAGGAGCCATTTAAGAGATTCACAGAAAAATGTCACTGATGAATCACCAAATGAACAACCTTGGTCAACACAATAAAGCTATATGTTAACACTGTCTATGAAACCAAATGTAAAAAACATTTTCTTTAAAAAGAAGCCTTGCTAATAGATGTTAGTTGCTTATATATGTTTGGATTTCTTTGAGAAACTTTGTGCAGGAACTGAAGTAGGTGAAATAAATTGTATTTGGTTAATTTAAGGAGAACACCCTTTAAAGGTTTAAACTTAAAATTACACAAACCAGAACATTTTATCGTTAAGGTAACATCCATGAATAAATTGTTACAGGTCAAGAGTCTGACACAAGAAACTGACAATGTGGGGCTTTCACAAGTTTGAGGTGTTTAAAGCAATGAGAAGCAACTGAGTTCATTGTAACTGAAACCAGGCGTGATTGTTACACGGCAAAGCAGTTAAGCATACCGCAAATGTTCAAAATAACCACATAAAAACAAATCTTTCCATTTGCACATTTATTATATGGTCAGCACTAATGAAAAACACAAAAGCAACACTATGGTCGTTTTTGTTTCTTAAACCCTGGTATGATTCCAACCAATGCCGATTCATGACATTACAGTAAATGAGAGATCATGGCTGAACAGGCAAAAGTTATATGAATCTGAAGGCCACATTTTTTTTTTCACATGACTTTGGATCAAAATTGAAGAAGGATAAAAAGGATTTCAAATGACTGAAAAGCCATTTGTGGTAAAACTTGTTTTTAATGTTGGTGCAGCAGAGCACATCCCCTCCTGACATGTGTCATGACCTTCTGGGTGGCTCCATTATGACTGAACAGAATGACCACAGCAGATCCACTGCAACCTATGGCACGCTCACATTTAACGTGTTACATTTGTTATTTGACCCTTGACTCTTAAGGCCTCTATAGAAAACAGCATTGATTTAAACAGGTATGCTTTTTTGAGCGTTTGAAACGATAAGCAATAGTATCGTATTTTCCGGAGTATAATTCACATTTATTTTACATCGTTTAGCCAGGGGTGCAACTTATACTCTGGAGCAACGTATTTATGTGTTTTTTTTGTGCATTTTTTTGGCTCCTGCGACTTATAATCAGAAAAATATGGCATAGTTTGAATCGGAACTGAGGTAACGTGCAAAAGATTACAGTATTAAGGACGATATACTTTTGCATTTACCTGCTTCAGCTGGAAACATAACTGGAAAACATTTGCTTCATTTAGCTGTGTGTGCTTCTAGTGGTGTGGTTTGTGGGAGGGGCTGAGTCACAGCACAGGCTCCAATGCTAAATAGACAAGAGGAGTACAATGCCTACTTCATATACAGTACAAATTCATGTTTTACAGTTTTTCCTTTCAAATAGTCAAAAGAGGTAAGTGAAAGCTCATTAAATCTAGAGACAAAGTTACTTGGTTGACAACACTGCAGACAACTGAAGATGACACTGTGACATAAGAGGTACAAAAAAACCAAAAAAGCTAGTTCATGGTAGATGCCTTTCACAAGAGGAAAAATAAGAAATGGGTTTAATTTAGAAAAATAACAGACAGCAGTTCATGATCTGACACATCAGTTTGCAGCTCGTGTATGATCTTTAAGAAGTGATGAGAGGGAATGTTTGGAAAATGTCACAAGTGTGTGCAGTGCTTTTGCATTTACACAACATTAATATATTGTGATGCTTGTTAATATATTCACCTTTTTTTCTTTTCTTTGTTTATCTAAGATTGAATTCACTTCAAAAATATGTGCCGACAAATTCACGGAGATGCTTCCTTTGTACCTTCTACTGAAGACCAATGAGAATAGAAAAAGTTCAGATTAGATTAATCCTCAGTAGTTATTTGGCTTATTCCTTCTTTTTTCTTTAGCAGTATTTTAGCCATTGTTAAGGGACACAGCTAAAAGGATTCATCAAACGTAATAAAAGCTTTATCTTAGATCATTTTGGGGAGATTACAGGATACGACGCCTCATTGAGATGTAAAAATTCACCCACCTGTGCATGATTGTGGCTCCTTTGGTGTCATACAGTAGAAACAGAGAAAAAGTCTGTCTTGGCATATTTTACCCATATTATACCCTTTTTCCACTTAGGTGCAAGTGTAACGGTCATGCCAGTGAGTGCGTTGAGGGGGAACGTGGTGACTTGGTTTGTGCCTGCCAGCATCACACCGTGGGAGCTGACTGCCAGAAATGTCACCCCTTTTACCAGGACAGACCCTGGGCCAGGGCCACCGGAGACTCCGCCAACGAGTGTTTGAGTGAGTAGCATGATTTCGGGGTGCTGTCATGAACTCGCTCAGTGCAGCCATCTGGAAAATCCACAGGGCAGTGTTAAATTCAAGTGACAAGCTCACACTGTCAGGGGTTGTGTAAAATCCATATGAGAGTCTGCCCTTCATCACTATGGGGGAAAAAATATTTAAGAACCGGTCGACTGGCACTATCATGTCACCATTCAAACTAAGTGTCGGAGAGTTTTATTAAGCTGCAAATAAACCAAAATCCCCCTTATATATAGGTGAACAAACATACCTGCCACAAGGGCTGAATTCATTTTTTTTAATGGGCAAAAACAGAGAAAATAGTGTTAGAATTGTCATGATCCAGCCATATTGTTTTTACAATTCTTCCTCCTTTAAATGAATAATTTCACCCCCACCACATACTCAAAAACAAAATTTGCACTCACCTAGTAACCGGTGAAAATACATTTTTAACATGTTGAACGACTTCCCTTCCAAAAAATAGAATGACATCACAGCAGCAAAACCGTCAAAAAAAAAAAATCAAAATTCACTAACAAAATTCATTTCAGGAATATTCAAAGGAAGTTTAAAAAGTTCATGGGATGGCCACAGGAATGATGATCTAGCTGCCATTTCGAGTCACTGTGTTAAATTTGGCGATTGTCACATTTCTTCCCACAAAATGGAAAATTGTCTTCACAAAATTTCACAGGACAAAGGTTACGTATACAGCCACAACTGAAATTTTGTTGACCTTTGACCTCGGGTAGAGGATCTTCCAAATAATTTTCTTTACTACCTTCTAAAAATTTAAACACTGACTAGGAATTTTAGTCTATTGCCACCTAACTCCTCGAGCATCATTAGAAAGCTATTTGGGGAAAGAAATGTTATATATATATATATATATATATATATATATATATATATATATATATATATATATATATATACATATATACATATACATATGTTTTAATTTGAAATTAGCGTTAGTGTGGCGAGCTTCCAAAAGTTGCGTTCCCCTGTTGGTCACACATTTTTTACCTGAAAATTGGAAACATTGTATTCTTGGCTCAAGCTGAATAAAATAATATGAGGTAGGATGTGATAATATCAGGAATGTGGACATGCTAAGCAAAAAAACCTTTGTTGCCAAGGAAATCCAAAAGTGTACTTTTGCCAATTCCTCTGAAACGTACCTGTTTGTCACCCCCAGACGACCAAAAATAATATGTTTGCCATGGATGTAAAAAAACAAACAAAAAAAAAACAGAAAAGCTGCTATTTAAAAGAAAAAAAAAGTTTGTGAATTTAACATATGATTGCAGCTGTGGTGCAGCGTTAGGGCAGTCGACCTCTGATCGTAATATTTCAGGTTCGATTCCCGCTTTGCCCGTCCATATGACGAAGTGTCCTCGGGCAAGACACCTGAACCCCACCTTGCCTCTGGTGGAAGGTTGGATCCAGTGTTCGGCAGTGGAGCCACCACTAGCGTGTGAATGTCTGTGTGACTGGGTCTGTGACTGTAAAGTGCTTTGGGCCTTAGAGGAAGGTAGAAAAACACTACATAAGTATACGGCATTAACCATTTACCATTTTACATGTCTCTGACCAGGGTGACAGGGGCAGGAGGGGTAATTGAGGGGCGTGTAGCAGTCGCTCAGCCAATGAGGGTCAGTGAGGGTGGCACCTCCGGGCCATAATTAGCCACTCGTGGCTTTAATTTTAATATATGCAGATGTTATCAGATTCCTTTGTGTTCAAATTGGACCCTATGCATTTATGTTTGCAAGCCTGCTCCCATCTGTGTCTGTTATATACGAATTAACTTGGCTCATCCCTCCATGTTCTTTTACTGCATGCCGCCAAGGATGAAATGTAATTGGCTCAGGGATGAAAACCTTCAAAGGACAGTAGCTCCCAATTTTATTTTCTTATGTTTTTCTTTTTGTGTTTTGCTTAATTCTATTAAGCAGCAAGTTTGTTTTAATTACTCTCACTCTTAGTTCCAAGCAGATGGCGTCTCAAATAGCCTACTGCACCCAATTTAATCAAGGCTCTATATTATAAGCGTGGCTCACAAAAGCAGCTCAGACTGTAAAAGTGTAAAAGCTGAACCCCTCAGTGTAATTGCACTGTTCTGTGTGCCATAAAAATAACTCTGACAGAGTTTGCTCTGCTGACCTTTTATGTAAATTACAAACACAAACTATTAATGCAATATTGGGCTTGGGTGAAAAAAGTTTTAGAAGGGTTTTTTTTTTTTTATCCTGGTAATTAAGGGAGTTGAATGTAATCATTATGGAAAGTAATTCATTATTAATAAAAACTTTAAAAAACGATCCATCAAATAAGTGTAAATTAAATTTGTTTGATATTGTAAGGAAAGACTTAATTTTCTGTAAAGTTGTTTTCACAAGTCAATACGTTTTAACTAAAAAACTACAAGTGGAAAAACATGATAATAAACTCATTATCTACAACATAGAAGCAACATTTCAACTCTGAAAATAATAACAACGTTTTTTAGGACTTTTGAAAACCGAAGCTTACTATGCATTTTGAAAATGTTGTCCATCTTTTGGCATATCCCTACAGGGGTCGCCACAGCGAAGCAGCTTTTAGATTCCCACAGGTGGTTTGGCAAAGATTGTTTTACGCCAGATGTCCTTCCTGACACAACCCTGTATTTTATCCAGGTTGGGGGCCGACACAGGGAGACCCAGACTTGGGGGGGCCCCCTGTGGCTACATAGTTAGGCAGTAGCCTGAAGGGACATGCCTAAGGTTTTCTGCGCCCCAGTATGACCCACAGCCAGCTGAGCCAAATGTGAGCCATGTTCTATTTTAAAATAACCGTGCTTTTTTTTTTTTTTTTTGAAATACAACACAATATTTTGAGAAAAGTCAACTTACTGCAGAAAAAAGACAAAAGGGAGAGGCAACTTTTGCTTTGGAGAAAAAATTTAAAAAAAAATTCAAATAGGCATCGTCTACAAGGAGGAAATTCTAGACCTCTGAGTTGGGGGAGGACTGTTGGTGCGGAGTAAGCCCGCTCTCATTTCCCATCATCCATCTGTTTACATGCTCCTCCATCCAGCCGTAGAGTTTTGAGGCAGCTCGAGTGACACAAATGAATCTAGTCATCTGCAAGTGGATGCATCAGAATGATGCTTGTACCATATCTTCAATGTAACAAAAATGATCCTTTTCAAACACCAGTTTTTTTTTCTGCTTCTGATCCACAACGATTTGAATAAAGCCTAATTTTCTTTATATAAGTCCTCCATCATCAGTAAAATGCTGAAGAACATGTTAAAAATACAAAAAACACCACTTTAGCCGGAGTTTAGTTGAAAATTAAGATGATGTGTTGAAGCCCTGCCTTCAGAGGTTTTATGGAGAGCATAAAATGGGCAAGCTGATTCACCTTGATAATAGATGGGACAAAGAGCAGCAGAAAAGAGAGAGCTGGACTTCCTTACAGAGATGCTGATGCAGTTAAATGATTTAGCCAAGACAGCTTTATTAGTCTGGCAATAAAGTGTTTTAATAAGGTGCAAACATATTGGCAGAAAACAAGAAAATTAAACCACTCAAATAAAAAAATTAAACAAAAATAATTAAGGATCAGCTGCAATGCTGGACAATGTATATTTATGTATTTGTTTGATGCCACTCTACACTGGAGTGACACTTTTGTAAGGAAGATTTGTGTTTGGAATTTCCCAAAATTTCTCTGCCAACTGAAAGTCTTTCACTCTTGTTTAGACGGGGACCCAAAGGGTCCACATCCTGCTGGGCTGTAGGATCCTAGTGTGGAGAAAAACAACACCACAGTTTGAAATGGAAGAATATGCATTGTGGCATTGACAGAAACAGTTTAGGAAGTTTTCCAGTGCCATAAGAAACACATTTACTTATGCTGCTCATTCAATAAATGAACTTTCCTCAGAAATACGTCAAATACGTTTTTATTTACATCTATGGTTCTGACAGACATTATTTTTTTGTGTGTCTTTTTGTCAAATCTCTTTGTAGGACTTAAGTCACGGGTTAGCAAAAGAAGTAATTAGTTTACAAACTTTAGATGCAGTCTTGAAGTAATCCAAAAACAACAAAATAACTCTTCTTCTTTCCTTTTAAAATGTCTTTATATTGAAGTTAAAGGGCAAAAATAACCTTTAAACGCTTGTGTTTTCCAATTTGTACCAATTTAAAATGAACTACTTGGTAGTTAGATCAAATGGGAACAAATGTGTGACCTTTTGAGACACAAAAACTGTTAAGGTTATCAATTAAGTATAATAACAAAGACACATCCAAAGATTAAGAAAATTAGCTCAATGAAATACAATGGATGAACTGTTTTACAGCATTTTATGGTTGATTTAGTTTTCATTTAGTCTTTTTAGATGGTCAATTGTCAGTTCTTGCTTGCAAGAACAACATGCATTATAGTTCAAATAAATTTAGGGGAAAAAAAGTTAAGTTAAGTGCATTTTTGCAATTTTTAAAAGTGCATTTTGGGGGGACCTCAATACGGGACATTGTGGGTGAGTTCAGCATTTGACCTTGAGTTTTAAGTATCCAAGTCTTAGTGAGGAAAAGTTAAAAAAGGGACATATTGAATAAAATATTTAGTAATTGACGTTTTCCCGCTCTGAGCCTGAATTCAAGTACAGCATGCAGCAGATCTCCAAAGTTTTCATTGCATATTCAATTTACAGGTTCATCTGTTTCAGAAGTCCTGCACTTTCAAATCCTTTTCTTTTTCCTCACTGCTGTGAAGTTAGTTATAGCAACGAAAAAAAACAACAACAACAAAAAAAAAAACAACAATGCTCCCTGAGAACAAATTGAGATGTTCCTCTTCTGTCCTGTTAACCTTATAATATTAAAAATGCTGGAGACGGATGGATATTTACTGTCTTCTGATAAAGTGAAAATGTTTACTATAATAACATAAAATTCCTGTCACGGCGAAAGATGTTATCAACCCAAAATAACTTCAATCTTGTATTTCTTTGTAGTGTATAGTCTGATTAGAACAGGTGTTGATTTGATTATTATATTTAAGATTTTAATAATTAGCTGTATTAAAAGGCTAGTGCATTTTTAATCGAATTAAAATCAAGTTTCTTTCTTTTCAGTATAACATCTTTTGGGTTTTATTTCTTGCTGAGGCATGGTCACATTAGTTTTCAGTCTTTAATTATTCACAGCTGTTTCTATTCAGTTAATTATCTCACTGTATTTAAGTTCATGGTTTCAGTTCATCAGTATTAAGTTCTATGTTTGTTATCTGTGCGGTTTGCTGTGTTTGAAGTATAGGCCTCCCCAAACAATTTAGTATTGTTATGCTTTTGTTAGTTTGTTTCCATCAAGATTATGTTTCTTTTTTTTTATTCTCATCACAAAGCTTTTTCTTATTAAAGTTGCCTTCAGCACTCTCCAGATGTTATATGCTCCAGATAATATAAACTAAAAATCTTGTATCTTTTTTTTTTTTTGTAAAGACAATTGCATTCATAACAGTCATATATTTTTCAATCAGTTATGTTTTTGGATTTGTAAATTTTTGTATTTTTGTAAATTTTCTGATTCTGAACCTTTTGGCGACTCAAAATCAGATTATTTTCAGTGGAGACGGCTCAGTGTCAGTAAAGCGGAGTTTCATATGTAAAATAAGGAGCTCAGAGACACGTCCCTAATCCAGATGAAACGTCCCGTTTCAACATAAAACAATAAAGAGGAATGAAAATACTCTATTATATTAGCATTAGGACGTTGAAAATGCCAAAAAAAAAAAAAAAACTATGCTGCTCCTCCTGAGACGGAAGCGTCACACAGACGTAGAGATCTTGTCTTTAGTGGAGGAAAAGGATTGAAGTGGAAAGCTGCAGGGATGCCGATGGCGTCATCGGGCTGCAGAGATCCTGCAAACCACCCATCAATGAATAACACATTGATAAATCATAAATCAAACAAAGGAGCTTCCAATTATTGGGAACGTCATCAATAAACATTCAGCTCAACTGTTAAACTAAGTTTAATCGGTCTGCTCTGCTGCTGTGTTGCGTTCACTTGCTGATCACCTCCACTTTAATCTCGGAGTTTTTTTCTCGTAAATTTACGGTTTAAAATCTTGTAATTTTACTTTTTTTGGTGGCCCTAAAACTCCGTCGTACCGAATTTGTGCTTCGGATGATGCCGTTGAGTTGTTTCTTTTGTGTGTAGTGTGAGCCCTGTCGGCTACAGTATATAATGGCTAACTTAAAATCTGTGTGCAGGTTTTTCACAATTTCATGATCTTTTTATATATTTATGAGAGATCTATTGGTTGATTGTGCATTTGCACAAGGTAATATTTATCTATTTAATTATGAACAGTTTAGGACTCCATATCTACGTTACAGTAAAAGGAAATGACTTTTTCCCCTTTGAAATTGGACATTTGAGAGCAAAACCTGCACCACAAAATAAATTAAAAGCTATGCAAGCTGCATATTACTTGTCAATATTTATTACCAAGCTACAATAAAAGCAACAATAGAAGCTGTCGCTGTTCAATCAGGTTTTTTATTAGACTGTCTTCTATCCTGCTTGCCTAACATGCAAATCGTGCAGTTTTTTCAATCTCGCATCTAATTTTTATTTTTAACCCTTGTGCTATCTTAGATGACCCCACCCTTACATTGACGTGTTCTCCCTACCATGACAAAGGTGGATAAAGGTGGAAAGATTTCATGTAATCCATGGACACCAGTGAAGATCACAGATCATTGAAGAGAAAAGGTTCAGCGCACTGTCTAGTGGGTCTAGATGACCCAACTCCCAACGTTACAGTGCCTAGGATAGCACAAGGGTTAAAACACAAATGCCATATTTTAAATGGATTTTTTTTTTTCGTTTTATTTGTCCTGTCCCACAGCTGAGCAAACAGATGAAAGCTAAAGCAGATTTTGCTGTTATAACATGGGGTTATAATTCTTCTGACACACAAAATGTACATTTGACCACCTGCTTATTCACTCTTCACAAATATGGACATGGGTACTGTTTTTACACCCCTGTCAAAGAATATTGGTTATGCAAATCTTGTGTGTACCTGTGAATAAGTGTGAATAAGTCTTGGGAGATAAATCTTCCATCATTGTTGTATAAATGAGGTGTGTGTGTATGTGAGAACCAAGTCATGCAATTTACTTATGAATGTTACGACTCTGTATTAACGACTGTCCCGCCCCCATCTCCGCTATCTTAACCCCTTATACCCCATCTCTAACATCCTACTCTCTCCCTCTCTTTTCCTTTTCCGTCCGGTACAACAAGGAATGCATATAAATATAACTATAAATTAAGCTTAGCCTCAAACACAAAAGGGGTTTATTCAAATATGCACTCTGTTTATCTGAAAATCCATAAACCCTTGTTGTAACAGCAAAATCTGTCCAATACAAGAGGCCTTCAGCTCTGATGTGCTTGGTCAGCTGTTGGACAGGACAAGTTAAAAAAAAAAAGTTAAACAACAAGTGTGTATGTGTGTGTGTGAAAGACAAAAAGAGCATGTGTTGTTGGAGGGTTACTTCATCTCTGTAGGTTTGGTGGTTGGTCAGACATTGCATTCATCTAGAAAATTTAATGTAAAAATGAGAAATGACTATGCCTGCAGGGATTGTGGTCCCTTTCTGCAAATTATTTTGCAACAGTATAAAGAAATAATTCATATAAAGTGAAGATGACTGGAAAGAGGTTTGCATTTCCTGTCATAGACACACAACAAAGTGGCACCACTCTCCCAAACCCATTTCCCGCTGCTGAAAGAGGGCTCCAAGGCATCACAGAGATTATTATGGCACGAATTCAACACCAACAATATGAAAGCAAACTGGTTAAATTGTAAAAGAAATGAGCACAAATGTTTGTTTATTTTTCTTTTTTTTAATTCTTCACCATTTGAAATGCTCCTACATTTACACCTCTGTAGCAGCCATCCTTATAAAAACGAACATAGCACATCACCTGACTAATGTTGGCACTAATCTTTAAACTTGCTGAAAAAGTCATGAAAATGCATAAATTAGAACCAGAAATGTTATGTAAATGTGATTGCAAGTGCTACAGATCGCATTCCCATTACAGAATCAGTGCTAATAACCTATAATTATCAGGTCTGAAATGTTGGTGCTGCTTTTAAACTTTTAGCAATTTCCCTATTCATTATTATGGTTCACATTAGCAAATTTTGTATTTTGCCTCATCCTTTTCAGAAACTCATTATGCTCTTTTCATGCATTGTCTCATTTGGTTTGGGAAATAGTCACATCACAGTCACTTTTGCATTAAAAAGCCTATTTCCTGCCACCCACACTGCTGTTAAAAGTAATTTAGATTTAGAAAAAAATACAGTAGCATTAATGAATCTGAAAGCTACCTTTTACATATTTTTATATAGCTTTGATTCCCAGTCATTTTGCATGGTTTGCTTGCTATGCCATGAACCAGCTTTCTTCAGGAGATGTTGACTGAAAAAAACCCACAGGAGATGAGGAGGAGAATAACTCTTACTGCATGTCCGTGCTAATTTCACTGAGACTAAACCCCTAAAGAGAAATGTGAGATCACTGTTTATGTCGGTGTAGGCATGCTATGCAAATTAAAGAGGGGTTGAAAATGCTCAGCAGGAGCCTAAAAGTGCTGCAGGACTTGTCTCTCAAGGGGAAGTTATTGTCACATTTTCAGCAAAGGCATTACACCATTCATTTGTCTCATAGGCACAAAACGGGGTTTATTGTAGTGAAGGTTTCCAATTAGTGAACAAAGGCACACAGAAGGGCGATTCAAGTCCTGTGTGGGCAGAACCTGGCCTTTGATTTGCCAAATTACTGATCTCCATTAGCTGCTACCAATCCTTCTGTCTTGTTTTCCAATTGATTTCAAACCCCTTTTTAGTTGTGTTTTTAAAAGAAAGACAAATGTTTTTCCTTTACTATACCTAGGGCACAACAACCCGAATGCACCATTTACACCGGGCATGTGTTGAGAGTTTAAGAACCCCCCTTGGTGTTCACACCAGACCAGCGGCGGACAAGCAGGGAGCAGCCGGGAGGGGATTCTTCTTCTTTTGTTTTTCTACTGTGTACCTCTATGCTGTTTGCCAGCGCTTGTCTGCCACCTACAGTTGGAAAAGTCTTGGTGCGAAATGTTGAAGTGGTGAAAAGTCTTTCTCCAGGATTTTTCTTTCACAGCTCTAGTCTGATGTATGAAAGACTTGGTGTCAGAGAATTCCCATCGGACACAAATCCTAATCATTAATTTCTCCTTCGTGATCTAAATGTTGGCACTTCCGTGTTTTGAAAAGGACGCTACCCATCTGTCATGACGAAGTCCAAGTCTCCGATTGGTCGAAGTTCAACTGTTTGACGTTCAAGCAGTCGAAAGTTCAGCTGGTTGAACTTGCAGCGTGCAAGTTCAACAAACTAAAAACTAAAAACAAACAAACTAAAAAACTTGTGTAGCAACACGTAAATGCGAGGTTAGAATTTGGAAATCTGAAATGCGGGTTAATGAGCCAAAAGTTGCTGTTTAAATGCGAGTTGCTGCGGCTGGTGTGATTGTACCGAACTGTTTCAAAAATTAAAGGGGTTTATGCAAATATAGAGCTTCTGTGTCTAAACAGTACAATTGGTTTCTCAGTGACTGGACAGTAAAAGTTTAAAAAAAATGTATGACATCAGAGATTATGTGTACAATTTAGACACAAATTCTTTATTTATAGAAAATATACTGCATAAACTGTACATGTGCTTCTTTATCAACTTGTAGTTTTGACAAATAAAAAAGGAAGAAGTATCTTGGTTTGTTCTGTACAGCTTTAGAATTTTTAAAGTGGTATGGAAATAGGTCTTTATGTGCATCAGTAGTTAGTGCTTAAGTTTTTTCTCAGGGTTGTGCATTATTATTATATCAGAACTTTATATTTTCTTTAAATCTAACATTCAATTCCATCTGGACTTTAAACACCGTTTTAAAAATAAAACCATCAGACTGCAGCATATAATCATATAACTGTGCCTTCAGGATTAATCATGTTTTCTTTTTTCTTTTCTGCATGAATAAAGTCAGGAAAAAGGTACTATTAAAGGAAAAGAACAGCGAAGAAAAAGTATTTCTTTGTGGGATAGAGAAAAGTAAACTTGTTAAAGTTGTTTTAGGACAAACGTTTACTGATAGGAATGTATCAATCATTTTATGAGATACCAAGAAAATATATTGTTCCATCTTCATTACCATTCTATCATAAGCTGGTTTTAAGACTGATCAAACTATGTAGCTGTTAATTACCCATGAATTTAAAAAAAAAATGATATATTTGTATGTCTAAAATTTGTTTCTATCACTGTTAGTGTAGATTGCATTGATTAAATATGACTCACAAATAACTTTAAAACAATATCCGACCATTCTTCATTTGAATATCTACAGTGTGTCTCACCCGCAGCAATGCAGACGATCTACTGTTTGCTGAGCTGGCTTTAGCAGCAGGATTGAATTTATGCCTGGTGTCCTTTCAGTGCATGAAGGCTACACATTGTGAGTGATCCTGAGGCTGTGGCTTCCCTAGAAAAGGACTGGGGGGAAAAACAACAACCATGTTGAAGAGGTGGCTGTGGGTGGACAGGCCTGTAAATGTCATCCAGATGGTCAATCATAGCCTGAAGAGAATGTGGGGTCTTCGTGTTACCAAGATGTGGGGAAAAAGAGAATGTAACCGTTTGGTCTCGCATTGGTGCCTAGAGCAATCCTCATACCACATATCGAGACAAATTAGTGGTAGAGGCAACACACTCTAAAGTGTTTTCTGAAGGATTTGTCATTATTTCCTTTAGACTGTGAAAATTAGTTAGAGACTGCCGTCATTTAGTATCCTAATTGTTATCATGGAGCCGTTCAGTTGCCATTTGTGCATGGATGCCATTGGCCTGTTTCATGGAAACAGACGCATCCTTGATTGCTGCTATTTAAAGCCAAACAGTTCCTATGCATGCATGTTGGTAATAGCGGAGCCGGTTAAACTGATATTTCAGACGAATTGTGCATTTTGTGGCACAAGCCCCATTGTTATTAATTGGAGAAAATTTCCAAATTGGCATTCAGTGTGTATGCATTAGTATGCTAAAGTAAATTACAACTTTATCAGTAGCAGATTTTTGCCTTATTTTCTCTATAAGTTGAACTTTTCTCGTCTTTAAATCTAAAATATTTTGCAAAGGAGCATCATAGCCTACCTTCCTAGTACCTTCCTGATGCACTGGGAAATGACACGAACACAGCTGCACACTGACAAACATCCAAGACAGCAAATGAGGGGAACCCATTGTGTCGAGATGAGATTTTTGACCATAACAATGGTTAGATATCCTAAATGTGGTCACCACTTGAGCATTCTATACAGTGTGCGCCCACACTTTGGTGTACTGCAAAAGGAAGACATAAAGCAGCTGTCCCCTCTATGCCTATCCCAAATGATGAGATTTATGCTTCATTAAGTAACTATTTTGGAAAAAAAAAAAAAAACTTTAAAAAATGTTTCTAAATTCTGGTAATCCTGAAAAAAATGTAGTATTTAGCAATTTTTGCAATAAGTAGCATTGATTTTTAACATCAAAAAGAGGATTTTACAGAATTAATTTGATATTTTTCATGTTTAAAAGAAAAAACCCCACAAATTTAAATCTATTTTAATACATTAAAAGTGCTACAGCAGCCTCTAAAGACAGAGAAAAGTAGAAATAAACATTCACTCCCAGGTTGTCTTAGGGATAATGTGCTATTTACCACTCAACTAAACCTGACTGATTAAAACAATTACAGATAGATCCAATCTGATTTGGAATCACCAAAAATTGCTTTGTCTTCTAAGGAGCTGCGAGTGCCTGCTGAGGGAGCAGATTGACAGATCTTATTGGCTGTGGTCTAGCTCAATATAGCATGTCAGCAAGAGAAAGAGAGAGTCAATCCAGCAATGATCAACTGTGGCAGCAGTACCTTTGTTAATCACAGTTGTCTCCAGTAAAGGTTTGCCAAATTTGTAGATAAAAAAACAAATAAATAAAGGAATCGTAGGAATCTTTTACGTCATGATTCAGAATCTAGAATCCAGAAAGCATCGGTTCACTTTCGGAAAATGTGTTGGGGTGCAAGAGCACACATGCAGTGTGGCGTTTCCCCCCAACATTATAGAGTATAAATCTACCTCTTCAAGTTAG
Source organism: Oryzias latipes (assembly GCF_053564925.1). Taxonomy (NCBI): domain Eukaryota; kingdom Metazoa; phylum Chordata; class Actinopteri; order Beloniformes; family Adrianichthyidae; genus Oryzias; species Oryzias latipes. The sequence continues at coordinate 25,937,889 of NC_136248.1, read as the reverse complement.
TGTGATGCTTCTCCAACATTTGTGATCAGTGGAGCATGTAGCAGCTCGAGAGCTAAAGGTGAGCAGATGCATTAGACCCCACACGTCTATTGATTTTTTTTTGTTTTTTAACTTTAAAATAGCCTTCTCTCCATAGATTTTATTTATAAGCACAAATGAATGAACTGCATTAATTAGGATTTTTAGTTTTAAATCATTACGCATCCATTCAATTTAAATCCCTGAAAAATGTAAATATTTAAAAAGAAAAAAAATACAATTAAAAAAAATAATAATAATAACCTTCCACAGCTATAAATAATCAAAGTGCGAGCCATTGTCAGGTTTGGCAAAGATTTCATGAAAATCTTTTTTTTTTTTTAGTCTTAAACACGTTTTTGGGGCATGTTTCATTGAATCCAACGTTTTAAGCAAATATTAAATTAGTCATGTTTTTATTGCTTACAGTACATGTTTTTTAATACATGTCATTACAATTCATGAGTCCCCATCTTTTTTCTTCCCAGATAGATGGTTTCACATCTTTTTTTATGAGTTTTGTTATTCTTACTTTCCAAACTTCAAGTAATTTGCTTCTATAGCTTCATTTATTGTTTCAAATTTATACTTTCCACTTATTCAACTTCATTCATTGTAGCTTTCAGCTCTTAAACCACTGAAGAATCACTGATTTGCTCTGATCTCAGGTTTTCTATTGTAGTAATACTATTTTATCTATGTAACAAATCCCTTTTTTAATGCAATAACGAAACAGACAATACAGAAATGACATAAAAAGTCTTACATTTTTCCGAGAAATGAAGATATGCACCTAATTTCCCATTCACTTTTGAGTTCAGCTTTCGCACCTTTAGAATCACCTCTCCCTCAAGGCTGGAAATGTTTGATCAGATTCTAAAGATAATCACTCAGACCAATTTTGTGTGAGTTTGCCAAGACCCTTTTCTCAAAAGGAACAGCTGAACTTAAATAATGTTGGTAGAAATGTTCCCTGCAGCAAAAAAATGAGCTGCAAGACTCCATCACTGTGGGGGCAGGGCAGTTAGGCCTGCGCAGTTCACAAAGGCACTCACTCGCCCACTTGTTGAGGATAATGGTGAAGAATGACTCATCAGACCATATCACATTCTCTCCACTTGTGTGGTGACCATTGCACATTGTTTTTACGCCACTTAGCTCTGCATTTGTCTTTTTAAAGAGGGGTTTATGCAAGCGGCATGCTGCTCCTCCTGTTTCATGCTGGTCTGTTTTCTTTAGAAGAAATTGGACTAATCTAAAAGCACTGCAGTTTTCAGGAAGTTAAGCTTTTTTTTTCAGCTGACTTTTATTTTTTGTTGTCCCAACATTGGCTACATAAAATTTCTAGGTGTTCTTAAAACTCCTGGGTGTTTTTAAAGTACCTCTCAGGGGTGATAGGCGAGAGTGAATATTAGGTCAGGGCTTTGGCTATGAAAGATGAAGTTTTATGGAACAAGTAATTATGTTCAACATTTAAAAGCTACACGAAGCTTATGTGATCGTGGTTTGTTGCTGTTTTAGATCATTTTGTAGGTGTTCTTTTTTATGCTGATGATGTTCTGCTCTGTTTTTATTCACCTATTACATTTTCATATGTCTGTTTTACTGAAAACAACTTTGGGTAAATTCATATTTTCTTCAATTAAACACAGGCTTAAAACTGTCTTGACGTAGATCTTTTGTGGTCCATTGAAGTTAGATGGTGTTAAGACTTGCAGAATTCTTTGTCTTTAAAAAACTCACCCAGGACATCTTTAGCCAAAAACTCAAGTTAAATACCTAGGTATGTACAGGGCAGGTCAAGTTTCCAGATTCCTCGTACAGGATAATCAAGTTTAAATGAAATATGTGTACAAACAAACAAGTAAACAAAATTAGATTAGTTTATTTTTATTTTATTATACTATATACTATATTTCCCATTGTGTATATTCCCACAATGGGAAATTTGTTCAACGCATTTGACCCATCACCTGGGGGAGCGGTAAGCTGCAGCCAAACCTCGCTCAGGAGGCAGTAGCGTTAAGGGACTTGCCCAAGGGCCCTCACTGGGTGATTTTAATTGCTCGCCACTGATATTGTTCATTCACCTCCGGGAATCAAATCCTGCATGGTAGTTTTTTTATTTTTTTTTTAACTTGTCCTGTCCAACAGCTAGGCAGACAGAGGGTACAGGTAGTCTTTCACCTTACCAACTGAGCCAACCAGCCGCCCAATAAGGTTCAGCCCACTGTTGTTGGAATATCATTAGAACACCAATGTGGTCTTTGCTAAATTCAATGTGTTTCCACAGATTGGACTGTGATGATGGTTTGACATTTTTTGCTGCCATCATGTGTGTGTTGTCTACAATTCTGTGATGCACTTGGCTGTTTTTGCGTTTTAGTAAAATAATCCTTCCGTTGCTTCAATCCAAATGGTCAATGTAATTGGTTTTACTTTATTTTAAAACAATTTTATCAAGGTATAGATGTATTCAAATAAGAACTTGCCTCAGTCAGATTGATCTGGTCGAATCATTGAAATGGAAATCAATTTACTGTTAGTTGTAAGTCAATTAAGTGTTACCCTTAGTGTTATTTCATTATTCAAATGTTGTCTTCGCATTATGCATTGGGTTCTTTATGGGTGGAGTTCGCACGTTCTCTTCATGCGTAAGTGGGTTTTCTCCGGGAACTCCGGATACCTAAAAAATGTTTTGTATGTTGATTGATTGTACTGACCTAGGTATGTTGACCTGCTCACGGTGAACCTCAACTTCACAACCCCAACTTCACCCAACAATAGAGTGTTAGGCCCCAGCAACCTTATGACCCCAAAAGGGATTCAGTTGGTTTGGAAAATTGATAGTACAGGTCAATATGAACAGCCATGGCACAAAGGTAGAGCGGTCGACCTCTGTTTGTGATATTGCTGGTTCAGTTCCCACTCTGCGTGGGCTTCAGCAAAACACTAAACCCCTTGCTTCATATAGTTATAGGTCAGTACCAGTGTTTGGCAGCGGAGCCGCCATCAGTGTGTGAATGTGAGTGTAAATGGATGAAAGGGACTGTGACTGCAAAGCACTTTGGGCCTTGGATAGTATAGCGCTTTACAAGTATACGCCATTTACCATTTTATACATTGGGGATCTGGGAACTGGACTAATTTATTCAAAGTTTTCCCTTAATTTCTGTTATTAAACCGCTTTGATTACAATATTTAAACCAAACCTCCTTGGAGATAAAGGAAGCGGGTTGCCCTGCGGACCTGCCATACATTAGTTTCACACGAGATAGCTTTTGACAGAACTTATAAGATATACTAAGTATAACATAGGTTACTCATATTTAATTAACTGATTTAGCCTGTGATGAGTTTTCCCTTGAATAAAAGTAGACAACTCAAATTACTGCAGATTTCATGGGAGTCTACATGGAGCTGCAGTGATGATGAAAAAGCGAAAGAGGCTTGAGATCCTTTTGACAGTGCTGCCGCCTGGCTGTCAGCTTGTCTGACCAGCACTGGCAACAGCGCCACTAGCCTGCATTATCAAGACGGAGTGGAAGGGAGGTGACAAGTAGGAGCTGACTGGTGGAATCTGTGCTCTACCTGCCCACTACTGTCAATCAGAACTAAATCATGCAGCAACTTTCTGTGTTGGAGGAGGACAGATTTGTCAGATTCAGTTGCAGCATAACCAGTAAGAGCAGAAGGGAGCAGCATATTGTTTTTAAGAGTCTACTTTTAGCTGTGTAAAGGTCTGGGTTGACCCTTATTATTTTTATCGTAACTGCTTCTTCAGGGAAATATTTGTCAAGTTAGGTTATATTTGTACTCTGACAGTCCCAGCTTCGTTAACAAATTTTTGTTCCATTCTAACCTAAAGTTCACCTCAGTGACTCTAGTTCTCTCAAAAAAAATCTCAAAGTAGGCAGATTTAAATAGTAATGTTATATTATCAAATATTTTTGCTACACTTATTAGTTAAAGAAAAAACACTGTTTTAGAGTTCATCAAGTGATCTTAATTTTTTGGGCTTCCAATTATTTTTTTGCACCTCAAGTTTGCAGAAACTATAAGTTACACATGCGCTTAAACTGGATTTCAAATGCTAAAAGAGAGCTGTTAACTCCAGTTTAAACAAAAAAGTTAAATTCTGACTATTATAATTGCCATTTCTTGTGTCAAATAAATTGGTATGGCCTTTCATTTATCAAGGACAGATAATAGAAAGATCCAGTAACATGAATCTGTGTATTTAAATTTAGTTTTCTATTCATTGAAAACAAGCTAACTTTCCGTAAATTTTTTAAAAATAAATAGTAAGTAATGTCCTTTAAAAATAATTATTCACGTGATTAGTCCTTCATAAACACGGATGTTAGCGATACTTGGATTTACAGCAGATACCTTCACATTTCTGTATGTGTGTCTCATTACATTGGATGAGGATGTTTAGAGCGGAAAGCGGCTACTTCCGTGTCTCTGTGACCCACATTCGTTCAAGAGGGGAAAAATAAAAACAAGAATGATCTATTTATTATTATCTCGATGAAAATAAGAAAAATATCATAATATTTAGGATGGCCAAGCTTCCTGCTTCCCCATACTGTAGTGATTCTCCGGACATAGCTCGCTCGAGCTACGAGCTCCGGCCTGCCGTGGAGCTCTTTTGCTTGTCATGCCGGCATTCGGACAGCTGGTTGGCCGGTAGACGGACAGCCAGCTGCGGTATGGGCGATTGTAGTTTAGGGTTGAATAGTAATAATAATATTCAGGACTTGTCTTTTAATAACATACTTGTTAGCAGTCACTTAACACCTGAAGGCTACATGCTACGTATCCCATCATGCATCACACATATCCCATAATGCAGTGGTCCCCAACCACCGGGCCGCGGCCCGGTACCGGTCCGCGGGACACTTGGCACTGGGCCGCGGAACGGTACCCGGCCGCGGGAAATTTTAGCACCGGGACGCACAGAAAGAAAAAATAATTTCCATTTTGTTGTTTTTTTCGAAAAAAACGTTTTATTTTGAAAAGTGACCGGATTCTCTCTGTTACATCCGTCACACTTAACGCACGTCAAAGTCGCGACACTAAACATCACGTGATACACACCTTGCGTTGCACCTCAACACCCCCCACCCCCCACCCCCCCACCGGTCCGCGGTAAACGTGCCTTGCGTTGTACCGGTCCGCGGTACAATGCAATCAACATGTCCCCAATCAACATGTCCCTGTAACTGTGGAGCATTCAAAGACAACAGGATAAATGTATATCAGAATGTTATTCCGTTCCCAAGCATTAATTATTCCGTGGGAATGAAATATTATTTTGTGGGAACGCTTTATTTATTTATTTTACCCATGTCAGATAGCGGGCTCCGTACAAAATAATAATATATGTGAAATAACATTTCAATTATTTTTTCTTGCTTTTGTCCCCAGATTATAAAAGGGAAAATATGTTGTGAGAGTCTGCATATATAGATCATTTTAAGGTTTAAACAAGCTTTATAACTATTTTTTTTTATTTTTTTTATTTATGTAACTGTAATGACCATTTTTTTATGACAACAAACAACATTTTTTATTTATTTTTTCATGACACCTCCTAAATTGACTGGATGCCAGGATAAAGTGACGTGCAGTAACGTTTTAAATTACGAATTCATTCCTATAAACATTTTCAAATTTGGGGGCACAAACTACCTCAAATAATAAGAAAAAAAATATTGATGCAGATTTGTCCTAATTACTTTTCCGTTTGCAGAAGACTAAACTTCTAATGATACTTAAAGATGTGTGTACACTAATCCCACAAACATCTTGTTAATGTGAGTTCCTGACAGTAAACAAGCCAGAAATGGAAAAGTGAATGATTCTTTCAGTAATGAGATAGAGACTTCATATCAACCATTTTTATTTCATAGTGGTCATTATTCAGGAATAACAGAGTGTGACAATGTGTGACCGAAGCCTTGTACCTGTTATGCATTGTTTAAAAAAGTCTAAATAAAAGTAACCAGCTGTGGTAATTGCAAACAAACCCCAGATGTTTTTTTGAAATGTAATAATAATAGATATATATTACAAACTAATAATATCGCATGATTTATATGTTTAAAATATCAAAATATGAAGAAGATAAGAGCAAAATGTGTTTATTACTGGAATTTATTGATATAATTAATGTTAGAATGTCTTTTTTATTTCTTTTGTGGAACACTGAAAATATCGGTTTGGATTTTTGCACTCAAAAAGGCGCTCAAAAGAGGTTTTTCATAATTTGAGCAAAAAAGGAATCTTTGGCTTACGTTTTTTAATGAATGCGTAATGGAGTCAGCTCATTCTGCATTTAAGTGAAGCCATCAGTCTATAACGAACAGAAATATAGATAAATAGACATCTATAGAATGTATTTTTGCTGCTTTTATACTGAAGGTTATACCGAAAGCTTCAGTTAACTGCTTGCTTTTATAATAGTTTTGATTTATCATCATTTAACAAATGCAGAAAAAGCTTTTCAGAAAGTGGAGTCTGAAAGGAGACTGCAGTTTGAAATAGTGGAGCACAAGGTTGAGCTGCACTAAGTTTTACATACATTCCCATTTATCACCATATAGGAATTTTGATAGAGCTTGTCAAGTTGAATGATGCGCCTTCACGGTTACAGTTTGTTAAGACAGAATGGGAATTAGGGGCCAAGTTTTTATGACACTGCGATGCCTTCGAGCTGAAAACAGCGTTAAGAAATAATGCAATTTGGCATGTGTGTCTTCCAGAAGTAAACTGGGCAGTATCACTCAACATCTCCAATAAGTGGCTGTGGAACAAAGGAGAAAAAACAATAACTTAGGCAGAAGATCTTTTCTTTGAATATGCAGTGAAACTCCTGTGAAAACTGCTTAACATTTGAGTCAAACCCCAAAATATCAAAATTTATTGCCAAATACATATTGGATGAAAATGTATCCATTTAAATCACGTTTAGTTAATTCTTACCGAGTTAGTTTTAAAAGTAACTACGGTTGGAACTGCTGGTTAAGAAGGATGAGCAACTGTTTGGTTATTTTCAGCACAACAGAAAACCTGATCATAATGAAATTGGCTAAATAAGTTACCCCTCGGGGTAAATGACAAACCAAGAAGGGATTTGAAGGAAGGTTATGACGCTATGATGGTGTTTTATCAGCCGAGTAATTTGCTCTTGTATAAACACGAATTACTGTTATCTAAGTACCCCTTGACAGCCAATTGGCTCCTCATTAGGCCTGTGTGAAATGAGATTAGCAGCGAGCCTCTAAATTATGATCCAATCCCAGAACACATAATCTCTCATGCCTAGATCTTTCCATTTCTTCCCTTCATCTATTTTTGTCGAGTTTCTTTTTACCTCATGTCCTTTTGCGCTTTTTGGCTTTTTCTTCTTTTTTTTTTTGCATCTTTTCTCACTGGGTTGTTTCTGATGTTTTTCAGAGTGCAACTGCAACGGGAGATCAGATCAGTGCATCTTTGACATGGAGCAATACAGGAGCACTGGCAGTGGGGGACGCTGTGTGGACTGCAGAGACAACACAGATGGGGCCCACTGTGAGCACTGCAAAGCAAACCACTACAGGGTTGCACCAGAAGACCCATGCCTGGCCTGCAACTGCAACATCAACGGTAAACTGCAAATACTGTACGATTTATCGCAAGATCTTGCAATACATTTTTACATTTCTTTGTTGAAAAAATTAGAAAATTAGAGAAATTTCTTTTTACTTGCTTATCAGTCAGTTGATGAGCTATATAGCTTTTGTTTATTTATTTTTTAAAAACCCCATCTTAGAAAGCTGACATTTCCTTTTATGCTGATGACATACAACTGTACAGCTCATTTAATTATTCTTAGTTACCCAAACTGTTCTGTTTAACTGTTTGACCTGCAACAATCACTGGTTAGAGTCCAATTTTATGAATTCAGATAAGACAGAAACATTAATCATTGCTCCTGAAAATGGGATCTCTCTGATCAGATATCACATGGAGAACAATTTATGATCACACCTGGATTACTGTTAAACTGTATAGTCTCTTTACATGTTTAAGTCTAAATAAACTTTACCACCCCAGGCTGTTCAGAACTGCACATCTGTTGACCCACACCAGCAAAAAAGCACAAATCACTCCAGTTTCAGCAGCACTCCACAGGCTCCCAATTCACTTTGGAATTCATTAAAAAATTTAACTAGAGTTAAATTTTAACTTTACTTTTAGAATTCTACATGGTCCGACTCCCCATTATCTCTGAGTTTCTTTGATTCCACAAATCTCATACATTGGAATTTACACAGTAATGACTCCCAATCTCCGGAACGCTCCACTGACTAAACTGAGGCTTTTAAAAAACACCTGATGACCTTTTTATTTTAGCAGACATTTGGCTAAATGTGCGTCTGATGTTGGTGAAATTTTGCAATTTTGTGTTTAATACACTTCATTTTTCATTTGATCCTATTTTTTGTAGTTTTTGGCCCCGTTGTGTTGCACTTTGTGCATTAAAATGTGCTCCATAACTGCAGTGAAATCGGCTACAGTCTTGCTCCAAACTTTTCTTTGTAATTTGCAAAAAGAATTTCAATACCCCTATTTTCAGTTACTCCCACTTCAACACATTATTAATGACTTATTGATCCATCACATGTAATCACCAATAGACTATTGCTTTTTGGGCCAGTTGAAAGTGCTCTTCTTTTCATTTGTAACCCTCCTGTTTTTTTTTTTTTTTATTCTTTTCTTTTGTGCATGCACGATCCATATCCTCTTAGGCTCAGTGAGTCTACAGTGCAATGCAGAGGGAAGGTGTGTCTGCCGTCCTGGTGTGACGGGGGCCAAGTGTAACATGTGTCAGGATGGATTCCACTCTCTTGGCCCCAGTGGCTGCAGGTGAGCAGTGCGGTCATAAACACTAAGGGTTTCTTAAAGTGAGGGCTACCTCTCCATTGGCTTCAGCCCATCTAACCCAAACACTTCTTTTTCTTTGAAAAGGTTAAACTGTGTGATTTTTCTGGTGCTCAAAAATGGCAGAAAACAAGTTACTTATATCAAATAGAAAATAAATGAGTTTGCAGGATTTGTTTTTGACCTTCCAACTTTCATTGGAAATTGCAGGTTTTTGTACATTATATAACCTAAAAATGTCAGTGATAAAACACAACTTGAATCAATGAATTGGCAATATAACAATATGTGTTCTGTGTTTTAAGATAGATTTACTGATTTGAAACAGAAAATCTAGGTTCTTGTTAGAATTGTACCCTTTGGTGCCTTTTTAGTCCTGTTTTTGTGGTTTTTGTAATGTTTTATGTCTTCGCCCTGTTGATAATCACTCACAACTGTCTTCATTTTGGTTAATTACCCTCAGTGTAATTAAGTGTCTGGTTGTCGGTTCATCCTTGTCAGGTCATCATAAATTTTAATTTAAGTATTTATGGTTTTTGTCACACTTTGACTTTATAAAGCTTTTAGTTCCTGCCACTGAAGCCTGGTCTCCTGCATTGTGGAACCTTCACCACCGGTTCATGGCAGAATGGCCTCACCAACCACAACCCAGAAGGAGATTTTTTGCTGAAGTGGCAGTTCTCGCCACTGCAGTCCACGCCATGTCATACACAATGCCAGAAAAAAGTTTTCCTGCAGCCCTGTTCAAGTCACAGCATGCCCCATCAAGCCAGCCCGTTCATACAAGGCGTTGCCTGGTCACTCCTCTTCATGTGTCCTGTACCTGATGATGTTTGTCCAATTTACCCACATATTCTCATTCCCTGTACCTGAGAAGGGTCGCTTGGACTTCTCCTAACATTCTGTTTCTGAGGAAGGAGTCTTCATGATACCCCTCACCTCTGAGCAGCTCCAGGACCTGTTCAATTTTCTGGTTTGATTTTGTTCTGATCCTCCCACAAGTTCACTGTCTCCAAATATTGTTTTAGAGACAGTGGTCCCCAACCTCTGGGCCATGGACCAGTACGTGTGACAGTTGGTACCGGGCCGCAGAGAAAAACACAACCTATGTTTTTCCTTTTTTTTTTTTTTTATGATCGGATTCTGAAGGAACTTTTATTTTGAAAAATACTGGATTCTCTCCACCACATTCGACTCATTTTTGACACATGTGATCAAGTTGTTTGGTCACATGTAGAAAATCCATCCGCTACTTTCTTAAAGCTGCTGCTCCGACCGCTAAAGTAAAAGTTACCAAGCTAACAAAGTAAACATGAAACAAAATTATTTGGCCAATGAGGAAACAGAAAAATAACCTTTGACCTCATTTAACGCCAAATATCAAGACTTTACTTTAAATATGAATTTATTGCTACAGTTGTTAAATTTTTAAAACACCCTCTTATTTTTTTATTTATCCTTTGCACCTTAAAAGTTGAACGAGGCTAAGGTCAGCTAGATATTTTACAGAGGATGAAAATAAACTTTACCCTCAAAAGTTAAGGGAACCTGGAGGCTAAAAAAGCCTCGTACCGGCCGGTCTGTGAAAATATTGTCTAACATTGGACTGGTCTGTGGCCTAAAAAGATTGGGGACCACTGCATCAGGGCATCCGAGATCTGCCCTTTTGTGGAGAGGCAAAGTGTGGATTGTACCCTTTGGTTTATTTTCAGTCTTGGCCTTTCTTCCTCCTGCCAGTCTCACTGGGTTCTCTTTCATCCTTGTTTTGTTTTTATTTCTCCCTTTGCTTCATGAATGCAAGCTTTCATGGTTTTAACATGCTTTGAGTTTATTAAAGTTTATACTTCTTGGCATCAGACCCAGTCTTCTATACATTTTGGGTCCTACACTACTAGTTTCTTAGTTACATTTTAAAAAGATAAGCTTAACAAATAACTTTTCCTTTTCTATAATAAGAAAACCACACTAACAAAATGAAACAACCGTTTAGTAAAGCAGCATGACTTAAAACTCTCTGTGGCACCACTGCAAACTCTGCATCTTATTAGCAACTACATCTGTGCCAAACACCGTGTCACACTGCTAAAAAGACAAGTCGACTTGTTATTCTATGTGTAAAAATGACAATTGGAAACAATCATATTGAAAGGAACTTCTTTTGTTATTGGAAATTTAGCTGTTACTCAGTTTTGTCAAAAAGATAATTTAGCTGCTGCTCTTTCCAGCCAGCAAATTCATTCAATCATTTGATAACTGTTTTTAATTTCATACAAGACTTAAAATTCAGTGAGACTTCATGCTAAAGAACCTTCCCCTACAAAATGGAGTTATTTTCTTTATCTACTCAGTTTCTTTTCTTTTGCAATCACTGTTTACATATGACCCTGAGACAGACTGGCGACCAGTCCAGGGTATCCCTTGCCTACGCCCAAGTGACCGGGATAGGCTCCGGCAACCCCGTGACCCCGAAAGGGAATAAACGGTTAAGAAGATGAATGAATGTTTACATATGAGTAGATCACTGTTATGCTGATGCAAGGCTCATTTAAGGAAAAACAGTAGTTTAAATGACCAAATTGAATTATTTTTCTTAGCTTTTAACTCAGAAAAATGATAAACAAACATTGTTTGCATTGCATAACAGCTTTATGTTATCGAATTACTCATAATTTTTGAATTTTTTACATTTAAATTATTATGTTTCATATCTCAAATAATAAAATGATATATTGGTTTTAATTAATACTATTGATTAGAACCAATGTAACTTAGCTAAGTAAATATTGCTTTCCCATGAGCTTGCTTTCCCTAAATTAACCTCAATTTCACAGGCACATACTTGATCCCAGTGTGCTTAAACTTGAATGTAAACAACAAAAAACTGCTTGTTGGGTCAAGTTATGGCCCCAAACGCTCACTGAACATAGACTAAAAACAGAGTAAGAGGTAAAAAATATGGTTAGTAGATGTAAAAATGAAAAAAATATATAAACAGGCCTATGCAACTGCACTTTTCAAGGGTGCTCTGAAGACAATTAACAACTATTTTGTGTTGCTTTTTTCATGAAATCCGCCATAGCTTCTGCTCTAAGGAAGCAAAGTATTCAAGAAAAACAAAAACAAACTCCTAACCCAAACAATGTGGCAATGGGGAGATATGGCATGAAAATAATGTGGCACAGCAACTAAAATCACCCGGAAAACTCTACTTAATATCATTTAAAGCCCTTTTAACACCAGCGTTTCAAGGCCATGTCACACAGCCACTACGTAAAATTTGCACATTTTCCTTGTATGAAATTTTGGTCTTTTGTGATACATGTGTGATATACTTAATTCATAGGTTTTTCTTACGTTCGTAATGCTTCGATGTGCGCAGATCTCCAGCGAGGGTTTCTGCCATCGGGTCTTTACGTGACTTCAGTTTTGAGTTAAAAATAAAATTATGCAGTGTATGCATGTTTAATGTGGTGCATATTTAATTAATACATAAATCTTATTAAACTGTGCGTGATTTTTGCAAGATGCAGACGCAAACTTGTGGCTTTCTGCGGATCTCTGCATATGTCTAACAAACTTTTCACGCATTTACCACAATGTATAACTTTTATAACACGTACATGGCACACATATCACTTTAAGATTACGTAATTGAGGCATGAAAAACTAATTAATCGCATATGAAGAGCGCAATAACCCAGCAGGGTTCATGTTCTACGTTGATTTATGTGTTCTTTGCGTCATGTAAAGAACCACAACTTTTCTTACTTTTTTCCATGTTTATTCACGTATGACCAATTTTTATCAGCGCAATACGTGCAAAATGTGCATAGTGGCTGTGTGACATAGCATTTAGCTCCAGTGTGGACACAATAACCACAATTACCGTTATTTATGTCCTGTCACAAGTGACAGCTCTGGAAATGAAAGGTTAACAAGAGTGCTGATTAGATATCAACCCCCCGCCCAAAAATAATGTTTAATTAGGCTTAGAATTGTAATTAATAATATTTACAACTTCAAATACTAAGTCATTTTTCACTTAAATGAACACTTTAATTGGCCACTCTAGATATGTTGCTTTAATTTTCAGTGAGACGAAAAAACAAGTGCAAATGTTTTAAATGTTTTAATGTACAGCACACAAAAAGTATCTCATTTGTAATAGCAGATATGCACACAATGCATTCCTGTCCATCTGCATTAATTAGTTGGTCACAGCCGGTACTGACCAACAGGGCGACAGATTTGGTGTTTGAACTCTTAGAATCCATCACGGGACCGTGCAGCCATCTCCATCTGTTGCCATGGCACCAAGATCCAGCATAACTGCCTTTTAGAAACTTCACAAAAGAGTTTTAGCTGCAGCTAACCCCTAGGAGAAACTTGGCCTCAATTATCCGCTTTCCTCCATGAGTGGAAATTATTCTGTGTTGGTAGAAATTTTTTAGTTTTAATTACAGTACCTCTCAATATGCCTTTATTTTCATGACTAATTATTGATTGGCAAGGGTTCACCTTATCTTGATTTGATATTTAACACCGACTCGTGTAATTTCTTTTGACGATGAAGCAAAGAAAGAGATCTGCCAATTATCTGATTTATTTCTGATTACAAATGCATTCTGGGGGTACTTTGAACATGCACTCAAGTAATGCATTCATTGAAAAAAAATGTCTCCATATTTGTTCTCAGCTCTGATATTGATCATTGCAGAATGCCACAAGAGTGAGGGCTAAATTGATTTTGAGATAGGCCGACTTGCATTCATTTCTCAGATATGAGACAGATTTAGACCTTGAACAATCACACCAGTTTAAATTTGTTTCTGCTTTGTTGCAATTTAAAGATGCACTGACTCGCCTCATGCATTTTAAAGATAAAAGGTGCATTTCAGCTTTGTGAGACCTTGGAGCTTTAATACTAAGTAAGTGTGAATGTGAGCCTGCATGTAGATGTTCATAAAGGTGCATATGTGGAATTATGTTTTATTTATGTTCCTTAGTCTATCCTTACTGACCCGCTGAAGCTGCCGGGGGAATCTCAAGTTCTAATCGTGTTGAAGAGCATTTCAATGATTGTTTGATGCCCCTATTATTTCTGCTACTTAACTTTGAATGGGCTCCCAACAGCTAGTGGACTGACTGTTAAATAGAATTGTGGCTGTTTCATTTGAAAGGCCAGAAAATAGAATAATGGTGATAAACTCAAACAAAATTACCAATTTATTTCATTTGCAAGCCTTTTTTAAGAGATTTCTATAATCCATCTGCAATTCATTTTTCATCAAAGGTAAAAAAAAATCCCTGGGATCACTAATTGCATATATAAATATATAATTTGTGAATATGTGACCATTTATGATAAAGGACAGTTTACAGGTGCTCTTCTTAAGTGGACAGTCTGAGGCCAAATTGGCTCTTTTTAACCAGTACTTCATATTTTGCCTTATCTTTCAAATTTTTCGTGCAAATCTTTGCAAACCAAAGACTTAAATTAATGGAAAAAGATTTACTCATAGAAAAAAAACGTGCTCAACGTCGTCCACGCACACACGCTTTCCATTTTTCAACTATCAAACACAAGCTGCGGATGTGAGGTGAGAATTACTCAGACCAATGGAGCAGAAACAGGGAGAGGCGGATTGCCTTGGGATAATTGAATTATTTGTAATAACACCTCATTAAAAATAGATTCTGTCTTATAGTCTTAAACAAAGGTGATCAATCAGGTAACAGGATCAAACATGTTTTTACATTTTTCAAGTATCTTCTGACCCACTTACATACTCACTTCCCTTAAGCAAGGCTGTCTGTGCGCTTGGTCAAACACTTTGCTGCTTTTGTTTGTAATTTGTAAACAAATCGTTTGAATGACTTTGACATTATGATGAAAAAAAAGATCGTCTACAATTTAAAAAAAAAAAAATCCTTATAAATATGATTGTTGTTGTTTAGTAGAGGTGCTCAAAAGTCATTTTTGCAAATCGGAGAAAGTCTGAGGCCACGTCAATGACCAACTTTGGTGTGAGCTGGTGTGTTCATGAAACTAGGAGTGTGATTTTGCAAAGATTTCACATGTAAGCTTGATTCATTTGACTTGTTGTGAGTCATAATGTAAACAAGACTTCAAACCACATTGTGCTCAAAAAGGTGGAACAAATGCATCCACTCGGCATACATGTGAAGCTTTATGAGACAGACAGCTACTTTTTTTATGCAAATGTCACATCCTGGTGCTGTAAAACGCTTCCTTTTCTCACTTGTTTGCATATAATAACTCAATTTAGAGGGCATTTCAACTATCAGCTAAGATGTGTAAAACGAAGCCAGGGGGAATGTTTAGTCTTTTAAACTCATTCAACCCCTTAATGTTGGACTTTATTTCCAATTCTAAAAAAAAATATGATTTAATGTCTTTTTATGTTCACCTAATTAATGCTTAATGTGGTGAAGTCCTGGATTTAACGGTACGTCTCAAATTAGTAACATATGACATTAAGGGGTTAAAGTTGAGTGGAAAGTACTGGATTGATCCTTTAACACCAATGGTGTCGCCAATGACACCTTATTATCACATGCTCTTTGACATACTGTAACTCTGGCATTTTACGCAATCGGAAGCGGAGAAAAGCGGCTTTTCTTATAGACTTCACTCAATTAATCAACACTTTACGTTAGTAATGTGATTCTCCTCGACAGAATCTGCTGAAATCATGTTAATTTTGAAAACGGTTAAAGAGCAATGGCAGTCCAAAGAATATTAACACTACAGCTAAATCTCTGGTGTTAAAGGGTTAAGGCAGCAAAGGTAAGGCAACCTAGAGCATATTACCATAAGCACATTTCTCTCCCAAAGTCTGTTTCATTGACTGGTGTGAGCACCTTCATTCATTCATCCTTTTTTATTCATTCATTCATTCAGCTTGGTTGGTAAGTCTGCTACGGTATGTGACCTGTTGTAAAAATGTCCCAGACTATGGTGCATGATCCAGCTAATGCCACAGCCCATTTTGTGATCATAGTTGCACATAAATAAATAAAAAAATAAATGAATAAAAAAGAATAAAGGACAGACCATTGATGTGACCATGTTTTGTTTCCATAAAACACACTGCTTGCTTTTTTGCTTTAACTGAAGTCATATTTTATAACATAAGTGCACACAAGGTAATTTTTTTTCCAGTTAACAAATGATAAATTATCTTTTAAAAATACATGGTTTATTAAAGCATATTAATATATGGTAAAGTCTTTATTAGCAAGTAGTAAATCACAACACTTACTGTCCCCCCTTATGCAAGTATAAAATGCAAGAAGTTTATTCAAAGTCACACATTTAAATTCACAATACAATAACAGAATAACATTTTCTAATAACGACTAAGAGCTCATATTTAAATAAACACTGAAGTCTCTTTTGTCCTTTTCAGGTGAGTCGCAACACTTCTTAAATGTGTTAAATACTAATAATTATTATGTTCATTTTAGAACTGAAAAACACAAAAACAAAACAATTGATTTATTACTTGTCACCCTGCACCCTCTACATTCTTTTTGGAACATGCTGTTCAGATAAGCTCTTTTGTTTACACACATATTAGTTATATTTCTTTGTTCTTAACTTAACTTAAAGTAGTGTGTTTTCCTTAAATTTTTCTGGCTTCTTGAGTGGAAACAGCATTTTCTGCCTGCAGGCCATGTGAGTGCCACCACAGCGGGAGTGTTGGCGAGTGCTCTCCACTGGACGGGCAATGTTTCTGTAAGCGAAATGTGGAGGGACACCGCTGTGGCCGGTGAGTTTCTAGTCTTTTATGTTATGTCACATGCATGCTCAGGCAACCCGTGTGTATTTCTGTGTGTTCCCATGTGTGTTTCCCAGATTTATAAATGAAAGGGTTTAACAACTGTATCAAATATATTTTTGTGCAAGCTTGGCAGTACGGCGGCTGACCATAAATACGTGGTTCATATGCTGCGCACTTTGTTTGTGTGAGAGTGCATGTGTCTTTGAGAAGGATTTAAGGCCCAGAAACTCCAGACCTAGTTGCAGGGTGAAGCTGCTGTAGTAGCCATGCACTGCCACAGTTGTAAGGTGGACGGTCTGCAGCTCCCCACTGAGTTATAGACAGACATAATGCTTAATTTTATTTTATTTTTTGGCTATTTTGCAAAGCTGCTGGGGCTGATTCACAAATATTTTTTCATACTGTTGGAGAACTGACAGGAAGCCTTCAAGGTGGAGGAGTCTAAAAGCACAGCCCCCAAAAAGATCTGCTCTATCTTAAAATTAAAGGTCACACGCAGCATCTGGACCCTAGATGAACAAAGATGGGTCTTGGTGTTTTGTCTGTAGAGGACTTAAAAGTGCTGCAGCATAATTTTTACAAGAAAGAAAACAAAAGTGAGACAACATTGCTCCTATTTCACTATCCTCCCACTGGCTACCAAAAAAGATTGCTCACCAATTTTCTGATAGGGTCTTAAAACGAAGAGGACAAAAACACAACGCTAAAATCAGCTTCCACCTAACGTCTACCACAAAGGATGTCAATAAAGTCGCACTCCGGTCATTTCTTGAATTCAGAGCGTTCCTACTGTTCTTTTATTCATGATTATGTGGTTTTTAGTCAAAATCAAAAGACCTGTGTCGTTTTCTAGGGCATAGTTTCTGCAGAGCAGCAGTGCATTAGAAATTCCCAATTCACTGAGTTGCCACGGAGCAACCCTGCTTCCCTTCCTTTCAGTTTTCTGTTTACGGGCTCTCCTGCTAGCTTACACCCCTTTACAACCCCAACATTGGTCTGAGCAAAATTGGAGCTATCCAGCCGTACAGTTTGGAGCCAGATACCAGTTCACACGAAGAAACGTACCCGGATCTGTTTGTGTACATGTGGATCCATCAGAATGGAGCAGGAAGCGTGTGGCCCACCCAGAAAGATTTTTAAAGACAATCTTTTTCAAACTGCATTTGTTTTCATCTGAGTCAGATGATTTGAATGAAGAAAAATCAGAAATGCAATTTTAAGCTTAATTTTCTTTATATATGTCCTTCATCATGGGATTAATGGCAAAAGAACATGTTAAAAACAACAAACTCTCAATATTCAGTCTTTAACTCATGTTTATCATTGCAGTTTAACGCTGTAAAACAAATGTAATAAACACTATACCTATGACAAATTGTTGTTTCAAAAATTCACTTTCAAAATAATTTTACATAGCTACTGGTTGTTATTCATTATTGTGCAGTAGATAGATGGCAATATGTAAACCTGCTCCCCTTTCCCGTCAGATTCTGTGACATTTTATGAATGTGCAGTTTTCTATACAGCAGCCTGCGCGGCAGGTGCAGCAAAAAGGAAGAAGATCAAAAGTTTTTCTTTTTTCGCTTTTAAGGATGCCTTTTTTAAAGATGACAGTGCGCCCAACTGTTGCCTTCCCTGTCATGTTCCTGTAGTACACAGGTCAAATCCGCTACACACCTTTTGTCATTAGAAACAGACACAGCCCTAGGTCTCCCACCACTGAATAATTCAGTTCTTCCTGTTTCTTGACTCTTTTTTTTCCCTTTTTTTTTTACTGATTTCACAGCTCATTGAACAAGGTTCTCTGCTGTGTAATGTGTCTTGTGTCGTGGCTGTTTTTTGCAGTGTACCTTAGCGCTTATATGCCAGGAAATGCGTGCAGGTCAGAACAAGATGTCTTCCCAGCTGAGCTCCTTTTTTTTCTTTCTTTTTTTTTTTGCCTCATCTTCAACGTTGTGCAGAAATCATCATCTTTAGGGATTAACCTAAAGAGTACACAGCAGCAGAACGCAGGGTAAATTCTTGGGAATCGGGTTGTACAATATCTGCATATTAATAACCTTTTATTTTTACCTGCAGATGCAAGCCAGGATTTTTTAATTTGCAGCTCCAAAACCCAGCGGGCTGTCAGCCGTGTTTCTGTTTTGGCCACTCACTGGCATGCTCCTCATCCAATCACTACACTCCTGTCAACATCACTTCTGATTTCATTGAAGGTATTGTTTCAGACTCCCTAGCCATTAATGAGGTTCATTTATAATAGCGGGAGCTCTATTATACCAGAAGGCCAAAAATTGTGGTGATATTTTTTTTTTCTCTGCTTTTCATCAACTGCTTCATTTATTTTACTTTGTTCCAAATGCTTATTGTTTTGTCTTTGGTTGCTTTAGAGAAAATGTGAGACCTTGGTTGGGGTTTTTGACATTTTGATTTAGTAAAGTGTGCATGATGTATTTTTTTTGCCACACTGTGGACATATTTACCCACTGATTTCATCACTTTGTGGTTTGTCTGCAGCCTCATCTGCTGCAGACGTGGTAGTGTTGTGATCTCTATCATGCCTCTGAACCTCTTTTGATGCCAGATCAGGACCGCTGGGTGGGGGAGTTCTTTGGCGGCGAGGAGTATATCCTGCAGTGGAAGGAGGGTGAAGTCTACCTGCTGCCTCTCACAGAGGAGGACAGTGGCTTCTACAAAGCTCCTGGTGAGTAAAGTAAAAAGTAAAGTTCACAAGATTGTTTTACAAACCTTAACCTCAGAAGATGAAGGACAACCTCCCTGTCCATTTTGAAGATGTAAACAACGGGTGAAGGAGGCGACATGGTTTGTCAAATCAATAAAATCCACTTGAATGCATCAGCTTATCGCAGGAAATTTAAGACATTTTAGATGTCTATTGGAGGGTTTGCTTTATTGTTTGCCTTACTGGCTACAATTACATGTTCTCCATGTTCTAGATAAAAAGTCTTTGGGAATAGGACTCTGAATTAAATGTGTGTTGCAATAACAAGAGCTTAATACATTACATTTCAGTTTGATTATGCACAGGAGGTGTCTTCATGTTTTGCCACATAAAATAAATTACTTAGGGGGAAAAAAAAGGGTTTCAAACATATTTGTCCAGGCCTACAAAATGAATATAAGTGCATTTATATTGCATGTATTGATATTAAACCAAAACAAATGAAATCTTTGTAACCACTAAATTCATATCCAAGGGCTTTGGATGAAACTTTAGACTCCAAACTGGAAAAACAGTTAACTCTTCAATCCCTACTGATGCAAATGTACATCAAATCACACTGGCTCCAAAATTAACTTGATTTACCAGAGAAAAAATATAACTGACTTCTTTTATTTTTCATATCTGGAAATAAATTCAGGCGTCAAATGTACAAAACAGTCAACCAACAAAAGGCTTTATTCCTGTGGTGTTAGTGCTTAAAAACATGAACATTTTATTATTATTTTATTTTATAGGCATATTACATGTTTATGGTGGATTTAATTTCCTCCAATTGTAGTTGTTACAGTTAAAAAAGAAGGGTGGAGCCATTATTATTAGTTTTTGCATATTTTGTAGCTATTTCCCAAAATCCCTCCCAAGTGCTGGAAGTTTACATCAGCTGTATGAATTCATACTTTGCTAACAATGTTCAAACATGCTTAAACTAGCCAATCATTTAAGCTAGCAATTCTGATTGCTTTTATCTAGATGGAAAGTTTGTTTAAATGGAAATCGTGAATGTGGTAAAAAAAAAAAAAAAAAATGTGTGTTTTTTCTTATTTATAATGCAGTAATATGTAAGAAATCTGGAATCAGTAAATCAAAATGAATAATAAATGCATAGAACAGAGGAAATTCACAAGCAGTTTGATAAAACTCTAAATTTTTTATGAGTCATTCAGGAAAACTTTTTAGCAACTTCACTAATATTGCCACCCACACATAGACTATTGAATACAATACTTTGTACATGTCATAACTGTAGGCTTGTACAACAAACAACAAAAAGAAACCAGATATATTTGCTTCATTGCTGTGGGACAAAATTCCATCAAATGTGTGCTAAAATGCTCGTATCTTTCAATTTCCTGTCATTAGCAGTGATAGACGGGAAGAATGTTACCCAGAGTTACGCAGTTTGTGTGCAACACAGTCCAGCAGCCTGTTTGATCCTCATTTCTAGGAATACAGCAGCCAATATTGGTTAACATATTTTAATTCTGACTGTCCAGTAAGCAATCCAGAACTTATACTGAAATTCTGGTTAAATCAGCAGTTATTTTAAATAATTTTATCATTTCAGAAAAATATCAATGATATATGATCATTCATTTCATTCTGATACAGAAAAAAAAGGTCAAAGTTTGTCCAAAAAGGATCTAGCTTGCTGTTTTGTTTTTTTTTCCTTTTAACAAAATCTTCACAAAAGTTCACCGGAAATTATTTTTTGGGAAAAATGTATAAAGTTGTATTTGACAAATCACTTACTTATTTATGGAAGAGTCCTGTAAAATGTTCTTATCCACAAAATTATGTTTTTGTTGGGAAACGACTTTTGCAGTGATTTCAAATCTCCTTTTCTGCTTTTTCACTGGTTATATTAATAGTCTTCACAACTGTGTTCTCCACTAAATGTTATTGTCTTTTCAGGATAAAATGAAAAAGAGTTGAGACAAAGCTTTTTACACACAGTCAAATAGGTGAAAGCACCACAGGAAATCTTAGATTAACTAAAACAAGAAGCTGGCATGGAACAGTTGAAAATTAGGAAATAATAAACTGACAGGGGCTATGATAAAAAAAAATAAAAGCAGCAGGTGTGCTAAAGTTTAGTTGGACTAAGTGTGAATGGATAACAGGGAGCTGACTGAAGAGAAAGGAAAATTCAAAAAGTTTGATCTTAATACTGAAACTAAGAATCAACTGTAAAACATCAAGCAAACACAAAACCAAAGTGTTGAACCGAGAAAAGGCAGATGCAGCATTTCTTGATGAAGTAGAAAACAATTCACCAAGCATAAATGACCAAAAAAGAACACATTAAGATAAACATTAAGCAAAAAAAAAAAAGACAATTCAGTCAGACAACAAGTCAGACAATTTGTTGAAATGTAACCTGGAGAGTAATAAAAGACTCAAGTCATTGAAGCTGAAGACCCAATTGTTGATAAGGGAGGAGGGTTGGCATTAACAAATCAATTTTGAGTGCATTGTAAATAAAGTCTAATTTTTGTTTTAAATATGTTTTTTTTTATTGCACAGTCATTTTCAATTCATTTAGCTTCAACATGTCAATGACGATATCATCTCCAAACCTGCTTTATACCTTTTGGGGTCACATGGCTAGAAATGATCAATAAAAAGAAATAAGCAAACATCACTCGTGAAAATGTGCTAGACAGAAGGTCATTTGAATGTTCTGAGGGGAAAAAAACTGTAAATAGAAACATGCATAGCATAAGGTGTAAAAAGGGATGGGATCATACAAGGTTTTTCTTCTACCCACTCCTTTTCAAGCACATTATTTTGTTTTATCTATTTTTAACTCTTGTGTTTATTTTGATTTTGTGTTGGTGTTTAAAATAAAATTATTTAAAAAAACAAAACACAAAGGTTGCTGGGGCCTAACCTAACTATTGGGCGCAACAGCCAGTTTGGTCGGAGCTCTTACCCTGCAGTGCCATTAACGTGTTCTCATGCTTTACGAGAACAACAGCACCATTGTGGTTGAAAACCACGTCTTAAGCAGAAGAGAAAGACTTTTATTTATAGTATAAACAATTGCCATTTAGTTCCTATTATGCCTTTAGTATTTGCCCCCTCAAATTCATCTGCTGTGTAATGACCACACCCATTTTACATTTGACCAAATGCACGACTCAAAGTGCTCCTTCTAGACGCAAATGTAACTTGACAGCTGTCATTGGGACGTCACTTCATTGAAAAGCAGAAAACCATGACCTTCTCTTCCTTTTTCTCAGAGTTTTATAAAAAAACAAAACTTTGCTTGTCACTTTGGTAATAATCCATTAAATAGCACAACTTTCCAATTTTTTTTTAACAGCATTTTAAATCTAAATATTCATATTTTGGGAATACTGTAGCCTACTGTAGCCTTCTGCCTATTGGGAGCTTCACCTAACGTGAAATCAATTGATTCATGTAGTGTATAAACCAGCTTTAAAAATGTATACAATACATTAGACCTGGTATACTTTAAAAAAAATAAGTATTTGGATAAAGTATACGTTAAGTTTTTTTCCTTACCATATCAACATTAAGAAATAAATAGGTCTATGTGTCATTGAGAACGCTTGAAAATCAATGGTTCCTTTCTGTATCGGTAAAAGTCACTGTTGGTTTGCTTTTATTTATCTCAGTACTAGTTAGATACCCTCAGACTGTAGTTCTTGGTGTTTTCTTGTGACATTTTTCTTATAGTGCCTGTCAGACATTTGGAAAATTACGTTTAGTAAGTATTTCTTTTTTCAAATTGTTCTATAATCGGGACGAGAAAAAACTGAAAAAAAATCTCGTCTTAAAACTGTTCTGCTGGATAGCTCCAATATTGTTCACCATTTTTGTTGCACCTCTAATGTTGGGTTGGGAGTGTGAAGGGCAGTAAGCTAGCAAGAGAGAGTGTAAACAAAGGGATGATGGGAAGGGAGGTGCAGGGTTGCTGCGACCCAACAGAGGCAACTCAGACGTCAATTTCTAAACGATGCCCTAGAAAACAACACAGTTTGGCTAAAATAAAAACAGCATATTCATACCTAAAAGACCGCTGGAAATAATTTTCAAAGTTCTCAAAAGATGATCGGAGTGGGAATTAAAGCTCTATCGCCATTGCAGTGGTTAAAAAATATAAATCACGTTAGTTTTTGAGCTTCCATAACATCTATTGATTGTTTCTGTTGTTTCTTACTGAGATAATTCATGGTATTTTGGCAGCGGGTCCTGCGATGGCTTTTCTGATAGCACTTCTTCCAATCCCTTATCAGAGCCATTAAGATAAGGGAATAAGCTGGCCCAGCGACAGGACTGAGAGTTCATTTCTGTCAGCTGCCCCAGCAGTAAAGGTCTGACGGAATTGGATGTCTTGGCTTGGCTGGAAAGGCAACAAAGGGAAAATTGGCTGGGCCTCTTGGTTTTCACTAAGTCGGTTTTCAGGCATGGAGACACAGCCGCTTTGTGCAGTCCTTGGCCAGAAGCAAAAACAAGGGCAATCCCATTAACTCTGTATTCCTTAGGTTTAATGCCTGGAACAGCCATTTAAAGAGAAAATAACACCTGCACTAGTTAGTCATTGATGTGCGACTATATTAAACTGTGCAGATTTAAATGTATATTTCCAGACGTATACAGCGTCTTGTTTACAGTAACTGTTGTGCGTCTGAAGGCCACCACGCTGATAAGTGGTCCAGCTGGTGGCAACAGGCTTTGTGACAGGCTGCTTATCTCCTTTGTGCAGGACTTGTGCATGTTGATTGCCGGCATTACAAATACATGCATCCTCTGCAGTGCCATCCCTATTAATGACCTCATTTCCCCCCACACACCTTTTCATAGAGTTGCATGTTTAGCCACCTTTAAGATTAGAGCAGAAAGGCAGCAGCTTTAAAGGCAGCTCTTTTTCTCCTCTTTCTCTCATCTAGCCACCACCGCTTCCCTCCTTGCCTCTTCCTTTTAATTTCTCGTTTGTGCTCAAATTCCTCTGCTGTGTACTTCCACAAAGTAAAAGATAATTTTGAGTGACATCGGCATGTCGGACATCATACAAAATGCAGCTCCTGTGATTGCTGTGAATGTATGCGTCACAGCACTTTGCCATGAGCTCGAGCTGTCAAGTAAGAGTTCAATCGTCTCTAATTTTATTGAATTGTTAGCTATAGCAAAGAATGTTTACAACCCCCCACCCACCTCTAAAAATATCAGTCGTAAGCAGGCCGTGGACTAAAATATTTTCTCAACTGTTATTGAGGTGAGGATGTTGGCTGGGGAGAAATGTCTTTTTTTTTCTTCTTTTTTTAACATGAAAGAAAATAGAAGACAGAATTGCATTCCTGAATTCCCCATGACCGCAGGCCAACAAAGCATTTACACAAGCGGGGATGTCAGAATTGCTCCTTATTTTTCACCACATGAAGATGTTTCATCTTTGTAAACACTTTCAAATTGCCATCCCCTCCCATTTTCCCTTCAGTTCAAATATGTCAAGTTGTAAGCGAAAAAAAAGGCCGACATTTGTGAATCTGTATGTGAAGTTGAAAGCGCTCTGTTTTTCTTTTTTTTTTTTTGTCTCTCTACAACCTCCACATTTCCGCACCTTATCCACCGAAACGGCGTGGCAGTTGATGGGGGTGTAGTTCCCAAGGCGATTTGAGACTTAGTCTCAGTAAGCAGAAAATGTCATGAGCAAACATAAAATATCACTGTAAACATTTGGTTTAACCAGACTTTAAAAACTGGTCACCCCCCTGAAACTGTTTCTCGCTGAAAGGGGACATCATACATGCCTTTACGGCAATCTGTTGATGCCATCTTTTTTTTCATCAGGCCAACCTGCCAATCTTTAACCATCAAAGAAAATCTCGAATAAAACAAGAGCAAACAGAGAAGGTAAAAAGAGACAGAATTCTAAATGAAATATCCCTCTAGTAAAAGGAGAAAAAAGCAGCAAATGCTTGCTTCTGTGTTCAGCTCAGGAGAGAAAAAAGTCATTTGAGCGCAGCCCTAGGCTACCTGTCATTTATACTCAAACTGCTGTTGGAGCCAGGGGCCTCACACAACCTGAGTGCTTCTTGAAACCAACTTACATGTTACTCATTCTGGTGGCACTGCCCTGCAGAAATATGCAAAGCAAATAATAGCTGTCAGAGAGGAAATGAGAAAAAGAGTTGAGGGATACAGTAGAAAGGGTAAAAAAAAAAAAAAAAGAGTAAAAAATAAAAAAGGAAGGTGTGGAAAAAAAACATCTACATTTAGCATGCTGAAAGGGATATAAATAAAGAAAATAAGTGAAAACATCAGATCTACAGTTGCAGAGACTAAACAATCGACCAAAACACAGCTAATTCTGCAAAATTTTCTGAGTTTTGACAGTAATGCAAGTGAGTGAAGATCGGAGTGTGAGATTGACAGGAGGATTGATTCGGCGTTCATCTGTATTTCGACTGCCGTACCGATCCTTTGTGGTGAGGAGAGAGTTAAATCAGAGAGCGAAGCTCTCAATTTGCTGGCTGATCTTCATTCCAATTCTCACCTATGGTCATGATCGAAAGAACGGGATCATCAAAACTAGCGGACAAAATGAGCTTTCTGAGTGCTCCCTTAGAAATAAGGTGAGAAGGTCGGTCTCCCAAAAAGGGCTCGAGAAGTGGCTCAGAGGTGGCTCGGGCATCGAGACGCCTCACTTGGGAGGTATTCCTGACAGGTCCAACTAGGCAGAGATCCCAAGAAAGACTTAGGAAATGCTGGAGAGACTGCATCTCTCTACTGGCCTGGGAACGCCTCTGAGTCCCCTTGGAGGAGCTGGAGGAAGGATGGATGGATGGATGGAAGGAAGGAAGGAAGGAAGGAAGGAAGGAAGGAAGGAAGGAAGGAAGGAAGGAAGGAAGGAAGGAAGGAAGGAAGGAAGGAAGGAAGGAAGGAAGGAAGGAAGGAAGGAAGGAAGGAAGGAAGGAAGGAAGGAAGGAAAACAATACACATGAAATTCATGTCGTGCACTTTGCTCTCTTTTTGTTTAAACTCCCAGTAATACCTCAAAATTCCTCCAAAACATAACATCCCAAATGTAGGTTATACCAGTTTTTGTTTCTTGTTTTTTGGCTAAAGTGCTTTAATGGGGACTGCAGATTATTTGTGATCACAGCTCACTCTTGGCTGACCATTCCACACCTAATACCCCTATTTCCCACCAAACAACTTGGCTAGATTTAACGACACAGTCTACAGACAGATTCCCTTCCACGATAGGTCAGCTCACACATTCACCTGCCTGGCCGTGTGATGCCCTTTCCTTACTCAGTGCCGCTGAATCTAAAAAAATGTTTTGCTTTGCTCTGTCTGATGTGACTGCAGGTCACTTTATATCGCTTTGCAGCTCAGGCTCCTCACACTTCAAAGTGAAACGTTCCTTTACCTCGCTCTGGCCTGGAGAATGTCTCTGCACCGGGTGTCACTGGTGGTTTGTTTGCGAGAGGTGACATTGATTTAATCGAAAGCGAGTTGATTTAATTTGGCTGGTGAGAAGTCTAAACCATCTGATTGAGTGGAAGCTCCTTCCCCATTCAACAGAAGTTATGTGAGCATCTATCACTTGTGATGGCGGCTTTACGTGCCTCTGGCAGATTGCCTGCAGCTGGAGGACTTCAGACTAATCTGGCACACATAAAATCAAATTGAAATCCAGCACTACAGACTAAATATGGTTCCCTAAAATATTAGTATAAATGATTAAAAATAGGGCAATACTGCAATGTTAAAAACCAGTGTAATTACTAATTCATAATTTACCATCATTTTTTTTTTCAAATTAGTAGATATATCTTTTTTTTTATAGAATTTCTTCTTGAAATAATGTAAAATATTGTGTAAATTTTGTTTTGCTTTGCATTTTCATAACTTAAAATTAGATAAATAAAACATTAGAGGACGAACATGATGTATTTAACTAAAGAAGAGCAGAGCAACTGCTTTTATCAGTTAATTAAATGCAAAAGCCGACACTAAGTTCGTTGATTTTTAAAGGCAGCCCGTTTCCAGTGTTATACTTGACAAAATGATTTGAAACCAGCATTTCTTTCTGTGTTAAAAACTAATTCGCCACCATTCTGCTGTATTCTGATATAAGGACATCTTTGGTTTTAGAGTTGTCCCTTGTTATCGTGATTCACCTATATGGTCTCAATGTTATGTAGAATTTTTTCAGTCCAATTTTGCACCCTTTTTTTTCTTAAAACAGTTCACTGTATTCTGCATCCCGATTGGCTGTTGACCTCGTCAATACATTTCCTCCGTGTTGTGCCTTCTGTACAGAGGGCATCTAGTTTGCCACATTTTCACAAATCTTCGTTACCGAGTAGATTGTTTTTTATTCTACAATACTGGATTTATTATTCTGTGAAGGTTTGAACGGGGCGGCTGTGGTGCAGCGGTAGGGCAGTCCACCCATGATCATAAGATTGTAGGTTCGATTCCCGCCTTGCACGCCCATGAGTCGAAGTGTCCTTGGGCAAGACACTGAACCCCACCTTGCCTCTGGTGGTAGGCAGGCGCCTGTGTTTGGCAGCGGAGCCGCCATCAGTGTGTGAATGTGTGAGTGAATGTGTGTGTGACTGGGTGAATGGGTCTGTGACTGTAAAGCGCTTTGTCCTTGTAGGAAGAAAGGCGCTATACAAGTATACGCCATTTTAGAGTGTTAAAGAGAAAAGTGTGAAAATGTTAATGTCTGTCTGATTAAAGTGTATAAAGTGTGTAGTTAGTGGTTTTACTGCCTTAAAACAACTGTAATCCTACTTCGCATAATTCACCTATCATATGCGCTGCTAATTTAGCAATTTTGTTGCAAGCTTTCAGACATCTTTAAGAGTTGCTTTTTAGTATTAGTGGTCACCAAAAAAGGCAAGTAACTCACTATCCTTAAGGCACACTAGGGTAATCTAAAAGGCTCAGTTTTAAGTGGCAGGTATGCAGAATATTTTATTTAATTGGTTTGGTTTCACAATGCACTCTTAAGTGTGAACCAATCAGCATAGCATAAATTGCCCTTTTTTCTTCTGTACATGCAATGGGTATTATGGGTGTTGCTATAAGCCCCTTTCACATCCTGATTTGGTCACAGTTTATCTGTGTAATAAAGTATTCCCTTGTTTATCGCCGGGGTTGTGTTCTACAATAACCCGCGATATGTGAAATACGCAAAGCAGGATCACATGTGTTTTAAGCCAGTAAATCCCCTCACTACACACTTTCTACACTTCTAAGATCTAAAGCCAATCAGGATGCAGAACAAAGAGCAAGACCCCAAAACGGTCTGACTCCTCCCCCATGAGCGCATATATACCAGCTCTTTGACCAGCTCATTCAGAATTGACAAAGCCTCTTGGATAAGAGGTGAAACGTCTTCTAACTATAAAACCAAGTCCAGATGACATCCCCTAAACCTACTACAAGACCCCAAAAGGTAAACTGCCCTATAGCGAGGTAAAAGAATAGTTATTCAAATAAAAGCTATTCTAAGAGGCACTTCAACACAACGCTCTTCAAACAACTCAACACATCACTGTGTTTTGGTCCTAGTATAGGAGAGAGACTTTGCACTACCACACT
Organism: Oryzias latipes; assembly: GCF_053564925.1. Lineage (NCBI taxonomy): Eukaryota > Metazoa > Chordata > Actinopteri > Beloniformes > Adrianichthyidae > Oryzias > Oryzias latipes. The sequence goes on along the minus strand of NC_136248.1, from coordinate 25,908,795 downwards.
TTAAACACATGTTTGACATTAAAAGCTCTTCAAAATTCAAGCCTTTTGTTTAAAGTTTTAACTGATAGCTTGAGTATCGGTCTAAATCAACCATAAGAACCACCTAATATTTTACAACCTTGTTTTATTCAACAGTTGCTACACAATGCAATCCTTTCTTATTTGTTATGCAAGTTAAAATTACTATTACAAATCCTTGATGATGCACATGCAGTATTAAACATGACTAATCCCTTTATTGTATATTCAAAATGATTCATTACGTTGGAGAATGCAGTGCAAGTGGGGCCATTTTTAATGAGCAGTTAGTGTTGTGGAAAATTCATGCTTTGTTGCTTCAGCAGCACAAAAAGAACCACACAATGCAAATGAAAGCCCAATTGAAATATTGGCCAGTTTGCAACATTTGACACATTAGTGCATACAACTGTAAGGGAACACTAAGGAGGGGTTATTGGTACAGTCACACTATTGTATTACTAGGCTCATTACCCAAGATTATGCGAGGTGTGTGCAGCATTTTCCATATTATTAATAATTTCCAAAGTAATATTTCCTGACTTTTATTTTCTGTGAACACACGTTTTCTTTCATTAGTCATTATTTCTGTGCGTCACTACCCAGATGGAGGTAATTACTTTAAACATCTCTCCAAAAACTGCAGCTTTACATGTTTTACATATAGCATCCATAATCAATGATTCACCAGTGATAAATCATCTAGAAAAAAGAAATGTACATTCTTACTGTTTTTTAATGTTCTGTGCAAAAACTCAGAGCTCCATAAACATTAGAAGACTGTTAAAGATCACAACAAAGTTTAAAACTAGGACTAAAAAGAGAGTTCTCTCCCCACATCAGGAAGGCTGTGGTCCAAGTCCCAACTGGGTTCTTTCTGTGTAGTGTAGAAAGGTATGTATCATGGGTCATAGGTCAATTGATGGCTTTAAATTAGTACTTGGGTGTGAATATTAGTGTGTGGCCTTTTGTTTCTGTGTACCCAGCCTTCACCTAGTTGGCTGTGATAGGCTCCAGCAACCCTGTGTCCCCAAAATAAATTAAGTAAGCTTAGAAATGAATGGATGGTTGTAACAGGCCAAATAAATAATATCTGTTTATTTACTTCTTGATTGGTTTCTATATATTTCCCATAATGTATAGACTATTCTCTTGTTTATTTACATTCTAAATTTAACACACAATAAGAGAAATCTGCAATGTTGAATTAAAGATGTTTCAAGGCAGTAAAACCCCTCACTACACTCTTTTCTAAGACTAAGGATAACATTTTCACTTTTCTTTGTTATTAAACTCTTAAAGTTCATACCTTTACAGAAAAATAAGCAGTATTCTTCTTCTTTCTCTTTCGGCTTTTCCCATCAGGGGTCGCCACACCGAAACAACCTCTCCTTCGAGGATGAGTCGCATGGTTAATGAATGAAAACAAAGATCTGATCACAACTGAATTTGTTTGCAGATTTTTTGAAGCTTTCTGTACAGGAGACATGGCAAGGTCAACAGCCAATCAGGATGCAAAACAGTCCGCTGTAGAAAAGAAAAGAAAAAAAACAAACATCCAAAATTGATCAACAGAAGTCAAGAAAAACAATGACAATGTGAAAGATGAACTGCAAAATAGCAAAGGCCCACTGTTTCCAAAATTAGTGCATGAAAGTGTCTGTATTTTCCGCTCTGTCAAATACTTCTAAAGTTGCACACACTAGTTTAGAAACTTTACTCAAAAACAAAGTTTGTTCTCTTAAACTCTGAAGCACAAACTTTTAACATCTTCCTTCCATGCTTTAGATTTTGTTTTGTGTGTTTTGTTTCTGATCTCCTAGATGTGAGAAAAGAGTTATTGATCACTCGCATAACTAATGTGCTTTTTATTTAATTACTGCCCGTGTCTCTCATTTCCTGCCTATTCCTAATAATTGCTTAGAGTTAAATGACCAATGGAGTCATTGAAATGGGCGTTCTCCCCCTGTTGCTTTCAAAATTTGATATCGTGAAATTGACATTGTGTTTCCTATAATAAATGAAAAATACTGTATTACATCAAAGATGCATATATTTTAATAGGTTTATTTTGAAGAAAAAAAAATCAATCAAACGTTTCTTTGTCATTATTGGTGAAAATAAACCAGCCGAGCTAAACGCTCCATTTCAGGGCATCAAGGAGTCATTCAACATGCAGGTGAGAAAACAATGAAGCTGTTGATAAGAGTGGGCTGGAAAAGGACAGCTCACCACAATAAAAGCTGGTATTTGATTATCAGAAAACAGAATTGCTTTGAATATTAAAGAGACCCTCTCACGAAGGAAAACTTGAAAAAAATAAATCTCAGTTTTGATGCCAAAGCCATCTGGAGCCCCTGAAGATCTCAGGATGGTGTTTTACACACAATTACACTGAAAAACAAGATGGCAACCAACCGTGCAAACTGTCACGCTTTCTCTCCTTCTCAAACACATCTGGCAGAGAATCCTCACATTGTTTCCTTAAAATGTAAAATAAAAAAAAACAATACACGGCTTCAGTTACGGGAAAATACTGAACTGGGGACACATAAAAGTTTTTAAGATTTCAGAATCTCCCCACAAAACTGTAATTATTTTGAACTGGGCTCTAAAATTAGGGAAAAGTTTTTGGTAGTTTGCATTAGTTTGCTGTCATTCATTCATTTCCAGAGCACATTACGCCACCACCCAAGTTCTGGACACAGTCAAACCAATACAACACATAGAAAGCAATAAAAGCAATTTAACACAAATTACCGTAAATTCCGGACTACAAAGCGCACCCGATCATTAGCCGCACCCACCCATTTTCACGTGTTTAACTAATTTTATACATACACAAGCCGCGTCGGGGTACAAGCCGCATGAATTAGGCAACATTGTCATCCTGACGGATCACTTCCTGACTCAGAGTGTAAGTGTGATTTATTAGCACCAGTGGGTGAAGTCATTTTTGCCTCAGGCTCTTGTCTTTGAGTCTATCTGCAACAACCAAACAGTATGCACCTCTATTCTGTTCACAAGTTCCTCAGTTATGGTTTTTATTTTATTTTATTTTTTTTAACTTATTGACAATCTAAGTATCACACATAAAATTACAAACAGTAACCATATAATCAACATTACATCCCTCAGTTATGATGAGGAAATTTACATCCCCGATCCCCCATTTCCCATGAGTCTTAGGGGCTAAAGGCGGGGCCAACGCCCGGCTCGCCATTCTGTTGTACGTGTTTAAGAATGAGCAGCAGTGCATGGAGGGGTGAACGGGTAAAGCTCTCCTTCCGCTTGTGTCGCGGCAGCGTTATGGGAGTAACAGGGCTGGTTAAAAAACACGCTAGTAAAATAAAGCAGCAACGACTGAAAAGCGCGCGCCTCAGCGCGATACGCGCGCCTCCTCGCGGCGCGTGGGTCAGAAGTTTCCTTCCACAACAAACACTTGCTCCGCGGACGCCTCGAGTAAGCCCTGGCTGCAGCCTGCAGAATGGCTCGACGCCTCTGCGCTCCGCGCTCCCGCGCGCTCCTTGTCTCCCCTTCCTATCTACTCCGACAGCTCTGGCCAGCGCGGCTACAGGGAGGAGCGCTTCGTCCCCATTGCGCCGGTGGACGGAGCAAATCGTGTCTGTGCAGAGCAATCGGACTTATTACTGTACGTTTTGTGTATGAGGGGCGGATGCGTTGTTACGTGTGGGAGCCTTCAGACTGCCATCGGCCCCGCAGCTCACACGACACGCAGTCTCCAGCTCACACGGAGGCTGTGAGCGTTTCAATGCAAATCTCTGCTCAGTCCTTAGAAACCGTTAACACGACCACGTCAATTTGTGTTTCCAGTCGTGTCCCGACAAAATAAAGGCTGATATTATTGCCACATATTTACGTGCAGCCAGCCGAGTCACTATGACTTAGAGGTAAATGCACTCCTGAGCATGCGCTGTTCTCTCCGTCACGCAGCTGACCGGCTTTTCCAAACCCGTTGGTGATTTTTTCACGCTGCTTTTAACTATTGCTTTTATCTTGAAAGCTTCATCATATTGTAGCGGCGATCACGTGCACGTTGGGTCTAATGTCACCAAAGGATTCTGGGATGCGGCTGGACATGCGTGTTTCGTTTTGTTGAACCATGACTGAAGTGTCTAAGACCTGAAGTGAGGTCCATGCTGTTTGGCTGCTTAGAGGTGTGTTGAAAAATAAATGACTTGTGTTTGATGTTAGAGAATTCAAACCATTCACTGTGTCCAAAAATACGTACACGGCGGCCGCCAATAAAATCCAATAAGTACCCGCGTCACTGAATAAGCCGCAGGGCTGTAAGCGCAGGAAAAAAGTAGCGGCTTGTAGTCCGGAAATTACGGTACAAAAAAAAAAAAAACATAAAAAAAGGGCAGCCATGCAGATGCTATTGCATGGTGGTGGAGGATGAGTTTGGCTATATTTTTAGTTTCATAGTGGAAAAAAGACAAAGAAGCACCTGGTCTTTTTTTCTTACGTTAACTACCGGTAGTTTCTTTCTGGAACAATTCCGTTTTGATGTCATCCAAAAGTGGAGATATTTGGTCCTAACACACATCTGCCAAAGAGAGAATAGTGGAGCAGTGTTTTTCAACTTTTTTTGAAAACTAAAATCCCGCCACACACCAGCATCCAAAAATTAAAAAAGGAGAAACTCTATAGTCTGTATTGATGTACAGTCCCTTCGCAATGTTTTTTTTCTAGAAGATGTTAGTTTTCAGTAATAATTTTTAACGAAATTAATTATTACTACCCTGGTAATTTTTTTACCCTTCAGTTTATAATATGCAAATTTTTGTAACCTCACAAAAAAACAAATATATTCTTTCTAAATAATGATTTATTTTTTAATTTTTTTCAATGTTGGTGCAAAGGCAACCGTAATTTTTGAACAATTATAAGATCACAATATGTTTGATAAAATTTACACGGAAAGACATTGTATCTATGCTACACAAAAAGTGAGCCTGTTGAATTTTTATTAGTTTTTCTCTTGACTTAATCAAAGATGAAGTCTTTGAAAACTTTAACAGAAATGTTTTATTTCTTTTTAGATGATTAAATTGTTTCAATTTAGTTTAATTGTGTCTGTTGGCCACTTCACCTTAAAGCTGTTGTTATTACTTCTTCTTAAATTTAACATATAAAATAATCCAGACCTTCTTAGAAAAGGGTTTCAGTTAGAAAGATGACTTGGACCAAACTCTGGGATGTTTGGTCTGTTAATAAACACAAACCTTGAAGGAGAACTAAACTGTTGACCTCTGATTTAATCAAAAACATTTAAAAAATGTTTGATGTGTGTTCGTTGTGGTTTCAAGGTGACAGACTCGCTTCTCTGAGCTTCATTGTTTTGTTCACTTTTTCCACGTTCTGATACCAGATCCCACGGAAAGCTACACCGCTAAAGACGAGCTTTAGCTGGTATTTTTGTTGGAACTGAGAGACTTGATGAGCAGAATCGGAACAAGGAAGTGAAGAATTTAACCACTTCTGATTGGTCAGACTGGTGACATGTGATGAAGCCTCCAAGAATGATTGGTGGAGACAGTTGAAGGGGCGGGACTTTTCCGTAAACAGAGCTGAAGCTACGGCTAAATCATGGTACTGTCATTCTTATCAAAATGTCTTTAATGGAATCAAATAAACACAAAGAAAAAAGTTTTATCATCTATCATATTCCTAACTACTCAGTGTTTTATCAGGACCTGTTTGGATGAACAAAGAGCTGATATCCTGGAGATGGGAAATGTTTTTAGATCAGTGAATGGGTAATTTCCCGCGGCACACTAGTTGAAAAACACTGCCATGGAGAAAGTGAGAGTGGATGTGTTAGCCTGGGGACGGTGCTACAAGCGCAGACTCTTCCTGGAAGGGGCTGTTCCTCTCTTTGTTACGTCACAATGGGAGAATCCACTCATTTTCATGGAACTGGAGGTGCTGGAGCTCAGAACGCAGGTTTTTAGAGGAATACTCAGAGATGCATTTTTGTTAGGAATAAATACATTTTAAAGCTTTAAAAAGTTGATTTCTCATGATATAGGCCCTTTAAAGACAATTAGCATTTAACAAATCCAGATAATTAACGCAAATAAATAGTGGTGGTGTAGTGTTAATGATATGGGATTGTGTATCAAATGTGGTTTGTTTTAGCTAATCTACCTAAAATCCAAAACTATCCAAAAATCAAAATCAATAAATTTCAGGATTCAGGATTCTTTATTGTCATTTCACCAAAGGGGATGAAACGTACTTTGTGTCTCTGGTCCCGGGCCAGCCGTTTACAGTGAGATTAAGACAAGAAGTAAGATAAGAGACATATTCCATTCCAATTGAGTATTGCATCTCAATCTATCATCCTGTACGTTTTTGAACACATAATTACGGTTTGGTGTAAAAGTACAACTGTGGTACTGGTTAAGGTTGGATAATTAAGGAAGCCAAACACTGGTAAAAATCGTGTTAGGCAAATTAAAACTAATCAGGTCATACAAGCATCAATAGTGACTCCCACACAAAATTTGGTATCATTAAGAAAAACTTGATGAAAGTTCGTTTCTGGGCTTTAAACTGTAGAATTCCTTCTAAGCAGCTGAAATGTATAAACCATCCTGAGGACTCCTGAAGTTATTAGAACTTTCAGGCAATGAAGGAAAAACACAAGATTTGATGAAAAGGGCTTCTCACCATCTGTTTGCCACAGGGTCGGTTAGTCATGCATTCGAATTGTGTTGCAAGCATTTACATGAAGAACGTTTTAATATCACAGGAGAGAATGGATGAAATTGAATTTAAGGAATTTCTGAACAAAAACATTATGGTGTGCAAAAATAGTCAAAGATGAAAGAAGGGTGACTAATGACGAACCTGAGGGGTTTCACTTAGATGAAAAAGGAAAATTAAAAATCTTTCATATAAAAAATCTATTGGCTGGCTACAATTCCTTTACAAGTCCTCATATTTTATTTGCTGAAAGGGGAGATACTTTTTGCTGGTTTTTTGCCTAAAGCGTTTTTTCCTGCTTCCATCTCAAAATTCAAAATTAAGTAAACACTAAAAGCTACATTTCAAAGACATTTGTTCATAATAAAGTGTCACTTCCAAGAAATCTAGTTAGTATTGACTTAGTTAGTTTTTACAAAGTGTTTACGACTGATCAACCAAGTTTATTCCTTCTGTTAAAACTACAGCAATAATCTTGACTACATCATTATGTATTTATATCTCTGTGTGTTTAAAATCAAATTTTAGCTTTATTATCTAAACGCATGGTACCACAGAGTGCTCTACTGAAATAAAGTACAGTAAACATTTAGAAATAAAACTATGGGAAAATAGGAATTAAATGTAAATTCATTTAATAATTATTAAAAAAAAATAGATTAAATATTAGTTAAATGAAAAATTCGGTGGCTGTTGGATGGCTCTGTGGTTAAGTGCAGAACTGGCACATGGGAAATCAGGGTTAGGTATCCGGGGGGGTGCTCTCAGGATGAGTTTTATCTAATTTGGGTGGGTGCAAAACCCTTAACTATGTAGCCACAAAGAGGGCCGAGATGTCTGGGTCTGCCTGTGTCAGTCCCCAGCCCAGATAAAATACAGGGTTGTTTCAGGAAGGGCTCTAAAAGAAATCTCTGCCAAACCAATCGGTAAAAGCTGGTTCGCAGTGGTGACCCCTGAAGGGATGTGCAGAAAGCTGAACAGCATTAAATAAAAAAGAGGTGCAAACAAGAAAAAATGTAAAATATAGATTTAAAAAATCATTGAAAATAAAAACAATCCTTTAAGAAAATCATAAAATTGAGAGAAAAATTGAAAAAATCTATATTTTAAAGTAAATAAATTGTGTAAACATTTAAACCATTGCTGGCAGCTGGTTTTATAACAAACAAAAAAGTTGAAAACCAAAAAAGTTACAATTTTTTTCTTTCTAGATAACCTTAGCATTGTTGCAGTGCAAAAGTAGAGCTGACTTGTTGGAATTGAAAGTTCTGCTAACTGTGATAAAAATATTTTCTCACTAAGACAAGTCAATTACTTGGTTCAATTGGGTGGGGATAAAGCTAAAAAAGTGTATATCAGCTGCAGTGCGGGTGTTGGGGAATTCTGGCTGCCACTGCTGCGGCGGCGGGGGTCTTGGTGTGGGGATGACTGTGCCCTCTCCTTCTTTCTTTTTACATTCCATCATTCATTTCAGAGGAACATAAACACTCACTTGAGCACAGGTGTTAGCTCACCTTTGCACTAATATTATGCATGAGTGAATAAAATATTTCACACTAGTTTGTTTGAAAGGCATAGGTTTGCGTGTGGGAACATTATTTGTATTGTGTACATGTTGACAGGCGAACGTTTTTGGAGCCAACAGGTATGTTTGTGGGATTTGGGTGTGTGTGTGGACAGGCCCCGCCTTTATAGACTTGTAGTACATCTGACCCTCACTGTAATGAGTAAACCCATCCAGAAACTGGTTGCCTTTTTCTGTTTCACGGTTTTACCCCCTCCCCCCTTCTATAATCACCCTCCTACCCCCCTCCCCTCTCTCTAATATCCCTCTCTCTTCTTTCCTTCTTTCCTTTTCCGTCCGGTACAACACAAAAGATTTTAAAATATGATTAAAATGAATAAAGTTTGGCCTCGATTACAAAAGGGGTTTATTCAAACATACCTCTGGTTTGTCAGAAGATTCATAACCCCTATAGTTAAAGTAAAATATGTCCAACACAAGAGGCCCTCAGCTCTCATCTGTTTGCCCAGCTGTTGGACAGGACAAGTTAAGGAAAAAAAATATATAGTGTCTCTTTCATTTCAGTTGCTTTACATTTACAATGCACTCATGCGAGGTCACCAACCCCTCCTGAAATGTCCTGTTACAACAAGCAACAGAAGGAAAAGACACAGTTAGTGGAAAACCGGCTTATTAAGAGCTGCCAAAGTATATTATTCAAGGAAACAAATTTTTTTGATGTTAACTAAAAAACTATAAAAAGGAGCTATACATGAATGCACCTTTTTCAAATACACTTCATGAAGAGTTGAGCCATTTTTTTCTCCAAAAAGTTTGTTTTCCTATTGGTTTCAACTTGTATACTAGTCTAAATCTTAATAATTGTAGATTCAAACAAACTTCCGTTGAGATCTAGCTACATGTTTTTAACAGGGCTGAAGGGTTGTACAGTGGATAACGCCGCACTGCAAGAAGGCCCTCGGTTCAAGTCTCAACTGGGTTACCTGAAAACAAAATATCGTTCTGTGTGGACGGGTTTGTTGACCGTCTCATGTTGCATGCACTAAGTTTTCTCTGGGGACTCCGGCTTCCTTCCACCGTCCAAAATAGATTTGTGGCCCTGCGACAGACTGGCAACCTGTCCAGGATGCCCCCCGCCTTTTGCCCACGAGTGGCGGGATAGGCTCCAGCAGCCCCGTGATCCCGATAGGGACCAAACAGGTTTAGAAGATGAATTAACTTTTAACATCCAACCTGTGTTGTCTCTTCCAGATAAATTTCTGGGTCACCAAATCTACAGCTATGGTCAGCCTCTCCACATCACCTTCACGTCTGAGACCTATGATCTCCTCCCCAACAGCCTCACAGTTATTCTCGAAGGCTCCGGAATGACCCTGTCGGCTGATCTTTACCCCAAACCAATTCTCCATCCTGACCCCAGCAACTCCCCGATGCAGCATTTTATTGTCAGGTATGAATTCTAGCACAGACTCTCTGTGGTTTAAGCTGTTGTCTACATTTTACTCTCTAAAATACTAAAACTTTAATGCTGAGATGTTGGTTTCTACTGTGAGCCGGTTGCTGACTCTGTTATTTTTTGCTACTTCATGCAATATGTGAAATCTCCAGTGCACAAGATAGTTTGGTTTTTTAGTCAATATTATTATGTATTAAAATATCTATACTCAAATGGAAAGATTTGTAGTCTTCAAAACAAATGTAAAGCTTCATTCATAAAAAAAAAAAAATAGAAACAAAGTCATTTTGGTGTTTCAGTTGGGAAAAGATTTTAAAAGAACCTTTTTTAAAGGTTTGAAACTCATAAGAACAACAAATTTAAATTGACCAGTTCCAATGCCATTAAAAGAAATGTGAGTAGCTGCCTCTGCAAGGGAGCTCACAATTTAGGACCACACAGGAGAGCTGGAGGGGAAGAAAAGGATCAATACCTGGAAGGAAAAGTGGTGGCAATGCCATGCAAATTACACAAAAAAAACCTGTTTGATTTAGAACTGGATCATTCCTCCACTCTAAGTTAATAGGAGGTAGCACCAGAGGCCCTTATGACCAGGTCACAGCGATGTAAAGAAAGCTAAATGCAATGTAGTAACACCATGCCGAGTGTAAGATGGAGTAAGGGGTTGGTCTGTGGCCTGCAGGGAAAATCTGCAGTGGGTGGTTATTCTGTTTTTTTTATTTCCAGCTGTGGGGCTGGGAATTGGACACAAACAGTTTTAGCTGGTGGATAAAATTGAACTAGTCATCACAGTTGAGGCAAACGTGATTTCAGACAGAAAGTACAGAATCATGTTAATATTACAAATCTGGAACACCATGAAGTAGGTTGGGATGTTTTATCACTTTTCTCTTCTAACGTTGGCCAATGTCCGTTGGCTAATATGCTCATGGTTTATTCAGTTAGCTAGGCAAAATGTTAACAAACTGTTTTACATTTTTTAGTCCTCAATAATCTGACAATAAAATAAACAATACTAGTACTAATCATTTAATGCCTCAGTCGCTGCCAATATGGTGTCTGCATCATGCTTGAATGCTTGCAGGAAATTAGACAATCTGAAATCAATCAGAGCATAGTTTGTGTGCTTGTCCTACAGGCGCTTATGTATCACCTGTATATCATAAGGGTGTATGATTTACAATATAATTAGAAATACTTCAAAATACACTTATACACAACAATGGTGCGTTCCATTTTTATGACATCACTTAAAGTGCCTGTACAAGCTTTAAGGGAACTGCAAGACACACATGCACCCCCCCTTTGAGTTGTGGCCACTCCTGTCTATAACCCTTCACGGGCTCGTACAACCCAAAAGTCGTCGCTCAACCCCCTGCATGGGTGCATGAGATTAAAATTAAGAATTTTGATTAAAAGCAACCCTCTTTTCAGTGGGATTCTTATTCTGAAAGAAATTGTGGTCAAGCAAAAGGCGATTAGAGTGAAATCTGTGCAGCAGAACCTAAGAATTAAACCAAATAACATGATTAATGGATACTGTGTTACTTTGGCACATGCTCCAACCAAAATTATAGGATTAAAATTAATAGTTTTTAAAGTTTTTGCATGTGATTTGCTTTTTCTTTTTCTTTTTTTACTCTGCATAAGATGCAGCAGATGGGATGAAAACTTAGAAATGAGTGCAAAAATTTCCTCATTAGAAGGTGTTTGTCTGTGTTCTGATGCTTCTGCGAGAGATTACAGCGTGTGTGTGTCCAGGCTTAGTTTTGCATGCTAAGTCCTGCACCACCTAGAAATAGCTGTAGTAGACCATCTTTCTGAGTTTTTCCCCAATGTTTCTCTAACGTAATGACAAAGTTAGGATGGAGTTAAATATTTGGTTTGTGTTTAATGAGTGTCTGAGTTGAACCGTCTTTGACTCACTGCAGCACTTTGCTTTTCACATCTGCAGTTTTCTAAATCTGAGCATGTTTTTCCTTCTCACATATGGTGGGATGCATTATGTGGCCTCTTAGATGATGACGGGTACTTAGTGTTGCAGCAATCAGAGTGCATTTATCTTTAGAAAATGTTCAGATGTTTAAACTTCTTTTGCTCTTTTTCTTTTTTTCATATTGATCTATACCATTTGGCAATATGTAAGAAAATACAGCCCGCTGTAATTTGTGGAAACAATCAGAGATTTAGATAAAAAAAGCAGAAACCCAAATCAAGCCAGGATACTTTTCTGCTATGCAGAGCTGGTGTTAACTTTATTTGTTGTTGGCAGTACGCCTTCTTTATAACGTACTGTTATGTGCAATGTCCCAGCTTGTTTTGGCTTCGTCTAATTAAATCGCTATTTTGAATTTTAAGCAAGAACTGATTTTATGTATTTATTTATTTTTCTACATTTCTGCAGAACCTCTGCTTCTTGGTCAGTGCTCATTTAGGAAAGAGGTTTTCCATGCACCACGGAAACAGCTTTTTTCTGATCAAGTGCAGTTAAAGAATACTTATAAAGTTGCTTGTTCAATTTGTGCTTTTTTCAACCCATTTGCCACAAGGTACTGTAATTTGTTTTTGTCAGAAAACCAGGTGGTGGATTTTTAGTTATAAACATGAGACAAAACTTAAAAGAAGAAAAAAACTTTTCAGATCACCTGACATATTTTTTCATTTATTTTAAACATTTTTTTGGTGTTAATCATGCATGCTGTCCATCATTACATCAAATGATGATAGCACAGATCTAAGATTGACCTAATACTTTTTCTAAAAGACTTTTGGCATCAGACTTTAAATGAAAATTCTAAGAAATTATATAACCTAAATGTTCTTAACTTGATCAGTCATCTTGCGTTATGCGTCTGATGCTATACGTTCACACCGGCGGGGGTGATGGACATTCTTAAACATGCTAAACACACAGACTTAAAGGATCATTTAGCCCATGCTGTTCACACTAGACAAGCAGGGAAGGGCTTATTTTTCTTTTTGTGCTGTTTACTTGCACATGTCTACCGTAACTCCGACCGGGTGCAAACCGCTATTATTAATTTGTCTTCCATGATCAATTTTTAAATAGTTGGCACTTCGGTGAGTTACAGGGGACCCCATTCATACGTCATTTCCAAATTGAAATGCCAATCCAATTTCTACCTTATTTATCATGTTTAACAGCCATGCGTTTTGTATGCATTTAAAGCGGAAAGCCCAAAAAGTGAGTTGCTGAGTGGGGGTATGACTGTTGCCTAATGGTTGTCCTTGCGCTGGGCTTCTGATGTCCCGCCTCACTGTTGCTCCTCAAAAAAGAAACTGGTCAAACTTGAAGAGGGAACGGCTGTCATGGAGAGGCAGGCTTGTGCTGAAGAGGTGAACCCTGGTGTGACAGCCTGTGGAGAAAAAGCCAGCTAATCAGTCACAGAGAGATCTCATTAGGCCTGTCAGCCCAGGGTAGTGGATGCAGGTGCCCCGGTCTCCACAAGGAACCTGTTCAAAAACAGGCTCAACTTATTCACTGTATTTTTGTTCTGTTTCCCCAACTGGCCTGGAGTCTTGTAGCTCGTAATCCTTCTCATCCCACTCAGCAACTCCTTCACACTGTTTTGTTGCAATTTGTCTTCTTATGTGTTATTCTTTTTTTTCTCAACACCCACAGACCATTTCAACTCCCTCAGTGTATCATCCAGTGCTGCAAAAACCCTCCTCTTCCCCAAGAAGGGATTTAATTGTCTTTGTTTTTGCCGAGTTTGTTTAAGTGAAACAAAGAAAACACTAAACTGTTAAATTGCATTGAAGAGCCCACATTAAAGTTTTTTTTTTCACTTTATACTCAGAAGACTGTTTTTCTGGCTCACAAAAGTCCTCTAGAGCCTCTATGTCTCTCAAAAATAGGTCAGTCTTGTTTAAACTCATTATACATGTTAATAAATCAAACCCAAAAAAAGCTCTGGATAAATGAGTGGGAGAGCTGCATGGTGGTATAGTGGTTAGCACTCTCACTTCTTAAAGAGAAGGCCCTGGTTCAAATCCCGACTGGGTCCTTTCAGTGTGGAGTTTGCATGTTCTCCGAGGCTTTCTCTGGACACTCCAGTGTCCTCCCAAAGTCTAAAATTATGATTCATAGGCTATATGGTGATTTGAAATTGTCTCTCAGGTGTAAATATGAGAGTTTGTGGTTGTGTGTCCTGGTGACCTGTCTTGGGTATACCAAGCTTTTGACAACAGTAGCTAAGATAGGCTCCAGCAACCCTGTGACCCTGAATGAGATTCAGTGGTTTCAGAAAATAGATGGATGATGGAGGTTAATTGTGAAGACATTTAAGGTCAAAACGATAATGTGGGAATAATGCTATAATAGAATATATGAATATTGTAGTGTGGATTGAGGTTTAAAACTCTATTTTAGTCATTGACTGTACATGAAAACTGGACAGAGTGAGTGTGACTTCATCCATAGAAATAAAACCTAATAAATATGAACATTTAATCAATATTAATTATGAATCTACTCTGATCTTATGATAATGTCAAATGTCTTCAAGCAAGAATGGTTATTCTGACAAATAAAATGACTAACTAATAGCTTTTTTATTTCTCAATAGAAGTCTATGGGATTTCGGCTATGGAGGGGGCGGGTACTTCCTGTTTGAAACACAACTCAGTCCAGTTCTCATATACTGCCAATTAATTTAGTTGAGTGTGCAATGGCAGTCAGTACTTATAGAGGGAGTAACATCAATATTATTCAATCATCAAATGTCACTGAGCATCAACTGTATATTCAAAGTAGTGTTCAGTTCATCATTTTGTTGATAAATATATATTATAATGAAGCAGGAACAGTGTCATGGAGAGGTCCCCCTGTTACCAAACTCCTCATTACTGAAGTGTGTGTGTGTGTGTGGGGGGGGGGAGACTGTCAGCTAATTACTGAGTCTGTGTTCAGGTGTTTATTTAACCTACTATTCAGGTAATGTGACAAATAATTTACATTTCAACATCATACAAACCATCTTGTACAGTTTTTACATTTTATTTCACATTTTAAATCCTGAGGCTGACATGTGGATGAATCAAACTTGTAAATAAAGAGCCTTCACAAAGACCCTCCCCTCCCCTGATTCATCTACAGTTTGTGTGTGATCATATTAAGGCCTGTTCACACCGGGACGAATTTCGCCGGCGATTTTCGCCGACGTTTAACGCCTCGTGACTAAACAAAGGGCACCAATGAGAGTGTGCACACCGACGCGAAAAAATGCCACGCGCCAAAGCGTCAAAAAAAAAAAACGCCTCGGGTTCGTTTTTTTTTTTTCGACGCGTCGCGTTGAAATCTATTCGACCAATGAGAATGCCGCTTTTGCACACGTGTCTGGAGCTTCTGAAGTTACAGTAAAACACAACTTGGGGGCGCTCAAACACAAAACTGCCTTGCTGAGCACACATACCAGCGAAGAAGATAGACGCCAAGTAGCGTCTACACTGCCGCAAAGAAATAATGACGGACATTCTAAAATATCCCCTTACCAAGTACCAGTTGGAGCTACTGATGCTTGAAATATTCATGTTTTCTTTGTATTATTCTGACAAGCGCGTAAATACTTGCTCTCTTCTTCTGAGTGAAAAGCGACTTTAAGAATCGTAAAGTTGCGCAGCGCCACCTTGTGTTCAGGAGTATTTCTGTTTACATTAAGCGCCATCTAATGTCAGGGAATGAAATTGCATGTTCGCTCGGCTCACCGTCAGCGAAAATCGCCTGGGTGTGAACACAAAAAACGTGGCGAAAAACGCTGGCGAATAACGCCTGTCGAATATTCGTTCCGGTGTGCACGGGCCTTCAGGCTGCAGAGGTGTGTGGCCTCGTCTTCAACCCAACAAAAGTCCATCTATCTTGTTTGCTCATTCAAAGAATCCAGCTCCTCGAGGGGGGACAGAGCTTGCAGCTGACTGTCACCTCAAATATTTCTGTCCTTTTCTTCTATCTCTGCAGTAATGACTTTTCAGTTTGCACCCACTGTCCCGGATAAATGCCTCCATCTGAACCACACTGTACTCTTTCTTTGAGAGTAATTGAATGTAGAAAGTTAGGTCTGACATCTCAATGTCATTTTCATTTATAAGCGCTTAGGTAGTCTGCGTAAAAAAAAAGTATTTTTTTCTGTTCAATTAAAAATTGATCTACATACAAAGTATGAATTCACATGAATGAGATACAACACAGCCATTCAAAGTAATAGAATTTCAAAAATGGTAATATGTGTTTCTCAGAATATGAAATAAACATGAGCATAAACATATTACACAAACACACACACATTTACTTGCCTGTGTCTTGATTGACAGCATGTGCATTCATCGATGGTAAACATGATAACCTGTTAAGTGGCTTTTTGTTCCCACCTGATGCAGAGGTTATTTTAGAATCTGATGGAGAGGCAAATGGAGGCTGTGGGGATTTGTGGCGGGGTAATTGAGAGGAAGAGGTGAACACTTTATGAAAAGTAGCTTCAACTCCTCTCTGGTGTTTACTCTCTTCCCCTAAATCTGTGGGTGGGATAGTTTTATCGCTAGATTTGTAGCAATTTTTGAATCTGCTCTACATGCGTTTTTTGGAAAGAATAAAACAATCTTTTTGTTGATTATTGAGCATTTATAAAAACTGTAATAAGATGTCTGCTTTAAACTGCTGGATAAAGTGCTTCTATTGGTAAAAAGACACAAAAGAGCAGTTCGGTTAAAATTAAATAACAATACCTGACAGATGTTTCACAGTAAAAGGAGAATTTGTTCACGGTATAAACCATTAGATTTCTGAGGATTGAGCTCCTGGATTTTGTTTTGTCGGTCTTGTTTTTGATCATGTACTTTTTTTATTTGCCCCCTATCTGTCATACCATGTTAAGATTGATCACCCACAGCTGTCTTGATTTCTGTTTTTAATGTTAGGGGTATTTAAGGGTGTACTCAGACTGGACACATTTGGTTTGCCTAGATTGAACCAGAGTTTTTTCCCACGATAATCCGAAACAAATTTTCAACAACTGTAGCCACCATGGCCGGGAATTATGGGATGTAAACATCGTAATGTACATTTTAGTGTAATGTACAGTACATTGCTTCTCACGCTGTTTTTACCAACAATCTATATGTCATAAACCCTTATCAGTGTACCTTCATGGCCGCCGTCTCAGCAACCACCTTGCAGCATGCCTCCGCTGTACTAAAGTAAGAAGTTTTGTACCTTTGTGTGCTTGGTGACATGAGTGCCATCGATATAGAAGAAGGATTAGCATCTATCATTTTCATAACTCTTTGTATTGCCAAAAAAACTATTTTAATAAATTGGAAAAACAAGAAAAATATAAACATAAGTCAACACAGAAATCTGCTGTTTGATCATATCAGCTTGGAAAAAATGTCAGCCCAAAGCTCAAGTAACTTTGAAAGAATTCAGTCTCTCTGGTCTCCTGTGGTTGACTCCATGACTTAGGGGGTGGGGGGCTTGGTCGTCGCTGCTCCTTGCCCTTCTGCCGTGGTTTGGGGTGGGGGTCGGGGCTTCTGGTGCCTGGCGGGGGCGGTGGGGGGCTCCGTTGGTCGGGGGGTCGGGTCCGGTGCCTGGGTGGGGCGGGCTGGGGCGCTGCGTGGTCCTCTGGGCTTGGGTGTGGGGGTGCGTGGTGGGGGGGGTGGGGTGGTGGTCTGGCTTGGCTTGGGGGGGTGGTCCCTTTGCCTGTGCTGGGGGGGGTTGGCGGGGGGCCCTGCTCGGGTGGGGGGGGCCCAGCGGCGCCGGATGGGCTGCCCATCTGCACCTGGGGCTGGGATCGGCCCTTCCCTGGCTCTGGGACGGGACGGGACAACCCTCTCGGGGCCCCCGGTCGCTCTGGGTGTCACCCGCTTCGGCTGCGGGGTCTGGGGTGGGGTGGGGTGGGGGGCTTGTCGGCCCTGTCCTGTGGGGGGGCGTTCTGGGGGGGAGGGGGGGCCCATTATTAGTACGGGTCGGGGGGGCTAGCGGGTCGGGGTCTCCGCTGAGGCAATCAGTGGTTGCCTCGGCCGGTTGGCCTCCTCGGTCCCGTCGAGGCCTGACCAGAGCTCTTCTAGGGCCGGCGTCTGGGGGTGGGGGCCTGGGCTTGCTCCGGGGGGGGGCGACGCTTTCTGGCTCCTCTCTCTCTGTGTGGGGTGGGTGGTGCCGGGCCTGGGGTGTCGGCGCCTCCGGGGGTGGGCCCCTGGGCTGGGTGGCCCTGGCCCCTTTGCTGGGGGTGGGCTGGGGGACGGCTGTTTGACCACCGGGGGACAGTCTACCAGCTGTCCCCAACTTACCCCCTTCCTTATATAACCTCATATTAGGGTGAGGGGGTGGGGGGTCTAGCCTGCGATGCGCCTTGGGGGGGGGCTACTTGGGAGTGGCCCCCCTCCTATGGTTTCCGTATGGAGTGGGCCCCCCCTCTTTCGGTTTTATTTGCACCTTAGACATGTATGGTCCTTGGTAGGGGGGGTGCTTGGACATCACTGCAAGCAAGCAGCAGATGTCCTCCTGGCACCCTACCCGCCAATTTTAACCGCACCTTAGACATTTAGGGCCCCTTGGTGTAGAGGGTGAGGGGACATCACTGTGAGTAATCAGGAAATGTCCCCTTAGTGCCCTACTCGCCAATTTTAACTGCACCCCCCCTTAGTACACACACCCCTCCCCCTTCAATATATACATTCAAACATAAACACACACACATGCACACAAACACCCTCTCAAACACCCATACAGCACACACATTTTACAAGGAAGGTGGGACCTGGGTCCATCTGTCCCCTACCCCTTCCCTGGTGGGGGGTGCGGGCCCCTTGGCGATGGCGGCCGTGTCCCTTGGGTGCCGGCTCCCTGGGCCCGGCGGTGCTCTCTCCGCACGGTGGGGGGGTTCATATTACACCTGAGCCGGGGGTGTTCGTGTCCCTGGGGGGTGGGTCCTGGTCCTTGCCCCTGGGCGCTGGGCCCCGCCAAACTTCCAACATGGCCGAGCCTGGTCGGGCCATATTTATAACATCCCTTGTGGGCCGCCCTTTTTTCCCCGGGGTTCCCCCCTCCTTGGCGGGGGCGGCGGGCCCCTGCCTTGCTCCTACCTGGACCAACCGTGGGCCGGGTGGGTGGCTGCCTGGAGTGCGGAGCGGGTCTCCCTTGGGGGGTCCTGGCTCGTACCTGGGGTCGGGGCGGGGGGATGCCCGGAACTCCTGGGTGGTGGTGGGGTGCTCGTCTGGGGCTGTGGGCGTCCCTCTCCGGTGGGGCCCTGCGTTGGGCTCTTCCGGCGCGGCGGGGGGCTGCTTTCCTGGCTGGGCTGGGGCGGCGCTCTCTTTCCCTCTGCGCCTCCCTGCTCTCTGGCTCTGGGGGCCTCGCGGCGGTCCGGCTGGCCCTGGCCTGGGTGGCGGTCTTGGTCGCCCGGGGGGCGGTTGTTCCCTGCCTGTTCCCGTGTGGCGTTGGGGGAATTCCGGCTGCCGCTGCTGCTACGGCGGGGGTATGGGTGTGGGGGTGGCTGGGCGCTCCTCCTCCTTCTTTTCACATTCCACCATCCATTTTAGAAGAACATAAACACTCACCTGAGCACAGGTGTTAGCTCACCTTTGCACTAATAGTTTGCATGATTGAATGAATGAAAGATTTCACACTAGTTGGTTTAAAGGCATAGGTATGCGTTCGTGAACACTATCTGTTTTGTGTGCATGTTGACATGTGGACATTTTTGCGGCTAGCAGGTGTGTTGATAATATTTGAGTGTGTGTGAACAGGCCCCGCCCTTTTTGTACTACATTTGAACCGTACCGTAACGATAAACAACCAGTAAACCTGTCTGCTCTATGCTGCTTCATGGTCTTACCCCCCTTCCCCTCCTATTATCACCCTCCTACCCCCCCCTCTCTCTAACGTCCCTCTCTCTTCTTCCCCTCTTTCCTTTTCCGTCCGGTCCAACACCAAAGATTTTCAAACATGATTGAAATTAATAAATTTTGGCCTCAATTACAAAAGGGGTTTATTCAGACATACCTTTGGTTTGTCTGAAGATGAATAACCCCTCTTGTTAAAATAAAATATGTCCAACACAAGAGGCCCTCAGCTCTCATCTGTTTGCCTAGCTGTTGGACAGGACAAGTTAAAAAAAAAAAAAAAAAAAAAAAAAGAAGAAGTTTTGTACCTCATCTCTCTTTAGGGTCACGTCGGCGCCCGCCCACCATTCCACTTTTACTCGCATATTGGATACCTTGATTCATCTACAGCCTTGTGGGGATGGTCAGGTGGAGGGGGGCTCGGTGAAACATCCGTGGTCATCTTTCACTAGTCCGCCCCACAATTTTAACTTCCACTTAAGACACCACACACTGCCTGTTAGCACCACACACACAGCAAATACACACCGCACACAGAACGACCCCAGGGTGGGGTGGCTCTGCTGATTAGCAGCGGTATGGCCCGCCACACTGGAGATCTCCTATTTTACCTGCAGCACACACACAGTACACCCACACCACCATACATAGGTGGGGTCGGGGAGGGGCGGCCTGTCTTCGCCCGCCTGGTCCTCTCAGGATGGCCTGGCTTGTGGGGATCCTGTTGGCTAAAAGTGGTCGGGCGTGCGGCGCTGGGGGGTTGATCGGCCGGAAGGGGTTACTGAGTGGCGACGGACGGTGGGGGGAAACCAGAAGATTGTGTTTGTGTGTGCGAGAGTCTATGGATAGGGAAAGACCAGGGGGCTGGCTCGCCGTGACCCGCAGTGGCTCACCCTCCCCATTGCAGAGTGGGGAAGGCATTAGGGGGGATATGGAAGGAGGGGTCGAGGAACATGGTGGGTGAGGGGGTCGTAGAGGGTAGAGTAGTGGGGGGTGGGGGATTGAGCTGTAATTGCGCGGTGATCTCTTAGCGGCTTGGGTTGGGTGCTGGGGCTGGCTTGCGGAGACGAGGCTCCGGCTGGGTGGTGGGTGGCTCATGGGTCCTCGGGTCCCTGGCTTCATCTTTGGCTCATGTCTCGGTGTCCGGCGCCCGGTGGCCCCCATGGCTGCTGCCTGGTACGGCCGAGCGCGCCTGTCCTGTGGCCTGAGGGCCCTGACGCCAGGTTTGCCTATGCCTCCCGGTGCCGGGGGGGGCCCCTGTAGGGTGGAGAGGATCTGTGTCACCTTATGAACACACGGTTCACATAGGCAGCATGCATGCAGCTCCACCCCCACGTGCACACTGCCACACTGCTCCCTGTCTGCTTTATCCCTCCCCCTAACCCACAGTGTATTGATGGACAGATATCATCTTTGTGTCAGAATTTCACCTTCGGATGTAATATTTTTCTTTCCAGCAGATCTGGTATAATTGTTACACAGCTTAAAATAACAACCTATTCAAATCGGCGCTTTTATCCCCCCCCCCTCTCCCTTTTGTTCTCTTCTACCCCCTCACACTTTTCCCCTCTCCCTCCAGACACACACTAAATATAACAAATAAATCAAAAATCATAAAGAAACAAAAAGGGGTTTGTACGAATTTACACTCTGGTTTTCCGAAGGTATATAACCTCTTTTTGTGATAGTAAAACCTGTCCAACACAAAAGGCCCTCAGCCCTCATCTGTTTATTTAGTTGTTGGACAGAACAAGTTAAGACATTGATACAGAAATTCAAAACTGGTCAGCAAAATATAAAGTTGACTCAGTGAACTATCCCTACAAGGATTACGCAGTGTAGAACTTTCATCATTTCTGACTAAAGAGATTTCTAGTCACATAGTTTTGTTTACAAGCTTTGGTTCCAAACTGGTTGAAGTCTGAATACAGACCAAACGCAAGGTTCAAGACTGGGTTCAGACCAAAGTAAGTGGACTTAGTTTGGACCAACTGACTTTTCCAGTCTGAATAAACCATTAGAGAAAAATATCCAGGAACAAACCTTTTGAAATCAATGACTTGCTTTTAGTAATTTTTACTCTAGTTTTAATCATGTTTACATCAAATCTTTGTCATTTTATAATAATAAACAGTGTAAAGTTCATATAAGCATCAGAACCCAAATGTAACATGTTAGAATATTCAGTGTAGGTACATTAATAATGCACAAACCTCAATCACAAGTAAGCGCCACTGGCTTGCTGTCCTTTTTCATTTTACGTTCTGTTTTTAGACTTGCACAGCTAAATTATAGTAATAAGATGTTTCCATGAATGTTAAATTAATACGATTAAAAATTCTTTCACATTTAATTACAAGCTCACCTGCAGGACCCTAAAAGTTTTCCGTTTGGCACATTAATAATGTTTTTCGGCCCTCGCAGCACTATCCGTCTTTATCTTTCGAGGGTGCTTACGAGTCTCGGCGTAAGTATTCAGCATTGTTTTCGGTTCCTCTCTTCTGATGATCGCCTCTCATCCTCTGCGGGGCGAGCTTAATTACAGTGCGGCTCTGCGCGCTCTGCTTGCTGCTGATTAAAAGGGACAGTGACACTCCATAGGGAAAGCATGATTGGGAGTTTGTTCCCTTTCATGCATACTCTGCTTATCGCTCTCTGACCAGCTCCATTACCATGGCTTTGAGGCCCAGTTTGTAATTGCCTCTCTTTATTACTGTGCCTACATGTCAGGCCAGGATGCAAGGACCCGCCGCATCAAGAGTGAGTGTGTGGCAAGACACTTACATGGGGGTAAATGCAAATGTTGAGGATCATAAAATGTTTTGATTGGGATATACTCTCACGCTGTGCATTTATTGACTTAATATTAAAGCAATGATGCTATCCATTGAATACACAGATTAACAACTTTTAAAAATATGTTAGTTGCTATTTTTTACTCATGAATTTTTTTTTTTTTTTTTGGATATTGGGTTTTTATCTTTACTTTCAATCAGATCTATGCCTGCATTCATTTTAAATGTGTACATCAAAAGATGGAATCTCAGAAACTGGTTCAGTGTCGCCTAAATTCAAAGTCATTAGAGTTGTGCCAACACTCCGTAATTACACAGTGGGGACCACAAACTAGAACACTTTTGCTCCTACATAAGTCTATATCCCATAAATGTATATGCAGCCTAAATGGGAAACGGTTCCCAACACAACATCAGCTGTGTGTCGCTTACACAGCACCTGTCATCATGATGGAAAGAATGCAACTCTCCAGGAGTTAAAGGGGCAGATGTCAGCTGTGCCGCCTGGCTTTGCAAAACATCTTTCAGCAGATGGCAAACCTCAATGATCAAGACCCTGAATATATGTTGAAGTCAGCACATTTATATTTTTTTTCCACCACTCAGTGCTGGTCGTGCTTTATATAGCCTACCATCAAAACATGAAGCACACGCAGATGACAGGGAGTTTCTTATCTTTGCAGTAGTTTGGAGCAATAAAATAGCTTTGAAATCAATTTAGTTGGTAATAAATCTTCCACAAAAGCAGATTAACTCTGTTGTGTTCAGCGTTTGCTCCAGTAAAATGCAGTGCTTCTGGTGTTTTAATCATAGCTGGTACATGTGCTGCATAAAATATATTGCAAATGATGTTTCGTGTCTCCTCATTTCACAGACTTCATGAATATGAGACGAGCTTCAAACCTCGTCTGTCTGCCTTTGAGCTCCAGCATCTCCTCTACAACCTGACAGCTCTGAAAATCAGCAATGCTGGGGGACACAACTGTAAGTGTGTGCTTTTGTGTCTTACTGAACAGTTTATGTGTGTGACAAAATCTGTTTAGCATTTTGTAATATATATATTATTTTATTTTGTTAAACCTTGAAGTCACATCAGTTATAATATCTACAGTGGTGACATACTATCCAATTTATCACATAGTCTTTCAACTTTACTGGATTTTAAAAAAATTGATGCATTTTTGATCAATTCATTTCAATTGTAAACCCTTTTATTGGAACTCAAATTATTCAGCGGAAATGCAGACAGTTTGAATTCATTATGAGAAACATTTTTTCCCATCTTAGTCCTGAAAATGTCTCTCTTGTCCTCTCATGTCCTCACTCCCCCTTTTATCTGATAGTTTCATTTTACAAACAAGCCGGATCTGGGAGGCGTCACACTGGATGTGACTGTGGAGAAGACAGAACAGCTGGGCAAAATTACCAGCTTTCTCATTTACTTTCACCATTTTAATTAGCTGCTCAGCGCAGACGTTGTGACACCTACTCTTCCTACGCAAGCACAAACACAAGCCCAGACGTTTGCACACAAACGGCGGACAATCATGCATATTCCATCAAACTGATTTTTGTAGCCGCCCACATCTGCGTGTTAACGTAGTCGGGTGTTGCAGCTTGAAATCCATGTGCATCATTACAGGCATCACTAAATAGTTTTGGTTTCAAGCTCAGCACCTTATTCCTCTTTTCTTTTCACTTTTACATTTCTCTGCCTGCCTTACAGAGACCCCGTAATAACAGAAGTATTTTATTTTAATGACAATGTTGTCTTTAGGCTGAAAGGCAGGCTTTGACATCAGTCACAGCAAATGCTTTTTTTCTCTCTCTCTCTGCTTCTAAAATTGAGTCTTGAACAGGCCGCATGGTCGTACGGAACATTAATGAGAAATCAATGGTTTAACGGCTTAATATAAAGGTACATTAAAAGGCTCCAAGGCTGCGGTGAGCCATTTACGTCTGGTAAAATCTTGACTGGTCTGAAAGGGTTTCTTGGAGAGAAAAGGATTGATTGACTCAAACTTGCACACCGTGACTCCAAATGAAATACTTTTAATTAACGGAAATATATGTTTCACTCCTCCAATTCCACATATTGCCTGTTGAACGTGGCAAATGAGATCAGGGAAAGGGTAGAGGCCAGGCACATCACAGTGACGGAGGAGAACAGGCTTGCGGTGTGATTATCCCTCAGTGGTGTAGATGAAGGAAGTTACATCACCCTTAAAAGAAGTGGCTGATCCAAGGGTGTTCGAAGCAGGGTTCATCCTCCTTTTGGTTCTTAACCTTTCCCACTGTCTTACCCAGATCATTATGTCTCACAACTTCTCTTGATGTGTGTCTAACAAAAGTTGGTGATGCTCTTCAAACAGAGGTGTCCCTAAAATCTTTATTGTGGTGCCCAGTTCGGCCAGAATCAATTCCTTTGAATAGTTTTCTTGGTGTTGCAGGTGTGAAAGCTCAAACACATTCTGGTTTAAAAGTGATCAAACTTTGATCTGGCTGAAGATGTTTGTCTCTATTCATTTGCATGTGGTTCTCTACAGTGTGGATGCAGATGGACATTCCATACAGTGGGGTAAAAAAGTTTTAGTCAGCCACCAATTGTGTAAATTCTCCTACTTAAATAGATAAGAGAAGCCTGTTATTTTCATCATAGATATACCTCAACTATGAGAGACAAATGAGAAAAACAATCCAGAAAATCACATTGTCGGATTTTTAAACAATTTATTTGTAAATTATGGTGGGAAATAAGCATTTGGTCACCTGATAACAAGTAAGATTTCTGGCCCTCACAAACCAATAACCTCTTCTGTAAGATGATCCTCTGTCCTCCATTAACCTGTAATAATGGCACCTGTTTTAACTCATCTATATAAAAGGCAACTGTCCACAACCTCAAACAGTCCCACTCCAAACTCCACTATGGCCAAGACCAAAGAGCTGTCTAAGGCTACGTTCACACTGCAGGGCTTAATGCTCAATTCCGATTTATTGAAAAAATCAGATTTTTTTTGCGAGGCCCTTCACATTTCCAATTAAATTTGAACTTTTGTGATCTCCTGTGTGAACATGAAATGACCCAGAAGTGACCCGCATGCGCAGAAGAGTACTCAACGGGGAACAACGTCACTTGTTGTTTGCGGAAGTAGCTAACGTTAACAATGGATGTCAACAACAGTGTTGTCAACAGCGGAGCTCTTTTGCATTATTACATTTATTTTCACAAAGGAGCCAGCACAATTACAATCTTCTCATTTTAAGAAGGCATTGGAGCCAGGATCGTCTGTACCCACTGTTGTGGAATGGGGATGGGGATGTGGATGTGGATGTGGATGTAGATGTGGATGTGTTGGGGGCACGCGCGGGTGTGTAGAGGAGAGAGCGGGTGCAGCGCAGGAGGGAATGAGAGGGGCAGTGGGGGCGCATTCATGTTGTGTGTTACGGAGGAAGGAGAACCATAATAAAAGAAGGCTCCCCCAGAATAAATGCTATTGACTCTTTATTAACCCGCTCTGGAGAATCTGAGGGTCCGAATAGGTAAGTGAACCCCGGAGGAGGATCCGCTTTCGGTCCCCCGCGCTTCTGACCACGGTCGGAAAGGGGGACAAAAAAAAAGGTAATCCCTGGAAAGGTTCAACACCACGATTGGCCATTTAGCTGGAAATGTTTTCAAAAACCACCCGGTTGCGATAAGAGCCCTGGAGTTTTGCCTGAATAGAGCTGCCACCCCAAATATTAATCAAATCGGTGACCTCGCTTCCCTTCCACTGACTGGTCTCAGCAGCATCGTCCACCATGGTTAATGTTTATGTTCTCGTTCCCGCCTACTTCAATGCAGAATTATGACGTTTGTAGCGTATCAATGACGTATGGGTCAGATACTTGTGGCCTGGCCGTTCAGACGGTGGTCACGTTTCAAAAGATCAGATACGCATCGGATTCAGGACCACATACCCAAGTGGCCTAGGTCGCAATTGAAAAGATCGGATCTGTGTCGTTCAGACTGTCATGAAAAGATCAGACACAGGTCAAATAGGGGCAAAAAAATCGGAATTGGGTCATTTCAGCCTGCAGTGTGAACGTAGCCTTAGTAAAACAGTTGATTCATGTTGATTTTATAGCACCTTCCTGCTGTAAACTGTTGCATTCCTGACCCAAAGTTTTTTCCTCCACTTCAGAATCCACTGGCATTTCCTTAATTGTGTATACAGTTGAAGAGTTACGGTATAGTTGAAAGAAGGTCAACACTGGAACTAAAGCTCTAGAAGTAAAGGGTTGAAAATTTCAATTTAACTTCTTTCTTTGTTAGCTCAAATTTAAGAAACTTTTTTTAATAAATCAACTCAAAATCTCAAATAATTTGGAGAAAAATCTATTTCACTACAAATGTGTTTAACTACATGAAAGTAGTAAAGAGTAAAAATATTTTTAGTGAAATAGAGTCAATATGGCAGACAAAACGCATTTTAGAATTAAAGTCTTTTTTAACGCTTCAGTTTTATTTTATTTTTTTTAATTTACTTGTTATTCATTTTTTGGGAAGGTGTTGCATCACTAGTCTCAATAAACACAACTGCATGCTTCGTTTGGAATAAAGGCATAAAGGCAATACTGCTCCCAGACTGTCATACAATTTGTTTAACTTGATGTTTCCTACCACTTTCTAATAAATATTAATGTCACTCGAGAACCGTTAGTATTTTTGTGCTACTTCCTGTAAACCAAAGTTGTCAGCTGACAGCTGGTTTCATCCCATTTTCCTGCTTTTTCCTACTCTGCATTTAAACACGTTTGAGTTCCTAACAAAGCACTCTGGGATTTTACAAGAGCAGCATTGTCTAATTTAAATTAAACTTTACAATCTGTGTTTTTGTTGCTCTTGCATGTGAAATTACTCTGAGAATGGTGGTTTAACTATGCAGCTCATGCCAGCTGCAGCTCATCAGAGACTAGGTGAAGGAAAAAACGTCTTTGGGGGAGTCTAACCATGGTTCATCTAACACGTTGCCACAATATAAAAGAGATACTGTT
Organism: Oryzias latipes; assembly: GCF_053564925.1. Lineage (NCBI taxonomy): Eukaryota > Metazoa > Chordata > Actinopteri > Beloniformes > Adrianichthyidae > Oryzias > Oryzias latipes. Next base: position 25,881,377 of record NC_136248.1, on the reverse strand, counting down.
AAAAAATAATTTGAACAGGTTGCTTTGCTCTGTGAGCAGAGGTTGTGAAAGTGCATCTCACCTTGTATTTTGACAGAAGGATCAGAGGAAAAGGAGAAAAGCGAAAAGTAGGGGGAGCTTTAGGGGAAAACAAATAGCATCAAATGAAATACTTTAAAACTGTCAGAACTGATATTTCATTTAAGAAAATCCATACATAAATTTAAAAGTCAATGCACTCTTCTACAATCTAATTCTGCTTTCAGAGAGAGCACACACTGCAATGGACACAAATGGATTAAAAGTAATTTTGTTTGGTTGCAGCTAAGAGACTGAAGGTTTGGGGGGGAGGAGGTTATGTTCAGGATAGGGGAAAAAAAGGTTCCTAAAACCCTAAAAAGAGCTCATATAACACACTATTCTATTGTATTCTGCCCCCTTTTCCTCACCTCCTATATTTTTTCTCAGGGCTTCATAATTTGCTTGATTAAAGCGTCTGACTTCTTCTTCAGACGATGTATGTGTTTGAGTCTGCATTAAATGTGGAGTTATCGACCATATGATTAGACGAATCTGTCAGGGTAAACATGAGGCAGAATCTGCTATGCAGCTAAATCTGAAAACAACCGCCTCTCTTCTGATTTAAAACCATGTATCACGAAAAAGGTAAATGCTATTTAGGACCTGTTCCAGTGCCAGCAAAAATAGCAGCCGAGCTAAAAATATAAATAAAACTTTGTAAATAATAATATATAAATAATGTAAATAATAATTTAAACTATAAAATTATACAAATTGCCCAGTATTTTATATTAAAAACAATCAAGTCAGTTTTCAAATCTGTGCTGACAAATTTAAATGTTTGTGAATCAAATTTTTGTTTTAAAGACCCACTCAGATTAAAATGTAGTTTTTGGTGTTCTTAACACATTCTTGAAGGATTTCTTCTTGATGATAGCGACATGGATAAAGAAAATTAGGCTCAAAATTCCGTCTCTGGTTGTTCTTTATTCCATGTACATCTTTGTTTTCCTCATCTGAGCTGGAATCTGGCTCCAAACTATGACTGGAAAGTTCCATTATTGCTCGTCACTTTGTTGCATCGATATTGTTAGGTTGGGGCTGTAAGCTCGCAATAGTATAAGAAGTGTAAACAAATAGATGATGGGAAGTAGAGGGGGGCTTTCTCCATACCAACGGTTCCGCACACCACCCAGTGGTGAATTTTGAAGTATTTCTTAGAGTTAACGAGGCTGGACCCAGAAGCAGCACAGAACAGAGATGGTAAATGAGAAAAAGTCTTTATTTTGGTGAGTTCTGGCTTTGACGGCTTGTGGCTTGGACGTCTGAAGGAATGAAGAACGGCTGGTCTGGTGGGGTTTGCAACGACGGTAAAGTTTTGTGGAGCCTTGCTTTGTGTCCTGATCCTGGACGGCAGATGAGAACAATGGTGAGGATGACGCTGGAGGCAATTCCTGAAGGAGCAGAAAAACAGTGGATTAAGTCGCATAAAGGGTTTTGGCATTGGCATAGAGCTTGGCTTAGACGTGGACTAGAGCTTAGCATTGGTCAATACTCTACCGCTGAGAGCAGACGGGCCAACGCCGGCTGGAGGGTGAGGGATCCATAAATAGGCTGAAGATTGATGAGGAGAATGGTAACAGGTGAGGAGATGATTCCCCGGTAGGAGTGGGAGGAGACCATGATCCTAACAGTATTTTGGCTCAAAATTAAATGAATCATAATTTAACGACCATGGGAAGGTTTAAAAATATTTTTGTGTTTTTTAAAGAGATCGTTCTATTTTCGAGAAACCTGATTTGAATCTCACTAAGGTTCTTTCCACTCCCCTTTTCCTCCTTCCTCTTCAGATACGTCACAGCTTGCCAGGGTAACCCTCGCCTCCGCTTCCATCTCTTCCCGTCCACTGAGTCTCCCCGCTGCGTGGGTGGAACAATGTTCCTGCCCGCTGGGCTTCTCTGGTCAGTTCTGTGAGGGATGTGCTCCAGGATTCACCCGACAAGAACCTGGCGGAGGGCCTCTTTCAGCATGCGTGCCCTGCAAATGCCACCAGCATGGAATCTGTGATCCAGAGACGGGTAATGGGTGAAAGAATTTCAATTTATTTTTCGTTTTCTTCTATTTTTGGTGATTTTTATACTTTGATAAGGAGAAGAGGGATAGCATCCACATTGATGTGTTTAAGCAAACTTACAGCTCTCTCACCTGGTGTCAACTTTTCAATTTTCAGAAGAAATGAGCCCTATCACTTCATAATGGTACACATGATGTCAGAAACACGGACATGCTTGCTCGCTCAGTCATAGTGGAACCAATCACTCAAATGTGCACATTTATGCTTGTGCACTTCCAGCGAATGTGTCTAGGTCGGTGAAGGAGTTTTAGCTAACTTGTTTTTATAGTTTAAGGCACTTCTTCACTGGCCTCTCATCCTGGATGAGATGCTTCTACATGTTTAAATGATAAATCTAGAAAATGTCACCAAGGCATAATGACTTTGGAGCCACTTCACCGACAACTAATCAACAACATTTCTGTTTCAGTGATTCCGGCTAAAATAAAAATGCCTAAAAAAATGGCTGAAATATTGAATTCATAAATCAAATGCAGAACCTTTATATTTAAAGGCAAACTCCATCAATTTCACAACGCGTGGCGGCCCGAACAGTTATGAGGAGGGGCTTTGAAATAACTGGAGAATGTCTTCTGAGGGCTGAGGTTGGATTTGATAAAACATGGTTGAAGGATGAACTGGATTAGCAGAATTGCAGTGCAGTTTGCAGAAACAATACAATCCATGAAATCAAAGATAAAAAAAGTTGTTTTTTTTCTATCATTTTCTAAAAAAATCCTAATTATTGCTGTTACTGATATTGTCTAAGACCCATCTCCTGGCTGAAGGATGATGTGATTGTTCAAGAAAACATCAGTTCAAATTCTCGCGATTTAAATCATACTAGGTGTTTTTCTGTTTTTGCTTTTTTTAAAAGAAGGACATTGTGTTTTAATAGGTATGCTGCTTCCACCTTATTGTTTGATCCAGAGTGGAGTTTGTTACCTCAGATAATCCAGTTTGTTAGAGGTGTGAATATTCATCTTAAAAAAAAAAGGTATTAGGTAATGTCAGAATTCCCTCCCTACTCCCAATAACTACTAAAAAACTATGTAGTGCTGTGCTTCAGACAAAATGTTAAAAATTTCACAAAGTAATAACCTAATAGTATTAATAACAGCATTTTATGAAGACTAATTATAAATCTACTGTGTTCTGAAGATGAAAACTTGGATGTTTATTAAAAAAATCCTTTTTTTATAAACATCCACACATTCATAAAATACCAATCTAGTGAAAATCGATGCACACTTGTTTGTTGCAGAGACTTCTAGGAATTATTCAAGAGCACTCGATTTTGAATTGTAGATTCTGTCAGCACTACAAAATGGTGAACGCACTACGTAGTAAGCAGTGAAGGAAGTCGGACACAACCTTAGTTTCCTTCCTAGTGACAGTGGTGAACCTTAAATCAACCAGAGTAAGTAAAGGACAATTCATTGAACAAAAATATAAATGCATTACTTTCGCTTTTGCTCCTAATTGACATGAGATGAATTCATATTTACAGTTAATGATGGTAACATTCAGTCTTCTTTGTTAAAAAAAACAGTTAAAGGGCCTTTATCATGCTTTTCTTCAGCCATTCAGAGTAAACTATATACATATACATGATAACATATTAAAGAACATTTTTTTAATGTTGTGGTTCGGAAGTAGGACGACTTGATCTCGGAGGCACCAGCTTTCGCTTCAAGTGGGTGCTCCCCATTTCATGACATCGACCTAGAGCCGGCCTTGCCCGCAAAATCAAGCAACATTCAAACTTTTGCAAAGACGGATTTGCATATTGTGCATACGAAAGGAAAGCGTTTAGCCAATCACCGCTAGCTCAGCTGAGAAAGTTGGCGTGTGTGTTGGCCTAGGGGTGGTGTTGGAAGCCCAGACTCTTCCTAGAAGGGGCTGTTTCTCACTTTGTTTAATAGTTGATAATAGTATGAGAACCCACTTTTTTTCGTGGATTGGGAGGGGCTGGTGCTCAGAGATGTGAGAATGGAGTTGTTTTTCCATTAGGAATAAACATTATAATACACGTAAAAGCTCCAAAAAAGCTAGTATAGGCCTTTCTAAAAAAAGTTCTTACATAATTCTTTCCCTAATGCCAGTTATGAGAATGCCCCACATTGAAATCCAGCTTCATGTGGCATCATCAGGAAGGGCTCACACAATACTTTCTGTCACAGTGCCTCTGTTAGAGTGCGGGGAGCAGAGCAAGATCCCGCTTTTGGACTAGAGTGTCTGTTTAACAGTGACAGTCAGTCATCGTTGCTTCAAGGGAACATAACTCTTCATCCCCCAGGGGCATTGGCATGCCATCACTCAAACTGAGAACAGGAAGGCTGTGCTAATACAGCAACAACCTCATTTCGCACAACTCATCTCTACAATAACAGCAGGAACACTACAGCCTGTATTTAATACACCTGACACAAATATGGGAGCCAGCAGCAGCAACAGCGTTTGCAGCTTTATCGTTTAGATTTCCACCTTAGACGCAACTTCAGGTAAATGACAGAAGTTAAACAACAGCTCCTGGCTGTGTAAACAATCTGGCTGCAGTTATTTATATGTATTTGCCTGCTTGACTGTCGTACTTTTCGTCTCACCCTCAGACTCTTCTAAACGCTCACATTCTCACAGCTTTAAACAATCAATCCCACTTGAATGGTCGACTAGCCCATTCGAAGACCCACTCTTCTATCTTTTATCTTTCTTCAATCTGTCACTTACTCTCATGGCTCTTTCTCCATTTTACCCTCTGACTTTAACGGTGGGAGATCTGACCCAGTTAAAAGTTGTCTTCAGCTTCTGAACGAGCATGTCAGTCATCTTTGGGTCTTTCTGTTTGTGCCTGAGGTCGGAGGGTGAGGCTGGTATTGCTCCTTGCCTGCCACGTCAACAGTTAGACTTGTAAGCCGCCTCTTTGCTTCTTTCTCATTTGCCTTTAGATTTCAGCAGTTCCATATGTCTCTTCTTAACCTAGTTGGCTGTCTTTCTTTGTCAAACACACATTCCTTCGCTCTGCCTGCTCGCCAGACTCCCTCAAGTCGCCATCTCAATGCTACCTCTCCAATGCACCTGCCTTCCTCAGTCATCTTGAGTTTGTTTTTGCCGTCCTTGACTCCCGTCTGTGCAGACTTTTGCATCTCTACCGTGCATATATCTCCTTTTTTTTTTGACAGGGTGTGTTTCTTGTCAATATTGTTTTTTTCTCTGCGATGAGAAAACTCACATCTGTCCAGCTTTTTTCAATCACTTTGATAAGCCTTAAAAGTCCCATCACAATCATCTTTTGATCTATTGTTAAGCGGCCCCAGTGGTCTTTTAATTATGATTATGTCAAAATTGAAAAAGAAAAAACCTGTGTGGTTCTCTAGAAGCAGATACTCACCTCTAAGTTGTGGGCGTAACCATTTGTGCAGAAATGCATTTCAGTTGATATCCCTTCATCCCTCTCTTTACACTCTCTCCCACTAGCTTACAGCACCTCACCACCCCACGGTAACATAACAGGTGCAAGATAAATGGCGACCAATATTAGAGCAATCCAGCCGTACAGTTTTGAGTCACATGCCAGCTTGGAGGAAGATAAAAAAACAAAGACGTACTTGAATAGTGGATAATGGTAAATGGCGAATACTTGCCATAGCGCTTTCTACCTTCCTTGAAGGTCCAAAGCGCTTTACAGTCACAAACCCATTCACACACACATTCGCACACACATTCACACACTGGTGGTGGCTCAGATACATCAGCATGGAACGGAGCAGGGAGACTTTGGCATGCCCAATTCAGTTGCTGGGTCACAACTGACAGCTTTTCAAAAGGCATGTTTTGATTTGCTCCTGATTTACCACAATTTGAATAAAGAAATACTTGGAAATGCAGTTTTAAGCTTAAATTCTTTTACATGTGTCCTCCAACATGAGAAAAATGCTGCTGCAAGAACACGTTAAAAACACCCAAAACAGTGTTTTCATTGCATTTGGTCTTCAAAAAACTTTTTGCTTAAAAAAATGTCGACATTGCAGCTAAAAACTGCTAATTTATAAAGAAATACAATGATGTTCTTCAATCATTGCATAAACTGCCATTAAACAGTGGTTTAGGCATAATAATCAGATGTGAGTTGCATGACAAAGCCTCTCATGGATTTTGTGTGGCTTTGTTTCCATAGAGTCTGTGTTGTTTGGGCACAGTACGTGCCGCTGCGATGTCACGCGTAGAAAACAGCTTGTGTTTATTTGATGGATTTCTCTAAGATCAGAACTGAAAAGATGCTCAGACGTGTTTGTATAGCAACGTGTTACATGCAGATTTAACGGAAAATGACATCTGTGCCAAAGAATAAAAAACAAACATCCTGCGGTTCAGCAGAAAAACACATACACTCACTGGGCCTCATTACTGTATATGACAGAATGAGTTTTCATCACCTGGTGGACAAACTGTCAGGTTTTGTTTGTCGTTCGGGGGATTTTCTTAAAATACCATGAGATCCTTTTTCTTTTTGGCATAGAATCTGCCTGTCATTCTTTTAACCACTGTCCTACAAAGACATTGCAAGTTCAGGACAGTTATAAAACAGTGTGTCGAAGGAAAAAAAAAAAGATTTTTTATAGACAGCTCTTTTCATTTTTCTAAAAAGAAATTTCAGTAATTGAATTGCCTATGAGTATTAACTTTAAAGTAAAATTTTCTTTCTTATTTTGTAAGAAAAAATGGTGCAATTTTGAATGCTTTTCTTTAAACTACCACTGTTTTGTGATCATATTTTGTTTTTTAGGTGGATCTATTATTAATATGAATTCTTAATTAATTTATTATAAATATTTATATTCTGTATCCTAGTTTTTAATGACTAATGCTTATTAGCTGAAGATCAATTAGTTATTATTTTTTGTTTCCAATGACTGAATAATTCACTTTTATTTTTTTTATTTGTAATTTTTGATTTTATTTAAATTAACAACTGATGCAGTTACCAAAGAGCCCTCTTTAAATGTTATCGTACCAGTGACAATGACAAATAAAATACTATTTAAAATATGTAGCAATCATACTACTGTATAAAGCCACCAAACCACAAAAAGAAAGAAATTATAATTCAGAGGTCCGCTTTAATGAAAATCATGTTTTTGGTGTGTTTTTTTTCCATTTTTTAAATCTTTTACTTCTAGTATTTTCTTGTGGCAGGGGACATTTTTAAAAAAAACAGTCAAAAAAGTTTTTATGAGTATTTCTTTGTTCAGATTGTTGTGAATCAGAAGCACCAGGTACGTCTTTGTTTTCTTCGTCCAAGTTGGCATCTGCCTCAAAACTGTACGGCTGGATAGCTCCAATATTGCTCGCCATTTTTGTTGCAGCGGTAAAGTTAGGTTAGGGGCGTGTAGGTCTGTAAGCCAGAGAGAGGATGGAGGCTCGCTTACTATGCACCAACAGTTCCACTCACAACTCAGATTCGAATTTCTAATGAACTCCTGCTGCTCTGCAGAGACTGTGCTAGAAAACAACAGTTTGTAACACGATTTTGGCTAAAAATTGCATCATCATAATGAAAAAATAAAACACTGACAACGTTTTTATAACAGATCAAGAGATGATTGGAGTGGGTCTTCAAAAAAGTATTACAGCCTGAGGGAAAAGTGGTAATATTAGGATAAAATTCGACATTAATTTGCACATTTTCAACACCCAATTATTTTTTGTTCTCAGTAAAGCTTTTATTTTTTTTTCTTTTATAATTTATTATTTATTTTAAAGTAATGTTTTGTGTTCAAGTTTTGTTCACCCCACCCTGCGACACCTGCTCATGTCACACAATAATTTCATTTATCCACATATGTTTCTGTTTTAGTAAAATTTCAGCTATTTTCAAGTTCAACATTGATTCTGTTTAATTCACATTTCAGCTCAGTTGGTTTGTCACTTTAGAGTTTACGTTACGTAAAGTCTTTAATCCCTTAATGCCGTTCATTGCTAATTCGCATCATGTAATCCCGGACAACAATGAGGAATATTTTTTAAATAATTACAAATAAAGTCAGGCATAAAGGGGTAAATTTTCTTTTTCCTGCACTTCCGTCCTCCATCACCTTCTGTCCTGACAGAAAGAACAAGCACTTTTTTAAATGCTTTTCACAAAGTCTCTTGCTTTTAAAGAGGGAGATTGAATCATCTAAATGTGCCTTGTGAGAGGTAATAACAGCTTTGTGGACTTTTGCACAACTGAAGTTCATGATGGCGTTGATGATGAAAGACTGTTTGGAAACTGTGATGAGCGTGACGAAATGTTGGCAAACTCATTTTGATCAACCCTGAATATACAAATGGTCATTTGGAATGTGGATGGTGAGTTCACAGCAATTCTTCTTTTGCACACACACAAGCCAAAACGTTTTTTTCTGAATGAATGGGAATCGTGAAAACAACAGTCTGTGTTCAACAGATGTTGAAGAATTTCTCCAAGGTGGTGCTGATACTCAAAAAGAAAAGTCCGAATGCGAGTTCCTTTGGTGTAGCTTGGAGCTTGACGACAGCTTAGTGACTCGCTGAGAAGCTTTTGTTTTGAAGTATTTTCGTTTGAAAGACTTATCGGGGCGGTCATAACAGCTCTGCCTTGGAAGGAAAATTGTCACTCTTCGGAGCTGACAGGTTCTTGAGAATTTTTTTTTTTTTCAAGCGCATAAGCTTTTCAGGATGTTTTTAAAATATTTACATGCCCCAAGCGCAATGCAAATGATGAATGAGCGTTGAATATGGAACATGGTGTCCTCTGAGTCATGGATCAAACGAGCCTTGTGTGCTGTGTCCTTTGGAGTCTGGTGTTGAATAGCATAAGCCGCCTATCAGCAAAGGAAGCCAACTAAAATTAGCCCCTCTTTTACGAGCCGATGATTAGGATGGGATGTCATGTTCTGACGGCCTGTTGGCTTTACCAAATGAAAGGAAGCCAAGCAAACATAGAAGCTCTGCTCTGATTTAGAAGTTCAGGTCAAGGAAAACTATCAGGAAAAGTTGATTAAACATCCTGTTCATCATTTGTCACCTGGTGGGCGGACTGGCCTGCTGTTTCTTCTATCAGAATCTTAATTGCTGTGTAATTACCTAACGACTTGTATCATCATGCAGGGTGTGCCCACAGACTAAACAGGAATGGAGTTTATTCAACGCCTGGCGAGGGAAGCTGCAGCCAATGGTGCTTCATAATCATGATTTATTAACACTCTCTCAGTCGTGTCGGTTTATTTACTGTAGCGCAACACAACAGATTGGGAATGTTAATATTTGTGGTGGAACGAGCACACAGAGATCCGTGCCGCGCCATGCCGCTGCACCATGAAAGCAAACATATGTACGTCGGATTCAAAGAAAAGTTGGACTCGCAGTTGTCAGCGTTTTGGCTTCATTGTGCAACCGGACATGCTGCCGTGCAGAACGTACATCCAAGTAATTGCAAATAGTCCAGCCAGTAAATTGGGAAGAAACCATAATACATGCATCTTAAAGATGGGAGGGATGGGGTCTGAAGAGGAGGAGAGATCATTGTAATGTATAGATGGAACGGAGACACAATTTTCTCTTTGGCCCGTCCTGCAGAGCAGTGCTCATCAATCACCTAAACAAATGAAACACATGATGCTCTCGACATTAGGCTGAATACTCCACATCAGACTACAGTGTTAGAACTTACCTGGTTGTAAAATGTTCTACTAAACCTTTAATCTAAAACTTGTCCAGGAATGAATAAAGAAACAGATGTGTCAAAACTACTGTAAGCATTTTAGAATAAATCAGAAATCCAATGTGATTTTTGCCACGGTTTGAATCCTAAAAAACTAGAGCTTAACTGAAAGCGTACAAAAATACAACTATAGAGAAAATTAACAATCAAAAACATTTTAAGATTAAACAAAAATAAGGATTTTTTAAAAGGGCCTATATCATGCTAGTCTTGAGCCATTCAGAGTAAACTTTATCCATTTATACCATGGTCCGGGTGAATACTCTATTCTGATTGGCTGCTGGGTGTGGATTAAAATATATATACCACGCCTTAAAAAAGTAGTTCTGGTCACATAGCATAAATGTTCTATTTCACTGCGCTGGCATAAAACAAACTTTGGCTGGACATCTGGACAAAAACAACTGCTAAGAGGTGAACTTTCTCTCTCAACTGATGCTTTATTTAACCCGTCAGGACGATCAGCATATATATAATCGCTTTAAATCGCCGAATCTTGACTGCAGCGGTGGTGCGGCATCTTGTTACATTACTGTGACAATGTGCCGCACCACGTAACAAATAGTCCACTTTTCGTGAAAAAAGCGATTCAAATCAGAAAAAAAACAAGAATTAAGGACTAAAAACTGGTTAATATTTATTTATTTTGTAAGTGACCATGGTATAAGCGGGTTAATGGCCTTCGAAGTGTGCATGATCGCTTTTTAACGCACTTCGCGGAAGCAGCCATCCGACGCTTCCACGACGTGCGTTAAGAAGTGATAATGCACACTTTTTCGGCCATTGAGTTATTTTCCCAGTTCTTTTACTTGGTGGGAAAATGACCTGGGATTCTGCACCCCTCCCAGGTGCAGAATCTACCTGGGAGGGGCAGTTCTCCCCTATCTACGTCATGGTGTAAACCCTTTAAGAAGAGGCTGTCACGCTTGAGGAAAAACTGGAAAAATTCATTTTCACGGAACAATTTAGCATCAAAACTTTAGCTTCAGTCTTTAGATTCTTTTGACTACCGTAACTCTTCAAATTTTTATTCATATTCACATAATTCAGCTGATTCTGTTGCAGAGAAAGTGTTTTTTTTTTGGTGTTTTAACCCTTTTTGTTAGTAATATTGATGCAAATGTCATGATTTGAATTTGTTGTCTTGTTTTTGGTCCTTGTTCTGTCTTGTTTCTGTTTCCTGTTTTATTTTGAAAGTCTCCTGTCTTGTCTGTTTTCTTGAGTTTTACTTCCTTTGGTCCCCATCAGCCCTGATCGTGTCCACCTGTGTCTTGTCTGCCCTCCTCCTGTGTTGGTCCATTACCCCTGTTATGGTGTCATGCCATGTTCCTCGTTCCTTGTTCCTTGTCTCATGCCACGTCACAGTGAGTTTTTGTTTTTTGGTTTTGTCATCCTGCTCGGCAGCGCCTTTTGTTTATAATTAAACCCCTTGCCCTGGAACTGTGTGCCTCCGCCTCTGCATTCTGGGTCCTACCGGCTTTCTAGCCACCCCCGCACCGTGACAGCAAAGTAAATAAAGCATCAGAATCAGCTGAAATGCATGTAAACGGTCGAACGTCTACAGTACATCTAAGAGCATATTTTATTTAGATGTTGCCAATATTAAATAATATTAATAATGACGTCTCCAATATTAAAGGGTTACTTAAAAAAGTACTAAACTCTAACATGCGAAACAAAATGTAATAATCAAATTGTTATGGAGCTTTACCAACAAATTTTCATTGCAGTTGATTTTATCAATGAAGTAATTTTTCTTTAAAGGAATAATAAATAAATTGGGCAAAAAGCAACCTTTTTGTTTGCTATCATGAAAATGTTGTTATTCTATTTGTGACAGACACTACTTAGTTCAATTTAAAATATTTGTTTTATGAGAATGTTCTGCATACTTTAGCAAAATTATTTGAGAATGGAAAATAAATCAATGCTCATTTCAACCGAGGTCTTCAGTACTTTGTCATTGATACCTATGCTTCAAATGTTAACAGAGTTAATAAGATAAAAGTGTTAATCTTCACAAAATTCTTAAAATCTGCTTAAAGTAGCAAAAATTGTTTCCAGTTGCTGACATTATTCAATAGATCCTTGATGAGAAACGTCTGGATTTGCATCCGTTTTGACAGTGTGTCCACAATGATTTCCTTGTCTAGACAAATTTCATCAAAGAAAGGTCAAAACCTTTTCACATCAGCCATCTTTGGCAGCAGGGCTTTGAGCCAAGACAGGCAAATGAAGCACTGGCTTTGTTTATCTCTGTTTTATTTGTATTTGTGCTCGGGAGGAGATAAGTAAAGCGGGGCAAACGGGATTAGCAATAAAAAAAATACATTGAAAGATCCATTGCAGACTGACTCCATCTATCTTCCCCTCATTGTGCCCTCTTCATATCCCATCGCTCTGATGCAGGCAGTGGATCTTAGGATCTTAGCCTGCAACAAACACGGCCCACCAAAGAGATTAAAGGCTGGATAAAGTGACACCAGAGCCAAACTCCCTCCCACATCAGTTTTTCAGCCTCAACTTTTTTCTAACTAATGGCCTTCGAGAACCAAAGCGATAGCGTTTAAACACACGCCTTGGAAAATCACACCCTTAACTTCCTCTGTTCAGATGTTTTGACCCATTGTTTGTTATTTTTTTTCTTTGGTTTATAACCTTATTTATGCCAGACGGGTCCTTCGAATGTGTATTTTGCTGCAGCAGTGGTTGACTCCTGCAAAATAACCTTCACTCTCCCAAACTCCTCCAACACACCGCAGTGGGCGTGACATTTGGTTCTGGGAATGCACTCTGCATTATTCAAAAAATTTGGCCCCGCGCAAATGTTAAAGAGGGAAATGAGATGTGTGCTGCTTTACAACAGAACAGCAAACATACAGGCTTTTAAGCCAACATGCATCTCTCATTATAAGCTTGAGTTTAACTGAAAACCAGTAACTGTAGCTGCATTTCTTCAAAGCAACAAGATTTGAACCACATCTAATGCTAGTTCATGCACTCCCCAGGTTGTGTTTGTCTAGGGGAAAAAAGTAAAATAAAAAAATGAAACAGCTCAAAGGCACTCTGCAAAAATACAACATTGATTCATAAACATGTCAAATCTGTGAAATAAAAATCAATCCCATCCCACAACTTGAAAATAAAAAAGTATAAAAAATGAGTACTCAAATCTTGATCTTTGCAGTTAATTTTGAATTTATGCGGGATTATTTATTCAGCCGAGTAAACAGGCTGTAGCTGCTCAAGAAGAATATGTATGGCTCTTTTGAATAAAACGTCTTGTTTTTTTTTAAATTGAAGAATATTTGATAAAAACATTGAACATCTGGAATTTCTTTCATATTTTCTGAAATCTGACTTTGATCTTCTAATTTCTAATGTATTACTAACCTAAGTCTAGGTTTTTTCCAAAATTACTCACAAATATTGGATGTTTTACTTCCCTACCTGTTTACTGTACATATTTTACCATTGAATATTTTATTCATGACATCGTTGATGGCTTCCGCCTCATTCTTTTAACAGCCTTTGAATGCATAAATGTGAATAAGTCATGACCTTTTAAATGCCAGATGCGCGCTTCAAAAAGAGGGGATCTGTGGGAATCTGTGGGAAAGTAATAGAAAATAAATCAATATTTAATGAAAAAAATGCAAAAAGATATTTTTTTTAAAAATTCCCAACCTGTCACTTGGTTTTCGAGGCATTTGGAATCAAAAGAATGATTGATCAAACCATCGATCGTCAGACTAACATACTTTCAGTGGCCATTAACATCAGGTATTTTAGTCGTTTTACAAATATAACATATCATGTTCATACAAATATTAGTATATCCCACTATAATCTTAATTATTCTAGGTTACAATCTGCCAAGAGCTTGTGAGAACTTCTTTTTTTGTCCTTTTTCTTTCTTTCTTTTTCCAAACTTTACAATAAAATAGTCACACAAATGGTACACTGTACTTGTGTTAGTGTGCTTGTGTTAAGAAATAACTCTATTATAATTGACTTTAAGAGTAAGTTTTGTAGTAAATTGGAACACAGAATTTCTAAAAAAAATAATGCTTTTCAACATAGAAAAAATGTGTTTATTTGCTTAAAGGATTAGTCAGAGAAATGTTAATTTTTCCAAATTTCTTGAATTTGTTCTATACTTTTCCTAAATGGTCCCAAACAAATGCTTCCATCAAACCATCAAGGTATTTCAAACACTACCAATTAATTGTTCTAAAACATGCAATAAAAAGGAGTTTGATTGCATTTTTTTTTACTGTGTTAAAAATTGTCTCGTTAAAGGCACTGTTTAAACTCACCCAAATTGGTACAGATGATCCCCATAATTTTTTAAGCAACCCTGTTCAGTTTTGCACAATTTGATCACATCAAAGTGTGCCTAATTAAAATATATAACTACCATGTTTTTATACATCACTGCCTATATTCTGACTAATATTGAGAAAATGTTTACATTTTTGGAAAAAAAAGTAGCATGCTTTCATAACTCACCCACATTTTCACTAAGGAAATGCCTAATCAGGTTCAGAACCAAATCTTAAATAGACTTTTACTTAGAGTTTGTTGTGTATTTAGTATCAATAAGTTGCATCTCCTAAAGTTCTTCTTCATTGCCACCAGACTAAATAACACATAAACCCATTAATCCATCCATTGTTCACTGCTTATTAGAGTTTGCTTCAAGAGTGTTGCAGTGGACATGTCTGACTCATCAGAAAGCTGTTCAGGGAGCATTCTCGCTATGTGTTGTAATGCCCACAACTGGCTCCTCTTGATGGGGTTGTTCTACCCTGAGGTCCTCCTGGAGAGCTCATCTTCACACCCTATAAGTAAGACCTCAGCCACTCCAAATTTACCGCTCTTTATATTTGTGACCTTGTCCGATGGTTTATAATCTTGGCTACATGTGGGAGTGGAAACGTAAACTGATATTAGTAAACTGGTAAATTAGGAGCCTTTTCTTTCATATTAGCTATAAAGATAATCATTTCTTCTTTATTTAGCTTTAATCTGAGCCAAAGCAAGGCGCACAAGGAGGAAGAGTAGCCACAGCAACAAATAGCAGGACGTTGGGGATGGATCTAGCGCTGTCCTGCTGTCCCTTTATAACAGCTCTGCGACCCAAAGCTTTGTCACAAAACATGAGCTACAACCACAGTTGCACGAGCTGGCCCCCTCTGTAGCCCACAGGGCTTGGCTGTGACAATTAGGCCTGAGCCTCCATGCACAAAACACGAATTGATGCATTTATTTTCCAACCATCACATCGTGACAAAACATATTTCCCCTGCCATGCGTGCTGCACACATTATGTATGGGTTTGGACAGAACGTGCTGCCCTTTTCCCTCAGCATTATTCCCTCTCTTCTCTGCTGCAGCCCACTTAGACTGCAGCGACAGGCCACATCTGCAGCAGCAAGCACTGGCAGCGTGTTTGTATCCATTTAGACAACAACGTCCCTGAGAAGCAGTCCTGCAGCACATTTAACCCAGGCTCCTATCTCATGGCCTTAGGGACCACATGCAAACTTTTCTTTCTGTGTGTCTCTTCTCTCTGCGTTTTCCCTCTTCTTCTTCATTAAAACAGGGTGTTCCCATGCATTAGTAAACAGATTCTTTTGCCCTGCAGCTTTTCACTGTTGCAGTGGGATGCAGAGATCCTGGAAAATGTGAAGGTCTTAAAGAGCTCGTGTTTAGACTTTTTGCCCATATTGCTTTGGTTGAATATCAGGGAAAAAAAAGAATTATTTGTATTATTTGTAATGTATTTTGGCTTTTTTGTCCGTGAAATCTCGCCGTTGAGGCAAAGTGAAAAGTAACACTCGCATAACTCACGTGTTTCTTTGAAGCCGTGTGGCTTGTTTACCAAGGGCCCCACATCCTGCCCTCTTTTCCCAGAGAGACCTCCCAAGATGGTGCAACATGACGCACAATCATTTGTTCAAAAAATAAATCCAGAGACAAGAATTCAATTACAAAGAGAAAAGTAAGCCCCCATCTCCTAAACAAAAACACATTTCTCCCAGGATTTTTTTTGCCTTTTTCTTGCCGCTGTCTCCATCTGTTGTTAAAGCGGTTACAAGCCACTGCAGACAGCGATAACCACTATCTTTTGTAGAGCTGTGCACTTTGTGTAAAAAAAGGAGCACTGAATGATGTTCAAGTATAAACTCAGCTGACTGATTCATGTGAAAAGAAGTAGCTGCTGAGCCTGTCTGCCTGTCTTTGCTGTACCTGTTGCAGCCCGTCAGCTGTCCCACGGTGTTGCGTCATTGTTGTTGCTTCATAAATGAGGCACGCCACTCCGGCCGGCGTGTATTCTTGCAGACAAAAAGCTAGGCGGGGCAAAAGAGAAGAATAAAGTGCTGGGAGAATGAACAGTGCTGGAGAGGAGCCCTTTGTGTGTTTGTGTGTGAAGGGCTCTTGAGCAGCTCCTGCCTGCTTGTTCCCCATACAGAAATATTGCTTTTCTATCACAGAACAGACGAGCAGGAGTTCAGGCAAAGAGCAGAGCACTGAAGTGCAGAGCTGCATGCCTGGCAAAAAAAAAAAAAGGACGAGGTAGGATGAGAGGAGCATCATACAGATATTTCAAAGGAGTCATATCGTGGCGCTCTGAGGGGAGATTCACAGAAATCCCAATTCATTAAAGCTGAATAAAAGCTCATTGATTCAATAATGAAATTATTCCTTACATATGTTAAGAGGGAAGGGCGATTAGCATGGCGATAAGGGAGATGGTTTGAGGAGGGATCCGGCCATCCACTGGCATTTTGTGATGAATGGCGTTAGCCTTTCGGAGAGCGGATGGAATGATAATAGGAGGACCTCTGCTGCCTCATATCACGCTCAGTCATCTTCACACTCAGTAAAGTCAGCACATTTCGACTGCCATTAAATTTACTACGGCTCATTGGGGATCGACAGCGTCAGAGTCTCTGATTGCACGGCGGAATCAAAGAAAGATTCACTTCTTTCCTCCAGGAACAATCATTATTGCTAAATACTGCTCCTAAATGACTGGAATTTCATGCATGAAAGTTGAGCATTATTCATCTCACCT
Source organism: Oryzias latipes (assembly GCF_053564925.1). NCBI lineage: Eukaryota > Metazoa > Chordata > Actinopteri > Beloniformes > Adrianichthyidae > Oryzias > Oryzias latipes. The sequence continues at coordinate 25,864,436 of NC_136248.1, read as the reverse complement.
TGCAGTGGAACTGATCATTTCTTTTCAAAGGTCCACACTTCATCAGGCAAGGAGATAACTGCTCCACATGATGAATCTGTAATCAATTTAGCTTTAAAACCATTATTCTATCTCACTGGTTTGCACTTAACGGGGTTTTGTTTGGCAGTGGGAGGTGCTGCTAGCAGTGACCTCGAAACAAGAACTTCACGGGTTGTGAGTCGACTGGAAAATGCACAAAGAGATTCTCGCTGAATCACGCAGCAGGCCGGGGAAAGGAATAATGGGAAATTTGATGAAGCATTTGTGAGGGTTTTTTGGCCATTTTTCTTTAACTTTCAAAACTCTTATAGATATGCTTGCTGAAAAATCCAGACTTAATTCCAGTCATTGAAAAAAAAGTATTAAAGTTACAATATGAGGATTGAATTCACCATTTTTCATAAATAGTTTATAGCAAAGCAACTTTTTTCAAAATAATTTTTAGAATAAAGACAAATTTCAATAAATGTAAATAAAAAACAGATGTAAGATAGCACAGTTAAAGCTGCCTAACTTGGAAGAATTCCTGAATCAAAAATCTAAATTACATGTCTGAATTTATGCTATTGAAGAGTCAATTTAATCCCATTTTGATCAAGGCTTGTCCATATGGATTGCCACATGTTACTGCAGATGGATTGTGGTTTAACCAAAGAAAGCTTTCACACTGCACATCAGTTTTAGACAAAAATTGATGTTGGCATTTTTCATTAAAAAAATGAAAGTTGTGAATCTGAAGGAGCACTAACAGCAAGTGATTGGAAATTTTATCATTGGTAAATATTGCATAGTGTTGAGACACTTATCAATTCATAATGGAGCATAATAGAACACTAGAAGAATTAGCTACTTTTCTTCCATGTGACTTTTTGTTCTTCTGATCATTCTTTACTTAGAGCAATAATGAATAGTTGTAACCGCATGATTCTTCTGATCAACTTTATTTAGTCTATTCTTTTTCAGTGTTGTATAAATCCATTAAAACCTAGACCGAGTGAGTGTGACATCAACAGTAAAAAATGGCTTACTTCTGCTCCAATGAAAGGAAGTCAACTCAGTCGCCATTTTTTTGCGATGCAAACATGTTGGAGCCAGAAATTGACAGTAAGCAGTGATTCGTCTGAGTTAGTCTGAGTCATCATTTCAATGGCAACGACTCCAACCAACCAAGAGTGAGATTGTTGGAAGGCCACACCCCTAGTACTTCAAAGCAGCCTCAGGAGAATCCGTCAAACGCTTCAAACTTTCAATGTGCAACCTCATACTTTATATTGAAGCATCTGATTGGCCAGTTTGTAACTTGAACAAGTTGCACGGAAGAAATGTTATAAAACAATTACTATTAGCATGAACATGTTGAAAAAGGTAGCAGAGCAAGAGTAATTATTCTGACAAATATAATGACTGAGTATCAGCTGTTTATTTCTTTAGAGAAGTCTATAGGATTTTGGCTTCTTGGAACCTGTGAGCAGTCATGGTGTAAAACAAAACCAGAACAAAAAAGGTGGGATATGGCTTGTTTCCTATTCAGTTTAGCTGTGTAAGGTGGACTCAATTCACCCCAAAGCTGGATCCTTACAATGCAGAAAGTTTCATTTTTGTTGTCTGAGCTTAGAAACCTTATAAAATTAGAATAATAGACATCAATCACATGCTGTCATGTAATCTGTGTGGAATAAATGTTTTTATTTTATCAACAGGACACTCAAAATACCTTATTTTAACCATGCAAATGCTGCAGTAACCATCAAATAAAAGGGAAAACAGCTTTGTGATTATTTCTAAATAAAGTTAAAACATAAAGTTTTTTTTACTGTTGCGTTGCAAGTCTTAGTTGAAAAATTGGACATCCAAAAAAAAAAAAAAAAAAAAAAAAAAAAAAAAAAATTGGACATCCTCTTCATTTCTTGTCATGTTTTTTTCACGGCTTCATCTCAGAGGTTGTCACGCACAGTTGGTTCGAGGGTTGTTTGCGGATCTAATTGTCTCAGGCTGTGCAGTTGGGGTCACTGTGGGTCACTGAACTCCAGAGATCCGAGACTCCCCAGCTCTACTATCTCACAGTCATCCGCAACACTGCTGGAGGTACTTTATCCCACGATTGTGTCACATCACTTAGTCATCATTTAGCCATGCTGGTAGCTTCACATGTTTATATTACTAAAAAGTAGATTGAAAATAAAGTCAATAAAAAGATTGGGGTTTATCAAACAGGTGTTTGATATTTATTCTGCAGTTTTTCCCAATAAGAGTTTGTTTTTAGTGCAACTTAGAAATGTTAATTCAGCCATTTAACAGGGGAGTTACTTTTGAAAAGTCTCTCTGACTTAATTTGGTTCACATATTTCCCAAAGCAATTACAGCCGGGGTGAATGCAGTTGTCTTCTGCTCTCCTTTGTGAGCTTTTGGTATTTTTTGTGGTATTATTTTTTTTCAGACTGTGATGTTTGTTTGCTCAGAGGTAGAGCGCCCTCTGCTGGTGAGGAGAGACTCCTCCTCTCATTTGTTTGTATAGCAGGTGGGTCACCTCACAAATGCGCCTTTTCTGAATTCCTTCTTGTGGTTTCAGGTGTGTGCGAGTGCTCCCACTTCACTACGGGGATGACCTGTGAGCACTGCCTGCCAGGCTACTATGGCAACGCCCTGATTGGCACACCTGGTGATTGTCAGCCTTGCCCTTGTCCGGACCGCAGCAGCTGTGTCCAAATTGCGGAGACGGGACAGGTGGTGTGCACCAACTGCCCTGCAGGACAGACAGGTGACATGAGCTTCCAGTCAATTTCAAAGAAATCCATAAACCCAATAAATACCGGGCATACATCAAGATCAGAACAATTTTTCCACATGACAGGTCGATGCTGAAAGCAGCTCATTTGCAGTCCCCGTCATTCTGCAGCAGAACGCCACCTGTGACTCCCAACACATCCAATATGAATTTTTAATTTAATTACAACAGAGTCTGACTTGATGAGACTCTGACCTCTGATGGTGTTCTTGCTCAGTCAGTCATCAAACTCCTGCCCACCTCCATCTCCCCCTCGTGCAGGGATGCGCTGTCAGATGTGCGAAGACGGTTACTATGGTGACCCCATGGGACAATCTGGGACGGTTCGACCATGTGTGAGGTGCAACTGCAACGGCAATGTGGACTTCAATGCAGTGGGAATATGCGACCACTTCACTGGGCAGTGTCTTAAGTGCATGGGGCACACAGAGGGCGACCACTGCCAGCGCTGCCAGCGGGGTTTCTATGGCAACGCCCTGGAGCAAACATCTGGCCAGAAGTGCAAGCGTGAGTAACAGTTGTGGGGACAAAATAATGTATTATTCCAGTCATTTTCTTAAAATTTATCGAGATATACTTTTGGCAAACAGTCAAAAATGTGGTTATTACTAAATCCAAATGAACATTTTGTTGTCGTATTTTAAGATGTTAATACGGTAATAAATTGTACTGTGATGGGTCTACAAGATTTCTTCAAATCTTTCTACGATCAGAATTTCTTTTGAATAACTTTGAACATAACAGAATGCTCATTAAAAATGATTCAGGGCTTGGACAGCATCTTTGAAGAAATGACCTGTAAAAATATTCAGTTCAGCTAAAAGGTGGAACTGAGGTGAAAAAACTGTCCTGGGTCAGAAAGAAAGCAGAGAAATCCAAGTCCCTGAACTGACTTAAAAAAAAAAATCTTAAACATATAGAAATAAAGCTTGCTGCGATGTTTATCTGTTGGTCCTTCTTTTAATTCACAGTTATGTGTTTTTGTGCCCCGTTAAGTAGCATGGGGATCCTTGATATTTTTTTGTTATTTTCCTTCCAGTATTCAAATGAGATAAAGCAAATTAAATCATGGTGCAATATTTCCAATTGTGGATGTATTTATGTATTTTTCTCTTTTTAGCATGCAGCTGCAGCTCTGCTGGAACCTCTGGGCATGTAAATGAATGCCATCCTCAGACAGGAAGCTGTCATTGCCTCAGTCACGTGACCGGCCGGGACTGCAGTTATTGTGAAGTTGGCTTCTTCAACCTTCAGCCGGGCTATGGATGTGAGAGGTAAACAGATATCACTTTAACAGAAAAAAATCCTAGTTAAAAATATGTCACATAACAGGGTTTGGAAGCTTGATTTAATGTGGAATGTATTGTTTTCTTATCATCTTTAGGTGCAAATGCAGTCCAATTGGCTCCACTTCACAGGCTTGCCATCCATTCACAGGTGAGTGTGTGTGCCGCCCAGGAGTGGAGGGGACGCTGTGCGATTCTTGTCGTCTGGGATTCTTTGGATTCTCATCACGAGGTTGTAGAGGTAATTTAATCCTCGCAATGTGCTGTCATCTAATCCCCTAATGCAGATCCTACATTGAAGGCTCTCCGGTTCTCATAATATTTATCTCTGCTTCTCTCGCCTTGGTTCTGGTTTCATCAAGCTTGCAACTGTGACCCAATGGGCTCCGTTTCCATGCAGTGCCACGGTAACGGTACCTGCCAGTGTCGGCAAGGCTTTGTGGGTTACAAGTGTGACAAATGCGAGGTGAATTATTTCCACAATAGGGCCAATCACCAATGCGAAGAATGTCCAGTGTGCTACAGCCTCGTCAAGAAACAGGTGGGTTGGAGTGGAGCAATATTGTTATGAGTTGGTATGAACATTTATAATATCCCATTTAAATATTTATGTATTCAAACAGAGCATAAAATAAATTTAAAGACCAAAAAATTATTTTATTATGTTTTTTTATGTCACTATTTAAATTCTGAAATTAAAAGATATTTGAAGTCTTAAACAGTTGGCAAATTAAAGGAAAACATCAGATTTAATATTCTCTATATAATTTTAAAAGCTCCCGGCAATTTGATCAAATCTGCTCAATGAAACAAACTTATGCAACAGTTCGTATTTTTTCTGGAGCTGTAATCAACTTACATGGCAAAGGGAAACGTTATATTGTTCTCATTATAGAATTATTAGCATCTTTTTTTTAATTTTTTATTTTTTGACAGTTCAATTTCTGTTTCTAAACTGCTTGAAAGCCAGGGTTATATCATCTTTGTTTTACATTAAATGTGTGATTAAAAAAAGAAAGTACACTGACAACCCTGAAACACCTGTGACTTCAATAGTGTAAACCTTTATTTAAAAAGGTTCAGCCTCTTGAAAATGATTCAACAAATTAACTAAAAAATGAATAAAACTTAACCTCATTTAATTTTTATGTCCAAATTTTTGTTTCCTCTGAAAGACCTACTCCAATAAGAATCGCGTCTTTAACATGCTGTGAGGGGATTTAGGCTAGCAGGAGAGTGTGCAAAGAGAGAACGCAGTTATTGGTGACGGGAAAGGGGGAAAACGTTGCTTTGTGCCAATGATCCCGCCCACAAATCATAGGCAAATTTCTAATAAACTACTGCACCTTTGCAGAAACTATCCCTAAGAAAACGACACAAGTTATTTTATATTTTGGCCACAAACTCCATAATCATCATTAAAAGACCACTGGGAACATTTTGAAAATAGCTGAAAAAATGATCGGAGTGGGTCTCAAATGTAACGTTCCACTCCTGTAGCCAACTATCTGTATTTTCTCCCTTTTTGTCTCAATTTTCATCTCAAATCATAATGTAGCTCTATGGATCTATTCAGTAAAGTAATTAAATATGTAATATGCAGCTTCTCGGGTCGTTTCTGGGATTTGAATAATATTTCAGAGACGAGAGAAGAGCAGCTTTTTTGAGTCATGTTCTTTCACTTTGGTTCAGGACTGCCTTTACGGAGAATCCTTTAGGAAAAGTTAAAAGGGGGCAGAACTGACAGGATTTTCCAAAAAAATGACTGTACCTTGAGGACAACTGTAGACATTAAACGAAAAGGTTTCCAAACCTCAATATTAGGAAAAAGATTTAGCTTCACATTTGCACTGGATTTCACTCAATATCTGACAATTTTTCCTAAAATCTGGATCTAGGTTCAAATGGGTTTTTATTTTTGACTAATTTATATAAATGTGTTCCACACCCACACTGAGAGGAAATAGTTAGTTGTGGAAAAAGCCCAGTTTCCCTGGAGCGTCATTGCTTTGTGGACCCTCACCACAACCATATGGCTCCTTTGTATTTGGAGATTGCAAGCAAACAGTGGATGTGCAGTGAAACAGAAAGAGACATTTGCCCTAATGATCTCCTGAGCTGCGCTTTCCTGTCCCTTCAGATTTGTTGCAACCCACGTTTGTGCTAATCCAGGTGCTGTGTTCCTGTTTTCCGAGGACAATCCAATACTTATAACATTTTTTTTTCTTCTAAACGTATTCTTGTTCCAGTTAAAGTGGCTTTATGTTCTCCCCGGGCCAGCTTGTACCTGTGTGAAGGCTTGCTGTGATTCCCTTTGTGTTAGCAATTCAGTGAACATCCCAACCCATGTCTGCTCTGAACGCCTGCAATTACTCTTCCTGTCCACAGTCTTCCTCATGCTGCCCATCTAACAGCTCCCGTTTTCATTGAAGCTTAAAGATAGAAAGGAATAAGGCTGAGGAAAAAAAAGATATGGGTTAGCATTGATAGCTATTTTAATAGTTGCTGAATTTCAACTGCCATTACAAATGGACATGGGTTGTCTGTGCATAAAAAAAGATGCAAACCTGTCCGCTGGTAGCCTGCTCTGTAAACCTGTAGACAAAAAAATGATCATGTAAATGTTTTTTGTCATGGCAGGCTACGTGCAACAGGTTGTAGTGACCACTTATACAACACCTAAGGGCAAGTGGCCTAAGCTAAGGGTGAAGTAGGTGGGACGCAGGCGATTTTTCTTTCTTTTAACTACCCTAACCCCTGCACACAGTGCAAGGAGTCTGTGAGTGCTGTTCCAGTGACAAGTACGCACTCCTTGCTTGCAGTCTGACTGTTGGAAACTAGGAAATTAGACAACCAGAGCAAAGTCCATAAGTGACTGTAACTTATATTATCTTAATACTACACAATACACTTACCAGACGCACAACAATGGTATGTTCCATTTTCGTGGTGTCCCTTAAGATGGCAGTACGAGCCTCAAGGAAACTACAAGACAAATACTTCAAGGAACAATGACCACATGCATGACAATCATATGTTCCATTTTCATGACGTCTCTCAAGGTGGCTGTACAATTTTCAAGACACACCTGCACATTTCTTAAGCTGCAGCTGCACCTGTCCACCATCCTTCATGGGCCTAGACAACCCAGAAACTCACAGCTCTGCGTGTGACTAAGGCATTAGTGGTCAGATGATGTAAGATGGGGAACATTTGCTAAACGTTTTGCAACCGGCTCAAAATTTGTTCTGGTTGAAAGAAGCGGAACCAAATTACAAGCTCTGTAACCACATTTTGGACCATTTAGCTACAAGGGATCACAAATTGGTGCCAATCACTGTGCTTTCCTGTTCCCATTTTCAGACCTGACTTTCATTCTTTTTAGAGTCTAGCCTCGTTATCTTTCTTCACCGTTTTCCTGCACTGCCTTCTACACAGAGAATAACAAGTGGTTCTGGATATGAAAACCGCATTCTGTCCTTATCACATTGTTGATATTCATTTATTCATTGCTTTTGTTGAAATTTTGATGTTTCGTTGCACCAAGACTCACAGTTCCACCCCAATCCCTGCATCTAAATAAATATTTTGTTGTAGTCTTTCATGTCTCTCTCCTTTTTCATTTTATTGTCTTTAAATTGTGGCGCTATTACAGGCTGAGAAACTTCAGACTCGCCTGCAGGATTTGGAGAAGCTCCTTTCTCACTTTGATTGTCGAGGTAGACTCGGAAGGCAGCCAAACCTGCAGCAGTATCACATGGCTGGGTTTTACCAGCATGACCAGCTCCGGGGGGAGGATTCTCTTCCTAACGCTCTGGAGGATTTTCTGGCCTTCCAAGGTACAACACCCCGAAGATAAATCACCTCAGCTTGTCACTATCTTTAATATTTCCCATGTAGTCATGACATCTTAAGAGCATTTGCTTTGTGGAACATGAGGCTCGCCCATTTGCCGTCGCAACCGTTGTGTCGCGTTTCGGCTGCGAGACGATAACACGCCATATCAGTGCATGCGGGACCAGCAGGCAGGAAAGTGACATGAAACATCCCTCGACTGTCTGCAGACGACCCGTTTCTCTGTCTGCGTCCCCCTCCCTGGGATATTGCTTCATGGGCAACAAAAGCGATTAAATCAAGAAACAGGCATCAATAGCAACTTCTCCCAATTACCGTAACACAATGCTGATATATCCTCATTATCCTTGGAGGGGAACAGGCTTACAGGCTCAGCTGCACGGGCCAAATGGAGACAAATCATAACAATATAGAACAAAGTGCCATGCAACCAACTGAATCCCTATTTATATGACAGATAGTCCATCTGTAATCCTGGGTTTTATTATGATCATGGTTGCAATCATGATCACAATTGTCCCACAGTCTCTCACTAACACCCACATCACATTCCAGACCACTTTTTTAAGACGGTAGGTGGCTTAGTGGAGACTTAATGACCGTGTGCCAGGCTCAACGTGTGGGAATGCAAAGGCAAAAAAGGCACCAAAGGGGAGCAGGCACACTTATTAACTTCTGTTTCATAAGACAAGGTGCACCACTAAATGACGCAACGGCCTCGACATATGGTCCTCTTAACGCTCAGCTTAAAATAAAACAGATGCCAGAAAATAAAGCGTGAGGAGAACAAGGAAAAGCATTCTCAAAAAAAAAACAAATAGAGTGAATGGGAAATGAGGAGAGAAACCTGAAAGCAGGCTGAAAGGAGTAGGGAGAAGAGCTTTTTTTTTTTGGGGGGGGGGGGGGGGGGTATTCCATAAACGACTTAATGTGGTTTTATTTGCTTTGTTCTTTCAGAGGCACGGGAGGCCTTCATAAAACAATTTTCCTCGCTGGAAGCAGCTACAGGCACACTTTCAGCACAGCTGCATGGCCTTACATTCACTTTGAACTGCAGCATCAGCGTGACACAGGCTGAGGGAAGTGATGGGAGGAAGGATGAAAGGCACGGAGGAGTGTGTCGCACCTTTACGGTCGCTCTGCTCATGATCAAAGCTTCTGAGAAGCTGCTGAAGCAGGCCACTCTAGACCTGGACAACATGGTAAGTGACTCAAATGTACTTTACATTTAACATTTGTTCATGTGGTTAAAATGATCAAAAGAGTTCAAAATGTCCTCTGTGATTTTTTTTTTTCCGGAGAACTTATTTTAAAAGGAAACATTTAATGTCTGGAGGAGTTTGCCCTTTGTATACACTATATTACCAAAAATATTTGTTCATTCATCCAAATGATCAGGATCAGGTGGCCTGGCCTCAGGTGTAAAAGAAAATCAAGCACTCTTGCAGGCAAACTGTATTTTTTACAAACTTTGTCATTGGATTGCTCCTAAACATTCCACAGTCAACTGTCAGTTCTATCATAACAAAATGAAAGAGCTTGCAAGAGGTCGCATCCAAACCACACATCACCAAGTGCAATGCAAAGCGTCGGATGCAGTGGTGTAACTGGTCTGGACTTTAGAGCAGAGGAGACGCGTTCTCTAGAGTGAAGAATCATGTTTTCTTATCTGCCAATCTGATGGACGAGTCTGGGATTGGAGGTTGCCAGGAGAACGGTACATTTCAGACTGCAATTTGCAGAGTTTTAAATTTGGTGGAGGAGGAATTATGGGGGTTATGTGGGGTTAATTAAGTGACCCTTACTGTTTTTAGAAGGATAAGGTGCACCTAAAAATCCTAAATATTTTTCAAAAGAAGAAAATACCCCTTATATCCAGCGCACCCTATCAAAAATATGTCAAAATGTTTAGTTCAACAACAAAGTAAAGATCAATTAATCTTTACTTTGTTAAAGATCACTTGATGGGGTAATTCGTCCTGAGCTTCAACTGTTTGTCAATGAACTGAATAAAGTAGTTTGTTTCATTTAATGCTCCCAGTAGTCTAATGATACATTACTTTTTAGTTTTCTTTAAACCAGAAAGCCACAATGCAGGGTAAAAGACCCAGGGTGAAGAATCCTGCTGTAAACACTTAAAAAGGGCTGCATGTCCTGTGATTGCATCTGCATTGCCCAAATATTGAAACTGGCTGCCACAGTTTTACAAAATTGCATTTGGTAACGCAGCTTTCGAACACTTGTTGACTAGATTGAATTGTTTTTATAAGAGCAACCCTTGTCTCTTTGCATTAAGGGGCTTTACCTTTATGTTTAAAGAATGAAATCTTTGGGAGTTTTTTGGGTCAGCTTGCTTGTAACTAAATACCCAAGAAGTTCCATCCATCTCACCGCCAGTATCTTTGGAAAGATTTTTAAATGCTCTAAATACTTGCGGGAAAACAGTGGCTACGTCTTGTGCTTTTTTTAGAGACACACAAACCCAGATTTTCTTCATATTTTGCGACGTGAAACACGGCACATTGAAATTGTTCTTATGAAGTGGTGGGAAAAAAAAAAAAGTAGACCACATGAAGTTGCATTGCTCTCCTGGAGAAAGTGAGCTGTTCTCCACATCAAACCTCAGCTTTATTAAGGGTTTTCTAAGGGCTTCATTGCTCTGTGAACTCTTTGATTAAAACTGGATCAAATGCGTCCAAGCACCATCAGGCACACCAAACGCAAGCATGCCATCAAACAATCAATACATCATCTTTTGTTTACCCAAAGAGGAGCAACTTCATCCATTTTTAAATAAAGAATTGAAGCCTCCAAACAGCAGAAGTTGTGTCAAAAGAAAGCTGTCAAGCAAAAGCTCTCGCAAAAAGAGCAATGGTTTCTAAACAACTTCTCTTGAGGGGAAAAAGAAGCCAAACATTATCTGCTGGGTGACTTACAAAGTTCCCTTTGAGAGAGGTTTTCAATTTGAGAGAAAAACAATAAGACAAAGATGACCCGAGTGGGTTTTGAACTTTTTTCCACATCGTAATAGACCAACTGAGAGAAGATGGCGACACATACTAACAGAAAACTGTTGGTAAATTTGAACACAAAAAAAAAGAGTAGAATAAGACTGTCGCCATCATCTGAATGCTGCAGCAGTGTTTAAGACGTGTCAGACCAGATTATATGTTTCCGGTAAATTGAGTCACTGCTTCCTTTCATCCTGAAGGTGTCTAAATCACGCTTCTCTAAAGGGGTTTTTGTGTACAATGAACTGCAAAGCTCTGGATATCTTCTTTTTCCTGACTGGTCTCTAACACCTCTCTGGTATCCAACAGCCTGTGACTGATTTGAATCTCATCTGTTTTCTTAATTCTATCGGCAGATATGAACTTTCAAATGTTGTGTTTATATGTTTATGTGGAGATATTTTTTTTATCTCAGCCATTTCATTGATTTATTGCAGGTGTTTAACATCAAATTTTGCCCAAAGTCTTGTTAGAAAATAAAAATATGTACATATTCGTGCATCTTCATGATTCTGCAGACTAACATAGTTCGACTATTTTCGCTCCATCTGCACAAATCTAGCAGGGATTGGAGGAGTAGCTGGTCTGAGCACTGTTCAGTATCACAAGTTGAGTTAGGGAAGCAAAATTACTTTGTCCAGGTTTCCCTGCAGTTGTGTACAGTGTTACTCAGAACCACAACAGTATAGATCTACTGTGGCTGTGTTATTTACCAAAGGAGCTCTGTTCACAGCTGTATATATGATGGTGCAGAATGTGTCCTTTTGGTGGAAATTGTTTCCATTGTTGTTGCTGTTACAGTTCTGTAGTTCTTTCAAATTGACTCAAAAGTATATCAGATTCCAATGGCGGACATAAGACGTAACCAAAGTTTAACACACACAAGGAGAGGTAACCTAAACTAAAAGAACACCAATCTTTAGAAGAAAATCAGAAAGTAGTAAAATGTTCATGTTAGTTAGAGTTACTTCAAGTTGAACGTAATACAATTAAAATACAATGACAAGTATTTTGTTGCTAGTTCTAAGCAAATGGTTTGTATTTTTCAAGGTTTTATAAAGTTTGTTTAGAGTAGAGTAACAAAGTGTAATAAGGGGGAAGACAATATGAGAATATCATCTCAGTACAAATTGGCCTATCTTAACAAATCCTTATAAAACCTAAAAGTAGCACTCAGTCTTTGAATCTGAATGTTAAACTTTTTTTTCCAAAATGATGGCAATAAATGCCAGTCAACAATTATTAAACTTTAAAATAAAATGTTTAAAAAAGAACCAAAGGGAAATTTGATTTTTTTGAGTCTTGTATCAAGTTTTTCTATTGTCAAAGACTGTGGAGCACAATAATTTTAACTTATTTTAACAAAAATGTCCTTAATGAAACGAGAAAATTCTCGATATTTAGATAACTTGTATAGCAAAGAGAAGTTAAAACTCCTGAAAACCTGATAAAACATATTTTATCAACAATTTTCAGATTGTTTCCAATGAACAGATTGAGATGGTAATTGGTAGATTTGGTTCTGACTGCTTCTGTAATCCTGAAGCAGAAATTTATATCCAAATTAATATAACTGGCTGCCTAAGAAGCTGGGGAAAAAAGAAGATTATCATTGCTTATTCATTTGATTAGCATTTTTCCAAGTTAACGAACAACTTGGAGGATGCAGCTTTTTATTTTACTGATTTTTTACAAGTAAGGTATTTTAACACAAAGGAATCATTGTAAGATTGGTAGAAAGTTCAGCTCCAGCTATGAAACTGCCAGCTGACATTATTTCATTGATTGCTCTCAAAGTGTTAAAACTTCAATTGTGTTTAATAGTTTCTTTTGTGTGAGCCATTTTATGATTAAATTAAAGCGTTCAAAAAGTCTATACAAAAACAGGCTTTTCGTTTTTATTATACTTGATACTTTTTTGTACCTTCTCACCATGTTGGTTTTCCATTCCTACCAATTTTCTTTTCAGATCTTTCCTTTTGAGACAACGTCAACGCCTAACAAATGGAACCTGATGGTCAATGAGTCACAGGTGCTTATGGAAAGGTGAGCCAGGTTTCTGGTGGTCTATTAAAAGCAAACATGGCTGGAGTAATCTCTGCTGGTCCCCTTTGTCAGCTTGTCAGCTTGTCACCTGCACTGCGGTTAGACCGCTTCGAATCGATGCTCTCGGCTTCTCGTAGTACGCAGCTTTATTGTGTAGCAGTTCCAGAAGCTTGGCCAAGAGATTCAGTGAGGGGAAGGCATTGATGTTGAAATCTATTTCACCTCTCCTCGGGCAGGCGTAAAAGGCCATTATTCTATAAACGTTCCCTCCCTCCTCTTTTCCCTTTGTCCACCTTTTTTTTTTCTTTTCCCTTGCAGCCACAGAGAAATGGCGGACCTTATTGAGGCCGTGGCCACCAGGGCGCTACAAGCCTCAAAGCAGACCTTCAGTCTCCTGATGGATCTACTGCGGGACAACTCCACAGAGGAGTACATCAGGAATCTAACGGAGCAGTGAGCAGAAAAACCCCAAACACCCACCACAATAAAGATTTACTGAAAGAGTGCTTATGAGAATGCTGCTTTCTGAATCAATCGTTCTTCATTAAAAAAAGAGCCCCTATGAGGTGAAAAACCTCCTGAATTAGCGCACTTTTACACAATATCAGTGTAATTTAACTTGTCAGTACTCTGCTAGATGTAAAAGCAGGTTAGAGTGGAGAAGTAAGACATTTGACCACAGGGGGACAGCTTTTCTCCGCTGTAAGCCGCATGCTTTTTGGTTTTGCAGGGCACTTGCTACTTCTCCTAGCGTGTGATTGCTCTGAGGATTATCCCGAATGCTACACAGGATGATGCAAATAGCCCACCGGTGGCCATGATGAGAGCAAGGAGCGAGAAGCTCAAAATTGATTAGCTCCTCCTAACAGTCGGCTTGATTCAGGAAAGGCTGTGTTCATCTCTGGGGCACTGCTGCACGTTGGCGCGTGTCACTTCCTAAGATAAGAAGCGAGCTCTTTACACACAGATGGGCTGCATTTTTCTACTCATAGTTCCCCACATGTTGGTACTTAAGCAGATCAGAAGTGTTTTGCAGAACCTTACCATTCAGTCAGAAAATAACGAGACAATCAACCCTTTTGTGGAAATCAATTTGAGGCTAAATAGCATGAATCTAGTCAAATGTAGAAATCACAGAACCTTGCAGACGCATCATTTGTCACAGAAACAAAATAAGAGGGTCACAAGAAGACTGGGAGCTTGAGCAGACAGGCTGGGAGCAAGCCGTGTCCAACAGAGTTAGGAGCACAGACAACCTTATAACTCAGTGAGCCCTAAAGTGCGGATAATCAGCTTACTTTACAACTTCAATGCATTCCATATGTAACCATATGTAATGTCGTCACAACTGCCCTTAAGGGTGGGTACGGGCAGTCTGAGAGCAAAATAAATCAACAAAGGTGAGCCCTTTGATGGAAAATATTCATGCACTCTTTTTTTACGGGCATACTGTGGGTAACAGGTCATGGTGAACACCTAAACAACGTTTAAGGTTAAGTAAGGGTTAAGTAGGTGAGATGCAGACATATCGTACAGATTTTTCCTTTCTTTCTTCAACCCCCCTGAACACTGCACACTTGGTTAGGGGTCTGCAAGTAGGTCTATGGGTCAACCCCCCGTAAAGGTACGACTAAGGCATTAGACATATAATTTATCACAGAAAAAGTATTAAGATTGCCAAAATAGATACATTTATGTTTTTTTATTATTATCGGTATATCAATTTTAAATCCATGACAGTGTTCCCTACACCTTTCCTTGTTATGATCATTTTTCTTTACGACCTTCATGAATTCCATATGTAACCATACGTGAAGGATGTTTCAAGACTTAATGTTCACAGTGTGATCATTTTTTTATGGGACTAACCTGATTTCTTTCACACTTTTCTTTATTTCTTTTTTCTGTCAGGATTGCACAGATGCAGCAGCAGAAGGAGAACTTAACTCTGCAGCTGAATGAAACGGCAGCCAAACAGCAGGCCCTGCTGGAGGAAGATGCTGTTTTAAGCCTCACCCTCAACAACATCACATCATCCTTTCATCAGCTGCTTCTGACTGATGGCAGAAAATCTTCAGAGGGCGGCCAAACAAAGTTCAACCAAACAAGTGAAAGCAACGACACCACTGAGGTCAGACTTCAACCAGAGAGTAAAGTTATATTTTCACTGTTAACTGAGGAGCCACTGTTTGTTCTGTTTAGGACTTTTGTTTGGATAGTGGACAAGCAAATGTTTCCTGCATGTTTGCTCAATATTCGGTTCAGCAGTTGTTGTTCCAATGATATTTATGAAAAAGAATTATCACAATAAAGCACAGAATGGGACTGCAGTGATTGAAAATCAACAAAGACAGTGTAAAAGCAACAGCCATTCGATTTATTTCAGTCCACAATCATTTTGCAGTGTTAAGTACAAAGGCACCATTTATCTAATTAATCTGATTTATTTCTGGGAAAAAGGGGAAAAAAAACTGCCAGTTCATGACCAAAGTCATCTCCAGGCCCAACAAAAAAGTAAGAAAAAACATCAAATCAAAGATATCAGTGATATATTTAAAAAAATCCTTTTATTTAGTGCAAATCATTTGTCTAACTTTATTTTACTATGAGTCTATTTAAAATAACTCCATCCATCCACCTCCTGAATCCTCTTTGGGGTCATGGGAGCTGGCGTTAAACCAGCAACCACGTTAACCAAGGAAATTAAGAAAATAACCAGACAATGCATAAAAGCAAACAGACAAAAAAAATGTTGAAGATGGACTGACAGAAGGACGATACCAGTTCGTGGGACACTTGGTACTGGGCCGCACTGAAAAAAAACATGACCTACATTTTTTTCCATTTTCATTATAATCGGATTCTAAAGGAAGTTTTTTTTTTGAAAAACCACTGCATTCTAGATACATTGGACTCCTCTTTGATGCATGTCAAGTCGCTCGGTCACCACTTAATAAAAACCCTCAAGTTAGCAAAGTCAACAAAAACAAACACATTTGGAAAGTTTCTTTTTACAGAGAAGATTCAAGTGAGGAAAAAGAAAAAGAGGCTTTCACTTCAAAGAAAAAAAAAACTGTATTTAACAGACAAAACCAGGAGTCTTAACTTGAAATCTAAATTTATTGTAACAGTTATTCCCACACACCATAATTTAAGTGGATAAATGGATCGATTTTAAGACATTGAATGGGATTGTTTAAAATGAACCAATATCAACTATGAATCATATCGTCAACCACAAATTATGATATGAATCAAATCATTGTTAAAATGAAGTATTACACCTAATGGATGAGAAGAAGAAGATTTAAAGGCCCAGGATGTCATGAACTTCAAGAAGTCACTTGGATGAAGGTAAACCTTCATCTTTCTGGAAAAAAAAAACAGAAAAAACGTCCTTATATTGCAATACTAATTAAGGTGGGCCTCATGATCTAAACCTACAATTAATAACCCTAGAGTGGTACAAAGGTTCTGAATACTTTAAAAACTTGATAAAAAGTTACAATGTTAGAAAATGAGCTCATGGCTGAAGCAGTCTGCCAATCCCAAAGACCGCTAGAACCTTATTAAATCGCTTCATTATCGATAACAAACACCCAGTTTAGCAAACCTCTCTTTTTTCAATTGACTCCACATGAGCTGCAAATATAATGAGTCGGACTGTTTGTACATCTGTTTGTCTCATTTGAATTGCAAACACTTGGAGCTAAATCCTCTATGTCTGGAAAATGTTCATTTGGACAAAAAGTTAAGTGATGATCACATCAGCTCACAAGTCTGATTTTTGCCCAAATATTTCACACAAATATCTATCAGAGCTGACGAATCTATTGCTGATGGATCACTTTGTGACCCCCTGAGGCCCCCCCAGTACTTCATTTCCTTGCTGTAAAGTCTTCTAAAATCTGATAAATCAGAAAGAGTTGGTCCTAGTTTGTGTCTACTGGCATAAAATCACAAAGCGGCACTTCAAGTGCTCCTCCTGATTTCCCTTTTGGCAAGAGTAACACTTAACAGGCATAAGAGAGAAGATTTTGGCAGAGTTTGCTGCTTATAGGGTACAAGACGTTCCACAGGAGGATGATTGTGTCATCCATGAGAAGACAGACTGTCACAAATTACTTTTTTGACTAAGGTTTTACCAGTAAAGAAAACTTGTTGAATATCATCTCCTGTCCTTCTTTTCTGACTGCTTCCTGTCAAGTGGGGGGAAAACCTTCTCAAAAAATCAGAGGAGCTCAACCAGGAAATTCAGACCAAAGACGGCCTCATCGGGAGGATCAGGGAGAAGATGGAGCCTGAGACACTCGCAGCCAGTGAGAACTTGGAGAAAGTGGAGAGCATCGATCAGGTAACCATGCATAGATTCTTTGGGACTTTACATGTGAAGACGGAGGAAGTTGCAGAGATGACTCTGCAAAGACAAATTTCTTACTTTTTTCACTAAATAATATAACTTACCGAAAAATAAACTGCTTTAAAGAAGTACATTCACTGAGCTCTATATTTAAGTTCAATCCTAGAATTTACAAGTGGCTCCAGAATTTGCGTTTTAAAAAATTATCAACTTGCCAGCATTCATTGGCTCAGAGACGTGACAGCCTTGGTGTCCTGTGCTGCAATGCATCTTTTTGTTATATTGGTCTCTTCTTGACATGAATACAGATGTTTCCAGCATTTTCTGGAGCCACTTGTTAGTTACAGCCCAGTGTGCTCCACTTACCAAATAGACCACTTTTGTTTTCTCCATCTTTGTCATTTCCAGCTCCTCTGTCAAGCCCTGATTTTTCTTCTTTGTTGTAAGGAATCCGGAATCAGATCGGTTGAATCTGCAGAAGGTAGACAGACGAGATTTAGCATCTGCAGTTGAATTATTTCCCTGTAAAAAACAGTTTACATATTCATGGGATCTGTTGCGATTTTATCCCTGAAGGGATACAATCCAGATTAATTGGAAGAGGTCATGTGGAAAATCCTCTGTGTTTTGAGTGGAAAAACTGAGGTTTTTCACACCAAATATGAAGAATTTATATTTTAAACATTCATTTGTGTCATTCAGAAATTAACTTTTAAAATCTCTATTACTTTTCATAGCAGTATTTAGGTTAAAGTGTTGCCTAGAAATACCAAGCTGTCAGATGAAACTATAATAAGGGTTATAAAACATAAATCAGGCAACAAAGCATTCTTTTTTTCCATTTAAGCAGGAAGATTTTGCAGTTTTGGTCCCAAAACTGTCTCCCTGTTCAGCTCGTGAAATGCACCCTGGAAAAGATTTACTCTGAATCTTCCAACAACAAGGCTTGAGATTGTAAACAAAAAGATCTTCACGTATGGATTCAGAAGCAGCACATCTGAAAAGCCAGAGCACTGTTGTTGTGTTCAAGATGAACAACATCAAGAGAATTTCCCAACCAAGCCTGTAATCTTTTCTTAAACTTTTCATCTTGCAAAGGTGGTTCCAGCTTCGAGGCTTTGGAATGATCTTTCTGCTGCCTAGTCTGAACGAGCTTTTTTTTTTTAATACAACAATCTCTTCATTACATTCACAATCTGATGCCTTGTAGCCTCACAGAACAGATCCTGGGCCCCCCCTCTTTCACAGATTTAAAGCTGGGACTGGCGTGCCTTTGTTTTGAAAGCGTGTCTTCCTGTTAAGGTGGTTGATGATCAAAGATGAAGCCAGCAGCAGAGGCAGTCACACACCTGAATGTTTCTGTAAAGAAGGAGGCGACTGGCGCTGCTTTGTGTAGGCACAGACCGATTCTGAGCCAAGCTGACTGTGTTTGGTGTGTAAGAGTAGAGCAGTGTTTGTGTTCATATTTCATGGCTTGCTTTGTGGGGAAAAAAAGCTTTTGAGAGGGTGTGTGGGGGGGGGGATGTCTACATGTGGTATAACAACAAACACCAGGATGTAGGCTGATGTGAAAACCGCAGCTACTGTAGATTTGAGGGGGTTTGTGCTCTTAAAGAAAAGTTAGAAATAGATCTTTTGGGTCTTGTCAGTTGTCGGGTGAGTTCTCCTTGGAATAGACTCGGTTGTCACGGTTGTGTTGTCGCACGCAGCAAACGTTTTTCCCCCCAAAAAAACATGTTGCCCATGTGGTTAAATAAAAAACACTGAAAAATGACAGTTCTTGATGCAGAGGAGAAATGAAGATAAATGTTCCTCAACTTAGGCGTTCTCCTTTCCCCCCCTACACAAAAAAAAAAGATCAGATTCTATCGGATCATTTAATGCTGTGCACCACAGAGTAACAAGTATGTGAGTCAATCTGCTTTAAGGGAATGACTGAGAATCCAAAGCACAGACAAGAGAATCACATGCATACTGTATTTGTTGCCATGTTTTTTCAGGAGCCAAGTTTAGAAAAAGTGTCCTTTTAGAAAATAAATGAGTACATTTTTAAACTTCTTTTGCAGTGCCCCAAACTGTGGTTTTTATTTTTATTATAAATACATTTGAGCAAACGAAATGCATTTTACCAAAAGCAAACGGGTTGACTTTGTGTTCTCGTAAAAAGATTTTTTGTTTGTTTTTTTCATATGGAACTTAAACTGGGTTTGAAGCTTCATTAAAATGTTTAGATTTCCATTTGGATTCATCCATCAATGATCCAGAATTAAATGCAAAACACAAAATTGATTACTTTAAATTTAAAAATTGTAAAAATCTTTTGAGCTTTATGCACACAAAAAACTAAATTATTATTTTCCAGCATATCTCTGAATCCAGGACTGGGGACTAATGGGGCTTCTTCAAAATATGCAAATTCAGTGGGGGTTGGGTGGCTTATGTTCATGATTCTTGAGTTTAACCCCTACTGGTACATCAATACTTTGCCACATCTTTGGATAATCAGTTTGTCAAACTGCTGAATAGGACAAAAAAAATCTAATTCTTAAATATCTGAAAGGACATTTAATTATTTAATATTTAAGGACTGTCTGAAAGACAAATTACTGAAAGAAGTGTTTATAATAAATCTATGGAAAGAGAAAAAAAACACACACAAAATAAAAAAACATAATAATACATAAGAATAGTAAATAAGATAAACAAATTACCCCATACCATTCCCAGTCACTGCCACGGTCATACCATCACTCCATCACGCATGACCTGTACTATGTGCTACCACATGCAGCTAAGCTGCTGTAAGCTTATATTACTAAAGAGCTGGAAAAGTACTCAAAAAGGGACCCCATAAATCTTCAAAAATGTCAAGAGACTTTTTGAGTGAACACCTAATTTTCTCCCGTTTTAAGCAGGACATGGTATCCTGTAGCCACTGTGAATGAGATGGGGGAGAGGCATCTTTCCATTTAAGCAGTACAGCACGCCGTGCCAGGAGTGATGAAAGGCTATGCAGTGTTTTTTTTCATGGATTTATTTTGAAAGGACAAGAGAGTTTTTGCCCAAGCTTTGGTACGATGCTTACGCATCACTAGTGTAGTATGAGACTTGTTGTAAAATGTTACAAATGTATAATTTGGCTCTATAGATGTGAACCGCCACTGCACGATTAGATAAAAACCTAATCAACAGTCAGCGGACCAAAATGTTCTAACACTTAAGAGCAGAGCTAAAGGTTTCGTGAGCACTGTTGCATGCCTTGAACACATTCTGATTCATCATTTTTCCTTGTTTCTTTGCAAAGCTAAAGGCTCAAGCTCAAGATTTAAAGGTCGTAGCGTTATCCTCGGTTGTGACGGGAAAGGAGGTGGAATCAGAAACCATCAGCTTGTACAGACGTCTGGAAAGTAAGTCTCCATCTTTTTTTTTTTTCCTTAAGTTTAAAGATGACGCAATGATGCAATTTAAATTAAAACGTCAAACTCTGAGATGTCAAAAGAGCTGGAGATTCTAGTGTTGATGTAGAATTTGTCATTAAAGCTATTGTAACTTGACACCAGCTGTCATATTTTAAAATGTGTAGCAGATTTTTTACATTAAAATCAAGATTTGTTTTTAGGTCAAGCATCTGCCTCAAAATTCAAATACTGAGTGCTCATGATCCATGAAGTGAATTTTTGTCAGCCTTTGCATTGGTTGATGGCATTTTAAATAAAAGAGAGAATGTACAAGGCTTTAGAAAGTAGAAACTTTCTATACGTTATGTTCAGACATGGTGGAGGAGTGGCCCCACCTGCAGGCCCAGACCAAAGCTGCAGTGAAGAAGGAAAAACACCTGAAAGAGAAAGTCCTCCCTGATGCCCGAAGGAAGGCATCGCAGGTTAAGAAGAGCCTACAGCCGGCTGTGGAAAACGCCAGCCTGTCAAACAATGCTACCAAGGAGGCAAAGCAAAGAGTTCATAATGTTGAAAAGGTATGTCTCTGTTTTGTTTAACCTATTTAGCTATGCCTATTTAAAAAAAATGGCCTTCTGTGTTACTTTCATGAGGATTACTGTCTTCTTTTATGCACATCTGAACTGCATCCGAATGATATTAATATTTTTAGAAGTGAAGAGTTTTGCAGCAACTCAAAAATCGACTTTAGATCTATTTGCAGCTCTGCTCAGAGCCTGATACACACACTTTGTCAGTAATCCTTTTTTGTAATGAGTTTTAATGATAAATGCTGCAAAAAATGTCAGATGTGAAGACAAATAACGGTTATTTAGTTTAATCAGTCTGACACATTTTCTATTGAACTTTCTTTTAACAATGAAGCAGAAAAATACTTCCAGTTTTTTTTAAGCTTAAAGTCTTAAAATGTGTCCACCATGACAGGTCTGCTGTTAAACAGCCAAACAACGACTATATTAGTTCATTTACACCCAAATTAAGGTGTAGTTTTTCACTTCATCCTCAAGAAGGAATCTGTCAGGAATGCTAACAAACACATAGTTCAAGTGTTACATGTTTGAAATTAGTGACAGAATAGTGATGAAGTTATTAGTGATTGTCTCCAGTGAAAGTAAGTGACTTAAAATAACTTAAATTGAAATGTTGTTTCATTATTTTTTCAAAGAATAGTTCTTCAGAAATAGCAAAGGAATTTCCTGCGGCAGGAGAAAACATGGAGGTTCAACAAAAGGCCACATGATTTCCCATGAAGGTGGACAGGAGAATCTCAGCCATGACTTTTCCTTCAGAGACTTTTTCATTCGTTAGTCGCGTTATTCTCCATAAGGAAGTGTGTCTACGTGGTCGAGGATGTCTTCACATTTACTGAAACAGAACCGTCCTCATCCCCTCGCCTCTTACTTGCCGTTGGATCGGCCCTGATGAGACAACTCGCTGTGCTCAGATCCACTGTGGTCATCTTTTTATCAATTGTAAAAGCTTTCCTAGTGGTCTTTTTATTATGACTAAGCTGTTTTTAGCCAAAATTAAACATTTAAAAAAAAAACTGACATTATTAGTTTCTGCAGAACCGGAGTAGTTCATTCGAAATGTACGTCCATGTTGTGTGCGGGACTGTTGACACGCAGCAATACCGCCCCTTTTCCCCTCCCCGTGGCTGAGAGCCTGCCGTTTAGATGCTCTCCCACTAGCCTACAGCCCCTCACACCCCCAACCTAACATTAACGGTGCAACAAAAAAAGGGAGGAATATTGGAGCCATCCAGTCGTTCACAGTTTTAAGTCAGATACCAGCTCGGACAAGGAAAATGAAGACATAGCTGGATCTAGTCGTCTACAGCAGAGCAGGGAGCTTCCGGCCCACCCAGAGTATTTTCTACGTCACAAAGAAGCTCTTTTTCCAATGGCATTTTTTCGTCTGCTCTTGATTCACAACGATTTAAATAAAGAAAAACTCAAAAACCCCACTTTTAAGCTTAATTTTCTTTATATATGTCCTCCATCATAACAAAAATGGCACAAGAACATGTTAAAAACACCAAAAGCACAATTTTAATCGTAGTCGGTCTTTAAATGTACATCACCATTGAAAGAACTCACCAAAAAGGTCTGATCCAACATGGTTAGAACCATGTTATTAAGCCTCACTAGATTTTTCAGGTCACTTCCTTTGTAGCAGAATTATTTTGGACACATGAATCAGTTCTTTAGTCTAGAAGAAGACGCATGAACCATACATTAAAAAGAAAATACTGCCTACAGGGAAACTTGTGATAGTCAGTTGCTGCTTTGCTTCTTCCTACTAAAATAGATTCAAACAAGTGTGGGGGCTCCAAGGAGAAAGTGCATTTGGTGTTTGAAGTGGATTTTGAAGCTTTTTGAGTGATCAATGCAGCTGCCTGACTTGATTTTTATTGATGATTCCTGAAAGAATTTGTCGAAAAATACTGAGGAAAATTGGCAAGAACTTTAACTATATAAGGGGAAGAAACTTTGTGGTTAGACATTAATAAAACCTCCTCTTTTTTATATATAAATATGTGTATATATATATATATATATATATATATATATATGTGTATATATATAAATATATATATATATATTTGTATTAGATTAATATTATAAGGATGTAGATTTATGAGCATTAGTAATTTTCTTTAGAAGTTCTTTAGCCTTGTTTCACAATCAACTAATTTTTTTTTTACATAACCCGAATAATTTTTTCCCTCCTGAAAGTCTTTAAGACATCTACATATTAGGATGTCCTTTTTCTTTCGATGTTTTCACCTTTTTGTGGTTAACTTCTGTTTCCTGTTTATTTTTTGATTTAGGAGTCCAAAGCAATTCTGATCCAAGCCAAGCATACCAGGACTGCATCAGGTCACCTCAGCTCTCACATAGACTCTGCTTTAAAGCAGCTGTCTGAGCAGGAGTCTACACTGAAGAAGGTGAAGATCCCGCCGCCCCCTGAGGTACTTTTTTTGATCAGTCCGCTGTTTTAGGACGCCAGGAAATGAGTGGGTACAAAATGTGTTACAATCTTCATATACAGAAAGAAAGCATTTGCTGAGTGAATTTGTTTTTATGGAAAGAAATATACATAATTTGCCACTAATACTGTTAATTTTCCTGAGTGAGATGAGAGTTGTTATAAATCATTACACACAGTCATGACATCACTGTTTGCAGCATTCATTGTAGGTTGTCTTTTGAAACATATAAACTGGAATGAATGAATGATCATTTTATAAAGGATTCAGTAGCAAGAGTGCATGCATTTTAAAAAAAATCCTATAAAATGATGTAATTATTAAGTGAGTACAACCAGATTTGAGGTCTTGAGTCACATTAAACTAAACTGACAATGCTTTGCATAGGAATGCACCAACACGGTCTGTTATTGTGTCCTCAAAATCAGTTTGAAGTATTGTGATGACAATTCCGTGACCAAAAAAATATTTATACTTACTATAAGCTTTTAGACTTGAGATTTGACTTGAAAAAAAAATGCAAAACTTCAGGTTTGATTCTGGATTAATGCAACTTGTAACCATCTTCTGTCAGTGAGGTTTGAAAGCTGGCAAATAGCTTGATATTTAGCATTTAACTTGGTGCATTAAAACAACCACTGATGGCACCACAACCTCTGTGTTGCTAATGGCTTATAAAAAGAAAAAAATATATATTTTATACACTACAGTAAAGGGAGATGTTATCTGTATCATCATGCTAACTTCTACATGACAGTTATGTATTTTCTACATCTTGCACATATTAATTAGATGAAGACTATGTTCAGGAATTCATGAAACTAACTAGAACCAGTTCATTTGACCTTTTTCCTTATGTGTTTGCTCTCATTACTTTTTTTTTTTTATCAGACCTCTCCTTTGATCACTGTATTTCAAATATTCAGGAATTTATTTTGACAATAGAATAAACCAATGCTTTCCTCATGCTCTAAAAACAGCAAACTCTCAGCAGGCAGATGTGCTCATTCATTGTACTGCTTCAAACTGTTTCTTTTCATGCCCAGCCTGAGGTGTCCCTGACCAGCATAAAGGAGGATGTGGAGGCAGCCAAACTCCAGCTGGAGGCTTACTCTACTGCACTCACTGAGCTAATCAGCAAGATTGGTAAATCACTCTCTGGATGATTGTCACTATAGCTACTTTTTAGTCTCTGTGAATGTAAAAGCAATTTATCTTGATTTTAACTAAATGTCACTTCACTAAAGATTTCTGGGCATTTTAATGCCCCATTTAACATGGAAGCATTTGTCACATTTATCCCTAGGTAGTGTAGTAACTCCCATTCAGAAGTGTGAATGGATTTGAAAAAACTTGTTTTGCTATATTTTTGACAGAATTATCTGTAAAATTAACTGAAACCTTTTTTGTAATATACAGAAGATTTTATGGAATTAACTATAAAGGCCAGAATTTGGCACTTCCTGGTCCGTGTATCTGTATGGCTGTTAGGATGATGAGCCTGTAATTATGCTATCATGCAGGCTGACAACTCCTCAAATCAGTAATTCTGGGGAGTCGTTAATAAGCAACAGTCTGAAAAACTGATCGCCGAGAGTCTGCCGTTTTTTTCCCCCCCTCCATCTGTCCCCGCTCCCGCATGTTGTGACCAGATGGGAGCGTGCCACTGGAGCGGTTTGATCGGATCTTAAACGAGACAGCACGCCGCCTGAGCATGCTGCGCGGGAGTGTGGAGAGCCCGGCGCTGAGCTCAAAGATCCAGAAGCTGCACGCGGCTGCTAAGGAGCAGAAGAGCCGCCTGTCCCTCATCGAGCAGGACATCCAGGAGATCAGAGAGGAGAGGGACAGCCTCAGAGACATCGCCCTAAATCTGCCCCAGTCCTGCCCCCAGAATCCAGGAGGAGGTAAAGCCTAAAAACTGAAGACGATGGTTACATCACTGAGAAAACTGCTCAACGCAAGAGGATTTGTTTTAAGGAAAGAGGCTGTGGTCATTTGTTTAGCTTTTAATCACAGTGATATAATTCTTTTATTTTCTCATTTGTTTCCCATGAAGCTACATAAGATTTTACCACCACTGAGCGCTCCCGTCTGCTTTGATTCATTTCCAAACCTTCTCCTTTATCTGAATAGTTTTCTTTCTTGTGTCTCAACCGTCAGCTTCTGTTCAAATGTTAAAGACCCACTCCGATCATCTTTTGATCAAATTTAAAAGCGTTTCCAGTGGTCTTTTAATTCATCAAAATCAAAAAACCTGTTTAGTTTCCAGGACTTAGTTTCTGCAGAGCGGCAGAAGTTCATTATAAATTCGTCTCTGAAGCCACGTTCACACCGCCCTCAGCAACGCGTGTTGAAGTGGTCACTTCGAATGAAAAGTCTATGTAAATGAGCGTAAAAGCGCATTTTGGGCTTTTGCATTCAAGATTCTTGTGTTCGCGTGTAGCTGAGCACATTTTTAAGACTGTTTTCAGGCTTTATGCCAAAAGAGCGGCCATGGAACATTGAAACATCATTTCTTTTTGTCTGCTACTGATTCACAACAATTTGATTTAAAAAATACTCAGAAATGCACTTTCCTATCTTTCTTCTTCAAATGAAAGACATTAAAAAACATGATTTTCATCAGAGTGGGTCTTTAAGAAGCTGCCATTCTGAACTGCTGAGTTTTGATCTGAAGCTTAGAAAAATACTGATTCTCCTTTGTGAGGGTGAAACCCAGACTGTCATATTTTAATCATCATCACATCTTCCTTGAAATTAGAAACGATGGCCGCAGCAGGATTCAGGTCAGGTATCAACACCAGATCATCAATAGAATTTATTTCAAGTGCCCGCCTCTCTATTGAGCAGTTTTTTTTTTTATGTCGTCATGAGCCACAAACAAGTATTCAAGCATGTGCTGTCTGTAAATGATCACACATTCTGGCTCCCTGTGACTAGTATCCAAACATATCATTTTACAGGTATTCTGGGTAAATTTTACACCGACATATTCTTGAAAGGACCAAAAAAAGTCACATTGTACTGTATTTATCTGCAAACAGAAATTCAAAGTACAACTAAAATTGAATGTTGCCTCTGTGTATTAAACTGCTATGGAACATCAATGCACTAGACTATACTGTGACTCAACCAGAGATAAGAGAGCTGCTCGATGCAGGGGATTGTGTAAACCTTTAAATGAGCATGTCAGGAAGCATAATAAACTCTGTCTCTGCATTCTTTGGATTTGTTGAAAGTTTCTTCATCCTTTTTGTTGTGCTTGTGTTTTAAACTGTTGTCATGCTGAAATGTCTAAACAAACTTTTACCTGGTGAAGCATCGTCCTCCAGTCTGCGTCAGTGGAACCCAGCGTTGTGCAGTTTCCATTGGACTGTCTGCCAGCAGAAGCCAGATTTTCATGTAGGACCTCACACCCTCCTCCTACCCAGCTCCTACCACAGATATCACTTTCAGCTTTTGACTACATCTTCTGAGGTTTTCCACACTGTGGAACGTCTCATATATTTTTTAGAATAGTTCGCACTTCGGCCACTGGAACTTAAAAGATTTAGCTATGACCGTATAGACATTTTCTGCACTGTGAGCGGCTGCAATGCACAGCGGCAAGATCTGGAAGAGCTCCTTTGTCTTATCCATGACTGTCCACAAACCAACTGCAGAGAACTGCTATTCTTCACGTGTGCAGCTGATTCAAACACCTGTTTTCAATCAATCAGGGTATTTAGGAGGAGTTCTTGGACCATTTGGAACAGAACTTTGACACTTTCCATAGGCTACGACAGTTTGCTAATCTGGACGTGCCTTTCCTATTTTTAAAATATCAATAGAAGTTGAACAAAAACCGTGGAAAAACAAAAAGCAGATAATCTGACAATGTAGAACTGAAAACCAGAAACTTCTATACACTGAAGACAATGAACAGAAATGAAGACAGCTGTGGATAATTAACATGAGCCTGGAGTGACTGACAGAACTGAAAAAACAGACTGAAAAACTGAACTAAACTGCAGACTTCTCACAGCAACAGTATGATAATAACATTAAATATTATTAATAATATTTTTAATGTTTTTAGAATAAAACTTGTAGGACATCTGTGTTTAAAGCATTACCATCTGTATTAAACTTGATTCGTGCAGCCAGTGGCGTTCTACACTAACGTACTCCCTGGCGATTAACACCCCCCACCCCACCCCCCCGCACACACACACACACACACACACACACACACACACACACACACACACACACATACAAATTTGACAACATCCTTTTGTCTCTATCTTTATTTAACATGTTACACAAAATACCTGGATTTTATAACTCGTATTACAGGGGTGTCAAACTCAGTGGCACAGGGGGCCTAAATTAAAAACACGCTTTAGGTTTTGGGTCGAACAACATAAACAGTTAATGAATACACTAAAGCTAAACTTTTTAACCTTTAAAGCTCAAGTTTTTGAACATAAATATGAATAAAAACAGACAGCAATATTAATCCAGAATAAATCAAGTTAAACCTTAAATAACATAATATTTTGCTCTCCATAAAAATATATTCTGTCAAAATGCGCCCACTACCCCTCCCCTTTTTCCTTCTCTGAGATAGGCCGTTCCAAAGTTTGTGTAATAATAGATAATGTAAAACCGATAGTGGAGCCATTTTTCTTTTCTTCCAAGCACGGGGATGCTACCCCCCACGGAAATTTGCGCATCGGGCAATTGCCCGTATTGCCCGTGCCTAAAACCGCTACTGTCTGCAGCACATTTTGCCAATATAAATATCCTCCAGTGTTTTATTGCTTTGATGTCTTCCAAGTCTGTGATAAAGTAAATGAGCTCATGCTGACAATCATTTGTTTACATAAAAATGACAATTGTATCACTTTCACCAACACAGATAACTTAGCTGAGTATTTATCTATTAGTGTTTTATTTTAAATTTTACTTAATTTCCGTATTGTTTAAAGGACAAAAAAAAGTGTTTGCTGCCGTTTTCTACCTTTGAGCCCCTGCCACTCTAAAAAATCCTGTGCACGACCATGCTGCCAGTTATGTCATTAATTACCAAAAAAAATAACTTCTTTATCCATTTTGCAGGAATTCCTGATACATCTGAAGCAGACTGGTAAATGACTGTATCTCTCTTTTTTTTAATACCTTTAGAGCTCTTTCTGTTTTCGAGCTTGCAATAAACTTAGTAAATCTGTTTGTGCACATTTAAACTAACTGAGAGGATTACTTGGCATTTACAAAAACATCCCTAAGTTCATTGCACCATAAAATATCTGTAAAGTCTTTCTTTTTAATCTAAGACTGAAAATTAATTCACTCTTCGAGCATACATAAGCATTTCCAAATTGTACTTTACCTTAGAATGCCCATTAATGAAATTGTTCACTCAGTTTTTAAATTTAGGTTTATTACTGCCTGGCTAAATCCCACAATTATAGATGTGGATTAACGTCCCAGCTTTGCTATCACACAAAAAACAGCAGAACATTTCTCATCTATCATGGGGATAAATGCTGATTTATAACAAATTATTTTCAGTCTGGTTAGCAGCTCAGCCCAGATGAGTATCACATCTGAGGAAATCGAAACATGACTGGTTGAAGACAGAGCACAGGTTGTTTTTTAGGTCATCAATTTATCAAAATACCAATTCAATCATTTATGTTTTAATAAAAATGTTTACTTTAGATCATGTCAGCCATTGGGGTAAGGCTTGAAATCATGGGTAACGCTTCCTTTCACAGTACAGTGCTTAAAGGGTATTTAAATCCCAATTTCCTAAGCTGGGATCAATAAAGTATCTTTAACTTATCTTAAATAGTACTTTTATTGTACTTACTGGGTACCTATAGGGCACATGCTGTGTATTTATGTGGTACTATATTTGCCTTATACTTGTGTACCTACAAGGCACAACATGGTGTGTATGCTGTGCACACATCAGTTTTTTTTATATAGTACCTAATGGGTATGTATGTGTTGTTATTGTGTTTTGGGATTTTGTATGAATACCACAAGGCAAGGCAAGTTTATTTGTATAGCACAATCCGTACACAAAGTAATTCAAGGTGCTTCACAAAACAGAGAAATGCATTAAAATCACAATACATCATAGAAATAATCAACGTAAAATTTACTTTAAAAGAAAAAAAAAATTGAAAATTGATTTAAAAATAAAGGAAGGAAAGGAAAGAAAAGTGCATATAGGACCTTTCAGTCATATACACGGCTAAAAAGAAATGTTTTAAGTCTAGATTTGAACATAAACACAGAAGAGGCCTGTCTTACGACTTCAGGGAGGCTGTTCCAGATTTTTGCTGCAGAATATTGAAACGCTGATTCCCCTTGTTTAGTTCTGAGTCTGGGAATCAACAGGAGGCCGGCCCCTGAGGTCCTCAGAGTACAAGATGGTTCATATGGCACTAACATGTCAGAGATGTACTTTGGTGCTCGGCCATGGAGAGACTTGTACACAAGCAGAGCTGCTTTGAAGTCTATTCTTTGAGGTACAGGGAGCCAGTGCAGAGACCTGAGCACAGGACTAATGTGATCATACTTCCTGGTTCTGGTCAGGACTCGAGCAGCAGCATTCTGGATGTACTGAAGCTGTTTTACAGCTCGTTTGGAGAGGCCGGTGAGCAGGCCGTTACAGTAGTCTAACCTACTGGAGACAAATGCATGAATAAGTATCTCCAGGTCTGGCTTTGACACTATGTTTTTGATTTTGGCAATGTTTTTCAGATGATAAAATGCTGCTGATGTTACTGACTTGATATGGCTTTTAAAGTTTAGGTCAGAGTCCATGATTACCCCTAGATTTCTGACTTGATTTGAGGGTTTAAGAGACAGAGAATGAAGGTAGCTGCTGACACTTTCTCTTTGTTTTTGTGGGCCAAAAATAATAACTTCGGTCTTGTTTGAGTTTAGCTGGAGAAAGTTGTTCTGCATCCACGCACTGATCTGTTGGAGGCAGTGGCTGAGTGAATCCACCGGCCAATATTCACCTGTTGTCAGTGACACATAGATCTGAGTATCATCTGCATAGTTGTGATAAGATATGTTATTACTGCGTATTAACTGCCCTAGTGGCAGCATGTAGAGGTTGAACAGAAGGGGTCCCAGGATCGATCCCTGGGGCACACCACAAGTCAAGGCCATGTAGTCTGAGACACAACTCCCAATTTCAACAAAATATTTCCTGTCTTCCAGATAAGACTTGAGCCAGCTTAGGGCAGATCCAGAGATGCCAACCCAGTCTTGGAGTCTGTGCAAAAGGATCCCATGATCAACAGTATCAAAGGCAGCACTCAGGTCTAGCAGGATTAAGACAGTGACTTTGCCATCATCAGTGTTCAGGCGGATGTCGTTGGTTAACTTGATAAGAGCAGTTTCTGTGCTATGATGGGGTCTAAAACCTGACTGGAAAACATCAAATTAATTGTTTAATAAGAGAAAATCAGTGAGCTGTTGGTAGACAACTTTTTCGAGGACTTTTCCTAAAAATGCCAGATTAGCGATAGGTCTGTAATTATTCAGTACAGTGGGATCAAGACCGCTTTTCTTCAGGAGAGGTTTAAGGACTGCAGTTTTTAAGGCCTCTGGAAATATTCCAGATTGAAGAGACATGTTAACTATTTGAGTAATTGGTGGCAACACACTGTTCAGGACAGACTTTAGAAATCTAGTGGGTTACACAACAAGGCAGCATGTAGACGAGCTCAGATGGGTGATGGTCTCTTGGACAGTTTGGTCAGTGACAGGTACAAAGTGAGTCAGCTTAGAGTGAGTAGGTGGCCGTTGGATAGTTATATGTGTTGTGGAGTTGATGGCTTCTTTTAATGCCCTGAACCTTGTCATTAAAAAATACAGCAAACTAATTACATTTAGGTGTGCAAACCAGTTCTATTGGTAGCTGGGTTGGAGGGTTAGTTAATCTGTTTTCTGTTGTGAACAGGACACGAGAGTTGCTGCTGCAACTTCCAATGATTTCAGAGAAGTACCTTTCCCTTGTTCTGCATAAGATCTGGTTGTAAGCGTAGAACTCCCCCTTATACATTTCATAATGAACCTGGAGTTTTGACTTGCGCCACTTTCGCTCAGCTCTGCGGCACTGTTGTTTCTGTGCCCTGACTAGATCATCGTTCCTCCAGGGAGCTTTCTGTCTATGTTTTCTCAATTTAACCTTCATAGGGGCAATGGCATCCAGAACATTCAAGATGCTAGAAGTAACAGAATTCAGCATTTCATCAACATTGGCACCAGAGATTATTCGTTTAACTCCTTGGTACAAGACTTTAGATAAGAGTCCTGTAATCACTGGAACAGTAGAACTTGGGCAACATAAAGTTTGCATTCTTCTGTGGCTGACTCCACTGATAGTGCCATCTCCAAGCAGCAGCGTATCTCTGACCTTGACGTTTGGCACAGATTTTCTTTCTGCCTGTGCTTTGTTGCAAACATTATGACTCCTATTCTGTGGTCCAATTTCACTTTGTTCTTTAACATCACATTGTGTTAGGGGTAAAAATCTGTTTGTGAGCTTTATTTCGGATGTTCTGTCATCTTTACGCTTTGGCTTGACACAGAGTTCCTCCGCACAAAGTTTCGGAAAGGACACAACATCACTCAGGTCTATGTCACTGTTATTCTTCTCATTTGTAGTAAGAGCAGGCTTCTTACCACCCGATGTTACTGGAAGGGTCTTGTGAAGTCTATTTTCAGTTTCCAAAGTAAATATCCGTGTTTGTAGCTCTTTAATTTCTTGTTGGTAGATCCGACAGCGTTCACAGTGGGAGTTTGTTTTGTTTCCTCTTTCGGACATGTCGCTGGCTTGTCAGACGTAAAAATATTGATTTGTATAGGTGGAAGTCACAAAAAAGGATGACCAGTCTGATATTCCAGGAGTTGTGGATGAGGTAAAATAATTAAAAATGATTAATTAAATGATTAAAAAGCAAATAAAGCAGGAAGCGGCAGGAGCAGGGGAAAAAGCGTCTGCACTCTTTTGCAGGGGGAGGAGAAAGCCCATTAGCAAGAACCCCATTAGCACTTCTGGGTTATTTCTTCAACCCAATTCCTGAGTTATACATGTTGGAGTGTGTTTTTGGGTTACGTTTTTGGGGTTATAGGGATTTCATTTTATCCCAATGTTTATGTTTTGTTTTTTGTTTTTTTTTCCGGAGATAAAGTAACTCTTAGTCCCTGTTTGACCACCAAAGTTGGGTTAAAAACAACCCAACCTAGGATATTTATGGACTAGGGCATATGGTGTATACTTGTATAGCGCTTTTCTACCTACAACGCTCAAAGCGCTTTACAGTCACAGTCCCATTCACCCAGTCACACACACATTCACACACTGGCGGCGGCTCCGCTGCCGAATACTGGCGCCATCCTACCACCAGAGGCAAGGTGTCTTGCCCAACTCATGGCCGTGCAGGGCAGGAATCGAACCTCCAATCATATGATCATGGGTCGACTGCCCTACCGCTGCACCATGACCGCCCTGTGGAACTAGTACTACATATATACACAGAAGGTACCCAGTAGGTACAGCAAAAGTACCATGTAAGTACCAGTATTGAACCGTCAGACATTTAGTAAAAAATAAAACACAAGCAGTTAAGTTTTAAAAATTACAAAATTCAAGAAGTAGAGGGGAAATTGACTCTCTTCACCATGACTTCAGAACTCTTCGTAGTAACAAACTTTTTCAAGGCCTTTAATAAAGAGCTGTTAAGAGCTTTTAATACTCCTACTAAAGTGGAAATTGTTGAGTCATACGCCAATATTTTACCAGAACCAACTGGTAATTTTGTATATACACAAAAAAGCATTTTTTTATTTGGGCATCAGAACAATTATCAGAGCACTTTTGTGACTGTAATAGACAGTCACTCGGAGAGGATCCTAAAGTGGTTGGAGAAAACATGACATTTGATTGAGAAAAAGCCCAGATCTAAACAAAAGTGGGGCCCCATGTGGGGCTTGGAGCTGGGCAAAAGCAGAGGAGGGGGTCATTACTAGCTGCTCGTTTACATTCACTGGAGTAACATAAATTCTCCTGTTTGTTTGCCGGCTTGCATGTTGGCAGACGCATTTTGGACTGCGTTCACATGGCGGCCATGTGCTGGGGATAGATTACAAAAGCCTTTCCAAGCAAAGCACATTACTGTCAATATAGCTAATTAAATCAGAATACAAGTAAATAAATAAACAAAAATGAGTGCAGGATCCAGAAGCCTGACTTGGTCTGAGCAGGCAGAGCAAGGGCAAATCCCTAACATCAAAGATGTTTTCTGACACCCCCTTGCTGTGCATCGCTACCCACTTCAGGGACACTAAATATGCGAGCCTCCGCCACCCAGAACATATCCACTTTTAAATCCTAAGCCTTGCAATGCTTTATGGACTGTCAAAAAATAAAATCTAAGAGCTGTCCTCTGCTTCTCTTTCTATTAGCCATGGTTTCAAATGATCCCACAGCAGCTCTGACTGCGAGTTTAAGGATGAACAGATTAAATAGGCTTGTTGCGGCTAAACAGCGTTGAGGGCCGCCGAGGCCTATGCTCCGGCTTCTCTGTCAAACACGCATTCCAATAAAAGTCCAAACTTTTGCCTCGCTGGTGAAGTATTTATTTCTTTCTTCTGCGGGTTTTCCCTAAATTAAATACTCCAGCAGTGACAAACTTCCAAATTCACACAAGTAACGCGGTCAACAAATTGTATGACCACCCCACTTCCTCATCAATTCATTGTGCGTCATCAGTGAGTCAGTGAGCACCTTTCAAAATGTGCGCAACTGACGCCCACAGTGATACACCCACAACCCGGTCGATGACGTAGAGCTTCACCTGTGCCACCTCCATTATGGCTCCTACAGGGCTCCTAACCACCAGAAAAAAAAAGTCACGTAGCAACACACCTTACCGCATCTGTGAAGTTATGAAATCATGTAAACAAATTTTAAAGCTTGTTGTTTTTTTTTTTTTACAATGATACATGAATTTATGCAGGATGCTGATTCCTGCAGCCCCTCTTTTTATTCATAAATATGTTATTATCACAGTGCATAACACCTGTGCTCCACAGTAAATGCAGTGAGTACCGTTATCATCAGCATCACAGAATCCTTCTCAAATACTGAGCTGATTTGAAGTAAACATCTGAAAAAAATGTGGTCAAACATCTTAATTCCTTGTACTCAAGTTACCCAGATAATGATAATTTCAGTGAAGTCGAATTGCGACGTGATGAGACTGAAAAAAGAACGACTTTCTTGTTGCAACATGTGGAATCATTCATTTTAAAACTTGAAAGAAAAAGCCTTTGCATGATGAAATAATTGCAATCCTTGCTTTATAATCAAAACACAGGTTTTCTTTTACTATACAGTCTTTATCATGGATGCAGAAGATGCTGTGTGTCCTTTTGGAGGTTGTTGAGCTTTGAGAAAATTCTGTTATGAATGTGACTGTATTCTATGGAGAAAATCCTTCAAAGAGCTGGAAGGTTGAGGGTTGAAACCAGCAAGGAAAACAAAAATGGAGCAAAAAATAGTTTGTGATAAACAATGTCCTATAAATGGCAAGAGATTCTTAAAACATGCTGTCAAAAGCGGGGGTTAAAAGCAGCTTTTTGGTTCTTTTACAACACAAAAACAATGGTGGCCTCATTTTAGGCACTCAGAGAGAGGAGCCTTTTGTCTGTGAAAAGAACATGTTTACAAATTACATTTAAAAGCTAAAGATGACAGTTTTTAATGGGTTGTCCATTGGATGAATGCCTTTTGAAAAAAAACAACAAAAAATACTTTGGTTTTTTTTGATCAAGGCATCTCACAGCAAGAAGGCTCCTGGTTCAAGTCCCGACTGGGGAACCATAAACAGAACACCAATGGAGGACCTTTGTGTGGAGTTTGTGTGTTCTCCCCGTGCACGCTTGTGTGTTCTCCGGGAACTCCGGCTTCCTCCCACTGTCCAAAAACATACTTCATAGGTTGTGTGTATAGTGTGTGATTTGTTGCCCTGTGACAGACTGGCGACCTGTCATCTCCCATGCCTTTGCCCACGAGTGGCTGGGATAAGCTCCAGCAGCCCTGTGACCCCCTAAAGGAATGAAACAAGTTTTGAAGATGAACAAATGAATATTTTTCAATCAGGAAGTAGTTTGGAAGCCAAGATCAAGACCACACAAAGAGAAGCTGAACACAATACCTAACGGCTTAGTCACAACTGCCCTTTATGGGTGGACACGGGCTGTCTGTGGGTGAAAAATGGGCAAAGGAACGTGGCCTGAAGTTACGTTCACACCGGGCATTTGAAAAGTGTTCAAGACAGTGATGCACAAGTGAACACTGTAGCCTTAAATGTAGCTGTAAGTAGCAGTATTTTTATTTTCTCAGTCTGTTACTGATTCTTAATTCTT
This sequence comes from Oryzias latipes, assembly GCF_053564925.1. NCBI lineage: Eukaryota > Metazoa > Chordata > Actinopteri > Beloniformes > Adrianichthyidae > Oryzias > Oryzias latipes. Next base: position 25,828,181 of record NC_136248.1, on the reverse strand, counting down.
AAAACTGATTTTCTTGGCCTTTTTTTGCCTTTGCAGAACCCTCACCTCTTGTTAAACAGGTCACTCTTGCCAACTACTTGTCTTCTGCCTTTGCTGAAGCACTAACAGCTTTTTAACAGAAAACTTAGTCCAAACCTCTTTGCTAATCTTCTGGTTGTATTGTTAACCTTAAAACAGGTGGATTGTGCTTAAAAGGAAGCAGTTTAAGGGTTGACAACGGTCATCTGTGCCACTGTGAGAAAATTTACTCAAAATAAAATTCTATTACTCTTCAAAGGTCATTATGACCAAAAAAGATCTTATTGCAAAGAAAACTGAGATAATGGGAGAAATTTGCACAACGACGGAGTTTTAGGGCCATCAAAAAAATAAATAAATAGTAAAATTACAAATATTACAAGATTTTAAGTCGTAGATTTATAAGAAAAAAACAGTAAATTTACGAGAAAAAACTCGTAAATTTACAAGATTAAAGTCAAAGTGAGCATACAGAACAGCGAGTGAACGCCGCGCAGCAGCAGAGCAGGCAGAAAAAACTCCATTGTAAAGGTAAGCTGAATGTTTATTGATAACGTTCCAAATGTTTGGAAGGTCCTTTGTTTGATTTACAATTTATTAATGTTTTATTTATTAATGGGTGGTTTGCAGGATCTCTACAGCCCGATGAAGCCATCAGTATCCCTGCAGCTGTCCACTTTAATCCTTTCTTCCTAAAGACAAGATCTTTACGTTTGTGTGACGCTTGTCTGAGGAGGAGCATTTTCTGGCATTTTCAACGTTCAAATGCTAATATAACAGACTATTTTCCTTCCTCTTTATTGTTCTATGTTGAAACGGGACGTTTCATCTTTAGGAGGGGGCGCATTTAACACTTCTTACTTCCGCATTGGTGTTCTGATGACAGGTTCATGACGTAAGGTGACAAATGGACTTCAGGGTGTGTGAATAAAAAGGAAAATAAAGGCTGCAGCGGTCCTCTACACCCAAACATGTCTCTGAGCTCCTTATTTTTTACATATGAAACTCCGCTTCACTGAAACTGAACCTCGGAAAGCCAGCTCCACTGAAAGTAATCTGATTTTGAGTCGCCAAAAGGTTCAGAATCTCTGTTTTTTAAACCTATCCGGAAATAAAGTTTCACAAAAGGTTCCACATCTTTCATCTTTAAGCTAAGCTCCGATACATGGAAAACTTTGGTGTTTTTTCCGCGTTAATCTATGACTTTTTATCTCGTAAATTTACGAGTTTTTTTCTCGTAAATTTACGAGTTTTTTTCTCGTAAATTTACGACTTAACATCTCGTAATTTAACAGTTATGACTTTCTTTCTCGTAAATGAACTACTTAAAAGTCGGAATTTTGTTTGTAAACTGGCCCTAAAACTCTGTCGTAGTGCACTTTGGTGTGCTTTTTTTTCCCTTTTTTTATTTATTTATTTTTTATTTGTTTTAATCAAGTTTTGTAATGAGTTGTGCTCCTTTCACACTGGGTTTAAATTAACCATCCAGCTGTTTTGATTTCTGTTAATTGTGCTCAGCATATATAAGAGTCTGGTTTTCTTTTAATCCTTGTCAGGTCATTAGTTGCGTCACCTTTTCTGTTTCTTACTTGGATTTGGCTTATTGAGCCTGGTCTCCTGGATTTTGGTTTTTGTACCACCAATTCCTGGTACATAGCCGTGTTTTATTTTAGCAGATTATTGTCAACTTTTACCCCAGATTCCATGGATTTAATTTTAAAAAGTTTAAAATTGGGTTGTGGCGCTGAAATCGGGGTTATTATGGATGTAACTAGAGGAAAAACACTTCATTCTTTGATAGATTCAATTCATGCAAACATAATTGCGTTTGGGAAGAAGACTCAAAGTTTACTGCTGCATTCAAACTCTATACTCAATTCAATCCACCTGTTCATGGCTGCAGGCTAAGAAGGCTTTTATTTATAGATGTGTTCATCACTTCAATGACACACTTTTAGGTGTGCAATGCGCAAATGCTTCTTGGTATGAAAAAAATCTAATATGAAGGTTTTTTTGTTTTTCATCTTTATCCTAAAAATGGCACAGTGCATTTTGACAGGTTTGTAATTGAAGCCATTAGTTGTATAACACAATGATGCATTGAAAATGTTAAAGTTATGAAAACTGGAAAAACATGTTATATCCCATATGATTTTTCAACATTTAAAGTCCAGATTTCCACTATTTAATTTATTGAACAACTTGGAACTTATTTATTTATTATTTTTAAAGAGGAACATACATACATTTTTTAATGACTGAAAAGTAAAAAAAGAAGCAAGGGTCTGTAACTTTCAACCCTTAAAGAGCCATTTCTCACTGACCACAACCCAATTGGAGTCACAAAGTCTTATTTAACCCTGCATTATCAGTCGTATCATATTTGATACACACATTTCTGATACTCCTATCTCATTGATATGATCCAAAATGTCCTTGAAAACCCATTGTATATACCTTGGCCCATGTTCTCTGCCCTGTAGTTCATCATCATTCCACTGCAGGCAGTATAAGGGCTTTTCCTGCTCTTTTCAAAATGGCTGCTTCCATAACATTGGAAAAAACACTTTTGGCGGGAAAACGTTTTGCTAATTTTCAAAACTTCTTGCTGTATTGAAAGAATGCAAAATTTGTTGATACTTCATTCTCTATAATACAGTTACACCTTGTAAAAAGTGTGTGGATCAAATTTGTTACAGCTGGTGAAAAGGATGTATTTTTCCTGATCACTCCTGTCAATATTTTTGCATCTTAACGTAACATTGTTGTGAGCAAAAACTTACCAAATCAGCCAACGTGTTATAATTGATACTATTTCTAAAAAAATATATATATTGCAAATCTTTTTTTCTGATTTCAAAGGGCTTAAAAATGATCTTAGTTTCCCAAAAAATTAAGTTTTTTTTTTTCACTTATATTATGAAGTGGGCTTTACATGGTTAAACCTTCAGAAAAATAACACACTGAATTACAGTTATTTTTTATTATGCTATTTTTTGCATAAATAAACAATAATCATAAAGAGATTTCTTTTTATATGAAACACATCACAACATTTGACAGAGGCTCACATGACTTCCTATCAAAATAAAAGTATTATCTCAATGCAGCAAGTGTTGTGGTATAGGTATAGTGATGTAGCATTGATTAAAAAATACATCAAAAAATACCACACACTGTTTGTTATCGTTGTTGGTGACTCTCAGGCAGAAATTGCTAACTGTACTTACTGAACTCAAAAAGATATTTTAGGATACACTACCAGTGGCGGTTTTTGATATGGGCGATGTGGGCGGTCGCCCAGGGCGGCACGTCGTAGGGGGCGGCATTTGCCGTGCCTGATGCGTTACGCAATTCAAAGAGGAAGCTTGGCGCTTTTAATTTGAAATTGCTTCAGCAACCGACACTTAATGCTGGTATTTTAACACATCAGACTAATAAGAATCTCTTCCTCCTACTTCCTCTTCACACTTATGGTGCAAAAAAAAAAAAAAAAAAAAAAAAAAAAAAAAAAAAAAAAGAATACCTCAGAGTGAAACAACGTAAAACAGGCACATGAAAAGGAATTAGGCAGAACAAACATCCGTGCTCAACCCAATTTCGAAAAAAGCAGGCAATGGAGATTATTTCCCACAATTCTTTGCTCCGACACAGCAGACCCGATGCGCACGTGACCACCGCCCTCTGCTACAAGACGCTTGCGGCCACACCTCTTTGCGGTAGTCTTTGGAACATAAGTCAAAAAACTCAAGAGGGGAGCGCAACTCGCCGGTGGCTGGCTGAATCACACTAACGGGTGTGAGGGGAGTCTTTTTCTATCTGACAATCAACTCTGAGCCGCAGCTGCGCCTCCCGTCATAGAGACGGAGCCGCGTGTGTCAGAGGGAAGGGGAGGGGGAGGGGGAGGGGGGATGAGATCAGACCATTTTTTTAGGATTGAGGTTTTTTGGAGGATTTCTGCTGTTGGTGTTGCACAAAATTAGGGAAATGCCAAATATTTTTTGAATAATCCCACTGATGAGTTCTATGATTTAGTCTTTAATGTTTTATAAGACCTAAACATATTAATCACAATAAGTTTTATTTTTTAGATCTAATCCCTCTGTTATGTTTCACAAAGACACACACAGGACGTCACACATTAAGAAATTATTGCTAAAAACGAAGCAGGAGTCCAGCTCTAAAAAAAATGCTCTAAAAAATGATGAAAGACCAAAAAAATGGAATTATTTGATATGTAATTTCTTATTAATATTTCCAGGCTTTCTTTGCTTTTTGTCCTGCAGCATGTTCATATTTGTATAATTTTGACAGAATATATTTAAATGGAGAACAAATTATTACAAGTTATTTAAGGTTTAACTTGAATTATTCTGGATTAATGTTCCTGTTTTTATTCATATTTATGTTCAAAAAGTTCAGTGTAAAAGGTTTAAAAGTTTAGCTTTAGTGTGTTCAGTAAATGTTTATCTTCTTCGGCCCAAAACCTTAAGCGTGTTTTTAACTTAGGCCCCTGTGTGACTGAGTTTGACCCCCCTGTAATACGAGTCTAGAAAATTCATGCATTTTTTGAGTAAAATGGCTAAATAGAGGATAGGGAACACAACAGGATGTTGTCAAATTTTGTATGTGTCGGCGGGGGGGGGGGGGGGGGGGGGTTTGGGGCGCTGGTGGGGTTACTCGCCCAGGGAGTAAGTTAGGGTAGAACCGCCACTGTACACTACGCTTGAAAATTGGTCAAAATAAAAAAAGACGAATCTAAAATCCTACTTCTATTTGTGAAGGAATCGAATAAAGTTTGGCTTACTTGACTGTTTTGTTTAATTTTCTGCATTCAGTCCAAAAAATATGTTACTTTTTACCAAAGAATCACAAAAGAGGCGTCAAAGAGCTACATGTGTTGTGGACCCCTGCACTAGACAATAAAGACAAAATCTCTTTAAAACATGTTAAATAATCTAATCAGAAAATCTCTACAAATGTTTTTTTTTTTTTTGATTGATCAAGAAAAGCTACTAAAAATAAAATAAAAAAGCTTGGACAAAAAAATAAAAGCATTTATGCAAAAATAAAATATTGATCTAAATCAGGTTTGTCAATTAATTTTTTTCAGATAAGTTTCACTTGCGTTTTATTTATTTTGATTTGCTTTAGGTCATTTCGTTTGTTTTTGGCAGCCAGTCCCAAGTCTCCTGCCTCTAAGTCCATCCCTAAACCCTAACATTGTTTTAACCCACAGTTAAAAATATTCAAAAATCCCCACGAAAAGGCCTAAAGAAGTAAGTTCCTACCTTTTTAAAGGAATTCAAGTTTGATTTGGCTGCAGGCAAACACAACAAAATTTGATTTGTTTTTTTAAGATTTTTTTTTTAAAAGGACCTTAAAGCAAATAAAGAATTTTTTTAAACTTACTTCTGATTTTCTATTCTCTTTTTTTTTCTGCCGAAAAGATGCAATATTTTTCTATCGGTGTGGGCAATACTGGGAATTTTGGTATTGATCCGATAGCAAGAAATTGTAAGGGCCAGTACCCATACTTTTTCTGTAACTGTGTGATTATGGAAAATTTTTTGGAAATACAAAGTTTTTTTTTCATTAAGTGCATGATAAAACACAGGACAGAGACAACAATTTGAACTGAACATGCATCAGATATATAACATGTTAGTAATAGCATAATACAAGAAGAAGACAGAAACAGTAACTAGTGCACAATTTTTAAAAAGCTACTTCAATGTAATAAAATTTAAAAAAAGCACCAAAAACATATATTTTAGAATAAAGAATAATAAAGCAACAAAGTCACTAGTAAAAGAAAAAAAGTGACAAAAGCAACACTGTAATAAAGATAAATTAAAGTTCCATTAGTTGTCACACACCTAGGTGTAACATTTATTCTCCGCTTTTAACCGCTGGGGGTGCGGTGAGCTGCAGACACAGTGGTGGTTGGGTATGCGCTGTCTACACAGACAGTGTTGCCAGATAAGGCAGTATTCCACTTAAATCGGGCTGGTTTTTGCTTAAATTCAGCTGTTTTTTGTTTTTGTTTTTCCCAATCTGGTAACACTCCAAACATACATACTCAGATCGATCCGCACATCACCGTCAAACAGGATAGTATGGGGCACTTTTACTTTCAGCGAAATTAATGTTTTTATTCCAAACTAAAGTGTACAGAAGGCAATAAAAACGCTATATATATATATATATATATATATATATATATATATATATATATATATATATATATATATATATATATATATATATATATATATATATATATATATATATATATATATATATATATATATATATATATATATCACAATCAGTCAATCACAGAAACCAATGAACTGGTTTACACTTCAGCAGCAGTGATCCTTAGATCCTTGGCTATAAGAGCAACCATGGAAGAAAATAATACCCACCATGGAAGCAACGGTTAGAGGCCAAAATCAAGGAAACTCGGAGTGATGGGAGTAAGCTGACAGAGGCTCAAAGAGGTACAATGAGAAAGCAAGTACCTAAGAGATACAGCCAGATGCCCATACCTGAAGCACTGGAAACTGAGGTACACAAGAGACAATGAAGCCAGACAGATAAACAGGCTGTTCACAACTCAGCCTGTGAAAGTGAGCTCTCAGTGTCAGGGTCAAAACAGCCGAGCAGACCCACCAAGGCTGGAAACTGAACAGTACTGGAAAAGTATATGGGATAAAGACACAGCACATAACAGCAATGCCCAGTGGCTGGTCTTTCTGAGAAAAGAACATAGCAACCTCCCTGAACAGAATCCAGTAACCATCACAGTGGCAGACATCCAAGACAGAGTCTCAGGTATGAAGAACTGGACAGCACCGGGCCCTGACATGATACATGCCTACTGGCTAAAGAAGCTTACCGCACTCCACGAGCGCCTGGCAGCACAAATGAACCAGCTGCTAAGAGATGGGACTCACCCCGAATGGCTAACGGAAGGCCGAACGATGCCAATCCAGAAAGATCCCTCAAAGGGTGCAGTCCCATCCAACTACCAGCCAATAACCTGTCTGTCCACAACATGGAAGCTAATGTTAGGCATCATTGCAACCAAGATAAATAGGCACATGGATCAATACATGAGTAACATACAGAAGGGCATTGGTAGAGACTCCAGAGGAGCCAAACACCAACTCCTGGTTGACAGAACAGTTGCTCAAGACTGCAGGTCACAACACACCAACCTGTGCACAGCCTGGATTGATTACAAGAAAGCCTATGACTCAATTCCACACACCTGGATCACTGAATACTTGGAGCTGTACAACATCAACAGGACTCTAAGAGCCTTCATAGGAAACTCAATGAAGCTGTGGAAAACCACCCTTGAAGCCAATCGGAAGCCACTTGTACGAGTGTCCATCAAATGTGGGACATACCAAGGTGATGCTCTTTTAACCACTGCTGTTCTGCATAGGTCTGAACCCCCTGAGCCAAATAATAAACAAACAGACTGGCTATGGATACTGACTCAGAAATGGGGCCAACATCCCTCACCTCCTCTACATGGATGACATCAAGCTATATACTAAGAGCGTCATTCGGACTCGAGAAATGCAGCCAGATGGTGACAAAGAGAGGCAAGGTAGTCCACACAGGAGGGGTCTCACTCCCAGAAGGCACAATAGCAGACATCAAGGACAGTTACAAGTACCTTGAAATTCCACAGGCAAATGGCAACCTGGAGCAGGCAACAAGGAAAGCTGCAACAGCTAAATACCTCCAACGAGTAAGGCAAGTCCTGAGAAGCCAGCTCAATGGAAAAAATAAGACCCAGGCAATAAACAGCAACGCACTGCCAGTTATCAGATACCCTGTAGGAATAATAAGATGGCCAAAGGAAGGGTTACAGACCACGGATGTTATAACACGAAAGCTCCTCATCATGCATGGAGGGTTCCATCCCAAATCCAGCACCCTGAGACTATATGCTAGCCGCAAGGAAGGAGGCCGAGGACTAGTGAGCGTAGAAGCCACTATCCAGGATGAAACATCCAAGATGCATGAGTACATCAAGCTCAAGGCCCCAACTGACAGTGTGCTCAATGAATGTCTCAATGGAGAGCAGAGGATACAGTGCTGGAGGACAGATCCTCATGGGAGGACAAACCCCTGCATGGGATGTACCACCGGACCATAACTGAACTGAAGTGACAAGAAGTCCTACCAATGGCTAGAAAGGGCTGGCCTACAGGACAGCACCGAAGCGCTCATCCTGGCAGCTCAGGAACAAGCCCTGAGCAGTACCAGATAATACCAGAGCAATAGAGGCTCAGATCTACCACACCAGACAAGACCCAAGGTGTAGGCTGTGCAAAGAGGCGCCTGAAACAATCCAGCACATAACTGCAGGGTGTAAGATGCTGGCAGTGAGCATACATGGAGCGCCACAATAAAGTGGCTGGAATAATATACAGGGACATGTGTGCAGAATATGGACTGGAAACCCCAAAGTCAAAATGGGAAACACCTCAGAAGGTAGTAGAAAATGAGAGGGCAAAGATCCTGTGGGACTTCCAGATCCAGATTGATAGGATGGTAATGGCGAACCAACCAGACATTGTAGTGGTGGACAAAGAACAGAGGAAAGCCGTTGTGGTGGATGTGGCAGTGCCAAGGCGATGGGAACATCAGGAAGAAGGAACATGAGAAACTGGAGAAATACCAGGGACTCAGAGAAGAACTGGAGAAAGCATGGAAAGTGAAGGTGACAGTGGTGCCTGTGGTAATTGGAGCACTCGGGGCAGTAATCCCCAAGCTGTAGGAGTGGCTACAACAGATACCTGGAAAGACCTCAGATCTCTCAGTCCAAAAAAGCGCAGTGCTATAGCTAAGATACTGCGCAGGACCCTCAAGCTCCCAGGCCTCTGGAAGAGGACCCGAGCTTGGAGGAGAAACCACCCGCGGAGGTTGAGAGGGGCGTTTTTTTATATACATATATATATATATACATACATATATAAAACTGGTGATAAATGTTGACTTTCTGTTAACAACAACGTATAAAACTGTAAAATACATTAAACTTTAACAAGAAGCAGTCGCTGTCAGTAAATATTTCATACTTATGGTTCCGACTGTGCTTTTTTCTGCTGTTGACAAGCCCACAAGAAGGATTTGTCCAAAATATTTATTTTACTGTGTCAGTTTATGATGACAGGAAAATTTTCATATAGGGCTAAAACTGACTTCTCCTCAGCCATTAAAAGAGTTCAATAAGCTGTAAGTTCTGTGTATTTTTCCCTCGTAAACATCTCAGTGTTTGAGCAAAACAATGAAAAAATCTTGCATTTTAACACAAATTGTAACTGAAGAGTCTTTTGTTTTCAAGTGTCAAACAAATATGCATGCTGTCCTAAATAAAAAAAGACTGCCTTGGCTCATACACAACAACAAACAGTTATTTATTTTAGAAGAAAGGAGGGAGAGGAATAGGAGATGGAGCTAGGTTGTTTTTTTTTTTTCTCCTGGACAGGTAAGTGCACTTTGTGTTATCCAGCATTTATTAGGTGGACTAGTGCTGTCAAGGGATCTTGTGGAGCCTGAAAGGGTCCATCCTCAGAAAAAAGAAAGTTCAAGCAGAGCTGTTAGGATTGGAAACCTTAAAATGCAAAAGCCTGCTGACTCTTTCCTATAAGCAACATTAGGAATGTTGATGTGTTTGGTTTGGGAAATTAGGGAATCTGTTACATGTGTACATGTGCAAATGTGCTAATTTTGTATACAGTTTGTGATGTTTTATAAAAACATAAACTAAAAAAGTCCCATTGGTGATGTGCAACACGAGCTCTGGTGGAAATATTTTATCCAAGATTGCAAAATGATCTCTATCCAAAAAAGTCTGTTTATAAATCTGCCCTCATTTGTCTGTGTCTCTCTGTGTGGCGAAGATCGTAGGTTAGTAAAATAAAGGGGTCAATAGGAAGTGAGTGCTTCAGTTATGGTTTCATTAAGCCTAGGCCTAGTTTAAAATTCAAAGCGATTTGTAATCGCTTAGGTCGCATTGGTCTCAAGGCCATTTGAGTGGAATCGCCCCAATTGCTGGGAAATGAGACACCTACTGATGACATCCTCCACGACTGGAATTTTACGCCAATAGTGCAATGGCGTGCAATTGCGCCATTTAACCTGAATTCTTTTCAAACAGGAGCTATTGTCCTCTTCTGTTTAGTGGACAAACACACCACTTCCTCCTCTGCCTCTCGTGTATCTGTGTGTTCGCAGACACAGCAAGTGGATGATCAAGATGTCTTTTATGTCAAAAATAAACGCTAGAGACAATTGCCTTGCTTGAAACGTAAACACGCCACTCAGAAGTTCTTCGCAGGCGTGTCTTTCAGTTCCTCATGTGGCTCATATAGGGCCACCAGACAGTGCCCTTACGCCACACTAGTCATTAGCAAGGTGCACACATTACTGACTGTGTACAAATGTGCAAGCACGAGGTGTGCAAGTAACTGCCCACAGACACGCCTGTAGGATGACCACACAAAATGTGCTCTGATTGTCCAATTTCCTCATTTCTAGCAGTCAGGTTGTGCAAAAGGGGACACACTCTTGAAGCACTTGGATTTGAACCCAATTCTTGGAGTAGCTATGTTGGGAAATATTTTTTGGGGTCCTTTTTTGGGAAAAAGCTTCTTTTTTGGCTTACAGTGGTTTCACTGGAACCCAATTTATGTTTTTTTTTTTTTTAAATAACCCAGCTAGAAGTTTTGTCTTTTTTAACCTCGGGGTTGAGTTAAAAACAATCCAGATTTGGTTATTTTTAACTATGCAGTTTTTAGTTTGTCGCTATCACATGAATAGCACTTACGGCTGAATTTCTAGGGTTTAGGGGGAGATGGAAAGATGAATATGGTAAACTGGCACTGATGCTGCCGAACACTGGCACCAAACCTCCACCAAAGGCAAAGTGGGGTTTTGCCCAAGGACACTTTGACACGTGGGCGGGCAAGGCGGGAATCAAATCTGCAGCCGTCTGTTCAGAGGTCAACCGCCCTACCTCTGCCGCCCAAATAATCTGTATGACCCACTTTATTGGTTGAATGCTATAAAGCATTCAACCCTTTGTTTTCCTGTTTCTCTTTATTGGTTGAATGCTGTAAAGCATTCAACCCTTTGTTTTCCTGTTTATCTTTATTGGTTGAATGCTGTATAGCATTCAACCCTTTGTTTTCCTCTTATGCTATCTTCCGCCGTTTTTCGGCACTTAACTCCTTCTACAATTTTTAACCTATTTTAACCATTCAACTTTTAAAATGTTCAGCTCTTTCAGCTTATTAATGCTATGACTTTTGGTTTTTCAATTCCTTCAACTTTTTAAGATATTCCAGGTTTTCCGGGATTTTTTTGCCCTATTAAAATGCATGGGGAAGTTATGGCGCATGAGGCGCCCGGTTCGACACCCCGTTCGGACACTTCAAATTTTTCAACCATAAAATTATTAAAATCTTTCACTATTTCACTTTATTTCAGCTATGAACTTTGGCCCTTCAAATCCTTCAACTTTTCAAGATATTCCAGGATTTTCCAGGGTTTTTCAAGATTTCTGCTCCATTAAAATACATAGAGAATCCTTGAAACCTTTGTTTCTTTCAACCATAATAACTTCAACATGCCTTTGGCTAGAAACACCGTTCAAACATTAAACTGCTCACAGGACTTTGGACTTTAATATAAGTTTTGAAATTATTATGGGATGGCAACGCCAACTATGGTTTGGCGGCCATTTTCAGCCTAAATGTGAGGCGATTTAAAATTTAAGTTTTAGCTATTTTAACCATTTTACTATTACAATGTTCAGATCTTTCAGCTTAATCCTTTCTGCCATAACTTTTGGTCCTTCAAATCCTTGAACCTTTTAAGATATTCCAGGATACTCCAGGATTTCCCAGGAGTTATGCTCCATTTAAATACAAGGATAATCCTTGAAAACCTTTGTTTCTTCTAACCATTGTAACTTCAACATGCTTTCAGCTAGAGACACAGTTCAAACATTTAAATGTTCACAAGGCTTTGGATTTCAACATAAATTTTGCAATTATTATGGGATGGCAACACTACCTACTGTTTGAAAGCCATTTTTTGACAAAATCTGAAGCAAATATTGCAAAAAACTTAATCCATGGCTGGAACTGAACATATTGAAATTCAATGGATCTGGACATATAAGGAATGTGGGCGTGGTTAGCAAACAAACTTCGTTGCTAAGGACATCCAAGGGTTAACTTTTTCCAATTTGTCTGAAACTGACGTCGATTTGTTCGTCATCCCTAGGCGACTCAAACATAAAATGGTTGCTATGGAGATAAAATTAATAGAAAACCCGCCATTTTGAAAAAAGTGGATTTTTTTTTTATCAACTTAGAACATGTAGCTTTTACCAATATGATACTCTCAAACAATGTGTTTTTTTTAGTCAGTTGATGATGCTGATTTTAGTGCTAGCACTTTTAGCCATATTAGCAACATCTTCACATTTTCAACAATTCAGCCATTTTTTCAACAATTTCAGCTTTAATGCTTAACTCCTTCTACAAACTTTGACCCATTTTAGCCATTTTACTATTACAATGTTCAACTTTTTCAGCTTATTCCTGCTAGGACTTTTGCACCTTTAACTTTTCATGGTTCTTCCAGTACAGTTCAGCCATTTCTTCAGCTAATTCAGCTTTCATTCAGCAGTACAGCATTCAACCCTGCATTTTCTTCTGGAAATGCAGCTCCTTCTAGTTGGTTGAATGCTGTAAAGCATTCAACCCTTTGTTTTCCTGTTTCTCTTTATTGGTTGAATGCTGTAAAGCATTCATTGGTTGAATGCTGTAAAGCATTCAACCCTTTGTTTTTCTGTTTCTCTTTCTTTATTATTGGTTGAATGCTGTAAAGCATTCAACCCTTTGTTTTCCTGTTTCTCTTTATTTATTATTATTATTATAGTATCTTCCGCCGTTTTTTGGCGTTTAACTACTTCTACAATTTTTAACCTATTTTAACCATTCTACTTTTAAAATGTTCATCTCTTTCATCTTATTTCTGCTATGACTTTTGGTTTTTCAAATCCTTTTACTTTTTAAGATATTCCAGGTTTTCCGGGAATTTTTGGTCCATTGAAATACATGGAGAATTTTTCGTTCAGAAGTTCACAGTTAAACTCCTTCTACAATTTTTCACCTATTTTAACCGTTCGACTATGAAAATGTTCAGCTCTTTCATCTTATTCTAGCTATGACATTTTGGTCCTTCAAATCTTTGAACTTTTCCAGATATTCCCGGATATTCCCAGATTTTCCAATCTTTTTGCTCCATTGGCCACACCTTTGCTTCTTTAAACAATTGTAACTTTAACATTCTTTTGGCTAGAGACACCGTTCAAATATTGAAATGTTCACAAGGTTTTGGACTTCAACATAAGGTTCAAAATTATTATGGGATGGCAACACCACCTACAGTTTGGCGGCCATTTTGTGCCAAAATGTGAGGCAATTTTAAACTTCTTCAAACTTTCACCTATTTTTACCATTCTACTATTACAATGTTCAACCTTTTCAGCTTATTCCTTTCAGCTATGACTTTTGGTCCTTCAAATCCTTGAACTTTTCCAGATATTCCCGGATATTCCCAGATTTTCCAATCTTTTTGCTCCATTGGCCACACCTTTGCTTCTTTAAAAAATTGTAACTTTAACATTCTTTTGGCTAGAGACACCGTTCAAATATTGAAATGTTCACAAGGTTTTGGACTTCAACATAAAGTTCAAAATTATTATGGGATGGCAACACCACCTACAGTTTGGCGGCCATTTTGTGCCAAAATGTGAGGCAATTTTAAACTTCTTCAAACTTTCACGTATCTTAATCCTACTATTACAATGTTCAACCCTTTCAGCTTATTCCTTTCAGCTACGACTTTTAGTCTTTCAAATCTTTGAACTTTTCAAGATATTCCAAGATTTTCCAGGATTTTCCAAGATTTTTGCTTCATTTAAATACATGGAGAATCCTTGAAAACCTTTGTTGCTTTCAAGCATTATAACTTTAACAAGCTTTCAGCTAGAGGCACCGTTCAAACATTGAAATGCTCACAAGGCTTTGGACTTCAACATACGTTTTGAAATTATTATGGGATGGCAACAAAACCTACTGTTTGGTGGGCATTTTTTGACAAAATCTGAAGCAAATGTTGCAATAAACTTCATCCATGGCTGGAACTGAACATATTGAAATTCACTGGATCTGGACATATAAGGAATGTGGGCGTGGTTAGCAAACAAAGCTCGTTGCTAAGGACGTCCAAAAGTTTACTTTTTCCGATTCATCTGAAACCGACGTTGATTTGTTCCTCATCTCCAGGCGACCCAAACGTAAAATGGTTGCTATGGAGATAAAATTAATAAAAAGCCGCCATTTTGAAAAAAATGGATTTTCTATTAACTTAGAACATGTAGCTTTTACCAATATGATACTCTCAAACAATGTGTTTTTTGGATTCAGTTGATGATGCTGATTCCAATGCTAGCACTTTTAGCCATTTTAGCAACTTCTTCAAATTTTCAACACTTCAGCCATTTTTTCAACAATTTCAGCTTTAATGCTTAACTCCTTCTACAAACTTTGACCTATTTCAGCCATTCTACTATTACAATGTTCAACTTTTTCATCTTATTCCTGCTAGGACTTTTGCACATTTAACTTTTCAAGGTTTTCCCAGTACAGTTAAGCCATTTCTTCAGCTAATTCAGCTTTCATTCAGCAGTACAGCATTCAACCCTGCATTTTCTTCTGGAAATGCAGCTCCTTCTAGTTATTATCGCATCTTATAGTATCTTCCGCCGTTTTTTGGCACTTAACTACTTCTACAATTTTTAACCTATTTTAACCATTCAACTTTTAAAATGTTCATCTCTTTGTGCTTATTTCTGCTATGACTTTTGGTTTTTCAAATCCTTTTACTTTTTAAGATATTCCAGGTTTTCCGGGAATTTTTGCTCCATTGAAATACATGGAGAATTTTTCGTTCAGAAGTTCACAGTTAAACTCCTTCTACAATTTTTCACCTATTTTAACCGTTCGACTATGAAAATGTTCAGCTCTTTCATCTTATTCAAGCTATGACATTTTGGTCCTTCAAATCCCTGAACTTTTCCATTTATTCCCGGATATTCCTGAATTTTCCAATCTTTTTGCTCCATTGGCCACACCTTTGCTTCTTTAAACAATTGTAACTTTAACATTCTTTTGGCTAGAGACACCGTTCAAATATTGAAATGTTCACAAGGTTTTGGACTTCAACATAAAGTTCAAAATTATTATGGGATGGCAACACCACCTACAGTTTGTCGGCCATTTTGTGCCAAAATGTGAGGCAATTTTAAACTTCTTCAAACTTTCACGTATTTTAATCCTTCTACTATTACAATGTTCAACCCTTTCAGCTTATTCCTTTCAGCTACGACTTTTAGTCTTTCAAATCTTTGAACTTTTCAAGATATTCCAAGATTTTCCAGGATTTTCCAAGATTTTTGCTTCATTTAAATACATGGAGAATCCTTGAAAACCTTTGTTGCTTTCAAGCATTATAACTTTTAAAAGCTTTCAGCTAGAGGCACCGTTCAAACATTGAAATGCTCACAAGGCTTTGGACTTCAACATACGTTTCGAAATTATTATGGGATGGCAACACAACCTACTGTTTGGTTGGCATTTTTTGACAAAATCTGAAGCAAATGTTGCAATAAACTTCATCCATGGCTGGAACTGAACATATTGAAATTCACTGGATCTGGACATATAAGGAATGTGGGCGTGGTTAGCAAACAAACTTCGTTGCTAAGGACGTCCAAAGGTTTACTTTTTCCGATTTGTCTGAAACTGACGTCGATTTGTTCGTCATCCCCAGGCGACCGAAACATAAAATGGTTGCTATGGAGATAAAATCAATAGGAAAGCCGCCATTTTGGAAAAAGTGGATTTTCTGTCAACTTAGAACATGTAGCTTTTAACAATATGATACTCTCAAACAAAGTGTTTTTTTGAGTCAGTTGATGATGCTGATTCCAATGCTAGCACTTTTAACCATTTTAGCAACATCTTCAAATTTTCAACAGTCCAGTCATTTTTTTATCAACTTAAGCTTTCATGCTTAACTCCTTCTACATTTTTTGACCTATTTTAGCCATTCTACTATTACAATGTTCAACTTTTTCAACTTTTTCCTGCTATGATTTTTTTTTAAATCTTTTAACTTTTAAAGATATTCCGGGATTTCCCAGGATTTTTGCTTCATTAAAATACATAGGAAATCTTTTTTTTAACTTCTTTCACAGTTTTTTACCTACTTTAACCATTCTACTTTTAAAATGTTGAGCTCTTTCAGCTCTGTTCAGCCATTTCTTCAGCAAATTCAGCTTTCATTCAGCATTATAGCATTCAACCCTGCATTTTCTTCTGGAAATGCAGCTCCTTCTAGTTTATTGGTTGAATGCTGTAAAGCATTCAACCCTTTGTTTTCCTGTTTCTCTTTATTTATTGGTTGAATGCTGTAAAGCATTCAACCCTTTGTTTTCCTGTTTCTCTTTATTTATTATTATCGTATCTTATAGTATCTTCCGCCGTTTTTTGGCGTTTAACTACTTCTACAATTTTTAACCTATTTTAACCATTCTACTATTAAAATGTTCATCTCTTTCATCTTATTTCTGCTATGACTTTTGGTTTTTCAAATCCTTTTACTTTTTAAGATATTCCAGGTTTTCCGGGAATTTTTGCTCCATTGAAATACATGGAGAATTGTTCGTTCAAAAGTTCACAGTTAAACTCCTTCTACAATTTTTCACCTATTTTAACCGTTCGACTATGAAAATGTTCAGCTCTTTCATCTTATTCTAGCTATGACATTTTGGTCCTTCAAATCTTTGAACTTTTCCAGATATTCCCGGATATTCCCAGATTTTCCAATGTTTTTGCTCCATTGGCCACACCTTTGCTTCTTTAAACAATTGTAACTTTAACATTCTTTTGGCTAGAGACACCGTTCAAATATTGAAATGTTCACAAGGTTTTGGACTTCAACATAAGGTTCAAAATTATTATGGGATGGCAACACCACCTACAGTTTGGCGGCCATTTTGTGCCAAAATGTGAGGCAATTTTAAACTTCTTCAAACTTTCACCTATTTTTACCATTCTACTATTAAAATGTTCAACCCTTTCAGCTTATTCCTTTCAGCTACGACTTTTAGTCTTTCAAATCTTTGAACTTTTCAAGATATTCCAAGATTTTCCAGGATTTTCCAAGATTTTTGCTTCATTTAAATACATGGAGAATCCTTGAAAACCTTTGTTGCTTTCAAGCATTATAACTTTAACATGCTTTCAGCTAGAGGCACCGTTCAAACATTGAAATGCTCACAAGGCTTTGGACTTCAACATACGTTTTGAAATTATTATGGGATGGCAACACCACCTACTGTTTGGTGGGCATTTTTTGACAAAATCTGAAGCAAATGTTGCAATAAATTTCATCCATGGCTGTAACTGAACATATTGAAATTCACTGGATCTGGACATATAAGGAATGTGGGCGTGGTTAGCAAACAAAGCTCGTTGCTAAGGACGTCCAAAAGTTTACTTTTTCCGATTCATCTGAAACCGACGTTGATTTGTTCCTCATCTCCAGGCGACCCAAACATAAAATGGTTGCTATGGAGATAAAATCAATAGAAAAGCCGCCATTTTGAAAAGAGTGGATTTTCTATCAACTTAGAACATGTAGCTTTTACCAATATAATACTCTCAAACAACGTGTTTTTTGGAGTCAGTTGATGATGCTGATGCTAGCACCTTTAGCCATTTTAGCATCATCTTCAAATTTTCAACCGTACATCCATTTTTTCAACAATTTCAACTTTCATGCTTAACTCCGTCTACAAATTTTGATCCGTTTTGGTCATTTTACTTTTACAATGTTCACCTCTGACTTTTGGTGCTTTAATTTTCGAAAATATTCCAGGAAATTTCAGCCATTTTTTCAACAATTACAGCTTTCATGCTTAACTCCTTCTACAATGTTTGACCTATTTTAGACATTCTACTTTTACAATGTTCAGCTTTTTCATCATATTTCTGCTTTCATTCAGCAATACAGCATTCAACCCTGCATTTTCTTCTGGAAATGCAGCTCCTTCTAGTGTTACATTTGTTTTCTTCTTATGCTATCTTCCGCCGTTTTTCGGCACTTAACTCCTCCTACAATTTTTAACCTATTTGAACCGTTCAACTTTTAAAATGTTCAGCTCTTTCATCTTATTACTGCTATGACTTTTGGTTTTTCAAATCCTTGTACTTTTTAAGATATTTTAGGATATTTCAGGATTTTTTGCTTCATTGAAATACATTGAAAAAAAATCCTTGCAAACCTTTGTTTCTTTCAACCATTATAACTTCAACATACTTGTAGCTAGAGACTTCGTTCAAACATTAAAATGATCACAAGGCTTTGGACTTTAAAATACGGTTAGAAATCATTATGGGATGTCGACACAAACTACTGTTTGGTGGCCATTTTATGACAAAATCTGAAGCAAATATTGCAATAAACTTCATCCATGGCTGGAACTGAACATATTGAAATTCACTGGATCTGGACATATATGGAATGTGGGCGTGGTTAGCAAACAAACTTCGTTGCTAAGGACGTCCAAAGGTTTACTTTTTCCGATTTGTCTGAAACTGACGTCAATCTGTTCGTCATCCCCAGGCGACCCAAACATAAAATGGTTGCTATGGAGATAAAATCAATAGAAAAGCCGCCATTTTGAAAAAAGTGGATTTTCTGTCAACTTAGAACATGTAGCATTTACCAACATGACACTCTTAAATAATGTGGTTTTTTGCGTCAGTTGATGATGCTGATGCTATCTTCAAATTTTCAACAGTACATCCATTTTTTTCAACAATTCCAGTTTTCATGCTTAACTCCGTCTACAAATTTTGACCTGTTTTGGTCATTCTACTTTTACAATGTTCACCTTTTACTTTTGGTCCTTTAACTTTTCAAAATATTCCAGGATTTTCCAGGACAGTTCAGCTATTTTTTCAACAATTTCAGCTTTCATGCTTAACTCCTTCTACAATGTTTGACCTATTTTAGACATTCTACTTTTACAATGTTCAGCTTTTTCATCATATTTCTGCTTTCATTCAGCAATACAGCATTCAACCCTGCATTTTCTTCTGGAAATGCAGCTCCTTCTAGTTATTGGTTGAATGCTGTATAGCATTCAACCCTTTGTTTTCCTCTTACGCTATCTTCCGCCGTTTTTCGGCACTTAACTCCTTCTACAATTTTCAACCTATTTTAACCATTCAACTATTAAACTGTTCAGCTCTTTCAGCTTATTACTGCTATGACTTTCGGTTTTTCAAATCCTTGAACTTTTTAAGATATTCCAGGATTTTCCATGATTTTTTCTCCATTGAAATACATGGAGAATTTTTCGTGCAGAAGTTCACAGTTAAACTTCTTCTACAATTTTTCACCTATTTTAACCATTCAACTATTAAAATGTTCAGCTCTTTCATCTTATTCCAGCTATGACATTTTGTCCTTCAAATCCTTGAACTTTTCCAGATATTCCCGGATATTCCCAGATTTTCCAATGTTTTTGCTCCATTGGCCACACCTTTGCTTCTTTAAACAATTGTAACTTTAACATTCTTTTGGCTAGAGACACCGTTCAAATATTGAAATGTTCACAAGGTTTTGGACTTCAACATAAGACTCAAAATTATTATGGGATGGCAACACCACCTACAGTTTGGCGGCCATTTTGTGCCAAAATGTGAAGCAATTTTAAACTTCTTCAAACTTTCACGTATTTTAATCCTTCTACTATTACAATGTTCAACCCTTTCAGCTTATTCCTTTCAGCTACGACTTTTAGTCTTTCAAATCTTTGAAATTTTCAAGATATTCCAAGATTTTCCAGGATTTTCCAAGATTTTTGCTTCATTTAAATACATGGAGAATCCTTGAAAACCTTTGTTGCTTTCAAGCATTATAACTTTAACAAGCTTTCAGCTAGAGGCACCGTTCAAACATTGAAATGCTCACAAGGCTTTGGACTTCAACATACGTTTTGAAATTATTATGGGATGGCAACAAAACCTACTGTTTGCTGGGCATTTTTTGACAAAATCTGAAGCAAATGTTGCAATAAACTTCATCCATGGCTGGAACTGAACATATTGAAATTCACTGGATCTTGACATATAAGGAATGTGGGCGTGGTTAGCAAACAAAGCTCGTTGCTAAGGATGTCCAAAAGTTTACTTTTTCCGATTCATCTGAAACCGACGTTGATTTGTTCCTCATCTCCAGGCGACCCAAACATAAAATGGTTGCTATGGAGATAAAATCAATAGAAAAGCCGCCATTTTGAAAAGAGTGGATTTTCTATCAACTTAGAACATGTAGCTTTTACCAATATAATACTCTCAAACAACGTGTTTTTTGGAGTCAGTTGATGATGCTGATTCCAATGCTAGTACTTTTAGCCATTTTAGCAACATCTTCAAATTTTCAACAATTCAGCCATTTTTTCAACAATTTCAGCTTTCATGCTTAAGTCCTACAAATTTTGACCTATTTCAGCCATTCTACTATTACAATGTTCAACTTTTTCAGCTTATTCCTGCTAGGACTTTTGCACCTTTAACTTTCCATGGTTCTTCCAGTACAGTTCAGCCATTTCTTCAGCTAATTCAGCTTTCATTCAGCAGTACAGCATTCAACCCTGCATTTGCTTCTGGAAATGCAGCTCCTTCTAGTTATTGGTTGAATGCTGTAAAGCATTCAACCCTTTGTTTTCCTGTTTCTCTTTATTTATTATTCTTTACGCCTATCTTCCGCCGTTTTTCGCCGCTTAACTCCTTCTACAATTTTTAACCGATTGTAACCATTCAACTTTTAAAATGTTCAGCTCTTTCTGCTTATTTGTGCTATGACTTTTGGTTTTTCAAATCCTTTTACTTTTTAAGATATTCCCGGTTTTCCGGGAATTTTTGCTCCATTGAAATACATGGAGAATTTTTCGTGCAGAAGTTCACAGTTAAACTCCTTCTACAATTTTTCACCTATTTTAACCGTTCGACTATGGAAATGTTCAGCTCTTTCATCTTATTCTAGCTATGACATTTTGTTCTTCAAATCCTTGGACTTTTCCAGATATTCCCGGATATTCCCGGATTTTCCAATTATTTTGCTCCATTGACCACACCTTTGCTTTTTTAAACAATTGTAACTTTAACATTCTTTTGGCTAGAGACACCGTTCAAATATTGAAATATTCACAAGGCTTTGGACTTCAACATAAGGCTCAAAATTATTATGGGATGGCAACACCACCTACAGTTTGGCGGCCATTTTGTCCCAAAATGTGAGGCAATTTTAAACTTCTTCAAACTTTCACCTATTTTTACCATTCTACTATTACAATGTTCAACCCTTTCAGCTTATTCCATTCAGCTACGACTTTTAGTCTTTCAAATCTTTGAACTTTTCAAGATATTCCAAGATTTTCCAGGATTTTCCAAGATTTTTGCTTCATTTAAATACATGGAGAATCCTTGAAAACCTTTGTTGCTTTCAAGCATTATAACTTTAACATGCTTTCAGCTAGAGGCACCGTTCAAACATTGAAATGCTCACAAGGCTTTGGACTTCAACATACGTTTTGAAATTATTATGGGATGGCAACACTACCTACTGTTTGGTGGGCATTTTTTGACAAAATCTGAAGAAAATATTGCAATAAACTTCATCCATGGCTGGAACTGAACATATTGAAATTCACTGGATCTGGACATATAAGGAATGTGGGCGTGGTTTGCAAACAAAGTTCGTTGCTAAGGACGTCCAAAAGTTTACTTTTTCCGATTCATCTGAAACCGACGTTGATTTGTTCCTCATCTCCAGGCGACCCAAACATAAAATGGTTGCTATGGAGATAAAATCAATAGAAAAGCTGCCATTTTGAAAAGATTGGATTTTCTATCAACTTAGAACATGTAGCTTTGACCAATATGATACTCTCAAACAATGTGTTTTTTGGAGTCAGTTGATGATGCTGATTCCAATGCTAGCACTTTTGGCCATTTTAGCAACATCTTCAAATTTTCAAAAGTTCAGCCATTTTTTCAACAATTTCAGCTTTCATGCTTAACTCCTTCTACAAACTTTGACCTATTTTAGCCATTCTACTATTACAATGTTCAACTTTTTTAGCTTATTCCTGCTATGACTTTTTTTCTCAAATCTTTGAACTTTTAAATATATTCGAGGATTTTTGCTTCATTAAAATACATGGGAAATCTTATAGCTTAACTTCTTTTACAGTTTTTTACCCACTTTGACCATTCTACGTTTAAAATGTTGAGCTCTTCCAGCTCTGTTCAGCCATTTCTTTAGCAAATTCAGCTTTCATTCAGCAATACAGCATTCAACCCTGCATTTTCTTCTGGAAATGCAGCCCCTTCTAGTTATTATAGTATCTTCCGCCGTTTTTTGGCGTTTAACTACTTCTACAATTTTTAACCTATTTTAACCATTCTACTTTTAAAATGTTCATCTCTTTCATCTTATTTCTGCTATGACTTTTGGTTTTTCAAATCCTTTTACTTTTTAAGATATTCCAGGTTTTCCGGGAATTTTTGGTCCATTGAAATACATGGAGAATTTTTCGTTCAGAAGTTCACAGTTAAACTCCTTCTACAATTTTTCACCTATTTTAACCGTTCGACTATGAAAATGTTCAGCTCTTTCATCTTATTCTAGCTATGACATTTTGGTCCTTCAAATCTTTGAACTTTTCCAGATATTCCCGGATATTCCCAGATTTTCCAATGTTTTTGCTCCATTGGCCACACCTTTGCTTCTTTAAACAATTGTAACTTTAACATTCTTTTGGCTAGAGACACCGTTCAAATATTGAAATGTTCACAAGGTTTTGGACTTCAACATAAGGTTCAAAATTATTATGGGATGGCAACACCACCTACAGTTTGGCGGCCATTTTGTGCCAAAATGTGAGGCAATTTTAAACAGTTGAGCCATTTCATCCACAAATTCAGCTTTTTTTCAATCATGAAAACCTTTGCTACTTCCAACCATAACAGCTTCCACACAATTTTAGCTAGAGACACCATTCAAACGTTAAAATGATCAGAGCAGCTTAAGCACACGCACAAACACTCAATGTATGTTAGAAAAAACAGTGGGAGCAAATCTAAGTTAGTTTGGATGTATTTTTTATTTTCCTCCTCGTAGCTGGAAGCTGCAGTTTAAACATGTGCTCCGCAGCCATCTTGTGGACAAGCGTTGGGACCCGGGCGTTAGCCCCGCCCACGGCCGCTAAGGCTCATGGGACAGTGTTGATTCCCAAACCATGAGTTAGGTGGCTGTTACGAGAAGTGACTATCATGTTTTTACACCACATATGTTAGTGTTTAAATGGAAATATAATGCTGTATCACTCAGCTTGCTAGCTGATGATCAATATATCTCTCCATTATACATGGATGAGTGTGCTAAGACTAATGGCACATTCATAGTTGAGAAAATTAATCATGAGGCTCAGCATTAGACAGGATGCTCCCTACTGGAGGAGGTGACTCCACTTTTACTGTCAAATGGTCAGTGCTTTGGAATACAACATTAAGGTTCAATGTCATTATGGGATTGATTCTGTTTGGCAGCCATTTTGTGTTTTTCAAATCTGAAACCATTGTTTCTTTAAACAAAGATAACTTCAACATACTTGTCGCTAGAGACACCGTTCAAACATTAAAATGATCACAAGGCTTTGGACTATAAAATACGTTTAGAAATCATTATGGGATGTCGACACAACATAATGTTGGTGGCCTTTTTATGACAAATAAATTATTGGCCTTCTGGAGCAAATATTGCAATAAACTTAATCCATGGCTGGAACTGAACATATTGAAATTCACTGGATCTGGACATATAAGGAATGTGGGCGTGGTTAGCCAACAAACTTCGTTGCTAAGGACGTCCAAAGGTTTACTTTTACCGATTTGTCTGAAACTGACGTCGATTTGTTCGTCATCCCATGCCGACCCAAACATAAAATGGTTGCTATGGAGATAAAATCAATAGAAAAGCCGTCATTTTGAAAAAAGTGGATTTTTTTTATCAACCAAGAACATGTAGCTTTTACCAATATGATACTCTCAAACAATGTGTTTTTTGAGTCAGTTGATGATGCTGATTCCAATGATAGCACTTTTAGCCATTTTAGCAACAACTTTAAATTTTCAACAGTTCAGCCATTTTTTCATCAACTTAAGCTTTCATGCTTAATTCCTTCTACATTTTTGACCTATTTTAGCCCATCTACTATTACAATGTTCAACTTTTTCAGCTTATTCTTTCTATGAGTTTTGATCCTTTAGTTTTTCAAGATTTTCAAGCAAAGTTCAGCCATTTCTTCAGCAAATTCAGCTTTCATTCAGCAGTACAGCATTCAACCCTGCATTTTCTTCTGGAAATGCAGCTCCTTCTAGTTGGTTGAATGCTGTAAAGCATTCAACCCTTTGTTTTTCTGTTTCTCTTTATTGGTTGAATGCTGTAAAGCATTCAACCCTTTGTTTTTCTGTTTCTCTTTATTGGTTGAATGCTGTAAAGCATTCAACCCTTTGTTTTCCTGTTTCTCTTTATTTATTATTATCGTATCTTATAGTATCTTCCGCCGTTTTTTGGCGTTTAACTACTTCTACAATTTTTAACCCATTTTAACCATTCAACTTTTAAAATGTTCAGCTCTTTCAGCTTATTCCTGCTATGACTTTTGGTTTTTCAAATCCTTTTACTTTTTAAGATATTCCAGTTTTTCCGGGAATTTTTGCTCCATTGAAATACATGGAGAATTTTTCGTTCAGAAGTTCACAGTTAAACTCCTTCTACAATTTTTCACCTATTTTAACCGTTCGACTATGAAAATGTTCAGCTCTTTCATCTTATTCAAGCTATGACATTTTGGTCCTTCAAATCCCTGAACTTTTCCATTTATTCCCGGATATTCCTGAATTTTCCAATCTTTTTGCTCCATTGGCCACACCTTTGCTTCTTTAAACAATTGTAACTTTAACATTCTTTTGGCTAGAGACACCGTTCAAATATTGAAATGTTCACAAGGTTTTGGACTTCAACATAAGGTTCAAAATTATTATGGGATGGCAACACCACCTACAGTTTGGCGGCCATTTTGTGCCAAAATGTGAGGCAATTTTAAACTTCTTCAAACTTTCACCTATTTTTACCATTCTACTATTACAATGTTCAACCCTTTCAGCTTATTCCTTTCAGCTATGACTTTTGGTCCTTCAAATCCTTGAACTTTTCCAGATATTCCCGGATATTCCCAGATTTTCCAATGTTTTTGCTCCATTGGCCACACCTTTGCTTCTTTAAACAATTGTAACTTTAACATTATTTTGGCTAGAGACACCGTTCAAATATTGAAATTTTCACAAGGTTTTGGACTTCAACATAAGGTTTAAAAATTATTATGGGATGGCAACACCACCTACAGTTTGGCGGCCATTTTGTGCCAAAATGTGAGGCAATTTTAAACTTCTTCAAACTTTCACCTATTTTTACCATTCTACTATTACAATGTTCAACCCTTTCATCTTATTCCTTTCAGCTATGACTTTTGGTCCTTCAAATCTTAGAACTTTTCCAGATATTCCCGGATATTCCCAGATTTTCCAATGTTTTTGCTCCATTGGCCACACCTTTGCTTTTTTTAAAAATTTTAACTTTAACATTCTTTTGGCTAGAGACACCGTTCAAATATTGAAATGTTCACAAGGTTTTGGACTTCAACATAAGGTTCAAAATTATTATGGGATGGCAACACCACCTACAGTTTGGTGGCCATTTTGTGCCAAAATGTGAGGCAATTTTAAACTTCTTCAAACTTTCACGTATTTTAATCCTTCTACTATTACAATGTTCAACCCTTTCAGCTTATTCCTTTGAGCTACGACTTTTAGTCTTTCAAATCTTTGAACTTTTCAAGATATTCCAAGATTTTCCAGGATTTTCCAATGTTTTTGCTCCATTGGCCACACCTTTGCTTTTTTTAAAAATTGTAACTTTAACATTCTTTTGGCTAGAGACACCGTTCAAATATTGAAATGTTCACAAGGTTTTGGACTTCAACATAAGGTTCAAAATTATTATGGGATGGCAACACCACCTACAGTTTGGCGGCCATTTTGTGCCAAAATGTGAGGCAATTTTAAACTTCTTCAAACTTTCACCTATTTTTACCATTCTACTATTACAATGTTCAACCCTTTCAGCTTATTCCTTTCAGCTACGACTTTTAGTCTTTCAAATCTTTGAACTTTTCAAGATATTCCAAGATTTTCCAGGATTTTCCAAGATTTTTGCTTCATTTAAATACATGGAGAATCCTTGAAAACCTTTGTTGCTTTCAAGCATTATAACTTTAACATGCTTTCAGCTAGAGGCACCGTTCAAACATTGAAATGCTCACAAGGCTTTGGACTTCAACATACGTTTTGAAATTATTATGGGATGGCAACACAACCTATTGTTTGGTGGGCATTTTTTGACAAAATCTGAAGCAAATGTTGCAATAAACTTCATCCATGGCTGGAACTGAACATATTGAAATTCACTGGATCTGGACCTATAAGGAATGTGGGCGTGGTTAGCAAACAAAGCTCGTTGCTAAGGACGTCCAAAAATTTACTTTTTCCGATTCATCTGAAACCGACGTTGATTTGTTCCTCATCTCCAGGCGACCCAAACATAAAATGGTTGCTATGGAGATAAAATCAATAGAAAAGCCGCCATTTTGAAAAGACTGGATTTTCTATCAACTTAGAACATGTAGCTTTTACCAATATAATACTCTCAAACAACGTGTTTTTTGGAGTCAGTTGATGATGCTGATTCCATTGCTAGTACTTTTAGCCATTTTAGCAACTTCTTCAAATTTTCAACACTTCAGCCATTTTTTCAACAATTTCAGCTTTCATGCTTAAGTCCTACAAATTTTGACCTATTTCAGCCATTCTACTATTACAATGTTCAACTTTTTCATCTTATTCCTGCTAGGACTTTTGCACATTTAACTTTTCAAGGTTTTCCCAGTACAGTTAAGCCATTTCTTCAGCTAATTCAGCTTTCATTCAGCAGTACAGCATTCAACCCTGCATTTTCTTCTGGAAATGCAGCTCCTTCTAGTTTATTATAGTATCTTCCGCCGTTTTTTGGCGTTTAACTCCTTCTACAATTTTTAACCGATTTTAACCATTCAACTTTTAAAATGTTCAGCTCTTTCATCTTATTTCTGCTATGACTTTTGGTTTTTCAAATCCTTTTACTTTTTAAGATATTCCAGGTTTTCCGGGAATTTTTGCTGCATTGAAATACATGGAGAATTTTTCGTACAGAAGTTCACAGTTAAACTCCTTCTACAATTTTTCACCTATTTTAACCGTTCGACTATGAAAATGTTCAGCTCTTTCATCTTATTCTAGCTATGACATTTTGGTCCTTCAAATCTTTGAACTTTTCCAGATATTCCCGGATATTCCCAGATTTTCCAATGTTTTTGCTCCATTGGCCACGCCTTTGCTTCTTTAAACAATTGTAACTTTAACATTCTTTTGGCTAGAGACACCGTTCAAATATTGAAATGTTCACAAGGTTTTGGACTTCAACATAAGGTTCAAAATTATTATGGGATGGCAACACCACCTACAGTTTGGCGGCCATTTTGTGCCAAAATGTGAGGCAATTTTAAACTTCTTCAAACTTTCACCTATTTTTACCATTCTACTATTACAATGTTCAACCTTTTCAGCTTATTCCTTTCAGCTATGACTTTTGGTCCTTCAAATCCTTGAACTTTTCCAGATATTCCCGGATATTCCCAGATTTTCCAATGTTTTTGCTCCATTGGCCACGCCTTTGCTTCTTTAAACAATTGTAACTTTAACATTCTTTTGGCTAGAGACACCGTTCAAATATTGAAATGTTCACAAGGTTTTGGACTTCAACATAAGGTTCAAAATTATTATGGGATGGCAACACCACCTACAGTTTGGCGGCCATTTTGTGCCAAAATGTGAGGCAATTTTAAACTTCTTCAAACTTTCACCTATTTTTACCATTCTACTATTACAATGTTCAACCTTTTCAGCTTATTCCTTTCAGCTATGACTTTTGGTCCTTCAAATCCTTGAACTTTTCCAGATATTCCCGGATATTCCCAGATTTTCCAATCTTTTTGCTCCATTGGCCACACCTTTGCTTCTTTAAACAATTGTAACTTTAACATTCTTTTGGCTAGAGACACCGTTCAAATATTGAAATGTTCACAAGGTTTTGGACTTCAACATAAGGTTCAAAATTATTATGGGATGGCAACACCACCTACAGTTTGGCGGCCATTTTGTGCCAAAATGTGAGGCAATTTTAAACTTCTTCAAACTTTCACCTATTTTTACCATTTTACTATTACAATGTTCAACCTTTTCAGCTTATTCCTTTCAGCTATGACTTTTGGTCCTTCAAATCCTTGAACTTTTCCAGATATTCCCGGATATTCCCAGATTTTCCAATCTTTTTGCTCCTTTGGCCACACCTTTGCTTCTTTAAACAATTGTAACTTTAACATTCTTTTGGCTAGAGACACCGTTCAAATATTGAAATGTTCACAAGGTTTTGGACTTCAACATAAGGTTTAAAAATTATTATGGGATGGCAACACCACCTACAGTTTGGCGGCCATTTTGTGCCAAAATGTGAGGCATTTTTAAACTTCTATAAACTTTCACCTATTTTTACCATTCTACTATTACAATGTTCAACCCTTTCATCTTATTCCTTTCAGCTATGACTTTTGGTCCTTCAAATCTTTGAACTTTTCCAGATATTCACGGATATTCCCAGATTTTCCAATCTTTTTGCTCCATTGGCCACACCTTTGCTTCTTTAAACAATTGTAACTTTAACATTCTTTTGGCTAGAGACACCGTTCAAATATTGAAATGTTCACAAGGTTTTGGACTTCAACATAAGGTTCAAAATTATTATGGGATGGCAACACCACCTACAGTTTGGCGGCCATTTTGTGCCAAAATGTGAGGCAATTTTAAACTTCTTCAAACTTTCACCTATTTTTACCATTCTACTATTACAATGTTCAACCCTTTCATCTTATTCCTTTCAGCTATGACTTTTGGTCCTTCAAATCTTTGAACTTTTCCAGATATTCCCGGATATTCCCAGATTTTCCAATCTTTTTGCTCCTTTGGCCACACCTTTGCTTCTTTAAACAATTGTAACTTTAACATTCTTTTGGCTAGAGACACCGTTCAAATATTGAAATGTTCACAAGGTTTTGGACTTCAACATAAGGTTCAAAATTATTATGGGATGGCAACACCACCTACAGTTTGGCGGCCATTTTGTGCCAAAATGTGAGGCAATTTTTAACTTCTTCAAACTTTCACCTATTTTTACCATTCTACTATTACAATGTTCAACCTTTTCAGCTTATTCCTTTCAGCTATGACTTTTGGTCCTTCAAATCCTTGAACTTTTCCAGATATTCCCGGATATTCCCAGATTTTCCAATCTTTTTGCTCCATTGGCCACACCTTTGCTTCTTTAAACAATTGTAACTTTAACATTCTTTTGGCTAGAGACACCGTTCAAATATTGAAATGTTCACAAGGTTTTGGACTTCAACATAAGGTTCAAAATTATTATGGGATGGCAACACCACCTACAGTTTGGCGGCCATTTTGTGCCAAAATGTGAGGCAATTTTAAACTTCTTCAAACTTTCACCTATTTTTACCATTCTACTATTACAATGTTCAACCTTTTCAGCTTATTCCTTTCAGCTATGACTTTTGGTCCTTCAAATCCTTGAACTTTTCCAGATATTCCCGGATATTCCCAGATTTTCCAATCTTTTTGCTCCATTGGCCACACCTTTGCTTCTTTAAACAATTGTAACTTTAACATTCTTTTGGCTAGAGACACCGTTCAAATATTGAAATGTTCACAAGGTTTTGGACTTCAACATAAGGTTTGAAAATTATTATGGGATGGCAACACCACCTACAGTTTGGCGGCCATTTTGTGCCAAAATGTGAGGCAATTTTAAACTTCTTCAAACTTTCACCTATTTTTACCATTCTACTATTACAATGTTCAACCTTTTCAGCTTATTCCTTTCAGCTATGACTTTTGGTCCTTCAAATCCTTGAACTTTTCCAGATATTCCCGGATATTCCCAGATTTTCCAATCTTTTTGCTCCATTGGCCACACCTTTGCTTCTTTAAACAATTGTAACTTTAACATTCTTTTGGCTACAGACACCGTTCAAATATTGAAATGTTCACAAGGTTTTGGACTTCAACATAAAGTTCAAAATTATTATGGGATGGCAACACCACCTACAGTTTGGCGGCCATTTTGTGCCAAAATGTGAGGCAATTTTAAACTTCTTCAAACTTTCACGTATTTTAATCCTTCTACTATTACAATGTTCAACCCTTTCAGCTTATTCCTTTCAGCTACGACTTTTAGTCTTTCAAATCTTTGAACTTTTCAAGATATTCCAAGATTTTCCAGGATTTTCCAAGATTTTTGCTTCATTTAAATACATGGAGAATCCTTGAAAACCTTTGTTGCTTTCAAGCATTATAACTTTAACAAGCTTTCAGCTAGAGGCACCGTTCAAACATTGAATTGATCACAAGGCTTTGGACTTCAACATACGTTTTGAAATTATTATGGGATGGCAACACAACCTACTGTTTGGTGGGCATTTTTTGACAAAATCTGAAGCAAATATTGCAATAAACTTCATCCATGGCTGGAACTGAACATATTGAAATTCACTGGATCTGGACATATAAGGAATGTGGGCGTGGTTAGCAAACAAACTTCATTGCTAAGGACGTCCAAAGGTTTACTTTTTCCGATTCATCTGAAACCGACGTTGATTTGTTCCTCATCTCCAGGCGACCCAAACGTAAAATGGTTGCTATGGAGATAAAATTAATAGAAAAGCCGCCATTTTGAAAAAAGTGGATTTTCTGTCAACTTATAACATGTAGCTTTTACCAATATGATTCTTTCAAACAATTTGTTGTTTTGAGTCAGTTGATGATGCTGATGCTAGCACTTTTTGACATTTTAGCATCATCTTCAAATTTTCAACAGTACATCCATTTTTTTAACAATTTGAGCTTTCATGCTTAAGTCCATCTACAAATTTTGACCTGTTTTGGTCATTCTACTTTTACAATGTTCACCTTTGACTTGTGGTCCTTTAATTTTTCAAAATATTCCAGGATTTTCCAGGAAATTTCAGCCATTTTTTCAACAATTTTTTAGCTTTCATGCTTAACTCCTTCTACAATGTTTGACCTATTTTGGACATTCTACTTTTACAATGTTCAGCTTTTTCATCATATTTCTGCTTTCATTCAGCAATACAGCATTCAACCCTGCATTTTCTTCTGGAAATGCAGCTCCTTCTAGTGTTACATTTGTTTTCCTCTTATGCTATCTTCCACCGTTTTTCGGCACTTAACTCCTTCTACAATTTTTAACCTATTAAAACCGTTCAGCTTTTAAAATGTTTAGCTCTTTCAGCTTATTACTGCTATGACTTTTGGTTTTTCAAATCCTTGTACTTTTTAAGATATTCCAGTTTTTCCGGGAATTTTTGCCCTATTAATATGCATTGGGAAGTTATATACGGGCCTTATTAATTTATACCGGCTGCATTTTGTCATCACAAAAGTGATAGCTCAGCGGCTAAGTAAGCAGGTTTATAATACTGAGGTTCTGAGTTCGATTCCGGCATCAGACTTTTTCTGCATGGTTTTTTACCTTGCCTTTCTTGATAAAATTCAGTTTGACTAATTCAATTAGATTTCGTTACATGGAAGAATTTTCTTTGAGTTGGGGTTACTCATAAGTTTTGACTTTTTATCCTTCAACTTTTAGGGATTTTCCAGGACAGTTGAGCCATTTCATCCACAAATTCAGCTTTTTTTCAATCATGAAAACCTTTGCTACTTCCAACCATAACAGCTTCCACACAATTTTACCTAGAGACACCATTCTAACGTTAAAATGATCAGAGCAGCTTAAGCACACGCACAAACACTCAATGTATGTTAGAAAAAACAGTGGGAGCAAATCTAAGTTAGTTTGGATGTATTTTTTATTTTCCTCCTCGTAGCTGGAAGCTGCAGTTTAAACATGTGCTCCGCAGCCATCTTGTGGACAAGCGTTGGGACCCGGGCCTTAGCCCCGCCCACGGCCGCTAAGGCTCATGGGAAAGTGTTGATTCCCAAACCATGAGTTAGGTGGCTGTTACGAGAAGTGACTATCATGTTTTTACACCAGATATTTTAGAGTCTAAATGGCAATATAATGCTGTATCATTCAGCTTGCTAGCTGATGATCATTATATCTCTCCATCATACATGGATGAGTGTGCTAAGACTAATGGCACATTTATAGTTGAGAGAATTAATCATGAGGCTCAGCATTTCACAGGATGCTCCCTACTGGAGGAGGTGACTCCACTTTTACTGTCAAATGATCAGTGCTTTGGATTACAACATCAAGGTTCA
The DNA here is from genome assembly GCF_053564925.1 of Oryzias latipes. NCBI lineage: Eukaryota > Metazoa > Chordata > Actinopteri > Beloniformes > Adrianichthyidae > Oryzias > Oryzias latipes. Next base: position 25,795,389 of record NC_136248.1, on the reverse strand, counting down.
ATGTCATTATGGAATGGAGACTGTTTGGCAGCCATTTTGTGTTCTTCAAATCTGAAACCATTGTTTCTTTAAACGAATATAACTTCAACATACTTGTAGCTAGAGACACCGTTCAAACATTAAAATGATCACAAGGCTTTGGACGATAAAATACGTTGAGAAATCATTATGGGATGTCGACACAACCTACTGTTGGTGGACTTTTATGACAAAATCTGAAGCAAATATTGCAACAAACTTCATCCATGGCTGGAACTGAACATATTGAAAATCACTGGATCTGGACATATAAGGAATGTGGGCGTGGTTAGCAAACAAACTTCGTTGCTAAGGACGTCCAAAGGTTTACTTTTTCCAATTTGTCTGAAACTGACGTTGATTTGTTCGTCATCCCCAGGCGACCCAAACATAAAATGGTTGCTATGGAGATAAAATTAATAGAAAAGCCGCCATTTTGAAAAAAGTGGATTTTCTGTCAACTTAGACATGTAGCTTTTACCAATATGATATTCTCAAAAAATTTGTTTTATTGAGTCAGTTGATGATGCTGATTCCAATGCTGGCACTTCAAGCCATTTTAGCATCATCTTCAAATTTTCAACAGTACCTCCATTTTTTCAACATTTCCAGCTTTCATGCTTAACTCCGTCTACAAATTTTGACCTGTTTTGGTCATTCTACTTTTACAATGTTCACCTTTGACTTGTGGTCCTTTAACTTTTCAAAATATTTCAGGATTTTGCAGGACAGTTCAACCATTTTTTTGAACAATTTCAGCTTTCATGCTTAACTCCTTCTACAATGTTTGACCTATTTTAGACATTCTACTTTTACAATGTTCAGCTTTTTCATCATATTTCTGCTTTCATTCAGCAATACAGCATTCAACCCTGCATTTTCTTCTGGAAATGCAGCTCCTTCTAGTTGGTTGAATGCTGTAAAGCATTCAACCCTTTGTTTTCCTCTTCTGCTATCTTCCGCCGTTTTTCGGCACTTAACTCCTTCTACAATTTTTAACCGATTGTAACCATTCAACTTTTAAAATGTTCAGCTCTTTCAGCTCATTCCTGCTATGACTTTTGGTTTTTCAAATCCTTTTACTTTTTAAGATATTCCAGGTTTTCCGGGAATTTTTGCTCCATTGAAATACATGGAGAATTTTTCGTTCAGAAGTTCACAGTTAAACTCCTTCTACAATTTTTCACCTATTTTAACCGTTTGACTATGAAAATGTTCAGCTCTTTCATCTTATTCCAGCTATGACATTTTAGTCCTTCAAATCCCTGAACTTTTCCATTTATTCCCGGATATTCCCAGATTTTCCAATCTTTTTGCTCCATTGGCCACACCTTTGCTTCTTTAAACAATTGTAACTTTAACATTCTTTTGGCTAGAGACACCGTTCAAATATTGAAATGTTCACAAGGTTTTGGACTTCAACATAAGGTTTAAAAATTATTATGGGATGGCAACACCACCTACAGTTTGGCGGCCATTTTGTGCCAAAATGTGAGGCAATTTTAAACTTCTTCAAACTTTCATGTATTTTAATCCTTCTACTATTACAATGTTCAACCCTTTCAGCTTATTCCTTTCAGCTACGACTTTTAGTCTTTCAAATCTTTGAACTTTTCAAGATATTCCAAGATTTTCCAGGATTTTCCAAGATTTTTGCTTCATTTAAATACATGGAGAATCCTTGAAAACCTTTGTTGCTTTCAAGCATTATAACTTTAACAAGCTTTCAGCTAGAGGCACCGTTCAAACATTGAAATGCTCACAAGGCTTTGGACTTCAACATACGTTTTGAAATTATTATGGGATGGCAACACAATCTACTGTTCTGTGGGCATTTTTTGACAAAATCTGAAGCAAATGTTGCAATAAACTTCATCCATGGCTGGAACTGAACATATTGAAATTCACTGGATCTGGACATATAAGGAATGTGGGCGTGGTTAGCAAACAAAGCTCGTTGCTAAGGACGTCCAAAAGTTTACTTTTTCCGATTCATCTGAAACCGACGTTGATTTGTTCCTCATCTCCAGGCGACCCAAACATAAAATGGTTGCTATGGAGATAAAATCAATAGAAAAGCCGCCATTTTGAAAAAAGTGGATTTTCTGTCAACTTAGAACATGTAGCTTTTACCAACATGACACTCTTAAACAATGTGATTTTTTGAGTCAGTTGATGATGCTGATGCTAGCACTTTTAGCCATTTTAGCATCATCTTCAAATTTTCAACCGTACATCCATTTTTTCAACAATTTCAACTTTCATGCTTAACTCCGTCTACAAATTTTGATCCGTTTTGGTCATTCTACTTTTACAATGTTCAGCTTTTTCATCATATTTCTGCTTTCATTCAGCAATACAGCATTCAACCCTGCATTTTCTTCTGGAAATGCAGCTCCTTCTAGTTGGTTGAATGCTGTAAAGCATTCAACCCTTTGTTTTCCTGTTTCTCTTTATTTATTATTATTATAGTATCTTCCGCCGTTTTTTGGCGTTTAACTACTTCTACAATTTTTAACCTATTTTAACCATTCTACTATTAAAATGTTCATCTCTTTCATCTTATTTCTGCTATGACTTTTGGTTTTTCAAATCCTTTTACTTTTTAAGATATTCCAGGTTTTCCGGGAATTTTTGCTCCATTGAAATACATGGAGAATTTTTCGTTCAGAAGTTCACAGTTAAACTCCTTCTACAATTTTTCACCTATTTTAACCGTTCGACTATGAAAATGTTCAGCTCTTTCATCTTATTCTAGCTATGACATTTTGGTCCTTCAAATCTTTGAACTTTTCCAGATATTCCCGGATATTCCCAGATTTTCCAATCTTTTTGCTCCATTGACCACACCTTTGCTTCTTTAAACAATTGTAACTTTAACATTCTTTTGGCTAGAGACACAGTTCAAATATTGAAATGTTCACAAGGTTTTGGACTTCAACATAAGGTTCAAAATTATTATGGGATGGCAACACCACCTACAGTTTGGCGGCCATTTTGTGCCAAAATGTGAGGCAATTTTAAACTTCTTCAAACTTTCACCTATTTTTACCATTCTACTATTACAATGTTCAACCCTTTCAGCTTATTCCTTTCAGCTATGACTTTTGGTCCTTCAAATCCTTGAACTTTTCCAGATATTCCCGGATATTCCCAGATTTTCCAATGTTTTTGCTCCATTGGCCACACCTTTGCTTCTTTAAACAATTGTAACTTTAACATTCTTTTGGCTAGAGACACCGTTCAAATATTGAAATGTTCACAAGGTTTTGGACTTCAACATAAGGTTCAAAATTATTATGGGATGGCAACATCACCTACAGTTTGGCGGCCATTTTGTGCCAAAATGTGAGGCAATTTTAAACTTCTTCAAACTTTCACCTATTTTTACCATTCTACTATTACAATGTTCAACCCTTTCATTTTATTCCTTTCAGCTATGACTTTTGGTCCTTCAAATCTTTGAACTTTTCCAGATATTCCCGGATATTCCCAGATTTTCCAATGTTTTTGCTCCATTGGCCACACCTTTGCTTCTTTAAACAATTGTAACTTTAACATTCTTTTGGCTAGAGACACCGTTCAAATATTGAAATGTTCACAAGGTTTTGGACTTCAACATAAGGTTCAAAATTATTATGGGATGGCAACACCACCTACAGTTTGGTGGCCATTTTGTGCCAAAATGTGAGGCAATTTTAAACTTCTTCAAACTTTCACGTATTTTAATCCTTCTACTATTACAATGTTCAACCCTTTCAGCTTATTCCTTTCAGCTACGACTTTTAGTCTTTCAAATCTTTGAACTTTTCAAGATATTCCAAGATTTTCCAGGATTTTTGCTCCATTAAAATGCATAGGGAATTCTTGTGCTTAACCTCTTTTACAGGTTTTTACTTTTTTTAACCATTTTACTTTTAAAATGTTGATCTCTTTCAGCTCAGTTCAGCCATTTATTTTACACATTAAGCTTTCTTTCAGCAATACAGCATTCAACCCTGCATTTTCTTCTGGAAATGCAGCTCCTTCTAGTGTTACATTTGTTTTCTTCTTATGCTATCTTCCGCCGTTTTTCGGCACTTAACTCCTCCTACAATTTTTAACCTATTTGAACCGTTCAACTTTTAAAATGTTCAGCTCTTTCATCTTATTACTGCTATGACTTTTGGTTTTTCAAATCCTTGTACTTTTTAAGATATTTTAGGATATTTCAGGATTTTTTGCTTCATTGAAATACATTGAAAAAAAATCCTTGCAAACCTTTGTTTCTTTCAACCATTATAACTTCAACATACTTGTAGCTAGAGACACCGTTCAAACATTAAAATGATCACAAGGCTTTGGACTTTAAAATACGTTTAGAAATCATTATGGGATGTCGACACAAACTACTGTTTGGTGGCCATTTTATGACAAAATCTGAAGCAAATATTGCAATAAACTTCATCCATGGCTGGAACTGAACATATTGAAATTCACTGGATCTGGACATATATGGAATGTGGGCGTGGTTAGCAAACAAACTTCGTTGCTAAGGACGTCCAAAGGTTTACTTTTTCCGATTTGTCTAAAACTGACGTCAATCTGTTCGTCATCCCCAGGCGACCCAAACATAAAATGGTTGCTATGGAGATAAAATCAATAGAAAAGCCGCCATTTTGAAAAAAGTGGATTTTCTGTCAACTTAGAACATGTAGCTTTTACCAACATGACACTCTTAAACAATGTGGTTTTTTGCGTCAGTTGATGATGCTGATGCTATCTTCAAATTTTCAACAGTACATCCATTTTTTTCAACAATTCCAGTTTTCATGCTAAACTCCGTCTACAAATTTTGAACTGTTTTGGTCATTCTACTTTTACAATGTTCACCTTTGACTTTTGGTCCTTTAACTTTTCAAAATATTCCAGGATTTTCCAGGACAGTTCAGCTATTTTTTCAACAATTTCAGCTTTCATGCTTAACTCCTTCTACAATGTTTGACCTATTTTAGACATTATACTTTTAAAATGTTCAGCTTTTTCATCATATTTCTGCTTTCATTCAGCAATACAGCATTCAACCCTGCATTTTCTTCTGGAAATGCAGCTCCTTCTAGTTGGTTGAATGCTGTAAAGCATTCAACCCTTTGTTTTCCTGTTTCTCTTTATTTATTATTATTATTATAGTATCTTCCGCCGTTTTTTGGCGTTTAACTACTTCTACAATTTTTAACCTATTTTAACCATTCAACTTTTAAAATGTTCAGCTCTTTTACCTTTTTTCTGCTATGACTTTTGGTTTTTCTAGTCCTTATACTTTTTAAGATATTCCAGGTTTTCCGTGAATTTTTGCCCTATTAAAATACATTGGAAAGTTATGGTGCAAGAGGTACCCGGTTCGACACCCGGTTCGGACGCTTGAAATTTTTTTACCATTCAACTAATAACATTTTTAACTCTTTCAACTTATTACAGTTATTACTTTTGGACCTTCAAATCATTGATTTTTTTAAGATATTCCAGGATTTTCCAGGATTTTTGCTCCATTAAAATACATAGGGAATTCTTGTGCTTAACCTTTTTTACAGGTTTTCACCTTTTTTAACCATTTTACTTTTAAAATGTTGAGCTTTTTCAGCTCAGTTCAGCCATTTCTTTTACAAATTAAGCTTTCTTTCAGCAATACAGCATTCAACCCTGCATTTTCTTCTGGAAATGCAGCTCCTTCTAGTTGGTTGAATGCTGTATAGCATTCAACCCTTTGTTTTCCTCTTACGCTATCTTCCGCCGTTTTTCGGCACTTAACTCCTTCTACAATTTTCAACCTATTTTAATCATTCAACTATTAAACTGTTCAGCTCTTTCTGCTTATTTGTGCTATGACTTTTGGTTTTTCAAATCCTTGAACTTTTTAAGATATTCCAGGATTTTCCATGATTTTTTCTCCATTGAAATACATGGAGAATTTTTCGTGCAGAAGTTCACAGTTAAACTTCTTCTACAATTTTTCACCTATTTTAACCATTCAACTATTAAAATGTTCAGCTCTTTCATCTTATTCCAGCTATGACATTTTGTCCTTCAAATCCTTGAACTTTTCCAGATAGTCCCGGTTATTCCCGGATTTTCCAATATTTTTGCTCCATTGGCCACACCTTTGCTTCTTTAAACAATTGTAACTTTAACATTCTTTTGGCTAGAGACACCGTTCAAACATTGAAATGTTCACAAGGTTTTGGACTTCAATATAAGGCTCAAAATTATTATGGGATGGCAACACCACCTACAGTTTAGCGGCCATTTTTTGCCAAAATGTGAGGCAATTTTAAACTTCTTCAAACTTTCACCTATTTCAATCATTCTACTATTTCAATGTTCAACTCCTTCAGCTTATTCCTTTCAGCTATTACTTTTGGTCCTTCAAATCTTTGAACTTTTCAAGATATTCCAGGATTTTCCAAGATTTTCGCTCCATTTAAATACATTGAGAATCCTTGAAAACCTTTGGTTCTTTCAACCATTGTAACTTCAACATGCCTTTAGCTAGAGATACCGTTCAAACGTTAAATTGATCACAAGGCTTTGGACTATAAAATAGGTTTAGAATTCATTATGGGATGTCGACACAACCTACTGTTTGGTGGCCATTTTTTGACCAAATCTGAAGCAAATATTGCATTTAACTTCATCCATGGCTGGAACTGAACATATTGAAATTCACTGGATCTGGACATATAAGGAATGTGGGCGTGGTTAGCAAACAAAATTCGTTGCTATGGACGTCCAAAGGTTTACTTTTTCTGATTTGTCTGAAACTGACGTCGATTGGTTCGTCATCCCCAGGCGACCCAAACATAAAATGGTTGCTATGGAGATAGAATTAATAGAAAAGCCGCCATTTTGAAAAAAGTGGATTTTCTATCAACTTAGACATGTAGCTTTTACCAATATGATACTCTCAAACAATGTGTTTTTTTGAGTCGGTTATTGATGCTGATTCCAATGCTAGCACTTTTAGCTTTTTTAGCAACATCTTCAAATTTTCAACAGTTCAGCCATTTTTTCAACAATTTCAGCTTTAATGCTTAACTCCTTCTACAAATTTTGACCTATTTTAGACATTCTACTATTACAATGTTCACCTTTTTCAGCTTATTCCTACTAGGACTTTTGATCATTTAACTTTTCAAGGTTTTTCCAGTACAGTTCAGACATTTCTTCAGCAAATTTAGCTTTCATTCAGCAGTACAGCATTCAACCCTGCATTTTCTTCTGGAAATGCAGCTCCTTCTAGTTTATTATAGTATCTTCCGCCGTTTTTTGGCGTTTAACTCCTTCTACAATTTTTAACCGATTTTAACCATTCAACTTTTAAAATGTTCAGCTCTTTCATCTTATTTCTGCTATGACTTTTGGTTTTTCAAATCCTTTTACTTTTTAAGATATTCCAGGTTTTCCGGGAATTTTTGTTCCATTGAAATACATGGAGAATTTTTCGTTCAGAAGTTCACAGTTAAACTCCTTCTACAATTTTTCACCTATTTTAACCGTTCGACTATGAAAATGTTCAGCTCTTTCATCTTATTCTAGCTATGACATTTTGGTCCTTCAAATCTTTGAACTTTTCCAGATATTCCCGGATATTCCCAGATTTTCCAATGTTTTTGCTCCATTGGCCACACCTTTGCTTCTTTAAGCAATTGTAACTTTAACATTCTTTTGGCTAGAGACACCGTTCAAATATTGAAATGTTCACAAGGTTTTGGACTTCAACATAAGGTTCAAAATTATTATGGGATGGCAACACCACCTACAGTTTTGTGCCAAAATGTGAGGCAATTTTAAACTTCTTCAAACTTTCACGTATTTTAATCCTTCTACTATTACAATGTTCAACCCTTTCAGCTTATTCCTTTCAGCTATGACTTTTGGTCCTTCAAATCATTGAACTTTTCCAGATATTCCCGGATATTCCCAGATTTTCCAATCTTTTTGCTCCATTGGCCACACCTTTGCTTCTTTAAACAATTGTAACTTTAACATTCTTTTGGCTAGAGACACCGTTCAAATATTGAAATGTTCACAAGGTTTTGGACTTCAACATAAGGTTTAAAAATTATTATGGGATGGCAACACCACCTACAGTTTGGCGGCCATTTTGTGCCAAAATGTGAGGCAATTTTAAACTTCTTCAAACTTTCACCTATTTTTACCATTCTACTATTACAATGTTCAACCCTTTCATCTTAGTCCTTTCAGCTATGACTTTTGGTCCTTCAAATCTTTGAACTTTTCAAGATATTCCAAGATTTTCCAGGATTTTCCAAGATTTTTGCTTCATTTAAATACATGGAGAATCCTTGAAAACCTTTGTTGCTTTCAAGCATTATAACTTTAACATGCTTTCAGCTAGAGGCACCGTTCAAACATTGAAATGCTCACAAGGCTTTGGACTTCAACATACGTTTTGAAATTATTATGGGATGGCAACACAACCTACTGTTTGGTGGGCATTTTTTGACAAAATCTGAAGCAAATGTTGCAATAAATTTCATCCATGGCTGGAACTGAACATATTGAAATTCACTGGATCTGGACATATAAGGAATGTGGGCGTGGTTAGCAAACAAAGCTCGTTGCTAAGGACGTCCAAAAATTTACTTTTTCCGATTCATCTGAAACCGACGTGGATTTGTTCCTCATCTCCAGGCGACCCAAACATAAAATGGTTGCTATGGAGATAAAATCAATAAAAAAGCCGCCATTTTGAAAAGAGTGGATTTTCTATCAACTTAGAACATGTAGCTTTTACCAATATAATACTCTCAAACAACGTGTTTTTTGGAGTCAGTTGATGATGCTGATTCCAATGCTAGTACTTTTAGCCATTTTAGCAACATCTTCAAATTTTCAACAATTCAGCCATTTTTTCAACAATTTCAGCTTTCATGCTTAAGTCCTACAAATTTTGACCTATTTCAGCCATTCTACTATTACAATGTTCAACTTTTTCAGCTTATTCCTGCTAGGACTTTTGCACCTTTAACTTTTCATGGTTCTTCCAGTACAGTTCAGCCATTTCTTCAGCTAATTCAGCTTTCATTCAGCAGTACAGCATTCAACCCTGCATTTTCTTCTGGAAATGCAGCTCCTTCTAGTGTTACATTTGTTTTCCTCTTATGCTATCTTCCGCCGTTTTTCGGCACTTAACTCCTTCTACAATTTTTAACCGATTTTTACCGTTCAACTTTTAAAATGTTCATCTCTTTCATCTTATTTCTGCTATGACTTCTTCTATTACAATGTTCAGCCCTGTCAGCTTATTCCTTTAAGCTACTACTTTTGGTCTTTCAAATCTTTGAACTTTTCAAGATATTCCAAGATTTTCCAGGATTTTCCAAGATTTTTGCTTCATTTAAATACATGGAGAATTCTTGAAAACCTCTGTTTCTTTTAAGCATTATAATGTTAACATGCTTTTAGCAAGAGACACTGTTCAAACATTGAAATGCTCACAAGGCTTTGGACTTCAACATACTTTTTGAAATTATTATGGGATGGCAATACAACCTGGAGTTTGGCGGCCATTTTGTGCCTAAATGTGAGGCAATATTAACTTTCAGTTTTTAACCTATTTTAACCAGTTTACTATTGAAATGTTCAACTCTTATAGCTTATTCCTTTCAGCTATGAATCTCGTGCCTTCATATACTTGAACTTTTCAAGATATTCCAGGATATTCCAGGATTTTCCAAGATTTTTGTTTCATTTAAATACATGGAGAATTCTTGAAAACTTTTGTTTCTTTCAAGCATTATAACTTCGACATACTTGTAGCTAGAGACACCGTTCAAACATTAAAATGATCACAAGGCTTTGGACTATAAAATACGTTTAGAAATCATTATGGGATGTCGACACAACCTAATGTTGGTGGCCTTTTTATGACAAAATCTAAAGCAAATATTGCAATAAACTTTATCCATGGCTTGAACGGAACATATTGAAATTCACTGGATCTGGACATATAAGGAATGTGGGCGTGGTTAGCAAACAAACTTCGTTGCTAAGGACGTCCAAAGGTTTACTTTTTCCGATTTGTGTGAAACTAATGTCGATTTGTTCGTTATCCCCAGGCGACCCAAACATAAAATGGTTGCTATGGAGATAAAATTAATAGAAAAGCCGCCATTTTGAAAAAAGTGGATTTACTGTCAACTTAGAACATGTAGCTTTTACCAATATGATACTCTCAAACAATGTGTTTTTTTGAGTCAGTTGATGATGCTAATGCTAGCACTTTTAGCCATTTTAGCATCATCTTCAAATTTTCAACAGTACATCCATTTTTATCAACAATTTCAGCTTTCATGCTTAACTCCGTATACAAATTTTGACCTGTTTTGATCATTCTACTATTACAATGTTCACCTTTGACTTTTGGTCCTTTAACTTTTCAAAATATTCCAGGATTTTCCAGGACAGTTCAGCCATTTTTTCAACAATTTCAGCTTTCATGCTTAACTCCTTCTACAATGTTTGACCTATTTTAGACATTCTACTTTTACAATTTCAGCTTTTCCATCATATTTCTGCTTTCATTCAGCAATACAGCATTCAACCCTGCATTTTCTTCTGGAAATGCAACTCCTTCTAGTTGGTTGAATGCTGTAAAGCATTCAACCCTTTGTTTTCCTGTTTCTCTTTATTGGTTGAATGCTGTAAAGCATTCAACCCTTTGTTTTCCTGTTTCTCTTTATTTGGTTGAATGCTGTATAGCATTCAACCCTTTGTTTTCCTCTTACGCTATCTTCCGCCGTTTTTCGGCACTTAACTCCTTCTACAATTTTCAACCTATTTTAACCATTCAACTATTAAACTGTTCAGCTCTTTCAGCTTATTACTGCTATGACTTTTGGTTTTTCAAATCCTTGAACTTTTTAAGATATTCCAGGATTTTCCATGATTTTTTCTCCATTGAAATACATGGAGAAATTTTCGTGCAGAAGTTCACAGTTAAACTTCTTCTACAATTTTTCACCTATTTTAACCATTCAACTATTAAAATGTTCAGCTCTTTCATCTTATTCTAGCTATGACATTTTGTCCTTCAAATCCTTGAACTTTTCCAGATAGTCCCGGTTATTCCCGGATTTTCCAATATTTTTGCTCCATTGGCCACACCTTTGCTTCTTTAAACAATTGTAACTTTAACATTCTTTTGGCTAGAGACACCGTTCAAACATTGAAATGTTCACAAGGTTTTGGACTTCAATATAAGGCTCAAAATTATTATGGGATGGCAACACCACCTACAGTTTGGCGGCCATTTTGTGCCAAAATGTGAGGCAATTTTAAACTTCTTCAAACTTTCACCTATTTCAATCATTCTACTATTTCAATGTTCAACTCCTTCAGCTTATTCCTTTCAGCTATTACTTTTGGTCCTTCAAATCTTTGAACTTTTCAAGATATTACAGGATTTTCCAAGATTTTCGCTCCATTTAAATACATTGAGAATCCTTGAAAACCTTTGGTTCTTTCAACCATTGTAACTTCAACATGCCTTTAGCTAGAGATACCGTTCAAACGTTAAATTGATCACAAGGCTTTGGACTATAAAATAGGTTTAGAAATCATTATGGGATGTCGACACAACCTACTGTTGGTGGCCATTTTTTGACCAAATCTGAAGCAAATATTGCATTTAACTTCATCCATGGCTGGAACTGAACATATTGAAATTCACTGGATCTGGACATATAAGGAATGTGGGCGTGGTTAGCAAACAAACTTCGTTGCTATGGACGTCCAAAGGTTTACTTTTTCTGATTTTTCTGAAACTGACGTCGATTGGTTCGTCATCCCCAGGCGACCCAAACATAAAATGGTTGCTATGGAGATAGAATTAATAGAAAAGCCGCCATTTTGAAAAAAGTGGATTTTCTATCAACTTAGACATGTAGCTTTTACCAATATGATACTCTCAAACAATGTGTTTTTTTGAGTCGGGTGATGATGCTGATTCCAATGCTAGCACTTTTAGCCATTTTAGCAACATCTTCAAATTTTCAACAGTTCAGCCATTTTTTCAACAATTTCAGCTTTAATGCTTAACTCCTTCTACAAATTTTGACCTATTTTAGACATTCTACTATTACAATGTTCACCTTTTTCAGCTTATTCCTACTAGGACTTTTGATCATTTAACTTTTCAAGGTTTTTCCAGTACAGTTCAGACATTTCTTCAGCAAATTTAGCTTTCATTCAGCAGTACAGCATTCAACCCTGCATTTTCTTCTGGAAATGCAGCTCTTTCTAGTTATTGGTTGAATGCTGTAAAGCATTCAACCCTTTGTTTTTCTGTTTCTCTTTATTGGTTGAATGCTGTAAAGCATTCAACCCTTTGTTTTCCTCTCACGCTATCTTCCGCCGTTTTTCGGCACTTAACTCCTTCAACAATTTTCAACCTATTTTAACCATTCAGCTCTTAAACTGTTCAGCTCTTTCAGCTTATTACTGCTATGACTTTTGGTTTTTCAAATCCTTGAACTTTTTAAGATATTCCAGGATTTTCCAGGATTTTTTCTCCATTGAAATACATGGAGAATTTTTCGTGCAGAAGTTTACAGTTAAACTTCTTTTACAATTTTTAACCTATTTTAACCATTCAACTATTAAAATGTTCAGCTCTTTCATCTTATTCCAGCTATGACATTTTTTCTTTCAAATCCTTGAACTTTTCCAGAGATTCCCGGATATTCCCGGATTTTCCAATATTTTTGCTCCATTGGCCAAACCTTTGCTTCTTTAAACAATTGTAACTTTAACATTCTTTTGGCTAGAGACACCGTTCAAACATTGAAATGTTCACAAGGCTTTGGACTTCAATATAAGGCTCAAAATTATTATGGGATGGCAACACCACCTACAGTTTGGTGGCCATTTTGTCCCAAAATGTGAGGCAATTTTAAACTTCTCCAACTTTCACCTATTTTAACCATTCCACTATTAAAATGTTCAACCCTTTCAGCTTATTCCTTTCAGCTACGACTTTTAGTCTTTCAAATCTTTGAACTTTTCAAGATATTCCAGGATTTTCCAGGATTTTCCAAGATTTTCGCTCCATTTAAATACATTGAGAATCCTTGAAAACCTTTGGTTCTTTCAACCATTGTAACTTCAACATGCCTTTAGCTAGAGACACCGTTCAAACGTTTAATTGATCACAAGGCTTTGGACTATAAAATAGGTTTAGAAATCATTATGGGATGTCGACACAACCTACTGTTTGGTAGCCATTTTTTGACCAAATCTGAAGCAAATATTGCAATAAACTTCATCCATGGCTGGAACTGAACATATTGAAATTCAATGGATCTGGACATATAAGGAATGTGGGCGTGGTTAGCAAACAAACTTTGTTGCTAAGGACGTCCAAAGGTTTACTTTTTCCGATTTGTCTGAAACTGACGTCGATTTGTTCGTCATCCCCAGGCGACCCAAACATAAAATGGTTGCTATGGAGATAAAATTAATAGAAAAGCCGCCATTTTGAAAAAAAGTGGATTTTCTATCAACTTAGAACATGTAGCTTTTACCAATATGATACTCTCAAACAATGTGTTTTTTTGAGTCATTTGATGATGCTGATTCCAATGCTCGCACTTTTAGCCAATTTAGCAGCATCTTCAAATTTTCAACAGTTCAGGCATTTTTTCAACAATTTCAGCTTTAATGCTTAACTCCTTCTACAAATTTTGACCTATTTTAGCTATTCTACTATTACAATTTTCCACCTTTTCAGCTTATTCCTGCTAGGACTTCTGATCCTTTAACTTTTCAAGGTTTTTCCAGTACAGTTCAGCCATTTCTTCAGCAAATTTAGCTTTCATTCAGCAGTACAGCATTCAACCCTGCATTTTCTTCTGGAAATGCAGCTCTTTCTAGTTTATTATAGTATCTTCCGCCGTTTTTTGGCGTTTAACTCCTTCTACAATTTTTAACCGATTTTAACCATTCAACTTTTAAAATGTTCAGCTCTTTCATCTTATTTCTGCTATGACTTTTGGTTTTTCAAATCCTTTTACTTTTTAAGATATTCCAGGTTTTCCGGGAATTTTTGTTCCATTGAAATACATGGAGAATTTTTCGTTCAGAAGTTCACAGTTAAACTCCTTCTACAGTTTTTCACCTATTTTAACTGTTCGACTATGAAAATGTTCAGCTCTTTCATCTTATTCTAGCTATGACATTTTGGTCCTTCAAATCTTTGAACTTTTCCAGATATTCCCGGATATTCCCAGATTTTCCAATGTTTTTGCTCCATTGGCCACACCTTTGCTTCTTTAAGCAATTGTAACTTTAACATTCTTTTGGCTAGAGACACCGTTCAAATATTGAAATGTTCACAAGGTTTTGGACTTCAACATAAGGTTCAAAATTATTATGGGATGGCAACACCACCTACAGTTTGGCGGCCATTTTGTGCCAAAATGTGAGGCAATTTTAAACTTCTTCAAACTTTCACGTATTTTAATCCTTCTACTATTACAATGTTCAACCCTTTCAGCTTATTCCTTTCAGCTATGACTTTTGGTCCTTCAAATCATTGAACTTTTCCAGATATTCCCGGATATTCCCAGATTTTCCAATCTTTTTGCTCCATTGGCCACACCTTTGCTTCTTTAAACAATTGTAACTTTAACATTCTTTTGGCTAGAGACACCGTTCAAATATTGAAATTTTCACAAGGTTTTGGACTTCAACATAAGGTTTAAAAATTATTATGGGATGGCAACACCACCTACAGTTTGGCGGCCATTTTGTGCCAAAATGTGAGGCAATTTTAAACTTCTTCAAACTTTCACCTATTTTTACCATTCTACTATTACAATGTTCAACCCTTTCAGCTTATTCCTTTCAGCTATGACTTTTGGTCCTTCAAATCTTTGAACTTTTCCAGATATTCCTGGATATTCCCAGATTTTCCAATGTTTTTGCTCCATTGGCCACACCTTTGCTTTTTTAAACAATTGTAACTTTAACATTCTTTTGGCCAGAGACACCGTTCAAATATTGAAATGTTCACAAGGTTTTGGACTTCAACATAAGGTTCAAAATTATTATGGGATGGCAACACCACCTACAGTTTGGCAGCCATTTTGTGCCAAAATGTGAGGCAATTTTAAACTTCTTCAAACTTTCACGTATTTTAATCCTTCTACTATTACAATGTTCAACCCTTTCAGCTTATTCCTTTCAGCTACGACTTTTAGTCTTTCAAATCTTTGAACTTTTCAAGATATTCCAAGATTTTCCAGGATTTTCCAAGATTTTTGCTTCATTTAAATACATGGAGAATCCTTGAAAACCTTTGTTGCTTTCAAGCATTATAACTTTAACATGCTTTCAGCTAGAGGCACCGTTCAAACATTGAAATGCTCACAAGGCTTTGGACTTCAACATACGTTTTGAAATTATTATGGGATGGCAACACAACCTACTGTTTGGTGGGCATTTTTTGACAAAATCTGAAGCAAATGTTGCAATAAATTTCATCCATGGCTGGAACTGAACATATTGAAATTCACTGGATCTGGACATATAAGGAATGTGGGCGTGGTTAGCAAACAAAGCTCGTTGCTAAGGACGTCCAAAAATTTACTTTTTCCGATTCATCTGAAACCGACGTGGATTTGTTCCTCATCTCCAGGCGACCCAAACATAAAATGGTTGCTATGGAGATAAAATCAATAAAAAAGCCGCCATTTTGAAAAGAGTGGATTTTCTATCAACTTAGAACATGTAGCTTTTACCAATATAATACTCTCAAACAACGTGTTTTTTGGAGTCAGTTGATGATGCTGATTCCAATGCTAGTACTTTTAGCCATTTTAGCAACATCTTCAAATTTTCAACAATTCAGCCATTTTTTCAACAATTTCAGCTTTCATGCTTAAGTCCTACAAATTTTGACCTATTTCAGCCATTCTACTATTACAATGTTCAACTTTTTCAGCTTATTCCTGCTAGGACTTTTGCACCTTTAACTTTTCATGGTTCTTCCAGTACAGTTCAGCCATTTCTTCAGCTAATTCAGCTTTCATTCAGCAGTACAGCATTCAACCCTGCATTTTCTTCTGGAAATGCAGCTCCTTCTAGTGTTACATTTGTTTTCCTCTTATGCTATCTTCCGCCGTTTTTCGGCACTTAACTCCTTCTACAATTTTTAACCGATTTTTACCGTTCAACTTTTAAAATGTTCATCTCTTTCATCTTATTTCTGCTATGACTTCTTCTATTACAATGTTCAGCCCTGTCAGCTTATTCCTTTAAGCTACTACTTTTGGTCTTTCAAATCTTTGAACTTTTCAAGATATTCCAAGATTTTCCAGGATTTTCCAAGATTTTTGCTTCATTTAAATACATGGAGAATTCTTGAAAACCTCTGTTTCTTTTAAGCATTATAATGTTAACATGCTTTTAGCAAGAGACACTGTTCAAACATTGAAATGCTCACAAGGCTTTGGACTTCAACATACTTTTTGAAATTATTATGGGATGGCAATACAACCTGGAGTTTGGCGGCCATTTTGTGCCTAAATGTGAGGCAATATTAACTTTCAGTTTTTAACCTATTTTAACCAGTTTACTATTGAAATGTTCAACTCTTATAGCTTATTCCTTTCAGCTATGAATCTCGTGCCTTCATATACTTGAACTTTTCAAGATATTCCAGGATATTCCAGGATTTTCCAAGATTTTTGCTTCATTTAAATACATGGAGAATTCTTGAAAACTTTTGTTTCTTTCAAGCATTATAACTTCGACATACTTGTAGCTAGAGACACCGTTCAAACATTAAAATGATCACAAGGCTTTGGACTATAAAATACGTTTAGAAATCATTATGGGATGTCGACACAACCTAATGTTGGTGGCCTTTTTATGACAAAATCTAAAGCAAATATTGCAATAAACTTTATCCATGGCTTGAACGGAACATATTGAAATTCACTGGATCTGGACATATAAGGAATGTGGGCGTGGTTAGCAAACAAACTTCGTTGCTAAGGACGTCCAAAGGTTTACTTTTTCCGATTTGTGTGAAACTAATGTCGATTTGTTCGTTATCCCCAGGCGACCCAAACATAAAATGGTTGCTATGGAGATAAAATTAATAGAAAAGCCGCCATTTTGAAAAAAGTGGATTTACTGTCAACTTAGAACATGTAGCTTTTACCAATATGATACTCTCAAACAATGTGTTTTTTTGAGTCAGTTGATGATGCTAATGCTAGCACTTTTAGCCATTTTAGCATCATCTTCAAATTTTCAACAGTACATCCATTTTTATCAACAATTTCAGCTTTCATGCTTAACTCCGTATACAAATTTTGACCTGTTTTGGTCATTCTACTATTACAATGTTCACCTTTGACTTTTGGTCCTTTAACTTTTCAAAATATTCCAGGATTTTCCAGGACAGTTCAGCCATTTTTTCAACAATTTCAGCTTTCATGCTTAACTCCTTCTACAATGTTTGACCTATTTTAGACATTCTACTTTTACAATTTCAGCTTTTCCATCATATTTCTGCTTTCATTCAGCAATACAGCATTCAACCCTGCATTTTCTTCTGGAAATGCAGCTCCTTCTAGTTGGTTGAATGCTGTAAAGCATTCAACCCTTTGTTTTCCTGTTTCTCTTTATTGGTTGAATGCTGTAAAGCATTCAACCCTTTGTTTTCCTGTTTCTCTTTATTTGGTTGAATGCTGTATAGCATTCAACCCTTTGTTTTCCTCTTACGCTATCTTCCGCCGTTTTTCGGCACTTAACTCCTTCTACAATTTTCAACCTATTTTAACCATTCAACTATTAAACTGTTCAGCTCTTTCAGCTTATTACTGCTATGACTTTTGGTTTTTCAAATCCTTGAACTTTTTAAGATATTCCAGGATTTTCCATGATTTTTTCTCCATTGAAATACATGGAGAAATTTTCGTGCAGAAGTTCACAGTTAAACTTCTTCTACAATTTTTCACCTATTTTAACCATTCAACTATTAAAATGTTCAGCTCTTTCATCTTATTCTAGCTATGACATTTTGTCCTTCAAATCCTTGAACTTTTCCAGATAGTCCCGGTTATTCCCGGATTTTCCAATATTTTTGCTCCATTGGCCACACCTTTGCTTCTTTAAACAATTGTAACTTTAACATTCTTTTGGCTAGAGACACCGTTCAAACATTGAAATGTTCACAAGGTTTTGGACTTCAATATAAGGCTCAAAATTATTATGGGATGGCAACACCACCTACAGTTTGGCGGCCATTTTGTGCCAAAATGTGAGGCAATTTTAAACTTCTTCAAACTTTCACCTATTTCAATCATTCTACTATTTCAATGTTCAACTCCTTCAGCTTATTCCTTTCAGCTATTACTTTTGGTCCTTCAAATCTTTGAACTTTTCAAGATATTACAGGATTTTCCAAGATTTTCGCTCCATTTAAATACATTGAGAATCCTTGAAAACCTTTGGTTCTTTCAACCATTGTAACTTCAACATGCCTTTAGCTAGAGATACCGTTCAAACGTTAAATTGATCACAAGGCTTTGGACTATAAAATAGGTTTAGAAATCATTATGGGATGTCGACACAACCTACTGTTGGTGGCCATTTTTTGACCAAATCTGAAGCAAATATTGCATTTAACTTCATCCATGGCTGGAACTGAACATATTGAAATTCACTGGATCTGGACATATAAGGAATGTGGGCGTGGTTAGCAAACAAACTTCGTTGCTATGGACGTCCAAAGGTTTACTTTTTCTGATTTTTCTGAAACTGACGTCGATTGGTTCGTCATCCCCAGGCGACCCAAACATAAAATGGTTGCTATGGAGATAGAATTAATAGAAAAGCCGCCATTTTGAAAAAAGTGGATTTTCTATCAACTTAGACATGTAGCTTTTACCAATATGATACTCTCAAACAATGTGTTTTTTTGAGTCGGGTGATGATGCTGATTCCAATGCTAGCACTTTTAGCCATTTTAGCAACATCTTCAAATTTTCAACAGTTCAGCCATTTTTTCAACAATTTCAGCTTTAATGCTTAACTCCTTCTACAAATTTTGACCTATTTTAGACATTCTACTATTACAATGTTCACCTTTTTCAGCTTATTCCTACTAGGACTTTTGATCATTTAACTTTTCAAGGTTTTTCCAGTACAGTTCAGACATTTCTTCAGCAAATTTAGCTTTCATTCAGCAGTACAGCATTCAACCCTGCATTTTCTTCTGGAAATGCAGCTCTTTCTAGTTATTGGTTGAATGCTGTAAAGCATTCAACCCTTTGTTTTTCTGTTTCTCTTTATTGGTTGAATGCTATAAAGCATTCAACCCTTTGTTTTCCTGTTTCTCTTTATTTATTATTATTATTATTATTTATACTATCTTCCGCCGTTTTTTGACACTTAACTACTTCTACAATTTTTAACCGATTGTAACCATTCAACTTTTAAAATGTTCAGCTTTTTCAGCTTATTATTGCTATGACTTTTGGTACTTCTAATCCTTCTACTTTTTAAGATATTCCAGTTTTTCCGGGAATTTTTGCCCTATTAAAATGCATTAGGAAGTTATAATGCAGGAGGCGCCCGGTTCGACACCCGGTTCGGACGCTTCAAATTTTTTTTACCATTTTACTTTTAAAATGTTCAACTCTTTCAACTTATTACAGTTATTACTTTTGGTCATTCAAATCATTGAACTTTTTAAGATATTCCAGGATTTTCCAGGATTTTTTGCTCCATTAAAATACATAGAGAATCCTTGTGCTAAACTTCTTTTACAGGTTTTTACTTATTTTAACCATTGTATGAAACAGTTCAGCTCATTCCTTTCCTTCAAATCTTCAAATTTTCATTAATTCAGCCATTTTTTAATAATTTCATGCCTTGTTTAACTCCTTTTACAATTTTTTTACCTCCAAAATTTTTTTTTTACCACCACTTTTGGACCTTCAAATCCTGTGACTTTTCAAAAGTGAAGGCTCATGGGAAAGTGTTGATTCCCAAACCATGAGTTAGGTGGCTGTTACGAGAAGTGACTATGATGTTTTTGCACCACATAAGTAGTGGTTCAATGAAATATAATGCTGTATCATTCAGCTAGCTAGCTGATGATCAATATATCTCTCCATTATAAATGGATGTGTGTGCAAAAACTAATGCCACATGCATAGTTGAGAGATTTGATCTTGAAGTTCTGCTTTTGCCACAATTTCTCCTGTTGCATGATGTGGCTCCACTTTTACTGTCAAATGATTAGTGCTTTGGATTATAAAATCAAGGTTTGAAGGCATTATGGGATGGAGACTGTTTGGCAGCCATTTTGTGTTTTTCAAATCTGAAAGCCTTTGTTTCTTTAAACGAATATAACTTCAAAATACTTGCAGCTAGAGACACCGTTCAAACATTAAAATGATCACAAGGCTATGGACTATTAAATACGTTTAGAAATCATTATGGGATGTCGACACAACCTAATGTTGGTGGCCTTTTTATGACAAAATCTGAAGCAAATATTGCAATAAACTTAATCCATGGCTGGAACTGAACAGATTGAAATTCACTGGATCTGGACATATAAGGAATGTGGGCGTGGTTAGCCAACAAACTTCGTTGCTAAGGACGTCCAAAGGTTTACTTTTTCCGATTTGTCTGAAACTGACGTCGATTTGTTCGTCATCCCATGCCGACTCAAACGTAAAATGGTTGCTATGGAGATAGAATTAGTAGAAAAGCCGCCATTTTGAAAAAAGTGGATTTTCTGTCAACTTAGACATGTAGCTTTTACCAATATGATACTCTTAAACAATGTGGTTTTTTGAGTCAGTTGATGATGCTGATTCCAATGCTAGCACTTTTAGCCATTTTAGCATCATGTTCAAATTTTCAACAGTACATCCATTTTTTCAACAATACCAGCTTTCATGCTTAACTCCATCTACAAATTTTGACCTGTTGTGGTCATTTTACTTTTACAATGTTCACCTTTGACTTGTGGTCCTTTAACTTTTCAAAATGTTTCAGGATTTTGCTGGACAGTTCAGCCATTTTTTTTGAACAATTTCAGCTTTCATGCTGACCTATTTTAGACATTCTACTTTTACAATGTTCAGCTTTTTCATCATATTTCAGCTTTCATTCAGCAATACAGCATTCAACCCTGCATTTTCTTCTGGAAATGCAGCTCCTTCTAGTTATTATTTATACTATCTTCCGCCGTTTTTTGACACTTAACTCCTTCTACAATTTTTAACCGATTTTTACCATTCAACTTTTAAAATGTTCAGCTTTTTCAGCTTATTATTGCTATGACTTTTGGTACTTCTAATCCTTGTACTTTTTAAGAAATTCCAGTTTTTCCGGGAATTTTTGCCCTATTAAAATGCATTGGGAAGTTATGATGCACGAGGCGCCCGGTTCGACACCCGGTTCGGACGCTTCAAAATTTTTTACCATTTTACTTTTAAAATGTTCAACTCTTTCAACTTATTACAGTTATTACTTTTGGTCATTCAAATCATTGAACTTTTTAAGATATTCCAGGATTTTCCAGGATTTTTGGCTCCATTAAAATACATAGAGAATCCTTGTGCTTAACTTCTTTTACAGGTTTTTACTTACTTTAACCATTGTATGAAACAGTTCAGCTCATTCCTTTCCTTCAAATCTTCAAATTTTCATTAATTCAGCCATTTTTTCAATAATTTCAGGCCTTGTTTAACTCCTTTTACAATTTTTTTACCTCCAAAAATTTTTTTTACCACCACTTTTGGTCCTTCAAATCCTGCGACTTTTCAAAAGTGAAGGCTCATGGGAAAGTGTTGATTACCAAACCATGAGTTAGGTGGCTGTTACGAGAAGTGATTATCATGTTTTTGCACCACATAAGTTAGTGGTTTAATGAAAATATAATGCTGTATCATTCAGCTAGCTGGCTGATGATCAATATATCTCTCCATTATACATGGATGTGTTTGCAAAAAGTAATGGCACATGCATAGTTGAGAGAATTGATCTTGAAGCTCTGCATATGCCAGAATGTGTCCTGCTGCAGGATGTGGCTACACTTTTATTGTCAAATGATTGGTGCTTTGGATTACAACACCAAGGTTTGACATCATTGTGGGATGGAGACTGTTTGGCATCCATTTTGTGATTTTCAAAGTTGAAACCTCTGTTTCTTTCAACCAATATAACTTCCACATACTTGTAGCTAGAATCGTCAAACATTAAAATGATCACAAGGCTTTGGACTATAAAATACATTTAGAAATCATTATGGGATGTCGACACAACCTACTGTTGGTGGCCTTTTTATGACAAAATCTGAAGCAAATATTGCAATAAACTTCATCCATGGCTGGAACTGAACATATTGAAATTCACTGGATCTGGACATATAAGGAATGTGGGCGTGGTTAGCCAACAAACTTCGTTGCTAAGGACGTCCAAAGGTTTACTTTTTCCGATTTGTCTGAAACTGACGTCGATTTGTTCGTCATCCCATGCCGACCCAAACCTAAAATGGTTGCTATGGAGATAAAATTAATAGAAAAGCCGCCATTTTGAAAAAAGTGGATTTTCTGTCAACTTAGAACATGTAGCTTTTACCAATATGATACTCTTAAACAATGTGGTTTTTTGAGTCAGTTGATGATGCTGATGCTAGCACTTTCAGCCATTTTAGCATCATCTTCAAATTTTCAACAGTACATCCATTTTTTCAACAATTTAAGCTTTCATGCTTAACTCCGTCTACAAATTTTGACCTGTTTTGGTCATTCTACTTTTACAATGTTCACCTTTGACTTGTGGTCCTTTAACTTTTCAAAATATTTCAGGATTTTGCAGGCAGTTCAGCCATTTTTTTTGAACAATTTCAGCTTTCATGCTTAACTCCTTCTACAATGTTTGACCTATTTTAGACATTCTACTTTTACAATGTTCAGCTTTTTCATCATATTTCTGCTTTCATTCAGCAATACAGCATTCAACCCTGCATTTTCTTCTGGAAATGCAGCTCCTTCTAGTTTATTATAGTATCTTCCGCCGTTTTTTGGCGTTTAACTCCTTCTACAATTTTTAACCGATTTTAACCATTCAACTTTTAAAATGTTCAGCTCTTTCATCTTATTTCTGCTATGACTTTTGGTTTTTCAAATCCTTTTACTTTTTAAGATATTCCAGGTTTTCCGGGAATTTTTGTTCCATTGAAATACATGGAGAATTTTTCGTTCAGAAGTTCACAGTTAAACTCCTTCTACAGTTTTTCACCTATTTTAACTGTTCGACTATGAAAATGTTCAGCTCTTTCATCTTATTCTAGCTATGACATTTTGGTCCTTCAAATCTTTGAACTTTTCCAGATATTCCCGGATATTCCCAGATTTTCCAATGTTTTTGCTCCATTGGCCACACCTTTGCTTCTTTAAGCAATTGTAACTTTAACATTCTTTTGGCTAGAGACACCGTTCAAATATTGAAATGTTCACAAGGTTTTGGACTTCAACATAAGGTTCAAAATTATTATGGGATGGCAACACCACCTACAGTTTGGCGGCCATTTTGTGCCAAAATGTGAGGCAATTTTAAACTTCTTCAAACTTTCACGTATTTTAATCCTTCTACTATTACAATGTTCAACCCTTTCAGCTTATTCCTTTCAGCTATGACTTTTGGTCCTTCAAATCATTGAACTTTTCCAGATATTCCCGGATATTCCCAGATTTTCCAATCTTTTTGCTCCATTGGCCACACCTTTGCTTCTTTAAACAATTGTAACTTTAACATTCTTTTGGCTAGAGACACCGTTCAAATATTGAAATTTTCACAAGGTTTTGGACTTCAACATAAGGTTTAAAAATTATTATGGGATGGCAACACCACCTACAGTTTGGCGGCCATTTTGTGCCAAAATGTGAGGCAATTTTAAACTTCTTCAAACTTTCACCTATTTTTACCATTCTACTATTACAATGTTCAACCCTTTCAGCTTATTCCTTTCAGCTATGACTTTTGGTCCTTCAAATCTTTGAACTTTTCCAGATATTCCCGGATATTCCCAGATTTTCCAATGTTTTTGCTCCATTGGCCACACCTTTGCTTCTTTAAACAATTGTAACTTTAACATTCTTTTGGCCAGAGACACCGTTCAAATATTGAAATGTTCACAAGGTTTTGGACTTCAACATAAGGTTCAAAATTATTATGGGATGGCAACACCACCTACAGTTTGGCAGCCATTTTGTGCCAAAATGTGAGGCAATTTTAAACTTCTTCAAACTTTCACGTATTTTAATCCTTCTACTATTACAATGTTCAACCCTTTCAGCTTATTCCTTTCAGCTACGACTTTTAGTCTTTCAAATCTTTGAACTTTTCAAGATATTCCAAGATTTTCCAGGATTTTCCAAGATTTTTGCTTCATTTAAATACATGGAGAATCCTTGAAAACCTTTGTTGCTTTCAAGCATTATAACTTTAACATGCTTTCAGCTAGAGGCACCGTTCAAACATTGAAATGCTCACAAGGCTTTGGACTTCAACATACGTTTTGAAATTATTATGGGATGGCAACACAACCTACTGTTTGGTGGGCATTTTTTGACAAAATCTGAAGCAAATGTTGCAATAAATTTCATCCATGGCTGGAACTGAACATATTGAAATTCACTGGATCTGGACATATAAGGAATGTGGGCGTGGTTAGCAAACAAAGCTCGTTGCTAAGGACGTCCAAAAATTTACTTTTTCCGATTCATCTGAAACCGACGTGGATTTGTTCCTCATCTCCAGGCGACCCAAACATAAAATGGTTGCTATGGAGATAAAATCAATAAAAAAGCCGCCATTTTGAAAAGAGTGGATTTTCTATCAACTTAGAACATGTAGCTTTTACCAATATAATACTCTCAAACAACGTGTTTTTTGGAGTCAGTTGATGATGCTGATTCCAATGCTAGTACTTTTAGCCATTTTAGCAACATCTTCAAATTTTCAACAATTCAGCCATTTTTTCAACAATTTCAGCTTTCATGCTTAAGTCCTACAAATTTTGACCTATTTCAGCCATTCTACTATTACAATGTTCAACTTTTTCAGCTTATTCCTGCTAGGACTTTTGCACCTTTAACTTTTCATGGTTCTTCCAGTACAGTTCAGCCATTTCTTCAGCTAATTCAGCTTTCATTCAGCAGTACAGCATTCAACCCTGCATTTTCTTCTGGAAATGCAGCTCCTTCTAGTGTTACATTTGTTTTCCTCTTATGCTATCTTCGGCCGTATTTTGGCACTTAACTCCTTCTACAATTTTTAACGTATTTTAACCGTTCAACTTTTAAAATGTTCAGCTCTTTCATCTTATTACTGCTATGACTTTTGGCTTTTCAAATCTTAGTACTTTTTAAGATATTTTAGGATATTTCAGGATTTTTTGCTTCATTGAAATACATTGAAAATCCTAGCCCCGCCCACGGCCGCTTAGGCTCATGGGTAGTGTTGATTCCCACACCATGAGTTAGGTGGCTGTTACGAGAAGTCACTATCATGTTGTTACACCATACAAGTTAGTGGTAAAATGACAATTTAATGCTGTGTCATTCAGCTAGCTAGCTGACGATCCATATTTCTCATTCATTTTACATGGATGAGTGTGCCAAGACCAATGGCACATGCATAGTTGAGAGAACTAATCTTGAAGCTCAGCATTTGACAGGATGCGCCCTACTGGAGGAGGTGACTCCACTTAAACTGTCAAATGATAAGTGCTTTGGAGTACAACATCAAGGTTTGAAGTCATTATGGGCTGGTGACTGTTTGGCAGCCATTTTGTTTTACAAATATGAAGCCTTTGTTTCTTTAAACGAATATAACTTCAACATACTTGTAGCAACAGACACTGTTCAAACATGAAAATGATCACAAGGCTTTGGACTTCAATATGAGGCTCAAAACTATTATGGGATGGCAACACCACCTAGAGTTTGGTGGCCATTTTGTGCCAAAATGTGAGGCAATTTTAAACTTCTTCAAACTTTCACCTATTTTAATCATTCTACTATTACAATGTTCAACCCTGTCAGCTTATTCCTTTCAGCTACTACTTTTGGTCTTTCACATCTTTGAACTTTTCAAGATATTCCAAGATTTTTGCTTCATTTAAATACATGGAGAATTCTTGAAAACCTCTGTTTCTTTCTAGCATTATAACTTTAACATACTTGTAGCTAGAGACACCGTTCAAACATTAAAATGATCACAAGGCTTTGGACTATAAAATACGTTTATAAATCATTATGGGATGTCGACACAACCTACTGTTGGTGGCCTTTTTCTGAAAAAATCTGAAGCAAAGATTGCAATAAACTTCATCCATGGCTGGAACTGAACATATTGAAATTCACTGGATCTGGACATATAAGGAATGTGGGCGTGGTTAGCAAACAAACTTCGTTGCTAAGGACGTCCAAAGGTTTACTTTTTCCGATTTGTCTGAAACTGACGTCGATTTGTTCGTCATCCCATGCCGACCCAAACGTAAAATGGTTGCTATGGAGATAAATTTAATAGAAAAGCCGCCATTTTGAAAAAAGTGGATTTTCTGTCAACTTAGAACATGTAGCTTTTACCAATATGATGCTCTTAAACAATGTGGTTTTTTGAGTCAGTTGTTGATGCTGATGCTAGCACTTTTAGCCATTTTAGCATCATCTTCAAATTTTCAACAGTACATCCATTTTTTCAACAATTCCAGCTTTCATGCTTAACTCCGTCTACAAATTTTGACCTGTTTTGGTCATTCTACTTTTACAATGTTCACCTTGGACTTTTGATCCTTTAATTTTTCAAAATATTCCAGGATTTTCCAGGACATTTCAGCCATTTTTTCAACAATTTTTTAGCTTTCATGCTTAACTCCTTCTACAATGTTTGACCTATTTTAGACATTCTACTTTTACAATGTTCAGCTTTTTCATCATATTTCTGCTTTCATTCAGCAATACAGCATTCAACCCTGCATTTTCTTCTGGAAATGCAGCTCCTTCTAGTTGGTTGAATGCTGTAAAGCATTCAACCCTTTGTTTTCCTGTTTCTCTTTATTTATTATTATTGGTTGAATGCTGTAAAGCATTCAACCCTTTGTTTTCCTGTTTCTCTTTATTTATTATTCTTTACGCCTATCTTCCGCCGTTTTTCGCCGCTTAACTCCTTCTACAATTTTTAACCGATTGTAACCATTCAACTTTTAAAATGTTCAGCTCTTTCTGCTTATTTGTGCTATGACTTTTGGTTTTTCAAATCCTTTTACTTTTTAAGATATTCCAGGTTTTCCGGGAATTTTTGCTCCATTGAAATACATGGAGAATTTTCCGTGCAGAAGTTCACAGTTAAACTCCTTCTACAATTTTTCACCTATTTTAACCGTTCGACTATGAAAATGTTCAGCTCTTTCATCTTATTCTAGCTATGACATTTTGTTCTTCAAATCCTTGAACTTTTCCAGATATTCCCGGATATTCCCGGATTTTCCAATTATTTTGCTCCATTGACCACACCTTTGCTTCTTTAAACCATTGTAACGTCAACATGCTTTCAGGTAGAGACACTGTTCAAACATTTAAATGTTCACAAGGCTTTGGACTTCAACATAAGGCTCAAAATTATTATGGGATGGCAACACCACCTACAGTTTGGCGGCCATTTTGTGCCAAAATGTGAGGCAATTTTAAACTTCTTCAAACTTTCACCTATTTTTACCATTCTACTATTACAATGTTCAACCCTTTCAGCTTATTCCTTTCAGCTATGACATTTGGTCCTTCAAATCCTTGAACTTTTCCAGATATTCCCGGATATTCACAGATTTTCCAATCTTTTTGCTCCATTGGCCACACCTTTGCTTCTTTAAACAATTGTAACTTTAACATTCTTTTGGCTAGAGACACCGTTCAAATAATAAAATGTTCACAAGGTTTTGGACTTCAACATAAGGTTCAAAATTATTATGGGATGGCAACACCACCTACAGTTTGGCGGCCATTTTGTGCCAAAATGTGAGGCAATTTTAAACTTCTTCAAACTTTCACCTATTTTTACCATTCTACTATTACAATGTTCAACCCTTTCAGCTTATTCCTTTCAGCTACGACTTTTAGTCTTTCAAATCTTTGAACTTTTCAAGATATTCCAAGATTTTCCAGGATTTTCCAAGATTTTTGTTTCATTGAAATACATGGAGAATCCTTGAAAACCTTTGTTGCTTTCAAGCATTATAACTTTAACATGCTTTCAGCTAGAGGCACCGTTCAAACATTGAAATGCTCACAAGGCTTTGGACTATAAAATACACTTAGAAATCATTATGGGATGTCGACACAAACTACTGTTTGGTGGCCATTTTATGACAAAATCTGAAGCAAATATTGCAATAAACTTCATCCATGGCTGGAACTGAACATATTGAAATTCACTGGATCTGGACATATATGGAATGTGGGCGTGGTTAGCAAACAAACTTCGTTGCTAAGGACGTCCAAAGGTTTAGTTTTTCCGATTCATCTGAAACTGACGTCAATCTGTTCGTCATCCCCAGGCGACCCAAACATAAAATGGTTGCTATGGAGATAAAATCAATAGAAAAGCCGCCATTTTGAAAAAAGTGGATTTTCTGTCCACTTAGAACATGTAGCTTTTACCAACATGACACTCTTAAACAATGTGTTTTTTTGAGTCAGTTGATGATGCTGATGCTAGCACTTTTAGCCATTTTAGCATCATCTTCAAATTTTCAACAGTACATCCATTTTTTCAACAATTTCAGCTTTCATGCTTAACTCCGTCTACAAATTTTGACCTGTTTTGGTCATTCTACTTTTACAATGTTCACCTTTGACTTTTGGTCCTTTAATTTTTCAAAATATTCCAGGATTTTCCAGGACATTTCAGCCATTTTTTCAACAATTTTTTAGCTTTCATGCTTAACTCCTTCTACAATGTTTGACCTATTTTAGACATTCTACTTTTACAATGTTCAGCTTTTTCATCATATTTCTGCTTTCATTCAGCAATACAGCATTCAACCCTGCATTTTCTTCTGGAAATGCAGCTCCTTCTAGTTATTATTTATACTATCTTCCGCCGTTTTTTGACACTTAACTACTTCTACAATTTTTAACCGATTTTTACCATTCAACTTTTAAAATGTTCAGCTTTTTCAGCTTATTATTGCTATGACTTTTGGTACTTCTAATCCTTTTACTTTTTAAGATATTCCAGTTTTTCCGGGAATTTTTGCCCTATTAAAATGCATTGGGAAGTTATGATGCACGAGGCGCCCGGTTCGACACCCGGTTCGGACGCTTCAAAATTTTTTACCATTTTACTTTTAAAATGTTCAACTCTTTCAACTTATTACAGTTATTACTTTTGGTCATTCAAATCATTGAACTTTTTAAGATATTCCAGGATTTTCCAGGATTTTTGGCTCCATTAAAATACATAGAGAATCCTTGTGCTTAACTTCTTTTACAGGTTTTTACTTACTTTAACCATTGTATGAAACAGTTCAGCTCATTCCTTTCCTTCAAATCTTCAAATTTTCATTAATTCAGCCATTTTTTCAATAATTTCAGGCCTTGTTTAACTCCTTTTACAATTTTTTTACCTCCAAAATTTTTTTTTACCACCACCTT
The DNA here is from genome assembly GCF_053564925.1 of Oryzias latipes. NCBI lineage: Eukaryota > Metazoa > Chordata > Actinopteri > Beloniformes > Adrianichthyidae > Oryzias > Oryzias latipes. The sequence goes on along the minus strand of NC_136248.1, from coordinate 25,765,621 downwards.
TGGTCCTTCAAATCCTGCGACTTTTCAAAAGTGAAGGCTCATGGGAAAGTGTTGATTCCCAAACCATGAGTTAGGTGGCTGTTACGAGAAGTGACTATGATGTTTTTGCACCACATAAGTTAGTGGTTTAATGAAAATATAATGCTGTATCATTCAGCTAGCTAGATGATGATCAATATATCTCTCCATTATACAAGGATGTGTTTGTAAAAAGTTATGGCAAATGCATAGTTGAGAGAATTGATCTTGAAGCTCTGCATATGCCAGAATATCTCCTGCTGCAGGATGTGGCTACACTTACTGTCAAATGATTAGTGCTTTGGAGTACAACATCTAGGTTTGACGTCATTGTGGGATGGAGACTGTTTGGCAGCCATTTTGTGTTTTTCAAATTTGAAACCTCTGTTTCTTTCAACCAATATAACTTCCACATATTTGTAGCTAGAGACACCGTTCAAACACTAAAATGATCACAAGGCTTTGGACTATTAAATACGTTTAGAAATCATTATGGGATGTCGACACAACCTACTGTTGCTGGCCTTTTTATGACAAAATCTGAAGCAAATATTGCAATAAACTTCATCCATGGCTGGAACTGAACATATTGAAATTCACTGGATCTGGACATATAAGGAATGTGGGCGTGGTTAGCCAACAAACTTCGTTGCTAAGGACGTCCAAAGGTTTACTTTTTCTGATTTGTCTGAAACTGACGTCGATTTGTTCGTCATCCCATGCCGACCCAAACGTAAAATGGTTGCTATGGAGATAAAATTAATAGAAAAGCCGCCATTTTGAAAAAAGTGGATTTTCTGTCAACTTAGAACATGTAGCTTTTACCAATATGATACTCTTAAACAATGTGGTTTTTTGAGTCAGTTGATGATGCTGATGCTAGCACTTTCAGCCATTTTAGCATCATCTTCAAATTTTCAACAGTACATCCATTTTTTCAACAATTTCAGCTTTCATGCTTAACTCCGTCTACAAATTTTGACCTGTTTTGGTCATTCTACTTTTACAATGTTCACCTTTGACTTGTGGTCCTTTAACTTTTCAAAATATTTCAGGATTTTGCAGGCAGTTCAGCCATTTTTTTTGAACAATTTCAGCTTTCATGCTTAACTCCTTCTACAATGTTTGACCTATTTTAGACATTCTACTTTTACAATGTTCAGCTTTTTCATCATATTTCTGCTTTCATTCAGCAATACAGCATTCAACCCTGCATTTTCTTCTGGAAATGCAGCTCCTTCTAGTTATTATTATTGGTTGAATGCTGTAAAGCATTCAACCCTTTGTTTTCCTGTTTCTCTTTATTGGTTGAATGCTGTAAAGCATTCAACCCTTTGTTTTCCTGTTTCTCTTTATTTATTATTGGTTGAATGCTGTAAAGCATTCAACCCTTTGTTTTCCTGTTTCTCTTTATTTATTATTATTATTATAGTATCTTCCGCCGTTTTTTGGCGTTTAACTACTTCTACAATTTTTAACCTATTTTAACCATTCTACTATTAAAATGTTCATCTCTTTCATCTTATTTCTGCTATGACTTTTGGTTTTTCAAATCCTTTTACTTTTTAAGATATTCCAGGTTTTCCGGGAATTTTTGCTCCATTGAAATACATGGAGAATTTTTCGTTCAGAAGTTCACAGTTAAACTCCTTCTACAATTTTTCACCTATTTTAACCGTTCGACTATGAAAATGTTCAGCTCTTTCATCTTATTCTAGCTATGACATTTTGGTCCTTCAAATCCCTGAACTTTTCCATTTATTCCCGGATATTCCTGAATTTTCCAATCTTTTTGCTCCATTGGCCACACCTTTGCTTCTTTAAACAATTGTAACTTTAACATTCTTTTGGCTAGAGACACCGTTCAAATATTGAAATGTTCACAAGGTTTTGGACTTCAACACAAGGTTCAAAATTATTATGGGATGGCAACACCACCTACAGTTTGGCGGCCATTTTGTGCCAAAATGTGAGGCAATTTTAAACTTCTTCAAACTTTCACCTATTTTTACCATTCTACTATTACAATGTTCAACCCTTTCAGCTTATTCCTTTCAGCTATGACTTTTGGTCCTTCAAATCCTTGAACCTTTCCAGATATTCCCGGATATTCCCAGATTTTCCAATCTTTTTGCTCCATTGGCCACACCTTTGCTTCTTTAAACAATTGTAACTTTAACATTCTTTTGGCTAGAGACACCGTTCAAATATTGAAATGTTCACAAGGTTTTGGACTTCAATATAAGGTTTAAAAATTATTATGGGATGGCAACACCACCTACAGTTTGGCGGCCATTTTGTGCCAAAATGTGAGGCAATTTTAAACTTCTTCAAACTTTCACCTATTTTTACCATTCTACTATTACAATGTTCAACCTTTTCAGCTTATTCCTTTCAGCTATGACTTTTGGTCCTTCAAATCCTTGAACTTTTCCAGATATTCCCGGATATTCCCAGATTTTCCAATCTTTTTGCTCCATTGGCCACACCTTTGCTTCTTTAAACAATTGTAACTTTAACATTCTTTTGGATAGAGACACCGTTCAAATATTGAAATGTTCACAAGGTTTTGGACTTCAACATAAAGTTCAAAATTATTATGGGATGGCAACACCACCTACAGTTTGGCGGCCATTTTGTGCCAAAATGTGAGGCAATTTTAAACTTCTTCAAACTTTCACGTATTTTAATCCTTCTACTATTACAATGTTCAACCCTTTCAGCTTATTCCTTTCAGCTACGACTTTTAGTCTTTCAAATCTTTGAACTTTTCAAGATATTCCAATATTTTCCAGGATTTTCCAAGATTTTTGCTTCATTTAAATACATGGAGAATCCTTGAAAACCTTTGTTGCTTTCAAGCATTATAACTTTAACAAGCTTTCAGCTAGAGGCACCGTTCAAACATTGAAATGCTCACAAGGCTTTGGACTTCAACATACGTTTTGAAATTATTATGGGATGGCAACACAACCTACTGTTTGTTGGGCATTTTTTGACAAAATCTGAAGCAAATGTTGCAATAAACTTCATCCATGGCTGGAACTGAACATATTGAAATTCACTGGATCTGGACATATAAGGAATGTGTGCGTGGTTAGCAAACAAAGCTCGTTGCTAAGGACCTCCAAAAATTTACTTTTTCCGATTCATCTGAAACCGACGTTGATTTGTTCCTCATCTCCAGGCGACCCAAACATAAAATGGTTGCTATGGAGATAAAATCAATAGAAAAGCCGCCATTTTGAAAAGAGTGGATTTTCTATCAACTTGGAACATGTAGCTTTTACCAATATAATACTCTCAAACAACGTGTTTTTTGGAGTCAGTTGATGATGCTGATTCCAATGCTAGTACTTTTAGCCATTTTAGCAACATCTTCAAATTTTCAACAATTCAGCCATTTTTTCAACAATTTCAGCTTTCATGCTTAAGTCCTACAAATTTTGACCTATTTCAACCATTCTACTATTACAATGTTCAACTTTTTCAGCTTATTCCTGCTAGGACTTTTGCACCTTTAACTTTTCATGGTTCTTCCAGTACAGTTCAGCCATTTCTTCAGCTAATTCAGCTTTCATTCAGCAGTACAGCATTCAACCCTGCATTTCTTCTGGAAATGCAGCTCCTTCTAGTTATTGGTTGAATGCTGTAAAGCATTCAACCCTTTGTTTTCCTGTTTCTCTTTATTTATTATTATTATAGTATCTTCCGCCGTTTTTTGGCGTTTAACTACTTCTACAATTTTTAACCTATTTTAACCATTCTACTATTAAAATGTTCATCTCTTTCATCTTATTTCTGCTATGACTTTTGGTTTTTCAAATCCTTTTACTTTTTAAGATATTCCAGGTTTTCCGGGAATTTTTGCTCCATTGAAATACATGGAGAATTTTTCGTTCAGAAGTTCACAGTTAAACTCCTTCTACAATTTTTCACCTATTTTAACCGTTCGACTATGAAAATGTTCAGCTCTTTCATCTTATTCTAGCTATGACATTTTGGTCCTTCAAATCTTTGAACTTTTCCAGATATTCCCGGATATTCCCAGATTTTCCAATGTTTTTGCTCCATTGGCCACACCCTTGCTTCTTTAAACAATTGTAACTTTAACATTCTTTTGGCTAGAGACACCGTTCAAATATTGAAATGTTCACAAGGTTTTGGACTTCAACATAAGATTCAAAATTATTATGGGATGGCAACACTACCTACAGTTTGGCGGCCATTTTGTGCCAAAATGTGAGGCAATTTTAAACATCTTCAAACTTTCACCTATTTTTACCATTCTACTATTACAATGTTCAACCTTTTCAGCTTATTCCTTTCAGCTATGACTTTTGGTCCTTCAAATCCTTGAACTTTTCCAGATATTCCTGGATATTCCCAGATTTTCCAATCTTTTTTTTCCATTGGCCACACCTTTGCTTCTTTAAACAATTGTAACTTTAACATTCTTTTGGCTAGAGACACCGTTCAAATATTGAAATGTTCACAAGGTTTTGGACTTCAACATAAGGTTCAAAATTATTATGGGATGGCAACACCACCTACAGTTTGGCGGCCATTTTTTCCCAAAATGTGAGGCAATTTTAAACTTCTTCAAACTTTCACCTATTTTTACCATTCTACTATTACAATATTCAACCCTTTCAGATTATTCCTTTCAGCTATGACTTTTGGTCCTTCAAATCCTTGAACTTTTCCAGATATTCCCGGATATTCCCAGATTTTCCAATCTTTTTGCTCCATTGGCCACACCTTTGCTTCTTTAAACAATTGTAACTTTAACATTCTTTTGGCTAGAGACACCGTTCAAATATTGAAATGTTCACAAGGTTTTGGACTTCAACATAAGGTTTAAAAATTATTATGGGATGGCAACACCACCTACAGTTTGGCGGCCATTTTGTGCCAAAATGTGAGGCAATTTTAAACTTCTTCAAACTTTCACCTATTTTTACCATTCTACTATTACAATGTTCAACCTTTTCAGCTTATTCCTTTCAGCTACGACTTTTAGTCTTTCAAATCTTTGAACTTTTCAAGATATTCCAAGATTTTCCAGGATTTTCCAAGATTTCCAAGATTTGCTTCATTTAAATACTTGGAGAATCCTTGAAAACCTTTGTTGCTTTCAAGCATTATAACTTTAACATGCTTTCAGCTAGAGGCACCGTTCAAACATTGAAATGCTCACAAGGCTTTGGACTTCAACATACGTTTTGAAATTATTATGGGATGGCAACACAACCTACTGTTTGGTGGGCATTTTTTGACAAAATCTGAAGCAAATGTTGCAATAAACTTCATCCATGGCTGGAACTGAACATATTGAAATTCACTGGATCTGGACATATAAGGAATGTGGGCGTGGTTAGCAAACAAAGCTCGTTGCTAAGGACGTCCAAAAGTTTACTTTTTCCGATTCATCTGAAACCGACGTTGATTTGTTCCTCATCTCCAGGCGACCCAAACATAAAATGGTTGCTATGGAGATAAAATTAATAGAAAAGCCGCCATTTTGAAAAAAGTGGATTTTCTGTCAACTTAGAACATGTAGCTTTTGCCAATATGATACTCTCAAACAATGTGGTTTTTTGAGTCAGTTGATGATGCTGATGCTAGCACTTTTAGCCATTTTAGCATCATCTTCAAATTTTCAACAGTACATCCATTTTTATCAACAATTTCAGCTTTCATGCTTAACTCCGTCTACAAATTTTGACCTGTTTTGGTCATTCTACTTTTACAATGTTCACCTTTGACTTTTGGTCCTTTAATTTTTCAAAATATTCCAGGATTTTCCAGGACAGTTCAGCTATTTTTCAACAATTTCAGCTTTCATGCTTAACTCCTTCTACAATGTTTGACCTATTTTAGACATTCTACTTTTACAATGTTCAGCTTTTTCATCATATTTCTGCTTTCATTCAGCAATACAGCATTCAACCCTGCATTTTCTTCTGGAAATGCAGCTCCTTCTAGTGTTGCATTTGTTTTCTTCTTATGCTATCTTCCGCCGTTTTTCGGCACTTAACTCCTCCTACAATTTTTAACCTATTTGAACCGTTCAACTTTTAAAATGTTCAGCTTTGTCATCTTATTACTGCTATGACTTTTGGTTTTTCAAATCCTTTTACTTTTTAAGATATTCCAGGTTTTCCGGGAATTTTTGCTCCATTGAAATACATGGAGAATTTTTCGTGCAGTAGTTCACAGCTAAACTCCTTCTACAATTTTTCACCTATTTTAACCGTTTGACTATGAAAATGTTCAGCTCTTTCATCTTATTCTAGCTATGACATTTTGTCCTTCAAATCCGTGAACTTTTCCAGATATTCCCGGATATTCCCAGATTTTCCAATTATTTTGCTCCATTGACCACACCTTTGCTTCTTTAAACAATTGTAACTTTAACATTCTTTTGGCTAGAGACACCGTTCGAATATTGAAATGTTCACAAGGTTTTGGACTTCAGCATAAGGCTCAAAATTATTATGGGATGGCAACACCACCTACAGTTTGGCGGCCATTTTGTGCCAAAATGTGAGGCAATTTTAAACTTCTTCAAACTTTCACCTATTTTTACCATTCTACTATTACAATGTTCATCCCTTTCAGCTTATTCCATTCAGCTACGACTTTTAGTCTTTCAAATGTTTGAACTTTTCAAGATATTCCAAGATTTTCCAGGATTTTCCAAGATTTTTGCTTCATTTAAATACATGGAGAATCCTTGAAAACCTTTGTTGCTTTCAAGCATTATAACTTTAACATGCTTTCAGCTAGAGGCACCGTTCAAACATTGAAATGCTCACAAGGCTTTGGACTTCAACATACGTTTTGAAATTATTATGGGATGGCAACACAACCTACTGTTTGGTGGGCATTTTTTGACAAAATCTGAAGAAAATATTGCAATAAACTTCATCCATGGCTGGAACTGAACATATTGAAATTCACTGGATCTGGACATATAAGGAATGTGGGCGTGGTTAGCAAACAAAGTTCGTTGCTAAGGACGTCCAAAAGTTTACTTTTTCCGATTCATCTGAAACCAACGTTGATTTGTTCCTCATCTCCAGGCGACCCAAACATAAAATGGTTGCTATGGAGATAAAATCAATAGAAAAGCCGCCATTTTGAAAAGACTGGATTTTCTATCAACTTAGAACATGTAGCTTTGACCAATATGATACTCTCAAACAATGTGTTTTTTGGAGTCAGTTGATGATGCTGATTCCAATGCTAGCACTTTTAGCCATTTTAGCAACATCTTCAAATTTTCAAAAGTTCAGCCATTTTTTCAACAATTTCAGCTTTCATGCTTAACTCCTACAAATTTTGACCTATTTTAGCCATTCTACTATTACAATGTTCAACTTTTTTAGCTTATTCCCGCTATGACTTTTTTTCTCAAATCTTTGAACTTTTAAATATATTCAAGGATTTTTGCTTCATTAAAATACATGGGAAATCTTATAGCTTAACTTCTTATACAGTTTTTTACCCACTTTGACCATTCTACGTTTAAAATGTTGAGCTCTTCCAGCTTTGTTCAGCCATTTCTTTAGCAAATTCAGCTTTCATTCAGCAATACAGCATTCAACCCTGCATTTTCTTCTGGAAATGCAGCCTCTTCTAGTTGGTTGAATGCTGTAAAGCATTCAACCCTTTGTTTTCCTGTTTCTCTTTATTTATTATTATTATTATAGTATCTTCCGCCGTTTTTTGGCGTTTAACTACTTCTACAATTTTTAACCTATTTTAACCATTCAACTTTTAAAATGTTCAGCTCTTTTACCTTTTTTCTGCTATGACTTTTGGTTTTTCTAGTCCTTATACTTTTTAAGATATTCCAGGTTTTCCGTGAATTTTTGCCCTATTAAAATACATTGGAAAGTTATGGTGCAAGAGGTACCCGGTTCGACACCCGGTTCGGACGCTTGAAATTTTTTTACCATTCAACTAATAACATTTTTAACTCTTTGAACTTATTACAGTTATTACTTTTGGACCTTCAAATCATTGATTTTTTTAAGATATTTCAGGATTTTCCAGGATTTTTGCTCCATTAAAATACATAGGGAATTCTTGTGCTTAACCTTTTTTACAGGTTTTCACCTTTTTTAACCATTTTACTTTTAAAATGTTGAGCTTTTTCAGCTCAGTTCAGCAATTTCTTTTACAAATTAAGCTTTCTTTCAGCAATACAGCATTCAACCCTGCATTTTCTTCTGGAAATGCAGCTCCTTCTAGTTGGTTGAATGCTGTAAAGCATTCAACCCTTTGTTTTCCTGTTTCTCTTTATTTATTATTTATACTATCTTCCGCCGTTTTTTGACACTTAACTCCTTCCACAATTTTTAACCGATTTTTACCATTCAACTTTTAAAATGTTCAGCTCTTTCAGCTCATTATTGCTATGACTTTTGGTACTTCTACTCCTTGTACTTTTTAAGATATTCCAGTTTTTCCGGGAATTTTTGCCCTATTAAAATGCATTGGGAAGTTATGGTGCACGAGGCGCCCTGTTCGACACCTGGTTTGGACCCTTAAAATTTTCTTCCAACCAACTTTTAAAATGTTCAACTCTTTCAACTTATTACAGTTATTACTTTTGGTCATTCAAATCATTGAACTTTTTAAGATATTCCAGGATTTTTGCTCCATTAAAATGCATAGGGAATTCTTGTGCTTAACCTCTTTTACAGGTTTTTACCCTTTTTAACCATTTTACTTTTAAAATTTTGAGCTCTTTCAGCTCAGTTCAGCCATGTCTTTAACAAATTAAACTTTCTTCTAGCAATACAGCATTGAATCCTGTATTTTCTTCTGGAAATGCATCTCCTTCTACAATATTTTTACCTCCACAATTTTTTTACCATCAATTTTGGTCATTCAAATCCTTTTACTTTTCAAAAGGGAAAACTTTTGTTCGTTTTTCCACGTAAAATACGAACTGTGGCATGAAACCGTTTCAACTCGGCTTCGCCCACTGGAACTGTACACGACAAGCCTTATTTATTTATACCGGCTGCATTGTATTGTAACTAAAGTGTTAGCTCAGTGGCTAAGGTGAACGGTTTATCATACTGAGGTTCTGAGTTCGATTCTGGCATTCGACTTTTTCTGCATGGTTTTTTACCTTGCCTTTCTTGATGAGATTCAGTTCCACTCACTTAAATATATTTCGTTACATGGAAGAATTTTCTTTCAGGTGGTATTACTCATAAGTTTTGACTTTTTATCCTTTAACTTTTAAGGATTTTCCAGGATTTTCCAGGACAGTTCAGCCATTTCATCAGCAAGTTCAGCTTTCATTAAGCAGTACTGCATTCAATCTTTGACAACCTTTGATTCTTCCAACCCTTACAACTTCCACACAATTTTAGCTAGAGACACCATTCAAACGTTAAAATGATCAGAGCAGCTTAAAGCACACACACAAACAGTGGGAGCAAATCTAAGTTAGTTTTGATGTATTTTTTATTTTCCTCCTCGTAGCTGGAAGCTGCAGTTCAAACATGTGCTCCAGCCATCTTGTGAACAAACGTCAGGACCCTGGCCTTAGCCCCGCCCACGGCCGCTAAGGCTCATGGGAAGTGTTGATTCCCACACCATGAGTTAGGCGGCTGTTACGAGAAGTGACTATCATGTTGTTACTCCACATATGTTTCTGGTTAAATGACAATATAATGCTGTGTCATTCAGCTAGCTAGCTGATGATCAATATGTCTCTCCACTTTACATTGATGACTGTGCTATGATTGATGATACATGCACAGTTGGGGAATTTAATCATGTGACACAGAATTGTACATGGTGCCCCCTACTGGATGAAATTACTGTATGTCTACTTTAGTTTTAAATGATCAATGCATTAGACTGTACCATCAAGGTTTGAAATCATTAAGAGATAGGGAGGGTTTGGCAGCCGTTTTGTGTTTTCAAATTTGATACCTTTGTTGCTTTTAACTTTCCTACCTTTGACATGCCTTTAGCTAGAAACACCGTTCAAACATTAAACTGCTCATAAGACTTTGTATTTCAATATAAGTTTTGAAATTATTATGGGATGGCAACACCAACTACGGTTTTGCTGCCATTTTGTGCCTAAATGTGAGGCGATTTTAAACTGTTTTTTTAAACCTATTTTAACCATTTTAACTGTTGCTATGTTAAGATCTTTCAGCCTAATCCTTTCAGCTATTACTTTTGGTCTTTCAAATCCTTGAACCTTTCAAGGTTTTCCAGGATTTTCCAAGATTTTTCCTCCATTAAAATACATTGAGAATCCTTGAAAACCTTTGGTTCTTTCAGCCATCATAACTTCAACAGGCCTTTAGCTACAGACACTGTTCAAACATTAAATTGATCACAAGGCTTTGGAATATAAAATACGTTTATAAATCATTATGGGATGTCGACACAACCTACTGTTTGGTGGCAATTTCATTACAAAATCTGAAGCAAATATTGCAATAAACTTCATCCATGGCTAGAACCGAACATATTGAAATTCACTGGATCTGAACATATAAGGAATGTGGGCGTGGTTAGCAAACAAACTTTGTTGCTAAGGACGTCCAAAGGTTTACTTTTTCCAATTTGTCTGAAACTAATGTCGATTTGTTCGTCATCCCCAGGCGACCCAAACATAAAATGGTTGCTATGGAGATAAAATTAATAGAAAAGCCGCCATTTTCAAAAAAGTGGATTTTCTGTCAACTTAGAACATGTAGTTTTACCAATATGATACTCTTAAACAATGTGTTTTTTTGAGTCAGTTGATGATGCTGATTTCAGTGCTAGCACTTTTAGCCATATTAGCAACATCTTCACATTTTCAAAAGTTTAGCCATTTTTTCAACAATTTCCGCTTTAATGCTTAACTCCTTCTACAAACTTTGACCTATTTTAGCCATTCTACTATTACAATGTTCAACTTTTTCAGCTTATTCCTGCTAGGAGTTTTGTACCTTTACCTTTTCAAGGTTTTCCAGTACAGTTGAGCCATTTCTTCAGCTAATTCAGCTTTCATTCAGCAGTACAGCATTCAACCCTGCATTTTCTTCTGGAAATGCAGCTCCTTCTAGTTGGTTGAATGCTGTAAAGCATTCAACCCTTTGTTTTCCTGTTTCTCTTTATTTATTATTGGTTGAATGCTGTAAAGCATTCAACCCTTTGTTTTCCTGTTTCTCTTTATTTATTATTATCGTATCTTATAGTATCTTCCGCCGTTTTTTGGCGTTTAACTACTTCTACAATTTTTAACCTATTTTAACCATTCTACTATTAAAATGTTCATCTCTTTCATCTTATTTCTGCTATGACTTTTGGTTTTTCAAATCCTTTTACTTTTTAAGATATTCCAGGTTTTCCGGGAATTTTTGCTCCATTGAAATACATGGAGAATTTTTCGTTCAGAAGTTCACAGTTAAACTCCTTCTACAATTTTTCACCTATTTTAACCGTTCGACTATGAAAATGTTCAGCTCTTTCATCTTATTCTAGCTATGACATTTTGGTCCTTCAAATCTTTGAACTTTTCCAGATATTCCCGGATATTCCCAGATTTTCCAATGTTTTTGCTCCATTGGCCACACCTTTGCTTCTTTAAACAATTGTAACTTTAACATTCTTTTGGCTAGAGACACCGTTCAAATATTGAAATGTTCACAAGGTTTTGGACTTCAACATAAGGTTCAAAATTATTATGGGATGGCAACACCACCTACAGTTTGGCGGCCATTTTGTGCCAAAATGTGAGGCAATTTTAAACTTCTTCAAACTTTCACCTATTTTTACCATTCTACTATTACAATGTTCAACCTTTTCAGCTTATTCCTTTCAGCTATGACTTTTGGTCCTTCAAATCCTTGAACTTTTCCAGATATTCCCGGATATTCCCAGATTTTCCAATGTTTTTGCTCCATTGGCCACACCTTTGCTTCTTTAAACAATTGTAACTTTAACATTCTTTTGGCTAGAGACACCGTTCAAATATTGAAATTTTCACAAGGTTTTGGACTTCAACACAAGGCTCAAAATTATTATGGGATGGCAACACCACCTACAGTTTGGCGGCCATTTTGTGCCAAAATGTGAGGCAATTTTAAACTTCTTCAAACTTTCACGTATTTTAATCCTTCTACTATTACAATGTTCAACCCTTTCAGCTTATTCCTTTCAGCTACGACTTTTAGTCTTTCAAATGTTTGAACTTTTCAAGATATTCCAAGATTTTCCAGGATTTTCCAAGATTTTTGCTTCATTTAAATACATGGAGAATCCTTGAAAACCTTTGTTGCTTTCAAGCATTATAACTTTAACATGCTTTCAGCTAGAGGCACCGTTCAAACATTGAAATGCTCACAAGGCTTTGGACTTCAACATACGTTTTGAAATTATTATGGGATGGCAACACAACCTACTGTTTGGTGGGCATTTTTTGACAAAATCTGAAGCAAATGTTGCAATAAACTTCATCCATGGCTGGAACTGAACATATTGAAATTCACTGGATCTGGACATATAAGGAATGTGGGCGTGGTTAGCAAACAAAGCTCGTTGCTAAGGACGTCCAAAAGTTTACTTTTTCCGATTCATCTGAAACTGACGCTGATTTGTTCCTCATCTCCAGGCGACCCAAACTTTAAATGGTTGCTATGGAGATAAAATCAATAGAAAAGCCACCATTTTGAAAAGAGTGGATTTTCTATCAACTTAGAACATGTAGCTTTTACCAATATAATACTCTCAAACAACGTGTTTTTTGGAGTCAGTTGATGATGCTGATTCCAATGCTAGTACTTTTAGCCATTTTAGCAACATCTTCAAATTTTCAACAATTCAGCCATTTTTTCTACAATTTCAGCTTTCATGCTTAAGTCCTACAAATTTTGACCTATTTCAGCCATTCTACTATTACAATGTTCAACTTTTTCAGCTTATTCCTGCTAGGACTTTTGCACCTTTAACTTTTCATGGTTCTTCCAGTACAGTTCAGCCATTTCTTCAGCTAATTCAGCTTTCATTCAGCAGTACAGCATTCAACCCTGCATTTTCTTCTGGAAATGCAGCTCCTTCTAGTTATTATTATTATAGTATCTTCCGCCGTTTTTTGGCGTTTAACTACTTCTACAATTTTTAACCTATTTTAACCATTCTACTTTTAAAATGTTCATCTCTTTCATCTTATTTCTGCTATGACTTTTGGTTTTTCAAATCCTTTTACTTTTTAAGATATTCCAGGTTTTCCGGGAATTTTTGCTCCATTGAAATACATGGAGAATTTTTCGTTCAGAAGTTCACAGTTAAACTCCTTCTACAATTTTTCACCTATTTTAACCGTTCGACTATGAAAATGTTCAGCTCTTTCATCTTATTCTAGCTATGACATTTTGGTCCTTCAAATCTTTGAACTTTTCCAGATATTCCCGGATATTCCCAGATTTTCCAATGTTTTTGCTCCATTAGCCACACCTTTGCTTCTTTAAACAATTGTAACTTTAACATTCTTTTGGCTAGAGACACCGTTCAAATATTGAAATGTTCACAAGGTTTTGGACTTCAACATAAGGCTCAAAATTATTATGGGATGGCAACACCACCTACAGTTTGGCGGCCATTTTGTGCCAAAATGTGAGGCAATTTTAAACTTCTTCAAACTTTCACCTATTTTTACCATTCTACTATTACAATGTTCAACCCTTTCAGCTTATTCCTTTCAGCTATGACTTTTGGTCCTTCAAATCCTTGAACTTTTCCAGATATTCCCGGATATTCCCAGATTTTCCAATCTTTTTGCTCCATTGGCCACACCTTTGCTTCTTTAAACAATTGTAACTTTAACATTCTTTTGGCTAGAGACACCGTTCAAATATTGAAATGTTCACAAGGTTTTGGACTTCAACATAAGGTTCAAAATTATTATGGGATGGCAACACCACCTACAGTTTGGCGGCCATTTTGTGCCAAAATGTGAGGCAATTTTAAACTTCTTCAAACTTTCACCTATTTTTATCATTCTACTATTACAATGTTCAACCCTTTCAGCTTATTCCTTTCAGCTATGACTTTTGGTCCTTCAAATCCTTGAACTTTTCCAGATATTCCCGGATATTCCCAGATTTTCCAATCTTTTTGCTCCATTGGCCACACCTTTGCTTCTTTAAACAATTGTAACTTTAACATTCTTTTGGCTAGAGACACCATTCAAATATTGAAATGTTCACAAGGTTTTGGACTTCAACATAAGGTTCAAAATTATTATGGGATGGCAACACCACCTACAGTTTGGCGGCCATTTTGTGCCAAAATGTGAGGCAATTTTAAACTTCTTCAAACTTTCACCTATTTTTACCATTCTACTATTACAATGTTCAACCTTTTCAGCTTATTCCTTTCAGCTATGACTTTTGGTCCTTCAAATCCTTGAACTTTTCCAGATATTCCCGGATATTCCCAGATTTTCCAATCTTTTTGCTCCATTGGCCACACCTTTGCTTCTTTAAACAATTGTAACTTTAACATTCTTTTGGCTAGAGACACCGTTCAAATATTGAAATGTTCACAAGGTTTTGGACTTCAACATAAAGTTCAAAATTATTATGGGATGGCAACACCACCTACAGTTTGGCGGCCATTTTGTGCCAAAATGTGAGGCAGTTTTAAACTTCTTCAAACTTTCACGTATTTTAATCCTTCTACTATTACAATGTTCAACCCTTTCAGCTTATTCCTTTCAGCTACGACTTTTAGTCTTTCAAATCTTTGAACTTTTCAAGATATTCCAAGATTTTCCAGGATTTTCCAAGATTTTTGCTTCATTTAAATACATGGAGAATCCTTGAAAACCTTTGTTGCTTTCAAGCATTATAACTTTAACAAGCTTTCAGCTAGAGGCACCGTTCAAACATTGAAATGCTCACAAGGCTTTGGACTTCAACATACGTTTTGAAATTATTGTGGGATGCCAACACAACCTACTGTTTGGTGGGCATTTTTTGACAAAATCTGAAGCAAATGTTGCAATAAACTTCATCCATGGCTGGAACTGAACATATTGAAATTCACTGGATCTGGACATATAAGGAATGTGGGCGTGGTTAGCAAACAAAGCTCGTTGCTAAGGACGTCCAAAAGTTTACTTTTTCCGATTCATCTGAAACCGACGTTGATTTGTTCCTCATCTCCAGGCGACCCAAACATAAAATGGTTGCTATGGAGATAAAATCAATAGAAAAGCCGCCATTTTGAAAAGAGTGGATTTTCTATCAACTTAGAACATGTAGCTTTTACCAATATAATATTCTCAAACAACGTGTTTTTTGGAGTCAGTTGATGATGCTGATTCCAATGCTAGTACTTTTAGCCATTTTAGCAACATCTTCAAATTTTCAACAATTCAGCCATTTTTTCAGCAATTTCAGCTTTCATGCTTAAGACCTACAAATTTTGACCTATTTCAGCCATTCTACTATTACAATGTTCAACTTTTTCAGCTTATTCCTGCTAGGACTTTTGCACCTTTAACTTTTCATGGTTCTTCCAGTACAGTTCAGCCATTTCTTCAGCTAATTCAGCTTTCATTCAGCAGTACAGCATTCAACCCTGCATTTTCTTCTGGAAATGCAGCTCCTTCTAGTTGGTTGAATGCTGTAAAGCATTCAACCCTTTGTTTTCCTGTTTCTCTTTATTTATTATTATTATTATAGTATCTTCCGCCGTTTTTTGGCGTTTAACTACTTCTACAATTTTTAACCTATTTTAACCATTCTACTTTTAAAATGTTCATCTCTTTCATCTTATTTCTGCTATGACTTTTGGTTTTTCAAATCCTTTTACTTTTTAAGATATTCCAGGTTTTCCGGGAATTTTTGGTCCATTGAAATACATGGAGAATTTTTCGTTCAGAAGTTCACAGTTAAACTCCTTCTACAATTTTTCACCTATTTTAACCGTTCGACTATGAAAATGTTCAGCTCTTTCATCTTATTCTAGCTATGACATTTTGGTCCTTCAAATCTTTGAACTTTTCCAGATATTCCCGGATATTCCCAGATTTTCCAATCTTTTTGCTCCATTGGCCACACCTTTGCTTCTTTAAACAATTGTAACTTTAACATTCTTTTGGCTAGAGACACCGTTCAAATATTGAAATGTTCACAAGGTTTTGGACTTCAACATAAGGCTCAAAATTATTATGGGATGGCAACACCACCTACAGTTTGGCGGCCATTTTGTGCCAAAATGTGAGGCAATTTTAAACTTCTTCAAACTTTCACCTATTTTTACCATTCTACTATTACAATGTTCAACCTTTTCAGCTTATTCCTTTCAGCTATGACTTTTGGTCCTTCAAATCCTTGAACTTTTCCAGATATTCCCGGATATTCCCAGATTTTCCAATCTTTTTGCTCCATTGGCCACACCTTTGCTTCTTTAAACAATTGTAACTTTAACATTCTTTTGGCTAGAGACACCGTTCAAATATTGAAATGTTCACATGGTTTTGGACTTCAACATAAAGTTCAAAATTATTATGGGATGGCAACACCACCTACAGTTTGGCGGCCATTTTGTGCCAAAATGTGAGGCAATTTTAAACTTCTTCAAACTTTCACGTATCTTAATCCTTCTACTATTACAATGTTCAACCCTTTCAGCTTATTCCTTTCAGCTACGACTTTTAGTCTTTCAAATCTTTGAACTTTTCAAGATATTCCAAGATTTTCCAGGATTTTCCAAGATTTTTGCTTCATTTAAATACATGGAGAATCCTTGAAAACCTTTGTTGCTTTCAAGCATTATAACTTTAACAAGCTTTCAGCTAGAGGCACCGTTCAAACATTGAAATGCTCACAAGGCTTTGGACTTCAACATACGTTTTGAAATTATTATGGGATGGCAACAAAACCTACTGTTTGGTGGGCATTTTTTGACAAAATCTGAAGCAAATGTTGCAATAAACTTCATCCATGGCTGGAACTGAACATATTGAAATTCACTGGATCTGGACATATAAGGAATGTGGGCGTGGTTAGCAAACAAAGCTCGTTGCTAAGGACGTCCAAAAGTTTACTTTTTCCGATTCATCTGAAACCGACGTTGATTTGTTCCTCATCTCCAGGCGACCCAAACGTAAAATGGTTGCTATGGAGATAAAATTAATAAAAAGCCGCCATTTTGAAAAAAATGGATTTTCTATTAACTTAGAACATGTAGCTTTTACCAATATGATACTCTCAAACAATGTGTTTTTTGGATTCAGTTGATGATGCTGATTCCAATGCTAGCACTTTTAGCCATTTTAGCAACTTCTTCAAATTTTCAACACTTCAGCCATTTTTTCAACAATTTCAGCTTTAATGCTTAACTCCTTCTACAAACTTTGACCTATTTCAGCCATTCTACTATTACAATGTTCAACTTTTTCATCTTATTCCTGCTAGGACTTTTGCACATTTAACTTTTCAAGGTTTTCCCAGTACAGTTAAGCCATTTCTTCAGCTAATTCAGCTTTCATTCAGCAGTACAGCATTCAACCCTGCATTTTCTTCTGGAAATGCAGCTCCTTCTAGTGTTACATTTGTTTTCCTCTTATGCTATCTTCCGCCGTTTTTCGGCACTTAACTCCTTCTACAATTTTTAACCGATTTTTACCGTTCAACTTTTAAAATGTTCATCTCTTTCATCTTATTTCTGCTATGACTTTTGGTTTTTCAAATCCTTTTACTTTTTAAGATATTCCAGGTTTTCCGGGAATTTTTGCTCCATTGAAATACATGGAGAATTTTTCGTTCAGAAGTTCACAGTTAAACTCCTTCTACAATTTTTCACCTATTTTAACCGTTCGACTATGAAAATGTTCAGCTCTTTCATCTTATTCTAGCTATGACATTTTGGTCCTTGAAATCCCTGAACTTTTCCATTTATTCCCGGATATTCCTGGATTTTCCAATCTTTTTGCTCCATTGGCCACACCTCTGCTTCTTTAAACAATTGTAACTTTAACATTCTTTTGGCTAAAGACACCGTTCAAATATTGAAATGTTCACAAGGTTTTGGACTTCAACATAAGGCTCAAAATTATTATGGGATGGCAACACCACCTACAGTTTGGCGGCCATTTTGTGCCAAAATGTGAGGCAATTTTAAACTTCTTCAAACTTTCACGTATTTTAATCCTTCTACTATTACAATGTTCAACCTTTTCAGCTTATTCCTTTCAGCTACGACTTTTAGTCTTTCAAATCTTTGAACTTTTCAAGATATTCCAAGATTTTCCAGGATTTTCCAAGATTTTTGCTTCATTTAAATACATGGAGAATCCTTGAAAACCTTTGTTGCTTTCAAGCATTATAACTTTAACATGCTTTCAGCTAGAGGCACCGTTCAAACATTGAAATGCTCACAAGGCTTTGGACTTCAACATACGTTTTGAAATTATTATGGGATGGCAACACAACCTACTGTTTGGTGGGCATTTTTTGACAAAATCTGAAGCAAATGTTGCAATAAACTTCATCCATGGCTGGAACTGAACATATTGAAATTCACTGGATCTGGACATATAAGGAATGTGGGCGTGGTTAGCAAACAAACTTCGTTGCTAAGGACGTCCAAAGGTTTACTTTTTCCAATTTGTCTGAAACTGACGTCGATTTGTTCGTCATCCCCAGGCGACCCAAACATAAAATGGTTGCTATGGAGATAAAATCAATAGAAAAGCCGCCATTTTGAAAAAAGTGGATTTTCTGTCAACTTAGAACATGAAGCTTTTACCAACATGACACTCTTAAACAATGTGATTTTTTGAGTCAGTTGATGATGCTGATGCTAGCACTTTTAGCAATTTTAGCATCATCTTCAAATTTTCAACCGTACATCCATTTTTTCAACAATTTCAACTTTCATGCTTAACTCCGTCTACAAATTTTGATCCGTTTTGGTCATTCTACTTTTACAATGTTCACCTTTGACTTTTGGTGCTTTTATTTTTCAAAATATTCCAGGAAATTTCAGCCATTTTTTCAACAATTACAGCTTTCATGCTTAACTCCTTCTACAATGTTTGACCTATTTTAGACATTCTACTTTTACAATGTTCAGCTTTTTCATCATATTTCTGCTTTCATTCAGCAATACAGCATTCAACCCTGCATTTTCTTCTGGAAATGCAGCTCCTTCTAGTTATTATTGGTTGAATGCTGTAAAGCATTCAACCCTTTGTTTTCCTGTTTCTCTTTATTTATTATTATTATAGTATCTTCCGCCGTTTTTTGGCGTTTAACTACTTCTACAATTTTTAACCTATTTTAACCATTCTACTTTTAAAATGTTCATCTCTTTCATCTTATTTCTGCTATGACTTTTGGTTTTTCAAATCTTTTTACTTTTTAAGATATTCCAGGTTTTCCGGGAATTTTTGCTCCATTGAAATACATGGAGAATTTTTCGTTCAGAAGTTCACAGTTAAACTCCTTCTACAATTTTTCACCTATTTTAACCGTTCGACTATGAAAATGTTCAGCTCTTTCATCTTATTCTAGCTATGAAATTTTGGTCCTTCAAATCTTTGAACTTTTCCAGATATTCCCGGATATTCCCAGATTTTCCAATGTTTTTGCTCCATTAGCCACACCTTTGCTTCTTTAAACAATTGTAACTTTAACATTCTTTTGGCTAGAGACACCGTTCAAATATTGAAATGTTCACAAGGTTTTGGACTTCAACATAAGGCTCAAAATTATTATGGGATGGCAACACCACCTACAGTTTGGCGGCCATTTTGTGCCAAAATGTGAGGCAATTTTAAACTTCTTCAAACTTTCACCTATTTTTACCATTCTACTATTACAATGTTCAACCCTTTCAGCTTATTCCTTTCAGCTATGACTTTTGGTCCTTCAAATCCTTGAACTTTTCCAGATATTCCCGGATATTCCCAGATTTTCCAATCTTTTTGCTCCATTGGCCACACCTTTGCTTCTTTAAACAATTGTAACTTTAACATTCTTTTGGCTAGAGACACCGTTCAAATATTGAAATGTTCACAAGGTTTTGGACTTCAACATAAAGTTCAAAATTATTATGGGATGGCAACACCACCTACAGTTTGGCGGCCATTTTGTGCCAAAATGTGAGGCAGTTTTAAACTTCTTCAAACTTTCACGTATTTTAATCCTTCTACTATTACAATGTTCAACCCTTTCAGCTTATTCCTTTCAGCTACGACTTTTAGTCTTTCAAATCTTTGAACTTTTCAAGATATTCCAAGATTTTCCAGGATTTTCCAAGATTTTTGCTTCATTTAAATACATGGAGAATCCTTGAAAACCTTTGTTGCTTTCAAGCATTATAACTTTAACAAGCTTTCAGCTAGAGGCACCGTTCAAACATTGAAATGCTCACAAGGCTTTGGACTTCAACATACGTTTTGAAATTATTATGGGATGGCAACACAACCTACTGTTTGATGGGCATTTTTTGACAAAATCTGAAGCAAATGTTGCAATAAACTTCATCCATGGCTGGAACTGAACATATTGAAATTCACTGGATCTGGACATATAAGGAATGTGGGCGTGGTTAGCAAACAAAGCTCGTTGCTAAGGACGTCCAAAAGTTTACTTTTTCCGATTCATCTGAAACCGACGTTGATTTGTTCCTCATCTCCAGGCGACCCAAACATAAAATGGTTGCTATGGAGATAAAATTAATAGAAAAGCCGCCATTTTGAAAAAAGTGGATTTTCTGTCAACTTAGAACATGTAGCTTTTACCAATATGATACTCTCCAACAATGTGTTTTTTGGAGTCAGTTGATGATGCTGATTCCAATGCTAGCACTTTTAGCCAAATTAGCAATATCTTTACATTTTCAACAGTTCAGCCATTTTTTCAACAATTTCAGCTTTAATGCTTAACTCCTTCTACAAACTTTGACCTATTTTAGCCATTCTACTATTACAATGTTCAACTTTTTCATTTACTCCCTGCTAGGACTTTTGCAACTTTAACCTTTCAAGGTTTTTCCAGTACAGTTAAGCCATTTCTTCAGCTAATTCAGCTTTCATTCAGCAGTACAGCATTCAACCCTGCATTTTCTTCTGGAAATGCAGCTCCTTCTAGTGTTACATTTGTTTTCCTCTTATGCTATCTTCCGCCGTTTTTCGGCACTTAACTCCTTCTACAATTTTTAACCGATTTTTACCGTTCAACTTTTAAAATGTTCATCTCTTTCATCTTATTTCTGCTATGACTTATGGTTTTTCAAATCCTTTTACTTTTTAAGATATTCCAGGTTTTCCGGGAATTTTTGCTCCATTGAAATACATGGAGAATTTTTCGTTCAGAAGTTCACAGTTAAACTCCTTCTACAATTTTTCACCTATTTTAACCGTTCGACTATGAAAATGTTCAGCTCTTTCATCTTATTCTAGCTATGACATTTTGGTCCTTCAAATCCCTGAACTTTTCCATTTATTCCCGGATATTCCTGGATTTTCCAATCTTTTTGCTCCATTGGCCACACCTTTGCTTCTTTAAACAATTGTAACTTTAACATTCTTTTGGCTAGAGACACCGTTCAAATATTGAAATGTTCACAAGGTTTTGGACTTCAACATAAGGCTCAAAATTATTATGGGATGGCAACACCACCTACAGTTTGGCGGCCATTTTGTGCCAAAATGTGAGGCAATTTTAAACTTCTTCAAACTTTCACCTATTTTAACCATTCTACTATTACAATGTTCAACCCTTTCATCTTATTCCTTTCAGCTATGACTTTTGGTCCTTCAAATCTTTGAACTTTTCCAGATATTCCCGGAGATTCCCAGATTTTCCAATGTTTTTGCTCCATTGGCCACACCTTTGCTTCTTTAAAAAATTGTAACTTTAACATTCTTTTGGCTAGAGACACCGTTCAAATATTGAAATGTTCACAAGGTTTTGGACTTCAACATAAGGTTCAAAATTATTATGGGATGGCAACACCACCTACAGTTTGGCGGCCATTTTGTGCCAAAATGTGAGGCAATTTTAAACTTCTTCAAACTTTCACGTATTTTAATCCTTCTACTATTACAATGTTCAACCTTTTCAGCTTATTCCTTTCAGCTACGACTTTTAGTCTTTCAAATCTTTGAACTTTTCAAGATATTCAAAGATTTTCCAGGATTTTCCAAGATTTTTGCTTCATTTAAATACATGGAGAATCCTTGAAAACCTTTGTTGCTTTCAAGCATTATAACTTTAACATGCTTTCAGCTAGAGGCACCGTTCAAACATTGAAATGCTCACAAGGCTTTGGACTTCAACATACGTTTTGAAATTATTATGGGATGGCAACACAACCTACTGTTTGGTGGGCATTTTCTGACAAAATCTGAAGCAAATATTGCAATAAACTTCATCCATGGCTGGAACTGAACATATTGAAATTCACTGGATCTGGACATATAAGGAATGTGGGCGTGGTTAGCCAACAAACTTCGTTGCTAAGGACGTCCAAAAGTTTACTTTTACCGATTCATCTAAAACCGAAGTTGATTTGTTCCTCATCTCCAGGCGACCCAAACATAAAATGGTTGCTATGGAGATGAAATCAATACAAAAGCCGCCATTTTGAAAAGAGTGGATTTTCTATCAACTTAGAAAATGTAGCTTTTACCAATATGATACTCTCAAACAACGTTTTTTTCGAGTCAGTTGATGATGCTGATTCCAATGCTAGCACTTTTAGCCATTTTAGCAACATCTTCAAATTTTCAACAGTACATGCACTTTTTCAACAATTTCAGCTTTCATGCTTAACTCCTTCTACAAATTATGACCTATTTTAGCAATTCTACTATTACAATGTTCAACTTTTTCAGCTTATTCCCGCTATGACTTTTTTTTCCCCAAATTTTTGAACTTTTAAAGATATTCGAGGATTTTTACTTCAATAAAATACATGGGAAATCTTATCGCTTAACTTCTTATACAGTTTTTTACCCACTTTTACCATTCTACTTTTAAAATGTTGAACTCTTCCAGCTCTGTTCAGCCATTTCTTTAGCAAATTCAGCTTTCATTCAGCAATACAGCATTCAACCCTGCATTTTCTTCTGGAAATGCAGCTCCTTCTAGTTATTATAGTATCTTCCGCCGTTTTTTGGCGTTTAACTACTTCTACAATTTTTAACCTATTTTAACCATTCTACTTTTAAAATGTTCATCTCTTTCATCTTATTTCTGCTATGACTTTTGGTTTTTCAAATCCTTTTACTTTTTAAGATATTCCAGGTTTTCCGGGAATTTTTGCTCCATTGAAATACATGGAGAATTTTTCGTTCAGAAGTTCACAGTTAAACTCCTTCTACAATTTTTCACCTATTTTAACCGTTCGACTATGAAAATGTTCAGCTCTTTCATCTTATTCTAGCTATGACATTTTGGTCCTTCAAATCTTTGAACTTTTCCAGATATTCCCGGATATTCCCAGATTTTCCAATCTTTTTGCTCCATTGGCCACACCTTTGCTTCTTTAAACAATTGTAACTTTAACATTCTTTTGGCTAGAGACACCGTTCAAATATTGAAATGTTCACAAGGTTTTGGACTTCAACATAAGGTTTAAAAATTATTATGGGATGGCAACACCACCTACAGTTTGGCGGCCATTTTGTGCCAAAATGTGAGGCAATTTTAAACTTCTTCAAACTTTCACCTATTTTTACCATTCTACTATTACAATGTTCAACCCTTTCATCTTATTCCTTTCAGCTATGACTTTTGGTCCTTCAAATCTTTGAACTTTTCCAGATATTCCCGGATATTCCCAGATTTTCCAATCTTTTTGCTCCATTGGCCACACCTTTGCTTCTTTAAACAATTGTAACTTTAACATTCTTTTGGCTACAGACACCGTTCAAATATTGAAATGTTCACAAGGTTTTGGACTTCAACATAAGGCTCAAAATTATTATGGGATGGCAACACCACCTACAGTTTGGCGGCCATTTTGTGCCAAAATGTGAGGCAATTTTAAACTTCTTCAAACTTTCACCTATTTTTACCATTCTACTATTACAATGTTCAACCCTTTCAGCTCATTCCTTTCAGCTATGACTTTTGGTCCTTCAAATCTTTGAACTTTTCCAGATAGTCCCGGATATTCCCAGATTTTCCAATCTTTTTGCTCCATTGGCCACACCTTTGCTTCTTTAAAATATTGTAACTTTAACATTCTTTTGGCTAGAGACACCATTCAAATATTGAAATGTTCACAAGGTTTTGGACTTCAACATAAGGTTCAAAATTATTATGGGATGGCAACACCACCTACAGTTTGGCGGCCATTTTGTGCCAAAATGTGAGGCAATTTTAAACTTCTTCAAACTTTCACCTATTTTTACCATTCTACTATTACAATGTTCAACCCTTTCATCTTATTCCTTTCAGCTATGACTTTTGGTCCTTCAAATCTTTGAACTTTTCCAGATATTCCCGGATATTCCCAGATTTTCCAATGTTTTTGCTCCATTGGCCACACCTTTGCTTCTTTAAACAATTGTAACTTTAACATTCTTTTGGCTAGAGACACCGTTCAAATATTGAAATGTTCACAAGGTTTTGGACTTCAACATAAAGTTCAAAATTATTATGGGATGGCAACACAAACCTACAGTTTGGCGGCCATTTTGTGCCAAAATGTGAGGCAATTTTAAACTTCTTCAAACTTTCACGTATTTTAATCCTTCTACTATTACAATGTTCAGCCCTTTCAGCTTATTCCTTTCAGCTACGACTTTTAGTCTTTCAAATCTTTGAACTTTTCAAGATATTCCAAGATTTTCCAGGATTTTCCAAGATTTTTGCTTCATTTAAATACATGGAGAATCCTTGAAAACCTTTGTTGCTTTCAAGCATTATAACTTTAACAAGCTTTCAGCTAGAGGCACCGTTCAAACATTGAAATGCTCACAAGGCTTTGGACTTCAACATACGTTTTGAAATTATTATGGGATGGCAACACAACCTACTGTTTGGTGGGCATTTTTTGACAAAATCTGAAGCAAATGTTGCAATAAACTTCATCCATGGCTGGAACTGAACATATTGAAATTCACTGGATCTGGACATATAAGGAATGTGGGCGTGGTTAGCAAACAAAGCTCGTTGCTAAGGACGTCCAAAAGTTTACTTTTTCCGATTCATCTGAAACCGACGTTGATTTGTTCCTCATCTCCAGGCGACCCAAACATAAAATGGTTGCTATGGAGATAAAATCAATAGAAAAGCCGCCATTTTGAAAAGAGTGGATTTTCTATCAACTTAGAACATGTAGCTTTTACCAATATAATACTCTCAAACAACGTGTTTTTTGGAGTCAGTTGATGATGCTGATTCCAATGCTAGTACTTTTAGCCATTTTAGCAACATCTTCAAATTTTCAACAATTCAGCCATTTTTTCAACAATTTCAGCTTTCATGCTTAAGTCCTACAAATTTTGACCTATTTCAGCCATTTTACTATTACAATGTTCAACTTTTTCAGCTTATTCCTGCTAGGACTTTTGCACCTTTAACCTTTCATGGTTCTTCCAGTACAGTTCAGTCATTTCTTCAGCTAATTCAGCTTTCATTCAGCAGTACAGCATTCAACCCTGCATTTTCTTCTGGAAATGCAGCTCCTTCTAGTTTATTATTATCGTATCTTATAGTATCTTCCGCCGTTTTTTGGCGTTTAACTACTTCTACAATTTTTAACCTATTTTAACCATTCTACTATTAAAATGTTCATCTCTTTCATCTTATTTCTGCTATGACTTTTGGTTTTTCAAATCCTTTTACTTTTTAAGATATTCCAGGTTTTCCGGGAATTTTTGCTCCATTGAAATACATGGAGAATTTTTCGTTCAGAAGTTCACAGTTAAACTCCTTCTACAATTTTTCACCTATTTTAACCGTTCTACTATGAAAATGTTCAGCTCTTTCATCTTAATCTAGCTATGACATTTTGGTCCTTCAAATCCTTGAACTTTTCCAGATATTCCCGGATATTCCCAGATTTTCCAATGTTTTTGCTCCATTGGCCACACCTTTGCTTCTTTAAACAATTGTAACTTTAACATTCTTTTGGCTAGAGACACCGTTCAAATATTGAAATGTTCACAAGGTTTTGGACTTCAACATAAGGTTCAAAATTATTATGGGATGGCAACACCACCTACAGTTTGGCGGCCATTTTGTGCCAAAATGTGAAGCAATTTTAAACTTCTTCAAACTTTCACGTATTTTAATCCTTCTACTATTACAATGTTCAACCCTTTCAGCTTATTCCTTTCAGCTACGACCTTTAGTCTTTCAAATCTTTGAACTTTTCAAGATATTCCAAGATTTTCCAGGATTTTCCAAGATTTTTGCTTCATTTAAATACATGGAGAATCCTTGAAAACCTTTGTTGCTTTCAAGCATTATAACTTTAACATGCTTTCAGCTAGAGGCACCGTTCAAACATTGAAATGCTCACAAGGCTTTGGACTTCAACATACATTTTGAAATTATTATGGGATGGCAACACAACCTACTGTTTGGTGGGCATTTTTTGACATCCCCAGGCGACCGAAACATAAAATGGTTACTATGGAGATAAAATCAATAGGAAAGCCGCCATTTTGAAAAAAGTGGATTTTCTGTCAACTTAGAACATGTAGCTTTTACCAATATGATACTCTTAAACAATGTGGTTTTTTGAGTCAGTTGATGATACTGATGCTAGCACTTTTAGCCATTTTAGCATCATCTTCAAATTTTCAACAGTACATCCATTTTTTCAACAATTTCAGCTTTCATGCTTAACTCCATCTACAAATTTTGACCTGTTTTGGTCAATCTACTTTTACAATGTTCACCTTTGACTTTTGGTCCTTTAATTTTTCAAAATATTCCAGGATTTTCCAGGACATTTCAGCCATTTTTTCAACAATTTTTTAGCTTTCATGCTTAACTCCTTCTACAATGTTTGACCTATTTTAGACATTCTACTTTTACAATGTTCAGCTTTTTCATCATATTTCTGCTTTCATTCAGCAATACAGCATTCAACCCTGCATTTTCTTTTGGAAATGCAGCTCCTTCTAGTGTTACATTTGTTTTCCTCTTATGCTATCTTCCACCGTTTTTCGGCACTTAACTCCTTCTACAATTTTTAACCTATTAAAACCGTTCAGCTTTTAAAATGTTTAGCTCTTTCAGCTTATTACTGCTATGACTTTTGGTTTTTCAAATCCTTGTACTTTTTAAGATATTCCAGTTTTTCCGGGAATTTTTGCCCTATGAAAATGCATTGGGAAGTTATATACGAGCCTTATTAATTTATACCGGCTGCATTTTGTCATTACAAAAGTGATAGCTCAGTGGCTAAGTAAGCAGGTTTATAATACTGAGGTTCTGAGTTCGATTCTGGCATCAGACTTTTTCTGCATGGTTTTTTACCTTGCCTTTCTTGATAAAATTCAGTTTGACTAATTCAATTAGATTTCGTTACATGGAAGAATTTTCTTTGAGTTGGGGTTACTCATAAGTTTTGACTTTTTATCCTTCAACTTTTAGGGATTTTCCAGGATTTTCCAGGACAGTTGAGCCATTTCATCCACAAATTCAGCTTTTTTTCAATCATGAAAACCTTTGCAACTTCCAACCATAACAGCTTCCACACAATTTTAGCTAGAGACACCATTCTAACGTTAAAATGATCAGAGCAGCTTAAGCACACGCACAAACACTCAATGTATGTTAGAAAAAACAGTGGGAGCAAATCTAAGTTAGTTTGGATGTATTTTTTATTTTCCTCCTCGTAGCTGGAAGCTGCAGTTCAAACATGTGCTCCGCAGCCATCTTGTGGACAAGCGTTGGGACCCGGGCCTTAGCCCCGCCCACGGCCGCTAAGGCTCATGGGAAAGTGTTGATTCCCAAACCATGAGTTAGGTGGCTGTTACGAGAAGTGACTATCATGTTTTTACACCAGATATGTTAGTGTCTAAATGGCAATAAAATGCTGTATCATTCAGTTTGCTAGCTGATGATCAATATATCTCTTCATTATTCATGGATGAGTGTGCTAAGACTAACGGCACATTCATAGTTGAGAGAATTAACCATGAGGCTCAGCATTTGACAGGATGCTCCCTACTGGAGGAGGTGACTCCACTTTTACTGTCAAATGATCAGTGCTTTGGATTACAACATCAAGATTCGATGTCATTATGGGATGGAGACTGTTTGGCAGCCATTTTGTGTTTTTCAAATCTGAAACCATTGTTTCTTTAAACGAATATAACTTCAACATACTTGTAGCTAGAGACACCGTTCAAACATTAAAATGATCACAAGGATTTGGACGATAAAATACGTTGAGAAATCATTATGGGATGTCGACACAACCTACTGTTGGTGGACTTTTATGACAAAATCTGAAGCAAATATTGCAATAAACTTCATCCATGGCTGGAACTGAACATATTGAAAATCACTGGATCTGGACATATAAGGAATGTGGGCGTGGTTAACAAACAAACTTCGTTGCTAAGGACGTCCAAAGGTTTACTTTTTCCAATTTGTCTGAAACTGACGTTGATTTGTTCGTCATCCCCAGGCGACCCAAACATAAAATGGTTGCTATGGAGATAAAATTAATAGAACAGCCGCCATTTTGAAAAAAGTGGATTTTCTGTCAACTTAGACATGTAGCTTTTACCAATATGATATTCTCAAAAAATTTTTTTTTTTGAGTCAGTTGATGATGCTGATTCCAATGCTGGCACTTTAAGCCATTTTAGCATCATCTTCAAATTTTCAACAGTACCTCCATTTTTTCAACATTTCCAGCTTTCATGCTTAACTCCGTCTACAAATTTTGACCTGTTTTGGTCATTCTACTTTTACAATGTTCACCTTTGACTTGTGGTCCTTTAACTTTTCAAAATATTTCAGGATTTTGCAGGACAGTTCAACCATTTTTTTGAACAATTTCAGCTTTCATGCTTAACTCCTTCTACAATGTTTGACCTATTTTAGACATTCTACTTTTACAATGTTCAGCTTTTTCATCATATTTCTGCTTTCATTCAGCAATACAGCATTCAACCCTGCATTTTCTTCTGGAAATGCAGCTCCTTCTAGTTATTATAGTATCTTCCGCCGTTTTTTGGCGTTTAACTACTTCTACAATTTTTAACCTATTTTAACCATTCTACTATTAAAATGTTCATCTCTTTCATCTTATTTCTGCTATGACTTTTGGTTTTTCAAATCTTTTTACTTTTTAAGATATTCCAGGTTTTCCGGGAATTTTTGCTCCATTGAAATACATGGAGAATTTTTCGTTCAGAAGTTCACAGTTAAACTCCTTCTACAATTTTTCACCTATTTTAACCGTTCGACTATGGAAATGTTCAGCTCTTTCATCTTATTCAAGCTATGACATTTTGGTCCTTCAAATCCCTGAACTTTTCCATTTATTCCCGGATATTCCTGAATTTTCCAATCTTTTTGCTCCATTGGCCACACCTTTGCTTCTTTAAACAATTGTAACTTTAACATTCTTTTGGCTAGAGACACCGTTCAAATATTGAAATGTTCACAAGGTTTTGGACTTCAACATAAAGTTCAAAATTATTATGGGATGGCAACACCACCTACAGTTTGTCGGCCATTTTGTGCCAAAATGTGAGGCAATTTTAAACTTTTTCAAACTTTCACCTATTTTTACCATTCTACTATTACAATGTTCAACCCTTTCATCTTATTCCTTTCAGCTATGACTTTTGGTCCTTCAAATCCTTGAACTTTTCCAGATATTCCCGGATATTCCCAGATTTTCCAATGTTTTTGCTCCATTGGCCACACCTTTGCTTCTTTAAACAATTGTAACTTTAACATTCTTTTGGCTAGAGACACCGTTCAAATATTGAAATGTTCACAAGGTTTTGGACTTCAACATAAGGTTTAAAAATTATTATGGGATGGCAACACCACCTACAGTTTGGCGGCCATTTTGTGCCAAAATGTGAGGCAATTTTAAACTTCTTCAAACTTTCACCTATTTTTACCATTCTACTATTACAATGTTCAACCCTTTCATCTTATTCCTTTCAGCTATGACTTTTGGTCCTTCAAATCCTTGAACTTTTCCAGATATTCCCGGATATTCCCAGATTTTCCAATGTTTTTGCTCCATTGGCCACACCTTTGCTTTTTTAAACAATTGTAACTTTAACATTCTTTTGGCTAGAGACACCGTTCAAATATTGAAATGTTCACAAGGTTTTGGACTTCAACATAAGGTTCAAAATTATTATGGGATGGCAACACCACCTACAGTTTGGCGGCCATTTTGTGCCAAAATGTGAGGCAATTTTAACCTTCTTCAAACTTTCACGTATTTTAATCCTTCTACTATTACAATGTTCAACCCTTTCATCTTATTCCTTTCAGCTATGACTTTTAGTCTTTCAAATCTTTGAACTTTTCCAGATATTCCCGGATATTCCCAGATTTTCCAATGTTTTTGCTCCATTGGCCACACCTTTGCTTCTTTAAACAATTGTAACTTTAACATTCTTTTGGCTAGAGACACCGTTCAAATATTGAAATGTTCACAAGGTTTTGGACTTCAACATAAAGTTCAAAATTATTATGGGATGGCAACACCACCTACAGTTTGGCGGCCATTTTGTGCCAAAATGTGAGGCAATTTTAAACTTCTTCAAACTTTCACGAATTTTAATCCTTCTACTATTACAATGTTCAACCCTTTCAGCTTATTCCTTTCAGCTACGACTTTTAGTCTTTCAAATCTTTGAACTTTTCAAGATATTCCAAGATTTTCCAGGATTTTTGCTTCATTTAAATACATGGAGAATCCTTGAAAACCTTTGTTGCTTTCAAGCATTATAACTTTAACATGCTTTCAGCTAGAGGCACCGTTCAAACATTGAAATGCTCACAAGGCTTTGGACTTCAATATACGTTTTGAAATTATTATGGGATGGCAACACAACCTACTGTTTGGTGGGCATTTTTTGACAAAATCTGAAGCAAATGTTGCAATAAACTTCATCCATGGCTGGAACTGAACATATTGAAATTCACTGGATCTGGACATATAAGGAATGTGGGCGTGGTTAGCAAACAAACTTCGTTGCTAAGGACGTCCAAAGGTTTACTTTTTCCGATTTGTCTGAAACTGACGTCGATTTGTTCCTCATCTCCAGGCGACCCAAACATAAAATGGTTGCTATGTAGATAAAATCAATAGAAAAGCCGCCATTTTGAAAAGAGTGGATTTTCTATCAACTTAGAACATGTAGCTTTGACCAATATGATACTCTCAAACAATGTGTTTTTTGGAGTCAGTTGATGATGCTGATTCCAATGCTAGCACTTTTAGCCATTTTAGCAACATCTTCAAATTTTCAGAAGTTCAGCCATTTTTTCAACAATTTCAGCTTTCATGCTTAACTCCTTCTACAGATTTTGACCTATTTTAGCCATTCTACTATTACAATGTTCAACTTTTTTAGCTTATTCCCGCTATGACTTTTTTTCTCAAATCTTTGAACTTTTAAAGATATTCGAGGATTTTTGCTTCATTAAAATACATGGGAAATCTTATAGCTTAACTTCTTATACAGTTTTTTACCCACTTTGACCATTCTACGTTTAAAATGTTGAGCTCTTCCAGCTTTGTTCAGCCATTTCTTTAGCAAATTCAGCTTTCATTCAGCAATACAGCATTCAACCCTGCATTTTCTTCTGGAAATGCAGCCTCTTCTAGTTGGTTGAATGCTGTATAGCATTCAACCCTTTGTTTTCCTCTTACGCTATCTTCCGCCGTTTTTTGGCACTTAACTCCTTCTACAATTTTCAACCTATTTTAACAATTCAACTATTAAACTGTTCAGCTCTTTCAGCTTATTACTGCTATGACTTTTGGTTTTTCAAATCCTTGAACTTTTTAAGATATTCCAGGATTTTCCATGATTTTTTCTCCATTGAAATACATGTAGAATTTTTCGTGCAGAAGTTCACAGTTAAACTTCTTCTACAATTTTTCACCTATTTTAACCATTCAACTATTAAAATGTTCAGCTTTTTCATCTTATTCCAGCTATGACATTTTGTCCTTCAAATCCTTGAACTTTTCCAGATAGTCCCGGTTATTCCCGGATTTTCCAATCTTTTTGCTCCATTGGCCACACCTTTGCTTCTTTAAACAATTGTAACTTTAACATTCTTTTGGCTAGAGACACCGTTCAAACATTGAAATGTTCACAAGGTTTTGGACTTCAACATAAGGCTCAAAATTATTATGGGATGGCAACACCACCTACAGTTTGGCGGCCATTTTGTGCCAAAATGTGAGGCAATTTTTAACTTCTTCAAACTTTCACCTATTTTCACCATTCTACTATTACAATGTTCAACCCTTTCAGCTTATTCCTTTCAGCTATGACTTTTGGTCCTTCAAATCTTTGAACTTTTCCAGATATTCCCGGATATTCCCAGATTTTCCAATCTTTTTGCTCCATTGGCCACACCTTTGCTTCTTTAAACAATTGTAACTTTAACATTCTTTTGGCTAGAGACACCATTCAAATATTGAAATGTTCACAAGGTTTTGGACTTCAACATAAGGTTTAAAAATTATTATGGGATGGCAACACCACCTACAGTTTGGCGGCCATTTTGTGCCAAAATGTGAGGCAATTTTAAGCTTCTTCAAACTTTCACCTATTTTTACCATTCTACTATTACAATGTTCAACCTTTTCAGCTTATTCCTTTCAGCTATGACTTTTGGTCCTTCAAATCTTTGAACTTTTCCAGATATTCCCGGATATTCCCAGATTTTCCAATGTTTTTGCTCCATTGGCCACACCTTTGCTTCTTTAAACAATTGTAACTTTAACCTTCTTTTGGCTAGAGAAACCGTTCAAATATTGAAATGTTCACAAGGTTTTGGACTTTAACATAAGGTTCAAAATTATTATGGGATGGCAACACCACCTACAGTTTGGCGGCCATTTTGTGCCAAAATGTGAGGCAATTTTAAACTTCTTCAAACTTTCACGTATTTTAATCCTTCTACTATTACAATGTTCAACCCTTTCAGCTTATTCCTTTCAGCTACGACTTTTAGTCTTTCAAATCTTTGAACTTTTCAAGATATTCCAAGATTTTCCAGGATTTTCCAAGATTTTTGCTTCATTTAAATACATGGAGAATCCTTGAAAACCTTTGTTGCTTTCAAGCATTATAACTTGCTTTCAGCTAGAGGCACCGTTCAAACATTGAAATGCTCACAAGGCTTTGGACTTCAACATACGTTTTGAAATTATTATGGGATGGCAACACAACCTACTGTTTGCTGGGCATTTTTTGACAAAATCTGAAGCAAATATTGCAATAAACTTCATCCGTGGCTGGAACTGAACATATTGAAATTCAATGGATCTGGACATATAAGGAATGTGGGCGTGGTTAGCAAACAAACTTTGTTGCTAATGACGTCCAAAGGTTTACTTTTTCCGATTTGTCTAAAACTGACGTCGATTTGTTCGTCATCCCCAGGCGACCCAAACATAAAATGGTTGCTATGGAGATAAAATTAATAGAAAAGCCGCCATTTTGAAAAAAGTGGCTTTTCTGTCAACTTAGAACATGTAGCTTTTACCAATATGATACTTTCAAACAATGTTTTTTTTGAGTCAGTTGATGATGCTGATTCCAATGCTAGCACTTTTAGCCATTTTAGCATCATCTTCAAATTTTCAACAGTACATCCATTTTTTCCACAATTCCAGCTTTCATGCTTAACTCTTTCTACAAACTTTGACCTATTTTAGCCATTCTACTATTACAATGTTCAACTTTTTCATCTTATTCCTGGTAGGACTTTTGCACCTTTAACCTTTCAAGGTTTTTCCAGTACAGTTAAGCCATTTCTTCAGCTAATTCAGCTTTCATTCAGCAGTACAGCATTCAACCCTGCATTTTCTTCTGGAAATGCAGCTCCTTCTAGTTGGTTGAATGCTATAAAGCATTCAACCCTTTGTTTTCCTGTTTCTCTTTATTTATTATTATTATTATTTATACTATCTTCCGCCGTTTTTTGACACTTAACTACTTCTACAATTTTTAACCGATTGTAACCATTCAACTTTTAAAATGTTCAGCTTTTTCAGCTTATTATTGCTATGACTTTTGGTACTTCTAATCCTTGTACTTTTTAAGATATTCCAGTTTTTCCGGGAATTTTTGCCCTATTAAAATGCATTAGGAAGTTATGATGCAGGAGGCGCCCGGTTCGACACCCGGTTCGGACGCTTCAAATTTTTTTACCATTTTACTTTTAAAATGTTCAACTCTTTCAACTTATTACAGTTATTACTTTTGGTCATTCAAATCATTGAACTTTTTAAGATATTCCAGGATTTTCCAGGATTTTTTGCTCCATTAAAATACATAGAGAATCCTTGTGCTAAACTTCTTTTACAGGTTTTTACTTATTTTAACCATTGTATGAAACAGTTCAGCTCATTCCTTTCCTTCAAATCTTCAAATTTTCATTAATTCAGCCATTTTTTAATAATTTCATGCCTTGTTTAACTCCTTTTACAATTTTTTTCCCTCAAAATTTTTTTTTACCACCACTTTTGGACCTTCAAATCCTGTGACTTTTCAAAAGTGAAGGCTCATGGGAAAGTGTTGATTCCCAAACCATGAGTTAGGTGGCTGTTACGAGAAGTGACTATGATGTTTTTGCACCACATAAGTAGTGGTTCAATGAAATATAATGCTGTATCATTCAGCTAGCTAGCTGATGATCAATATATCTCTCCATTATAAATGGATGTGTGTGCAAAAACTAATGACACATGCATAGTTGAGAGATTTGATCTTATGTTCTGCTTTTGCCACAATTTCTCCTGTTGCATGATGTGGCTCCACTTTTACTGTCAAATGATTAGTGCTTTGGATTATAACATCAAGGTTTGAAGGCATTATGGGATGGAGACTGTTTGGCAGCCATTTTGTGTTTTTCAAATCTGAAAGCCTTTGTTTCTTTAAACGAATATAACTTAGAAATACTTGCAGCTAGAGACACCGTTCAAACATTAAAATGATCACAAGGCTATGGACTATTAAATACGTTTAGAAATCATTATGGGATGTCGACACAACCTAATGTTGGTGGCCTTTTTATGACAAATTCTGAAGCAAATATTGCAATAAACTTAATCCATGGCTGGAACTGAACAGATTGAAATTCACTGGATCTGGACATATAAGGAATGTGGGCGTGGTTAGCCAACAAACTTCGTTGCTAAGGACGTCCAAAGGTTTACTTTTTCCGATTTGTCTGAAACTGACGTCGATTTGTTCGTCATCCCATGCCGACTCAAACGTAAAATGGTTGCTATGGAGATAAAATTAGTAGAAAAGCCGCCATTTTGAAAAAAGTGGATTTTCTGTCAACTTAGACATGTAGCTTTTACCAATATGATATTCTCAAAAAAAATTGTTTTTTTTGAGTCAGTTGATGATGCTGATGCTAGCACTTTTAGCCATTTTAGCATCATCTTCAAATTTTCAACAGAACATCCATTTTTTCAACATTTCCAGCTTTCATGCTTAACTCCGTCTACAAATTTTTACCTGTTTTGGTCATTCTACTTTTACAATGTTCACCTTTGACTTGTGGTCCTTTAACTTTTCAAAATATTTCAGGATTTTGCAGGACAGTTCAACCATTTTTTTGAACAATTTCAGCTTTCATGCTTAACTCCTTCTACAATGTTTGACCTATTTTAGACATTCTACTTTTACAATGTTCAGCTTTTTCATCATATTTCTGCTTTCATTCAGCAATACAGCATTCAACCCTGCATTTTCTTCTGGAAATGCAGCTCCTTCTAGTTGGTTGAATGCTGTAAAGCATTCAACCCTTTGTTTTCCTGTTTCTCTTTATTGGTTGAATGCTGTAAAGCATTCAACCCTTTGTTTTCCTGTTTCTCTTTATTTATTATTATTATTATTATTATAGTATCTTCCGCCGTTTTTTGGCGTTTAACTACTTCTACAATTTTTAACCTATTTTAACCATTCTACTTTTAAAATGTTCATCTCTTTCATCTTATTTCTGCTATGACTTTTGGTTTTTCAAATCCTTTTACTTTTTAAGATATTCCAGGTTTTCCGGGAATTTTTGGTCCATTGAAATACATGGAGAATTTTTCGTTCAGAAGTTCACAGTTAAACTCCTTCTACAATTTTTCACCTATTTTAACCGTTCGACTATGAAAATGTTCAGCTCTTTCATCTTATTCTAGCTATGACATTTTGGTCCTTCAAATCTTTGAACTTTTCCAGATATTCCCGGATATTCCCAGATTTTCCAATGTTTTTGCTCCATTGGCCACACCTTTGCTTCTTTAAACAATTGTAACTTTAACATTCTTTTGGCTAGAGACACCGTTCAAATATTGAAATGTTCACAAGGTTTTGGACTTCAACATAAGTTTCAAAATTATTATGGGATGGCAACACCACCTACAGTTTGGCGGCCATTTTGTGCCAAAATGTGAGGCAATTTTAAACTTCTTCAAACTTTCACCTATTTTTACCATTCTACTATTAAAATGTTCAACCCTTTCAGCTTATTCCTTTCAGCTATGACTTTTGGTCCTTCAAATCCTTGAACTTTTCCAGATATTCCCGGATATTCCCAGATTTTCCAATCTTTTTGCTCCATTGGCCACACCTTTGCTTCTTTAACAATTGTAACTTTAACATTCTTTTGGCTAGAGACACCGTTCAAATATTGAAATGTTCACAAGGTTTTGGACTTCAACATAAAGCTCAAAATTATTATGGGATGGCAACACCACCTACATTTTGGCGGCCATTTTATGCCAAAATGTGAGGCAATTTTAAACTTCTTCAAACTTTCACGTATTTTAATCCTTCTACTATTACAATGTTCAACCCTTTCAGCTTATTCCTTTCAGCTACGACTTTTAGTCTTTCAAATCTTTGAACTTTTCAAGATATTCCAAGATTTTCCAGGATTTTCCAAGATTTTTGCTTCATTTAAATACATGGAGAATCCTTGAAAACCTTTGTTGCTTTCAAGCATTATAACTTTAACAAGCTTTCAGCTAGAGGCACCGTTCAAACATTGAAATGCTCACAAGGCTTTGGACTATAAAATACGTTTTGAAATTATTATGGGATGTCGACACAACCTACTGTTGGTGGCCTTTTTATGACAAAATGTGAGGCAATTTTAAACTTCTTCAAACTTTCACCTATTTTTACCATTCTACTATTACAATGTTCAAACCTTTAATCTTATTCCTTTCAGCTATGACTTTTGGTCCTTCAAATCCTTGAACTTTTCCAGATATTCCTGGATATTCCCAGATTTTCCAATGTTTTTGCTCCATTGGCCACACCTTTGCTTCTTTAAACAATTGTAACTTTAACATTCTTTTGGCTAGAGACACCGTTCAAATATTGAAATGTTCACAAGGTTTTGGACTTCAACATAAGGTTTAAAAATTATTATGGGATGCTAACACCACCTACAGTTTGGCGGCCATTTTGTGCCAAAATGTGAGGCAATTTTAAACTTCTTCAAACTTTCACGTATTTTAATCATTCTACTATAACAATGTTCAACCCTTTCAGCTTATTCCTTTCAGCTACGAATTTTAGTCTTTCAAGTCTATGAACTTTTCAAGATATTCCAAGATTTTCCAGGATTTTTTAAGATTTTTGCTTCATTTAAATACATGGAGAATCCTTGAAAACCTTTGTTGCTTTCAAGCATTATAATTTGCTTTCAGCTAGAGGCACCGTTCAAACATTGAAATGCTCACAAGGCTTTGGACTTCAACATACGTTTTGAAATCATTATGGGATGGCAACACAACCTAATGTTGGTGGCCTTTTTATGACAAAATCTGAAGCAAATATTTCAATAAACTTCATCCATGGCTGGAACTGAACATATTGAAATTCACTGGATCTGGACATATAAGGAATGTGGGCGTGGTTAGCCAACAAACTTCGTTGCTAAGGACGTCCAAAGGTTTACTTTTTCCGATTTGTCTGAAACTGACGTCGATTTGTTCGTCATCCCATGCCGACCCAAACGTAAAATGGTTGCTATGGAGATAAAATTAATAGAAAAGCCGCCATTTTGAAAAAAGTGGATTTTCTGCCAACTTAGAACATGTAGCTTTTACCAATATGATACTCTCAAACAATGTGTTTTTTTTGAGTCAGTTGATGATGCTGATTCCAATGCTAGCACTTTTAGCCATTTTAGCATCATCTTGACATTTTCAACAGTACATCCATTTTTTCAACAATTTCAGCTTTAATGCTTAACTCCTTCTACAAACTTTGACCTATTTCAGCCATTCTACTATTACAATGTTCAACTTTTTCATCTTATTCCTGCTAGGACTTTTGCACATTTAACTTTTCAAGGTTTTCCCAGTACAGTTAAGCCATTTCTTCAGCTAATTCAGCTTTCATTCAGCAGTACAGCATTCAACCCTGCATTTTCTTCTGGAAATGCAGCTCCTTCTAGTTTATTATTATTATTATAGTATCTTCCGCCGTTTTTTGGCGTTTAACTACTTCTACAATTTTTAACCTATTTTAACCATTCTACTTTTAAAATGTTCATCTCTTTCATCTTATTTCTGCTATGACTTTTGGTTTTTCAAATCCTTTTACTTTTTAAGATATTCCAGGTTTTCCGGGAATTTTTGGTCCATTGAAATACATGGAGAATTTTTCGTTCAGAAGTTCACAGTTAAACTCCTTCTACAATTTTTCACCTATTTTAACCGTTCGACTATGAAAATGTTCAGCTCTTTCATCTTATTCTAGCTATGACATTTTGGTCCTTCAAATCTTTGAACTTTTCCAGATATTCCCGGATATTCCCAGATTTTCCAATCTTTTTGCTCCATTGGCCACACCTTTGCTTCTTTAAACAATTGTAACTTTAACATTCTTTTGGCTAGAGACACCGTTCAAATATTGAAATGTTCACAAGGTTTTGGACTTAAACATAAGGTTCAAAATTATTATGGGATGGCAACACCACCTACAGTTTGGCGGCCATTTTGTGCCAAAATGTGAGGCAATTTTAAACTTCTTCAAACTTTCACCTATTTTTACCATTCTACTATTACAATGTTCAACCTTTTCAGCTTATTCCTTTCAGCTATGACTTTTGGTCCTTCAAATCCTTGAACTTTTCCAGATATTCCCGGATATTCCCAGATTTTCCAATCTTTTTGCTCCATTGGCCACACTTTTGCTTCTTTAAACAATTGTAACTTTAACATTCTTTTGGCTAGAGACACCGTTCAAATATTGAAATGTTCACAAGGTTTTGGACTTCAACATAAAGTTCAAAATTATTATGGGATGGCAACACCACCTACAGCTTGGCGGCCATTTTGTGCCAAAATGTGAGGCAATTTTAAACTTCTTCAAACTTTCACGTATCTTAATCCTTCTACTATTACAATGTTCAACCCTTTCAGCTTATTCCTTTCAGCTACGACTTTTTGTCTTTCAAATCTTTGAACTTTTCAAGATATTTCAAGATTTTCCAGGATTTTCCAAGATTTTTGCTTCATTTAAATACATGGAGAATCCTTGAAAACCTTTGTTGCTTTCAAGCATTATAACTTTAACAAGCTTTCAGCTAGAGGCACCGTTCAAACATTGAAATGCTCACAAGGCTTTGGACTTCAACATACGTTTTGAAATTATTATGGGATGGCAACAAAACCTACTGTTTGGTGGGCATTTTTTGACAAAATCTGAAGCAAATGTTGCAATAAACTTCATCCATGGCTGGAACTGAACATATTGAAATTCACTGGATCTGGACATATAAGGAATGTGGGCGTGGTTAGCAAACAAAGCTCGTTGCTAAGGACGTCCAAAAGTTTACTTTTTCCGATTCATCTGAAACCGACGTTGATTTGTTCCTCATCTCCAGGCGACCCAAACGTAAAATGGTTGCTATGGAGATAAAATTAATAAAAAGCCGCCATTTTGAAAAAAATGGATTTTCTATTAACTTAGAACATGTAGCTTTTACCAATATGATACTCTCAAAAAATGTGTTTTTTGGATTCAGTTGATGATGCTGATTCCAATGCTAGCACTTTTAGCCATTTTAGCAACTTCTTCAAATTTTCAACACTTCAGCCATTTTTTCAACAATTGCAGCTTTAATGCTTAACTCCTTCTACAAACTTTGACCTATTTCAGCCATTCTACTATTACAATGTTCAACTTTTTCATCTTATTCCTGCTAGGACTTTTGCACATTTAACTTTTCAAGGTTTTCCCAGTACAGTTAAGCCATTTCTTCAGCTAATTCAGCTTTCATTCAGCAGTACAGCATTCAACCCTGCATTTTCTTCTGGAAATGCAGCTCCTTCTAGTGTTACATTTGTTTTCCTCTTATGCTGTCTTCCGCCGTTTTTCGGCACTTAACTCCTTCTACAATTTTTAACCGATTTTTACCGTTCAACTTTTAAAATGTTCATCTCTTTCATCTTATTTCTGCTATGACTTTTGGTTTTTCAAATCCTTTTACTTTTTAAGATATTCCAGGTTTTCCGGGAATTTTTGCTCCATTGAAATACATGGAGAATTTTTCGTTCAGAAGTTCACAGTTAAAGTCCTTCTACAATTTTTCACCTATTTTAACCGTTCCACTATGAAAATGTTCAGCTCTTTCATCTTATTCTAGCTATGACATTTTGGTCCTTCAAATCCCTGAACTTTTCCATTTATTCCCGGATATTCCTGGATTTTCCAATCTTTTTGCTCCATTGGCCACACCTTTGCTTCTTTAAACAATTGTAACTTTAACATTCTTTTGGCTAGAGACACCGTTCAAATATTGAAATGTTCACAAGGTTTTGGACTTCAACATAAGGCTCAAAATTATTATGGGATGGCAACACCACCTACAGTTTGGCGGCCATTTTGTGCCAAAATGTGAGGCAATTTTAAACTTCTTCAAACTTTCACCTATTTTAACCATTCTACTATTACAATGTTCAACCCTTTCATCTTATTCCTTTCAGCTATGACTTTTGGTCCTTCAAATCTTTGAACTTTTCCAGATATTCCCGGAGATTCCCAGATTTTCCAATGTTTTTGCTCCATTGGCCACACCTTTGCTTCTTTAAAAAATTGTAACTTTAACATTCTTTTGGCTAGAGACACCGTTCAAATATTGAAATGTTCACAAGGTTTTGGATTTCAACATAAGGTTCAAAATTATTATGGGATGGCAACACCACCTACAGTTTGGCGGCCATTTTGTGCCAAAATGTGAGGCAATTTTAAACTTCTTCAAACTTTCACGTATTTTAATCCTTCTACTATTACAATGTTCAACCTTTTCAGCTTATTCCTTTCAGCTACGACTTTTAGTCTTTCAAATCTTTGAACTTTTCAAGATATTCCAAGATTTTCCAGGATTTTCCAAGATTTTTGCTTCATTTAAATACATGGAGAATCCTTGAAAACCTTTGTTGCTTTCAAGCATTATAACTTTAACATGCTTTCAGCTAGAGACACCGTTCAAACATTGAAATGCTCACAAGGCTTTGGACTTCAACATACGTTTTGAAATTATTATGGGATGGCAACACAACCTACTGTTTGGTGGGCATTTTTTGACAAAATCTGAAGCAAATATTGCAATAAACTTCATCCATGGCTGGAACTGAACATATTGAAATTCACTGGATCTGGACATATAAGGAATGTGGGCGTGGTTAGCAAACAAAGCTCGTTGCTAAGGACGTCCAAAAATTTACTTTTTCCGATTCATCTGAAACCGACGTTGATTTGTTCCTCATCTCCAGGCGACCCAAACATAAAATGGTTGCTATGGAGATAAAATCAATAGAAAAGCCGCCATTTTGAAAAAAGTGGATTTTCTGTCAACTTATAACATGTAGCTTTTACCAATATAATACTCTCAAACAATGTGTTTTTTGGATTCAGTTGATGATGCTGATTACAATGCTAGTACTTTTAGCCATTTTAGCAACTTCTTCAAATTTTCAACACTTCAGCCATTTTTTCAACAATTTCAGCTTTAATGCTTAAGTCCTACAAATTTTGACCTATTTCAGCCATTCTACTATTACAATGTTCAACTTTTTCATCTTATTCCTGCTAGGACTTTTGCACATTTAACTTTTCAAGGTTTTCCCAGTACAGTTAAGCCATTTCTTCAGCTAATTCAGCTTTCATTCAGCAGTACAGCATTCAACCCTGCATTTTCTTCTGGAAATGCAGCTCCTTCTAGTTGGTTGAATGCTATAAAGCATTCAACCCTTTGTTTTCCTGTTTCTCTTTATTTATTATTATTATTATTTATACTATCTTCCGCCGTTTTTTGACACTTAACTACTTCTACATTTTTTAACCTATTTTTACCATTCAACTTTTGAAATGTTCAGCTCTTTCAGCTTATTCTTGCTATGACTTTTGGTACTTCTAATCCTTGTACTTTTTAAGATATTCCAGTTTTTCCGGGAATTTTTGCCCTATTAAAATGCATTGGAAAGTTATGGTGCAAGAGGTTCCCGGATCGACACCCAGTTCGGACACTTGAAATCTTTCTACCATTCACCTTTTTAAATGTTCAACTCTTTCAACTTATTACAGATATTACTTTTGGTCATTCAAATCATTGAAATTTTTAAGATATTCCAGGATTTTGCAGGATTTTTGCTCCATTAAAATACATAGGGAATTCTTGTGCTTAACCTTTTTTAAAGGTTTTCACCTTTTTTAACCATTTTACTTTTAAAATGTTGAGCTCTTTCAGCTCAGTTCAGCCATTTCTTTTACAAATTAAGCTTTCTATCAGCAATACAGCATTCAACCCTGCATTTTCTTCTGGAAATGCAGCTCCTTCTAGTGTTACATTTGTTTTCCTCTTATGCTATCTTCCACCGTTTTTCGGCACTTAACTCCTTCTACAATTTTTAACCTATTAAAACCGTTCAGCTTTTAAAATGTTTAGCTCTTTCAGCTTATTACTGCTATGACTTTTGGTTTTTCAAATCCTTGTACTTTTTAAGATATTCCAGTTTTTCCGGGAATTTTTGCCCTATTAAAATGCATTGGGAAGTTATATACGAGCCTTATTAATGTATACCGGCTGCATTTCGTCATCACAAAAGTGATAGCTCAGTGGCTAAGTAAGCAGGTTTATAATACTGAGGTTCTGAGTTTGATTCTGGCATCAGACTTTTTCTGCATGGTTTTTTACCTTGCCTTTCTTGATAAAATTCAGTTTGACTAATTCAATTAGATTTCGTTACATGGAAGAATTTTCTTTGAGTTGGGGTTTTTAAGTTTTAAGTTTTGACTTTTTATCCTTCAACTTTTAGGGATTTTCCAGGATTTTCCAGGACAGTTGAGCCATTTCATCCACAAATTCAGCTTTTTTTCAATCATGAAAACCTTTGCTACTTCCAACCATAACAGCTTCCACACAATTTTAGCTAGAGACACCATTCTAACGTTAAAATGATCAGAGCAGCTTAAGCACACGCACAAACACTCAATGTATGTTAGAAAAAACAGTGGGAGCAAATCTAAGTTAGTTTGGATGTATTTTTTATTTTCCTCCTCGTAGCTGGAAGCTGCAGTTCAAACATGTGCTCCGCAGCCATCTTGTGGACAAGCGTCGGGACCCGGGCCTTAGCCCCGCCCACGGCCGCTAAGGCTCATGGGAAAGTGTTGATTCCCAAACCATGAGTTAGGTGGCTGTTACGAGAAGTGACTATCATGTTTTTACACCAGATATGTTAGTGTCTAAATGGCAATAAAATGCTGTATCATTCAGTTTGCTAGCTGATGATCAATATCTCTCTCCGTTATTCATGGATGAGTGTGCTAAGACTAACGGCACATTCATAGTTGAGAGAATTAACCATGAGGCTCAGCATTTGATGGGATGCCCCCTACTGGAGGAGGTGACTCCACTTTTACTGTCAAATGATCAGTGCTTTGGATTACAACATCAAAATTCGATGTCATTATGGGATGGAGACTGTTTGGCAGCCATTTTGTGTTTTTCAAATCTGAAACCA
Organism: Oryzias latipes; assembly: GCF_053564925.1. Lineage (NCBI taxonomy): Eukaryota > Metazoa > Chordata > Actinopteri > Beloniformes > Adrianichthyidae > Oryzias > Oryzias latipes. The sequence continues at coordinate 25,721,365 of NC_136248.1, read as the reverse complement.
TTGTTTCTTTAAACGAATATAACTTCAACATACTTGTAGCTAGAGACACCGTTCAAACAATAAAATGATCACAAGGCTTTGGACTTCAACATACGTTTTGAAATTATTATGGGATGGCAACACAACCTACTGTTTGGTGGGCATTTTTTGACAAAATCTGAAGCAAATATTGCAATAAACTTCATCCATGGCTGGAACTGAACATATTGAAAATCACTGGATCTGGACATATAAGGAATGTGGGCGTGGTTAGCAAACAAACTTCGTTGCTAAGGACGTCCAAAGGTTTACTTTTTCCAATTTGTCTGAAACTGACGTTGATTTGTTCGTCATCCCCAGGCGACCCAAACATAAAATGGTTGCTATGGAGATAAAATTAATAGAAAAGCCGCCATTTTGAAAAAAGTGGATTTTCTGTCAACTTAGACATGTAGCTTTTACCAATATGATATTCTCAAAAAATTTGTTTTTTTGAGTCAGTTGATGATGCTGATTCCAATGCTGGCACTTTAAGCCATTTTAGCATCATCTTCAAATTTTCAACAGTACCTCCATTTTTTCAACATTTCCAGCTTTCATGCTTAACTCCGTCTACAAATTTTGACCTGTTTTGGTCATTCTACTTTTACAATGTTCACCTTTGACTTGTGGTCCTTTAACTTTTCAAAATATTTCAGGATTTTGCAGGACAGTTCAACCATTTTTTTGAACAATTTCAGCTTTCATGCTTAACTCCTTCTACAATGTTTGACCTATTTTAGACATTCTACTTTTACAATGTTCAGCTTTTTCATCATATTTCTGCTTTCATTCAGCAATACAGCATTCAACCCTGCATTTTCTTCTGGAAATGCAGCTCCTTCTAGTTATTATAGTATCTTCCGCCGTTTTTTGGCGTTTAACTACTTCTACAATTTTTAACCTATTTTAACCATTCTACTATTAAAATGTTCATCTCTTTCATCTTATTTCTGCTATGACTTTTGGTTTTTCAAATCCTTTTACTTTTTAAGATATTCCAGGTTTTCCGGGAATTTTTGCTCCATTGAAATACATGGAGAATTGTTCATGCAGAAGTTCACAGTTAAACTCCTTCTACAATTTTTCACCTATTTTAACCGTTCGACTATGAAAATGTTCAGCTCTTTCATCTTATACTAGCTATGACATTTTAGACCTTCAAATCTTTGAACTTTTCCAGATATTCCCGGATATTCCCAGATTTTCCAATGTTTTTGCTCCATTGGCCACACCTTTGCTTCTTTAAACAATTGTAACTTTAACATTCTTTTGGCTAGAGACACCGTTCAAATATTGAAATGTTCACAAGGTTTTGGACTTCAACATAAGGTTCAAAATTATTATGGGATGGCAACACCACCTACAGTTTGGCGGCCATTTTGTGCCAAAATGTGAGGCAATTTTAAACTTCTTCAAACTTTCACCTATTTTTACCATTCTACTATTACAATGTTCAACCCTTTCATCTTATTCCTTTCAGCTATGACTTTTGGTCCTTCAAATCCTTGAACTTTTCCAGATATTCCCGGATATTCCCAGATTTTCCAATCTTTTTGCTCCATTGGCCACACCTTTGCTTCTTTAAACAATTGTAACTTTAACATTCTTTTGGCTAGAGACACCGTTCAAATATTGAAATGTTCACAAGGTTTTGGACTTCAACATAAGGTTCAAAATTATTATGGGATGGCAACACCACCTACAGTTTGGCGGCCATTTTGTGCCAAAATGTGAGGCAATTTTAAACTTCTTCAAACTTTCACCTATTTTTACCATTCTACTATTACAATGTTCAACCCTTTCATCTTATTCCTTTCAGCTATGACTTTTGGTCCTTCAAATCCTTGAACTTTTCCAGATATTCCCGGATATTCCCAGATTTTCCAATCTTTTTGCTCCATTGGCCACACCTTTGCTTCTTTAAACAATTGTAACTTTAACATTCTTTTGGCTAGAGACACCGTTCAAATATTGAAATGTTCACAAGGTTTTGGACTTCAACATAAGGTTCAAAATTATTATGGGATGGCAACACCACCTACAGTTTGGCGGCCATTTTGTGCCAAAATGTGAGGCAATTTTAAACTTCTTCAAATTTTCACCTATTTTTACCATTCTACTATTACAATGTTCAACCTTTTCATCTTATTCCTTTCAGCTATGACTTTTGGTCCTTCAAATCTTTGAACTTTTCCAGATATTCCTGGATATTCCCAGATTTTCCAATGTTTTTGCTCCATTGCCCACACCTTTTCTTCTTTAAACAATTGTAACTTTAACATTCTTTTGGCTACAGACACCGTTCAAATATTGAAATGTTCACAAGGTTTTGGATTTCAACATAAGGTTCAAAATTATTATGGGATGGCAACACCACTTACAGTTTGGCGGCCATTTTGTGCCAAAATGTGAGGCAATTTTAAACTTCTTCAAACTTTCACGTATTTTAATCCTTCTACTATTACAATGTTCAACCCTTTCAGCTTATTCCTTTCAGCTACAACTTTTAGTCTTTCAAATCTTTGAACTTTTCAAGATATTCCAAGATTTTACAGGATTTTCCAAGATTTTTGCTTCATTTAAATACATGGAGAATCCTTGAAAACCTTTGTTGCTTTCAAGCATTATAACTTTAACATGCTTTCAGCTAGAGGCACCGTTCAAACATTGAAATGCTCACAAGGCTTTGGACTTCAACATACGTTTTGAAATTATTATGGGATGGCAACACAACCTACTGTTTGGTGGGCATTTTTTGACAAAATCTGAAGCAAATGTTGCAATAAACTTCATCCATGGCTGGAACTGAACATATTGAAATTCACTGGATCTGGACATATAAGGAATGTGGGCGTGGTTAGCAAACAAAGCTCGTTGCTAAGGACGTCCAAAAATTTACTTTTTCCGATTCATCTGAAACCGACGTTGATTTGTTCCTCATCTCCAGGCGACCCAAACATAAAATGGTTGCTATGGAGATAAAATCAATAGAAAAGCCGCCATTTTGAAAAGAGTGGATTTTCTATCAACTTAGAACATGTAGCTTTTACCAATATAATACTCTCAAACAACGTGTTTTTTGGAGTCAGTTGATGATGCTGATTCCAATGCTAGTACTTTTAGCCATTTTAGCAACATCTTCAAATTTTCAACAATTCAGCCATTTTTTCAACAATTTCAGCTTTCATGCTTAAGACCTACAAATTTTGACCTATTTCAGCCATTCTACTATTACAATGTTCAACTTTTTCAGCTTATTCCTGCTAGGACTTTTGCACCTTTAACTTTTCATGGTTCTTCCAGTACAGTTGAGCCATTTCCTCAGCTAATTCAGCTTTCATTCAGCAGTACAGCATTCAACCCTGCATTTTCTTCTGGAAATGCAGCTCCTTCTAGTTGGTTGAATGCTATAAAGCATTCAACCCTTTGTTTTCCTGTTTCTCTTTATTTATTATTATTATTATTTATACTATCTTCCGCCGTTTTTTGACACTTAACTACTTCTACAATTTTTAACCGATTTTTACCATTCAACTTTTAAAATGTTCAGCTCTTTCAGCTTATTATTGGTATGACTTTTGGTTTTTCAAATCCTTTTACTTTTAAAGATATTCCAGTTTTTCCGGGAATTTTTGCCCTATTAAAATGCATTGGGAAGTTATGGTGCCCGAGGCGCCCGGTTCGACACCCGGTTCGGACGCTTCAAAATTTTCTTCCAACCAACTTTTAAAATGTTCAACTCTTTCAACTTATTACAGTTATTACTTTTGGTCATTCAAATCATTGAACTTTTTAAGATATTCCAGGATTTTCCAGGATTTTTTGCTCCATTAAAATACATAGAGAATCCTTGTGCTAAACTTCTTTTACAGGTTTTTACTTACTTTAACCATTGTATGAAACAGTTCAGCTCATTCCTTTCCTTCAAATCTTCAAATTTTCATTAATTCAGCCATTTTTTCAATAATTTCAGGCCTTGTTTAACTCCTACAATTTTTTTACCTCCAAAATTTTTTTCACCACCACTTTTGGTCCTTCAAATCCTTCGACATTTCAAAAGTGAATGCTCATGGGAAAGTGTTGATTCCCAAACCATGAGTTAGGTGGCTGTTACGAGAAGTGACTATGATGTTTTTGCACCACATAAGTTAGTGGTTAAATGAAAATATAATGCTGCATCATTTAGCTAGCTAGCTAATGATCAATATATCTCTCCATTATACATGGATGTGTGTGCAAAACCACGTGACACATGCATAGTTGAGAGAATTGGTCTCGATGCTTTGCATTTGTCAGAATGTCTCCTGCTGCAGGACGTGGCTCCACTTTTACTGTCAAATGATTAGTGCTTTGGATTACAACATCAAGGTTTGAAGTCATTATGGGATGGAGACTGTTTGGCAGCCATTTTGTGTTTTTCAAATCTGAAGCCTTTGTTTCTTTAAACAAATATAACTTCAACATACTTGTAGCTAGAGACACCGTTCAAACATTAAAATGATCACAAGGTTTTGGACTATTAAATACGTTTAGAAATTATTATGGGATGTCGACACAACCTAATGTTGGTTGCCTTTTTATGACAAAATCTGAAGCAAATTTTTGCTCCATTAAATTACATAGGGAATTCTTGTGCTTAACCTCTTTTACAGGTTTTCACCTATTTTAACCATTTTACTTTTAAAATGTTCAGCTCTGTTCAGCCATTTCTTTTACAAATTAAGCTTTCTTTCAGCAATACAGCATTCAACCCTGCATTTTCTTCTGGAAATGCAGCTCCTTCTAGTGTTACATTTGTTTTCCTCTTATGCTATCTTCCACCGTTTTTCGGCACTTAACTCCTTCTACAATTTTTAACCTATTAAAACCGTTCAACTTTTAAAATGTTTAGCTCTTTCAGCTTATTACTGCTATGACTTTTGGTTTTTCAAATCCTTGTACTTTTTAAGATATTCCAGTTTTTCCGGGAATTTTTGCCCTATTAAAATGCAGTGGGAAGTTATATACGGGCCTTATTAATTTATACCGGCTGCATTTTGTCATCACAAAAGTGATAGCTCAGCGGCTAAGTAAGAGGGTTTATAATACTGAGGTTCTGAGTTCGATTCTGGCATTTGACCTTTTCTGCATGGTTTTTTACCTTGCCTTTCTTGATAGAATTCAGTTCGACTAACTCAATTATATTTCGTTAAATGGAAGAATTTTCTTTCAGGTGGGGTTACTCATAAGCTTTGACTTTTTATCCTTTTACTTTTCAAGATTTTCCAGGACAGTGCAGCCATTTCATCAGCAAATTCAGCTTTCATTTATTGTTCCTTTAAACATGTGCAAACATGTGCTCCAGCCATCTTGTGAACAAACGTCAGGACCCATTCCTTAGCCCCGCCCACGGCCGCTAAGGCTCCTGGGAAGTGTTGATTACCACACCATGAGTTAGGTGGCTGTTACGAGAAGTGACAGTCATGTTGTTACACCATACATGTTAGTGGTTAAGTGACAAAATAATGCTGTGTCATTCAGCTAGCTAGCTGATGATCCATATATCTCATTCAATATATATGAATGAGTGTGCTAACATTGATGGCACATGCATAGTTGAGAGAATTGAAATTCAGCATTTGACAGGATGCCCCCTACTGGAGGAGGTGACTCCACTTTTACTGTCAAATGATCAGTGTTTTGGATTAAAACATCAAGGTTGAAGGAATTATGGGATGGAGACTGTTTGGCAGCCATTTTGTATTTTTCAAATCTGAAGCCTTTGTTTCTTTATACGAATATAACTTGAACATACTTGTAGCTACAGACACCGTTCAAACATTAAAATGATCACAATGCTTTGGACTATAAAATACGTTTAGAAATAATTATGGGATGTCGACACAACCTATTGTTGGTGGCCTTTTTATGACAAAATCTGAAGCAAATATTGCAATAAACTTCATCCATGGCTGGAACTGAACAGATTGAAATTCACTGGACCTGGACATATAAGGAATGTGGGCGTGGTTAGCAAACAAACTTCGTTGTTAAGGACGTCCAAAGGTTTACTTTTTCCGATTTGTCTGAAACTGACGTCGATTTGTTCGTCATCCCCAGGTGACCCAAAAATAAAATGGTTGCTATGGAGATAAAATCAATAGAAAAGCCGCAATTTTGAAAAAAGTGGATTTTTTTATCAACCTAGAACATGTAGCTTTTACCAATATGATACTCTCAAACAATGTGTTTTTTTGAGTCATTTGAAGATGCTGATTCCAATGCTAGCACTTTTAGCCATTTTAGCTACATCTTCAAATTTTCAACAGTTCAGCCATTTTTTCATAAACTTAAGCTTTCATGCTTAACTCCTTCTACATTTTTGACCTATTTCAGCCATTCTACTATTGCAATGTTCAACTTTTTCAGCTTATTCCTGCTAGGAGTTTTGCACCTTTAACTTTTCATGGTTCTTCCAGTACAGTTCAGCCATTTCTTCAGCTAATTCAGCTTTCATTCAGCAGTACAGCATTCAACCCTGCATTTTCTTCTGGAAATGCAGCTCCTTCTAGTTGGTTGAATGCTGTAAAGCATTCAACCCTTTGTTTTCCTGTTTCTCTTTATTTATTATTATTATTATTATAGTATCTTCCGCCGTTTTTTGGCGTTTAACTACTTCTACAATTTTTAACCTATTTTAACCATTCTACTTTTAAAATGTTCATCTCTTTCATCTTATTTCTGTTATGACTTTTGGTTTTTCAAATCCTTTTACTTTTTAAGATATTCCAGGTTTTCCGGGAATTTTTGCTCCATTGAAATACATGGAGAATTTTTCGTTCAGAAGTTCACAGTTAAACTCCTTCTACAATTTTTCACCTATTTTAACCGTTCGACTATGAAAATGTTCAGCTCTTTCATCTTATTCTAGCTATGACATTTTGGTCCTTCAAATCTTTGAACTTTTCCAGATATTCCCGGATATTCCCAGATTTTCCAATGTTTTTGCTCCATTGGCCACACCTTTGCTTCTTTAAACAATTGTAACTTTAACATTCTTTTGGTTAGAGACACCGTTCAAATATTGAAATGTTCACAAGGTTTTGGACCTCAACATAAGGTTCAAAATTATTATGGGATGGCAACACCACCTACAGTTTGGCGGCCATTTTGTGCCAAAATGTGAGGCAATTTTAAACTTCTTCAAACTTTCACCTATTTTTACCATTCTACTATTACAATGTTCAACCCTTTCATCTTATTCCTTTCAGCTATGACTTTTGGTCCTTCAAATCCTTGAACTTTTCCAGATATTCCCGGATATTCCCAGATTTTCCAATCTTTTTGCTCCATTGGCCACACCTTTGCTTCTTTAAACAATTGTAACTTTAACATTCTTTTGGCTAGAGACACCGTTCAAATATTGAAATGTTCACAAGGTTTTGGACTTCAACATAAGGTTTAAAAATTATTATGGGATGGCAACACCACCTACAGTTTGGCGGCCATTTTGTGCCAAAATGTGAGGCAATTTTAAACTTCTTCAAACTTTCACCTATTTTTACCATTCTGCTATTACAATGTTCAACCCTTTCATCTTATTCCTTTCAGCTATGACTTTTGGTCCTTCAAATCTTTGAACTTTTCCAGATATTCCCGGATATTCCCAGATTTTCCAATCTTTTTGCTCCATTGGCCACACCTTTGCTTCTTTAAACAATTGTAACTTTAACATTCTTTTGGCTAGAGACACCGTTCAAATATTGAAATGTTCACAAGGTTTTGGACTTCAACATAAGGCTCAAAATTATTATGGGATGGCAACACCACCTACAGTTTGGCGGCCATTTTGTGCCAAAATGTGAGGCAATTTTAAACTTCTTCAAACTTTCACCTATTTTTACCATTCTACTATTTCAATGTTCAACTCCTTCAGCTTATTCCTTTCAGCTATTACTTTTGGTCCTTTAAATCCTTGAACCTTTTAAGATATTCCAGGATTTTCCAAGATTTTCCCTCCATTTAAATACATTGAGAATCCTTGAAAACCTTTGGTTCTTTCAACCATTGTAACTTCAACATGCCTTTAGCTAGAGACACCGTTCAAAGGTTAAATTGATCACAAGGCTTTGGACTATAAAATACGTTTAGAAATCATTATGGGATGTCGACACAACCTACTGTTTGGTGGCCATTTTTTGACCAAATCTGAAGCAAATATTGCTTATTGATTAAACTTCATCCATGGCTGGAACTGAACATATTGAAATTCACTGGATCTGTACGTATAAGGAATGTGGGCGTGGTTAGCAAACAAACTTCGTTGCTAAGGACGTCCAAAGGTTTACTTTTTACGATTTGTCTGAAACTGACGTCGATTGGTTCGTTATCCCCAGGCGACCCAAACATAAAATAGTTGCTATGGAGATAAAATCAATAGAAAAGCCGCCATTTTGAAAAAGGTGGATTTTCTATCAACTTAGAACATGTAGCTTTTACCAATATGATACTCTCAAACAATGTGTTTCTTTGAGTCAGTTGATGATGCTGATTCCAATGCTAGCACTTTATCCATTTTAGCAACATCTTCAAATTTTCAACAGTTCAACCATTTTTTCAACAATTTCAGCTTTAATGCTTAACTCCTTCTACAAATTTTGACCTATTTTAGCCATTCTACTGTTACAATGTTCAACTTTTTCAGCTTATTCCTGCTATTATTTTTTTCCCAAATCTTTGAACTTTTAAAGACATTCCAGGACTTTTGCTTCATTAAAATACATAGGACATCCTATCGCTTAACTTCTTTTACAGTTTTTTGCCCACTTTGACCTTTCTACTTTTAAAATTTTGAGCTCTTTCAGCTCTGTTCAGCCATTTCTTTAGGAAATTCAGCTTTCATTCAGCAATACAGCATTCAACCCTGCATTTTCTTCTGGAAATGCAGCTCCTTCTAGTTATTTATTACGCTCATCTTCCGCCGTTTTTCGGCACTTAACTCCTTCTACAATTTTCAACCGATTGTAACCATTCAACTTTTAAAATGTTCAGCTCTTTTACTTTTTTTCTGCTATGACTTTTGGTTTTTCAAATCATTTTACTTTTTAAGATATTCCAGTTTTTCCGGGAATTTTTGCCCTATTAAAATGCATTGGGAAGTTATGGTACATGAGGTTCCCGGTTCGACACCCAGTTCGGACACTTATACTAATAACTCAACTAATAACATTTTTAACTCTTTCAACTTATTACAGTTATTACTTTTGGACCTTCAAATAATTGATTTTTTAAAGATATTCCAGGATTTTCCAGGATTTTTGCTCCATTAAAATACATAGGGAATTCTTGTGCTTAACTTTTTTTACAGGTTTTCACCTTTTTTAACCATTTTACTTTTAAAATGTTGAGCTCTTTCAGCTCAGTTCAGCCATTTCTTTTACAAATTAAGCTTTCTTTCAGCAATACAGCATTCAACCCTGCATTTTCTTCTGGAAATGCAGCTCCTTCTAGTGTTACATTTGTTTTCTTCTTATGCTGTCTTCCGCCGTTTTTCGGCACTTAACTCCTCCTACAATTTTTAACCTATTTGAACCGTTCAACTTTTAAAATGTTCAGCTCCTTCATCTTATTACTGCTATGACTTTTGGTTTTTCAAATCCTTGTACTTTTTAAGATATTTTTGGATATTTCAGGATTTTTTGCTTCATTGAAATACATTGAAAAAAAATCCTTGCAAACCTTTGTTTCTTTCAACCATTATAACTTCAACATACTTGTAGCTAGAGACACCGTTCAAACATTAAAATGATCACAAGGCTTTGGACTATAAAATACGTTTAGAAATCATTATGGGATGTCGACACAAACTACTGTTTGGTGGCCATTTTATGACAAAATCTGAAGCAAATATTGCAATAAACTTCATCCATGGCTGGAACTGAACATATTGAAATTCACTGGATCTCGACATATATGGAATGTGGGCGTGGTTAGCAAACAAACTTCGTTGCTAAGGACGTCCAAAGGTTTACTTTTTCCGATTTGTCTGAAACTGACGTCAATTTGTTCGTCATCCCCAGGCGACCCAAACATAAAATGGTTGCTATGGAGATAAAATTAATAGAAAAGCCGCCATTTTGAAAAAAGTGGATTTTCTGTCAACTTAGAACATGTAGCTTTTACCAACATGACACTCTTAAACAATGTGTTTTTTTGAGTCAGTTGATGATGCTGATGCTAGCACTTTTAGCCATTTTAGCATCATCTTCAAATTTTCAACAGTACATCCATTTTTTCAACAATTTCAGCTTTCATGCTTAACTCCTTCTACAAATTTTGACCTATTTTAGCCATTCTACTATTACAATGTTCAACTTTTTTAGCTTATTCCCGGTATGACTTTTTTTCTCAAATCTTTGAACTTTTAAAGATATTCGAGGATTTTTGCTTCATTAAAATACATGGGAAATCTTATAGCTTAACTTCTTATACAGTTTTTTACCCACTTTGACCATTCTACGTTTAAAATGTTGAGCTCTTCCAGCTTTGTTCAGCCATTTCTTTAGCAAATTCAGCTTTCATTCAGCAATACAGCATTCAACCCTGCATTTTCTTCTGGAAATGCAGCCTCTTCTAGTTATTTATTACGCTCATCTTCCGCCGTTTTTCGGCACTTAACTCCTTCTACAATTTTCAACCGATTTTAACCATTCAACTTTTAAAATGTTCAGCTCTTTTACCTTTTTTCTGCTATGACTTTTGGTACTTTTAATCCTTGTACTTTTTAAGATATTCCAGTTTTTCCGGGAATTTTTGCCCTATTAAAATGCATTGGAAAGTTATGGTGCAAGAGGTTCCCGGATCGACACCCGGTTCGGACACTTGAAATTTTTCTACCATTCACCTTTTTAAATGATCAACTCTTTCAACTTATTACAGATATTACTTTTGATCATTCAAATCATTAAAATTTTTAAGATATTCCAGGATTTTGCAGGATTTTTGCTCCATTAAAATACATAGGGAATTCTTGTGCTTAACCTTTTTTACAGGTTTTCACCTTTTTTACCCATTTTACTTTTAAAATGTTGAGCTCTTTCAGCTCAGTTCAGCCATTTCTTTTACAAATTAAGCTTTCTTTCAGCAATACAGCATTCAACCCTGCATTTTCTTCTGGAAATGCAGCTCCTTCTAGTTTATTATTATTATTTATACTATCTTCTGCCGTTTTTTGACACTTAACTACTTCTACAATTTTTAACCGATTTTTACCATTCAACTTTTAAAATGTTCAGCCTTTTCAGCTTATTATTGCTATGACTTTTGGTACTTCTAATCCTTGTACTTTTTAAGATATTCCAGTTTTTCCGGGAATTTTTGCCCTATTAAAATGCATTGGGAAGTTATGATGCACGAGGCGCCCGGTTCGACACCCGGTTCGGACGCTTCAAATTTTTTTACCATTTTACTTTTAAAATGTTCATCTCTTACAACTTATTACAGTTATTACTTTTGGTCATTCAAATCATTGAACTTTTTAAGATATTCCAGGATTTTCCAGGATTTTTTGCTCCATTAAAATACATAGAGAATCCTTGTGCTAAACTTCTTTTACAGGTTTTTACTTACTTTAACGATTGTATGAAACAGTTCAGCTCATTCCTTTCCTTCAAATCTTCAAATTTTCATTAATTCAGCCATTTTTTAATAATTTCATGCCTTGTTTAACTCCTTTTACAATTTTTTTACCTCCAAAATTTTTTTTACCACCACTTTTGGTCCTTCAAATCCTGCGACTTTTCAAAAGTGAAGGCTCATGGGAAAGTGTTGATTCCCAAACCATGAGTTAGGTGGCTGTTACGAGAAGTGACTATCATGTTTTTGCACCACATAAGTTAATGTTTAATGAAAATATAATGCTGTATCATTCAGCTTGGTAACTGATGATCAACTTATCTCTCCATTATACATGGATGTGTGTGCAAAGACTAATGGCACATGCATAGTTGAGAGAATTGATCTTGAAGCTCAGCATGTGCCAGAAAGTCTCCTGCTGCAGGATGTGGCTACACTTTTACTGTCAAATGATTAGTGCTTTGGATTACAACATCAATGTTTGACGTCACCGTTCAAACATTAAAATGATCACAAGGCTTTGGACTATAAAATACGTTTAGAAATCATTATGGGATATCGACACAATCTACTGTTGGTGGCCATTTTATGACAAAATCTGAAGCAAATATTGCAATAAACTCCATCCATGGCTGGAACTGAACATAATGATATTCACTGGATCTGGACATATAAGGAATGTGGGCGTGGTTAGCCAACAAACTTCGTTGTTAAGGACGTCCAAAGGTTTACTTTTTCCGATTTGTCTGAAACTGACGTCGATTTGTTCGTCATCCCATGCCGACCCAAACGTAAAATGGTTGCTATTGAGATAAAATTAATAGAAAAGCCGCCATTTTGAAAAAAGTGGATTTTCTGTCAACTTAGAACATGTAGCTTTTACCAATATGATACTCTCAAACAATTTGTTTTTTTGAGTCAGTTGATGATGCTGATGCTAGCACTTTTAGCTATTTTAGCATCATCTTCAAATTTTCAACAGTACATCCATTTTTTCAACAATTTGAGCTTTCATGTTTAACTCCGTCTACAAGTTGGACCTGTTTTGGCCATTCTACTTTTACAATGTTCACCTTTGACTTTTGGTCCTTTAATTTTTCAAAATATTCCAGGATTTTCCAGGACATTTCAGCTATTTTTTCAACAATTTTTTAGCTTTCATGCTTAACTCCTTCTACAATGTTTGACCTATTTTAGACATTCTACTTTTACAATGTTCCGCTTTTTCATCATATTTCTGCTTTCATTCAGCAATACAGCATTCAACCCTGCATTTTCTTCTGGAAATGCAGCTCCTTCTAGTTTATTATTGGTTGAATGCTATAAAGCATTCAACCCTTTGTTTTCCTGTTTCTCTTTATTGGTTGAATGCTGTAAAGCATTCAACCCTTTGTTTTCCTGTTTCTCTTTATTGGTTGAATGCTGTAAAGCATTCAACCCTTTGTTTTTCTGTTTCTCTTTATTGGTTGAATGCTGTAAAGCATTCAACCCTTTGTTTTTCTGTTTCTCTTTATTTATTATAGTATCTTCCGCCGTTTTTTGGCGTTTAACTACTTCTACAATTTTTAACCTATTTTAACCATTCTACTATTAAAATGTTCATCTCTTTCATCTTATTTCTGCTATGACTTTTGGTTTTTCAAATCCTTTTACTTTTTAAGATATTCCAGGTTTTCCAGGAATTTTTGCTCCATTGAAATACATGGAGAATTTTTCGTTCAGAAGTTCACAGTTAAACTCCTTCTACAATTTTTCACCTATTTTAACCGTTCGACTATGAAAATGTTCAGCTCTTTCATCTTATTCTAGCTATGACATTTTGGTCCTTCAAATCTTTTAACTTTTCCAGATATTCCCGGATATTCCCAGATTTTCCAATGTTTTTGTTCCATTGGCCACACCTTTGCTTCTTTAAACAATTGTAACTTTAACATTCTTTTGGCTAGAGACACCGTTCAAATATTGAAATGTTCACAAGGTTTTGGACCTCAACATAAGGTTCAAAATTATTATGGGATGGCAACACCACCTACAGTTTGGCGGCCATTTTGTGCCAAAATGTGAGGCAATTTTAAACTTCTTCAAACTTTCACCTATTTTTACCATTCTACTATTACAATGTTCAACCTTTTCAGCTTATTCCTTTCAGCTATAACTTTTGGTCCTTCAAATCCTTGAACTTTTCCAGATATTCCCGGATATTCCCAGATTTTCCAATCTTTTTGCTCCATTGGCCACACCTTTGCTTCTTTAAACAATTGTAACTTTAACATTCTTTTGGCAAGAGACACCGTTCAAATATTGAAATGTTCACAAGGTTTTGGACTTCAACATAAGGTTTAAAAATTATTATGGGATGGCAACACCACCTACAGTTTGGTGGCCATTTGTGCCAAAATGTGAGGCAATTTTAAACTTCTTCAAACTTTCACCTATTTTTACCATTCTACTATTACAATGTTCAACCCTTTCAGCTTATTCCTTTCAGCTACGACTTTTAGTCTTTCAAATCTTTGAACTTTTCAAGATATTCCAAGATTTTCCAGGATTTTCCAAGATTTTTGCTTCATTTAAATACATGGAGAATCCTTGAAAACCTTTTTTGCTTTCAAGCATTATAACTTTAACAAGCTTTCAGCTAGAGGCACCGTTCAAACATTGAAATGCTCACAAGGCTTTGGACTTCAACATACGTTTTGAAATTATTATGGGATGGCAACACAACCTACTGTTTGGTGGGCATTATTTGACAAAATCTGAAGCAAATGTTGCAATAAACTTCATCCATGGCCGGAACTGAACATATTGAAATTCACTGGATCTGGACATATAAGGAATGTGGGCGTGGTTAGCAAACAAAGGTCGTTGCTAAGGACGTCCAGAAGTTTACTTTTTCCGATTCATCTGAAACCGACGTTAATTTGTTCCTCATCTCCAGGCGACCCAAACATAAAATGGTTGCTATGGAGATAAAATCCCTAGAAAAGCCGCCATTTTGAAAAAAGTGGATTTTCTGTCAACTTAGAACATGTAGCTTTTACCAACATGACACTCTTAAACAATGTGATTTTTTGAGTCAGTTGATGATGCTGATGCTACTACTTTTAGCCATTTTAGCATCATCTTCAAATTTTCAACTGTACATCCATTTTTTCAACAATTTCAACTTTCATGCTTAACTCCGTCTACAAATTTTGACCTGTTTTGGTCATTCTACTTTTACAATGTTCACCTTTGACTTTTGGTGCTTTAATTTTTCAAAATATTCCAGGAAATTTCAGCCATTTTTTCAACAATTACAGCTTTCATGCTTAACTCCTTCTACAATGTTTGACCTATTTTAGACATTCTACTTTTACAATGTTCAGCTTTTTCATCATATTTCTGCTTTCATTCAGCAATACAGCATTCAACCCTGCATTTTCTTCTGGAAATGCAGCTCCTTCTAGTTTATTATAGTATCTTCCGCCGTTTTTTGGCGTTTAACTCCTTCTACAATTTTTAACCGATTTTAACCATTCAACTTTTAAAATGTTCAGCTCTTTCATCTTATTTCTGCTATGACTTTTGGTTTTTCAAATCCTTTTACTTTTTAAGATATTCCAGGTTTTCCGGGAATTTTTGCTCCATTGAAATACATGGAGAATTTTTCGTACAGAAGTTCACAGTTAAACTCCTTCTACAATTTTTCACCTATTTTAACCGTTCGACTATGAAAATGTTCAGCTCTTTCATCTTATTCTAGCTATGACATTTTGGTCCTTCAAATCTTTGAACTTTTCCAGATATTCCCGGATATTCCCAGATTTTCCAATGTTTTTGCTCCATTGGCCACGCCTTTGCTTCTTTAAACAATTGTAACTTTAACATTCTTTTGGCTAGAGACACCGTTCAAATATTGAAATGTTCACAAGGTTTTGGACTTCAACATAAGGTTCAAAATTATTATGGGATGGCAACACCACCTACAGTTTGGCGGCCATTTTGTGCCAAAATGTGAGGCAATTTTAAACTTCTTCAAACTTTCACCTATTTTTACCATTCTACTATTACAATGTTCAACCTTTTCAGCTTATTCCTTTCAGCTATGACTTTTGGTCCTTCAAATCCTTGAACTTTTCCAGATATTCCCGGATATTCCCAGATTTTCCAATGTTTTTGCTCCATTGGCCACGCCTTTGCTTCTTTAAACAATTGTAACTTTAACATTCTTTTGGCTAGAGACACCGTTCAAATATTGAAATGTTCACAAGGTTTTGGACTTCAACATAAGGTTCAAAATTATTATGGGATGGCAACACCACCTACAGTTTGGCGGCCATTTTGTGCCAAAATGTGAGGCAATTTTAAACTTCTTCAAACTTTCACCTATTTTTACCATTCTACTATTACAATGTTCAACCTTTTCAGCTTATTCCTTTCAGCTATGACTTTTGGTCCTTCAAATCCTTGAACTTTTCCAGATATTCCCGGATATTCCCAGATTTTCCAATCTTTTTGCTCCATTGGCCACACCTTTGCTTCTTTAAACAATTGTAACTTTAACATTCTTTTGGCTAGAGACACCGTTCAAATATTGAAATGTTCACAAGGTTTTGGACTTCAACATAAGGTTCAAAATTATTATGGGATGGCAACACCACCTACAGTTTGGCGGCCATTTTGTGCCAAAATGTGAGGCAATTTTAAACTTCTTCAAACTTTCACCTATTTTTACCATTCTACTATTACAATGTTCAACCTTTTCAGCTTATTCCTTTCAGCTATGACTTTTGGTCCTTCAAATCCTTGAACTTTTCCAGATATTCCCGGATATTCCCAGATTTTCCAATCTTTTTGCTCCTTTGGCCACACCTTTGCTTCTTTAAACAATTGTAACTTTAACATTCTTTTGGCTAGAGACACCGTTCAAATATTGAAATGTTCACAAGGTTTTGGACTTCAACATAAGGTTTAAAAATTATTATGGGATGGCAACACCACCTACAGTTTGGCGGCCATTTTGTGCCAAAATGTGAGGCAATTTTAAACTTCTATAAACTTTCACCTATTTTTACCATTCTACTATTACAATGTTCAACCCTTTCATCTTATTCCTTTCAGCTATGACTTTTGGTCCTTCAAATCTTTGAACTTTTCCAGATATTCCCGGATATTCCCAGATTTTCCAATCTTTTTGCTCCATTGGCCACACCTTTGCTTCTTTAAACAATTGTAACTTTAACATTCTTTTGGCTAGAGACACCGTTCAAATATTGAAATGTTCACAAGGTTTTGGACTTCAACATAAGGTTCAAAATTATTATGGGATGGCAACACCACCTACAGTTTGGCGGCCATTTTGTGCCAAAATGTGAGGCAATTTTAAACTTCTTCAAACTTTCACCTATTTTTACCATTCTACTATTACAATGTTCAACCTTTTCAGCTTATTCCTTTCAGCTATGACTTTTGGTCCTTCAAATCCTTGAACTTTTCCAGATATTCCCGGATATTCCCAGATTTTCCAATCTTTTTGCTCCTTTGGCCACACCTTTGCTTCTTTAAACAATTGTAACTTTAACATTCTTTTGGCTAGAGACACCGTTCAAATATTGAAATGTTCACAAGGTTTTGGACTTCAACATAAGGTTTAAAAATTATTATGGGATGGCAACACCACCTACAGTTTGGCGGCCATTTTGTGCCAAAATGTGAGGCAATTTTAAACTTCTATAAACTTTCACCTATTTTTACCATTCTACTATTACAATGTTCAACCCTTTCATCTTATTCCTTTCAGCTATGACTTTTGGTCCTTCAAATCTTTGAACTTTTCCAGATATTCCCGGATATTCCCAGATTTTCCAATGTTTTTGCTCCATTGGCCACACCTTTGCTTCTTTAAACAATTGTAACTTTAACATTCTTTTGGCTAGAGACACCGTTCAAATATTGAAATGTTCACAAGGTTTTGGACTTCAACATAAGGTTCAAAATTATTATGGGATGGCAACACCACCTACAGTTTGGCGGCCATTTTGTGCCAAAATGTGAGGCAATTTTAAACTTCTTCAAACTTTCACCTATTTTTACCATTCTACTATTACAATGTTCAACCTTTTCAGCTTATTCCTTTCAGCTATGACTTTTGGTCCTTCAAATCTTTGAACTTTTCCAGATATTCCCGGATATTCCCAGATTTTCCAATGTTTTTGCTCCATTGGCCACACCTTTGCTTCTTTAAACAATTGTAACTTTAACATTCTTTTGGCTAGAGACACCGTTCAAATATTGAAATGTTCACAAGGTTTTGGACTTCAACATAAGGTTCAAAATTATTATGGGATGGCAACACCACCTACAGTTTGGCGGCCATTTTGTGCCAAAATGTGAGGCAATTTTAAACTTCTTCAAACTTTCACCTATTTTTACCATTCTACTATTACAATGTTCAACCTTTTCAGCTTATTCCTTTCAGCTATGACTTTTGGTCCTTCAAATCCTTGAACTTTTCCAGATATTCCCGGATATTCCCAGATTTTCCAATCTTTTTGCTCCATTGGCCACACCTTTGCTTCTTTAAACAATTGTAACTTTAACATTCTTTTGGCTAGAGACACCGTTCAAATATTGAAATGTTCACAAGGTTTTGGACTTCAACATAAGGTTCAAAATTATTATGGGATGGCAACACCACCTACAGTTTGGCGGCCATTTTGTGCCAAAATGTGAGGCAATTTTAAACTTCTTCAAACTTTCACCTATTTTTACCATTCTACTATTACAATGTTCAACCTTTTCAGCTTATTCCTTTCAGCTATGACTTTTGGTCCTTCAAATCCTTGAACTTTTCCAGATATTCCCGGATATTCCCAGATTTTCCAATCTTTTTGCTCCATTGGCCACACCTTTGCTTCTTTAAACAATTGTAACTTTAACATTCTTTTGGCTAGAGACACCGTTCAAATATTGAAATGTTCACAAGGTTTTGGACTTCAACATAAGGTTCAAAATTATTATGGGATGGCAACACCACCTACAGTTTGGCGGCCATTTTGTGCCAAAATGTGAGGCAATTTTAAACTTCTTCAAACTTTCACCTATTTTTACCATTCTACTATTACAATGTTCAACCTTTTCAGCTTATTCCTTTCAGCTATGACTTTTGGTCCTTCAAATCCTTGAACTTTTCCAGATATTCCCGGATATTCCCAGATTTTCCAATCTTTTTGCTCCTTTGGCCACACCTTTGCTTCTTTAAACAATTGTAACTTTAACATTCTTTTGGCTAGAGACACCGTTCAAATATTGAAATGTTCACAAGGTTTTGGACTTCAACATAAGGTTTAAAAATTATTATGGGATGGCAACACCACCTACAGTTTGGCGGCCATTTTGTGCCAAAATGTGAGGCAATTTTAAACTTCTATAAACTTTCACCTATTTTTACCATTCTACTATTACAATGTTCAACCCTTTCATCTTATTCCTTTCAGCTATGACTTTTGGTCCTTCAAATCTTTGAACTTTTCCAGATATTCCCGGATATTCCCAGATTTTCCAATCTTTTTGCTCCATTGGCCACACCTTTGCTTCTTTAAACAATTGTAACTTTAACATTCTTTTGGCTAGAGACACCGTTCAAATATTGAAATGTTCACAAGGTTTTGGACTTCAACATAAGGTTCAAAATTATTATGGGATGGCAACACCACCTACAGTTTGGCGGCCATTTTGTGCCAAAATGTGAGGCAATTTTAAACTTCTTCAAACTTTCACCTATTTTTACCATTCTACTATTACAATGTTCAACCTTTTCAGCTTATTCCTTTCAGCTATGACTTTTGGTCCTTCAAATCTTTGAACTTTTCCAGATATTCCCGGATATTCCCAGATTTTCCAATGTTTTTGCTCCATTGGCCACACCTTTGCTTCTTTAAACAATTGTAACTTTAACATTCTTTTGGCTAGAGACACCGTTCAAATATTGAAATGTTCACAAGGTTTTGGACTTCAACATAAGGTTCAAAATTATTATGGGATGGCAACACCACCTACAGTTTGGCGGCCATTTTGTGCCAAAATGTGAGGCAATTTTAAACTTCTTCAAACTTTCACCTATTTTTACCATTCTACTATTACAATGTTCAACCTTTTCAGCTTATTCCTTTCAGCTATGACTTTTGGTCCTTCAAATCCTTGAACTTTTCCAGATATTCCCGGATATTCCCAGATTTTCCAATCTTTTTGCTCCATTGGCCACACCTTTGCTTCTTTAAACAATTGTAACTTTAACATTCTTTTGGCTAGAGACACCGTTCAAATATTGAAATGTTCACAAGGTTTTGGACTTCAACATAAGGTTCAAAATTATTATGGGATGGCAACACCACCTACAGTTTGGCGGCCATTTTGTGCAAAAATGTGAGGCAATTTTAAACTTCTTCAAACTTTCACCTATTTTTACCATTCTACTATTACAATGTTCAACCTTTTCAGCTTATTCCTTTCAGCTATGACTTTTGGTCCTTCAAATCCTTGAACTTTTCCAGATATTCCCGGATATTCCCAGATTTTCCAATCTTTTTGCTCCATTGGCCACACCTTTGCTTCTTTAAACAATTGTAACTTTAACATTCTTTTGGCTAGAGACACCGTTCAAATATTGAAATGTTCACAAGGTTTTGGACTTCAACATAAGGTTTGAAAATTATTATGGGATGGCAACACCACCTACAGTTTGGCGGCCATTTTGTGCAAAAATGTGAGGCAATTTTAAACTTCTTCAAACTTTCACCTATTTTTACCATTCTACTATTACAATGTTCAACCTTTTCAGCTTATTCCTTTCAGCTATGACTTTTGGTCCTTCAAATCCTTGAACTTTTCCAGATATTCCCGGATATTCCCAGATTTTCCAATCTTTTTGCTCCATTGGCCACACCTTTGCTTCTTTAAACAATTGTAACTTTAACATTCTTTTGGCTAGAGACACCGTTCAAATATTGAAATGTTCACAAGGTTTTGGACTTCAACATAAAGTTCAAAATTATTATGGGATGGCAACACCACCTACAGTTTGGCGGCCATTTTGTGCCAAAATGTGAGGCAATTTTAAACTTCTTCAAACTTTCACGTATTTTAATCCTTCTACTATTACAATGTTCAACCCTTTCAGCTTATTCCTTTCAGCTACGACTTTTAGTCTTTCAAATCTTTGAACTTTTCAAGATATTCCAAGATTTTCCAGGATTTTCCAAGATTTTTGCTTCATTTAAATACATGGAGAATCCTTGAAAACCTTTGTTGCTTTCAAGCATTATAACTTTAACAAGCTTTCAGCTAGAGGCACCGTTCAAACATTGAATTGATCACAAGGCTTTGGACTTCAACATACGTTTTGAAATTATTATGGGATGGCAACACAACCTACTGTTTGGTGGGCATTTTTTGACAAAATCTGAAGCAAATATTGCAATAAACTTCATCCATGGCTGGAACTGAACATATTGAAATTCACTGGATCTGGACATATAAGGAGGGGGGGGGGTTAGCAAACAAACTTCATTGCTAAGGACGTCCAAAGGTTTACTTTTTCCGATTCATCTGAAACCGACGTTGATTTGTTCCTCATCTCCAGGCGACCCAAACGTAAAATGGTTGCTATGGAGATAAAATTAATAGAAAAGCCGCCATTTTGAAAAAAGTGGATTTTCTGTCAACTTATAACATGTAGCTTTTACCAATATGATTCTTTCAAACAATTTGTTTTTTTGAGTCAGTTGATGATGCTGATGCTAGCACTTTTTGACATTTTAGCATCATCTTCAAATTTTCAACAGTACATCCATTTTTTTAACAATTTGAGCTTTCATGCTTAAGTCCATCTACAAATTTTGACCTGTTTTGGTCATTCTACTTTTACAATGTTCACCTTTGACTTGTGGTCCTTTAATTTTTCAAAATATTCCAGGATTTTCCAGGAAATTTCAGCCATTTTTTCAACAATTTTTTAGCTTTCATGCTTAACTCCTTCTACAATGTTTGACCTATTTTGGACATTCTACTTTTACAATGTTCAGCTTTTTCATCATATTTCTGCTTTCATTCAGCAATACAGCATTCAACCCTGCATTTTCTTCTGGAAATGCAGCTCCTTCTAGTTTATTATTATTATTATTTATACTATCTTCCGCCGTTTTTTGACACTTAACTACTTCTACAATTTTTAACCGATTTTTACCATTCAACTTTTAAAATGTTCAGCTTTTTCAGCTTATTATTGCTATGACTTTTGGTACTTCTAATCCTTTTACTTTTTAAGATATTCCAGTTTTTCCGGGAATTTTTGCCCTATTAAAATGCATTGGGAAGTTATGATGCACGAGGCGCCCGGTTCGACACCCGGTTCGGACGCTTCAAAATTTTTTACCATTTTACTTTTAAAATGTTCAACTCTTTCAACTTATTACAGTTATTACTTTTGGTCATTCAAATCATTGAACTTTTTAAGATATTCCAGGATTTTCCAGGATTTTTGGCTCCATTAAAATACATAGAGAATCCTTGTGCTTAACTTCTTTTACAGGTTTTTACTTACTTTAACCATTGTATGAAACAGTTCAGCTCATTCCTTTCCTTCAAATCTTCAAATTTTCATTAATTCAGCCATTTTTTCAATAATTTCAGGCCTTGTTTAACTCCTTTTACAATTTTTTTACCTCCAAAATTTTTTTTTACCACCACCTTTGGTCCTTCAAATCCTGCGACTTTTCAAAAGTGAAGGCTCATGGGAAAGTGTTGATTCCCAAACCATGAGTTAGGTGGCTGTTACGAGAAGTTACTATGATGTTTTTGCACCACATAAGTTAGTGGTTTAATGAAAATATAATGCTGTATCATTCAGCTAGCTAGCTGATGATCAATATATCTCTCCATTATACAAGGATGTGTTTGCAAAAAGTTATGGCAAATGCATAGTTGAGAGAATTGATCTTGAAGCTCTGCAAATGCTAGAATATCTCCTGCTGCAGGATGTGGCTACACTTACTGTCAAATGATTAGTGCTTTGGAGTACAACATCTAGGTTTGACGTCATTGTGGGATGGAGACTGTTTGGCAGCCATTTTGTGTTTTTCAAATTTGAAACCTCTGTTTCTTTCAACCAATATAACTTCCACATATTTGTAGCTGGAGACACCGTTCAAACACTAAAATGATCACAAGGCTTTGGACTATAAAATACGTTTAGAAATCATTATGGGATGTCGACACAACCTACTGTTGGTGGCCTTTTTATGACAAAATCTGAAGCAAATATTGCAATAAACTTCATCCATGGCTGGAACTGAACATATTGAAATTCACTGGATCTGGACATATAAGGAATGTGGGCGTGGTTAGCCAACAAACTTCGTTGCTAAGGACGTCCAAAGGTTTACTTTTTCCGATTTGTCTGAAACTGACGTCGATTGGTTCATCATCCCATGCCGACCCAAACGTAAAATGGTTGCTATGGAGATAAAATTAATAGAAAAGCCGCCATTTTGAAAAAAGTGGATTTTCTGTCAACTTAGAACATGTAGCTTTTACCAATATGATACTCTTAAACAATGTGGTTTTTTGAGTCAGTTGATGATGCTGATGCTAGCACTTTCAGCCATTTTAGCATCATCTTCAAATTTTCAACAGTACATCCATTTTTTCAACAATTTCAGCTTTCATGCTTAACTCCGTCTACAAATTTTGACCTGTTTTGGTCATTCTACTTTTACAATGTTCACCTTTGACTTGTGGTCCTTTAACTTTTCAAAATATTTCAGGATTTTGCAGGCAGTTCAGCCATTTTTTTTGAACAATTTCAGCTTTCATGCTTAACTCCTTCTACAATGTTTGACCTATTTTAGACATTCTACTTTTACAATGTTCAGCTTTTTCATCATATTTCTGCTTTCATTCAGCAATACAGCATTCAACCCTGCATTTTCTTCTGGAAATGCAGCTCCTTCTAGTTGGTTGAATGCTGTATAGCATTCAACCCTTTGTTTTCCTCTTACGCTATCTTCCGCCGTTTTTCGGCACTTAACTCCTTCTACAATTTTCAACCTATTTTAACCATTCAACTATTAAACTGTTCAGCTCTTTCAGCTTATTACTGCTCTGACTTTTGGTTTTTCAAATCCTTGAACTTTTTAAGATATTCCAGGATTTTCCATGATTTTTTCTCCATTGAAATACATGGAGAATTTTTCGTGCAGAAGTTCACAGTTAAACTTCTTTTACAATTTTTCACCTATTTTAACCATTCAACTATTAAAATGTTCAGCTCTTTCATCTTATTCCAGCTATGACATTTTGTCCTTCAAATCCTTGAACTTTTCCAGATAGTCCCGGTTATTCCCGGATTTTCCAATCTTTTTGCTCCATTGGCCACACTTTTGCTTCTTTAAACAATTGTAACTTTAACATTCTTTTGGCTAGAGACACCGCTCAAACATTGAAATGTTCACAAGGTTTTGGACTTCAATATAAGGCTCAAAATTATTATGGGATGGCAACACCACCTACAGTTTGGCGGCCATTTTTTGCCAAAATGTGAGGCAATTTTAAACTTCTTCAAACTTTCACCTATTTCAATCATTCTACTATTTCAATGTTCAACTCCAGCTTATTCCTTTCAGCTATTACTTTTGGTCCTTCAAATCTTTGAACTTTTCAAGATATTCCAGGATTTTCCAAGATTTTCGCTCCATTTAAATACATTCAGAATCCTTGAAAACCTTTGGTTCTTTCAACC
This sequence comes from Oryzias latipes, assembly GCF_053564925.1. Taxonomy (NCBI): domain Eukaryota; kingdom Metazoa; phylum Chordata; class Actinopteri; order Beloniformes; family Adrianichthyidae; genus Oryzias; species Oryzias latipes. The sequence goes on along the minus strand of NC_136248.1, from coordinate 25,696,953 downwards.
ATTGTAACTTCAACATGCCTTTAGCTAGAGATACCGTTCAAACGTTAAAATGATCACAAGGCTTTGGACTATAAAATAGGTTTAGAAATCATTATGGGATGTAGACACAACCTACTGTTTGGTGGCCATTTTTTGACCAAATCTGAAGCAAATATTGCATTTAACTTCATCCATGGCTGGAACTGAACATATTGAAATTCACTGGATCTGGACATATAAGGAATGTGGGCGTGGTTAGCAAACAAACTTTGTTGCTATGGACGTCCAAAGGTTTACTTTTTCTGATTTGTCTGAAATTGACGTCGATTGGTTCGTCATCCCCAGGCGACCCAAACATAAAATGGTTGCTATGGAGATAGAATTAATAGAAAAGCCGCCATTTTGAAAAAAGTGGATTTTCTGTCAACTTAGACATGTAGCTTTTACCAATATGATACTCTCAAACAATGTGTTTTTTTCAGTCAGTTGATGATGCTGATTCCAATGCTAGCACTTTTAGCCATTTTAGCATCATCTTCAAATTTTCAACAGTACATCCATTTTTTTCAACAATTCCAGCTTTCATGCTTAACTCCGTCTACAAATTTTGACCTGTTTTGGTCATTCTACTTTTACAATGTTCACCTTTGACTTGTGGTCCTTTAACTTTTCAAAATATTTCAGGATTTTGCAGGACAGTTAAGCCATTTTTTTTGAACAATTTCAGCTTTCATGCTTAACTCCTTCTACAATGTTTGACCTATTTTATACATTCTACTTTTACAATGTTCAGCTTTTTCGTCATATTTCTGCTTTCATTCAGCAATACAGCATTCAACCCTGCATTTTCTTCTGGAAATGCAGCTCCTTCTAGTTTATTGGTTGAATGCTGTAAAGCATTCAACCCTTTGTTTTCCTGTTTCTCTTTATTGGTTGAATGCTGTAAAGCATTCAACCCTTTGTTTTTCTGTTTCTCTTTATTTATTATAGTATCTTCCGCCGTTTTTTGGCGTTTAACTCCTTCTACAATTTTTAACCGATTTTAACCATTCAACTTTTAAAATGTTCAGCTCTTTCATATTATTTCTGCTATGACTTTTGGTTTTTCAAATCCTTTTACTTTTTAAGATATTCCAGGTTTTCCGGGAATTTTTGTTCCATTGAAATACATGGAGAATTTTTCGTTCAGAAGTTCACAGTTAAACTCCTTCTACAATTTTTCACTTATTTTAACCGTTCGACTATGAAAATGTTCAGCTCTTTCATCTTATTCTAGCTATGACATTTTGGTCCTTCAAATCTTTGAACTTTTCCAGATATTCCCGGATATTCCCAGATTTTCCAATGTTTTTGCTCCATTGGCCACACCTTTGCTTCTTTAAGCAATTGTAACTTTAACATTCTTTTGGCTAGAGACACCGTTCAAATATTGAAATGTTCACAAGGTTTTGGACTTCAACATAAGGTTCAAAATTATTATGGGATGGCAACACCACCTACAGTTTGGCGGCCATTTTGTGCCAAAATGTGAGGCAATTTTAAACTTCTTCAAACTTTCACGTATTTTAATCCTTCTACTATTACAATGTTCAACCCTTTCAGCTTATTCCTTTCAGCTATGACTTTTGGTCCTTCAAATCATTGAACTTTTCCAGATATTCCCGGATATTCCCAGATTTTCCAATCTTTTTGCTCCATTGGCCACACCTTTGCTTCTTTAAACAATTGTAACTTTAACATTCTTTTGGCTAGAGACACCGTTCAAATATTGAAATGTTCACAAGGTTTTGGACTTCAACATAAGGTTTTAAAATTATTATGGGATGGCAACACCACCTACAGTTTGGCGGCCATTTTGTGCCAAAATGTGAGGCAATTTTAAACTTCTTCAAACTTTCACCTATTTTTACCATTCTACTATTACAATGTTCAACCCTTTCAGCTTATTCCTTTCAGCTATGACTTTTGGTCCTTCAAATCCTTGAACTTTTCCAGATATTCCCGGATATTCCCAGATTTTCCAATGTTTTTGCTCCATTGGCCACACCTTTGCTTCTTTAAACAATTGTAACTTTAACATTCTTTTGGCCAGAGACACCGTTCAAATATTGAAATGTTCACAAGGTTTTGGACTTCAACATAAGGTTCAAAATTATTATGGGATGGCAACACCACCTACAGTTTGGCAGCCATTTTGTGCCAAAATGTGAGGCAATTTTAAACTTCTTCAAACTTTCACGTATTTTAATCCTTCTACTATTACAATGTTCAACCCTTTCAGCTTATTCCTTTCAGCTACTACTTTTAGTCTTTCAAATCTTTGAACTTTTCAAGATATTCCAAGATTTTCCAGGATTTTCCAAGATTTTTGCTTCATTTAAATACATGGAGAATCCTTGAAAACCTTTGTTGCTTTCAAGCATTATAACTTTAACATGCTTTCAGCTAGAGGCACCGTTCAAACATTGAAATGCTCACAAGGCTTTGGACTTCAACATACGTTTTGAAATTATTATGGGATGGCAACACAACCTACTGTTTGGTGGGCATTTTTTGACAAAATCTGAAGCAAATGTTGCAATAAATTTCATCCATGGCTGGAACTGAACATATTGAAATTCACTGGATCTGGACATATAAGGAATGTGGGCGTGGTTAGCAAACAAAGCTCGTTGCTAAGGACGTCCAAAAATTTACTTTTTCCGATTCATCTGAAACCGACGTGGATTTGTTCCTCATCTCCAGGCGACCCAAACATAAAATGGTTGCCAAGGAGATAAAATCAATAAAAAAGCCGCCATTTTGAAAAGAGTGGATTTTCTATCAACTTAGAACATGTAGCTTTTACCAATATAATACTCTCAAACAACGTGTTTTTTGGAGTCAGTTGATGATGCTGATTCCAATGCTAGTACTTTTAGCCATTTTAGCAACATTTTCAAATTTTCAACAATTCAGCCATTTTTTCAACAATTTCAGCTTTCATGCTTAAGTCCTACAAATTTTGACCTATTTCAGCCATTCTACTATTACAATGTTCAACTTTTTCAGCTTATTCCTGCTAGGACTTTTGCACCTTTAACTTTTCATGGTTCTTCCAGTACAGTTCAGCCATTTCTTCAGCTAATTCAGCTTTCATTCAGCAGTACAGCATTCAACCCTGCATTTTCTTCTGGAAATGCAGCTCCTTCTAGTTTATTATTATCGTATCTTATAGTATCTTCCGCCGTTTTTTGGCGCTTAACTCCTTCTACAATTTTTAACCCATTTTAACCATTCAACTTTTAAAATGTTCAACTCTTTCAGCATATTCCTGCTATGACTTTTGGTTTTTCAAATCCTTTTACTTTTTAAGATATTCCAGTTTTTCCGGGAATTTTTGCCCTATTAAAATACATTGGGAAGTTACGGTGCATGAGGTTCCAGGTTCGACACCCGGTTCGGACGCTTCAAAATTTTCTTCCAACCAACTTTTAAAATGTTCAACTCTTTTTACTTATTACAGATATTACTTTTGGTCATTCAAATCATTGAACTTTTTAAGATATTCCAGGATTTTCTAGGATTTTCCAAGATTTTTGCTCAATTAAAATACATGGAGAATCCTTGAAACCTTTGTTTCTTTCAACCATTGTAACTTCAACATGCCTTTAGCTAGAAACACCGTTCAAACATTAAACTCCTCATAAGACTTTGTATTTCAATATAAGTTTTGAAATTATTATGGGATGGCAACACCAACTACGGTTTTGCGGCCATTTTGTGCCTAAATGTGAGGCGATTTTTAACTTCAGTTTTTACCTATTTTAACCATTTTACTGTTGCAATGTTAAGATCTTTCAGCTTAATCCTTTCAGCTATTACTTTTGGTCTTTCAAATCCTTTAACTTTCAAGATTTTCCAGGATTTTCCAGGACAGTTGAGCCATTTCATTCACAAATTCAGCTTTTTTTCAATCATGAAAACCTTTGCTACTTCCAACCATAACAATTTCCACACCATTTTAGCTAGAGACACCATTCAAACGTTAAAATGATCAGAGCAGCTTAAAGCACACACACAAACACTCAATGTATGTGGAAACAGTGGAAGCAAATCTAAGTGAGTTTTGATGTATTTTTTATTTTCCTCCTCGTAGCTGGAAGCTGCAGTTCAAACATGTGCTCTGCAGCCATCTTGTGGACAAGCGTTGGGACCCGGGCCTTAGCCCCGCCCACGGCTGCAAAGGCTCATGGGAAAGTGTTGATTCCCAAACCATGAGTTAGGTGGCTGTTACGAGAAGTGACTATCGTGTTTTTACAACACAGATGTTATTTGTTAAATGACAAAAATAATACTGTGTCATTCAGCTAGGTAGCTGATGATCAACATATCCTTCCATTACACATGGATGAGTGTTCTAAGACAAAATGGACATCCATAGTTTATAGAATTGATCTTGAGGCTCTGCATTTGGCAGGATGTTCCCTGCTGTAGAGGTGACTCCACTTTTACTGTCAAATGATCAGTGCTTTGGATTACAACGTCAAAGTTTGTAGTCATAATGGGATGGAGACTGTTTGCATGCTGTAAAGCATTCAACCCTTTGTTTTCCTGTTTCTCTTTATTTATTGGTTGAATGCTGTAAAGCATTCAACCCTTTGTTTTCCTGTTTCTCTTTATTTATTATTGGTTGAATGCTGTAAAGCATTCAACCCTTTGTTTTCCTGTTTCTCTTTATTGGTTGAATGCTGTAAAGCATTCAACCCTTTGTTTTCCTGTTTCTCTTTATTGGTTGAATGCTGTAAAGCATTCAACCCTTTGTTTTCCTGTTTCTCTTTATTTATTATTATCGTATCTTATAGTATCTTCCGCCGTTTTTTGGCGTTTAACTACTTCTACAATTTTTAACCTATTTTAACCATTCTACTATTAAAATGTTCATCTCTTTCATCTTATTTCTGCTATGACTTTTGGTTTTTCAAATCCTTTTACTTTTTAAGATATTCCAGGTTTTCCGGGAATTTTTGCTCCATTGAAATACATGGAGAATTTTTCGTTCAGAAGTTCACAGTTAAACTCCTTCTACAATTTTTCACCTATTTTAACCGTTCTACTATGAAAATGTTCAGCTCTTTCATCTTATTCTAGCTATGACATTTTGGTCCTTCAAATCCTTGAACTTTTCCAGATATTCCCGGATATTCCCAGATTTTCCAATGTTTTTGCTCCATTGGCCACACCTTTGCTTCTTTAAACAATTGTAACTTTAACATTCTTTTGGCTAGAGACACCGTTCAAATATTGAAATGTTCACAAGGTTTTGGACTTCAACATAAGGCTCAAAATTATTATGGGATGGCAACACCACCTACAGTTTGGCGGCCATTTTGTGCCAAAATGTGAGGCAATTTTAAACTTCTTCAAACTTTCACCTATTTTTACCATTCTACTATTACAATGTTCAACCTTTCCAGCTTATTCCTTTCAGCTATGACTTTTGGTCCTTCAAATCCTTGAACTTTTCCAGATATTCCCGGATATTCCCAGATTTTCCAATGTTTTTGCTCCATTGGCCACACCTTTGCTTCTTTAAACAATTGTAACTTTAACATTCTTTTGGCTAGAGACACCGTTCAAATATTGAAATGTTCACAAGGTTTTGGACTTCAACATAAGGTTTAAAAATTATTATGGGATGGCAACACCACCTACAGTTTGGCGGCCATTTTGTGCCAAAATGTGAGGCAATTTTAAACTTCTTCAAACTTTCACCTATTTTTACCATTCTACTATTACAATGTTCAACCTTTCCAGCTTATTCCTTTCAGCTATGACTTTTGGTCCTTCAAATCCTTGAACTTTTCCAGATATTCCCGGATATTCCCAGATTTTCCAATGTTTTTGCTCAATTGGCCACACCTTTGCTTCTTTAAACAATTGTAACTTTAACATTCTTTTGGCTAGAGACACCGTTCAAATATTGAAATGTTCACAAGGTTTTGGACTTCAACATAAGGTTTAAAAATTATTATGGGATGGCAACACCACCTACAGTTTGGCGGCCATTTTGTGCCAAAATGTGAGGCAATTTTAAACTTCTTCAAACTTTCACCTATTTTTACCATTCTACTATTACAATGTTCAACCCTTTCATCTTATTCCTTTCAGCTATGACTTTTGGTCCTTCAAATCTTTGAACTTTTCCAGATATTCCCGGATATTCCCAGATTTTCCAATGTTTTTGCTCCATTGGCCACACCTTTGCTTCTTTAAACAATTGTAACTTTAACATTCTTTTGGCTAGAGACACCGTTCAAATATTGAAATGTTCACAAGGTTTTGGACTTCAACATAAGGTTCAAAATTATTATGGGATGGCAACACCACCTACAGTTTGGCGGCCATTTTGTGCCAAAATGTGAGGCAATTTTAAACTTCTTCAAACTTTCACGTATTTTTACCATTCTACTATTACAATGTTCAACCCTTTCATCTTATTCCTTTCAGCTATGACTTTTGGTCCTTCAAATCCTTGAACTTTTCCAGATATTCCCGGATATTCCCAGATTTTCCAATGTTTTTGCTCCATTGGCCACACCTTTGCTTCTTTAAACAATTGTAACTTTAACATTCTTTTGGCTAGAGACACCGTTCAAATATTGAAATGTTCACAAGGTTTTGGACTTCAACATAAGGTTCAAAATTATTATGGGATGGCAACACCACCTACAGTTTGGCGGCCATTTTGTGCCAAAATGTGAGGCAATTTTAAACTTCTTCAAACTTTCACCTATTTTTACCATTCTACTATTACAATGTTCAACCCTTTCATCTTATTCCTTTCAGCTATGACCTTTGGTCCTTCAAATCTTTGAACTTTTCCAGATATTCCCGGATATTCCCAGATTTTCCAATGTTTTTGCTCCATTGGCCACACCTTTGCTTCTTTAAACAATTGTAACTTTAACATTCTTTTGGCTAGAGACACCGTTCAAATATTGAAATGTTCACAAGGTTTTGGACTTCAACATAAAGTTCAAAATTATTATGGGATGGCAACACCACCTACAGTTTGGCGGCCATTTTGTGCCAAAATGTGAGGCAATTTTAAACTTCTTCAAACTTTCACGTATCTTAATCCTTCTACTATTACAATGTTCAACCCTTTCAGCTTATTCCTTTCAGCTACGACTTTTAGTCTTTCAAATCTTTGAACTTTTCAAGATATTCCAAGATTTTCCAGGATTTTCCAAGATTTTTGCTTCATTTAAATATATGGAGAATCCTTGAAAACCTTTGTTGCTTTCAAGCATTATAACTTTAACAAGCTTTCAGCTAGAGGCACCGTTCAAACATTGAAATGCTCACAAGGCTTTGGACTTCAACATACGTTTTGAAATTATTATGGGATGGCAACACAACCTACTGTTTGTTGGGCATTTTTTGACAAAATCTGAAGCAAATGTTGCAATAAACTTCATCCATGGCTGGAACTGAACATATTGAAATTCACTGGATCTGGACATATAAGGAATGTGGGCGTGGTTAGCAAACAAAGCTCGTTGCTAAGGACGTCCAAAAATTTACTTTTTCCGATTCATCTGAAACCGACGTTGATTTGTTCCTCATCTCCAGGCGACCCAAACATAAAATGGTTGCTATGGAGATAAAATCAATAGAAAAGCCGCCATTTTGAAAAAAGTGGATTTTCTGTCAACTTATAACATGTAGCTTTTACCAATATAATACTCTCAAACAACGTGTTTTTTGGAGTCAGTTGATGATGCTGATTCCAATGCTAGTACTTTTAGCCATTTTAGCAGAATCTTCAAATTTTCAACAATTCAGCCATTTTTTCAACAATTTCAGCTTTCATGCTTAAGTCCTACAAATTTTGACCTATTTCAACCATTCTACTATTACAATGTTCAACTTTTTCAGCTTATTCCTGCTAGGACTTTTGCACCTTTAACTTTTCATGGTTCTTCCAGTACAGTTCAGCCATTTCTTCAGCTAATTCAGCTTTCATTCAGCAGTACAGCATTCAACCCTGCATTTCTTCTGGAAATGCAGCTCCTTCTAGTTTATTATTATTATTATAGTATCTTCCGCCGTTTTTTGGCGTTTAACTACTTCTACAATTTTTAACCTATTTTAACCATTCTACTATTAAAATGTTCATCTCTTTCATCTTATTTCTGCTATGACTTTTGGTTTTTCAAATCCTTTTACTTTTTAAGATATTCCAGGTTTTCCGGGAATTTTTGCTCCATTGAAATACATGGAGAATTTTTCGTTCAGAAGTTCACAGTTAAACTCCTTCTACAATTTTTCACCTATTTTAACCGTTCGACTATGAAAATGTTCAGCTCTTTCATCTTATTCTAGCTATGACATTTTGGTCCTTCAAATCCCTGAACTTTTCCATTTATTCCCGGATATTCCTGAATTTTCCAATCTTTTTGCTCCATTGGCCACACCTTTGCTTCTTTAAACAATTGTAACTTTAACATTCTTTTGGCTAGAGACACCGTTCAAATATTGAAATGTTCACAAGGTTTTGGACTTCAACATAAGGTTCAAAATTATTATGGGATGGCAACACCACCTACAGTTTGGCGGCCATTTTGTGCCAAAATGTGAGGCAATTTTAAACTTCTTCAAACTTTCACCTATTTTTACCATTCTACTATTACAATGTTCAACCCTTTCAGCTTATTCCTTTCAGCTATGACTTTTGGTCCTTCAAATCCTTGAACCTTTCCAGATATTCCCGGATATTCCCAGATTTTCCAATCTTTTTGCTCCATTGGCCACACCTTTGCTTCTTTAAACAATTGTAACTTTAACATTCTTTTGGCTAGAGACACCGTTCAAATATTGAAATGTTCACAAGGTTTTGGACTTCAACATAAGGTTTAAAAATTATTATGGGATGGCAACACCACCTACAGTTTGGCGGCCATTTTGTGCCAAAATGTGAGGCAATTTTAAACTTCTTCAAACTTTCACCTATTTTTACCATTCTACTATTACAATGTTCAACTTTTTCATCTTATTCCTGCTAGGACTTTTGCACCTTTAACCTTTCAAAAGGTTTTTCCAGTACAGTTCAGCCATTTCTTCAGCTAATTCAGCTTTCATTCAGCACTACAGCATTCAACCCTGCATTTTCTTCTGGAAATGCAGCTCCTTCTAGTTATTGGTTGAATGCTGTAAAGCATTCAACCCTTTGTTTTCCTGTTTCTCTTTATTTATTATTCTTTACGCCTATCTTCCGCCGTTTTTCGCCGCTTAACTCCTTCTACAATTTTTAACCGATTGTAACCATTCAACTTTTAAAATGTTCAGCTCTTTCTGCTTATTTGTGCTATGACTTTTGGTTTTTCAAATCCTTTTACTTTTTAAGATATTCCAGGTTTTCCGGGAATTTTTGCTCCATTGAAATACATGGAGAATTTTCCGTGCAGAAGTTCACAGTTAAACTCCTTCTACAATTTTTCACCTATTTTAACCGTTCGACTATGAAAATGTTCAGCTCTTTCATCTTATTCTAGCTATGACATTTTGTTCTTCAAATCCTTGAACTTTTCCAGATATTCCCGGATATTCCCGGATTTTCCAATTATTTTGCTCCATTGACCACACCTTTGCTTCTTTAAACCATTGTAACGTCAACATGCTTTCAGGTAGAGACACTGTTCAAACATTTAAATGTTCACAAGGCTTTGGACTTCAACATAAGGCTCAAAATTATTATGGGATGGCAACACCACCTACAGTTTGGCGGCCATTTTGTGCCAAAATGTGAGGCAATTTTAAACTTCTTCAAACTTTCACCTATTTTTACCATTCTACTATTACAATGTTCAACCCTTTCAGCTTATTCCTTTCAGCTATGACATTTGGTCCTTCAAATCCTTGAACTTTTCCAGATATTCCCGGATATTCACAGATTTTCCAATCTTTTTGCTCCATTGGCCACACCTTTGCTTCTTTAAACAATTGTAACTTTAACATTCTTTTGGCTAGAGACACCGTTCAAATAATAAAATGTTCACAAGGTTTTGGACTTCAACATAAGGTTCAAAATTATTATGGGATGGCAACACCACCTACAGTTTGGCGGCCATTTTGTGCCAAAATGTGAGGCAATTTTAAACTTCTTCAAACTTTCACCTATTTTTACCATTCTACTATTACAATGTTCAACCCTTTCAGCTTATTCCTTTCAGCTACGACTTTTAGTCTTTCAAATCTTTGAACTTTTCAAGATATTCCAAGATTTTCCAGGATTTTCCAAGATTTTTGTTTCATTGAAATACATGGAGAATCCTTGAAAACCTTTGTTGCTTTCAAGCATTATAACTTTAACATGCTTTCAGCTAGAGGCACCGTTCAAACATTGAAATGCTCACAAGGCTTTGGACTATAAAATACACTTAGAAATCATTATGGGATGTCGACACAAACTACTGTTTGGTGGCCATTTTATGACAAAATCTGAAGCAAATATTGCAATAAACTTCATCCATGGCTGGAACTGAACATATTGAAATTCACTGGATCTGGACATATATGGAATGTGGGCGTGGTTAGCAAACAAACTTCGTTGCTAAGGACGTCCAAAGGTTTAGTTTTTCCGATTCATCTGAAACTGACGTCAATCTGTTCGTCATCCCCAGGCGACCCAAACATAAAATGGTTGCTATGGAGATAAAATCAATAGAAAAGCCGCCATTTTGAAAAAAGTGGATTTTCTGTCCACTTAGAACATGTAGCTTTTACCAACATGACACTCTTAAACAATGTGTTTTTTTGAGTCAGTTGATGATGCTGATGCTAGCACTTTTAGCCATTTTAGCATCATCTTCAAATTTTCAACAGTACATCCATTTTTTCAACAATTTCAGCTTTCATGCTTAACTCCGTCTACAAATTTTGACCTGTTTTGGTCATTCTACTTTTACAATGTTCACCTTTGACTTTTGGTCCTTTAATTTTTCAAAATATTCCAGGATTTTCCAGGACATTTCAGCCATTTTTTCAACAATTTTTTAGCTTTCATGCTTAACTCCTTCTACAATGTTTGACCTATTTTAGACATTCTACTTTTACAATGTTCAGCTTTTTCATCATATTTCTGCTTTCATTCAGCAATACAGCATTCAACCCTGCATTTTCTTCTGGAAATGCAGCTCCTTCTAGTTATTATTTATACTATCTTCCGCCGTTTTTTGACACTTAACTACTTCTACAATTTTTAACCGATTTTTACCATTCAACTTTTAAAATGTTCAGCTCTTTCAGCTTATTATTGCTATGACTTTTGGTACTTCTAATCTTTGTACTTTTTAAGATATTCCAGTTTTTCCGGGAATTTTTGCCCTATTAAAATGCATTGGGAAGTTATGGTACAAGAGGTTCCAGGTTCGACACCCGGTTCGGACGCTTCAAATTTTTCTACCATTCACCTTTTTAAATGTTCAACTCTTTCAACTTATTACAGTTATTACTTTTGGACCTTCAAATCATTGAATTTTTTAAGATATTCCAGGATTTTCCCGTTTTTTTGCTCCTTTAAAATACATAGGGAATTCTTGTGCTTAACCTTTACAGGTTTTTATTTACTTTAACCATTGTATGAAACAGTTCAGCTCATTCCTTTCCTTCAAATCTTCAAATTTTCATTAATTCAGCCATTTTTTCAATAATTTCAGGCCTTGTTTAACCCTTTTTACAATTTTTTTACCTCCAAAATTTTTTTTACCACCACTTTTGGGCCTTCAAATCTTTAGACTTTTCAAAAGTGAAGGCTCATGGGAAAGTGTTGATTCCCAAACCATGAGTTAGGTGGCTGTTACGAGAAGTGACTATCATGTTTTTGCACCACATAAGTTAGTGATTTAATGAAAATATAATGCTGTATCATTCAGCTAGCTAGCTGATGATCAATAAATATCTCCATTATACAAGGATGTGTGCGCAAAATTTAATGGCACATGCATAGATGAGAGAATTGATCTTGAGGCTCAGCATTTGCCAGAATGTCTCCTGCTGCAGGACATGACTCCACTTTACTGTCAAATGATTAGTGCTTTGGATTACAACATCAAGTTTTGAAGTCATTATGGGATGGAGAATGATTAGCAGCCATATTGTGTTTTTAAATCTGAAGCCTTTGTTTCTTTAAATGAATATAACTTCAACATACTTGTAGCTAGCAACACTGTTCAAACATTAAAATGATCACAAGGCTTTGGACAATAAAATACGTTTAGAAATCATTATGGGATGTCGACACAACCTAATGTTGGTGGCCTTTTTATGACAAAATCTGAAGCAAATATTGCAATAAACTTAATCCATGGCTCGAATTGAACAGATTGAAATTCACTGGATCTGGACATATAAGGAATGTGGGCGTGGTTAGCCAACAAACTTCGTTGCTAAGGACGTCCAAAGGTTTACTTTTTCCGATTTGTCTGAAACTGACGTCGATTGGTTCATCATCCCCAGGTGACCCAAAAATAAAATGGTTGCTATGGAGATAAAATCAATAGAAAAGCCGCCATTTTGAAACAAGTGGATTTTTTATCAACCTAGAACATGTAGCTTTTACCAATATGATACTCTCAAACAATGTGTTTTTTGAGTCAGTTGATGATGCTGATTCCAATGCTAGCACTTTTAGCCATTTTAGCAACATCTTTAAATTTTCAACAGTTCAGCCATTTTTTCATCAACATAAGCTTTCATGCTTAACTCCTTCTACATTTTTGACCTATTTTAGCCATTCTACTATAACAAAGTTCAACTTTTTCAGCTTATTCTTTCTATGACTTTTGATACTTTAGTTTTTCAAGCAAAGTTCAGCCATTTCTTCAGCAAATTCAGCTTTCATTCAGCAGTACAGCATTCAACCCTGCATTTTCTTCTGGAAATGCAGCTTCTTCTAGTTGGTTGAATGCTGTAAAGCATTCAACCCTTTGTTTTCCTCTTCTGCTATCTTCCGCCGTTTCTCGGCACTTAACTCCTTCTACAATTTTCAACCTATTTTAACCATTCAACTATTAAAATTTCAGCTATTTCAGCTTATTCCTGCTATGACTTTTGGTTTTTCAAATCCATCAACTTTTTAAGATATTCCAGGATTTTCCAGGAATTTTTGCTCCATTAAAATACATGGGGAATTTTTTGTGCAGAAGTTCACAGTTAAACTTCTTCTACAATTTTTCACCTATTTTAAAAATTCAACTATTAAAATGTTCAGCTCTTTCATCTTATTCCAGCTATGACATTCTGTCCTTCAAATCCTTGTACTTTTTCAGATATTCCCGGTTATTCCCGGATTTTCCAAGATTTTTGCTCCATTGGCCACACCTTTGCTTCTTTAAACCATTGTAACTTTAACATTCTTTTAGCTAGAGACACCGTTCCAACATTAAAATGCTCACAAGGCTTTAAACTTCAACATAAGGTTGAACATAATTATGGGATGGCAACACCAACTACACTTTGGCAGCCATTTTGTGCAAAATTATGAGGCGATTTCAAACTCCTTCAAATTTTCACCTAGAGACACCGTTCAAAAACTAAAATGATCACAAGCCTTTGGACTACAAAATAAGTTATGGGATGTCGACACAACCTAATGTTTGGTGGCCATTTTTTGACAAGTTCTGAGGTGACCATTGCAATAAACTTCCATGGCTGGAACTGAGCATATTGAAATTCACTGGATCTGGACATATAAGGAATGTGGGTGTGGTTGGCAAACAAACTTCGTTGCTAAGGACATCCAAAAATTTACTTTTTCCGATTCGTCTGAAACTGACGTCGATTTGTTCGTCATCCCTAGGCGACCCAAACATAACATGGTTGCTATGGAGATAAAATCAATAGAAAAGCCGCCATTTTGAAAAAAGTGGATTTTCTATCAATTTAGAACATGTAGCTTTTACCAATATGATACTCTCAAACAATGTGTTTTTTTGAGTCAGTTGATGATGCTGATGCTAGCACTTTTAGCCATTTTAGCATCATCTTCAAATTTTCAACAGTACATCCATTTTTTCAACAATTTCAGCTTTCATGCTTAACTCCGTCTACAAATTTTGACCTGTTTTGGTCATTCTACTTTTACAATGTTCACCTTTGACTTTTGGTCCTTTAACTTTTCAAAAGATTCCAGGATTTTCCAGGACAGTTCAGCGATTTTTTCAACAATTTCAGCTTTCATGCTTAACTCCTTATACAATGTTTTTTCATCATATTTCTGCATTCAGCAATACAGCATTCAACCCTGCATTTTCTTCTGGAAATGCAGCTCCTTCTAGTTATTATTTATACTATCTTCCGCCGTTTTTTGACACTTAACTACTTCTACAATTTTTAACCGATTTTTACCATTCAACTTTTAAAATGTTCAGCCTTTTCAGCTTATTATTGCTATGACTTTTGGTACTTCTAATCCTTGTACTTTTTAAGATATTCCAGTTTTTCAGGGAATTTTTGCCCTATTAAAATGCATTGAGAAGTTATGATGCACGAGGCGCCCGGTTCGACACCCGGTTCGGACGCTTCAAAATTTTTTACCATTTTACTTTTAAAATGTTCAACTCTTTCAACTTATTACAGTTATTACTTTTGGTCATTCAAATCATTGAACTTTTTAAGATATTCCAGGATTTTCCAGGATTTTTTTGCTCCATTAAAATACATAGAGAATCCTTGTGCTAAACTTCTTTTACAGGTTTTTACTTACTTTAACCATTGTATAAAACAGTTCAGCTCATTCCTTTCCTTCAAATCTTCAAATTTTCATTAATTCAGCCATTTTTTAATAATTTCATGCCTTGTTTAACTGCTTTTACAATTTTTTTACCTCCAAAATTTTTTTTACCACCACTTTTGGTCCTTCAAATCCTGCGACTTTTCAAAAGTGAAGGCTCATGGGAAAGTGTTGATTCCCAAACCATGAGTTAGGTGGCTGTTACGAGAAGTGACTATCATGTTATTGCACCACATAAGTTAGTGGTTTAATGAAAATATAATGCTGTATTATTCAGCTAGCTAGCTGATGATCAATATATGTCTCCATTATACATGGATGTGTGTGCAAAAACTAATGGCACATGCATAGTTGAGAGAACTGATCTTGAGGCTCAGCATTTGCCAGAATGTCTCCTGCTGCAGGACGTGACTCTACTTTTACTATCAAATCATTGGTGCTTTGGATTATAACATCAAGGTTTGAAGTCATTGTGGGATGGAGACTGTTTGGTAGCCATATTGTGTTTGTCAAATCTGAAGCTTTTCTTTCTTTAAAAGAATATAACTTTAACATACCTTTAGCTAGAGACACCGTTCAAACATTAAAATGATCACAAGGCTTTGGAATATAAAATACGTTCATAAATCATTATGGGATGTCGACACAACCTACTGTTTGGTGGCCATTTCATTACAAAATCTGAAGCAAATATTGCAATAAACTTCATCCATGGCTAGAACCGAACATATTGAAATTCACTGGATCTGGACATATAAGGAATGTGGGCGTGGTTAGCAAACAAACTTTGTTGCTAAGGACGTCCAAAGGTTTACTTTTTCCAATTTGTCTGAAACTAATGTCGATTTGTTCGTCATCCCCAGGCGACCCAAACATAAAATGGTTGCTATGGAGATAAAATTAATAGAAAAGCCGCCATTTTGAAAAAAGTGGATTTTCTGTCAACTTAGAACATGTAGTTTTACCAATATGATACTCTTAAACAATGTGTTTTTTTGAGTCAGTTGATGATGCTGATTTCAGTGCTAGCACTTTTAGCCATATTAGCAACATCTTCACATTTTCAAAAGTTTAGCCATTTTTTCAACAATTTCAGCTTTAATGCTTAACTCCTTCTACAAACTTTGACCTATTTTAGCCATTCTACTATTACAATGTTCAACTTTTTCAGCTTATTCCTGCTAGGACTTTTGTACCTTTACCTTTTCAAGGTTTTTCCAGTACAGTTCAGCCATTTCTTCAGCTAATTCAGCTTTCATTCAGCATTATAGCATTCAACCCTGCATTTTCTTCTGGAAATGCAGCTCCTTCTAGTTTACCCTTACATGTTGTATAAGTGCTCTCTGTGACCTGTCGCCTGCACCATGGCCATGGCAAAAAAAATGCATGAACATTTTCACTCTATAAGCTCACTGAGCGGTCTACAACATCACTATTTGGAGCGGGCTCCCAATAAGATTTTTCACTCAAATCTTGCCATAAGGGCAGTTGTGACTGAGGCATTAGTCAGGAACCAGAAACGATTCCAGACAAAAAAACATCCAAATATCAAAATATAAAATATGATTCAATCTGCTGCCAGTGAACATGTAAATATGGAATAAAGAATGGATTGCATTTAGCTTTAGCTCAAGGATAAAAGAGGTTTATAAAGCTCATTCTTCCATACTGTCTTTTTCAGTGTCAGAAAAATCCACAGACAATTATTTACATCGAATAATATTCTTAAGTCTGTTTTTCAGGTTCACCTTTGAAGTCAGTAAAAATCTGCAATTTGTGCTGACTTCAAAGGCTCGCTCCTCTGTATCACCTCCAGGTTTTCTGACATTTGTACCAAAGACTTCAGGAATCTTCTTCATAGGGTTTGTGCATTCGGATGAGGTAGTTTATGGGCAACACATTTAGCCCAAAGTAATCAACCAATTATTGCCAGGACAGACTTCCACATTTGAATATGGGAAGTGTTTTATATTATGTCTTTTTAAACCAAAAACGATAGCAAAATAGGTCTGTGTAGGTGTGTGTGTTGAATATAAAAACCATAGGAGTAAAATAAAAAGTGTCTTTTATTGCAATGAAGCACCGTAATGACCGCCTCTAAGCCGGGCTTCCACGCTCCCGTTCTGATGCGCCGCTCTTTCCTGCTGCTTGGGCACACAGAGCACAAAAGAAAAGATCCCCACAAGGTGAATAAAAAGGGTAATACCTACTTCAAACACCTCTTCCCTCTAATCCCAACATGCTCTCAACCTTCACACAGCCAAAGTGTACGGCTGACACCTGGATGCTTACGCTACCCACTCAACCAGCCTCCCAGCCATCCTCTACAATCTTTTCTGCTAAGGAGAAAAATGGAGATGGAGGGTGGGGGGGTAGTGTGTTTGTCAGCAAATTTCAACTTTACAGTTCCAGACATCAAGACTTATAAAAATGTTAAAACCTGAATGGTGTAAATTGAAAATAAGGAGGCAGCGTGTGAAAATAAAGAGGACTTCAAGACGATACTTTAATGAAGGATTTGTCTTTATCAAGCTTGTAATTATTTGATTAGTTGTTTTTTTCTAATGTGAGGGAAACACTGTTGTATTTCAGTCTTGATTTAAAAATATGTTTTTATGTTTTATTACACCATGGTTTGGGTGAATACTCATTTTTGATTGGCTCCATGGTGTGGTTTAAAAAGTGATAAACCACATTGATAATGCACATCTAAATAAAGAAGTTCTGGTCCCAAATACCTCATACCACTGCACTTGCCTAAACTCCAGTTGGTATCCATAGCATAACTGAACTGAACTAATGCTTTGCTTGATTTTTCATGACGTTTAGCACAGCAATGTCCTTTGCTGCTGCAGTGCAAGTTGGGTGTATGCTCTGTAGCCGTTACCATGACAACGTGTCGCACCACGTGTCAAAAAGTCTGCTATTTGTGAAAAAGCGATTTAAATCTGAAAAATAGCAGGATTAAAGAACTGAAAATTAATTAAATACTTATTCCTTTCCTAAGGGACCATGGTATAAGTGTGATATCAGAAATTAACTGACGCAATCGTCCTCTGCTTCAGGTCGAACTGTTAAGGATTCTGCATCATCTGTGCAGGCACTATCCCTAACATAACCCACAGCATCCTAATTTTGCTTTGTTTGGCTTTCTGAGCTAATAAAACATAGATCTCTGCTGTTCAATGTAGTTTTCCACCAAAATAGGCCCAGACTACTGCACTATCACGTTGCCACTGTGCGTCAGTGATCATGCTTTCGAAAAAGTCCATCTTTTACCCTGTTTTTCCACAGAACATTTCCCGAAAACACTGCTAATGAGTCTAATGTGTTATTTATGCTTGACAGAATTTTGCATTGAGTTTCCCTGCTGGTTCTTTTCTGTGTAATCTTTTTTTTTATTGGTTGAATTGGACTGAGCTGAATCAAGTGAAGCCTGCAGCTTTTTACATCTTCTTTATTTATGACTTCCTGGACAAGTCGATGTCTTATTTATTATTATTACTTATTTTTTATTTGGAGGCGGCCGTGGTGCAGCGGTAGGGCGGTCGTCCCATGATCGTAAGGTTGCAGGTTCGATTCCCGCCTTGCACGCCCATGAGTCGAAGTGTCCTTGGGCAAGACACTGAACCCCACCTTGCCTCTGGTGGTAGGCGGGCGCCTGTGTTTGGCAGCGGAGCGACCACCAGTGTGTGAATGTGAGTGTGAGTGGGTGAATGGGTCTGTGACTGTAAAGCGCTTTGTCCTTGTAGGAAGAAAGGCGCTATATAAGTATACGCCATTTATTGGGGTTTATTTATAATAGTCACTTCCGGGAAGTCAACACCTTTCCAAGTTTTGTTCACTACAGTATACTAACTTTCTCCATTGTTTTATGTGAGGTTCCAAAGCCGGAAACGTGTCAATAATTATGTTTTTGTGTGTCAAGGGCCCTTCACAATAAGGGCTCATGTGGATGTATGGAAGGCTATCTCTTTAAGGCTATCTCTACTTTTACATTTTTTTTTCCATTTTCTAATCAAGTCACAATTAATCATCTAGAGCACAGGTGTCAACCTCCAGGCCTCAAGGCCCGGTGTCCTGCATGTTTTCTGACCAACCTGCCATTGAAGCTCTGTAGTGGCTAAACACACCTGATCCAGGTAATCAACAGCAGTTGAGGCAGGATTTCTGAAAAACCAGCAGGAGGTCGGACCTCGAGGCCTGCAGTTTGACGCCCCTGAAATTCTAGACCCTCTAATCTAGAGTGAGAAGTCAGAACTCTGTCTCACTCTCTGGTCACCGGCAGGAGACTTCTAGACGTCTAAACTCCCCAGACTTCTAACCACACTACATGTACATTTCCCACTCCAACTCCAGTGCACAGTTCCCGGATGCCGCACACCTGACTCTCATTCACACAATCAAGCACAGCCTCCCTAAACACGGCACTGGGTGAGGCTCAGGGTGATATCAGCACATAGGGGGGTGGAGGGAAATGAAATGGCTGATTTTCTGGCAAAAAGGGCGTTGAAACGGGGTATTGAGATGAACATTCCATTAGTAGAACGGAAATTAGGGCGATTATTAGGAGGCGTATTATGAAAGAATGGCAGACACAATGGAAAAGGGAGAGGAAAGGTCGACATTAATTTAACATTCAAGACAAAGTAGGGTATGAATGTCAGAGTAAACACCAGAGATCACGCCATAATATCGCGGTTGAGGATGGGACACACTGGTTGAAATAACACATTGCATGTGATAGGGAAACACCCAAATGGTTTGTGTAAGTGCGTGAAAGGGGAAGAGTCAGTGGAGCACGTTCTATGTCATTGTGAAATGTATGGGGAGGAAAGACGACAGCTGGAAAGTAGAGTACGGTTGATAGAGGGTGAACAGCTGAGTTTGAAGAAGCTTTTGGGAGGGGAGGAGAATTTACATGGTGTGATTATAGGTTTTCTGAGCAGGACCAGGTTTTTTTTGGTTAGGTAGTCCCCACTCTGACCCATACTCCAACCCAGTGAGTGGCGGTAATCCACCTTCATGTTGGTGCCTCCCGCCTATAAAATCACAAGAAGAAGAAGAAGAAGAAGGCTCAGGGTGAAGTATTGTCTGCCTTCTTCACAGAGCGTTATATCTGGATCTGAACTTCTGTCTCCTGACCCTGTTCTGTATTCAACTCTATTTGCCTGTCACCTGCTGACGCTCGCCTGTATTTTGACCATCCTGTCTCTTCTCTGATGATCTCATGCCTGTTATTGACCCCTGCCTGCCTGACCCTGATTTACCTTTGTGGACTTTAAGCTGAGCTAATAAACCTGCTGCATTTGGAACCAGCCACCTGCTTGTTCTTGTGACAGATATATCAATGTATAAATATTTCTTTTGTTTGTCCTCTTAGTGTCATGTCTTGAATTGTGCGATTAACTTTAGTTCATATTGTTTCAAAGAGTACGAATAAAAAGTGTAAATATTTTATTAAAGCCCCCCCCCCCCCCCCCCCCCCCAACTTGAGTGCACAGGGGTCTCTGTGGGTCTTAATCCAATTTTAAGCTTAAGTGTCACATGTTAAACAGAATCAAGTTTCAGAAAGAAAAGACAATTCAGTTGAGATGTTTTAAACATAGAACCAAAAGATTTGAATCACTTTTCTTTTTCGTAATAGATCATAAATTCAAAATAAAGTTATTTATGATTATTTTGTATCTAATCGGTTTAAATTTGTGTGGTTTTTGAATTTGTTTGATGACTTAAGCGTGACTGTTTCTTTAACCTGATTAAAAAGTCAATTCAGAGTAATGTGTTTACATCTGGTGCAGATTTAGCCTGTGTGTCCCGCCAGGCAGCAGAGGTCGTTAGCTTCAGTGAGAACACGGCCGCCTTGGCTGACTTCAAACACGGCCCCCTCTGTACTTATTCTGGGCACGACTTCAGCGACTCCTCATCTGATACCGCTTTCCCTCAGGTGTCCCTAACGGGAACTAATGTTGCTCATGGGGTCACAGAGGAACACACACCTGCTCCGCCGTGATAAGACTCCAAGTCAGAATCCAACTTTTAAAAAAACTGTTGTTTATTCACAAAATAATGGTTGGAAGGATCACGAGATTGACATCAGTTAATTGGATCGGATACAGAAATATAGACTTTGTTTGGAGCCGCGGTGATTCTCAGAGAGCCGAGGCTCAAAGTAAAACTCAATTACGACTTTGGTCTTCAGCTTGAAGCTTTGGGAAGTGACCAAAACACCAGCAAACACAATAAGATTCTTCCACAGGATGACAAATGCGACTCCTCAACCCACAGCCCCACCTGCTGCTCACTCATAATGGCTCTCATTTATCAAAAAATTCATAAACGTGTGTAGTAAACGTGTTACCACATTGTGATGCGGTAACAATAGCTTTGCATTTATCAAATATTTCATGATGTTTTCATCCCAACTGTGTGTGGGGAACGCAGACATTTCCCATGTGGGAAATCCTGTCACAGAGGCAGGAAAAATTAGTTCTGGGAGGCATGAATGCAGACATTAATAATGATGTTGTACCAGAATAAACAATTATTTCTTTTAGCAGGTGACATAATGGGGTTTTCAGGGCTTGTCTGCTGTTAGCTTTCAAGGTTCAGCTTGAGCAATGCAAGGAATGCGATGTGATATGTGGATGTTGGCGAGCTTAGATATTAAAAATAACGCATTTCTGAGCAAATTTTAAAAAGCAAAAGTAGCTGGATTTTAGTGTTTAATGACTAAAAGTGAATTATTTCATCAAGATAGACCTTTAATAAAACAGAAATAATGATTCTGTGAGCCTAAAAGGTTTTTTTGTTTTGTTATTCAATGGCCATTTTTGGTTTTAGCTTGTGAATGCTTCTCTGCTTTTTTACCCTTAGAGTAATGAAACATGAATAGGCCCAGATTGCCAAAGACGTCCTTGAAGACCGGTTGGAACTAATCATTTGTCACGCACAGGTTCAGCGCGTGAGTAGTCATATTAGATAATTTCTTTCTGCATTTCGTCCTCTCTCTTCCTTTTAAATATGTGGCGGATCGTCCTCTGTACCTCTGACTGGACCTTGGCAGTATTTTCGGACGTTTGTCTTTGCAAAGCTCACCAGCTCTGCGTGAGACTCTCACTCAAGCAGATGTATATTCTCAGCGAACCATTTACTGCCCATCAAAGCTTCATAGTCATAACAAAACAGCTTTTTCTTCTTTTTCTAACTTTGATTTTGAATCCTTAAGTTTACCATGCATCAGCCTTCAACCCAATTTATTATGAATCTATCTGACAAGCGGCTGTGGCAGATAAGAAGATGAAGGTGGTTGTTCTAACTTGTGGACAAACACGTCTTTTTAAAGGGATTTACAGCTAATATGTTCATAAATGCTCTGTAACTGAGACAAACTCCTATCTGAATAAATGCTGCCCTCATGTGGAGTGTTCTGTTTCAAAAATCACTTCACTTGTTTTAAAATCCCTCTATTGATGTATTCTTTTACTTTTTGTTTGTTTTTATTTAATTATTGAGGATTTATTGATGATTTTTTTTATAAGGTAGTGTTTGTAATCTACTCTTATCTTGTGTTCTTTGTTCATTCGGTTGAGCTCAGAAAGCTTAAAAGCAAGCACGGTGAAGGTACGGGTGCCCGTGAGGTGATGCTTGGCGCTCCCCCAAGTGGCCAAGAAATGTAACTGCGGATGGAATGTCTTGAAACTTCATTTTTTTCTGTCTGATCTAAAAATGTTGAAGCAGAACTTTTTCCATGAAAAAAGTTAAGTAGTTTGTGTTGTCACTTGCTAACTTCACTGCTTTAAAATTTATTTTCCCTTCTATTTTTTTTTTTTACTTTCTAGGTAGCTGCTCCGTTTTTGTTTTTGTTTTAACATTTTTCACTATGTACTCTTAAATGAAACATCCTTTTTCTGTGCTAGTTACAGCAATTTGTGTCAGAAACAACAGAAATAATTTCTTCACACATCAACAAGTCAGATTTATATATTTTAAGCAATACTTGTAGAATGAAACATTTAAAATCCTTTCTTTCTTTTAATTTTGATTAACATTGTCATAGATGATAAAAAGTTCATTTTATTTAATTTTTTAATTAAGATTGGATTCCAGGCAACGATGCAATGATGCAGTTCTGATTTTCGCTTTTTCAATAGATTAATAAATATACGGTGACCTTTTTCACTATAGTCTAATTCTTTAGATGTATGACTCCAGTGGATGTGTAACTTAGAGTTCCTAACTGCATTTTTCTTACTTTTGTTATACTTTCTTCTTGAAAAGATCTTCATCTCTTTAGGTTTCCATCGACCATCTTCCTGCATTTCATCTGCCCCTTCAGCTATTCTGATAAATGACTTTATTTAAAGGAAACCCCTTTTTTCCCTTTTCTAGCCTAACAGGATCATATACTTTTTATTCAACCAAAAGTTTCACTATGTCAGGTTGCTCTCACAGATCTAACATTGCAACTTTGCTATGAAAGCAATTTTGTCTCCTGTTTTGTTATATATTTTTTGTGCGTGTATATAATCATAGTGCTCTTTTTCTGTTTTTGACCAAAAGGCTTTGACTCCACGAACACTTTGTGCCAGTTTTTCTATTTTCTCTGTCCAAATGAATTCATAAATCATCAATAAGAAGCGATTAAATGGAACGGATTTTCGCCTCAGCACTCCCAACTCTCTGCCTTTGTGTCCTTTGACTCTCATTTTCTCCCGGAGCTTCCTTACTCTTCAGATGATGAGGCCTTTTTTCACTTCATCTGGCATTAGCCAACCAACAGACACCCTCTGGGGAAGCAATTACCCTCTGACCCTTCACCTTAATCTCATGTAACCTCCTTCTTGGCTTGTGATTTTAGATTAAAATCTGCAAAGACTTCTAAAAAATGCGCTTCCCAGTGCAATGCTTACCCACCCCACACCCCGCTGAAAGCTTTTTCGCTTTTTGTTTCTGTTTGAAAACAAATCAGGTTTAACAGTTCTTTCCGTTCTCTCAGATTCAGTATGAAGGCAGCACATCTGTCTTCTGCTGTTCAATCAAATGAGGAGAGAGAACAACAGAAATAAGGTTTCTCACATATATTTATATTAATTTGACATTTTTTATACGCATTTTGTTAAAGAGCAAAGTTTAAGAGTATATTAAAGTTAAAGCAGGTCTTTATATTGTGAAATCGGCAAATTTATTCCTGTCATTGTGCCTAAAATATCTTAGAGGTTCGTGTCAAACTCCACTTTTCGCATCTAATTGTTTTTTATTTAACCCAATTGATCCCTTGAAAATCCACTCCAATGAGTGTTGAGTGTTTTTAATGTGATTTTGTGGCATTTTTTTGATGATGGAAGACGTATATTGAGAATATTTAAGCTTAAAATTGCTTTTTTTATTCAAATTGTATTCAAATAATTGTGAATCAGCAGCAGACAAAATAAGGTAGTTTGAAAAAGATCTTATTTGTGATGTAGATAACACACTGGGAGGGGCAAAAGCTCCCTGCTCCTTTCTGATGCATTCACTTGTAGTCAATGTACGTTTTGTTTTTCTCATCTGAGCTGGAATCTGGTTCAAGATTGTACGGCTGGATAGCTTCGATAATACTCACCATTTATGTTGTTAATGTTGGGTTGAGGGAGTGAGGGGCTGTAAACTAGCGGGAGAGTATCTAAACGGAGAACTATCAGTTATGGGTGATAGGAAGGGGGGATGAGGTTCCTCAGCCCAAAACTCAGAGGTGATTTTCTCACGAACTCCTGCTAATCTGGAGAAACTATGTCTGAGAAAACGACACAGCTTTGTTTTTTTTTTGACTAATCACAATTAATAAACCAACGGGAATGCTTTAAAAATGGATATAAAATGATCAGAGAGGGTTTACATATTTTACGTGTACCTTTTATCTAAACTCAATCTTCAAAAGCAGAAATTGATTAAACTGATCTAATTTGGTTAAGAACGTCATTATCCAGTTCAGACCGGTCCAATAAGGCCAGATTGTCCTAATTGTAAAGCAGTGGCCTCAACAGATCATACTAAAGGGTTTTCATTGTAATCTCCATAGAACAGAAAATACAGCCATATAAATGCAAACAAGACAGAAACCTTTGTCACTGCAAAGAACAACAACAATAAAAAGCTTTGAATTCCCTGTGTTCCTCAGAAAGGTTGATTTCATGTTTGGCCAGTTTTGGCTGAATTCTCCACTGACCCAATTTGACAATATTTACTTTCATCAGATGAGCAGAGTGGTTTGTACCGGTAAACTTCTTCTGGAAATGTTGGTTCATGCTTCTTTTCTTCACTCCACTGCCACCAATCTCATTAGAAAAATAAAAAATGTGTAATGTCTGCTCTCGTTAGAAACCTTTGGTTGGGTTTATTCATGGTGGTGTCAGTTGTGTCTGCTCTGAGTCACTGCCCTGCAGGACTTTTTGGAGTCTGCAGCTCAGAAAGGCGCCCTGAGCGCCACAGAGCATGTCATCAGTTTTTATTAAAGATGACTATTCTTTGCTTCCACAGTCTTCTTGCACTGAAAAAACTACAGAACTAAGCACCGTCTGCTTTGATTCAACAGCAGATCTGATTCTCAGAGTTTCTTTCACTGCAGCGAGGCTGAGGACAACAGAAACAGCAGGGATTTATCTATGACAAAGGCATCATTATGAGGCTGAAGGCTAGTTGGACAAAAACTCATGACAGCTGAGCTAAAAGTCACATAAGAATAACTGTATCATCCGCTTTGCTGCTCTTTCAACCTTTTACAACACTCACCGTCGAGTGTGAGTGTACTCGAACCCCTTATGGGGTACGAGTACAAAAGAGGTTTCATTCAACTGCCTCGGATGCTTGACCTTTGCTGAAAGGTTCTGAAAACGGAGGCTTTTTCCTCTGAATGTTGTTGCAGGAAAATTGTCTGAAAAGTTTTACAAAGTTTAGAGACCACAAGCAAAGAAAAAAAATAATGAAATATTACAGCAAGTTGATGTACATTTTTCTGAAATAGTGATGTTTCACTAGCAGAACACAAACGAACATGTGATTTTAGTTCAGAATCAGCTGAAGATCTGAGAAGAGTCCTTTTTTTGGTGTCAAACTTTATGCAAATATAATAAAGATTCATTTGAGTCATGTATTTCTAAATATTAAAAACTTTAAAAAAAACAGGGTTTGATTTCACACTCTTGGAGGGCAAGTTATTACAACATAAAAGTGTTTTGCTGTCTGTTTGATTTAGCAGCATTGTGCGGATCTAAAGTCCATCATTTATTTAAGCACAATGATCTAACACAGAGGTAATGGACATAAAAAGGAGCACACGTCGGCTCCCAGGGTGGTCTCCCTGGTTAATGCGCAGCACTCCAGTCAAATTACAGTTACAGAGGCAGATGACTGTCATGAATATACATGCAAAAAATGTAATAACCCCATAACAGTATGTCAAGCGGGGTAACGTATGCTTATGTGAAACACTTAAGTTTGTCGCTTATCTTAGTTTTGTTTTTGCTTTTAAAGAATGCAGAACTAATAACTGACAGTTTAAATGTGGGATCAAAGGAAAATATCTTAACTGAATGTCTACAATGGTATTTTGATCACTTCTGCTGTTTCCATCCATTGTCTTAAAATTGTGGGTACATTTCTAAAACATAATCAGGTTTCCTAAAAAATAAAAATGGCTATGGTGATATACATTAAATGATGCTTCTTTGTTTTTATCACATGTTGTTGTTGTTTTTACTTTTTTTTTTACAATAATAATAAAAAAAAAAAAAAAATCATTTAAGATTTACTGACTTTTCCAGACCAGGTCAAAAGTTGGCCCAATTTCTTTGAATTTTTTTTTTTTTTTTTTTTTTTGGAACACAAAGATAAATAGAAAAAGAAATCACACATGTTCTCATGTTAGACATTAGGTCTCACCTATTTCTTCTAACAGTAATCCTTTCCTCAAAAAAAGCAGTTATGTTTTGATTATCCGTTTTTAAAGAAAATTCTGAAATGAGTTTCCATGCATTAATACGAGTTTAGGCATGCATGCAGTTCATGTGTCAACAAATGTACAAAACGAAATCAGAGCAGTAAAACTGAAACTCCAACTAAAAACTATTGAGCAATACAAAGAGAATATGTCTGAAAAGAGTACTTTGGGAGCTACAAAAGCCTAATTCACTTTAAGGAAGACTTATTTTTTTGGGTTTTTTTAGTAGAAAAATATCAAACTTTTCAGTTTCCAAAATGCAAATTAATTCTAGTTTTGTTTTAACAAGATAACTTTAAACAATTAAACGTGAAGATTTTACTTAAAATAAAATCAAAATGTGCAAATAATTATTTGATTATAATTACTTCAAATTTTTCCGATTAAATTGGATTTTTGTTTTGATTAAAAGACCAATTTTTGTGTGGTTGAAATATGTCAGTCAGTGTCGTGACTGAATTCACTTAGTTCCTTAATGAGCCACTTGGTGGCGAGCGCGAGCACTAAATGGCCCAATTGACTTCAAGTGAGTCACTCAAGATTACGGATTATGGACAGAAAAGCGGAACTTGAAAGTTGGGACCTTCAAAACAATAGCATGGTTTCATCAATTCAAAATGATTTTGTTTTATGCTGAAATTTTTATCATTTCTGATGTGAACGAAAACAGAGAATAAACAAAAATATATTACACTAATTGCGGATGTATATTGACTTAAATTTTGACGTTCATTTGTTTTGTCCAGCACCTACTCAAAAATGTGCATATCAATTGGAAAAAGTAACTCCCTTCTGGAGCTGGTGCTTTGCTGCTACTACTATTACTACTATTAATACTGCCGCTGCTACTGATATAATAATAATAATAATAATAATAATAATAATAATAATAATAATAATAATAATAATCGTCATTGTGTTTTTAGATTTATTTTGAAAGGTTAAACCGGATGTCGCTTGGTGATTGCGTGTGTTTTGTCGACTGGCCCATTTTTCAATCTTTAAATAGGGAGTAATTCCTCGGTGGACAGTCTCTGTCGCTCTCAGTCCTGCAAATTGTATCGTTTGTTTCTTTTATTTTTATTTTTTCCTGGAACAAATTCCACAGTTAAATCACAGGATGCCTTCGCACGCAAATCTTCAAGGTACATGATTATTTAAATTTAAAAAACGACGTTTTATTGCCCCCATCCTCTCATTTTTAGGGGGTTAGCCAAAACTGTAAATTGGAGCATTTCTGTTTCTGGACACAGTCCAGAATGTCCTGCTATTCGTTTAAAATAATGTGTTCTTTCCTTCTTTGTTTTAGGCGGAAAAGCTTTTGGCTTGCTGAAGGAGCAACAAAGGCAAAAGCTGGAAGAAATAAATAAGGTAAGGAGGAGGGTTGGTGCTGTCGGCCGTCCCTAACGGCTGCCTAGCTGCACTTGACTTGGCATTGAACGCGGAGCTGAGGCTTCCAGGCTGAATGTCTCCCGCGTTTCTGCCCAGATAGAAGCCTTGGTCGTGGTCCTTCATTCTTATCGATTATTTTCGGTGTGAAGACACTTGTTGGGTGTCCGGACCGGCTGCCACAGGGTCGCATTTGCTTCTGATCTGATTAAATCGATCTTCAGCAGCAGCAGCTCAGTAGTCGTGTTTGGAGCGGGTACCCGGCCCCCTTGTTCAGCCTCAGAACAGGTGTTTGAATGGGCTCTTTGTTTAATATGGCGCCTTGTGACGTGAAAGATCAGTTACTTTTGATGTGATCTCGGATTTCCCCCCATTGTGATGAAGAGGCTGCCTCTCCACTCTTCATCTCTGGAGCTCGTGGGATTTATTGACACTCCACAAATCCCGTTAGTGTCAACAATGACAATTTACCTAACTGTGGGTATTAAATCAACTTTTTTTTGTTTAAACAAATGTGTCTCATATTATTTTAGCCGTATAGGTTATTTGGATGCTCACCTTTCTTTTTTTGACCACCTAAACTGACCTGTTTTCAGCTGAGCGACGTATGACAAGAACATAAAAACAGATACAATTCCCTTTTAAAATATTGTAATCCGCTGTGTTTTGGGGATCCATCAGTTTAAAAAAAACACTTAAAATTGCATTATTAAATGCCTGATTGCTCTCTTTGACACTGAAGATCATTCCCCACATGCCATTATGACACTGGTTCCTTCTGGCTCCTCAATGCCTCTGTGAGGGGATCTAGTCTGTCAGGTGATCTAGTCTGTCAGGTGATCTAGTCTAGTTCATGAACATCATTGAACTGATTTTGAGTGTTTCATTAAAACTTAAGAAGTGTCTGGAAAACCCAGATTAACCCTTCTTCCTCTTCCTCGTCTAAGGAATATATGGAAGACCAGAAGTACAGGGATGAAGATGACCTGCCAGAGAAACTAGAGGGCTTCAAAAGTGAGTAGACACCGAGTCTTTCCCCTAAACTCTGACCTACACACAACGCTGAAGTTGGCGTCCTATTCACAGTTTCCAATGCGCGAGGGCATAAAGGAACATTCCACTGCATTTTTCACACTAAGACCACCTAGGACCGGGTCCAGGACCTGGACTGCTCAAACTTGAATCAAATTATGATTTAGATTTTAAAGAATACATTAAACTCGGTTTTTGACTTGTGAAACCTTTATCTGATTTGTGGAAATGTGAAATGGGATCCTTTTATCACATTTTTACGCACAGAGTCCACCTCAGACCAGGTCCTGTTTGCGAACCGCTGGACCTGGACTGTTCAAACCAGGATTAAATTATGCATTAGACAGCCTCTGATTTGTGAAACCTTCATCTTATATGTGAAATGGGATCATTGTATCAAAGGTTTCCCAACTCAGAGGCTGTGTTTAATGTATTCTTTACTATCTAATGCATAATTGAATCCTGGTTTGAGCAGTCCAGGTCCAGCGCTTTTTCAACAGGACCTGGTCTTAGGTGGTGTCGGTGCGTAAAATGCGATAGAATCATCCTACGCCAAACCATGCAAGAGTGCCTGCACACCCACATCCACTCTTGCATATTGAGTGTTGTTGAAATGTCAGACGCCCTGCTGGGAATTTCTGGAGGACTTACCTGAGGGGGAAGTAGGAAGAATGTACATGGGGCGTTTCAGGATTCAGAACTTTGCTGAGAATTCATGACGTTTTTCTGAAGGAGGAAGAAATTGCAGTTTCCTCAACTTTTTCGTTAGAACTGCATGATTCACAAAACGGTTTGCCAGAACAGTCAGGTTTTTCCTCCTTTTTCGTTTTTTTGTCATCTTGGGTGACATACGGCTGTGTTGGCCTTGAACTAGGGAATATTCCGAAATGTCCTACTTCAACTGGCTAGAGGAAATGGAGCAGCATACATAAACAGAAGGGGGGCTCGACACTTGGGTCCCGGGAGTTTTCCTGTTTTCTGTCTTTTTTCATACTGTCCCAGTAACCCAGAGGTCAGCATCCCCACCACACTGCTCTCAGCTACGATTCAGTTCAGGTCAATGCAGCTTCACAGGCAAATTTAACTTGGAGGATCGGCCACACTCTGCTGATTCTTGGTAGCAAAACTGGATACATTCAGGGCCATGTTCATGTTTTTCCTTCATACTTTTGTCCTCTCTGGTGTTATAGGATGTGACTATTTCAAGGTGCAGATGCGCATTGGCACAGACCATGTGCAAACATTATTTTGAGGATTTTTTCTTTTCCACAGATGGAAGTTTTTGGAATGAACTTTCAAAAGAGGATGAGTTGTTTGGTTGCTTTTTTTTAGGACACAAGTTTCTGCAGAGCAGTAAGTCATCAGAAATTGTTGTGGGCAGGACAGTTGCCCTGGGATGATTTCCCATCTGTCCTCTGTTTACACTGTCCTGCTAGCTTACAGCCCCTCAAAACCCCATCCTAACAAAAGGGAGCAATATTGGAACTATCCAGCCAGCCTATAGTTTCCAGCCAGATGACGAGGAAAACAAAGGTGGACATGGATCTATTTGTCTGCAAGTGGAGACATTTGAATTGGGAGGAGCAGGGAGCCTGTGGTAACAACTACAACCTTTATTAAAAGCAAGTACATGTTAAAAAATCCAAAAGCACAATTTTCATTAGAGTGGCTCTTCAGCAAACTATGGTCTGCCTCCAAACATGGTCTTGGTTCTCTTTCATGTGAACCAAGTAGGAAGTAATAAAAAAAAAACATCTCACAGGAATGCCAAGAAGTGTGAATCACAGAGAGGTAGTGGAAAAAATGAAGATGTTATTTTACTTTTGGCAGTCAAATGACTGGTTGTACGAACAGGTTTTTTATCTTAGTAACGATAACAAATAATGTTTTTCTTCCTGGTCAGAACTTGTTTCGGGGAAGACCCCAAATGAACAACTGATGATGTTTGCTCTCTAAAGTGCAGTGTGAAAGCAAACCACACCCCCAAAAAAGGGGGGTTTTGTGAGCATTCCCTACCTAATCTGGGGAAAACTAGATCCTCATAGTCATGCTAAAAGCAAGGAAACGGTAGATGGGTCTAAACTATTTGTCTAAACATTACAGTAAAAAATATGGTTCTAGTTTTGATGTTTTGGGACTGAAGCGTGTGATATCAGTGGAATTATTGGATCATTTTGTTGGAAAATTATGAAACTTAGTCCCAAAATCTTTTAGAAAATTAGATTTTCAGTTTTTATTGTTTACATTTCAAACATTCATGTCAAGTTTAAAGATACAGTTTATTTGTGCATTTTAAAATTTTATTTTTTAGACCAGTTAACTTCTTTTTTTTTTTCCATAAATGTGTTTGAAATAGAAACGGCTTTGTTAATCTGAGGGAAAGACACGTTTTTGTGCTGAGGAACCAGAAGTGATGCATTTGTCCACTTTTGCCTCCCAGCTTTTATGTTTCTGTTTGAGATTAGTATTCAAGATGTTTTGGAAAGAACTATATCTACGGTCCAGTGGGTGGGGGGGTTCATATCTTTTCAGGGCATGGGAACATATTTTTGGTCCGTTGGCTATATCGGTGCAGGAAATGATTGGCGTCCAGATCCAGTGTTCTCTGATCCACATTGTTTTTCTGTGGCGAGCCTCTTCAGAACAACAAACGACCTGAACCATCACACGCCTCATTTTGATCATCGCAGAAAACGGCTGGTCGTTTTGCAGAACTCGTCTTGAAGTGGGCCGTGAGGAAGAGTTTGTGGAGCGGGCTGGTTTTTTTTGTGTGCGACCGCAGATGATCAACAGACTTTCAAACAGGCTTGGTCTTGTCCCGTCCCACTCCCCCTGGGTTCAGAGTTAACACAGGACCCCCCCTCTCCCTGGAAGGCACACAGAGCCGCCATTGTGGGACAGAAATAGCCACGCACTCCGAATAAAGGGGGTCTTCTAGCGATCAAACAATACAGCGAGCTTTAAGGAGAAACGCTAAAATGTTCAATTTGCTCTGACATCAAACAACAAAAATGTAAGGACTCGTGTTTGGTGGTAAACCATCAAATTCTGTGTTTATATAAAAAAGATAAGTCATCTGAACCATTTTCATTTGAAACTAAACAACAATATTTACATTTATTTCTATTGTATTATTTTCTGATTTCCTGTATGTAGATTTACTGTTAAATTAGTTTACAATAAACGTTATTTCTTCTATTTTTTTCAAGCAAAACTAACCGCTTTTTTATGTTTGTTCAGTTTAAATCAGCAACTCTGTGAAAACAGTTTTAAGTATCAAAGAAATGTATTTTCAAAAATGGCAATTTTTAATCTATTTTTAATGATATATGGAATCTCATTGAATGCAATTGTGAACTTTTAAATTGAGTCACTTCAGAAGTTTGGAAGTAATAACTTGCCCCAATTAAAACTATTGATTGTAGCTGTGAAGAAAACGTTTAGGAGCATAATTTCCATACATGTTTGCATCTAAATTAGAATTTATTTATTTATTTCTGCGTCTAGACAGATAAATGTAAAACTCATCTTTTTCTAAACTTCCTTTTAGCTCAGAAACATTATGGATTCTGTCTTGACATGAAAAGGTTTCCAAAAATGTTCAGATCAGAGACATTTTTAGTTTTTCCCTTTCAGCTAAGATTGCAATTTTATCATCCACGTGTTTCTAATCACAGAGTTTTGAAGTCTGAAGAAAGTTGTGGCGAGCCAAGCGGCGAGCTTCCTCCTAAAGCTCATTGTTCTCCATCCTGTGGAACCTAAACACAGCTCCTCCAACCTTTGAAATCCTTGTAGTTTCTGTGTTCCTCCTGGCATATCAGCTCTGCTCAGCAGCTGTTTGCCACACAAACCCACCTGTCATTATCAGCTGCCGCTGGGAGGCAGCTGGACAGTGCAGGGGCTGTTCTGCTGACACTTGAGATGCCGGCCGGCCGTGGGCGTCTGCGGCTAGAGGAGGAATGCGTCGCCTCAGGTGCTAATATTCCGTTTGTTTGCTTTGCAGACAAATATGCTGAGTTCGACCTGAACGACGAGGGAGAGATCGGTGAGTATCCAGGAAGATTACAGCCTCAGCTGCCCCCTCCGAAAACAACCAAGTGCTGCGTTGACAGGAGGGAGCTGTAATTAACAATGACTGTCATTTTCACGTGTCATGAAAAAGCAAGAGCATTGTGGGAACTCGTTTGCTCTGACCAGAAGTGAAGTGAACAGTTATACCTGGCCAAATAGAGACAAAAACTGGTAAATAATCTACTTACAACTCATTTTATAAGGAGGTTTGGTTTGTTTCCTAATGAATCCGAAGTTTTCCAGCTGCCTGGTCAGATCTGCTGTTGACACTTTCAAAATAAAAGCACAACGGAAGTCAGTCTCTGTTCCACCTCCACTCTCCTCATGTCGGCTTACACAAAATTATCCAAAGGGAACTGTGCCCCATTGTTGTCAATAATCCTTGGATAAAATAAAAAGTCAATCAGAATATCACTGATTGTTAAATAGAAAGATTCCCTTTAGATCAATCAGATTGTGGCTCGATTCGCACAAAAATCTGTGTTTTTTTTAGTCTTTCTTTAAAAAGTGACATAATTTTATGTCACCTTGTATCAAAATGTTTATAATTCTTAAACGGTTAAGTTCAGTAGAAATTTTTCCTTTACTTTTGTTAAAGTCAGTATTTAGAATTGATTGAGAGAACACTTAGATTTGATTCAACTGATGCAAAACAAAAAAGATTCTCTAACGGCGTGCTTTTCCCGCTGGATGACCCTTTCTTCCAGAACTGATGGGTCTGAAGCGGATGATGGAGAAACTGGGCGCTCCCAAAACCCACTTGGAGTTGAAGAAAATGATCATGGAGGTGACGGGCGGCAGCAGCAACACCATTAACTACAGAGACTTTGTCAAAATGATGTTGGGCAAACGCTCCGCCGTGCTCAAACTGTAAGTAAATCTCCTTTTTACAAGAATTCTCCTCTTTTTTTTTTGTGTGCAGACTGCTGCAACCTTATTTTTGAATGGCTACTGTCAGTCAACCACTCCATCCATCTATGCCTGAACCCCCCATACTGCTACATTAGCAAAATCCGGTGTCATTGATGATGAAATCCATTAAAACCTGCCAACAAATCTAAATTGCATTGTAAAAAGTCTATTTCTGTGCTCCAAAATGCTGTGTTTCAGCATTGTCCAGTCAATAAAAGCTGGATATCCATGCCTGTTTTTAAATGGGTTAGCGCGGCCGCTTTAAGCCGTTTAAAACAGCCTGCTGCCGGGTCAGCCTGCAGAAGCCACAGCCCGCTCGGGTGCTGCATGGCAACTCCCATAGATTAAGCAGGCTGGACCCCTCCAGCAGACAAATCCCATAATCCCCAAAATGCTAAACAGAGTTAATGCATAACTTTTCCTCATTTGCCTTCAGATGTATTTTTGAAAAGTCCGTTCCGTAATCCGGCAAACTTCTAACAGTTATTTTCATCTGTAATACAAATAACTTCACAAAAGCAACTGCAGTTCTTTTCTTAGCCAGAGAGAAATCATATCAGCAATCAAATCAAGGAGGCATCTTCTAAGGTTCAAGTGTACTATCGCATGTTTACAATCCATTTTTATAGCTTTTTATTGAACCTCCAAGCCCGCTGTTATCATCGGTCATTGGGATAACTTTGCTGTTAGATCATTTTTGTTCATTTCTGGAAGGAAGCCGGAAGAAGTCATGGGTACAAAACTGTTATTTAAAAATTTTCCCCTGGAAACATAATTTGTTTATTTAAGAAAGGCGAAACCATCATTCCAGCTTGATTTTTCTTTTTTTTTTTGTTTTTTTTTTGGTCTCCTTTTTATTATTTGGAAGCGTCTGAAACTGGAGCTTGATTCATTTTGCACGCTGGCTTTCCCCCTGCGCACACGCATCATAGTGTGGATTTCTGGCAACCCCAATGGACCCAGCACGCCCGCATGACCACAGCCAGCAAACGGGTTTACCTCTTCTCCCAAGGAGAAGCTCTGCACACAGTTGTCAAAGTGAAAGCGGAAGCAAAAGTGGTTCCGAAGCTTTGGCAGCTCAGAGACGCAGGGAGCCGGTTTCCTTGTTTGGATCATTGGTGTTATTGGCTTAGCGGAGCTTTGTGGAGTATTCCAAAAGAGGAAATTAAAGACAGGCATTTGCTCTGAATAGCTCCAGTCGCTTCATTCAGTCTGCTGTGTGCAGCATAAACCAATAAACCTCTGTCCTCTGGTTCCTCTTCATTCTTCGCTCGGACTCTTCATCCTCTGTCTGAGGCTGTGGATCTCACTGATCTTGTTATTCTACAACCTTCTGTTACACTGGAAGACATTTATATTCTTTTCATTGGAAGAATGGATTCAGTTCTGTCAAACAGTTATATTTTAAAGGCCCACTTTTGTGGTGTTTTTAACATGTTCTTGATGACGGAGGAAATTATGTAAGCAAAATGGAATCTTAAGATCGCACTTCCGAGTATTTCTTTAGTCGAGTTGTTCAGGAGCAGACAAAGAAGTTTAGTTTGACAAAGAGCTTATTTATGATGTACAAAATACACGGAGGAGGCCACAAGCCCCCTGACCTGAGCACGCAGCAAGAGGGAGGGGAAGAGGGGCGGGGTTCCCCACAGTCCCACCCGCAAGTCAGAGGCGAACTACAGCTGCGACTCGAGAGTGCGACCACTTTGGTCGGAGAAAAGAAATGAATGTGTTTCATGTAGATGCAAAGCCAGAACCGCTTTCCTCCACGTCAGAATCAGCTGAGGAGGACGGAGTGAATGGTTGAAGATTTACACAAAAACATCAGGAAGAGCAACAATTAAAAAGGGAAAAGAGAGAGTAAATCAAATCAAAACAAAATTCCTGAAACTAAAACTATTCCAAAAAAAAGAAAAAAATAACAAAATGAAATGTTTCAGAAATCAAAATGAAAAAAATTAGCAATGAAACAAAATGTTTACTCTTTATTTAGAATTCATTTTTTTTGTTTGAGTTGCATACAAACATGTCATCACAGAAAGTAGCTTTTTCTTCTTTTTTTGCACAAAAGTTTTGCTTTTTGCTGTCACATACAAAAATAACAACCAGCACATGTGCACATTATCAAAAACAAAGAATATATATAACGATGTTTTATTAGATAAATAAATGTGTGTTTGTCTCTGTAGAAAAGTGGACAACCACAGTAGATTTTTAGCCTCAAATTTGATGGGGATGATGTCACCACCTCTGGTTTTCTTTAAACACAAACTTCACACTGAAACAGCTGCAAAGTTCATATTCTTCACCAGCCAAGTGCTACAAATGTCTAAATATATTCATGATTTCTGTTCTAGTGTACCAAATCCCAAATTTCTGTAGCTATGAGCTTTCTTTTAACAATGTTTTGGTGTCTACTTTTTCCAGAGTTTTGATTTTTGAAGACAAAGCCAACAGCACCCCCTGCAAGCCAGAAGGGCCCCCTCCAAAGCGGGACATTGCCAGCTTGCCTTAGGTGTGTGGATGAGGCTGGAGACTGCACCCCACAGGGACCAGCCATGCTCGCATGGGACGACTTCTGACGTGTGTGTGTGGGAGCAGAGATCAAGGGGGGGGGGGGGGGGGGGGGGGGGGGGGGGGGGTTGGTTGTGACAATGTGATGTATGGAAGGGATCTGTCATTTGGGAGTCTGAGTCCACAACTCCCTAAATACTGTTTTGACTGTGAAAATTGTTCATGTTTTTGCTTTTAAATCAACTTTTGCAGTGATGGTTGTTCATGTAATCTGGTAAATAACCTTTTTTTTGTTGTTGTCACAAGCGGGTTGTGTTTAAAGGGATAACTACATTCTACCTGTGGCTTTTCTGTATTGTGATAGTATTGCGGGTAAACATGGGGCTAGCAGCTTTTTTTGGGGGGGGCAGATTCTTTCACTGTGGGCGGTATTCTGCCTTGGATCCTGCCGGGTCGACGCTGGGGCAGCATGTGGCTTCAGATCAGCTGCCAGGAACAACAGGCCGTGGCCATTTCCTGCAGACCTCTACTGCAGATCTGGACACGGCAGCCAAGTTATCTTAAGCTCATAGACCCTCTCCAGAAAGGCGTTTTGAAACATTCACCCATTCTAGCTGCGATAAGAGTAGGATTGCGTTGCCTATAGACCTTTGAGCTTCAGCTTGTCGCCTAATCAGCAGTAGATCTCTAGATCTGTGAGGTCCTATTCACTTTGGAAGGAGTGTGATTTTTTTTTTTTTTAAAGGCACAAATGTAAATAGGCTTCACTACAAAACAATCATATTCTTTCCAAGTGCCTCAACATGCAGATACTGTAGATCTTAAATGCAGTCTGGAGGAGGATTAGCCTAGCAAATACAGAAAAACCATTTAATCTTAATCATTCGTTTACTTATGTTTACACCAGAAATGTTTTTGTATATTTTTTTTCACCATCTAAAATGTATAAATAGTTTCTCAATTTGTCCCCCTTTGATTATTTTTTTGTGTGTGTGTGCAGTTTCTCTTTAAAATTCCTTTCCAAAGTATTTAAATCTGTAAAAATCTTTTGATCTACTCCAACACTCCACTGTTTGACCAATCACTTTTTTTGTGTGTTCTTTATGTAAAGTGTGCCTCTGTATTTATCTGAAAACATCCATGTATCACATAAAATCCTGTGTTGTTGTACACATTACTCTGTGGGTAACAAGTGTGTCCCATATTTTAGTGTT
The DNA here is from genome assembly GCF_053564925.1 of Oryzias latipes. NCBI lineage: Eukaryota > Metazoa > Chordata > Actinopteri > Beloniformes > Adrianichthyidae > Oryzias > Oryzias latipes. The sequence goes on along the minus strand of NC_136248.1, from coordinate 25,659,092 downwards.
CCTATTTTACTGTACACACACCAAAGGAATTAAAGTTCTTCTCACAAAGCCATGTTGAGTCTTTTTCTGTTATTGATGGTTGTGGAGACAAAGATCCTTTATTAGAATAGATGTGATACTCGCACACAGTTTTACAATCCAAATATAAATGAGTTATTTTGTCTATAAATGGCTGTTTATATTTTGAAGCTATTCATAATATATTGTGACAGTAAATTTATGTCGAGCTTCATTTACTGAGCTTTACTGGATCCAAACTAAAAACTGAAGTTTTCTTTGCTTTACATTCCTGTGTTTTATACATTTTTATAGCTTTGCCAAAAATGAGTCATTAGAAATTTATTTGTAAGTTGCTTCTTGTTCTCAACCAGTAAGTATATCTTCGATCAGAATTGACAAAAGTGTCTCAGATGAACAAGAAGCTGAAAAAACATTCTCCACTTTTAGTTGGATTTGAACAAAAAAACATCAATTTCTGGCGGAAAAGTCTTGAATTGTCTTTCAAAGAGCATCACTCCTGATGAGATGGAGTACTGCTCTGCTTGTTATGCATGTTTAGGAGAACAACCCAGGATACTAAGAGTGTTACAGACATGCAAACAGGAGGACCCAGCAGGATTATAATGAGCATCATGGTAATTAAAAGGATGTGCACTGTTGCGTGTAATGACCTGCCATACGTTTACAGCCACACGAAACAACATCAAAAAAAGTGCTGGACGCTGAAAGATACCCCAATGAGAGAAAAAAAGATTTTTTTTTTTCCTAAAATAATTTTTCGCTTTCAAAAATATTTAGAAAATGTGACTTTCTTAAGAAAAAGCACTAAACCCTTCCCAGCTGACCCCAATTTGACCTTCCTTCAACATTTTTTTGATTTGATTTGAAATGGTTTATTTCAAGCAATTAAGTAGAAAGAATACACAAAAGCAATATAATCATCAGTTATACATTCATACAATAACTGATCAAACTTAGGGTAATTAGACATATTAATAAATATTGCTTGAAAGGGAGTGGAAGGAAGCGAATTTATATAATCCCACCCCGTTATACTGTAACCATTTTATTACATGATTTATCAATATCCGGTTCCCAGTTTTTATCAGACAGAATTAAAAATCATAAGATATCGATAAAGCACATGACAAAGATGAATTACTTAAGTATTACGCCAAAAATAACTATTTTAGAAATCAACATGGCAAATTCAGATATATATGCAGATTATGTTACTTATAAAAGTCATTCATATGAATAAAACATAATACTATATCAGTAAAGTAGACACAAAACTTTTTCAGGAATTTTCATGGCAAAATTTCATCAAGTATCAAAAGTTAAAAACGTGCAAAATTATTCTATATTAGGAAAGATTTTTAAATCAATTTATCATTTTTGGAGCAAGTGAAGTAATATCATTAAAAGTCAATCAATTTAACAATTTTCAATAAGTGATTAATCATTTGTTTTACTTTTTTTATATTTTTCTTGTATTTTCATTTCTATTTATTTTTTTATAATAAAGTAATGCTGTAAGAGAAAAATAAAAGGGGTCCATAATCTGTCGATTGTCCAAGGTTGGTATTTCTTCTTCTGCTAAATGACAGCTGATCTTCTGGGTTCAAAACAGTTAATAGTTTTCTTCGATGTTATGACTGCAGACATTAGATTCAGGTCCATATCCTTCTTCAGCTGGTATCAGGTGCGGTGAAAGTTGAGGTCAAGTTGTCTGCATGTCAGAGCTCTGCTGTTATTCAGGTGACGTCAGACGATGGAGAAAGTGATGAATCCAGGTGTCATATTTCTTGAAATTATTTTGCTCTTTGGTTTATTACTCCATGTTGTTTCAGACGACCGTGAAAAGACACTTCTCAAAGTCTTTCATGGTGTTCACAACCAGAACCTTGGACCGGTCCTCTGGACCGAGTGGTTTGACGTAAATCCTGCAGCCTTTAACCCAAGTGTTCTCAATCTGCTTACGCTTCCTGAGAAGCCGTGCATGTTTTGAGATTTCAGCATTCCTTCTGGTCAGATGGTCGTTCAGATAAGCAGCCGAACCTTTCAGATGTTTCCTTTGGGTCATCAAAGCTAGCTTGTGTTTGTGATTCACAAACCTGATGAGGATCGCTGGTTTATCCGTCTCCTTTCTCCTGGGGAGCAGGTGGCCGGTCTCGATGGTATTGAGATCCAGGGAAATCCCTTTAGATGTGAGAAATGTTTCCATTTGGAGTACCAGAAACTCTCCACCGATCTCCGTATTAGCACTGCTAGCTACGCTGGGGCTAGCATTAGCAGTGCTTGCACCTGCTGTTAGCTTCGCTCGAGGCTTGATTGGTACTCCAGTGAGAATGACATTATTCATCCTTACTTGCTGTTCCACATCATCAAGTCTTTTCTCCGGAATCTCGACCCGGTTTTCTCGCTGCTCGTTTTGAGCCCGAAATCTTCGGAACTCTTCCATCATTTCCCAAAGTGGCGTTAGCTTAGCCGACACTTGGTCCATAAAACTTTTCAGCGTTTCTTGAATAATCTCAAGAGACTTTTTGAGGTCTTCGTATTCCTGGGTTTTCTTCGGGGGCATGGTCAGCTCTCTTTTTTGGATAAAATCAACTTTTTAAGTAATTTGAAGATAGTTGTATTCGCAGAGAGGCACGCCACGCGTCCTGCTGTGTAACCCGGAACCCGGAATGATGCACATTTCTCTCTGTTCAGCGTTTACACAGAAACCCAGTGAATTAAATGTTTTGACACAACCCCACCAGCTGATCATGGATAACAGGACGATCCGTTATTATTTTAAACTGAATTTTCTTCAAGAAACCTTCTGATGAGCTTGGAGTGTCGCAGCAGGAACACAGGGAGACTGGAAGAGACAGAGAAAGGGTGGGGTGGACGCCCATGGACCAAATCCCATTCTGATGAATGCTTCATTGTGAATAGTGCCCTTTAGAAGAATGAATACAACTCAACGTCTGGCACCTTTAAGAAGGAAAAAGGGCACCTCAGAGTCTCGTTACTGCAATCGGAAATGCTGACATCAGCGTTGTTTGTGTGCTAGATGATCTGCAAGCTTCACCTGACCAATGAAAATTTGGTTGTTGCTGTTTTTAACCTGTTCTTATGGCATTTTTGTCATGATGGAGGCCATATATAAAAATCAGGCTTGAAATCGCAAGTCTGAGCAACTCTTCATTTAAAAAATAAAGTTTGAAAATGCTTGTTGTTGTTACATAAAAACTACATTCAGCAGGCTACAAGCTCCCTGCATCCACTTGCAGACAATTGGATCTATTGTCTCGGTTTTCCTCGTCTGAGCTGCCACCTGGCTCCAGACTGAACAACTGGATAGCTCTGGTGTTGCTAGCCATTTTGGTTGCACTGGTAATGTTAGGTTGTGAGGGGCTGTAAGCTAGCGGGAGAGAGTCCAAACAGAGGGATGATGGGAAATGAGTGCGGGCTTGCTCCCAGCTAACAGTCCCAACCACAACTCAGAGGCAAATTCTGATGGACCCCTGCCGCTCTGCAGAAACTGTGTCCTAGAAAACGACTTTTTGGGTCTAAATAATCATAATTAAAAGGCCACTAGGAATACATATAAAAAAAAAGATGATCAGTTGTTACCAGACCAACCTTTAAAGATGTTTGTAACTGACTTGGTGTGTCTTCTGCATAAAGAACTGCACTACACTTTGTACATGCTACATAACTACCATTATTATGTAAGTGGTTGTGTCTCTGCACACATAATTTCACCTGTAGCCGAACTTTATAGAGGTTTCATCATCAGAGATTGGGTGCTTATGGCTTGTTACCTCAAATGTGGGAGTTTGTACTTTCTTCCCTTCCTCTCTGGCATCACTGTCAAAGAACCTTGAGCAGTTACTTGTTAGCTTTTGTGTCAATAAATAGTTCAAAGCGGTGAAGCAGCTTCAGTGTCTATCGGATTTAGGGGGGCGCTACACCAAATCATCAGCTTCCATCCAATCCCATCCTCTGAATACTCCTCACTGACACCAACCACCCTTATGTTCTCCTTCACTACATCCACCATTCTCCTCTTTGGTCCCCTCTGTCTGGGTAGCTCCAACATCAGCATCTTATCACCATCTCTCCTCTGAACGTGTCCAAACCATTTTCATCTGTTCCTCTGATGGATTCATTCCTGGACATATACATCGTCATCACCCCCAAAGAGAACCTCAATATCTTCATCTTTGCTACCTCCAGCTTTGCCTCCTGTCTCCTTCTCAGAGTCTCCAAACCAACAACATGGCTGCTCTCACTACAGTCTTCTATACATTTCCTTTCATTCTTGCTGACACTCTTTTTGTCACACTGCTGCATAAATCCGTAATTTCACCCCAAAGTCAGATTTCTCTAACTTTTTTTTAATTATCCTTTAAACAAAAAGCAAAGTTTTTAGTTGTCTTTTGCTTAGTTGTGTTTTGCTTACTTGGTGTCTTCTTGTTTCATGTTTATTTTTTTAACCAAAGTTATAACACTGATGATAATTGCTGGTTTGATTTTGCCTAAAGACCATACTACAGCCCCGTGATTACCAGGCTTATCTATCTCCTCTAGTGGAGGAGGAGTGCCACCTGCTGGACACTTAAAAGAATACATCAGTGTCAAATTGGAACCAAACTGGAAAAAAAATATTTATTAAATCCAACTTTTATTCAGATGCTGTTTCAGCATCAAAAATATGTCAAAAATCGGTCCAGATGCAAGTTAATATAACTCATCGTATTGAGAAATTGCCCTGGATTAAGATATTGTCACCAGAAACAAATACATTTTGTCATAAAGCAAGCTGATTTTTCTTCCAGTTGAAGCAGAGTCTTTACTTCCTCCCTCTATGCGGTTTGAAAAACATACTTCTGGTTTCCCCTTCATCTTGTTTCAATTACTGAGATGCCACTAACACAGACCTCCCTGAGTCTTCAATAACTCACTTGCAGATTGTTTCAAATGCAGCTGCAGGAATGCTGACTGAGGGGAAAGAAACAGGGAGCTCATTGTCATTGTTTCTCTGGAGTGGCTCCCTGTTCCCTTTACAATTCAATTTAAAGCCTTCCTGATTGTCTTTCACGGATGTAAAACGGACAATTGGAGCCTTTCTTCTCATATTTTCTGGGCCTTAGCCCCAAGGTGGAAGTGGAGACTGTTTTTTTTTTTTTTTTTAAGAGCCCGGGGTTTGAGTTAATACTGGAAGATGACTAAGCTCTTCTGCATTACATTCTTTTTGCACAACTTTAATATTTTTTTGTTATAAAATTCTGTTTTTCACTTCTCAGCCTTTTTTGAGTACAGTATTCCACTCTTTATTTTGTTTTTGATATTGCAACAAAAATGGGAAATTCCAGAGTAGAAAACTTAATCAAAACGAATAATATAATAAAATCTATTCAAATCTTCTCTTTTAAAACACAGCAGTTTGCACTTCATTTGTATTCATTTGACCAACTCAGCTCCTAAATAAGTTTTATCATTTATTCATGTGTATATTTGCCCCCCATTTGCAAAACCATAGAGCATTTTGTTCAGATAATTCTTTATCTGAGTGCACCTTGTAAGGAACATTCAAATCAATTCACCTAAGAGGAAATTAAAAGGGGGGAAAATGAATGATAAAAAACAGCTATTTTGATCAGGGAGAATTGAAAAAAAAAAATAAGGTACCACAGCGGACAAATTATAGGAAACATATTAATACACAAAAGGACTTGGCTTTATTTAAAAAGACAGTGAGTATTAAATGACACAAAAAACATATCCATGTAAAACACATCTACATTGGCCTATAAACATTATTGGTTGTGCATTTCAAAGTTTTACGGTATAAACTGATTTGACATTAGTTTAAAATCTTTTTTGCTTGTAAATTCTAAAAAAAACAACAACATTTTAACCATTGGAGCAATCTTTTTACCCATCAGTGTCATTACCCCTCGTCTTCAGATCTACGTTGCTCCAGTTGTGAAGAGATTTTTCTATCTCTTTGTTGCCTGTATTGTTAGGTTTCTCCTCATTTGTTCAATTTTCAGCAGAGACTCATTGTAAAGCGCAGCACTCTGTTAAACACCAACAAAGACAACAGTTTACACCATAACCCTTGTGCTATCCTAGGCACTTAAACATTGGGAGTTGGGTCATCTAGACCCACTAGACAGTGCTCTGAACCTTTTCTCTTCAATGATTTGTGATCTTCACTGGTGTCCATGGATTACATGAAATCTTTCCACCTTTATCCACCTTTGTCATGGTAGGGAGAACACGTCAAAGTATGGGGTCATCTAAGATAGCACAAGGGATAAACTAATATCAAGAAAAAGTCTTATTTTCATTCTAAGACATTAAATACCCAGAATCTTCCAAAAATGTGTTTGTTCTTAGTCTTTAACAGCAGATTATTATCAAAGGTATAAGTTTTTACAATGAAAAAAGTCAATGTTTTAACACTTTTTTGTGGAATTGAACAAATTGCATGAGTCAATGAAGGTTATGTGGTCTCCGACAGGAGCACCTGCAGGTCTATGTTTGGTGCTTTTGGTTGAATGTATATAGTGCATAAATTATGGATTAACTTTCTTGTTTCAGCACAGTTTAACTGGTTGATTATTGAACTGGAGCTTTGTCTCCAAACAGCCTGCATGCTATCTGTGTCAACAGAGAAATGTTTGCCTCCCTGCATGCATGCATTTGCTCTCTGAGGGCTGATTTCTGTGTCATCAGAAAGAAAGCTGTGAGAAAGCTGATATGCATCCCTTATTTTTATGGTTTTTGCAAAGTCATCATGGCACTGCTAATCTGTGATTTAAAAAAAATGGGCAACAACCTGAAATGTCTCTCCTTTCTGTCGAGACTCAGGTAAAAGGAAAACATAAATTGTAATAATGTGCATTTTTTGTTTATTATCTGCTATTTTAATATGCCACTAATACAGGTTGCCTCTATACCTACAATAAATACATGAACCTGTAACAAATATATTTAATTCTAAAGGCAAATTAAAAAAAAAATATTTGCCTGTAAAGAAGAAGCTTTACATGAAGACAGGGTTAAAATATTTATTTTAAAAGAACTTTTAACATTAACTTGAAAATAGTAACAGCAACTTCAAATGATTTGTTCAATGAAGAAAATAAAAAGTTGAATCAGAACTAGGATTTCAAATATATATAAGAATCCAACATTGCAATGAGACCCCTTAGTTTATTCTACATTAGTCAAAACATTGTCCTCCAGGACGGGGATTTTAAATAAAACGTTTAATTAAATAATACTACTGAGGCTCGAATAAACTGAATTTACATATTTGACTTTTTCTTTATCTTTATTTCTTTGTTTTAAACAATTAAATATACCATTTTGAAGTAAAACTGTTTCATTTAATCCTTAAATACTCTACAAATTCAAATTGATCATTATCGTGGTCTTTTAAAGAAACTATCATAACGAGGTGGTGATAAAGTTGCAATTTCCGATCATTGTGTGTAGCGTTAAGGCATCATTCACCCGTGAATTCGACGAATCAGAGGAGTCGGAGAAGCCCCCCACCCCTCCCACCAAGCGAAGCCGAGCCGCCGCTGGAGAGACAGCGGAGTTGGTCCCGTCTCTGCCCCTTAGCGAGCAAATCCCGCTGAAAGGCCGCTGCGGGAAGATGGCGACGGACAAACAGAAGCACGAAGGAAGAGTTAAAATAGGACATTACATTCTTGGAGACACCCTCGGAGTGGGGACGTTTGGAAAGGTTAAAGGTACGTGTGGAAGCGTTGGCCTCGGCACATCTCAGCGAATGAAAGATGGAGCCTACAGGCGCTTTTAGCTTAGCGCCTACTTTAGCCTGCTTGGACGCTAACTTGTCACCACCAGGAAGCTAATCATAAATGTTATAATGCTGCTAGTCTAGCTTTTGGAATAATTAACTAATGCCACCTGATGTGCGCAACTTATCAACATTTTCAAACTTGTTTTTTTCTTTAAATAAAAAAAGATAATAATAAATCAGTTAGCATCGGTTTAAGCTAGCCAAAGAGCCACAAGTCGGTGTCAAGATATATACCGGGAGTCAAGCTCGTCAGCCCCTAACTCGGGATACGGTTATGTTTAGGATGTTGCCCTGTCTTCATCACCCCTCCCCTTTTTTGATTTTCGGATTGGCGATAAACGCAGAGTTTGCAATTTCACCTTTCCCCTGGCTGTGCGGCGTTTCTTAACACGCTTTTTCATTTCAGAGGCGGCCGGGCTTTTTTATGGGTGAAAGGGAAGTAAACGGGGGCAGAATTCACGCCCAGTTTTGTATTTTGGCAATAACGAGGCATGCAAGCACTAATTTCATAATAAAGCACATCTAAATGATTTACTCCGTGCAGTTATTGTTTGTATTTACTTTAAAGTATAATCCAACCGTGTTTTAAAAACGTATAAAGATCAGTTATTTGTTAAAAAATGAAGAACCACCCACTCTGTATGCAGTCGGTGTGTGTGTGATCTACACTTTATTTTCTGTGTCTTTTGGTCTATTTATTTGTTGTTGTTGTTGTTGTCCTCTATGTAGTTTTGACAGTGGAGTGTTCTTTGTGTGGATCACAGAGTAGTTTAATTGAAAAATATGTTTTTTTATTGCCATTTGCTAAGGTTTTTGGTAAAAATATGGACAAACGTTTGTCACAAGCCAGTGAGGTTGCCAAATTTAAATTCAGTTATATGTATGATTTTTAGGTGTGAAATGCGGATTATTTTTCAAACTGTTGTTCCTAAACAACTGTTTTTTGGATTTTAAGAAAAAAAAACATTTTTCCTTAACCGGGTATTCAAACTGATCAAACAGGAGTTTTCATTGAAAAGAACAAATTCTAGCCCCCCCCCCCCCCCCCCCCCCAACACCACACTAGCCCTTATTTAAACTAGAAACATTTTTGACCAACTGAACCATTTGATGCTGAGAAAAATAATCCAATCAATAAATAATATTAAATGTAAATTGATGTGAAACATTAACACAGTAGCACCAATATATTTAACGTTTTTAGTTTAAAGAAATACGTAAAAAAAAGTGCTGATTTTTTTTCTAAATGATCGATTATTTATTTATGATCTCAAAGAGTGCAGCTGTTTTCCTGCATTACCTGCTGTCTTTGTCAAATACTGACACCGACTAAACCACAGGCAGACGCAAAGAATACATTTATGGAAAATAAAGACACGGCATCAAAATGTCTACAATAGTTCATAAAGAATGACATTAGTAGCCTGAGCTGAGGAATCTAAAGGCATGTGATGATCCTGGTGTTGTTCAGCGTGTGCTGTTCCACCTCGCAGCCTGAGCCCACTACCCCTCCCCTCTCCTTCTCACACACGTGTGTGACAGGAGACGGGAGCAGCTGCAGGGACGGCGGTTCACAGGTTTCAGGCTGTTACAAACTCTGTGATAGAACAGATAATAGGAAACCAATAGTGGCGCAGATTTTTTCCCAAGCATTGAGCCGTTGTCACCACCACGCCCCGGGCATTTGCCCGTATTACCTGTGCCTAAAACCGCCACTACTGCGCGCCCCCCCTGGCATCGCATCGCCCCACTATTTGAGAAGCACTGCTTTAAACCAACATGGTTTCAGTAAATAGACATTGGTTAACCTTTATTTAAAACATATCTGGAAACTAAAAAAAAACGTTGTGAGAATTCCACAAAGATGCCTTTTTAGGGAGTTGTTAAGAGTGTGTCTAACTATGAGGGGGCATATGGGAAGACCTAGGACATTCTGGAAAGATTAGATCTCCCAGCTGTATCCTGGAAGAGGTAGCTGGGAAAAGAGAGGTCTGGGGTTCCTCGCTAAAACTACTGCTTCCGCAGCTCGAATCCTGGATGCCAGAAGATAGTTGTTGGATGAGTGGACACGTTTTTTGACGTGCTTGTATTTTAAAAGGTGAAATGATATCCCTTTGAGCCAGATTTGTGTTTCTCGATGGGACAACTTAAAAAGCAAAAACTGTTCTCCAACTCCCAGTAGTAGTTGCAGTATTTTCTTTGTGCTGCTTTAATGTCTTTGTTGTGCGGAAATATTTTTTTCTGATTGAATCTATCCACACGATCAAAGTTTTCATTTATTTCTATTATCTGAACGGGTTTACGTTAATAGCATAATTTCAGTAAATTCAGACTAAAGGTCAACTGCAGAGTTGGACGTGTTTGGCCCACATAGCCATGAAATGAGCTTGTTTTGATTTCCCACTTGAACTTTGAAAGACTTTAAAAAAAAAACTGTTCAGCTTCCTGCAGACTTGCTTCTCTCACCGTTTGGGGAAATTTCAATCAATCTATGAATTGGCATCAACAGTGACACATGCAAAAAAGGTCCCGTCTGGTAATCAATGAATGGATGCAGCTTCCGTTAGGAATGTTGGAACTTTAACAAATATTTGCGAAAACAGCTTATTTAAATAGAAGATTTTGTTTTTAAAGTTACTTTTTAATACTATGTTTGATAATATTTTGAATAAGTAATTCCTAATAACTGTGGCTTGTATTTTCCATGTAACTATTCTTAAAAATCCAGGATATTTATGACCTGTCATCTGTTTGTCCTGCAGTGGGCCAACATGAACTTACCAAGCATCAAGTGGCGGTGAAAATCCTGAACAGGCAGAAGATTCGCAGCTTGGACGTGGTGGGAAAGATTCGGCGAGAGATCCAGAACCTCAAACTTTTCAGGCACCCTCACATAATTAAACTGTGAGTCCTAGATTACACACCACGCACCGTTCGCCGCTCTCTAATCCTTCCGCCGCCACATTAATACCACTCACGGAGCTATTTTCAGACTTTAATAGTGTGTTTTAGACCACATCCATTTAGGACAATATCTGTGGACTTAAGCCTCTGCTGGTTTCGCAGAATCGCCTCGTCTTAGTGAATCATGTCTGACAGCATCATTCCTCTCTGTCTGACTTGTTTGCCCTCAATCTCAAATATATTACTGAGGAAATGTTCAGGTTTATTTTTGAATTTATAGCTTTAAATCACTTTTGGTATTGCTCATAACTTTTGTTTAAGCTGTTAATCATTTTTGTCAGAGCTCATCTGATCCAATTCCCTACCCGCTGGAGTGAAGGGAAGAATTTTCGCGGTCCAACCAGCACTGTTTAGCAAATGGCTAAAGGCTGAATGCTGGTTGGTCCAAATTTGCCTTAAAAGCTTGATGACAACTAACATTAATCACTCATTTAAACTGCACTCCCAGGACAGCACCCCAATACTTAAAAGGTTTTAAAAGTCTCGCAGGAGTTGAACTGCTGGTTCCATTCTTCCCCAGAGCTGCTCTTTGTCCATGGTGACCTCTGGGCTTTCCACAGCAGAGCAAAGTTAATGGACCAACGACAGAACACAAACAACCGAGAGGGCAGCCCCCTTGTTAGGATGTGCCACATATTTCTGAAACTACCCCCTAGTGGCAGCAACTCTGACAGAACAGCCATAGAACCATTTTCAAGCCCATAAATGGCCATTGCACGAGTTGGTACTTTAATTTTAGACTCAGATGGGTCATTTCATGAGAGAATGATGCAAACAAGCTGTAGAACATTGTTTATACACTGAAGCGCCAAACTTAACTTAATTTTGCCTTATTTCACCTATTTTTGATTTAATAAACATATTTTTTCTTTCCCTGTTTTTAAGCTTGTCACTAATTTACTGTGTTGGTCAGATTTTCACCCACCTTTCATCCTTTGAAGTTGTAATTTAACTGCTTTTTATTGTTTGAGCATTAGCACTGTTGATGGTTTTTTTTTTCATTTATCTCTCACCTCGGCTGTTTAATCCTCTTAATTAAACGTTTCATTTGTTTTTGCTGTAGGTATCAGGTTATTAGCACCCCCACAGATATCTTTATGGTGATGGAGTACGTCTCAGGGGGCGAACTCTTCGATTACATCTGCAAGAATGGAAAGGTAATTTGCTCTAATACTGGAAGTTGTCCTCTGTGTTAGTATTTAAATATAAGGAGGGATTTTCTACTTTTTTTAAGTAAATGTCAAACTTTATTTTTAAAGTAACCAGAATCCAGAAGAAGAGCTGCATGTGCTTGTTGTGATTGAGTAATCCTGACACAGTGTGAACCACAAAGTTGGCACTGGCTGTGGAAAAAAAAAAAAAGAAAGAAAGCATAATACCAAATGATTCTAAGTCAGCCGCGAGAGATCACACCTAATGGGTCATTTCTGCTTTAACAGTTGGATGAAAAAGAGAGCCGTCGGCTGTTCCAGCAGATCATCTCAGCTGTGGATTACTGCCACAGACACATGGTGGTTCACCGAGACCTCAAGCCCGAAAATGTGCTGCTAGATGCACACATGAATGCAAAGATTGCAGATTTTGGTAGGTATTTATTATTCCTAAAACCTGTAGTTTTGGTTGTAGTGTCAAGCATATCGGTGTTTACTATCAGTTGAGTTTACCTATGACGACATGAGGAAACCGCTGCTTTAAACAATATTTTGACGAATACAGGCTTGAGAAGAGAAGGAAGTGGAACTTTTTGGTTTGATTAAAAAAAACCTGAAGTTAATAAAGTTGTTGAATTCTTTATTAAAATATTTTCCTCTCCACACAAATGTCATAATGTACAGCTCACATGCAAAACACACTTTGAAGGTCATGTTTTCAACCGGAGCTATGCAGGAAATTAACACAAAGTTATCCTCATTATCTGTCCTGGAATGGTTTTGTCAAACAATCTCCATTCCGATGGATTATAGATATTTTTTTCTCTCTTGTGGCTGAAATGAAATGACTTCAACTTTTGTGTGAAGATCTTGAACTTTTGATGGCCGAAGCTCAAATGGATATAAATATGAAATGTGTTAACTTTATTATCTAACTACACGGAAGAGCCAAACCGTTTCAAGAATTTTGGCTGCTCTGGAACCAGCTGGAGGAGGCTGGATTATGGAAAGACTTGAAGAATAGTTTAATGATTAAAAATGGTGTAATGGAGGTCACCTGAAAGTCTCACTGCAATCGTCTTTTGATGTATTTTAAACGCCTTCCCAGTGGTCTTTAATTATGCTGGTTTTTGCCAAATTGAAAAAAAAACTGTAATTTTCTGGGACATAGTTTCTGCAGAGCAGCAGGAGTTCATTAGAAACGTCACAAATGCGCAATTTGAAAAAAATAAATACTCAGAAATGCACATTTTTACTTCATTTTCCTGAACACATTTAAAAGACACTTTCCATCGGAGTGGGTCTTTAACTTCTCCATCTTGTGCAGGAAGATGTTTCTAAGAGGATTCTATTTTCTTGCAGGTTTATCAAACATGATGTCAGACGGAGAGTTCCTCAGGACAAGCTGTGGCTCTCCGAACTATGCTGCTCCTGAGGTCATTTCAGGAAGGTAACATTTGCATTTCCTTTAGTAGAAGAAAGAAATATTGTAAATATCTTGTTGAGTTTTGTTCTAATTGTTGCTTTTTGTTATGTTTTTTTAGGTTATATGCAGGTCCAGAGGTGGACATCTGGAGTAGTGGTGTCATTCTCTATGCCTTGTTGTGTGGGACGCTCCCCTTTGACGATGACCATGTGCCAACTCTCTTCAAAAAGATTTGCGATGGAATCTTTTTCACCCCGCAGTATCTGAACCCCTCAGTAGTAAGCCTTCTCAAACACATGCTGCAGGTGGACCCGATGAAAAGAGCCACCATCAAAGAGATCCGGTAAGATCAACCAGGCTGTTTACAATATTTCGTTTAGGTAACATGAATTTCATGGTTAGTTTTGTCCTGAACCCTTTCTTGTAAGTCAATAAAACCATCTGCATTATAATCATTGACTGTATGTGAGAACTGGACTGAGTCACTCCTCCCCCCTCGCAATCCAAATATTAAGTACGTGTTGGTTCCAAGAACCCAAAACTTCTATTGAGAAGTAAATGGCTATTACTATTAGATATTAATCATTCTATTTGTCAGAATAACTATTCCTGCTCTGCTACCTTTTCTTTAAAAATGTTTTAGTTAATCCTTTTTTTTTTCATTCAAGTTTAAAACCGACCAATTGATGCCTCGATAAAAGTAGGTGGTGCCTGCTGGCCCTCACGTCGAACGTTCAGAACGTCTGATAAACAGATTTCATGTAGCCCGCCGCTTTCAAGTGAAAGGGGTGTGGACTTTCAATAAGCTCACTCCTGATTGGCCATAGAAATAAGGACACCGACCAACCCAGACCAATCACAGCTTAGTGACGTCGGGCTCCAACATGGCGGTGTCCATATCAGGAAAAGATGGCGTTGGAGCTGGAAGTAATCCATTTTCTATGGGTGAGGTCACACTCACTCAGTCCAGTTCTCGTATACAGTCAATGGTTGCAAAGTAGTCAACTTTATTTTTTACAAATATCTATTAAGGCTGTAAAACCCCTCACAATGCTCTTGATATACTTTTCTCAGAAATTCATGAACAGTTTCACACTTTACTCCTTTGTTTAAATTCTCAAAGTTGAAACCATAATAGACAAATAAATGTAATACTATAGAATGAAAACAAAGGTCTGATCAAAGATTTTGAAAACTGAACACGTTCTGGACAGGAGACACAGCACAGAGATTGGTTGACAGTAGCATGCAAAATCGCACACAAAAATCTGCAAAAAAAAAAGCAACATTGTGAGATAAACCACGATATTGCAAGGAACCAACATATAAATAAACTCTAGGGAAGCTGCTGTGTGGTGAATGCAGGCAAGCTCATCAATCTGCTCTATTGAATCCTGAAAGTTTTCTCCCCAAAAAAAGGCTAAAGAACTTTAATTTGTGAAACTTATGCAACTTTTTCCCAATTCCTGATCATTTTCTTCCAAGAGTTCCTAGATTTTTAGCCTCAGGGCCAAAGTGGGCCTCAGTTATTGGAGGAGGCTCTAGGAGGAGAATTGAGCCTCCCCAGAGGACTCTTGTGGCAGAGGCAGAAGCTGCTGACAGCTGCCTCTACTGCACACTTCCTTGATGGCTTTGATTAAACGGCAGACCTCGCTCACTTTAACACCACGTGACCCTGGAGGAATGTGCACTCTAGACTGTAGCCGACCTGTTGAGTGGGTTTGTTTCCTGTAAACAGTGCGCTCATGTTTTAGTTGTAACAGTGTTGCTGATGTCAGAATCACTGGGGGTTAAACCTCCGTTCTCTCCCGTATTTTCTGAGAGCGCTTTGAGTAAAATACACCTTAAAGACCCTTCCGGGTGCATTAGTGGGAGTCCTGTTTTGATCATTATTTTGGATCAGTAAAAAGGAAATAAAAACAAGAAAGAGGCCTACAATTAATGTTTGGAAAAGCTTCAAAACATATATTCAATTAAAAATATCAAGTACTTCAAAATGTATACACACACACACACACACACAAATGTTTGTAAAATATTTACAAAAACAAAAAATGAATAACATCTTTGAACTCAAGATATTCCTATCTAGAAAAAATACTCAGCATGCCCATGTAAACGAAGTGCAATATGACACATTGAGTCTAGAAAAAAAATGTATATATATTCAAAAAAATGAAGTCAGAATTTATGAGTTGACAGTCTTTCACTGTGTCCCTCGCTGCTATAAAACCCCTCCCACTGGTTACAGATGGGGCGGTGGCTTTCTACCGCCTGCTCCTGGCTGTGAGAGTCTCTGAATGATGTCAGGAACTCACACACAGAGACGTGCGCTGCTCATCGATGCTTTTGTAGAACTGATCCCTCATCATCCACGTCCTCCATGATGAAGTCGAGAAAAGCATTAGACGGAAGCTCCTCCCACACGCCACGGGGCTTTAACTTAACACCTTTTTGGACGTGTGTCAGGCAGGAACTAAGGCATGTTATAACAAAAACGGAGACATGGAAATTTAACACGTGAATGGCGTTCGTTGTGAATAGACGGTTGATTTAAATGATGCGGACACAAGTTGCACACGAGAAGCGAGACTGGGGCTTGATCTGTGGTACATGTGTGTGCCGAACCGTGGCTAGTGATGCGTACCATGATCCGTTGCACCCCGACTGATCATATTGTGATCTATTGCGAATGCATTCCCCAAGACCTCTCAGTTATGTGTGTGCCGTCTTTAGCCAAAACAAAAAAAACCTGTGTGGTTTTCTAGGAAATAGTTTCTGCAGAGCGGCAGGAGTTCAGTAGAAAGTTGTGAGCGGGAACGCTGGCATGGAGGAAATCCTGCCCCCCCTTACCTTCCCCCCTTGCTGAGAGCTCTCTGTTTACATGCTTTTCCACCAGCTCACAGCCCTCACACCCCAAACCTGACATTATCGGTGCGACAAAAATGGCGAGCAATAGTGGAGCTATCCAGCCATATCTTCTAAGCCAGATATGCCAGATCAAACAAGGAAAACAAAGGCGGACATGGATGTAGTCATCTATCAGAATAGAGCAGAGCAGGGAGTAGCATAACCAATACAATCTTTTTCAAACTACATATTTTTGTCTGCTCCTGATTTGCGATTTTATTGAAGAAATACTCAGAAAAGCAATTTTAAGCCTAATTCTCTTCATATTTTTCCTCCTCCATCAGAAAAATGCCATAAGAACATGTTATAGACACCAAACGCTCACTTTTTTGTAAATTAACTAGTGTGTGCTCCCCACAGGGAGGACGATTGGTTTAAACAAGATCTACCCAAGTACTTGTTCCCTGAGGACCCCTCCTACAGCAACAACATGATAGATGACGAGGCCCTGAAGGAGGTCTGTGAGAAGTTCGAGTGCACAGAGGAGGAGGTTCTGTCCTGCTTATACAGCCGCAACCATCAGGATCCATTAGCTGTGGCTTACCATCTCATCATTGACAATCGGCGCATCATGAGCGAAGCCAAGGATTTCTACCTGGCGTCCAGCCCTCCCGACTCCTTCTTGGACGACCAGCACCTGACTTCCTCCGCCGCAGCCGTGGCTGGCGTTTTAAAGCCCCACCCCGAGCGGGTACCCTTCCTCGTGGCGGAAACTCCGCCCAGGCCCCGCCACACCCTGGACGAACTGAACCCCCAGAAGTCCAAGCACCAGGGCGTCCGGAGAGCCAAGTGGCACCTGGGGATCCGTAGTCAGAGCCGACCCAATGACATCATGTCGGAAGTGTGCCGCGCCATGAAACAGCTGGATTATGAGTGGAAGGTAGGACGTCCCTCTGAGCGGTGTGGGGATGGGTTCCTGCCAAACATGTCTGCACGCCAGATGGACACCTGCTAAATGAAATGGCCACTACTGAAATGTTGTTTGAACTCCTTAGCTTGTTGCGACTCAAGCATTTTAAAATCCCAGAACCTGTAACATGTTCTGACCCGTTAAATCCACACAATCTATTTTTTTAATGAACAGACCTTCATCCTGATCTTTGAAGAGGTTCTCTATCCATCTCACCTAACTCAAGAATCTTAAGATAAAAATCTGTTTAATAACAATTTTTTTCCTAGTTGAAATTAAGTTTCTAGCTTACACACTAAACGAAAAAGAACCTTCATGCAGAAGATCCCACAGTGAGGCCAAACATTAAAGCTTAACTACAAAACGGTCAAATTTAGGAGAGAAATTTTCACTTTTCCTTCATAAAAAATATATGTTTCCTGTTATTCTGTGGTCAATATGCAATATTAGTTTCAACAAACATCAGTTAGCACAGATTTTCTAACATAACTTATTAATAACAATGTTAATAATCTTGTCATCAGGTCTGAAAATCATTACCAGTCAGTTTTAATTTTTTCACTACAATATGATTTTTTATACGATTTGATTAAATATTTATTTTTTTCCTAAAATCAAATTTTTTTTCTTAGATTTTTTTTTGTTTGTTTTGTTAAAAACTTATTTAAATTGAACAATGATGAAACTTTTAACAATAAAATAACAAAATCTTATATTAAAGTTGACACACATTCTCTTTTTATGCTTTGCTTCCCTAAAAAAGAAAGAAAGTGGGCTCATGGATTTGACGATTGCATTTTTTTGTTAGCGAGGATTGTTTGTTTTTTTTAACCTGCCACTCATTGCGATACAGTAATGTCTTTTTAAAATTCAGTCTGAACAACCTTATAAACCTGAACTTCCCCATCTGTGTTTTAGTGATAAACATCCACATTTCTAGAAGTTGGTGTCAGTTCATCCAAATGAAAATAGACTGACTTAAATAAAATTGAATTAGCTCAGCAGTTAGCTTTTATTTAATTGGCCTTGAGAAGTTGAAGTAATTACTGTGACCAAGACCATAATTTAACAACACACAGGGAAATTTCCATAGACATGTTTTAATATTCACACAGGAGGCTGTTGTGAGACTTGAACTAATCATCTAGACTTTTGAATCTTACATTTTCAGTCCTGAGGAAATGCATCACCTATATGCAGGAACTCCGAGTGAGAGATGAGAATTCTTTAAAGACTGCTTTTAATGGTGTCCGATAAACCAAACTCTAGTAGTCTTGATATCATTGGCTGATTACATTATGTTAATAAGCCAATACCTTGAAGAGGGATCACATATGTCAGATTGTCTTCATCAGTGAGCTGATTGTTTTCTCGTTGGATGTTCTCAGGTTGTGAACCCATATTACCTGCGTGTGAGAAGGAAGAACCCCGTCACAGGGATGCTAACCAAGATGAGTCTTCAACTCTACCAAGTGGACAGCAGAACCTACCTCCTCGACTTCCGTAGCATAGACGGTCAGTTTCCTACAACATTCTTTCAAACAGGAAGTGTGTAGATTAGGCCTGCACAATATACCGCAAATTTATCGTTATCGCAATTTCAAGCTGTGCAATATGCATATCGCAAAAGACAGCAAATTTGCAATAAATGGTTACCTTAGATGTGGCCAAACAATCTTATGGCAATTTGAAGTGTTTAATGGAAAGAATCCCTTTCTGCATTTGACCAATCAGATGGACCCCTTCACGTTGTTAACTAATCGGATGGCGCCCTATTATGTTGTATGTTCGCCTCCTACGTCAACAAGGGTCATTTGTAGTATAATTTTTAAGCACTTGTAATGGAATGGGAATAATATTTTTGGTTGTTTTGCTAATTGTTTATATACCGCAAATTATATCGTTATCGCAATATTAATTACTAATATCGCATATTGCGAGTTTTCTTCATATCGTGCAGCCCTAGTGTAGATCTTTATTTTCTTTTGTTTATTTTTTTTACTGTAACTAAAGTAAAAAAAAAAAACAATGCAGACACACACACTGTAAGAGGACAAACAGGGAGGTGTACAGCTACTGTTGTTTGCTTTCCTTTAAAGTAAGGGAAAGTATGATAAAATGAACCCTTCTAAATACATCTATTTAATATTTTAATTTCCAAAAACAACAAATCTGCTCAATTTGCCCTACACTTTGATTCAATGAATATTTGCTGTCATGTTCAAACCAGTTCGACGTTTTTTGATTTATGAGTCTGTAAAACTTTGACCTTTCACACACTTCTTGGTCATTTATCAGGCCATTATCTGTTTATAAAAAAGACGCATTCTAGGAATATTTTGTTTTTGTTTTTATTATTCAGAGCTAAGATTTTGTTTAAATACCTGAATGTTTTTATCTTCATCTTTTAGTTTCAGCTTTAAAATATTTTAGAAGAACCAAAGCTACCTTTTGGGTTTTATTTCTTTTAAGAAAGAATGGCCTATAGATTATTTTTGTGGATGTTTTTGTAAAGGTTATTTAATAAATGTTTGTGTGTTGTGCTGCTTAACCCTTCAAAGGACAAAATATGTTTTGAATGTCATCTGAAGTCACAAAAAAACAGCCAAATGTGTAATAAAAGCCTGTGGAGAGGGTTAGGACTGGATTTTTTTTAAAAAAGATTGTTTCTCTTTAGCTTAATACTTGAACATTAAGACAAATGCAGCTCACAGACTGTGCCGAACGTTTCCCTGGAATCTGTCCTGTGGTGTGCTGCTTCGCCACAGACTTCAGAAATGATTGACTCGGAGTGGGGAGATGTGGGAGCCTGTGTGGGTGTTTGGCAGTGGCTCACAGGAAAATGTGAGGTGGGAGGGGTTTTGAGCTTTTGGTGTGACACAAACGAACCGTGTAAAGTTTGAGCCCTACACTCCCATCAAGTTCAGCTTTATCACTAAAGTGTAGCTGAAGGCTTTAGTAAACACACTTCCAGGACTCTAACCTGACATACAAAGGGTTTGTTTGTTTTTTTGGAACTCTGCAGATGTTGCTGACAAGCTGCTAACTTGTAATATCTGCAACCAAGAATAATAGATCAGAACTATTATAAGACACACTCTGATGAAAAATTGTGTTTTTAATATGTTCTTGCGCCATTTTTATGATGATGGAGGAGATTTAAAAAAAAAACTTAAATTGCATTTCTGAGTATTTCCTAATTCTAATCGTTGTGAATCAGAAGCAGACAAATAAATGCAGTTTGAAAAGATCGCATTTGATATGTAGAAAATATGCTTTGTGGGCTACGAGCTCGCTGCTCGCCGACGGTCCCGCCCACAACTCAAACACGAATTTCTAAAGAACGACTACTGCTCTGCAGAAACTGTCATGTTTTTACATTTTTGGCTAAAAACTGCAAAATCATAATTGATGGAATACTGGGAACATTTGAAAAGCTGTAATTAAAGCTTTCAGGGAGCCTTTAAGCATGTTTTTTTGGGCAGGTTTAAGAATACAACCTTTTGTGTTTGTCTTATTCAGATGAAATTTTGGAGACAAAGTCTGGGACTGCAACCCCCCTCCGCTCTGGATCTGTGGGCAACCACCGCAACACTACAAAGAACGATGCAGAAGGAGCAGATGTTCCGGCAACATCTGCCGCCGCGCTACCACCTAAGACCGCCGAGGGCTCCTTAGCTTCATCCCTGACCTCGTCCATCGACTCGACGGCGGGGGACAGCATGTCTGTCCCCCGACCGGGAAGCCACACCATCGAGTTCTTTGAGATGTGCGCAAATCTTATTAAACTACTTGCACGATAGCTTGCAGAACAATCATAGCTAGCCTTTTCTCCTCTCTGAGTGTCTTTATAGCAATAAGCATGCAGCCGATTCATGGCTCAGCTCATCCTGGCTGAGGATGAGGTGACTCCTCCAAGGCACCGATGCAGGTTGGTGTTCCCTAAGCTTAAAGGGATGTAGGAGGAGTTTTTCTTAAAGGTAAGGGGGAAAGAATAACAAGATACTAAACTGCATAGGACACAAAAACACCAATTATCCTAAGGTCTTACAGTTTTTGGATCAATTCAGACCTAGATGTCCACATCCCATCTCTAAAAACATGCGGAAGTGACGACACTGAACGTTGTGTACTGTTGCCAGGGAGCAAGATCACATTTATGCCTGCAAAGAAGAAAGTCAGTTGCTGGGGCTGGATGGTTGAGCGGCAGTCAAAAGGATGCAGGAAGCACTTTTGCACAAGTTTTTGTTCTTACTTGCTGCTCGTGTTTATTTTTCCTCTCAGTGCGTCTCAGAAATGGTGCGGGTGTTCCAGGGCGTCGCTTTCAAACGGCGCCCGTCATTTTCATCGGACTCTGAAGAAGTGCAGCGTTTTTCTGCTGCGTGTCAGGGACAAAAAAAAAAAAAAGAATGCTTCATCTTTTTTATGTTTTTTTTTTTTCTTTTGTCGATCTTAAATGGCAAAAACTAAATGTTCATGTTTTGTCCTTGTTGTAGACAATTGTTTGAATTTCTCTGTCCCCCACATTTTTATATATATATAAAGACATGAATATATTTATCAATGCATTAGGTAGATTGAGTGTTGGTTCTAAAAAGATTTAATTTTTTTTTCTTTCTTGTATTATAAGCTCTATTGCTGGATGGTAAAAATATCTATTTACCTTTTTTTTTCTACTGTTTTTAGTCAATTTACAATTTTGCTTTTCCTCAATCACAACTATTGTGACACTTGATTGTCTTTCAAGAGAATTATAGTTGATTTCCATTTAGGAGGTGTCATAACACAAGAGACCTAATCCAGATGTGCATCTTTTTTTAATTTTTGTTTGGGGTGCCTCACTCTAAAGGACCGGTTCATTTCTACCTTTTTGTTGTCATTCCTTAATTACATTGGAATACAGTGACTGAGTGAAAATGCCTTTTGCTGACATTTACTTCACAAATGCCAATCTGTCCCCTGAAAGCCTCATTGGGGGGGCTTTTCTATTTTCAAGCTGACTAGTGATCCGAGTGCAGGCAGAAAAATACATCCATGACTTTTCCACCTTTGAACATATTCTGATTGTTCACGCATTCCTCTGAAGGCTGACCTTAATTAAAGATTTACCCATGCTTGTAACCTGAACTTGACCTCTGAGTTTGGCATTGGCAGGTGCTGTTAAAATGATAGAAGCAAAGCACACAAACCCATTAAGATTCTTATCCAGCGCCAATTCTTAGTTTGCTTTTATTATTATTATTATTTTTAAATTCTCATTCTGTTTTCTGTCTCCAGTCTTACAGGTTTAAGTGATGTCTGGCTGCCTTATCATTATAAGTACTGTTTCATCACTTTTCAAGTCTAAATTTAATTGCTGGTTGGGATTTTGCAGTTTTAAGAGTCCTCCACTTCTCTTGTTAGTGGAACTTTAGAAGCCATGTTAGGAATGGATTTTTTTTTCTGGTTAAAGCACTCGGCATTTACAGGAATGAAAGAGGGAAGTCCTGACTGCAATCAAAGCAACACTTTGCCAAACTATGGAAGACGACTGCAACGGCGAGCAGGTTTTATTATGAAACACCAAAGCCAATTGACAGTATGAGTTAAATTAGTTTCTCTAGTTTTAAAGTTCCCTGTAATGAACCTGGTTTTAAAAGAACTTTGCACAGTCAAAAATCAAACAAGTGACGTTTGATCTTTCTATTAAGAAGTCTCAGCATTTAAAGTTTACAGTGTTTAGGACTCCCATCAGGATTAAAGATTATTTTTCAGAGGTTTCATTCAATGAAAACTAGCTTAGAGTGGCTGTATTTGTAATCACTTCTCTTGTGTCTTGCAAAGAAGTGTAGACTGAAGTCTTTAGTTAATATTTAGTCTTTTATGTTGAAATCCTATAAATAACATGAATCTAAAAAGACTGTTTTGGAAAAATGATAAACTTAACATTCATGTTGGTTTAGAAGGGCAGATATGAAATCATTGGTAAAGTGTGTCTTGGAATATGTGGTGTTTTTTTATTTTTTCAAGAGAGATGAATGTGTGCAAAAAAGTATTTTTTGCAAGCTTATGGAAAAGTGCCCTGATAGACTTTTCAGTTTAGTCTATTCTTGAACTGCTTTAAAGAAACCTTTTTTTTTTTTGGTGTGTGTTTTGTTTGATGTGAAAGCAGATCATACCAGATTGATCCGTGTAAATTTGAATGAATATTGTTGAATCATTTGTATACACAACTGCCTAATAAACTGCTGAACTGCACTTTTTGTCTGTCTTTTTACTGTCTAAACTTTATTCACAATATATATTATTTATAGTCAAACTAAAAAAAATTTGAGTCATTCTTAGATTAGATTACTGCACTATTAGACCAATAATAATAATAGTACTGGCTCGGGTAAGTCTGTGGATGTAGTTTATATATTTAAAGGGAAAAAAATGCAACTGCACTTTTTCATTAAAAAAATCTCAATTCAAAATTGATTTCACTGTTATTGTATTAATCCTGTTTGGCAAAAAAAAAAAAACTTTACTGAAACAAAACTATAGTTCTGACAGGTCCATGCAATGATAACAACCCCAAAATTGTTCAATTTTTTTATTTTTATGTTAGTTTTTTAGTTTTACTTTAATTGTTTAATATGTTTCTATATCAGTTAAACAGACCTATTAGAGGAGCGTGCTATGACCACTTCCGGTTTATGTTATGTTTACGAGTTACTACTAGAGTAGGACGTGAAAAAGTTCAAAGGTCGAAGGTAATTTTCCTCTCCGAAAAAGTTGATCACACCCCTATTTTAGACACATAAAAAATAATATAGACTTTAAGTGGAATATAGGTATGAATAAAATAAATCGTTATATTTATTTATATTTAAAAATGCCATATCGTGTTGGAGTAGAGCAAAGAACATTTAGCAGAAAATTCCCAGAATCTATACATGCTCGCAATAGTATGTTAAGTAGAGTATCTGTATTAGTATGCTAATATTTCTATCAATGTCTGAATTTTTGTTTTTCTTCTCATAACTTTTCCGGTGTAGTTACAGTTTCGTGTTTGGTTTTAACTACACGACGTGAACGCGCCACATACGTTTCTAAACATGGCGTAAATTTAGCATAACATTCTTGCTCGCGGACAGCTGCAAAACACGCGTGCGTACAGAACAGTTGCATGTATTTTGTGTAAAATTTGTACTTGCTCGTGCACATTTAGAAAGAACTAAAGCACATTTTAACCAAGAAATTGGGTCTATGTTTCAAGGTGATTATGTTAGCCGGGGACATGCTAGCTCGTTGGATCCTTAGCATTTCGACTGTCTGCTTTCGATATTGTTTCGACTCGGTTTAATTTAACTTTTCCGTTCTTTCATAATTGTCTTCCAGTTTTACATGACCTAATTCGTCAGTACATTTTTTCAATTAATCAAAAAAATATTCGTAATATGACAATTTATCATGTTATTTCAAAATAAAAGCATTGGAATTAAAGTCTTTTTTTTTTCTTTTGTTTGTTTGTTTTACAGAATGGCTTCATTTGGCTGGAAGAGGAAAATCGGTGAAAAGGTGTCAAAGTCATCGGTGCAACAGTTTGAGGCTGACACTGAGAAAGATAAGGACGCTGGAGCCGCTCCCGATGAAGAGGAGGTGGATTGGTTGCACGCCATCAAGCGTCGTCGGGAAATCCTGCTGGAGGACTGCGCCGAGAAGAGCAGGAGGCTGAAGGATGAGGGGACGCTGCTGGCTGAGCAGGGCAGGTGAGGCTGTTCACCTGCACCAAAAGTACAAATATATTTAGACTGTACTAAAGTGAGGCAGTATATATTTGAAGTTTACTTTTTATATTCTATTTATGTATCGTAAACTTAAAATAATCCAATTTATTGCGAAGAAGTGTTCAGTCAGTTAGTTTACTTCCTATCCTACACTACACGTATATACTTGCAATACCTATTCTCAATTATACTTAAAATCCCGTTCCAATAAAAAATCTGTTTTCAACATGTCCCTGTTGTGGCTTTTTTATATATATATGGAGGACACATAAAGCACATAAAGACAATAAAGACAATAAAGCTTAAATTTGCATTTCTGATTATTTTGTTATTCAAACCTTTATGAATCAGGAGCAGATGAAAAAATACTGTCGGAAAAAGCTTGTAGGTATGATGTGGAACCTCCAGTCGTATCTGTGTAAGGTTGGCGTTGGGAAACGCTGTGAGCTACCGGGGGAAACTGTAAATAGATAGATGACGGGAAGTGGGGCGTGGGCTTACTCCACGCCAACAGTCCCGCCCACAACCTGTTGGCAAATTTCTAAAGAACCACTGTCGCTGTACAGAAACTATTTCCTAAAAACAATTTTTTTGGTGTGTTTTTTTGGGCTAAAAATGACATAATTACAACCAAAAGACCACTGGGACTGCTTTTACAAAAGATGATTCAGAGTGGGACTTTAATACAAATATTTCAAGTCAACTGAAGTATTTTTGTTATTGTACTATGAGCACAGTTTTAGTTTTCCTGTTTTTTTTGTTTGGTCCATTAAATCAATATTTTTAGTTAATATATTTAGTTTAGTTTTTACATGTAACCTTCTTTTTTGTTGTTTTTAGGGTGACTGTAGCTTTTCCTCTGCTTAGTGTATTAAAAGTCTTTAACTATAATAATATTGTCATAATTTATCTTTTAAACTTCAAGTTAACGACAAAAACACTGAAAGCAACAAATGGAGATGTTCTTATTTTCTTTTGAGGGTCTTCTTTTGTAAACCCCATATCTCTTTCAGTTATACATGATTAATAAAAGTTCATTTGTCTTAATCTATTCTTCTTCCATCGCTTGAATCAGGATCCTTTTCACTTTAAATGAAATTTCAAATTTATTTGTCACACATATTACATTAGAATAGAATAGATTGTTTTTTTTTTTGCCATTCTCACAGGTACAAATGCATTTAAATATATTGCATAATGGTTTAGCAAAGTTCAAGGCCTAAGTGTAAAAATTGTAAACCTAAAAAAGTAGAAGTTACTAAAGATAAAAAATAAAAGGTTCAATAAAATATTTGACAATATGGCCTATTATACATTATATATAGTATTGACAGTGTTGGGGCCACAAAGAATAGAAAGTTTCCACGTGTATTTGGAAGTGTATAAAGGGAAAATACTGTGCAGAGATTGTGCGGAATCGTGCAGTTTCCCGTTTTTAACCAAGGATGAAGTAATGATACCAGCTAAGGAGATGGTGTTCTACTACAGGTTCTCCAGATGAGGGCACTATTACACAGAACTCAATCACATCACTCTTGTAAAAGCTTTTCTGGCTTTTTTTCCACTATGATGAGTTTTGAGAAAGAAATGTTTGCTTTTAACTTCAGTCAAATGAGGCCAAAAAAAAATGTACAAACTCAATGAAAATGTTTCAGGCTGAAATGGGCTTTAAAAGTTTTATGCTAAGCCTCATAAAGTGAAGTAGTAATTATGATTATTCAATTTTGTTTTGATATGAAGATCAAATGTGTTGTTTTTCTCTTGTATAATAAAAAGAAGGTCCTAATTTCTTTATTGCTTCTATGGCTAATAAGATTTTTAGCAACCGCACATTCACCCTGTAAAAAAAAGATAAAAAAAACGCTCCGTGCTTAGGAGATGCTGTTGTCCTCAGTTATTGGCAGTAATTGTGTTTGCCCAGAGAAAGTGGATTTTGCCGGGGAAATGAGGTCTCAGTGTTGCGTAATGGCTAGTCAGAGGTTTGAGGTGGTGTCTGGTGGAGGATGTAAGAAAGTTAGGAGGTTTCTGTGCCTCTAACAACATTGACCTTTGATGTCAGGCCAAGTCTGATGACATCACGGCTAATGCTTCCTTATGAGCTGAGCTTTCTCTTCAGGTACATCTTGTACAGAAAGGAGTTTAATCTAACTTTAAATTTTCTTTTTCAACGCACAAGCAATGTTAGTTTTTAAAAAGCACCACGTCGGTCGAGAATTTACTTAAAATCCCACTTCTATAACCTTTTGATCTATTTTAAAAGCATTCCCAGCGCTTCGTTAATTATGATTATGTTGTTTTTTAGCCAAAATCCCCAACAAAAACACCAGTGTCATTTTCTAGGATATAGTTTCTGCGAAGCAGCAGTAGTTCATTAGAAATTCACCTCTGAGTTGTAGGGCAAGAATGTTGGAGTAAGCCCACCCCACTTCCCATCATCCATCTGTTTACATGGTCTCCTGCTATTACAGCCCTTTACACCCCCAATCTAACAGCGTATTTCTAACCACAAATGCGCTCCTTTTTTAAAGGGTATTTATTCATTTGTACCTGATTCACAACAATTTGAATAAAGAAATACTCAGAAATGTGCTTGATTTTCCTTATATGTGTCCTCCATCATCAAAAAATCCCACAAGAATGCAACAAAAATGCTGTTTTCATCAGTGTGTGTCTTCAAATTTACTAGTCTAATTCTATAGTTTCAATTAAGTTGTCTAGGTTTTGCTAATTATCAATGAAATCTCTTGTTTTTGTCCAAATTCTATGTTATTTCTTTCTCTTAGGAGATGGATTACCAAAACACTCCACACATCTGCTCCTGGTCTGTGTTAGATATAGGGGCATAACAGGAGCCACAATCCTGTTTCTGGGTTGATTCATCGCATAGTTTGTGGCTAATTCTTTGTTGTTGCATTTACTCTACTTCTGTCAAAAACTTCCAAGTTTTACATTCATTAAATGCAAAAAAAACAGCTAGAAAATGACTGTTTAGCCCATTTCATTGTCACAATTTTCGTTTTGCTGGGTTATTAAATGGAATGGAATGTATTTATAAAGTCTGGACCCGTTTTTACACACAAACCTTCAGTAAACTTTACTTTCATCACTGAAAGTTAAAGTAGTTTTTGTCATCCTCCCTTCAGTGAGGTCAATAGCTTCATATGAAGCAATATGATAAATGTGGGGGGGTCTCTTTAGGACTCTTTAGCTTATTGCTTCATTTCCTCCCAAATGATTTTGCGGCATTTCTCCCCTCATTTGATCATGAGATTTCAGCACTTCTGGTTCCATTTCCTGTCATTCCGCTTCATGCCGCCAACATCTTATCCTACGGCCTTCCAACGTATATTTCAGTTCTTTCAGTGTAGAAGTGGGTTTGGCTTTCGTTTAAGATTTTCTGGATATCCACCTCCATAAAAAAAGTCATCGGTTCTCAGCACACACGTCATCATCAACAACACGATTGTGTGAGACTTTAATTTGGCAAAAAGTGAGGTGTCCACCCTTAAAAAATAACACAACAAGAGTGTTTTTAGAAGGAGAGTACCTTGAAGCTCCTCCTGCCTTTTTATCCCAATTTACACAACATTTCTTTTTGTCTGATTCTCTGAAAACAAACTCCAAACATTTTAAAGGGACTGACCCGTCTGTGTTTATTTAAAATAACGTGGTTTCTCATTACTCTCAGCTTTGTTCTGTAACCTTGTGGTTTTATTGTTTCAAGATGCTCAAATTTCCTATTGTTTCCCTTTATTTTTGGCTTTTACTGTCCTTATACCTGCTTTAAAAGGTAAATATGTATTTAAGCAAAAGAGGATATAGTTTACTTACAGCAGGCACATGCTCAATCCAGTTTAATAAAAGTCTGATTCGCTTAAACTAATTGAGTTGAATCGCCTATAGAGCGTGAAAATCTGTGCAAACAGGACGTTTGGTAACACGATATATGTCAAATCACAGGGTGGGGTCGATGAAACTGGGGGTCCAGTTTCACTGCTGCTGCTTTATGCTATTTATTCTGAATCAATTATGCTGTTGCTCAGACAAACCTTGTAAAAATATCAGTGCTTTAATTTTTTTTTTTTCTATCTCAGTTTATGAGAATCCAAATGTTTCCCAGCATGCCATGCATCTGCAGAGGAGCAAATCTGTTTTCTCAGTCAGTTTTAAAGCAAACTGTGTTTTCTTCAGGCACTGGGAAGCCATTAAGAAGTGGGACGAGGCAATTCAGCTGACCCCAGACAACCCACTGCTGTATGAAATGAAGTCTCAGGTATACCATTCCTATATTTTACTGTAGATTAGTTTTGATGAAATTGTTTAAAAACAAAAATTTAATAGTTTTTATGTTTGCGAGAAAACACAAATCCACATTTTAATGTGTACACTGCGAGACCATTTTACCAGGGCTCGACATAGCCATTTGTCCGCTGGCCCGGTCCTGTTTTTCGAGCAGTACGGACCACAAGACTTTATTTTTTACTTGTCCGCTCGGGCCACTAAAATATCTAACAATTAATACATTTTTCACCTTTTACAATAAAGTATATTTTGCGAAAACGTGTAGATTTACCTCGTCTTTATAATTCACTTTTTCTGCTAGTCCTGTGTTCAAACTTCAAGGGTTTCTATGGGAAACCTTTTAGCACTCTTCTCCTCCTCTCCCGCCTGCGCGCGCGGCTGTCACTGCCGAGCACCACGCGGCACGCGCTCACTCAATTTTTTTTTCAAACTTTATTGAATGTAACAATTCAATACTAAACAATGTTAAACAGCAACAACGAAGGAACAAGCCAGTGGGTTATTATTACATTTTAGGCAGATATATTTAAACTGACACACATATCAGCGCGCCCCCTGGTGGTTTTTCACCGCGATGATCATAAATCCAACACCGTCACTGAAGAGAGACTGAAGCATGTCAGAGATGTGGAAGACATGGCAGGAATAGATAGGAATATGTTAGGAGTTATTAATTAGTAGTATGGACAGCAAGATATTTAATGAATGCATTGAAGATGAAACTGTATGCACTAAGCTTTAAGCTGAATGTCAAAGAATCAAAGGCAACTCAAAATACCTGAATCTCAGACTCAAATGGAGTATAAGGTCAAACTACTTAATTTTGTTTTTCTTTACAACACTGTAAGCAGTAAGTATTTCTAGTTAGCTGAATGATCTCAGTAATTTAATTGTATTTAATTTTTCAATTATTTAATTTAATTAGGTAACTAAAGTAACTAAAAAGTAAATGTAACTTTGCAACAGTAACAAAAAGCAGAACCTTAAGGCAGTCAGGGCAAAAAAGTCAATAAAACTTCTTAACTATTGATTAGGAACAAATGTGAAATAGCAGTGATTAGAAGCAGCATGAAAACTTCTTAACTAGTTTTTCCTGCTACACTGCAGTGCTCTCTTCAAAACATCTGAAACAGACTAGAGCAGATTTAAGTTTGATATGCTCTATTTTTAGTCATTGAAAAGTGTATAAATAAATAAGTGCTAGATGTCACCAGAATGCACCAAATTGCACCATATTAAAATTTTCCGGGGGGGCATGCCCCCGGACCCCCCTAAAGTTGCAAGCACCTGCGGAGCGGCGGGTCTCGCTGTGCGCGGTGTCGGGCCAGTAACTTTCAAAAACTACTGGCCCTGTGGGCCAGTGCAAATTTCTGGGCTATGTCAACCCCTGTTTTACTATTAAAGCTTAGTCCGATTCAGTTTGAAACTAATTCAAGTATGCAGTGACTTTTTCATCATATTAATCTAGGAGTGTTTGACATCATGAATGAATGAAGAGTCTGAAACACGCTGCAGAGGCCGACTCTAGGTTGATTTCATGAACTGGGCGGCGCCCGCAAGGAGCAAAAACTGCTGACTCAGAGATCGAGTCGTATTACCTCCATTTTGGAATACGATCAGCGAAAAAAACCTCATATTTCCTTAAACATTTGTTCTTTAGTGTGTCAAAGTAACATATCGTATTCGAAAGGTTTAAGAATAGCATGATTTTTGCCCTTTAAACTAATTTGAAGGACTTTATTTACGTTATGTTTTTGTGATCTATTCCAAATAAAAATACACAATATTAAAGTAAAACAAAAGCTACAGACAATTTTAGGTTTATCTCCAGTTTTTTTTAACAATCATCTAAATACTTCCTAAAATTGTGTTACAGTTTGATGTATTTGTGTTTAAAATCCTCATCTGATAAAAATCACATTTTTGAGTTTTTGACATGTACTTGTGGCCTTTTTTCTTATGAAAGCAAACAAATGTCATAAAAAATAATTTTATTTTCGCATTTCTGAGTATTTCTCCTTTTAAATCGCTGTCAATCAAACTGCCGCAAAGACGCTCAGCTTGAATTAATGCGCTGTTGTGATGTCACAACGGCGGATGCATATTGCACTAGCTTCCTGATTTGCCCCAACCAGCATGCACATCAGCTCAGGTGCGGCAGAAGACAAGATGGCACATTGTTTCATTGCCAGCACGCATTTTAAGCTCATCCAAGGCTGTATTTTGTTGTAGTCTGGACGTATTTAAAATTAAAGTCCCAAATGTGTTCTCTGAAATAAAAACAAGAATTAAATCGGGGGAACTTTTTTACAATCGCCTCCAAAACAAAACAATCTTATGGCTGTCTTACAGTCTTATGGCTATGGCTGTATGTTTGAAGTATTTAACAAATCAAATAAATCCTTTTATGCATTAACCAATCAGATAGAGGCCTTACACGTTAGATGTTCACCTCTTATGTAGATTATAATCATTTGCAGGATAATTTTTAAACTGTTGCAGTAAAATGGAAATGATGTTTTTGGTTGTTTTGCTATGTGTTCATATACCGAAAATTGTATCATCATCACGATTTTGATCACTAATATCGCGTATCGTAGTTTTCCTCATATCGTGCAGCCCTATATGTGTAATACACACATTCATTTTCTCATTCCTGTTCAAAAAGTGTCGATTTGGAACCAAAAATGTGTCACTTTTCACTTTTTCTTTATGGCTACAGATAAACTTTAGAGAAAAGATACTGTCACTCTGTGCCATTTGTCCCAATTTGTCCCTCATTTTTGTCAAGCTCTTCAAGGGCGGAGCTAGTCAGCTCAGCACCAGCGGCCACGCCCATGTAGAGGAGATTTTGGAAACAGTAGCTTCACATAAACATGAAATATGGCTTTTTAAGACATTTAGGTTGTGGGATTTTGATCTCAAATCAAACAGAAAGTTTTCCATACAAGATGAGTCATTAATAAAACAAATAAGTTGGCTGACTGCCATGTCATGTTTGAGTACAAACCAGCGTGTAGTTACATGATTGTGAGCCAAAGAGATCTTTATCTCCCTCTTTTTCTCTCTTTCTTCCTTCCCTTCTCCTGCCATGTTTTTCTTTTGACTTTGTTCTAATATGCAAATCTTGGTAACAAGAATTTCTGAAATCATATTCAGAGAAAATAAACCAGAGAAACTGCAATGTTTGGGCAGAGCCTTTTCAGTTATTTATTCATAACTAACACAATAAACCCTTTTCCTCGAAGCCTTAGTCATTCATATCACGTTGAGTATTGTACGCCTAATATAATATTACCCATTACAGGATATCTGAGAAGGAAATCATTAGAGGAGCAGACAAACACTGTAACATTTTTTTTCATAAGCCACAATGATGAACAGAAACTGCCAAAAGTCTCCTGAATTCATTAGATTTGTTGTCTTTGGCTTCATCTGTTCACTTCTGTCACCACCACTCATGTGGTTTTCTCTTCCTACACTTGAAATAGTCCAGCGATTGTCAAACGCCCCTTTTCTGCGGGGCGGCAGCTATATTTCCCATGAAGACTTTCTTCCATTTGAAAGTTAGCTGCATTTGTCCGACACAACACACAACCAACAACCTTCAGCCATTGCCTCTTTCATAGAACCCATTCCAATCAAATTGCTGTTTTTGGTGTTTTTAACTTTTTGTTGTGGCATTTTTCTGGTGATGAAGGACTGATTAAGAAAATTAAGCTCAAAAATATTTTATAATTTATTCAAATTGTTGTGAATTGGGAGCAGACAAAAAAAAGCAGTTTATAAAAGATCTTATTTATTACGTAGGTTTTCATAATCCCTGCAGTTTGAGAAATGAAAGTTTTTCAAGTTTAAAACAGGGTTTTTTTGGGCAAGATTTTTTTAGATTTACGGTTAAAAGTTGAAGCGAGAGAATAAATAATCCAGAAAACAAAGTAGTTTGTCGCTGAAGTTTAGATGGACTTGTATGACCTAGAGGGTGAAATTCAGGTGAATCTGGTCAGTCAGGTTAACCATGGTCCAGTTAGTTTGCCTGGATTAGTTATAATTATGTGAAGCTGCAGCTTGCAACTCCGAGCAGATATATTCAAATAAAAACAATCAAAAACATTTCAATAGGTCATTTATAAAAAAAATTTACTTTGTATTTGATTATTCCCATATGGAGAGATTTGGTGTGACGTTTATAACAGACTCCAGTTTTGTTCATAATCCAAAAAACAAAATTAGGACTTTATTGAGCTTCTGCAGGAAAATGACCAGATACAGCCTCAATAAAAAAATACAAAAATGTCAAGGTACAAAAAAAACAATGCAACATAATAAATGTGCAACTTTTGTTTGTGCAAAAGTTTTTTGTTTTTTTTTTGCAGTTGGTAAATGTAGTGAACCCGTGGACAACTGTTGTGTGTGTTTGCTACGTCTGCAGGTGTTGACCATCCTTCACGAGGTGTTTCCTGCAGTGAAAGCAGCAGAGATGGCCGTGAAGTTTCGCCCGCTGTGGTGGGAGGGCTGGCAGACTCTGGGCCGGGCGCAGCTCAACCTGGGAGAGGTGGACATGGTAAGGAAGCCCTTCACCCGTTGCTCTCCAGACGGCTGGAATCAGAAGCTTTCTCTCAACTGTTGGGAAACATTCTGTAAGTCTTGAGAAAGCCAGACCATTTCCAAACTCCTTAAACAAGAACTGGAAGTCTAAAGTTCACAAACCTGCTTGAACATTTCACTTATTTTAAATGTTTCTTAAACAAACAATGTTTTTATCTCACAAATCAATATTGCAGCCGTTAAGAAGATTTTTGGATTCTGTTTACAGCTTCTCGTAAGCAGTTGTCCTCCACGATTGAACGTTTCTTTTAAAGTTCCCCCGAATGGTGCCGGAGGACTCAGATTATTGCCTAATTTACCTCGAAACGTGCTGGGACCTGCGTGTGCTCGAACTCCAAGGATCATGGCGTCATTGTTCACTCGCTGACAGCCAACCAGCCTGGGCTGGAGTCAGAAAAGCTTCAGGCTAACGCTGCTGCGTCTGCCGCCGCCTGGCCGCCCAGAAGCAGCCGACCCGTCCGACAGCCCTGAAAAACAACAACAGGAGTGGCAGAATATTTGCTTAATCTCAAACTAAACCATATAAAGACACGCTTCATTACATAATGAAACTTCTTTTATTAAAGGTATTTTTAGCCAGGCTTGCTCAGGCGGAGTTTAAAAGCTTCATGTTTGAGTCGATGCTCATGTAAATGCTGTTTGTTTACACTTATGTAAGAGTATGCAAGCATTAAAGAGAAACAAACAGTAGCTGTTAAGGTGGTATTTTGTGTTAAAGTGATTCTTCTTTTTGAGATTTAGTTTATTTTTAATTTTTTTTGGCACCAGTTGAGTTTCTCCTGGAGGAAAGAAAAACAAGTTTTTCCCTAAAAAGTCCAAATGTGTGTTCAAGATGAGACTTGATGTGTTGTTTTGAGCTCGGCCAGTTCATTTAGCCCCCCTTCGGCTGAGCTGCACATTCTTCTGACAGTTCAGTTACAAGTTTACTGAACGCTGAAGAAATGTGACAAAACACCTGATGTACTTACAAAAAGGCAACAAAAGGAGTCTTTTATTTCATACATGAGGATGAAATCAAATTTAAATTGTCCGTTTTTACTGTTAATTGTGTGAGTGATAAAAAAACAACAACACATTTTTGATGACACAATGACAAATAAAAGACAACCGGGAACGCTTTTACAGTGGATCCAAAGAGGATCTATTGTGAGACTTTAATTCTTTAAATTGTATCCATTTAACTAAAAAAGTGAAGCTTAACGCTTTTCTTTTCTTTTTGAACCAGCATTGATAAATGAAAAACTAGGAAGTGGGTTTCTTTTTAGCTCTTGGCCGCTACACTGTTTTTTCTGTAACTAGAGCTCATTTGTCTTTAGTGAGTAATATGTCTTTTATTAGGCTCAATTTATCTCCGTCATTTCAGTGTCTCTGCTGTTTCACGGCTCAGCCAGGACCTCGCGCCGGAAAGTAATTTTTCTTTTGAATAAGTACTTGGCTCGACAATGACAGGTTTTCCTAAAATGCTGGTTTAGTCTGTGTGTTTTTGGGAAGCACATTAATAGCACAACTCTTCCTTTAAATCTTCAAAAACTACAACTTTTTTTTTACGGTCTAAAATTCATCACTGCTGGGTTTTTTTCGTTCGATTGTGCTCTCTGGTAGGACTTGTTCCTATTTTCCAGTTCAGTGAATATGTGATAAAAAGCTCTTACATCAGCGACTTTTGTTGGAATTGAGTTCAGCAATGCTTCAAATCTGTAGTCAACTGGATTTATTTAGGAAATCTAACAGAGCTGAAACTGCTGTATGTCAAGACTGACATTGGGTCTTATGGGGGTAACCACAGAACCAGCGAGAGGTAACGGACCTGCTTGCTCTAAGAAGAAAGAAAAAAAGAGGGGGCTTTTCACATAACTGCATGAAAAAAACACGGCAGCATGAACTGTTTATTCTTGGTGGAGCTGACTTCAGGATGATCACACATTCCTGCTTCCTTCCACTCGTGTTTGCTCTCTGCTCTCATGTTGGTGTGGTTTCTGCAGGCCGTCAGGTCCTTCCAGATTGGAATCCACCTGCGCCCGTCAGAGCGCAGCCTATGGGACGAAGACCTGAAGTGGGCCTGGACGTTGCAGAAGCAGCAGGCAGCCACCAAGGAGAAGATGAGGCAGGAGGAAGAGACCAAGAATCAGATCCTTAACGCGCCCGAGCTGGAGCGGGACTACGACTTTGAGTCGGACGAAGTGCTGGCGGCCTGTGTGGCCGTCGCTGAACGGCAGAACCACTATGAGGAGCTGAGGAAGACCACTGTGATCATAGATGCTGAGGGGAACATACAGAATATGTTGAGCCAGGAGGAGAAGTCAGGAGAAAGTGCAGAATCATCACACCAGCAGTTGGTCAAAGTCAGAGGACTATGAAGAGGGGATCGTCTTTTTAAAGAGTGGATGCTGTTATTTAAGGAGCGACTGTGTACAAAAGTCTAAAGTTTTAATCACGTGAATTTCTTGCAGTCGTCATGTCTTTGGTCTTCATCACAGTAATCGTGCCTGTAGGAGTTTTATATTTCCCCCCTGAATCATCTGTGAGGAAACGGATCCATTTACGAGAGAAATTCCCCCCAAAACATTTCATTTATTTATCTAAAGTGGACGCTCTAAGATTTAAAGCAAGAGTGTTGACTCTGGAATAAAAGTTTAAAGCCCAAACTTGTGTTTGTTTGATTCGTTTGAAAATGTGTTGACATCAAAACTAGATTGAGGACATTTGCCACCTTTTCCGTGTGTAAATATATATATAAATATTTGATAGCTTTGTAGATCAAGTCCTTTATTCTTTCTTGTAGGCCCTGCAGCTTTATGTCATCGTATGAAGTGTGTTTTTTCTGTCATATTTTTAAACTGGAATAGTGATCAGAGATTTTGCTTGCATTGTGTTGTTTTGTTTTTCCCTCTGAGACGATCACAGGTTCTGCTCACTGTATTTCAAAATGATCCTTAGTCTTTTATGTTTGAATAAAACAGAACAAAGACTGCATAAAAATGGGAAACTGAAAATATTATTCACGTTTAAGTTATCAAAGTCACACCCGACGCATCTTGGTTTTTATGTTTTTCCTAAGGATCCTGGTTACTAAGAGAAACCTCGTTACTGGTGGAATTTGGTCATGAATTATTATATGCAATACTTGGATTGGCTTTAATTAAATCCATAGATTGGTAATTAATCAAAATACTGGTCTTTACTTACAAAACACAATTTTTCTCCTAATCCATGGATGACATTTCCTGTTCTTTTATGGCAAAACACTGCTTTTTGCATAGATTATTTAAATTCTATTAACACAAAGTCAAATCATTACTTACATGAAAATAATTAAATGCGTTGTTTCATAAGGAATATGTTTTATTTACTGTAACATTGGTGTGTGTTTCATCCAAGGAGCAAATTTTTATTTTTATTCCTTTAGGCAAATACAAAATCAAACATAAGTGGAGCCAATGCACTTTACCTTTTAACCACTAGGTGGCTCAATACAAAAAGAATCCTAGTCACTAATGTAAAATGTGACGACAGGAATATGTATATGAATAAATGCGTTGGGGGTGACATTTTATGTACATTGTTTTATTTTACTTTTAGGCTTGATAAATGTGGGTGTGGTCATTTGGCTCGTGGCTAACCAAAAGCCCTACAAAGGCCTGAATCCAGTTCCAAAAACTTGCCGCGTTAGTTCCGAGAACTTTTGGAAAAAGAATGAGATTCAAAGACGCAATTTCCCATCCGACTGACGATCACAGTGCTGGAAACCTGGCTTCAAATGGTCCATTACAAACAGGTGATGTCACGCGCCTTCTGTTCATTTTGCAGTTATCTCTGATTCCATCCAGCTGCTCCTCTGTTGTGAAAGTTGAGCGTCTGCAACCTTTGTCGTGCTAATGCACTCTTGGGAAAAGCCTATTTTTCTTGGGAATTCTACCTTGGAAAACCAGTTTGTTGATCCCCTACTCAGGTCACATGCTATTATAGTAACCAGGTTTTTGGAAAAAAACTTATTCTAACCCGGTTACTTAAACATGTCGAAACTCACTCCTGGACCATCCCACCAGCAGCTGTGGTCAAACGATTTGTCAAACTAGTTCTTTAGGTTTAAGATTGGTAACATATCACATGACATGTATGTTAATGCTACTGTTTTTGGGTCAATGTAATGCAGTGCTTAAGGTCAATTGGGATGGAATCTGTCTCTCAAGCGAGA
The DNA here is from genome assembly GCF_053564925.1 of Oryzias latipes. Lineage (NCBI taxonomy): Eukaryota > Metazoa > Chordata > Actinopteri > Beloniformes > Adrianichthyidae > Oryzias > Oryzias latipes. The sequence goes on along the minus strand of NC_136248.1, from coordinate 25,621,041 downwards.
CGGTGATGTTTGTTTTGGTTCAGAATCTTTTTCTTGAAGAAAAAAATAAAGCAACTTCTGTTATTTCTGTTATCTTGACAAAAGCCCTACAATTTTGGCCTACACCTCTAGTTATCTGTCAATAAAAATATCTCATTCCTACTCGGTTCATCAGAAATAGTTTCGAATCTGTGATAAAGACCATCTATTGTTGCGATTCCCTGAATAATTGGTTTGTATTTTCCAACTTTTCCATCCAAATCTGCGACCTCGGGCTGCCCCTCGGACCATCCAGGCAAACGCAGCAGTTGAAAAAGTGTCATCAGTTTTTTTGAGCTGTCAGCTGAGGATCATTTAACCATCTGTCAGGCAGACGAGACGCACTGGGGAATTTCCCCTCCATCTCTCTCACTGCAGGGCAGTGAGGGCTTCACCGAGGTGACATGAGTGAGTGTGCCGCAAATACTTGGATGGATCGCTCCAGTTTTTTCGCTCCTCTTCCAAAAAATGTGCGATCAGCCTAATTTCTCAGGACCTTTTCTACTGTGTTGTCATTTCTTTTAAAGAGCAAGGGAAACTTTTAAATTCAAAGCTGTACTTTCAGCACCTGAGATGCATAAGAAAACACTTCAGGGCCTGCTCCTGAGCTGGGAAAGCAGCCGCATGTTGAAGATGATGCAGATAATGTTTTGCAACATCAAGAGTCATGTCGGTCTGCTATTTCAAGAATGTCTGCAATGCCAATTTGGGGCCAATAAAACACAGCAACCCCCCAGGGCTTTGTGTAAAGCAGAAGCACAGAAGCATTTTCTGCATCTTCTAATTTTTTAAGACAATGCGGGTAGCACCAGTGGTTCTGCCCACAACTCCTGGGTTTCTGATGAAATACTGCCGCTCTGCAAAAACGTTGTCAGGTTTTTGATCTTGACTAAAAACACCAGAATGAAAATGAAAAAGACCACTCGGAACTCTTTTACAATAGATCAAAAGATAGGAAGAAGATAGGAGTGTGTCTTTAATTTATCAGCCAATCAATGTTATTATGCTCACAATTGTGGCCTGTGGGTTGTGAACAAACAGATACTATCACAAGCGTCCTTTGCTGTGTAGCTGTGGTCTGTCTTACAAAAGCTCAACCACATTAGAAGAGTATATAGTCACAACCTCTTCACAACAAAAAGGTCTAGCTGATGGTTTATAAATGTGATGAGAAGGCCACTTCGTACTGAGAACTTCCGGGTATGTCCAACCAGAAGAAGACCTTGTAGCCGACGCTGTAGAGATATGTCTCATCTGGTCTGGAAACAGCTCTGTTTCCTTTGAAAGAGCTGGCAGAGGAAAGTTTAGTCATCCTTGCAGAGACTACCACACCTGCCAGCTAAACCTCAGTCATGCAGCAGCTAATGTTCAGGTGGAACAGCTAGCTCTGCTATTTCCTGGCCATGCAAGTTTTGCTGTTAGAAAAGTCTGTCTCATTCTGGTTGCATAATCCAAACTCCTTTGTGTAGATGCTTCACTGCTTCAAAGCTTTTCTGGCAGAACTTCCAACCTGCAGAATCCTGCTGACCTTAAAGACCTACTCCAGTGAAAATGTTGTTTTGGGTGTTTTTAACATGCTCTTGTGGCCTTTTTCTAATGATGGAGGACGACATATATACAGAAAATTTAAGTTGAAATTTTCGTTTCTGAAAACTGAAAAGTTCTCATGCAACTGAGGTAAATTTTGAATGAACTACTGCTGCTCTGCAGAAACTATGTACTAGAAAACAAAGAACAGCATAATCATCATTAAAAGACCACTGGAAATGCTTTTGAAATGGATCAAAAGATGATCCGATTGGATCTTTAAATGCAGCCTCCTTTTTGTCATTTTTAAAGGGTGCATCGGGTTCATAGCTTTGCTCTTTCTTTCTTTAATCTTTCAGATTAAAGGTCTTTTATTTGCCTGCACATTGATCAGCTCAACAGCTCTATCATACCTGAGCACCCTCATCCAGAGCCGCAACTTGCCCAGCTCTCTGCCAACAAACAACATCCAAAAACCCCAAACTCAACTTCAATCCCACAAGGATGGAACCACAGATATCGATGTTTAAAATTCAAATAATTGAAGCGAGCAGGAAAGTAAAAAAGTAAAGGGAGCTGACCAGATGCGTCACCGTCAGCCCTCAGTCGGTAATTTGTGTCATTCTCTAAAAGCATGCAGTTTGTTTCGCAGAGTAGTGGTAAATGTCCAAAGTGGCCGGACGCTGCAGTGTATTATTGATGAGGTGGTCCACATTTCCAGGAAGAATCATTATTTCCTCGACTGAATTCCTCTCTTTACTGTTTGTCAATCACGGTTCCCTCGGTCTCTGGGGAGACATCAAAAGTTGAACAAATTTCAAAGTCTGAGGTCACAGCTCATTTTATTGGCTTATTGTTCTCTCCGGGACTTTTCATGGCTTCTGGGAGGTTCTGGATGCCTGCCACACTGGAGCTGGAAACCTTCAGACTCTAAGACACCATCTGCCTGCAGGTGAGCGGTCTCATTATAGCTGAAAATGTGCTTAAGCAATCATAGCTGCTGAGGAAGAAGGAGAACTTGGTCCATCAATGACATTCGCAGTTAGCAAAAGCATTTGTAGAATATAATATAACTAGGTTTTGCTAGGATTTATCTGGTTAAAGACAGTTCTTTTCACTTTTATTGTGGAAGAAAATCTTTCAAGGGAGCGGTTCGGATCATTGATCAGGTTAGATCAATATGTAATCTTCAGCAACGATTATTTTATTGATTCCTGTACTCCTGTCATGTTGAGGCACAATCCCAAATGTTACGATGAAAAACAACCCAAAAATTGTATTCTTTGTTTATTTTATTTTAGCTTACACAATTTTTACACATCACAGAACAACAGTTTGTTCACAAACATGATCCTGGCTTTAAAATCCACAAATATTTTAAATAGCAGCACTGAGTCAAAGCCACGTTGAAACAGTTCCATCCATTTTCTGTCGCCAGTCCATAACAGGTTAACACACTGACCAGCAAGCATGCACTTTCATCTGCAGACCAAGTCTCTGTGTTCAGTCGGAACATGGAAACTGCACAACCAGACATCTTTCAGTTGAAATTGGAACCTTTTTTGTTGTAAAGCGATGCCTGTGCCGCCCCTGGCTGAAATAAAACCCTCAAAACGTGTCGAGAAATGTTTCCCACCCCCTTACATCTGATTAAAACCAACACATTTAGCTCCAATCAGATGAAACTTGAAAAAAAGAAAAAGGTTTTAGAGAACCAACCAACTTTTTTTTTGTCCTTATCTGGTGTCTGCTGTGGAAAAGCTGCACTTTAGCTGCCTTTTCGTTGTTATTCCGGGAATGGCTTTAATTCTTTCTAAATGGCCCTTCATAAAAACACAATGTGTGTACTAGGAAGACCTTCTCACAGAGAAGAAGACAACAATAGTTTAAATAAATATATCTGTGGTCACATTTATGCATCAATTCTGTACAGTACGAGTTGTAAAAAATCTCTGGTACGTAACTGATTGACATTTGAACAAGTGCAACAAGAAGCTCCTCTGTGAACCTTCTTTGAACGGTGATGTTGTTCTCTGGTCTTCAGAGGAGTTAACATTCATTTCAGTAATACATTTGAAGTGTCATAAGATTTTTCAGTCTTTGTGTTTGTTCCAGACTCAGTCTTCCTCAAGTGGGAGGTTAAATGCATCTTTCCTGCATGTTTGCAGTCTCATCGCTGAAGGCCTTATGCAGATCTGGATCCTTGGGGTACACTGGAAGTGGATTCAGCAACTTCCCGGAAGGTTCGTCTTTAAAATCCTTTTGCAACAGCGCTCTCTGAGGCTGCTCCCCCTCCTGAGAGCTTTGCAGGCTGAAGCTGCCCGGCGACCCGGGCTGCGATGACCCTGGCCTGTCCAGCGTCCCATCAGACGCATAGAGGATCGTCAGGGATGTGTTCAGTCTTTCCCGTGGCTCATGGGACCCCAGCGAGGGCGAATCCCTGGATATGATGGAGGAGGACAGGTAAGCCTCGGGGCAGTGAAACTGCCTCCCGATTGTTCGTCGCCTCCGGCCCATTTTACAGAACAGATACTTGATTTTCTCCATCATTTTGAGGACCACCGTCTTTCTGAGGAGAATGTAGATCCAGGGGTCTAAAATGGGGTTAATGGAAGCCATGCGGATGGCCAGGAGGTCTTCATTGATCAGTGAGGTTTCTGCATCCCCAGGGGTGTGCAGCTGGTTTCTGAAGATCCTCAACTGGGAACAGAAAAAAGCTAATTAATTCAATGAAACTTCACTAAACTATTTGAATGACGTAAAAAAAAACCTATATCCTTAGAGTCTCAAAACGTTGCCAGTGAACTATTTCAGTGCAAACAAAGCCTTGAGGCAATAATAACTTCTACTAAACTATAGAAGAGTGTAATTGGCAGAAGGCCAACAAATTACTTCACACTGTCAATGTCATTCTTTACATGCAAACACCTTCTGTTTAGTACCTCAGCTGTAATATTCTTCAACTGTGAAACATCTGAAGTATAATATAAAAATTAAAACAGATTATGGTCATTTACTCTCTTAAAACCTGGTGCCCACATGTGTTGACATCTCATTTTGGGTTATAGTACCACAGTAGTTAATTCTGCCTAACCGTGGCTCTGTCAAAGAGAAATAAAAAAAAGGCATTTAAAACAAGACATGTAGTCTTAAGAGATTTAAGTTTATAGTTTATCATTTTTAGATTCATTTTTATGTTTGTTTCAATAAAAGACTAAAACGTCAGGGACTCGTCTGCCTTTGCATTTAATGGTGATGCAGTGAAACCACATCAATGGCAGAGAAGTGAGCAGCTGCACATGCCGCGTGCAAGAGAAACAACACTTGAAAGTGTTAAAGCAAAGTGACAGAAAACCACGAGATTTGAAAAGAAGACAAACTGTGAGAAGGACGTGCGTAAATACCAACCACGGGCGTAATAACATTTGTTTTGGTTGACACAGCCTGTAGTTTTCTTTGATTAAAATATTTCAATGATTGTTTTTTGTAATGTCAGTAAAACACTCATTTCTACAAAAATGTGTTTTGAAAAAAATATATACTTACTACTAAAGGTATGGAGCAGATGAGAACCACGGCAGAGGTAACTATGAGCAGGATCACCATCTGGATCTCTGCTCCAGCTAAGCGTCCAAAACTCCGTCTGCGCTCGGACAGCCGCCGCGAGTCTGTGCCCAGAGACGTGCGGCGGATGAAGCGTTTGTGCATGAGGATCAGGGCGCCGCACACCATCACGTTGCAGATGACCGTGGCCAGCACCACGACCGAACTCACAATGGCATATGTCAGGTTATAACTCTTGACTGTCATGTTGTTGTTCCGCCAGTCGATGAAGCACCAGGTGCCCGGTTTCTGGTGCGTAACGTGTCCGAGCCCCGCGCTCGGCAGCGCACAAAAAAAGGCGTTGAACATGTAGATGCCAAGAAGAGAGAGCGCTGCCAGCCTCTGATTGATGTACTGGTTGTAGAAGTACGCGTGGTTGATGGCCAGGTACCGCTCCACTGACATCGCAAAGACAATACTGAGCTGCACCATGAAGAAGAAGAGCAGGATGAAGCCGGAGTACTGGCACAGCGGGTCACCGCCGGGCCAGGAGCCCTTCATGTAGATGGCGATGGTGACGGGGCTCGCCAGCAGCGTACCCAGGAGGTCCGTCACTGCCAGGCCACACACCAGAGTGTAAAAAGTCGTCTCCTTCTGCTCTTTTCTTGATATCCGGAGAACCACGATGGCGATGACATTCCCCACCACCCCGAAGATGAACATGATCACTGGGACGGTGGGGGCCCTTGGACGAGCGACCTGAGTTTCATTCATCGTTTTTCTCACTGACAACTATCTCTCAGTTCAGAAAGATTTTCCTTTTGCGTGCGCTCTTCGCTGTCTCCAGATAGGGAATCCATCGCGTCCAAAATCCTCTTTACGCACGGATTCAAACCTCCATGTTTGCCTGGAAAACTCGAGCGCGGCAGAGGAACCTGTTAGTCCGACGCGTTTGTTTGGGACCTGAAACGTCGAGGCTGCGAGCTGAGCTTTTACACACCCACAAGCAGACAGGAAAGTTTACTCAGACCAACCCAGCTCCTCCTCTCCCTTACATACGAGCAGCGTGCAGCCAAGAGGCGCTGCGCGCGTGGGTGTGCGCGCATGTGCTCCAGGTCGCGTTTCCTTTTCATCTCAGAGAAAATCCCTGGAGTCCAGAGTTCCTTTTGGTCCTCGTCATCCTCCGTTTTACATCTGCCGAGCCAGAACAGCTGGGGCTTGAAAAGGTCAACTCAATTATTACCGATCTATGACGGTGGAAGTCTCACGCTTTCCCCAAACAGCATTTATTTAGTTTGCTTTGAACCAATTCAGCCCTCCCACAAAAAAAAAAAAAAAAAAAAAAACAGAACATGCTGATATAACAAAACAACTGCATCTCTAATCTTTAACCAACAATTCCTCAGCATTCTTTTTGCTCAAAAAAGTGACTTCCTCTTATCCATTTAATGCATTGGAATGTTTGTTCCTCTAGTTTAAAACTCTGTTAAGCCATCAAGACTAATTAGTTTGAATTAAATGTAAGATTTTTTAGCAATTATGAGAGTTAGTTAGGGAAGCTGAGCTGCAGAATAAACAAACATCGGCCTGACTTCTGTCAAATGTGCAGAATCAGCTTCATCCTTTAAAAAAAAAAAAAGATCAGGAAGCCTTCATGTAACATTGAACCTTTTCTCTAGAGCAGGGGTGAAAAACATCGAGAATTGGAGGCAACTTCTGCCTCCATTGTCTCATGTGAGGGTGACATCCCTGCAACAAAAAGGCACAGATGTTTCCTACAGTGAAGATTTTTTTCCGTTTAACTTCAGTCAAAAACAAAACTACAAATATGATTTTTTTACACATATCAGTTAGAAAAAAACCTTTGAACTACAGTAATTGAGGCTAGTAAGCTCTTTTCTGATAGGTACATTGACTGCTTAAAAGAACTGGATGGAGTGAGTGAGACGCATATATGTTCACTCCAGCTAAATTAAACCAATTCAGTCGCCATTTTTCTGCGATATACGCCATGTTGAAGCCAGCCAGTGATTGGTCCGAGTGGTCTGAGTCACAGTTTCTATGGCAACGACTGTCGTCAATCAGGAGTGAGCATAGTCAAAGTGCCCCCCCCCCCCCACACACACACAGACAGAAAGCGGGCTCCAAAGAATCTGTCAATCAAATGAACCAGCTTTTAAGGAGCCCTCTGATCGATCAGTTTATAACTTGAATGACTTGTGATTAAAGAAAAAATATCATGAAAAAAAAACATTTGACTAGCAAGAACTTGTCATAAAAAGGTATCAGAGCAAGATTAGTCATTCTGACTATTCTGTCAATCAAAAGGCAGTGGAGCTTGTCAGAATGGTTATTCTGACAAATAAAAATACTGAGTAACAGCTGTTTATTCTCAAGAGAAGTCTTCTTGGCTTCTTGGAGCCAGCAGGTACTTCCTGGAAGGTGGAAGGGGAGGGATCACGAAGGTCAGTTCTCATATACCAGGGGTGTCAAACTCAATTTCACCGAGGGCTACATCAGCATAGGGGCTGTCCTCAAAGGGCCAGATATAACTTATACATTTAACTAAATGTAATGAAAAATAAATGTAACTACTCCTTAATATTAAATATCTCATTTATTTAATTATTGTAAAGTTTTAAAGTGACAATTACAGTTGCATAGAAAACATATGTTTGCTTGTTCCTCTGGCATAAATCCTTTTAAATTTTGTCCACTTATTAAAACCCATGATTAAACTGCCCAAGTATATAAAGAAAAATGACATTAAACTGAGCGAGAAAGAACATGTATCACACGTATAACATTTAACAAAAAAAGGCTGCACACAGCCTTGCATCCAACTGATGGTTTGATGACAACAATTTGTCTGCATACACACAAGACCTGAAAACATTGAATAATTACAACAGCAGCTACACATAAATGATATGTAATCAACTAGAGAAATATTTTATTTTAAGAAATCGAGAACTTGTATGCTCTCGCGGGCAACATAAAATAACATGGCGACCACATTTGGCCCCCGGGACTTGAGTTTGACACATATGTCACATACAGTCAATTGATAGGAACCATTGCACTAGATTCAAGATTCAAGATTCAAGATTCAAGTTTTATTGCCGTTTGCACATGCGGTACATCGGAATTTTTCTTTGGCATCTCTCATGTCAGGATAAGTTAAAAAAGGACAAAAGAAAAATTTGAAGAAGAAATAATAAAGAAAATAAAAATAAATAGAATAAAGTTAAAAGTCAAAATTAGACAACAAATTTACATGGTGTATAAAAATATAAATATCAGTAAAATATGATAATGGATATTGCAGAGACCCAATCTGTACAGAAGCATTATTGCACATAGAATTATTGCACATATTATTGTTTACTGCACTTAGTATTTTAGTCCAGTCTTCTCTCTCTGATGTCCTTAGCCAGCATTCTGATTGCAGCTGGGAAGAAGCTGTCGTGGAAGCGTGTGGTGTGTGCGTGGATGCTTTCAGGCCTGCGACGCCTGAGGTTGTGGCCTGAGTCCACGCATTGGATCAGTCCATGAGCAGGGTGGTGTCTGTCTCTGATGATCTTAGAGACTCTCCTCCTGCAGCGCTGTTTGTAGATGGTGTCCATGGATGGAAGGTTGCAACCTATGATTTTTCCAGCTGTATTAATGACCCTCTGCAGCATCTTCTTCTCTTTTAAGGTGGTGTTACCGAACCAGGCTGTTAGTCCGCTTGTGAGGATGCTTTCCACAAGCCCCCTGTAGGCTTGGGTGAGGGTCCGGCGCTTGAGACCGGCCTTCTTCAGCAGCCTGATGAAGTACAGCCTCTGCTGGGCTTTCTTCACTGTGGCAACAGTGTTTTTTTCCCAGCTGAGGCTGTTAGTGATCTGCAGACCCAGGAATCGGTGGCAGTCGGTCCGCTCCACCACAGTCCCGTTGATGATGAGCGGTTGATGTGGCGGTGCTTTCCTTCTGTAGTCCACGATTATCTCTTTTGTTTTCTCTACGTTGAGAACAAGGTCGTTGTCCTCTCCGTAGATGGTGATCCTGTGCACAAGGTCTCTGTATGCAGACTCGTCCCCTCCTCTGATGAGGCCGAGGACGGTTGTGTCGTCTGCATACTTAATGATGATGTTGTTGGAGTCGGGGGAGGTGCAGTCGTGGGTGTAAAGTGAGAAGAGCTTTGGACTGAGGCAGCACCCCTGTGGTGTACCAGTGCTAACTGTCAGCTCAGCAGAGACCTGCTTTCCCATCCTCACCACCTGTGGTCGGTCAGTGAGAAAGTCAAGGATCCAGTTTCTGGTGGGTGTTGGTATTCCCAGATCTGCGAGTTTATCAGTCAGCTTCAGGGGCCTGATGGTGTTGAAGGCAGAGCTGTAGTCCAGGAACAGAATCCGGGCGTACGTGTTCTTGGTGTCCAGATGTTGCAGGGTGGAGTGAAGTGCCAGTGCCACCGCATCTTCTGCTGATCTGTTGGGGCGGTAGGCGAACTGGTGGGGGTCTACTGATTCGTCGACCAGGGAGTTGATGTGGGACAGAACCAGCTTTTCCAGACATTTCATTGCTGCAGGGGTGAGAGCCACGGGTCTAAGGTCGTTCATCGCTGCGGCGTGTGTTTTCTTCGGGACCGGCACGATCACAGAGGACTTGAAGATACGGGGCACTGTTTCCTGCGATAGCGAGAGGTTGAAGATGTCTGTATACACCTCTGCTAGCTGCTCCGCACAGGCTTTCAGAACCCTTGGTGAAACGTGGTCCGGTCCCGTCGCCTTGTGTGGGTTCACCTGCTTCAGGGCCCTGAGGACCTGTTTGTGAGACACCTGCAGCGCAGCCTCTTCTGGGGCCCAGGAGGTCTTTTGGGGGACCTCTTTGTTGTTCTGGTCGAACCTTGCGTAGAAGCTGTTAAGGCTGTCTGGTAGGATGTTACTCTGGAACTCTGATCTGCTGGTGTTGTTTGTCTTGTAGTTTGGCAGTAGTAGTACTACTTTAGTAGTACTACTAGTACTACTTTTGTTCATTTTTCACAAAGGTTTTTCACAAATTCAGTCAACAATTTGTAATTTTTTGTATCTAATCAGATCATTATCTGCACATGGCGGCAGTGGCTCAGGCGGTTGAGCGGGTCATCCAATGATCGAAGGGTCGGCGGTTCGATCCCCACTTCCCCCAGCCAACTGTCATTGTGTCCTTGGGCAAGACACTTCACCCTCCTTGCCTCCAGTGTGGCTCCACTGGTGTGTGAATGTGTCTGAATGCCCCGGTGATGGTCAGAGGGGCCGTAGCCGCGAACCGGCAGCCACGCCTCTGAGTGAATGGTTCCTGACGCCTCTGTCAGTCTGCCCCAGGGCAGCTGTGGTTACAACAGTAGCTTACCATCACCAAGTATGAATGAGGAGTGAATGAATAATGGACACAATGTAAGCACTTTGAGTGAGCGCAGATAAATCCAATCCATTATTATTATCCATTATGCATTATGTTTAGATGTATTTATTTAAAAAAAAAAATATATATATATATATATATATATATTGATAAAGTCAAGCAAGGATTATCTCCCTATCTCTTAGATTTTAAAGACAGCGTACTTTCCCCTAACTTCCTGGTGCTGTATTTCTTTCTTCTGCTCTTTGCTTGCTTTGATCCGTTTAAAGAAAGATAGAGACAAGGCATGACTGTTACAGACAGCTAAATGCTAAATGCATGTTGATTTCTGTCAATTGGATGGTGGCACTGAAAGATCTTTCCATTTGTTGTACCACATTAACAAAGGACAGCAGTTGGAAATCCAACTTTTTAGGTGTTTTTACCTAAATGTTTTCACCTGGATGAATGTTAAAAATATATATACATATATATAAATATATATAATCTTTTGCACAATGGCTATCATTGCTATCACATTTAGACACATTATGTTATTGGATGTAGTTGAGCTATAGCATTAAAAATCATGAAAATCTGCTCAGTTAGCTTTACGACAATGTTTTTCAGTTTCAGCTGAAATGAAATGTTTAGACACTTTTATTGTCAGATCCTTAATAGATTTACCAACGTAACATTTATTTTAAGACATTTTTTTGTAATGTTATGTTCAGAAAAAATTCATATTGACCCAAAAATGTTTGTTTTTTACTTAGGCGTCATTAAAATCACTTTTGGTTTCATCGATCCACTTCAGATTAACTAGTGTAGAGAGAAGCTTGCTTTTGAAGAACGAGGTTCCTCTTTCCCGCAGCCTGTTAAGCCCCGGTAAATTTCTTTATTTGCAAACTGCTTGAGGTTTGAGCCGGTTCAAGCCAAATTCTTCAGAAACACAAGGACGTCTTCATCTGAATTCTTCTGAATCTCTTTACATTCAACTCTGGGCTGTTTATTTTTACAAGCCCATTAAACAGTTGGTGAAGTCACATGACCCAATGGGCTATTTTACGAGTAAAAAGGATAATTAACTCCTGTTAGTGTGAGAAAGTGCAGCCACTTGATGTTGCACTTTGGGGAATTTCCGATTCAATCAGAAAAGAGGAAGCCTCAGAAGTGATGCAATGAGCCGTCAGACTCCTAGAACCAGAAAGAAGTCCGCTTTCCTTTTCATTTGTGATAATACGGCATAAATACAAATGCATCACTCCACAAACACTCAGATTTGAGGTTAATAACTTCACCCAAAAATAACAAAAAACGAAGGGCTTAGTCAGCATTGATTTTCCACCAGATAGCTTGAGCTTGTGCTGTTAGAGAGGATCTTTGTTATGTCAAGAACATCTGCGGAAAATTGATTTTGTTTCCTCTTTGTCAAAAAAATTTCACAAAAGTTTTTTAAAAGCCCCGTTTGATTTGTGAAATAAACTAAAAAGAATATTTGTCATCTCAGGAACATTTTAGATCCTTTACTGCAGGCATTTTTTAAAAGAGTTTTTGTTCATTTTTTTCCCACATTTTTGAAATGATTACTGTAATATATTAGTGTTTCTCCAAGAGGACCTGGCTGTAGACATCAACGTCCAGGACCGGAAGCCCCCCCCCCCACATCACTCGAGAAGTACTGTATTTCAACTGGCGACCCAAATAGTTTTATTTTTTCCCATTTTAAGTTTTGATACAAGTTTTTTTCACAATTCTAAACACTTTTGGGTTAGGTTAGGGATGAGGGTAAGGATAAATTGTAGAATTTCTGCTTCTGGCCATTAATGTCAGGCGCCATCTTGTCTGCAGCCAGATCCCTCTCTTTTTTCAAGTGATTCCATCACTTTGTACAATGGAAATATGACTCCAAAAGATATGCTTAACTATAAACAACATTAAAATAAGTCAGCGCCGATTCTTTATTGTGAATATCTGGTTTCTTTTCTGGGAGAAAATAATTGGTTTTTAGATTATTTTTTTACAAGATTTTATGAAACAGCAGAATTTTTGCTGCATTTGTAATCCAAATCACCCTAATGCAGTCAGATACAATCATCTTTGTTCAGATTTTTAAAATTTTAATATATTTTTATGTGCAATGATTGTGTTTAATTAAACTACATATTTTTTTCCACAAATATTAAAAGATAAAAGATTTATGTTTTTTGCGAAGTGGCTAAACCTGTACAAATGACTAGACATTGGGCAAAGTGCGGTCACACTCTAAGTTTTCATTGATGAAGTTTTCTCAAATGATTATATTAAAATGTAATTTAAGCCTTATATTAGAACATTTGGAAAATGTGGTCAAAAAACATGAAATTACCCACACTTGTGCAAGTTTTTGTTTTCTTAAGCGGCACAAAGAAATGAGCTCTTTATCACTGGTTTGTTTGTCTCCTTTCAGGATTGTATTTATTGCTCTACCTGATAAAAAATTCTGGTGTCTCCACCTTTAGAAGTTACCAAATTTACCAGTGTAAAGCATTTTTTAAATCCAACAGCAGTTTCAACAAAAAATGTTTCTGCAGATTTTTTTCCTACTTTCCTGCAAAGCTTTCTGGTAATAATCACTTTGGAAACATCACTCTGAATGTTTTTTTGTAATGTGAGTCTAATGCCTTCAGGACCTTCAAACTCCTTTTAAAATTTTATAGCTTTGATGAAAACAGAACCGACAGAGCTGAGAGGGACATTTGAAGGGAAATCTAACCCGTGAAACACAGAAATGGCAGGGATCTAGCAAAATGGGTGCAGCTCGCTCATTTCAGTAATGACCAGAGGAATCCCCAGGAGACTCAGATAGAATCATAAATAAACAAGGCTGATGGTGGAGAGGAGCCTGGCATTTACATGAGAAACAGCTATTGTTTGTAGAAGAACATGCTGTAGAAGCTGTTTATCAGATCGGCTGTTTTAAACGGAGATTCAGAGACTTAAACTAAGTTCTAGTGTGTTTTTGTTATTTTCTGACTTTCTAATTTGATGGCTGTACATTAGGCAGACAGCAGCCATTGACTGTAGATGAGAACTGGACTGAGGGATCCCTCCCCCTCTTGCATTCCAATTAGGAAGTACCCGCTGGCTCCAAGTAGTCAAAATCCCATAGACTTCTATAGAGAAATAAACAGTTATTAATCAGTAAAGCTATTAGTCAGAAGAAGTATTCCTGCCTTGATACCTTTTATTAACGTTTTCTTGCTAATCCTAATTTTTTAAAATGATTTTTTTCTTTATCGCAAGTTATTCAAGTTACAAACTGACCAATTCGATGTCTCAGTAAAAGCACATGGTGCTGTCTGGCCCCCACTTCAATGTTTGATTGACAGATTCTCCTGGGCCCGCTTTCAGCAGAAGGGGTGTGGACTTCAAACAAGGTCACTCCTGATTGGTGGCAAGAGTTTCCACAGTAACATTCACTCAGATTAACTCTGACCAATCACTGTCATCTGGCTCCAACATGGCGACGTCTGTATCGCAGAGCAATGGCAACTAAATTGGCTTAAGTTCTCTAAGTAAGGCCCTTTCCAGGGGTGAAGTTCGCAAAAGCCTTAGACACCCATATGGGGGGGTTGACCGGCACGGATACTGCAGGTTTATGGGTTGTCCAAGCCCACTTTAAGGGACATCAAAAAAATGGAATGTACCATTGTCGTGCTTGCAGTAATTGTATTGGGAAATATTTTTTTAAGGATAATGTAAGTTACACACACTTATGACGTACTGATGATGCTGTCGTACGGTGCCCCAAATCCAAACTTTAGTTGTTAGTAAGATGTACACATTGGCTCCTGACTGACCACATGCAAAGGCTACATGCACGGGGTTCGCACGTAATGCATAAGTCCCCGTAGGACAACCATAGGATGCCTTGCCAGACCTCGCCCTACACATAAGGAGCACGCAATGAACACGCACTCATCACTTGAACAGAACGGATGGGCCTCTTGCGCAGAGCGCAGGTTTTAAGGGGGGGGGGGGGGGGGGGGGTCATCACAAACATGCAGCTTTTAATTTGTTTAATTTAAATTAATACGAATAAGCATAACTATTCCCACAAACCGAGCCCCCTTCTTCCACCCTCAACTTGGAAGTCAGTCCTGTTTTTCTGCAAACGTCCCTAAAACAAACAGGAATTACAATTTTGTTCACATTGAATCTAGTCTCTCTCTGTCAATCCCGAACAAAATCTATAATTTGGCAATTTTTTGTATATTCTTTCAATGTATTTGCCCATCTTTAACTCATCTCTACCTCTGCCCAGCCTTTGATCACGTCTATAAATATAACTGTAATGGTTTTTCTACCATCTCACGCCTGTCTTGATAGAACTTTACTCACTTCTTGTCATTTTCAGAAAATTACTCAAAATCCTTGAGGCTTTTAAGACCATGTGCAACCTTCCTCCTCCATATCTGCCAAATCTCCTCCTTATTGCTGCTCCCTCCTACTGTCTCAGATCTTCCTGACCTTCCACCTCTATGTGTTCTCTGTTTTCACATCATGGGGAGCAGCGCTTTGGTCACATCCTGACACCCAAACCGCACATTCCTTTCATGCCCAAATATGAAAAAAAAGCAATATGTTTCTGTTTAAAACTGTTTTTGTCATGTTTCACCTGTCTTTTTTTATTTTGTGGCTTCTTTTGTTTAGTGTCAATCAATCAAGCAAATAGCAAACAGTTAAAGTAGACATTCATTTAAACAATCAAGAAAGCAATTTTTTTTATTCATACCTAAAATCACACATCCAAAAAAACGCAACAAAAAATACAAACACACAGTCGACTTGGCAAAAGAAATCATAGTAGGTTTAAGGGCTCATCTGGCTTTGTCATTTCGAATTGACAAAGCCTTTTGGATAAGAGGTGAAACGTCTTCAACGTTAAAAACCAAGTCCAGATGACAGCCCTTACACCTACTACTATGATGGAATCAACCTGGATGAATGAGAGTCTTTATTGACACATTGGCAAAAGAAAGAAAATTCAATAATGATAAAAGAATACTAAGATTTAAGAACAATTAAAATAATAGTGCATGTTAAATATTATTGCTTCTAAAAACCTCCATGGTATTAGAAACTCTCAGATCCTCTTTGAGGCAGTTTCTCTCTGTGAACTTTAGAGAAAAAGGTCACCTGACAAACAGAACAAAACCATCCAGAAATCTAAAAACACAGAATCTCAAACAGAATAGAAGAAAACCATTAAGAAATCTAAAAACACAGAATCTAAAAGCTGTGACGGCAGTGAAGTCAACAACAGAATAGAATTAGGATGAGTTCAAATAAAGAGTGCATCTGTGAATTTCCTGCAAAGCTTTCACCTGCGTCATCACTCTACTTCTTTCGTCTTCTGGTAACAGCTTTTAACCACAGTTTTCCATCATCTAACTTTTGATCTGAGTCACTGCGATTTTGTCAAGATGACAGACCGTGAGTGACCTTTCAATTGTGTCGCACGCTTTGCTGAAACAAACTTAAATAAAATGGAATCAAACCTTTCATCAGAATAAATGGACATGTCTTTTATTTCAATGCGGGGTATTTATATACACATTGGTCTGTCAGTTGTGTCACGTTGGTTCCAAAAACATAAAAAGACATTTATGAACAGGATGTTTGTGCTTTGCTACACATGCGTAGTGTTTTGATTCGTTTGCTGTCGCTGTGGTGAAGAACTCGGAAATCTTGCTGAGAGGCACGTCTCCTTGTGACCTGAAGTTTAAGTTTTTCGGAAACTAAGTTGAATCATAAACAGAAAAAAAAAAACTTCATCCGTCACCTTTGACCTACATTGTAAAAAGATGCTAAATCAACTGTCAATGCTCTGATAATATAATAAACACCTGGCAAATGAGGTAATGTTTGAAGCAAATTTATGATCCGTTATCACTGCATACAGATTGTAGGAAGTCAAAATTAATTCTTTCATTTTACAGGGGAGTGTATTGCTCGGTTCCGAGTACCATAAATTGTTTTTTTTTCAGTCATGAGTACATCTCATTTATCTATAAAAGAGGAAGCACTGAGATCATTTTTGCTCCCAGCAGGCAGGTAGACAAACAGAGCACTGCCTGTTTGCTCCACCTGTGGGGTCAGAAGGCAGATTAAGTGAAGCCTTAAAAGGCTGCAGACTGCAGAGGAGGAGCACTCATGGCACGTTAGTTAAACTTTCCATGAGGCCATGTGTAAATCTACTCAATCTGTCTATCCTGACTGTCTGCTGAAGACCAATTACGGTAGCTTTGGTAGAGCATAATACAATCTTCAGACAGGCAGATTTGGTAAATGCCAAATGACTCACCTAACATGTCCTTTCCCAGAAAGTGGTCGTAGTAAGGAATTACATTCTGATAGGAAAGCGGTGCATTTCCTTTACTTAATTTTTCTTTTTGCACCCCACCAAAATGCAAAATGACTAATTTTGCAAATTTTGGTCTTTTGTTTGGGTTTAAATTACATAAAAACATAAGAAAGGGATTAAAGGATTATATATAATGGGTTTTTTTAAAGATAAAACTGTAAATACCACATTCACAGGAAGAGAAATGTAATATTTATTAACATAAGATAAAATTACCAATTAAGAAATGTATTTTTATTTATAATAGCAGTTAAATAAAATTAATTTTTGATTATTCTACAAGTGAAGCAATAAACATTGTAAACTCACCATTCTTATAAATGCAAAACAGTTATGGTTTTTAATCCAAACAAGAAGAAAATACAAATGTGGATCCACAGCATGTGTTCAGAACGTGGGAATACATCAGTCCTTCTCTTACTATAATCTGTTTTTCCATTTTCTAGGCCAATATTGAAATACAGTTAAATAATTTGGCTAAAATGGAAAGATCTGAGCCAAATTGAATGATAATCCGAATAGATTCTAAATTCATTTGAGTTTGGGATTTCGAAATAAGTTCTGATGTATGGAATACATTTGTTTGTGCAGCTTGTTTGTGCAGCTAAACACATGACCTCAATGAAAAAACAAAAGTGAAACTAAAGCTGATGAAAACAGCCCCTGAGACATTCCAAAAGAAGAAATGAGGAAAAGAAAAGCTGAAGTGTAAGGGCATTGATTGTTATTTGTCCTCTTTTGCTAAAAAAGGTACCAATGCTTTTTTTCTTAAAGATGCAAATGTATTGGCTTCCTAAGATGTAATTTACACATTTTGATGGTCAACTGGTTTTGGTGCTAGGTGCAGAGCGACTCCGTCCCCCCTTCCCATCACCCATATTTGAGTGCTGTGTTTGCACGCTTTCCTGCCAACTTATAGCTCCCCCACGCCAACCTAACAAGGGGTGCAACAAAAATGGCCGTACAGTTTTGAGCCAGATACAAGCTCAGATGATGAAAACAAAGACACACATGGATCTAGTCGTCAACAGGTGGATGCAACAGAATGGAGCAGGCAGCTTGTAGCCTGCCCAGTGTTTCTTCTACGTCACAAATACAATCTTTTTTTTAAACTGCATTTTTTTTGTCTGCTTCTGATTCACACTGATTTAATAAAAAAATAAAAAATTAAAAAACTCAGAAATGCAATTTTACGCTTAATTTCCTTATATGTCCTCCATTATCTGAAAAATGCCTCAAGAACCTATTAAAAATACCCAAAACATAATTTTAATCGTAGTGGGTCTTTAAATAAAAAACATTATTGGACAGAAATTTATGAGAAAAAAGGGATTTCTTTAAAATTCTGAATGTTTTTTTTTATATAAAAACACTATAATATAAACACAAATCAAAGTGAGGCTTCAGTAACTACAAAGAATAAATAAACCAAAAGTTTTGTTTAATTGGATGTGTTGAATTTACTGATTTTTTATATCCTTTTAAAAAATATATAATTGTTTATTATTTTGATTATTTTGATGATCAATTACCCTAAATTTTGTTCAAACTTCACTTACTCCTCAGTAAAGTTCAAGACAAATAATCCTTTTTAAATTTTTGATAAATTAGAGATTTTTGTTATGATTATGGCTCAAAATGAGCAAAAATGATGTACAGCACACAAAGTCGTTTGCAGGTAGAGAAAGATAGGCGCTACTTCTGGTGTACCACATGGCTCTGCACCAAGACCACTTATGTTAATCTAACCCAAAACCTTACACCTGATAGATCTGAAACATGTTTCACACAAAAAGTAGAAGCAGAGGAAACACAATGCTCTAAATGTTCCAAGCAGATCAAACAATGCTTATCTGGTTCAGCTGCAAATGTGATGTCTAAGTAGGTCAAGCAGCCGTCGTTCTGGGATCCACTGCTTGACTTACTTTTTCAGAAATTGTGACAACTCCTAACCCCACTGAGCACATGAAAAGAATAACATACCAGAAAAAGCTCCATTCATTCTGTGCAGTCTTATCTTTTCAAAAAGCTGAGGTAGGTAAGAAATTGTATTCAATTCTTCTAATTTTGTTCATACAATCAATTTTCTAAACATGTTTATATAAAAAAAACGAATAAACAGCCCTTTAGCATGTTAAGTGAAGTATCCAAGCTATGGATAAATTCCTCTGGGGGGCTGCATGTTGCAGCCATTGGGACCATTGTAGCTCTATAACGTGGTTTCTATTAACATGTTTGCTTAGGGTCTACTCCGCTTCAGTATTTGGCGGGACAAGACTTGATTTTGTGGCGATATGACACAGTCTAATAGGCACTTATTATTCATTTGGCATTTAAAACCATGTATAAAAATGCATTTTAACAGAAAAACACTTTTTTCTTTATTACAGGCACTTTTTATTTTAGATAAAAACAAAATGTCTTTGACATAACTGCATCAACCATCAAAAACTGGCACATTGGGTCTAGTGGTTAAAAACGTGTGTCATATTCATTTATTTAGGTATTGTTTGCAGTGCTGTGAAAAAAGGTTATCATGTTTAGTTCTCAGAACATAAATCCCTCACTGTGGTTCACCTTTAGCCAATTGTAATTGGACCAACCTGGTAGAAGCAAGCCTGTACTTGGACACACGTAAAAAGGCAAAGACAGAAAAGAACAGGAAGAGAACTGAAGAAAAACTGACAATTATTTTTGGTATCAAAACTACTTCCAGATTGATATTATAACTTTTTACCAACATAATCCTATTTATAGTTGTAGTTTTAAAGCGATACTGCTATTACTCTCAGTACTAGATTGATTTTTTGATATGCAACATGTTTTTATGGGATTTTGCTTTAATATGGACTAAACATGTACAAAGTATGTTCAACATTCAAAGAAGGAAGACATAAAGAGGTCAATTTTTTCAACTTTTTTTAAATTGAAGTTGCTTTAACATTAATAATAACTTTTTGTTCAAAGACTAAATACTGTTTTGATGACCAAACATCTGCTTTTTGCCTGTTTTTGACATTCATTTTCATTTTCCACACATCTTTCCAGTTGTTAATTATTAAACAGACAGAAGTACTCTGTCTATTTTGCAAGGCTATCAAAGATTAACCTTTGCAAAAGGCATCTTCCTCCTAATAATGCTAAAAATAAGCATAGTTTAAATATCTGCAGATCCTTTTATCGTACTTCTGTAGCTGCTGGTTACCAAGTCTTATGCGTGGGACGGTTTTCCGATGGATGACTAAAACAGTTCATTTGGACCTCTGCTCACTTCTGATTAAGACGGAAACCATTTTAGGAAGCAGTTACTATTCGTTTTCTTTACTTACCCGAAATGTTTCCCTCCTACAAGATATTATTACATTTTGAACCCTTATTTCTAAAACTTTGGGGGGATTTTTGGTGCAAAATAAAAATCACTTTGATAACAAAAGTTTAAAAAAAATATTCATCCTTCTATAAGAGCTTTAAAAAAATGCGTGTGTATTTAAAGATGAATAATGACACCGCAAGATGAAAACAAGTCCTGCATAGCCTGGGAAAACTAGAGACATTTCTCAGCTCCCTGGAGAGGTGTAAGCACCCAGCCCACCATGCCTCCCTACCCTCCGTCGACCTTTTTGTTTTAGCATGAGCTCAGCTATGCCAAACCTTAGATTCCCTGTTAAATTACTCTTCTCTTGAGATTTCATCAAAACACCATATAGCACGCAAAATTTACTGACCGCTGAAGTGCACTTGTGTATCAGAATACTTTGTTAATTTTACTGTTTATACATTTGTAGATAAACCTGATACAGACGGGTGTATTCTAATAGATATGCAGATTTCATAGTATCTGCATGTCAACTCCTGAATACGCTCTGTTGTGTGTGTTTTTTTAACATTACTTCCTATAGGACAAAACTGTGTGTGTATGAGTTTTTTTTTTTTTTTTTTTTTTTTTTTTACAATTCCTGCTGGAAAAAAATCATCTTATCAAACTATCAAACACAAGCTTCCCATGTTGTCGGAAAAGGAGTGAAGCGCCCTGGCTAGTTGGTTTACTCCCCCATTTCTGTGAAGCAGCTCGGGTTAAAAGGTGGAACTTTGAGGATGCAGATGTATTTTCACATCAAAACAAAAAGAAAAAGGAAATCTGCAAAGTGAATCAGTAAGCTGTGGATGGATGTTGGTGAAGAGCATTTGAAAGTATTTCTGACCAGCTGTGTGAAGGCTGATTTTTGTAGATACTCCTACGCAGTGAAGTTGGCATATGAGCCATACAAATATGACGAAAGGGATTTCACTTTCAGAATTTGTTGTTTGTTGTTGACATGGCAACAGAATAAATAGTTTGATGTTATGTTAAACCTTTTTTTTCACATGTTGACATGTTCAATTATCTGTACTGAATCAGTTTTTACATTTTGTGGTAAAACCAGGTGCAGAGCCTGACCAATATTGAAATTATAAAATTTGCGGCACTTGCATCACTTACGTTTCTTTCATGCCTTTACTGACAGTGTGGCTAAACCACACCAGAGTTCCTTTGCAAGACAACCAAGAGCCTGAGCGTCAGCTTGTTTGGTGTCAGGTGAGCTCCCACACCCGTCACAGGACTTCGCACAGTTAGGTGGTCACTGGTGCAGAGATCCGGTTCCTAGAGGTGGTGACGGTGGTGGGTGACAAGAGGATGCAACACCCTCTGCATGAAACTATGGGTGCACGGAGCAGCTCCTCCTCCTTTATTTATTGTATTTTAGTGCTGTTTGTTGTTTTTATTACTATCTTTTGTTTTTGAGTTATAGTAAAAAAATCAGCTATCTATCTATCTATCTATCTATCTATCTATCTATCTGTCTGTCTGTCTGTCTGTCTGTCTGTCTGTCTATCTGTAGGCAGGCAGGCGGTCTAAGTAGTCTTATTATTTGTTTGGAGATTGACATTAATTATGCGAGGTATGTTGCAAAGTATTTTTTTTTCTGGAAAAAAAAAACCCTATAAAAATAAACTATGACAGTTACAACATCAAGATCAACAAGTAAAACCTAAAAAGCAGGGGAATTGTCAACAGTAATAAAGGTTACCATCAACAAAGTGGATAATTAAAGAAAGAAGGGGAGTCCAGCCCATTGCGTTCACCTGTTTTTTTTTTTAAGTTGTAGTGCAGTTTTCTGTGTGAAACCCATTTATAAATTGAATGCAGTCATAAGATACTGTGAAAAATCTGGATTTGTGCATCCCTCCGCTAAACTGAACAAAATGGATGAGTCAATCTTTGTTTTGTAGATCGTACCACTAAAAAAAATATATATATTTTTCGCATTTTAGCAAAAACCTTGTACTGCACATCCGAAACTGACATAAGAGGAGTGTCAAACTTTCATCTTCCACATAAATACAGTGCATCACTCAATCATAAATACTGGAAAAGCATATGTGCAACACCTCTGAGGTGATGTGGCACTTCTGGGTCATGACTCAGTTCTCAAAAGTGATTTCCGCTGCAGATAGAACATACAGTTTGTTCTGAACTATCTTGGGAACGTGTGCGAGAGTTCTTTTATCTTTGCCCGCTACATTATGAAGTCTGCCTGTCTGTGCTTGTGTGGGAATATGCGTGCCAACAGATAAGACCCCCACGGTCCGGAGCGAGGCAATCCAAACCGCCACACATCAGTTTAGTCCTGACCTCCCGAAAGAAACATAAACCAACAGGTGATGAGCTGTCAACGTTTTTTCATCCTCGTAGTCCTTTTTAACACCAAATATGTTCTTCGGGTGTGGTTTTAACATAAGCTTCACAGGAACAGGCCTCAACAGTTTCAAAGTATGTCCCTAATGCAACAGGGAGAGCCAACAGCAGGTTTTTCATACCCCGCAGCTTTCTCGCTGCAATGCATCCGTGTTTGAGACAGGTATGAATTCTGACCAGAAATTCTCTGCCAAAACCCCTTTTTTTTCCCTTTTCCTTTCACTCTGTACAAAAACAAATCCAAGACAGGTTTTACTTTAACCACAATCAAACAGGCCCCAGCAGTCAACAGCAACCTTCGGGACTGAACCACATGCCTCAGAATGAAGGGAAAGTCCACAGGTGAAGCAGGATGTTTGGCAAAGGCTGCAGGGATGATCATGTGATGATGATACCGATGTCTGTGCTGTTTACCAAACAAATGTAAATATATAAAACTATTTGCTGAGCTGCAGGATTAGACACACATGTATGTTTCTGCCAACAACCTAATGCTAAGTTTTACTCATAATAAAAAAATTATAAAGCACATATCTTTTGCAGAATCAAGTAGTAGATTTGTTTGAATCAAGATCTGAAAGAAAAGGAGATTTAAGTAAGAAAAACATGCAGAAAGGATTGATTTTAGCTAATCTTTACTGCTTAAAAGTTTGTCTTTTCAAACTGAGTAAAGTCATGAGATTTTAAAATGGTGAGAAAATGTATTTCTACCTAAGTTATGAAAGTTTTAGATTTAAAATAAGAAATTATCATTTTGAAAAAAGTGAATAGTAGTAAGTATGGACATAAGTGCGAATTTTTTCTAAAGGAGTTTGAAAAATTGCAGAGATTTTTGTGCAGTTTTTTTTTGTTGTTGCCAAATAGCAATTGGCTCAGTGTAACATAAGTAGCAAAAACTATAAACGAAAGAAGGTACAAGGTAAAAGCACCCTGGAGCCAAGAACAACAGAAATGCTTTTAACAGTCAGAGCCTGTGACCTGGCTTCCTTCAACTGTGTTTGTCTTACTAACTAACCTAGATATACTTCCTTGTCAGGCTTTTGTTTCATGGGGATTTTCTTTTTTTTGTAGTTGTTTGGTTTTCTTCACCTTTTCTGAATAACATTCTTCCTTTATTTAGGTATTTAGTTTTTCTATGAAGTGCAATGTTTGGTGAGTTCACAAGTTGATCTAATTTGCGTGGCTACAAGTTTCAAATGATAAATCTTGATGCTTTCTTATGGCTTTGGTAATATAGCTTATTTTTAATAAAAATTTAAGGTAGACGATGCTTTGAAATATTGGACAGCTCATATGACAGTTCCTGGTCATAAAGCCTTAGTGGATATCAACTCTTTGTTAGTGCTTCCAGTAGCTTTTTATTTAATTTGAATGCTGCAGATTTGTCAGCTGCACATCCATGATGCCAATCTCCCGTTCCACCACATCCCAAAGGTGATCTTTTGTGTTGAAATCTGGTTACTGTGGTGGCCATTTGATTCTTGTGAACTAATTTGTGACATGGTGCATTTTCCTGCTGGAAATAGCCATCAGAAGATGGATACACTGTGGTCATAAAGGGATGGACATGGTCAGCAACGATACTCAGGTAGGCTGTAGCATTGTAACAATGCTCAGTTGGTACTAAGGGGACAAAAGTGTGCCAAGAAAATATCCCCCACACTATTACACCACTTCATGATTCAAGGCAGGATTAATCCATGCTTTCCTTTACAGAGATGCTCTTCTGCAGACCTCGGTTGTACTTCCCTGCAGTTTTATCTCACTATTGGACTTTAGACTTAATTTGTTAGTCCTTGAATGTTTTTAAATCTTTTTTTCCTTATACTACGACCTGATTATCAGTCACCACTCTGTCCCCCATTTATATCAGACTCTCCCTGGAAGGAGCTCTCGTATCCAGTCTCATGATTAAGTTTGATAATAAATATGATAAGTGTTAAGACATGTTGGACAGTTCTGTAGTAGGAATAAGGCCAATGAAGATTATTTTAAAGTCAATCCGATCTTCTGTAGTAGGAAAGCTTAATCTTTATTTTTTAGTGAAAGTGTTTGAAATTTGTATTTTCATCTTGTTCATGTGGAGTTCTGTTATTTTGGAGGAGGTGATGCTAGTTATGAAAATTCAGGAGATTTGACCATTTGGATTGGTGGTATCTTTGGATTCTCTCTATCTAAAGTTTTTAAAACATAAGAGAAAGTAGTCACATTTTTAGAGATCTGTTTATGCTGGCATGAAAATATAAATACATGGAAGGGTGGATTGAGGAAGGGTAAATAGATGGACGGACATACATGGATGGATGGATGCATGGATGGATGTAAGGTGATGAATAAATGGATAGATGGATGGATGATCCATGGATGGATGCTGAATGGATGGATTGATGATTTATGGTTAAATGGGTGAATAGATTGTAAATGGTCAGTGAATGGTTGGATGGATTGAGGGATTGTGAATGAATGGATGGATGAATGGTTACTGACAGAGGAATTTGAGATCATACACTAAAACAGAAGCTACTGTTAACAAGTCTCATTAAATATTGAATTTATTAAAAGAAAAACACAAACTAAAGGAAGATTATGATTTTTACCATAAATAATATTTCATTCAAGTTGAATACAAAAGGTAATCTACAATTCAGTTTCTGAGCTATGACCAAATACACTGCAGTTATTTACTGATAGTATTGGTGGTTTGAAGTGTGCCACAAGGACTGGATTTGTTGTGTGCCAAGTTTAACAACAAAAAGGAGGAAAGTTCTGCTGCCTTCCGCAGTCCTCGGACTTTGTCTCTGGACCGGCGTATACATTTTTTTGTCAAAAATGGCCTGTCCCTTGAAATACATTAATCTCTAATACTCCATTAAACTGACAGAAAAAGGATATGTGTAGCACATTGAGCTCAACATTGTGTTCTCTCTTCTGTCGGCCAACGTCAAACTTTGTTTTTTGGGATTGCTCTGATCGGATGTTGGTTTGATTCCAAAAAATACATTTTTCACAGTTTTAGCTTTTAGCAGAGGAGATATGAGACAAATGTGCAGCTCAAAAAATGATGCTGGTTGTTTTTAAAGTTGTTATTTACTTCATTTAATCAGAGGGAATGATCAATGAATGGAAAAATGTTCAGAGAGGAAAACATGAAAGCGAAAAATCCACCAGAACTCATTTTTAAAAGAAAGTAAATCTAATTATCTATCAAAACCTTAATTAACTAATTTTATACCATGGTCCGGTGAATACTCGATTCTGATTGGCTGCTGGGTGTGTGTTAAAAAAAGTGATATACCACAGGATAACCGCATGGTGAAAAAAGAAGTTCCGGTCACCTAGCTTAAATGCTTTGTATCACTGCGCCGGCTTCTTCAAAACAACCTTTTGCTTCATCATCTGGATAAAAACAAGCGGTAAGAAGTGAACTTTCTCTCTGAACTGATGCTATATTTAACCCAAAGGAAAGATCAGCATATATATTTCGCTTTATACTGCCGAATCTTGACTGCAGTGGTGGTGCGGCGCGACGCGGACTATTTGTCACGTGGTGCGGCGTAGCAAATAGTTAGCTTGTTGTGAGAAAAGCGATCCAAATTGAGAAAAAAACAAGAATTAAGGGCTAAAAACTGGTTTAATATTTATTTCTTTTGTAAGTGACCATGGTATAAGCGGGTTAATGGCCTTCGAAGTGTGCATTATCACTTTTTAACGCACTTCGTGGAAGCAACCTTCCTCCGCTTCGGGTCGGACGGTTCAGGCTTCCACGGCGTGCGTTAAAAAGTGATAATGCATACTTCGAAGGCCATTAACCCTTACTTAACAACTACTTCTCACATATCTTGTGCTTTTCTTGTGGTAATGTTGATTTTTTAAAGTGTGAGAAAGATATTCCTTAATTGCTGTGGTTTGAAATTTTTCATTTGTTTGTTTTTGAACCAATATAGTCAACTAAATGCGCTTTCATGTTGACAGAAACTGAAAATGTGCATAACGGAAGTCACCATGCAGATTCCCCCAAAAGAACAAAAGGTTTTTTCAGCATTGTGTGGCCCATTTACAAAAAAACACATAAGTGGCAAACAGCAGAAATGCAGGCAGTGTTGCTTTCTGTAATTTTCTGTGCAGCTCACAGGCGTGCACATCAGGTTAGTTAATGTGGTTAGATCAGAAGTCTGCATGATAGTTTGTCTGTCATGAACGGCAGACCTTTCGGGGTGTGGTCTGCACTTTCACCGGATAACAGCTGGGCCCAAGTTCCCTGGGGAACCAGAACAGGAAGAAGTGGGTATAGGAAACAGACCAATGAAAAGTGGCAACAAAAAAAAAACAACCAGACATTTCACATTAATTGAGAAACTAAGTAAAAGAAGTTGATCTGATCATGAAAAAGATGAAATCTTGGGGTTGCTGGGCACATGATAGAATATTAAATCATGCATTTTGTGTTTGAATGTGTTTGGCTCAGTGTGCTAAGCAGCTAAGAATATTAGGTCATGCATTTTGTGTTTGAATGTTTGGTTCAGTGTGCCAAGCAGCTGCAAAAACACACAGACAGTGGTGAAATATTTACAGAGAAAAAAAGGAACACTTCCTGTTTAAGGTGAGGTGTTTGCACAGGCAGTTTCCTGAGTGTTTTAACTCTCTAATACTTGCGTTGTTCCTGTTTTCTTTTTCTGTTTTTAGCCTTACTTCGATCTTTCATTTTTTTCATTTACTTTGAAGTCCAGTGCCTTTTGATAAGGAGCATCCACACCAGTGACTTCATTAGTGTGGGGATTCCTGCACAGGTTGGAATGGCTCTTGGTCTAAGACCGATCACAAAGATGGTGTTTCCACCAATCAGCAACAGCTTAGCTGCTTATGTTCATCTCTAGTTATATTTGTTTTTGTCAGTTTTCCGATAAGAAAACAAATTGAAGGCAGCATTCATGCTTGTGTAGGTGGAGGCTGCACTTTTTGCGAGTGTGATGAATGAAACAATCCTTTTACTGTATGAACAAACGTGTGTTCTGCACTGTTAGTTAGTGTTTGGCCAGTCTTTTTAAAGTCCAGTCATCTTTGGATCTATTGTAAAAGCCTTCCTAGTGCTCTTTTAAGTAAGGGTTAATGGCCGAGAAAGTGTTCATGATCGGAAATGAACAAGACACCGTGGAAGCCTGAACCATCCGACACATCCGTTTGCAGACTTTTGGTCTGCAAGTGGATGCACTGGAAAGGAGTGTAGCAGGGAGCTTTTGGCCCGCCTGCTATAGCCCCTACCTCACTGCTACAAGCTTTTCCAAATGCTTCTGATTCACAACGATTCACACCATGAGAAAAATGCCACAATAATGAGACAAGAACACAATTTTTCATTGGATTGGGTCTTCAATGATCCGAAATACCTTTTAGCAAGCACACACAGCAGTTGGTGCTATAAGTAGATGATTAATTCCATAGAATAGTTTGGGGTTTTTTTTAAAGAGAAAAAAATTGAATGTTAGATTGAACCTTGTGGGGTTGTATAAGAAAAGTAGAGATATATTAAAGCACTACCACCACACAATGCATTGGTTTGCTAGACAAAGTACAAGGTTAGTTGTGGTTTACCAAACATCGAGCTGCAATGTCTCAGCAGGGTCCTGTCATGGTCCATTAACAGACCTTAGCTCTCTAATAGATGCAGCTTTACCCCTCACCCATTTCTTCTGCTTTAGTACGATATCTTCAAACATATACGTAAATTCCTTAACTGTTTCCCACACATACCGGCATTTTCTGTGGGAAACACCTCTGCTGGCACTTGGCTGAACTCAACCAGTGCTGCGTTGGACTAAATTTCTGCAGGGACCACCTGTTTGCTTTTACAGTCTGTTGGAGTTTAATCAAACAGTCTGGAACGGTGTGCCAAGTTTAATGTTTCTATACAACCACACAACAGCAGGTGAGGGGAATACCACGCAATCAGAAACGCAGCACATGGAGATTCAACGGATGAGTCTTGCTCTTGGCCATGACCTGGAAAAATGTATTCTACACAAAGTACCTGAAGTTCTTTCAGGGTTCTCGATTTATTTCTACAAGATAAAAAGCCAGTTTTTATGTTGCTGTAATTCTAAATATTGCAAAAAAGTTGTGGTACAACTCAAGATACTGATTTAAAATACGGGCCTCAAACCCATTTCAAATGGTTCTCAATTAGGTTCATTGTTTTGTCTGGAAACCAGAAATTTCACTTTATTAAAGACTCATCCCAATGAAAATGGGTTTTTTAGCATTTTTCTGATGACGTATATAAAGAGGACATGTACAATGAAAATAAAAAATAAAAATAAAAATAGAAAATGCATTTACGAGCATTTCTTTGTTCAAATCGTGATGAATCGGGAGCAGACAAAACAACACCATTTGAAAAATCAAATCAAATCAAACTTTATTTATAAAAAAAGCTCTTCTCATACGTCGCGCAACTCAGCACTTTAACATTTGGAACTAAAAAACCAAAAAAAACTGCAATATTACAATAAAAACTCAACCCACCCTTCCCACTCCCCTCCATTAAAACATACAACACATGACCCAACACACAATGAATACTGATAAAAGTAACTACCGTACTAAAAGAAATTTAAGGCTTGGCTCTGGTGTGAGGAAACAGTGTTAGGGAATCTCTTCACACCAGGAGCCAGCTCGGCCGTAGGAATATCGCCACAGTTCCCACCCACACCGGGACGGCAAAGGGGTCCACTTTACAGCCGTGAAGCTGTAATGTTAAACTCCAGCCGCCCCAGCAAGGGTGACAACCGCGGCAACAACCACCGCCCAAAGAACTGGCAGAAAAGATCTCCACAAGAAACACTGCAGGCTAAAATCATTATAAAATGCTAAAATTAAAGACATAGCATGTATATAAAAGCATAAAATTGAGAATAAGATTAAATGCATAAAATAATAAATACTAAAACTAATAGAATAAAGCAGATAAGATCAACTAAAAGCAAAATTAAGAATTCTTAATAAACCTCTGCAGTCTCTGTGGTCCTGAGGTTCTCTGATATTCTTCTGATATTTTTCAACATTTCTGTTGCACCACTAATGTAAGTTTGGGGGTGTGAGGGGCTCAGAGGCGAATTTCTAATGAAATACTCCCGCTCTGCAGAAACCATGTCCTAATTGTTGCTGTTGCAGGTGTCTGGTCTGGGGGCCACAAAATGTCCCCTCCTCTTTTTGCAGATGATGTTTTGTTGTTGGCCAGGACCCCTAGTGTGCTTTGGGGGGGTTCACAGCTGAGTGAAGCAGCTGGGATGAAAGTCTGCACTTCCAAGTCTGACGCAAGAGAAAAAATATTTTGTCCTTTCTGGGTGGGTGGAGGAGTTTGCTTTCATCCCCCTGACCAAAAAGCATAACTAAGCCATAGTAGGTAAAGCATTTGGATGTTTTGGGTTAAAAAAACAACAACAAAGATTGAAAACTTTACAAACCTTGTGCCCACCTCACAAAGTCCATTCTACTTTCCTCATTTGAAGGAAAGCCATTACAAAATAAAGTAGCTTTAGCAACAAAAAAAAAATAAATCAATAAAACACTGACACCCACCCTCTCAGCACATTTGACACTGCACTCATACAGAAACACAAAAAAATCAGAATGACATTGAAAACACTAAAAGATTTTACTTTGTGTTGTTTAAAGTTCTCGCCCGTAATTGTTTGACCTATTGTAAAAGCCCCCAACCTAACATTAGTGGTGTAACAAAAATGGCGAGCATTGTCAGAGCTATCCAGCCGTACATTTTTGAGACAGATGGATGGTCGGAAAACAAAAATGTACATGGATCTGGACATCATCAGAAAAATACCACAAGAACAAGTTGAAAACACAATTTGCATTCGAATTGGTCTTTAAGTGATTTTTAATAAAAAATATTTGTAAATGGTTAACATAAGAAGATTTAAGCGTATGAAAATGAGTAACCAGTTAATCTACTAGAATTTTAGCGGTTCAATGTGTTTTAGTTTTTTAGTTTTAGGTTTTACTAAATTTATTCAAGTGTTTTCATAATTTTGTTCCACAAGTTAAAGAAAGGGATTTAAAGAGGACATAGAAAATATTAAAATGAATATTTCTTAAATGAATAAGATATCTTCTGAATGTGGGATTTTTACTTTTGGGAAATGCGAGATAAGAATATGAGTATTATTGTTTTTTGTCTGTGGTAAACCAGATGACCCTGCCTGCTAAGCACACTTGAATCTTATCTGCCTCCCTTGTTTGAACCCGTTGACTCCAATCCGGTTCTCCATCCTCTGTCAGCGCTGCAGCTGCATGGCAGTTTGGTTTGTTCTCATTCTGTGTTGTTACTCCAAACTAACAACGCTCAACATGCTGGATAAGTGACAGAAGTAAAACTGACTCACATTCATGTACCTAAGCTACAACCTTTTGTGTCAAAGTCCTAAAGTTTTGAAGTTATGAATTCCCTTTTAGAATAATTTTATATATATATAGTAGATAATTAAATATATGCTTACAATTTTTCAGGAAATTTAAAACCCAAAATTACAGAGAAGTTTTAGAGACTGTTTAACTAAATAGGGGATGTTCAGATTCTTTTTAAATCAGTTGATGAAAGACTGATGAAATCTGCATCAGTTTCTGGCCTTTTTTCATTTATATTTTCATTGCTGTAATATTGTCTGCTTTTCCTCCATTTCCTATTTGCAAAATGTGGCAAAAATTTTCAAACTTTTCCATTTAAAACAATAGATTTCTGTGTTTTTATGTCTGCAGCAGATTTGGTTTGGTAAAAATAATTACATGTGGCATTTTATAAATGCAAATACGTCCCGACTACAGAAGAGAAAGAAGAGTTAAAAACTTTGTGGAGAAAATTTAACAGTAACACAGAGGAAATAGTGATTGCTATTTGAGGCTTCTAGATCTTTCAAAGTGGCTTAGAAAGCTTAACCAGTTGTTATTTTTGCACCACAACAACCTCCATTAGTTTGATGTCACTATGGATGCAGTAATTTGACTACACAAAAATGAAACAAATAACATCACAGTGGCATAGAAAACTATTAAAAAAAAGACATAGCCGGAATCGTCTTGTTCATGCATCAGAAAAAGTTTAAAGTTTAGAGAAAATGTGTTTGTTTATTACATTAAATTACATCGAAAATCACCAAGACAACAAAATCTAAATGTTCTGCAGCAAAGTTGCAGTTTGATGATTGGTAAAAAGGGTCACTTTACGGTTTATTTATTATTATTTTTTAACCAATTACCATATTAGTCTTTTTTTATGAGAAAAAAAACACATTAACACCCTAAAATAGTATTGGTATTTTACAGATGGTAAAAATTCCTTTAAAAGCAGCGACTGATTTTACAAATCCTAAACAATTTTCACCAACTAAAATTTGCGCTAGCATGAATTAAAAATCATCCTCTTCATAGTTAATGCACAGATGAAATTTTTGTCTATCACATTCTCAACAGTTCCTACAGAAACCTGAGGTCTCTCAAAATGTTTTTCTTTTTTTTTCACTCTGGATCTAATTAGATTCAGGTATTATTACCTAAACTCACCTCAGGTAACCCCTGCAAAGACTACACGATAGAGAATTCAGAAGCTGATTCTTTTGCGACTCATTCTCATCAAAGCCATTTCATTCCAAATAAACTTCAGCTTCTTTGTCTTAACGACCACCCACCAGAGTCCCTTAGATATTAATTTGAAGAAGCACTTGTTTATTAACAAAAAGAGAATGGAAAGAACTGCTCCCCAACAGGGCGTGGAACAGATTAACCGATAAGCCTGACTTTAAAAAGGAGACAAACATGCTAATAGAACGGTTTGTTTGCATGGAATTCATGTACAAATGATTACCCAGAACATGAGTTCAGATCAGGCCTCTTGGGGGGTGTTTTTGCATCATTTGGCTTCCATTAATGTAAGATATCCATATATTATCTCATTGCAACCACATTCAAACAACAAAAATCCTTACCATAATTTGCATCGACTACTCTGGAAAGTGTTTTGTTTGACTTCCCGGCTGATGTCTCAGTAATCAGAACCTCCTTGCTGCTGTTTTTATTTTCATTGGAAGTGATGAATCAGTTCTCCATGGCACATTTCCAAAAAAGAGCATAATAAAAACTTTTTTCATAAGAATTTTAATTGAAAAAGAAATGACTCACTTGTTTTTAAGAACAATTTTGAATTATGTCTATGAAGACTCTCATTCATCCAGGTTGGTTCCATTGTAGTAGGTTTAGGGGATGTCATCTGGACTTGGTTTTAAAGTTGGAAGACGTTGGATAAGAGGTGAAACGTCTTCCAACTTTAAAACCAAGTCCAGATGACATCCCCTAAACCTACTACAATTTTGAATTATGCTTTAAGTTCCTGCGTTTCAGTGATCAAGTGAAGTAGCAAGTGAGGTATGTGGTGGGCGTTAATAACATGATTGCATGTGTGATAAACTGATTATCAGACTTTATTGTTTTTGTGTTCCATGTAAAAAGAAATTCCAAAACATGTAAATAAAAACAACAATTCATAGGGTTACACAAAGAGGAACCAAGTAATTAGAATTTTCAGTTGTTGAAATAATAATTTCTACCTTCCATTTATTGATAATCATATTTGAAAAAGCAGATTTGACTTTCACCTCCCACACCCAAATGATTCCTAACAGATGTGCGATGATGACATTTTTAATGAAAAGCTGCTTGATGCTTTAAATCCTTAAGCTGTTTAGAATTTTAAATTAAACCAAAGTTAACAAAGTCATCTGCTCTCAAGAAACTGTAAATCTCAGTTAATTTACAAATGAATTTTGGTGGAAAAGATTGGCGAATGCCTTGCTGATAGGTTTAGTGTAGCGAGGAGGCTATCAGTGAAAGATGGGGGGATTGTTTTTGCTTGCTTTTGTGCAGCTTCTCTATTTGTTTGTTTCAAATATACAGTCAATGCTTCCATGTATGGATGAGGCTAAAAGCTTTTGACAGTATTTGATAGCAGCTCTTCCGACACAAGGCAAAAGTATTCGATTTATGAAGAAGCGTCTAGCAGCGAATCTGCTGCACATCCAAAGACAAGCGGCAGGTGTGAATTTGACGCCCGAAACGTGTTTGTTGTGAATGTGCATGAGAGCTAGAAAAGAAAGTCAGCTAGTCTCGAAAACTATATCTATATAAATAGTTGCTCTCACGTTACCAATTCACCTCAGTTACTCACTAGAAACACAGTGTTATATATAATTTATATATCATGGTTCACCTTTCGCTGTTTTGCTGATTTTTTACAGTGCAATTTTCTAATAGGTGGTCTGCAGTTTGCCAAATCTACGTAAATCTTTGTTTTTATTCTTTAATACTGGACTTATTTTTTTTTACAAAGGTTTGAATTTTGAGAGTTTAAATAAGAGATGAAGGTCTGAAAATGTTTTACCTGAGAAAAGTGTCTGAACTGTGTAGTGAGGGGATTTACAGCCTCAAAGGGCCTATATCATGCTATTCTTTAGTCTTACAAAGTAAACTATATCCATATATATGATAATATGTTACTTTCGCACACTAAAAAATGAAATTTTTCATGAAATCTTGGTTATATTCGCAGCTCATTTTCCTACCCTGAAGTTAGACGACTCGATTTCTGAGGGACTGCCTTTCGCTCTTTGTGGGTATCGCCCATTTCATCCTAGTGCCGGCCTCGGCAGCGTGTCTGTGTTTTGCCCACAAAAACAAACAACATCTAAACTTTGGCAAAAATGGATGTGCATATTGTGCATTGAAAGCATTTTGCTGATCACTGCTAGCTCCGTGGAGAAACATGGTGTGTGTGTTAGCTTGGAATCGGTCCTGGAAGGGGCTGTTCCTCAGTTTCATACATATGAATGTGAGAACCCACTCGTTTTTGTGGATTGGGAGGGGCTGGTGCTCAGAGAGCAGGATTTTAGAGGTATTCTCAGAGATGAGTGAATGGATCAAAATACTGCTTTGGGTTTGTTTTTCGTGAGGAATTGAGATTAAAATAGACGTAAAAACTAAAAAAAAAAGGTGATTTTGGATGAGGCCCTTTAAAATGTCTGTAATCCTACTTTACATATTTCACCTATCGCGGGTTATTTTTAGACTGTAACTTCTGCAATATATGGTGAAATACTGTAGTCAGACAGTTTGGGGTGTTTTCTATTGTCTAATCCATTTTACCCCACATCATTTCCTCACTTTGGTTTCACTTCCACTCTTCACTCGATACAGTAAGTCTGTCTCTACTCAATTGAACCTCAACAGACTATGGGATCTGCTTGAGACCTTGGTTCTCAGAAGGGCCAGAGTTCATTTCCTAGATTTACACCAGTATTTGGATTATTATTCACACTGACCATCATCTAAATAAGCAAATCCAGAAGCCAATCAAACCTGACAGTCACTACAGTTTAAAAGCATGTCATGGTGAGATATTTTACAATGTTGCGTCATAACCTTATACTTTAATGCAGAGAAATCTTCTAATGTGGCTAAATTAAGTTAATTAAAAAGTAATTTTCTTATTCACAGGATGTTAACATTTTCTCTCAGTACATTAAACCAACATATACAAATGCAACATGTCTTCACTTAAGTTGTCTTTTGGCAATATCAGAATGTGTTTGGGAAAATGAAGAAACAATAATCTGTGTCATCTTCCTGGAAGTCTGAAGTTCCTTGAGTTAGTCCCAACATTTTTAATTTTCATCACCACTTTTTTATAAGAAAAGGTCAAACGAGCCATAAAATATCAGCCTGTTATCTCTGAGTCTCTAAGGGGAACCGCTTTGTTCTGCTGCCTTGAGACAACTCTCAGATACATTTTTCAAAGAAGTTGTTTATTTCTATTTTAAAAGGAAATTGAATAGCATAAATTCATTCTCTGGCAGATGTTTTCCTCACTGTGGTCTGAGGAGAAAGAAGAAACAAAAGAATGAAAATGTCTGGAATATGACTCAAAGCTGTTCAGGGCTGCTCAGACATCTGGAGAAAGTTTTCGTCATACCAGGGATAACTGTAAGGAGATCCTCTAAGAATTTAGAATCAAAACATATGAAACAACATGGATAAAAGTTTGTGTTTTATGACTTGCGTAGACCGGTTTGTAGGTTATCAGCTTAAAACAAAGCTAACAAATTGAAGGGACTTGAGTAGACAAATAACAGAGAGCAGGTCAGACGAGTTACACAGAGATCACTCTCAATGTGACGTGAAAATGGAAAACAGGTCAAAAAATTACATTATAAAAAACAATGTATCAAAAAACGTAAAGAAGTGATTAATTTAGATGGTAAATTAAGTTTATAAGCAAAAGAAATGTTTCAAACATTGTGTTTGTAAAAAGTTTTGCCAGAAAATGTATTTTTTTTTAATAAACCATCCATGTTTTTATCTTCAAAACACAGTGGAAACATAAATAACAGTCATGAAATGCTCATATCAATTCGATTTTCACTTTGTGAAATCTGTGACTTTATATTCACCATTAAAAAAACAAAACAAAGAAACAACAAACCCAACTTTTTTTTCTAGAATAACGGGGTGACATATGTTCAACCCTTCAACTCCTTTTCCTCTTAATTTCTTTTCCGTCCTTTTTTGAGTCTTCTCTACCTCACACACTATGGGCCTGTACGTCAAAAAACAGGTGCAAGCGCTTCATTATTATATTTCTTATATATTTTGGTTAAGAACTTACTGAAATCTTTTCCTCATCATTGGGACCCCCTCAGTCTGGGCCCAACATTTCATTTTGATTTCTGGAAATGACTTGTTTTCTGAAAAAAGAATTTATTTATTTTTGGCATTTGATTTGTTGGTGTGATTTTCACGTCAAGGCCTCCGTAAAACAGAAAAAAGTAAACTGAGTGTCTCTTTATAATAACTTTCACTGGTCCAAATCCCACATAAAGGAGGAGAGTCACATTTTGAAGATAGTCAAAAAAACTAGTCAACAGAAAATAAGCACATGGGCTGTTTTACTCATCTTTAATCCTTTCAACACATTTCATTGATTTTTCTCTCATGCACTATCCTTTGCAATTGAATGGTCATGAGCCCATTTAGATAGTGTGATGTCATCGACAAAAATAGCTAACAGCTACTTTCCCTACAGAGGAGATTGGTAACTTCTAGATTGAACTTTGAAAGGAACAAAAGCCAAAAATCCCAGAACAGTTGTCAGATTTGCTTTTCAAGACATCGTGCACACAAAATAAAAAGTCTTGGTCCAAACATTTTTCCTCCATAAATCCACACGTATGTAGCTTGTTTTGATTTAAAGGCACCAGGTTGTTGAAGTCATTTCACAGTGAGATGCTGGGGCTCTGAGGTGGATTTATCAACTGTTTCCTCTCTGAGCTGGCTTTATTAAAGACCTCTGAGAGAAGACAACCTCCATATTTCAGTAAATGTCAAATGTGTCTGCCATATTTCTGTAGAATGTTAGAACTGACTTTGTGCTGGATGCCACTTGATCTGACAGCAGATTGCATTTGTGTCTTTTGAGCTTCTTTTCTTCTCTCTGTGAGAAATGAGAAGATCTCCACAGCAGTTTGAATGACCTTACCGAGCTCCATCTTTCCAGGCTCTGGAGTCCCCTCGTGACCAAGCAATCCAGGCTGAATCTCTGTTTAAATGCTTTCCCAGAGAAAGCCGGACCTTGCAATGCTTCTGTAAAATCTCTGGGAACAAATGCGGTTGTGTTTAAAGCTTGACCACTCTGTTGTTTTGTTTAAAGCTTTTTTTCTAACCAAAAACTTCCAATATGTGGGTTAATTATAACATTCAGTTTCTGCATTAGTTGAGATTTTTTTTAAGGCCATCAGCAAAATTACTAAACCTCCTAGAATGACTCATATGATTGCGAATGGGTGACAGTTTGGTTGGGGCTGCCAATTTTTTTGCTTAGGTAGGAAAAAAGTGGGAACAAATGATAAACTCAACACTTTAAAGAGTGACTCATAAACTTTGTTTGTTGAAAAATGATCAATTATTCCAAATCAGTTAATAAAAATGTAAATAATAATTAAAAAATAGGATAGGAATTCACCAGAAAGCAGATTGCTTAATAAGAACTTCTTCTTTTTTTAAGTATACAGTAATGTGAGTATTGTTCTGGTCATTCGGGCCTTTGAATACTTTAATCTTTTTAATTTCCTTATGAAAAATTGCAAGAGCACACTGCACCAGCAAAGAAGTCTGTTTCAATCAATCCATGTCTCAGCATTTGTGTGGAGTTTCTTCACTCTCTGATAGGAGCTGGTATTTTTAGCCTGAGGACTGGACAGTTGGACTGTTGTGTAACAGAAGCGGCTGAAGATTTGAAAGTTTCTCATTGAGTTTCATTTGTTAAGGTAGGGGGAAAAAAAGAATCAGTAAACGGAAGAACTGGTTGTGTTGTTTATTTGGACTTGCTTTTAACAGACCCTTCACAAGCTTTCCAGCGGGTCTTAAAGTATATTTTTACCCCATCGGGTAAAGAATCAGCCATACTTAACCGATATTTAACAGCTTCTTGTATATTATTTGTTTGACAACAGGAGTGTTTCCTGTCCCCTTCTGTTTCAAAGCTAAAACTGAAGTGAAACACGGTCCAAAACCCATTGGACGGCTTTTAGGGTTTTAGTCTCAAGTCTCTACAATTTATTTTCAATATAAGCCTAAAGCCTTAAAGACAGGAGTCTCTTTGGCATTATGTGTGTGACTGTGTGTGTGACTGGGTGAATGGGTCTGTGACTGTAAAGCGCTTTGTCCTTGTAGGAAGAAAGGCGCTATATAAGTATACGCCATTTAAAGTTTCTCTCCAATCGTCTTTTGATCAGAGTGTTCCCAATGGTTTTTAGCCAAAACCCAAAAAACTGTTATTTTCTAGTACGTAGTCTCTTCAGAGCAGCAGTGGTTCATTAGAAATTTACCTCTGAGTTGTGGGCCCTCCTCAGTTTCAACACAGGGCCCGACATGCTGTTCTCTTAACTTAATAACGACTGAAGAAGCAGCATGTGATCCACACTCAAGGCTGGACATTTCCAGATAGAGGAAATGGAAACAACTTGCATAATGTCCTGGGTTCATACTAATAGAGAAG
Organism: Oryzias latipes; assembly: GCF_053564925.1. NCBI lineage: Eukaryota > Metazoa > Chordata > Actinopteri > Beloniformes > Adrianichthyidae > Oryzias > Oryzias latipes. The sequence goes on along the minus strand of NC_136248.1, from coordinate 25,582,338 downwards.
TGAGAAGAAGAATGATTAATGTGGGTCAGGTCATTCAAAACTACCCAATGACAGACAGTAGAGTCTGAGGTCTACTCATACAAAGTGATTCAAAATAGAAATTGTGCCTTTTTATGTCATAAAAAAACAGAAAATCATTAGAAAAGTGACTAGATCTACCATGTTGTTTTTTTCCTATTTTTTAGTAAAAGGTGTTTCATTGTAAAACACTTTTCTAATTTCTAAAGCCTAAAGGAACTTTACAGCCATAGTTCCATTCACTCATTCACACAACAACAATAGCAGATGATTGGAAATATTTGCTTTTCAATGTAAGTTTTCTACAAATTGCAGAAAAATAATATATACACATATACAAAATCTCCAGTTTTAATTTTAAAAAAATCTTCTCAACTGATTAAATGTATCCCTCTTTCGATGATGATTAACTCAATTATATATAAATCAACCAATTAAACTGTTTATTAGATTCCTTAAAATGGGCTGTTGATTAACTATACATTAGGTTTTGATGTTCCATTTTGATCAAAACCTTATTTTGAATGAATTGCATCGTGAATATTTAATGGTTACTGAAATTTCTAATAAGAGAAAACCTTAAAGTACTTAAAAATGTTTAATTTTTAAAGTTTTATGCATTTAGTTAATATTTTTGTGAGTTCTTTTGCCTCAAAGTTAAAAACTACACCACTGCATCAGCAGGTTCATAAAAAAACCTAAAAACCCAGGATTGCCAGTAGTTCTCTAAAAGTTTATATCATTTTCATCTAAATAAGGCCTTTTTTTGTTCACCCTGAAGGACCAACATGACAAGTTTCACAGAGAAGTCTGCCGTTTCCCATGAGGCCTTTTGCAATCCTTCAAAAATATCTCAAGCATTCCTAAAGATCATCATCTCTTTTAGCAGTTTAACTGCTGCCCTCAAAAATGTTTTTTAAGAACTTTGCCCCAAAAGCTCAAGTTCCTTAAAAAAAAAAAAAAAGCAGACAAACACACACAAAGCAGAGCGGACAGGCCGTGTGCTGAAATGCTGGTCAAAGAATGACGAGAGATAACCAGATTGTCTTAAACAGACACTAACCTTTGACATGTCGGTGAAATAAATGCTGATGTCTGGGTTTGAATCTGAGAGATAAAAGGGAACGAATGATCGTTCCTGAAGGCAGGGGGTCGGGAAAGGCTCATGCATAGTTCACGCAAAGCGGTGACCCTTACTTACAATGTAGTGTGGCAGTCACTTACAGACTCTTATCTCTGAAAATGACAGCATTCATCTTACTCAATGTTGCTACTGACAAGAAGCAGCCGGATGCTCAGACACGCAGAACACACGTGTGCCAACAAGCTGGCCAGTCAAGAACAGATTATCTCCGTTCTCATGCTGAGCGATACTCAGGGACTCATGACAGAAAAGGTGCTGTGAGTGTGGATGGAGTGAATATGACAGAAATATGTTTGCTTTACTTAAAGTTGGGATTGAAAATGTCTGATAAAATGTTGTGCTTGTAGAGAATCCCTGAAAAAAGAAAAGAAAAAGATGACCTGGATGTAGAAATTCCTGCTGGAGGTTTTCCGCTCCCTTGACAGTTGTTATCATCCTCAATATAAATTATGAGAGCACAACCATGTTCACAAAATAATAGTAAAAAGTAGGGTTGTGCCGATGGACGGATCGTCCATCGTGATGGGTGACTGACATCCCTATGGAGAGACCACCATCGTGATGCCACGCCCCCGCCACGTTGCGCGTCGACACCATAAGCCGCGGTTACATGTGCAAAATATCTTGATGGGATCAATGGTCGGATTAGAATCCAACCGTGTACATGGGCCCAGAAAAATGTTTTCAGAATATAAAAACGTTCACTAAGGTCACACTTTCCGTCGGAATAAATCATTCGCACATGCGCAGTAGGGTTTGAAAACCAGAAGGATATAAATCCCGCCGAGCGGCTTTTTTTTCCCCAAACTTTATTGAATGTAACAATTCAATACAAAACAATGTTAAACAGCGCCGAGCGGCTATATACATTGACATGTCAGCTCGGTAAAATACGAGATGATCTTCTAAACGTGCTTTTAATAATGTTACGGTTATTATGAAACACCTGTTCGCTCATCATTTGAATTTTAATCCGTGTGGTCAGTGCTTTTTCTGAACGAAGCCAGGATTAGCAGTATGCTAACACGGGCTAACAACATTAGCTTTGGGTGGTGCTGCTTGCTGGCTGCACGTAAACATGTAAGAATAACATCAGCTTTTATTTAGTCGGGACACGACTGGAAACACAAATCCGCGTGATTGTTTGAATGTTTTCTAAGGACTGAGCGACATTTCTGCTTTGAAGCTCAAACCGCTGTGTGTGTGCTGACGATCCGAGCTGTGCTCAGACACACACTTTTAGACCCGGTTCTGAGTTCGGTTGCTTGTACCCCTAGAGCTGCGGGACGGATTGCAGTCTTAAATCTCACACATATACCGCTCATGTACCCCCCCCCCCCCCCCCCCTTCCCCTCAAACACAAAGCTGTAAGTCCGCGCTCCGCCGGTCCACTTCGCTAGTTAAGTGCGGGAGCGGACTACTTGTTTTCTATTTTGTTTGTTACTTTTTTTGTTAAAGTCACTTCCCTCAGTTTATACTGGATCATCGCGGATTAGTCATTAGTTGGGAAATAAAATGAAAAAAGCAAAAAAACGAATAGCAGTTATATAAGAACGAAAAATGTAAAAATACCCCCCCCCCCACACGATGTCATCGTCCATCCCGATGGTTGACAGCAAACATCGTCAATTTATTTAATTTATTTAAGGGACATCGCCCAACCCTAGTAAAAAGTGTCATGGACATAAATTCTGTAGAAAAATGTACAATTTAAACAGTCTTATCTTATCAAATTTATGATACATTTTTGTTTTGTTTTAATCACCATGACGATTTATCATAACAGGGATAAACCTTTATTATTGAATTTTTTTTCACATATTTCCCGTCTATTATATTTCATATTAAAACTAAAAAAATAATTTTTTTGGGCAGAAATTTTTTAAATAAAAAGAACAGATATGGTATTTTTAAGTTGAGACTGAAAAAGGTCACAGAATGCTGTAACTAAAAACACTTGCAGATTTCTTTTCACACAATGTATGACATGGAAATTCATGCAGGCAAATATCTGTATTAATCTCTGATTGAAAATTTTTTACACACAGTCTTGCCTGAAATAAACCCTTTTTTATCATCTTTCAATTTGTAGAAGATGTTTCAGCCACTCTTTAGGCACGGTGGTGGTAGTGTCATGGATGATAAACCAAAGGGTAGGCCATTATGGAACAGAGGCATTGAAAATATTCTACAAAATCCTGACTCAAAAAACTTGGAAGTCTACATGCAAACTCAATTCAAAAAAATAAAAAGTGGCCTTCATCCAACTCAAAGTTCTGCTTTTGATCTAACTCAAAATAAATATTGCTGAAAACATTTGAGGAAAGCCACTGATACCCCCATGGGTGAAGCTGTTTTTTAAACAGAAGAATGAGGTATAATTATTCCCAGCTTTTGAGAAGTGGTTACTGGAAGCATTTTAGCAGTTGCCCTTCCTGTTATACTGCCGAAATGTTTTCGAGGATCTCAAACAGCCTCACACAGATGGTCTGCAGTTGTAACCACAGTTTTATATTTTGTATTTTTCTAAACACATTTCTAACCTTTTAATGACTCATTTTAAGCTGTTTTAGATTTGGCAGACTTAGTGTTTTGTTGGAATCTTCCTAATTTTATAAAAATAATTTGTGTGCACGTCATTCATATTAAGAGGGTAAAGCTTAAACAATTTACATCTTCATGTGGTTAATCATTTTATGCTCAATATTGGACTAAATTGGTTGGAAATGTTGCGGCAATTGATTGTTCAGGGGCATTGCTGCCTAAGCAAGCTTTAACCAGAGAAAAACAGCTGACAGCTCATCTTGCTGGGTTTCTGTCATTTATCAAAATCCTTTCCACCTTAACTTTAACAATTCAGACATTTCCAAATAGTCGTGGATACAAGTTTCCTGCACTCAAAAACAAAGGGTTCAGGGTTTTGGTGTAACCCAAACGTTCCCAGTTTGGTTGTGACCAATTGTCTACCCCTAACTTCCAGAGCGAATGAATTACAGATGAGTACAATTCACCAAGTGACCACTTGCACTTTGTCTCAGTTTTTTTTTGTTTGTTTCTTGACAATAAAATGTTTTCAGGGTCGTTTCCCGCCTGTCATGATCTCACATGGTTTCATTTGATAAATATCCACTGCTGTTTTCATTGAAGTTTGTCATCCTCAATGTATTTAAGTGTCTAGTTTCGGTTCAGCTGGTGATCTGCATCCTTTAAGTTTTCCCTTTGTTGCATTTTTATTTAAGTTGTACGTAGTCCTTCATTTTGGGTCCCATACTCCAGTTCCTAATAGGATGACTTGACCAACATGGACCCAGCAGGAGATATAGTTGGTTTTCTTGCTGTGCAATTCATGCCACGCCACGCCAGATACGTTTTTTTCTTGCCAAACCGTGCCATGGTACATCAAGCTATTTTCCTACCTGTTCCTGAAGGGGATTGTCAAGGAAACACCTCTTAGTGTTTCCTGCCACTGACGAGGGTCAACCGGCCGCTCCTCTTTATGAACTTGTCTTTAGGCGGGTCACCGGGGCCACTCCTCTTCATGTTCTCTGATCCTTAGGAGGGTCACCGGGGTCACTCCTCTTCATGTTCTCTGATCCTTAGGAGGGTCACCGGGGTCACTCCTCTTCATGTTCTCTGATCCTTAGGAGGGTCGCTGGGGTCACTCCTCTTCATGATTTATGATCCTCAGGCGGGTCACCGGGGCCACTCCTCCTCATGAACTTGTCTTTAGGCGGGTCACCGGGGCCACTCCTCTTCATGATCTCTGATCCTTAGGCATGTCACCGGGGCCACTCCTCTTCATGATTTATGATCCTCAGGCGGGTCACCGGGGCCACTCCTCCTCATGAACTTGTCTTTAGGCGGGTCACCGGGGCCACTCCTCTTCATGATCTCTGATCCTTAGGCATGTCACCGGGGCCACTCCTCTTCATGATTTATGATCCTCAGGCGGGTCACCGGGGCCACTCCTCCTCATGAACTTGTCTTTAGGCGGGTCACCGGGGCCACTCCTCTTCATGATCTCTGATCCTTAGGCATGTCACCGGGGCCACTCCTCTTCATGATCTCTGATCCTTAGGCATGTCACCGGGGCCACTCCTCCTCATGTTCTCTGATCCTATGTATAGTTGCCTGGAATACTCCTCGTCATGAGCTTGTCGCTAAGGAGGAACCACTCCTCTTCACGTTCTTTTATCCTGAGGACAGTTGCCAGGGTTGCTTCTCTTAACATTCTTTGTTTCTGTGGATGGTCACTTGGGTCACACCTCTTCACAAGCATGTCTCCATTCCTCTTTATGTTACTGTCCACGTGAAAAGTGATCCACCTCGAATTCACATTCTCTGTCCCTGGGGTTGGTCCCCTTCATGTTTTTTTGTCCTGGAAAGAGTTCCAGGGACTCCTCCTTTTCTCTCTGTTCTGATCCTGAGTAGGGGGTTATCATGTTACTCTTAACCCCTGTTGGGCTGCCAGGACCTTAACTATTTTCTGGTTTTGCTTTTGTTCTGGTCCCCTTCCAGGTCCCCTCCTCCAAACTGTTGCAATGTGTTGGGGTGTAGGTAATGTGTCCTATTCGGGAGGGGTACTGTAAGGAATGTTACCCTTGGCTTGGTTTGATTTGCAGTTATTGATTATTGGTTTTGTCTCACCTGATTTCATTTGCTAACTATTTGCTAACCACTGTCTTCATATGCACTTATCCTCAACATATTAAAGCCTTTCAGTTCAACCTTGTAAGGTCACCTGCTGTTATCAGCCCTTTTTCTCACAGAGTTCACTTTTATAATTAATGTCAAGTTCTTGAATTTTGTGTTCTACACGACCATTTCCTGACAACTACAATGATTTACTGAAGTGTGTGTTAACTCATTATTCATTGCGTCATTATTGACGCTTCTAACACTACATGCTGCGACAGAACATCTTTGATGACAGGAAACATTCTGGTAATTTTTTCTTAGTGTACCCACAACTATGCATGACCTAATCTGTCAAGAGCGACAGAGTTTAGACATTAGCCAAGGTAGAGTCACTACATCAACGATTACTAAGAACAAGCCGCTCATTAGGCAGACTTCCTCAGTCCGTCACGTTTTACCTGTCGCTTCTCTGGATACCTGGAAAACTCATCTCCAAGAAGGCAGTTAATCTTTCAGGAGCTGGGGTTTCTAAAAACGACAAACTTTGGCATTTTAAAGACAATTATTCAGGTTGATTACACCAGTGACGGTAGACTTATTCTGACGATGGCTAGAAGGAGGACAACTTCTGCTGTTATCATCTTCCCCCTGGAGTGTGTCCACTTGTGTGTGGCTTCAGGAGGAGCTTTGGATGAACATCAATCAGCCATTCAGCCAAAGAGTCTGATAAGATGTGGGCAGAAAATGTCATGAGTTAAAGCAACAACACACAGATATGTGAACAGAACAGTATGGACGTTCGTGCTGGGATGTTGGGAACAGAACATCGCGTTTCGCATGAAAAAGAAGAAGCCCGACAGAGCTAATCAAAGGAAAAAACAGATAAATAAACAAAACTGACCCCCCCCCCTTTTCAGAATAGTTTTTTCCATTCTTGGATAGATGTGGAGGGTTTTTATGTATGCCTTAAGCTTGTGCTGACCAGTTAAACACAAAAGCAATTATTGAATATGTTAACCCTTGTGCTATCCTAGGCACAAGGGTTAACATTGGGAGTTAGGTCATCTAGACCCACTAGACAGTGCTCTGAACCTTTTTTCTTCAATGATTTGTGAACCTCACTGGTATCCATGGATTACATGAAATCTTTCCACCTTTATCCACCTTTGTCATGGTACCTTGGTCAATGTAAGGGTGGGGTCATCTAAAACAAATTATTTGAAACAATTTTTTTTATCGCTATCAAAGTTACTGATGCTATTTTCAGTGCTTGGGTCAAGAAAAAACTGATGAAGTAAATGTACAAATAATCTTCCAATTAGCTTATTCTCTGAACCACATTTTTTACATGCAAAAACAATTGTTTTTAACAAACTCACAGCCAATTTGGAGGTAAATCCAACTTTTTGTCAGTTTTAATAAAGAAATACGTAGACACGAATGAAGAGAACCTTCTGAATGTTTTTTTTCATGAAAAATAAACTGCATCCACAGCTGTCTGACATAGCTGCCTGGGGAAGCAAAGAACTGTTGCAAAGTAACACTCAGAAACCAGTTTAGTCAGATTTGGGTCTTTAGACCTTTTTTATGGAAGATACATAGCAATAAAGAAAGACTATGAGCTCAGAAAACAGGAATATTGAGAAAGTGTTGTTAGAGTAAACTAAAAAAGTGACAAAGTCAGATAATCGATCATCAGCAGGTGTGAAAATCTGTGTGAAAGCAGAAGTTTGCTCTGTGTGCTCTGTAGAAATAAAGCTCGTGATGACGGAGAACGAAAAAGGAACACATCAATCTGAAGTTATAAAATCATTTACAAACTATTCTGAGCCCACAAATATTTATCCATCTTTTTTTTGAAAATGTTTTTTCCCTGTCGGGGTCACGGGGTTGCCGGAGCCGAACCCGGCTGCTGTTGGGCGAAGGAAGGGAACATCCTGGACACGTCACAAATATTTCTTAATAAGTAGCTTTGGTCATAAGTAGAATCCAATAAAAAATGAACTATACATTTCAAGTGCCAGAAAAGAGACATTTTATCTATGAAAAGAAGCAATTCTGCAGTTTCACCAAGTGTCCTGTTGTCACACCAGATTGCTTGGCTTGTTTTTTTAGCAACAGCTTCCTGCTGTCTTGTCACTGTAATCTTCTGGCAAACAATAATTAACCCTTCTCAGCACAGCTCCCCTCTCTGGTTCTGGCATTTTAAAGATCAGCTGCTTCAGAGGGGGTCGATTTGTGTCTCATCAAGTGACTCATGTGTTAAAACGGCTAATTATAAAATCAGAAATTGTCTGATGTGGAGGCTTTGCTTTTGTGCATTGCATCATTTATGCTGAGGTGTACGGATGAGTTCATTTACATGCAGTGACACGTCCAAGTGCTTCAAAGGGGAATGAGAAAGGAAGATTTACGGTAGTAAGGTTTCATCAGGGCTGCGTCACTGATTAAATGCTGACATAAATTATCTTCAAAAGAAGAGATTTTTTTTGGCAAAATAGAAAAAAAAGACTAAAGAAACATTTTTTCAAGCTTTGAAAACAGATACTGCTAACACGTATTGTTAGCTCTGACTTTTTTATTCATATTTAATCCATCATCAATGCTTGCTTTGATTTACTGCTGCCATACCTGCTTTCTCCAAATTATCTTTTTGTCTTAAAGAAGTCCCCATTTCTTTAAACAACACACAAATACCAAAGATTCCAGTTAAACTTCCGCCTTTTGGGCCTCCAATGTTTTCCAAAAGAGGTCAGCCTGATTTATGAAGCTGTCAGTAACCTCTAGCCTATAACTTTGAGGTGCGTTTTCCACCAGAATGAAGGATTTTCTGACTTATGGTGTCAGACTACGTTATGTACATTACCCCATTGACCCTAAACTTTTTATCATCATAAAAAAGGTCAGATTACCTGTTTTTTTTCCCTTCTTGAATTATGTTTTCTTTCAAAATCACAAGATATGTGTTAAAGCCTGTTTGAAATGTTACCAGATTTTTTATGAACAGCCTGTTAAGGCCGCAAACCAAACAATTTGGGATTTACTTAAATCAACTGCTCCATAAATCCTTCCTTTTTAGAAACAGGTATTGAAGCAAAAATAAATTTAATTCTAAAGTAAGCTAAACAACTTTACATTGTGTAAAATAAATAGTTGGATTGACGTTGAAGAAGCGAGAATTGTTGCTTTTTTTATGCCTTTTATGCCATCGACCCCCCTTCAGCACGATGATGAAAAAACAAAAACGTCAGGTTCATTCTCAAAAGTCACCACAAGAGGGCGCCATGTGTCTAATTATGAAAAAACTTTTTATGTTGTTTTTGCAAGCACAAGGTGCTTTAATTCCTATAAATAACGTTTTAATCTACACATCAGAAATAGATAATATAAGAACAAATGTTTTACTTTTTTTACTTATGAATTGCAAAAAGCATTTTTCTTTTTTTCAAATGATTTCTTTAGACTTGCCCTCCCTGATATACCCTAAACCACATGAGTCAAACTCCCGCGAGAGCATAAAGTTTTTAATTTCTTAAAATAAAAAATAAAAATTGGTGTGTATTTATTCATATCTAGGGGGAATTGAACTTGAAATATCATATTCATATAAACTTAAAATTTATTTATTTCAGCAGGTGTGTATTGTCTGAACTTTATTGAGTGTATAGTGTTGTACTGATGATTGTTTGTCTCTGCTCAGAGTTTCACCGCCAAAGGAGGTTCCTACCAGAAAAATGAAATAACTTCAATTTGAACATGACTAGTAATTGCAAGTTTTGTTAAAAGTCCCCCTTCGATGAAAATCATGTTGAGTTTTTGACATGAACGTCTGGGAATTTTCCTATGTAAGAGAACAAATGTAATAAAAAATAATTTAATTTTTCCATATCTGAGTATTTTTTCAGTTTTTTTAATTACTTTTTTATAAATAATTTATCCCAGATTGACAAAAAAACAACAAATCAGGGTTGTTTCATTTTGGTATTCGATCACTTTTGGACCTCATAAAAATATGCTCTAAAACTGCAGGCTCTTAAATAAAAAAGTGAAAGGTTCATTTTAAAATCTAAATTATGTAAATATTACCACTTTAGGTCGATCTCCATAACTTTTTTGGGTAAAAAACATAATAAAGAAAGAAAGTCACTGCTGTCTGAAGAAATCCAAATAATATTTAACAGTTAGGTTCAGACCAAGGCCTAACTTCAAAAATTAGATTCAGCTGTGAAATTATAGGCAAGGCACATGTATTTTCATATAGCACTGTTTGTGTACAAAGACAATTCAAAGTCCTTTACCTAAAACATTAAAAAAACTTTTAAAAGAAAAATTATTGCAGTTTTTATGTTTTTTTCTTGCTTTTTTTGTGTTTTATAAAATGTTTTTTTTCTAGTTTTAGTCAAGTTTCCAGACTTCCTGACTGTGTTCTTTTCCTGCTTAGTTAGAAATCCCTTCAGCTCCTTCTGTTTTGTTGATTTTTCCCTCTGTGTATATCTATCTAGGGTTTCAGATGTTCTGTTTGGTACATTTTTCCAAACTGTGTAGATCTTGCTGCTGCTCTTCAGTATTTATGATCCTCAACCACAAACTACCATTACTGATTTTTAGATTACTGCTTGATGGTAGCAGAGTCTCACACCCACTATTATTGATCTTAAAACATTTTGCTCTGTATCAGAGCGACAGAAATCACACTTAAATACACAAAGTTCACATCAGGTATTGGAATTTCTCCAAGGTGACCTGCAAAAAGCATCCATTCTTCATTTTTTTATTCTGCAGTGTGTGCAGAAGAGGCTTGTTTAAAAGTCTGCCGCATTCTCCGATTCCACACGTGAACATTTTGATTTTTGTTGTCCCAGTACACAGTGATGCCTGCGCCTGTCTAAAATGCAGACAGCCCCCCCAGCGCAGCAGTGCTCCAGCACAAACACACCAGGGTTCAGCTGGTTCATCCACGCTTGCATCACTGCTGCACACAGTCGGCTTGTCTAGGAAAAGCAGGTCACACTTATTCTTTTCTATTTGCTATTTTTAAACGACTCCCTACACAGATGTGGGGTTGCAAATCGGAAAAGTTTCCACTGCAAGAGAGGTGAATTACAGAAGGGATATCATAAATAAAACTCGTGTGAGCTTCTGTGACTGTCTGACTCCCTCGTCCCTCCATGTCCATTGCATGTTTAGGCGCCCAAACGCTTCCATCGCGAGGTGACGGATCGAGTAAGTCAGCTCAGCAGGCTGCACACCCGACAGGAAGGACCCACAGAGACAGCAGGGAGGGCCTCTGCAAGTCAAGTCTGGATATACTGTCGACATAGAGGGTGGAAAAACAATAAATACCCATGAATTTTAAAGCAGTTGTAGTTCCACAAGTTTGTTTTTTATGAACAAATGCACTCAATAATGAAGAATTACAAGACTAATGCTCAATAATTCAGCTGCCAGTTTCATAGAAACAGCAGTGTTGCACAATTCTTTCATTTCTTCAATATTTCATTTGAATTATGCATCTTTATTTTTTGTCCCCTTTTAAGTTAATTATCTTGTTTCATATTATGATGCTTTTTTGACATGTCATTTAAGTGACTTCATAGTGATCTCATGTATTTCTATTTTTAAGTTTCATTTAAAGAATACATTTAAAATCATGCAAACATCAACAAATGATAGGATGAAAAAAGTATTCTTTATGATTATTATTAAGATCATTTTTTTTCAACACTACTTCACAGTTTAACACAGTTTAGCATTAAGCTTATTTTTAACATTTATGCAAACTGATTTCAGTTTCTTCTGTTTGTAATCAGGAATGAATTAAATTATAAAGTTTATAAAGAAACAAAAGCTAAATCAATTGTATTTATATTTTTTCATGAATGCTATAGTTACAAATGTGTTTTCAAATGTGCAGTTTTGAGTGCAGAAAGACTTTTTATCATTAATAGAACTTTAAAAAGACAAAACCTTCTTTTTTTTACGGCGCCCCTCTGCAGAAACGACTGACCTTTTTAATAAAACCCTTTAGTTCATTCTGCCTTATAACTAAAATGAAATATAAAAAGGTCAACCAGGCTGTAAAAATGAATCAAATGAATGTTGCAATAGCTTAAAATCAACAGTTAAATGAGTTGAGCTGTGCAGAAAACAAACCACACACAGCTGGCTGTTCTGCAGAATTGCAGTTTAGGCCTTCCGGAAAGCGAGTGGGCAGAAGCTGAACTTATTTAAGGCCCCCCCCCCATTTTTCATGCACTTTACAATACACTCTTTACAATTATTGCTACATGAACTCTCGCCACAAATAAAGCAACAATAAAATAATATTTTAGTTTTGTTATTACCACTTAAATTTTTTAGAAATGTGATTATTTCACTGTTTGTTTTCCAGATCATCACGTTTTGGTTGGATTTTTATGTTGTTTATGGTGTTTAATGTTTTTGTCTCCATTGTCACACTCTGCTCTTGCTGTTTTAGGGGAGGGGTGTATCACAGAATGTGATGTTCTGCAGCTAGGATGAGATCGGCTTTTATGAATTATTAAATTCCTTGCATGATCAGTAATGGGCTGCACACGTCCGTGCAGACTGATGCTTGGGCAAGAAAAATCTGGCTAGCCTGTCCATCACCCACTCTAACCTATAGTCCCCCCCAGTCCATCTACGCCATGCTTTGTGAGAGTCCACTGGTGGTACCTTGTTTTATTTTTAATGGCTTGCTTCTTTTGCTGCAGGGTAATGAATGTTTGATGCAACCACCCCATGGCCTTGGAGGCTCTGAGATATTCACATGCAGCAGCTTGCTAAGTCAATACCGCCTCAGAGGTGACCCCCATCTGTGCTCAGGGACATCAATAGGTCTTGGCAGACGCAAAAAAGGAAAGAAAACAAAGGTTTGTGTGGGTCTCACTTAAAAATCAGCTGGTAGTTTCATTTATAGTAGATTTTACCTTTCATCTATTACAGAAACTGGTCATAGAATCCAGCAAAGAGTGGAGGAATAGCTGTAGAAGCAGTCTGATCCTGATCCGATCAGGAATCCACAGGCATCAGATCTGCACATCCCCCGCCATAATACAACACAATAAAAAAATGAGCTGCCAATGTTATTAGAGGGAAAACCTTCATCACCGTGTACCACAGCCTTGTATGTCATTGTCTTGATGATCAGCTGTCCTGTTTTCAAAAACAAACTATAAACTGTTAGATTCTCCCGCTGGAAAAACCTGGACATATTTTATGTCTTTTATGTCTCTTTCAAAATAAAACCTGCCAGTTGCAATTAGCATCAGGACCCACCGACACACACTTCCTTTTTGGGAATGGAAGGAAAAACACAACAAAAAAAAAAAGAGTCCTGTGATCTGAGGTCCTTTCATTTGAGGCTGACTGTCTTTAACCCCGGCGGTTCTGATCACACGATTCTGCAGAACAAGCACTTGTTTCTGTTCCATTTTTTCAGAATAAAAGGTAATTCTTTCACATTTCCATCAGAGCAAATATCAACATGAAATGAGCTTTTGGCACATGTCTGCATCTTGCACACATGATTTGGTCCTGTCTCAACCTTCATAATTACTGGAGAAATATCTTTCAGGTCCTATCCCACATCTATGGAAAAGATTTCACACCTAATTTCCGGGGTTGGTATTTTTGGAATCATGACACCTCAACATAAAACAAATCAATCCCAGGGAAGTGCCATTGCATTCGCCACTCTTCTCGCACATAGACGGATTTTATTCCATTGGAAATCTGACGAAGCTCGTTCGGTCTCCCAATGGTTAAAATAGTTACCGTAATTTCCTTCCTGCCTTTGAAAAAGCTCACATACAAGGTAAAATCAACACAACAAAAATTTTCAGTGACATGGATCCCTCTTATCGAATATGTGATAATATGTACCTTTGATGTTTGATGACTTGGATGTGAGGAATAGAGACTGTTATCAATCATGCTTTCTTTTTAGTGTTCCTTCATCTGTTTAAGAGCCTCGTGGGTTAGGAGGGAGGGTACTTTCTTCTCTTTTCTGTTTCACTTTTTAGTTTTATCTTACCTTTTATTTATTTATTTATGTATAATTGCATATTTTTGGTCTATAAATATCAATTCAACGATACTGTAATTGAATACTGTGGATGAAAAAGCTGACAATAATAGGAATGAGCTTTTGCCAACGAACCAATGCAATTTCTGACTAATTCACAACAAACCCACAAAAATCTAGGAATTAGGTTTCTGCACAACTGCTTTGAAATCTGTCAACATTATCAGTTCAGTACAAAGGGAATTATCTTTTTTTGCTGTAAAGGGCAGCAAAAGGGCATCTTCATGAGAACACTTGGCATTATATATTTTAATTAAACACTTTATAATTTTTCAAAATAGATATTAGAGGAACAATATATTCCACATTCCACAGCCCACAAAACTTTGGAAACATCCCACAATGCAGCTCATCAGCAGAATTGACTGAAAAAGGGGCTTTTGTTTTCCTAATGAGCCTAGCTTTACCAGTAAAATGACGATGACATTTTAAGATTAATTTATGTTTATTCAGGGACTTCAGCATTTAAAGCCTTTATTTTAGCATTTTTCAACTTTGTTGAGACAATTTCAATGCTGAAAGAGTCAACTGAGCATTTACAAATAAACGTATTTTTTTTAGCTACTTAATGATTTTTCTCTACATTGTTCTACAATTTTATTTAGGATTTTATTAGCAATGTTTACAGTTATTTGGTTCAATTGTAGCAGGGTTTTTATTTACTGTTGTAGTAAAGATTTGTTTTTTGTTTTTTGCTGTTTAGCACTAATAATGTGTGGCTCAATTACCCCTTTGCACCTACTTCTCAGTTATTTGAATATTTTTAGCAAAAGAAGAACAATAATCAGCTCCAAAGCTCTTTTCCTTTTTTTTTTGCAGGAAATGTCATTAATTGAATTAAAAAAGACAAATTTTAGTCATTTCAAATTAATCTTTTGGGAAAATCCTTGTGGTTTCTTTTTGTCCAGAAAGTCAAAAGTGCATGAAAACATGCATAAGAAACAACGATTTCTGAAAAGGAGCAGTTAGCAAATATTCTGCTTTATTTGACTTTAAATTAATGAGTGAAATAAAGTGATGGATGTGCAGAGATTACAGTCCAAAGCGGCACATATCTGACTTCCGGATGCACCCTCTCTATTGCGGATGACATCAGCTGAGGAGTGAGTGTGCGAAATCGCTCCCGGCGCGCGTTCCTGTGCCCGGCCACGGACGGAGCGTGACACAATGTCTGCCGGTATAAAACAGCCAGGGCCACTCCTTTAAGGGCTCCACTCGAGTGTCTGGGGACCACTCCAGCAGTCTGTGGCGAATAAGATCAGAGGGAAGAGGACGAGGAGGAGGAGGCAGACTGCTGCTTGGATAAACCGCACAGACAGACAGGAGAAGCAGCGCAGAGGATGGCTACACTTGTAGAATCCGCAGAAATGGAGGTTCTGGGCAGCAGCATCGGAGCAGCATCCTCCAGTCCGTCCCATCACTTCAACGACGGCAAATTCTACCTGCTGGTGGTGATCGGGGAGATCACCAGCGACGATCAGCTCAAGTGTGCCATTGCAGACATTGAAAAAGGTAAGATGGAGATGTGCGAGACTGTGGGTGTGGGCCACTGACACCTCAAGTCCCCAAGAACTCTTTCAGGAGAGATATAGTGCCTGAAAGTTTGAATTTGTTTTGTCATTAAGAGGAATGTTACGGTGGAAATGATGCCAGGCCAATTACGCATGCGTTTTAGAGCTTCAAAATCACACTAAACCTTTTTTTATTTGACAGATTAAAAAAATATTATTTATTTTATTTATTGATGCAGCTCAGACTGCGGGGGTAGATCCTAACCGTTTCCCAGAAGGCATCCTTGCTGTAAACGCGTCTTCTGCAGCATCACCTCCAAAAATGCATTTCTAGAAGTCGGTCTAAGCAGCACTTTTTCCATCTTGGAGCTTCTACTGAGGCCTTTTGTTCGTCAGGAGGCGGACACATCGAGATGGGGGGGGGCTGTCTGCTCTCTTCTGTGTTTTTTTCCCCCCAAAAAACGCGATTTTAGGCTCAAATTGTCACTTTTTTGTGATTAATAAAACAAAAGCAGGCGGGATTTTCCTGCTGCTGTGACAAGAAACCATCACGATCCTAATCCTGCATCCAGCTCTCTCATCCCACACCGGCTTGTGGGCGTGGCCCTGTCCGCACTGCGGTCCCTACGGAAAGCCACAAGGGTCCAGATTCAGTTGGAGGAGGGCGTTTCAGAGACTCTCCAGCTGCGGCTGATGCCAAAGAGCTCTGTTTGTTTGAGGGAGCCGTAAGAAGAGGAGAATGTGGCGCAGTAAACGAGGACGCTTTATCTGTAAATAAGAGCATGGTTAAAGAATAAACGAATTTTCTTTATATTTATGTTTTTGTCTACATGCATTATTTATTATTTCAGATTTTACACAATTATTTAAAAAAAATATCAAATGTTCTTGAAACTTTACTTTACAGATGCCCTTCTGTGTTTTTCTTATTCCAAATTACCTATTTTATGGATGAGATGTCATTTTTGTTTGTTTTGATCGATTCTTTTTTAGTTTGATGACTTGGCAAAGTTTATTTGGAGGTCATCATTAGGCCTTGACACTGAAAAAAATGGAGGATATGACACCATGACTCAGTACAGCAGAGACCCCGGGTTCATGTGGCCCACGGCAAAACATAAACAGCACTATGGATGTTTCCTAATATAGATTTCATGGCTTCTGCCAAATCAGTAACCAATCTAAACGTTTTCCAGTGAACAGGAAGTGGGGCAGATGTCTAGACGACTTTTTACACACTTTGGTGTCTTTTTTTTCCCCTTTCTTTTCCTGAAATGTCTTAAAATAGTTTGTGTTGTGCAGGAATCCGTTCCTGGGACACAAATCTGATCGACTGCAACCTGGACCAGGAGCTGAAGCTGTTTGTTTCCAGACACTCTGCTCGCTTTTCTGCAGATGTCAAAGGTAAACAAGAAGAAAAACATATTTGAGACAATTTTTTTCTGTGATGCACAGATGGTAAACAGATTGAAGAGGAAAAAAATCAGAAACCTTGACTCCCTGCTGTTTGAGGATCTGGCCGCTCAGCTGTGATCTGAAAAGCATTTTGCTGCCACGGTTTGATTCTGTTTGTCCCTTCAAATTGAATCGTTAGTCTCTAATCAATACCAAGCTGTTCTGCTTTCATGAAAGGGACTTTCTCCACTTCAATTCCCAGGGAACCTCAATGATCTTATTGATGTAAAAAAAATTAAAAATAAAACACCCTTTATCACCTAAACGGCAACAAATTAAATAGTCACTTTAATTAATTGTCACTTTAAATTGTCACAAAAAATATCCCCTTTTGACTTCAAATCTGTTTGAGGGTTTTAAAAAGTATATGGGCTTCTTAATTTTTATCATTATAAATTGTGCTACGGCTAAGAATCATCCATACACGCTTTTTCTGCAAAATACTTACCGGTATATAAAAATATCCCAGCTTTATTTGTTAAAATGTTCTTCATTGTTTACCAAATAAAGACTTTACTGTTTTCCTTCTTTGTTTTTTTTAAGACGTTCATAGAAAAACCTCATGGCAAAATATGGTTTTGCAAAAATGCTGATTGCTGGGTGTAAAATTGAAAACTTTAATGGTGTTTCTGAACTTCATCTGTTGAAATGTCCAATCTTTGCTTAGTTTACTCACCAAAAAGTTCTAATTTTTTTAGTCTTTGTGTATTGAAAAGTGCATTTACCTCCTCACAGTAAATTTTTTCTATAGATTTGCACAGAACTTTTGTTTCTTCTTTTGCCCCACAACAAAAGGAAACAAAAGAAATGCTGCTTTCAAACTGGGAAACATTTGTTCCTTTGGGTAGTTCACTGTATTTGGCAAATGCGAACACCTGCAACATTGATTTAAAAAAATGCAGAATCATTTTGATTTAAAATCATTTGGAAATATGTCATTGAGAAAGACACGTTTTCTTTCATTGTGTTGTTTTTTTTTTCTTAATCAGTGCACATGAACAGTTGTTAGTGTGTAATTTTTCCAGGGACAGTGGACAGAGACAGTTTTATCCTATCTCAACAGTGAAGTGTGAAGCCAAACCAGATGAAGGTGTAAATCATTTGAGTTTTTTAGCTCTATTTGTCCATTCAAATTGGGTTACTATCGGCAAACCAGAACAAGCTTTTCTGTTTTGGAGAAAATGGCTTCTTGTTATCAAATCTATTCTTCTATTTAAATCACAAAATCTATGCGAGTCTGTCAGCATAACATTGGATCACCAATATTAATACTTTCTATGATATTTAAGGATCTGGCAACATAGCTCTTGAAGTATTTTCAACTGAAACAGTGAAATGACATTTGCTAGGAAACCGTGGTGGTGTGTAGTTTAAAATCATTAAAAGAAAAACCTTCAAATGAGTTTGAATGCACACTGCTTCTCAGTGATGTACCCTGCCACATGGCAGTGAACCTAAATCTCTTCTTATTGCTGTCAGAATTCAGGCTTTATCCCCCTCTCCGTATTTGTAGCATGGCATTTTTAAAGCTGAATCCTTTACGAGGTGAAGGAGCAGTTCTTTTAAGAGGGAGCAGGTTCAGCAGACGGCACGGCCTTGAAGGTCAGAAGAGCTCCATCTCGGCTCCACGTCACATATGAACCTGTTATATCTGCCTGGCTGTTTGATAAATTGATCCTGTCAACAGAAGCTGCTCTAGACCAGATGACTACATTTATTTACAGCTTGACATGCATCAAGTAGCAGAAATTGCTGCACAAAACTGCATTACAACAAACACAATGATTTATTCAAAGCAACTGTCAATGAAGCTCCGGTCTCCCGTTGCCTTTTATCCCACTTTTGTTTTCACCTCTTTCCCATCCTCCATTTCTCGCTCTCCATCCTCCTCCAGTGAGCTGCTGCCTGGATGCACAGTTGTTCTGGGAGTAATAAGCAGTTTGGATCCTCGGGGGACCTGAAGATGAAGAGGGGTGGGGAAAAAGGGGGTTTGATTGTTAAGAAAAAAAGCGAAGAGAAGATGGATAATGGAAGCAAGGGAGGGAGGGAAAAGCAAAAGCTGAAAGATCACAAGAAAAAATGGCAATAGTGATAAATATTACAAGAAAGTCATGTATTGAGAGTTGGAGATACCAATGAGTAACATTCAAAGTAAATACCCAAAGAATATTTAAAAAATATATGATTTTAATTCTCAAACAGGTACTTTTACAATACATAAAATAGAACAATTTATGTATTTTAAGACATTGGCTTACGCTCATAGTGCTTTTACAGAGTAGGGAGCAGGGCAGCTGGTATGTCACACAAACAAATGAAGTTATCTATCTTTTTCGATGGATGACAGGAAATCTGCACACAAAAGCAGGAGAGCTGAGCTGGAAACCCTGTGTTTCACCTCAAAAAAATGGATTTGCTCATGAAAATTTTCATTTTGCTTTGTCCAATTCAGCTGAGAGTTGAAGCAGAAAATATATGAAACATTTTATGAACTCACACCAAGTTTTTATTGGATTGAGCAAAAATATTCTGGGTTCTTAAAGTGGAAATTCAGGCCTTTTTTTTGTAAAGAATAAAAAAAAGAAAAATAACAGAAAGTTGACAGTTTTGAGATTTTTTTAAAATTGACTGTGTATGAGATCTGGACTGAGTGACTCCTCCCCCCCTTGCTTTCCAAACAGGAAGTACTCACTGGCTCCAAACAGTCAAAATTCCATTTGTACAAAATGTAATAATTACCCCCTGGCTTGTTCTTTTCCTTTTATTGTATTGCACTGTTTTGTATTGGATCATTATGATCAATAACAAAAGAGTTATTGATCACTATAGATCTGCTGTGTGTGTGAATGGGTGAATGGACTTGTGACTGTAAAGCGCTTTGGGCCTTCGAGGAGGGTAAAAAGCGCTATACAAGCATATGCCATTTACCATTTTCCAATAAAGTTTGTAAAAAAAAAGTCAAAATCCCATAGACTTCTATTGAGAAATAATCAGCTCTTACTCAGTCATTGTATTTGTGAGAATAACCATTCCTGCTCTGATATCTTTTTTTTAACATGTTCTTGCTAATCCTTTTTTTTCATTCTTATTCCAATTATTAAAGTTATAAACTGACCTGTCAGAAGCCTCAATGAAAGTATCTGATCTTGTGTCGAACGTTCGTGAGGTTTGACAGATTCTCTGGAGCTTCCCTTTAAGTGGAAGGGTTGTTTGGCTCGGTCCATGGCAGGAAGGCAGTGCCTGTCCTGCACTTTCAATTTAGCCAGAAGGAGAATGCTTGACGGTGCATGCTGCATTACCCCGCTTCCTGCTGAGACAGGACTGCCCTGAATGTTCAGGAGCCCTCTATTGATCCGTGTTATTGACAGCACCACTGCACAATGCACCATTTTTGATGACTTAGCTTAGACAAACAATGAGGCTGGTGTCCTTTCTGCTGCGTTTACTTCTATAATACATGTAGGACCTATATGGGCCAAAGAAGAGTTTTTTTCTTCCCTTTGCTTCATCGGACATTATAATTGCTTCTGGATAGATTTATTTATGGATGAAAATTTTCTGGATTGTTTTCAGGCGGTCTTTGGTCATCAATTTTGACCTATTAAGAAAGAGCTGAATACCTGCCTATCACTTCCATCCGCTGGGATTTTATCACAAAGGTTTAAGGCTAAAACTATTTTCATGCATTAAACTTACAGGAAATACATATAAATAAATAAAAATGTAGTAAATAATTAGGTTTAGGTTTCAAAATACTTGTAATTCAATTGAAAGAATGAAAAAACAAGTCAAATGTGGTGCTGTTGTATTTTTTTAAGTTTTTGTCTTACCTCAGAATGTCAAATTTAATCTTTATGTATAGCAAATATTTGACTACAACTTTACATAAAGTAAAATACAAATAGCCTTTTTTTAAACTTCTTTTAAAGTGCTATTATATGCACTGATGCTAAATAAACTGCATAATTGAGAAAGTGAACCAATCCCTCCTAATGGACTGTAAAATCTTCAAAGTAACCATTTTTTGTGAATTTAAACTTAAAAACTGCGCCGAGCTGTAATAAAAATGTAAAAAAAAAGCTTTTGTTTTTCAGACAGCACAGAAACCACAGCAGTGACTGCAGGAGATTTTACTATGCAGTGACAAACCTCTAAAGGGAATAGGTGGAGTCAAGGGTTGGCTGTTCCTCTCTGAAATGCATGATGCAATATGCATGGAAGAATTTGCTGAGCAGTCACAGGGCTGCTGCAGTGTCACGTCTCCAGAGATCAGACACTTTCTTTGTGCTTCTGAAATTCAAAATGAGATCCTCAAATAATGCCCAATTTGTTGCGCTTGAGTTTTTTTCACATAACACATGACTTTTCTTTGTCTTAGTTCCTTTAATGAAAACATCGCTGCATTGAGGCGAGACAAAGGTTTGATACAGGGGGTACTGGTGAGCGTCCACACCCAGTACATGTAAAGCAGATCCTGGTTCTTGACATACAATCACTCACTGTCTGTCAGACAGATCTGCTTTATGGAAATGTTCTGTGGAAATGAGTCGCAGACTAAATGATTTCTTTTGCTTTTGAAATGAAATTACTGCAGTGATGTCTTTTTCATGAGATCATTATATTGGTTGTCAACTGGTCTGAGCTTTTGACATTCCAATTGTGTTGCTTTGTCAATTTGACTGACAATAATTTATGCAAAAAGTGAAAAACTGCTCAGTGGAGTAATAAAATCTTTCAGAAGGAAAAAATTTTCTTGGAGAATATCCTGTTGAAGTGTAGCAATAAATTAAGAAAATATCCAGATATGTTAAGTCTTAAGTTTTTATGTTTATCAGGTTTGAGAAACCCTGAAAAGGTTTTTTTTTTATTCATCATCTTTCAGTTTGATTTTATAAACCAGAAAATAATTTATGGATTATATTTTACATCTTTGTAGTCTAAAACTGAAATTGTCCAAAAAAAAACAATAATAATAATGATTTTTATATTTTAACTCCAGAAGAAAGTAATAGTAAAAATACTATAAAATATCAAATGTTACTGTACTTATTATTAAAAAGTCTGAAATTCTTCTGCTTCTAAGATTTCATCCATGCTTAAGACATTACTTTGCAGAGATGTCTTAAATGAACACTTACTTCATCACTTTGTTTGCAGCTTTCAAAACACATTTTTAATGAACTAGCAGTTAAAAGTTTGGAGAACTTTTTTTTCTCTACCAAAATGCATAATGTGAGTACTCTGATTTATACTTTTACAATGAAAATATGTATAAAAAGTTTTGAAGAAAATAAAACACAGCAGCACCTGCTTATCAAATATGAACCAAAATGATAGCTAAAGGGATCAGTGTGTTGTCTGGAATGAGGAATGGAGATAAGGAGAGTTGGTGGCAGAGTAAAGAGGTTTAGGAGAATGTTCAGGGGAAATGGTTAGCTAAGAGAAAGTGGGACACTGATGCAGGAAGGAATGGGAAGATGGACCACAAGGTAAAGGTGGAGGTGCAGGTGAAAGTCAAACAAAGGGGGAGTGAGGTCTTCTATGACAGGTTGGACGCAAAAAGGGAGAGGTGGATCTTTACAGGTGAAGCAGAGAAACAGAGATGGAAGGATATGCAGCAGGTTAGAGCGATCAAGAACTGGGAGGAAAATGTGTTAACAGGTTCCACACATGTAATAAATATGTGGAAGGAGAACTTTGGAGAACCACAGAGAGCACAAAGTACAAGAGGAGGCTGTTATAGAGCAGGTGGTAGCAAAGATGAGTAATAATGAAGTGATGAAGACACTGAAGGGATGACAACAGTTAAACCTGACAGAATACCTGTGGAGGTATAGAACTGTTTAGGACTTTTCTGACTGGGCTGTGTAACCAAATCTTGAAGAGTGAAAGGACGTCTGAGGAATAGAGAAGAAGTGTTTCAAAAAGAAGAGAGACGTGTGAGGAAACTATTGAGGAAAAAAGCTGATGAGTCACACAATGAAGTCATGGGAAAGTCTAGTAGAACTAAGGCTGAGTCAAAAGTGAGCATTTGTGAGCAACAGCATGGCATTATGCCAATGAAGAGAGACAGAGAAATAATATTTGTGGTGAGGATGCTGCTGGAACAGAACAGAGAAGGTCAGTAGGAGCAGCGTTGTGTCTTTGTAGAGCTGGAGAAACCCTATGACATAATAGATTTAAATCAAATTGTAGCTGATGATGGTTTCATGCCAAATGAGGAACAAGAGAGAGGAGCTGTTCGTATGAGGAGGTCTGGAGTGGTAAAAGATCTATGTTAGATGTTCAGAACTGGAAGACAGTGGTGAGATGTGCTGTAGGTGTGACAGAGGAGTTCAGCTTTGTTATGTTGTTGTTAGTTTTTTTCACATTTCTTCTGTCCTAAGGCAGATGTTCCAGTGTTTCTATGTGTCTGATTTTTTTCTGTTTTCTCTGACCAACAGACAGAATTTAGCTCAAACAAATTCATTTACAGCAGTTGCAATAAATGTCCTTTCTTCCTTTTTTTGTGTCGCGTCATCAACAATTCCTGCTTATGAACTTGTGCTTTATAAAATAAACTAAATTAAATCAAGTAATTTTAATTAAATCAGCATTATAATAGCAGGGAACCTAAGAAGGTGCTTTTTTTCTCATGCTGTTTGTTTTGTGTCCAGGACAGAGAATTCTTCACCATAAAAGTCCTGTCCTGGAGACCGTGGTCCTGATAAACCCCTCAGATGAAGCCGTCAGCACCGAGGTAAATTAAACTTTTTCTGAGAATGATTTTGTTCTAGTAATACTTAGTTTTCAGCATGAAGGCAATACTATTTTAGTTTCCTACTACATCTACCTTGAGTATAAAATTAAAAAAGGAAATATACAAATAAAATACGTAAAAGCATCAGTTAAAGAAAAAAACAGCAACTTCTGCTTTTGTGTTGTGTTTTTTTAACTGTTTTACACAGAATGGAAAATAACTGGAGGAACTTAGGAACAAAAATGACTTTCCTTCAGTGTGCTGCTCCTTTTTGAGCATTGCCTCCTCCCCCAGCCATGTTTGCAGTTAAACTGTGCATTAATAATATCCTGAAGCACTGCAGAAATGACTGGGCCAGTCGCCTGGAACAGCTGAGGCTGCTGGAGTGGAATAAAACACCAGCAAAGATGGAGACAGGCAGAGATTCAGGCTTATGAGAGAAAACCAACTGAAGAGTGAACAGCAAGAGGGGCAGGTCGGCCGATTAGCTAATGGATATCATTAGAGTGACATGAAAATGGGGCTTATTCAGATGCATAAAATCAATACACAAAATGATGCCGCAGCACACCACTTAGTTCAACGTAATTTCTAATATTGCTCTTGTGTTTTAACAATTTTCCTTTGTATAAAGCAGAGGAAAACTTTACTTTTTTTTCTTCATTAGGTTCGCTTGATGATTTCAGACGTGGCCAGACACAAACTGCTGGTTCTCTCGGGGCAATGCTCTGAAAACACCGGAGAGCTGATTCTTCAGTCTGGATCTTTCTCTTTCTTCAGTTTCATTGACATATTCACAGATCAAGAGGTGGGCAAAATTTTTGAAGAATTTCTAACGATAACACAAAAAACTAGAGCTGCACGATGTGAGGAAAACTCACAATTTGCGATATTGGTGATCAATATTGTGATGACGGTGTAACTTGCGATACATGAACAAACAGCCAATCAACTAAAAACCTCAACTCCATTTTACTGCAACACTTTCAATGAGAGTCAACATACCTTAAATTATTCTCCAAATTGTCCCTCGTCTACATAGGAGGCAAACATCTAACATTAAAAGGCTACATCTGATTGATCAACAACTTGAAGGGGTCCATCCGATTGGTCAAATGCAAAAATGTATTTATTTGATTTGTTAAATGCTTCAAGGTGCCATAAGACTTTTTTAGCACATTTAAGGTAACCATTTTTTGGAATTATTCACTGTTTTTTGCAATACGTATTGCACAGCTTGATATCGTGATAACGATAAATTTGCAATTTATTGTCCAGGCCTAAAGTTGGCCAACTGACATTTGCTAAATTGACTGAAAGAACAACTTCAAGGAATTAAATGACTAAATGTTAACACATTAACAAATCAATAAGGACACTTACATTACTCACCTTTTTTTGAAGGCTGCCTTTAGCTTCAGTTTGAAAATCGCTTAACTCTAATCACTTTTGTTCTGGTTGGACTTCCCATTTTTCCATTGCAAGTCAATAGAGACCAAATTTACCATGTCTAAAATCAAATTCCAAGATCCAGTATTCTATGCTAAACCAGTAGTGCCCAACCCCCCAGGTGGTACCGTGCCGCAGAGGAAAATAAAAACACAAGGTACAGATTTTCAGTTTTATTCATAATCTGATTCTGAAGGATTAAGAATAAAACTGGGAAAAAAAATCTATGTTGCATTTTAATGGTTCCTACACAAAATCTAGTGTGCAAATAAAGTTTAAACTAGCTGCAGATGTTTTAAACAGTATGGAAGTAAACTTTACCCTCAAAGTTAAGTGAAACTGGATGCTTAAAAAAAAGTCAGACTCCCACTTTAGCCTCATACAGGCCAATCCATGAAAATAATCTTATATCAAAATCAAATCGGTCCATCGTCTGAAAAAGGTTTTGGACCACTGATCTAAACCATTGTTTACTAAATGCTTACAGTAAAATTTAAGGAATAATTCTTTAGACAGCTTTTGATTAAAAATGTTTAAATCTTTTGCAGATTGGTGAACTGCTCAGTACCATTCACCCAGCAAATAAAGCCAACCTTACACTCTCTTGCCCTGAGCAAGGCGACTGGAAAGATTCCAGTTTGGATAAACACAACCTGCAAGACTTCATTAACATGAAAATAAACTCCACTCTCATCCTCCCTGAAATGGAAGGTCTCTCAGAGTTTACGGAGTATTTGTCTGAATCAGTGGAGATCCCGTCTCCGTTTGATCTCCTGGAACCACCAACCTCAGGCGGTTTCCTAAAGCTCTCCAAACCTTGCTGCTACATTTTCCCTGGTGGTCGGGGTGACTCAGCTCTTTTTGCTGTAAATGGCTTCAACATGCTCATCAATGGTGGCTCAGACAGGAAGTCTTGTTTCTGGAAGTTAGTGAGACATCTAGACAGAGTGGACTCCATCCTCTTGACTCATATTGGCAGTGACAATCTGCCAGGCATTAATAGCATGCTGCAGAGGAAGATCGCAGAGCTTGAAGAGGAGCAGTCGCAGGGTTCGACCGCAAACAGTGACTGGGTGAAAAACATGATCTCTCCCGATCTTGGAGTTGTGTTTGTCAATTTTCCTGAAAACTTGGACAAGCCTGAACCTAACTACAGAGTTTGCAGGACTGTTGAGGAGGCAGCTTTAACCCAGCAGTTCCTCAGCAGGCTAAATTTGAGGATCGAGCCTTTGCAAAGACCTGTTGGAAACACCATAGAACCAGTCGTACTTTTTCAGAAAATGGGTGTTGGGAAACTTGATATGTATGTGCTAAACCCATCTAAGAACAGCAAGGAGATGCAGCACTTTATGAAGCACTGGACAGGAAAGGAGAAAGATGCTATTTCAATTCTACTTCCAAATGGAAAGGAATCGGAATTCCCTTTGTCTTACTTGACATCCATCTCTTCACTGATAGTGTGGCACCCTGCAAATCCCACAGACAAGGTTGTGAGAGTTCTTTTCCCTGGAAATGCCAACCAGGATCACATCTTTGATGGCTTGGAGAAGCTAAAGCACCTGGATTTTCTGAAGCAGCCAGTTGTCACTCAAAAATCAATGTCTTCAAGTGTCCAATCAGTTCCAACAGTGAAGCAAACAAAGATGAAACACAGAACAGACAGCAAAGAGAGTTTAAAATCTACCCCAAAGCCATCACCAATCAAAGCCATTAAAAAGGAGTCAAAGGAAGAAACGTCAGAAAAGACGAAGGTAGAAGCCGATCATGAGAAGTCACACAAAACTGAGAACAAAGAAAGAATTGCTCTGAAAAAGGAAAAGTCAAAGACAGTTGAGAAAGATTCAAAAGCAAAGGTGGATCAAACCACTTTGAACGATACTCTTGAAAAAAAGAAGATTGTTAAAAAGGAGACCAAATCTCTTATAGAAAAGAAAAAGGACGTTAAAAAGGAAGCAGCAAAAAAAGACGATGCCTTGAAACCAGAGGGTAAAAAGGATGAGAAGGTTAAAAAAGAGGAAGCAAAGAAAATGATAAAAAAAGACATCAGAAGAGATTCACCTTTGAAAGAGAAAAGGGAAGAAAGGAGAGAACAGAAGAAAGATGTAAAAAGACCATCTAAAGATGTGAAAAAGGTAGCCAGTGTGGGTGAAGACAAGAATCTGAAGCTAAAGAAAGATGCTGGGGTTCCGTTAAAGTTGAAAGAGAAAGGAAAGTCAAAGGTCACCAAGAAGGAGACAAAGGTGGATTCCAAACTGGCACCAAGCACTGCTGCTGCCAGAGAAGATCCAGAAGCAGAACGGTCTGTGATGTCCTCACCTGAAGACCTCACGAAAGACTTTGAGGAGCTCAAAGTAGAAGAGTTAGTTGAGAATGACGCAACTGTACAACAAAACGAAGAGACGCAAAATGAAACTGTGATTGAAGAAGAGGTATTACCAAATAAAGAGTCCCCTGAGCTGTTAGAGTCGGTTGATGAGGGTATCACCACAACAGAGGCAGAAGGAGACAGTGGAGAGACTCCAGAAGAACAAATACTAAAGGAAAAACCTAATATGAGTGTTTCAGAGAAATTTGAAGATGAAGGCACTGTACTAGAAGAAGCCTCTGAGGGAGGGGATTATGAAGAGAAAGGAGAGACAGAAGAAGTTTATGAGCCACAAATAAATCTTAGTCCCTCTACACATGATGGCCAACTGATACACACCAAAGTGGAACAAGGAGTGAGTGTTGAGGGCAATGATGATGTGAAAAATAGAAATGTTACAGATGACTTTGTAAGTCCAGGAGAAACCAGTAAGCAAATGCTGTTTGCATCCAATTCTCCTAAAATGTCCTCACCCATTTCTCCTGCTGCTTCCATCAAAGATGAGATGCCTCCTTTTGGCTTTGAGAGCTACACAGCTTCAGATGAAGAGAATGGGGACGAAGATCATACATCTGTCCACACTCGGACTGCTGTTGAAATCTCTAGTGTAAATTATGAATGCACAAGTGATAGGACAGGATTTCCATTTCAGGATGTTGGAAAATCTGCATCTGGAGAGTTTGAAAAAAACAAGCCGTCCCCACCTGGGGATTTACATGATGTCACAGAAGGCCAAGACTACAGTCATTTTGCCTCCAAAGTATCACCGCCGACATCACTGGAGGAAGATCAATTTCATAAAGAGTTTCCGCTAGGGGAAAAGGCTGAAGGATTTGCTGATCCTCAGCCATTATCACAGCAATATGTTTTTGACTCATCCAGACCAAATCTAATATCCTCAACATCACCTATTGTCCGTTCTCCATCTGTAGAATATAAGGGCACATTTGATTCCCCATTAAGAATTGATGCTCCAGTAGAAATATCCTCCACATTGGCAGGGAGCACCAAACCGGACTGTGCTTCCCCAGTAAGCCCTGACGACATGACACAGGGCATGGCCAATTCACCTCAGTCATCTGGTCACACACCTTACTATCAGTCCCCAGTAGATGAAAAAGTTGGAGCTGTACCACAAGATACTAATGATAAAATCCATGGCCCAATCATTGTGGAGGTCGCAAGTGATAAAGAGGACTCCTCTAACAGAGATACCCCTGAACCAAATGATGCAGAACAGCAACTATCTTCTCCATTAGAGAAGGTGGTTTCCTCCCCAAAGACCCCATCTGCTTCTGAGTGTACATCCCCAATAAAGAAGGAAATGTCATCCTTTGATACAGATCCTAAAAAACCCGGAGAACAAAACCATTCAACATCTACATTGATGGGCAAACATGAGTCTGACAGCAATCAACAATCATCTTTTAAAGAAGAGAGTAAAATGTCTATTTCTGAGGGTACCACATCAGACAAGTCTGGAACACCACTGGAAGAAGTAGTGGCAGAAGACACATTTTCACATCTAGCTTCAGCCTCTACAGCATCCCTTGCCACCAGCTCACTGCCAGAGCCAACTACTGGTTCACCCTCTCTTCATGCTGAAGTGGGGTCTCCTCACTCAACAGAGGTAGATGACTCTTTGTCTGTCTCAGTGGTTCAAACACCAACTACTTTCCAAGAGGCTGAAGGATCCCCAACCAAAGAAGACAGTCCAAGGCCCATGTCAATCTCCCCAGACAACTCACCTAAAGCAAAAAGCAGAACACAGGCACAAGATGCAAAGTCCCCAGAGCATTCTGCCATGTCATTGGAGTTTGGCCAGGAATCCCCTGACCACTCTTTAGCCCTTGACTTCAGTAAGCAATCTCCAGAGCATCAGTCGGTGGGTAACAGCTCACAAGCCACAGAGAATGGTCCTACTGAGATTGACTTCAGTCCATTAAATGTTGCAGATGTGAGAGCCTCTGGAGAGGCCAAGTCTGCAATGGACAACCCTTTGTTTTTTGAAGAAGCAGATTCAGTTCATGCTACTTCTGCAACCCCATCAGATGCATCCCAGTCCACACCATCTGTAACTACTCCATGTCATATAAAAGAGATGGCACATGCTGTGGTGGAAAAAAACGATAGATCCCCAGTTACCCCAAGGGCATCTTCCCTCACCCTTTCTCCCCACTCTAACCAAGCATCCCCAGTGCTAGGAACTGCCCCAATCAAAGTCGGAATTGTTTCCGTTTCACCATCTTTTGAAAGCGTAATTGTTTCTGACACACAGCAGAAATGTGACCGTTCACCCTCACCTCCAAAAGCCTCTTCACCAATCTCTTGTTTTACTCTTTCTGAAGGGGAGACGCTTTCCCAGTCAATGGAAGCTACAAAGTGCAAAAATTCTGCAACTGAAATAAAATCCCCTTTATCTCCTTTATCTTCCCAGCTACCAGTGTCCACTGACCTAAATAATCCTAGTTCTGCTAGTGGCTCAAAAGAGCTGGACTTCACAGAAAGAATCTCCTGTTCACAATCCAATACTGATGTAGACCTCTGCCTGGTCACTTCCTGTGAGTATCGTCACCCTAAGACCGAATTGTCACCGTCTTTCATCAACCCCAACCCTATAGAGTACTTCATCAATGAACAAAAACTTCTGGAAGAGGACAAGCTTCTGACCAAATCCGCAGATGGCCCCCCACCCCCTGGGGGTAAACTCACTGCTAAACAATGTGAAGAAACCCCGCCCACATCTATTAGTGAATCTGTTCCCTCCCAGACGGACTCAGATGTTCCCCCAGGAACAGAAGAATGCCCCTCCATCACAGCGGATGCAAACATTGACTCTGAAGACGACTCTGAGACCCTGCCTACCGATAAAACTCTAACTAACAGGCATGCTGACCCTCCTCCGGTGCCACTCAGGGACTCTGCCCCAACGCCTGGTCACCATGATGTCTGCATGGTGGACCCAGAGGTTCTGAAGGCTGAAGAAAACCTTCACAATGCCAATCCAGATAGTGCAGAGAAGAAGTTAAATAAGAAGAAGCTGTCAAAGAAATCCTCATCAGCCCCTGGGAAGAGTGGTGTGTCTAAAGTTAAGGATTCAAAGACGGATTCTCCAAAGAGGGTTGTGGAAGAAAGAAAAGATGCCAAAAATGCAACAAATACATCTGCATCAAAAGGTGTAAAAAGTGCCACATTAGGTGAGTAATCTTCTTTTTAGCCACCATGATTGTTTGCATGTCCACAAAAACCAGATAACTGGGATTGATCAGATATTAGCAAATTGTAGAAATTGGATCATCAGAAAATCCTGGTTTACATAGAAGTCAATTGTCTGATTTATTTTGAAGAGACACACACACAAGGATGTTACTTTCTAACTGGTGTTTTCCAGTTGTACTCTATGTGGCTCTGGGGTATTGCGACTTCTATTCCCTGCTTTTTTCTACACACATGCTGTTGTAAAATTATGATAATACTGGATAAACCAAAATGTATGTGTTAATAAAGACACTGGATCCCATCTACCAGGGCCCTTTCGCCTCACAGCAAGAAGGCTCTGGTAGCTGGGTCCTTTCTGTTTAGAGTTTGCATGTTTTCCCTGTGCATGTGTGGGTTTCCTCTGAGCATTACAGTTTCCTCCCACATTCCAAAGATGTGCTTTGTAGGTTGACTGGTGTCTGTAAATTCCCCCGTGGTGTGCATGTGAGTTTGTGTGTGTGGCCATGCAACAGACTGGCACCTGTTCAGGGTGTGTCCCAGCTTTGCCCATTAGTAGCTGGGTTAGCTCCAGCAGGTGGATGGATGGATGAATGGATGGATGGATAGATGGATGAAAACTAACAAAAATGTGTCAATTTTCAGGTGCTGGTAGTGGAAAGGGGTCATCTCTATCCAGCTGTCCTCCCATGTACATGGATTTGGTTTACATCCCCAATCACTGCAGTGCCAAAAATGTGGACGTTGAGTTCTTTAAACGTGTTCGGTCCTCTTACTATGTGGTCAGTGGCAGCGACCAGATGGGTCAGGAGCCTAGTCGGGCTGTCCTTGATGCCTTGCTGGAAGGAAAGGCACAGTGGGACAATAGCATGCAAGTAAGTATCAAAGATCCCAATATTAATAATAATGTGGAACTTGTTTTTAAGAATCTACTACAGCCACTCTGAGTGGGTTCAAGAGGGTTTCAAATCTCAGGTTAGACTATTATATTATTTGGTAAAAGAATAGCCAGTTCATGGCTATCTGTCTAAACCCCACTTGCAAGTTGCCACACCACATTGAGTCCATATGACCATTAACCCCATATGACCTTTAAAGACACACTCTGATCACTTTAGGGTTTTTTAAAAGCTTCCCCAGTGGTATTTTAATTATGATTAGACTGTTTTTAGCCAATATTTTAAAAAACAGTTTTTTTTCTAAGACATGGTTTCTGCAAAATGGCAGTTCAAAATGGCAGGAGAGCAACACCGCTCTTTCCCTCTCCCGTGCTGAGAGTGCTAGGTTTACACTTTCTCCCGTTGCTTACAGTCCCTTACAACCTCTACTAACATTATGCATGCGGCAAAAATGACGAGCAATATTGGAGCTATCCAGCCGTACAGTTTTAAGCAAGATGCCAGCTCAGCAGTGAAAACAAAGACGTTAATAAATCAAGTCATTCTGATGCAAGTGGGTGCATAAGAATGGAGGGAAGCAGGGAGTGTGTGGCCCTCCTTGTGTATTTTCTATGTAACAAACATAATCTTTTTCAAACAACATTTTTCTTGTCTCCTCCTGATTCAGAACGATTTGAATGATGAAATACTCAGAAATGCAAATGTGAGCTGAATTTTCTTTAAATGTGTCATCCATCATTAGGAAAATGGCACAAGAACAGGTTAAAAATACCCATCAGAGTGGGTGGTTGAACAAAAAGGTAATCTGTTAGTCGCTTTGAAAGAACTACTTTGAAAAGTAGAAACGGTTACCAGGGCAGATGAATCTTTTACTTTTGTTTAATCGCTTTTTTGTGCTGGTTCTTTGCCAGTTTAAAAATGATTTTATTTATTTTTCTTTTATAATTTCTTGTTTGAATGTGAATTTTTGTATTACAAGTACTTCATATAAGTTTATAAAAATGTATACATTTATAAAAGCTAGACTTAACCTTCAAATCATTCTAAAATCACAATGCAGAATTGGTCCTAAAGGCTTTTTTTTTTTGTCACGTGAGGTTTCAAAATTGCCTTTCTTTCTGCTTCCAGGTCACTCTAATTCCAACCCATGACACAGATGTGATGAGGGAGTGGTACCAGGACAGCCATGACAAGCAGCAGGAGCTGAACATTATGGTCCTAGCCAGCAGCAGCACGGTTGTCATGCAGGACGAGTCCTTCCCTGCTTGTAAAATAGAGATGTAGGCGTGTTCGGTGATCAATCAAGAGAAACCTTTTTCTGCAAATGAAAGCCCAAATTATGTAGCATGAAGCATTAAGCAGACACAAGCACTGAATGAGACAAAAAATCAAAAACAAATGTACAGTCAGAATCAAACTGGTATGGACACAATTAAATGCAAAGGAGTGCATCCCTTAATCTAAAATCGATTCTAATGGAACAATACGGGGGAAGACTAGAAATGAACCAGCATACTCATGATAGTCAAGATTAAGTAACTAATTTATTTCCCCTTGCAGCCACAGACGAACATTTTTAGTCAGCTTCCAGGAAGCAAATAATTCCCACATTTGCTCCATAGTAAAACAGCACAAGATGGTGTTTATTTAAACCAAAGCATAAAACAACACTCTTCCTGTTACTGCCTTAGGGAATCTTAATGAATGTAGAGGAGCTGAAGGAACAGCAGACAACTAATCCCCAACACCTTAGGTTCCCCCCCCCCAAAGGGTCTCATCATGACATGGATGAGCATTAACAGGATGTCCAACATTCGTCAGGAGTGTTGCTGCTATAGCTATGTCATATTTGAACGTTTTTATTTGTAAGACAACAAACATCTGTCTTTGTCCTTTTTAAGTTGCTGCTAATAAATTGTTAATCTTTTATAATCTTACACTTTAAATTATTATTATTCAGTCTTTTTTAAAAGCGATAAATGGGTGATCAAGCATTTAACTGCTGAAAAGCTAACAAAGCAGGATATTTGTGGAATGTCTTGCTTTTTTTAAGGGTTGTATTTATGAATAGCGTTGGGGTCAATGGGAGCGACTGGCGAACTTGCATGACTTATATTAGATTTAGAGTTTTTTAATTCTTTCTTGGAGTGTCTGCTCACACTTAGGAATTCTGGGAAAGAAGGGCACCAAATAGGCACATTTCAAACGGGCACTAGGGTTTTTGCAAGTTGTGCCATGACATTTGCAAGCGATACACAAAGAACAGTGATTATCAACAGGACTAGTGTGATGGCAAATGTAATTTTGGGTGCAGCAAATTGTGAGTGATCACACTGATGCTGAAAAACTTTGCAGAATGTGAGGAGATCTGCCTCTAAATCAGGTATGAGGGAGTCAGCACACAGATAAAAGTGCTTTTGGGAACATGTACAACAAAAAGGACACTTTACAACAAACGTGACTTAACCGCAGAGGCCGCACACCCACTTCAACAGGCCATTTCGGGAGAAAATTTCAACAAATATCAAATAATAATAACAAGTTTTGGTATTTTTGAATAACAAATCCAAATTTCTGGGCTTACATAAGGTGTTCACAACACCGTGCAGGAAAACTTTAGTCACCATGAACTTACTGTCAAACTGAACAGACATTTCTCTTAAACAGAACTTTCTCTTTCTCTGTTGTCTTTCTCCTTGTCCTCCCTATCTGCCTTTTTCTCCCCATCTTTCTCTTGGGAGACCTTTACTAATATTTGTCTGCTGCTGTCTGGTGTAGTTGTCTTGTGATCTCCACTCCACCTTTTCCCCAGACTCATGTGTAACCTAGAGCGACTAGTTGTGAGTGAAAATCCTACTTAGTGCTTTCTCCTGTCTGTGTGCAATACTTCCTCTCCTGTACCCATAAGGCAAATCTAATGTGAGAGGAACCACTACTATAACCACAACCACAATAAAACCTGGTGTGAAAAATAATGGCTTCTTTTGACTTTGTGTTTTTTGAGACCCTATATGTTCAAATATGTAATAATAAAGAAAATTCTTACCACATGGTGAGACTTTCTTTAAATAAGCCTACAAATCTGCCAATAGGATAAGATCAAGAATTGTAATTTCAACCCTTAGTGGTCCAGGGCCTTTTAGATCTTTTATTTTTTCTACTTTACAATTTGCTATATTACTTTATTGTTAAAAGCATTTTTTGTGCAGTGCTTGATATCCATCTTTTTAGTAAAACCCCAGCTTCTTTTTTTGCAAACACATTTCTACAGAACAATGACATTATGAACCTGAAACTGTCCAAAAAACTCAATTACAAGTGGTAAATGTTGTCATTTTTTACAGTGAAAATCACAAAAAATATAGATCAAACAGATTTTAGGTTTTAGAACAAAAGATTAAACATGTGGAGACTAAATAAAACTGTATAAATCCACAAACAAAGCAAAGACAAGGCCAAAGCAATGTGAAAAAATGTCTAAAAAAGCAGACGAAGCTTCATTGAACTATATACAAGGATTTATTCCAAAGGCAAATCACAACTAATTGTCATAGCTCTTGTTATTTTTGTTTTGAGCCAAAAAGCTAAACACATTTTGAAATCTTCATGTTAAATTTTGAATAAAATTTTTGAATAAAAACACGGTGAGTTCAGGGACTGCTAAGGGTAAGGAAAAACATTCTAATCACGAAGACACGTGTTCTTAAACTAAGATTATTTTGCTATGAAAAAACTGCTTTGGTAAGATTATCTTTCTTGCAAGACAGAAAATAAGATCATTTTTACTTGAAACAAATGTCTTAACATTCAATTTTTGCATTGTATTTACTTCCAAATTTAGTCCAGACAGATATTAAACAGTAGCCTGGGTTCATGTCTTCAACAACATGGAGAAAGTCCTCATCTTGAACCCATTCTGTGCATTTCTGTGCAGAGATATTTTACATACTGAATGTCTTTGCTTTAGTAGATGTATTTCTTATTATATAAAATACCTTACGTAAAGAGGTGATCCGTTCACTTGATTCTAGTTAAAACAGCAGATTTCTGATTCAACTGCTGTTTTCTAACAGCCTTGGAGGAGCCTTGTGTTCAAGCCATCAATATATATAAATATATAAAGAGCCCAGCCTCTCCTCTCCACTGGAAAACAGGCAGCACAGACGCCCGACGATGCGACACTGTGCCATACTGTTGTGGAGCTCTGAAGGTCAAGGCTTTGAATCTGCAACTGACTGCCACAGAAAGCCAGTGCAGAGATCTGAACTGCAGTAGGAAAAATGTATCATGAAATCTTCTGATATAAAGCAGGTATGGAATAAGAAACCAGCCGAGAAAATATACACAACGTAAAAATGAATAGAACATTAAACAAAAAAAATTATCATAAAATAATGGCTTTTTTTTGCTAAGGAAAATAAATTGAAATTAACTACAAATTGGTTGACTTTAAAATTGAATTACCATAGCAATTTGCAGCTTTTGCGTAGTATTTCAGTCATAAAGTATGACATTATTACTGATACATGCAAATAAGACAGCATTGCTGACATTTCTGCAATTTCAACTACATGTGAAGGCATTTATGATTTAGAGAAAAAGAATCCGCCACAGGCTGGACAGGTCTGCACATCCTTAATTGCATGTTAAAATTCTTTCTACATATGTCATTTAGATTTAATTTACTCTTTTAGGTGCAATGACTTCACAACTGCTGCACAACCAACCATCAGTACCAGCTGTTTTAGTTCTGTTCTAAAACTGTTCCAGTGTCGACAGTTATTAATCACCATGGGACACCCGGGGCGCTTTCCAAAAGCTAAGGGAAGTGCATGTGAGGACAAATCAAAAAAGATGTAAGAGCTCCAGTCTGTCTGCACAACCTGGCTGCTTGTCAGAGCAAATCAGAGACTGTGTGATACGCAATTCCCCTGCAAACATCACTGTGATTTTTTTCTTCCTGTTGGTTTGAGCAACCCGAAATGACCTGTTGCAAACCGAAGTCCCGATCTGATGTGGAAATACAAATGATCAGTGTGCAGGGGCCTTAATATCCTTGTAAACATGCAAATGTAGAAGGAGAGAAAAATTTAACAAGAGCCTCTTGCACCTTGCAGGAAACCATAAATTATCTAGGGTTTGGCTTCTGATTGGCGGAGGAGGCTGAGATTGTGTTGCTAGGGTAACTGAAGGGGAACCTCCCTGAGCCATGTCATTTTCTTTGTGTCTCAATATTTATCATGAATGTTTACAGGAAATAATCGTTTTAAAGAGATTGTTCTCATCTGCAGAGTTAAACATCATTAAAACATGTGCACAATAAAAAGGATCACAAAATGAATGATGCATGCATTCCAATAAAAACAAATGTTTTCACAACAAACTCACAATGTTATATGACAATGAAGCAAGAGAAAACCAAATTAAACTTTGATTTTACTTCTTGTAATGGTTGAATTGTCCTTTTTCATTTGGGGTTTTAAGTACTTATATCACAGTGCAATGTGAATGCAAACTCCCAGTGTTTGTTTTACACAACATCGCCCTCTGCTGGTCAAATAGTAACAAGGCTTTTGAGTTACCTTGTGCCGTAAACTTATATCAGCAGTAAAAATAATGAAAATTAAAAAATGTGAAAATAAATTAAATTGGATGGATTATATTTGTAGTGAATCCGTTTAGATGATCCAAAACAAAAACTGCGATCTTATAATATACGAAAACAAACAAGATTGTCCTTTATTTAGTTTAAAAAACTAAGGGGCCCACTAAAAAGCTATTCTAATACTTCAAGAATGTGATTTAAGGGGTGAACAAATTACTTTGAATTAATTCATATTTTGCCACAACACCCCTCTGGGTTTCGCCTCGATGGTACAGTCCTTTGGCAACATGGCGCTCGTTGGGAGACTGGCAGCCAAATATTGTCGGTCATTATTGTTTGAGCCTTTTCAAGGACGTTTTCGTGGAGTTTTAGCTCCGGGCTGGATTCAAAGCTGTGTTGTAGGTAAGAAAAACTAAATGCTGAATCGTGTGAGTGAACAGGAGAGAAATGTAAATCCTAGAGAGAACATTCAGAGCATGCGCACAACTAGCTGTGCTGTGCAGGGGACACTCACTGAATATAACTCTGTGAAAAATGTATGCTAAATAACTGTATTTTGTCTGAAATCAAATTATGTTTTTTTGCTAATAATTGTAAGTGGGAAAAGTGCTGTGTTTTAAAACATTTAGCTGTTTTCAAAGCATTTGTTTTTGTTCGGTTTTTGGTAAAAAGAAGATCGCATGTTCCAAACCAGCAGGTCACGTGTCTTCAAAATTTTGAATCAAGACTTTACTTTTAGACTTTGGCAAAGACTAAACATATAGTCACTGAGCTGTAAATCTGTTTTTTAAAGGCAACCTGGCCAAGAAGTTGGTGGTTGACGTGGTACAACAAAACATGTAAACAATAAAACACAAATTAAAAAAATAGAACTGTTAAAGGAAACACATTTGAGCATAACACACAAAACAAGTGTTTAGGGGTTGAATAGTCAACAAATGGAAGAGTAACAAATTAGAAACACAAACACTGTTCAAATGGCTCTGTGGAATTTTGTTTAATGTTCAAAAATAAAGCACTAAGACATAAAATGATACAGCTTCATCTGAGCAGAAGATGCAGCCAAACCAGAAGCCTGTTTCTCCATATTGGTCCTGACCCGAGAAACAAGAAAATGATGAATGTCAGTCAGAGGAACGAAGATCGTCGTGACCTCTTGACCTTTGTAGAAGAGACCTTTTAAGGGGGTTTTTGTAGATCAGAGTCATCCAGCGAGAAGACCTGCAGATGCTGAGTGAAGGTCACTCTGCTCTGGAGTGTTTTATTGTGATGAGTGAGACAAAAGAAGGTGAAGCCTAATCCTAAAGGTTCTACCTCACTTCATGTAAATAAGAATAAAGACAAACTCGAACTGGACTCAATGAATTAACCAAAAACATGAGAAATAACATCAACTTGAACTGAGAGTTCACTGCTACAGCCTCACATAATTGAGGGTGCGCCTGTCAATCAGAAGCTCACAGCCTCTTTTAGGCTCAACAATATTTGAAAATTAGAATATGTTGCTCTTTTTCATAGATAATAAATGTTAAATGTGACTAATACAAAAGAAGAGTTGGAAGAAAAGTTGATGTGTGTTGATTCTGTTGTGAATAAAAGCAACCTTGCTAGGATTTATGTGAGGAACCCTGTTTTTTTTTTTAAATCAGCTTCAAACAGGAAGTCAGTGTTCTTTTTTAGTTTAGCTCATTCAAGGCTATAATTTGTTGTTAGTAATATTATTGTTCTTATTTATTGCATTTTTGCTCCTATTTATTATGTTGTCTGTTCTTTTTATTTTTTGGTAATGGTATGGTAACAAAGCAATTTCTCCACTGTGCGATCAAAGTTTTATCTAATCTAATCTAATTGTATCTATTTACTAAGATCATTTTTAAAACAAATGCTGTAAAATGCCATTTAAGATCTTGGGGGGGTGGAAAAATCACCTAATGCTAAATGTGGGGTGTATAAAAGTGACCATTCCCAGTTTGAATTTTATTTTTTAAGACATCATTTGACCTACATTTCCTTCATTTCATGTGTTTTTCTGTAGCTAAGAGACATTTGCTGTCGGAAGATATTGTCAAACTGCAGGACTTCCAGCAGAGGAAGCTGGCTGTGGCTCATCTCGTCTCTGGAACAGAAGGTGAGAAGCTTTATTTCTCATTGCTGATCAGTTGCAGTTTTCCTTCAACAAACTTACCTTCAAACCTAATTTCACAGGTAATTTTATCGAGCTGTTCAGACAGAAAATGCAGAGAAATGAGCTGGTTCTGCGGGATGAACTGAAGCTCCTCCTTCACCTGTGCCAGTCTTTAGATGACATGGTGGTAGCCAGAGATGCCATTTATAGGTACACTGCACACAATTCTACATCAACAGATCATGCAAACGTTTTTTTGTTTTTTTTTTTGTTTTATTACCTGTCAGAAATCTGGACTGTTAACATCTGATCTTTTTTCCAAAGATACTATGCAGAAAATCGGAACTTGATGTACGGAGACTTTAAGTTTGGTCCTCTTTTCATGAGACTTTGCTACGAGTTCGGCCTGGAAGAAATGGCTGCTTCAGCTCTTACAGATAAGGTGAACATGAGTCATCAAAGCCCCAAAAGTTCCACATGTTTATGTGAAATATAAACGGTTTTGGACTGAAAGCTTGCTCTCGTTTCAGAATCTGAAAGGATTTTTCCTCGACACAACCTCTTTTAACATTGCTATAGACATGTTATTCATTAAAGGCTTGTATGAAAGTAAGTCACACATAATCTGGTGTTTCCAGGTGTTGGTGCATGTCTATTTATGTCAAATTCTGATTTTTATAGGAGCTCTTGAGGTGCTAAAAAGCATGAGGAGCCAAGGCTTACAATTCAACAAAGACACTTTAACTCTTGCAGCTGGGACCTGCTATAAGCTGGTATGGTTTCAAACTCTTCATTTGCTGTTTGATTATGTTTGAGCTCTCCAGAGTCTGGATTAAAATGATTTGATGTGTTGCTTTAATTGCTTTCCGCCTGTCAGAACACGGCAGAGTCGTACCGGATCTGCACAGCTTTGATGGAAGAGGAGCAGACCAAAGGCCACTTCATCTCTCGGCACGCATTCTGCTTCGCTGTAGCTTTAGCACTGCGACAGGTCAGCAGTTTACTTTTTTTTTTTTAAACCCTTTTCATGCAAAAAAAAATGTGGAGACTTCAAAAAATATTAGGTTTTTTTTTTTTTTTTTTTTTGCAGAAGGAGGTAGAAAAAGCAAAGCTGCTGTTTGTACAAATTATGAACCCAGAAAGCAAATTGTGCCAAAACCTCAAGGTAAAAGCTCTACATTTTTCTCTGCAAAGCTGCGTTTTTGCTCTTTTTCTTGTGTGACTCATCGTTTTCTTCTGTTTCTCTCTTCCAGGTAGCAACACTAGCTGTGTCTGGAGAAATTGTAGAGGCTGTTGCCTTATTATCAGCAGCCCTGTTGCCCAAAAGTCCGTATTTTATTAAAAAAACAGAGTTCTCGCAGGAGGTGGTGAGTGCAATTCTGTTACTTCATCACTTAATTAGTTTTCAAAATGTTTTTGCTGAGTCTATCAGGTGTTTTAGGCTCGTGTTTGTCTGGAACTTGAAAGGAGAATTTCAAGGATGATCTTATTTTTAAAGAAATCACAAAATCTAAAAAAAAAAAACTAAATATACTGTAAAAAAAAAAGACTTCTTTTACTTAAAACGCAAAGACATTATGAACAAAACAAAGCTCTCCAGAACATACAGTCTAAAATCTGTGTCTTTCTTTTTGCTGATTCTGTTTTTTTAGTTCAAACCAATGGAATATATTTTCAAATTTTCATCCAAATCTGAGAGGCAGATGATAAATCACTGCTATATTTGACCCTGGTCTCTTCCAGGTGGACCTGCTTCGTCTGCATAGCGAAGGCGGACCACATCACACAAAAGTGAGTCAGGTAGTGACTCAGCTTGAGCGAGCCTCTCAGGTGACTCAGCAGACCCTCGATGACATGCTGTGCCACACACCTGTGGGGAAGAGGAGACAAGCACCCATGGGCGAGGGGAGGAGGACCAGCCGAAGGACTCTGAAGCCTCTGAAGTCTGCTTTATTGTCAGAGTGAGGCCAGTTCTGCTCAGCGATGCAAATGTCTAATGTGGAGATTCACAATTTGGTTTATAAAAATGAGCTTTGTTACGACGCAGGTACAACTCACAGCAGTATTCATTGTACAGTTTTAAAATTGACCTAGAAAAACATAAATATTTTTATCACAACACTAAAAGTCAGATAACAGACTTTTGTTAGTAGAGATGTTTTTTTTTCCATTCATTTTTCATTATTAAACAAACTTTAACCACACCTCATGATTATTTTTGAAAAACCTCAACTTAGTAAATGTTACTTGAAAATAAGCTGCAGTTTCTTATAAAGACAGTCAAAATAAATCAGGCAGGGATGTATTTTGTATATCCTGTGTAAGTTTGGAGGGGGGTGTAATTGATTATTATATTTAATAAAAAAAATGTTTTGAAGAAGCTCTTTATACAAAAGACTCTTGTTTTTTACTCCAACATCGTTAAGGTTATGTCTTTCCAGATTCATGTATAATACCTGTACATGTATAAGGATTTGCTTCCTCCCACTCTCTTTTCTTGAAAAAAATTTTTTTTAATTCCAAGACATATATATATATATATATATATATATATATATATAAATCCCTTGCTGAGATGACTTGGTTACTTTTTTTATTTTATATAGTAAAAGAAGAGGTTGATGTATCCCACAGTTTTACACATTTTATTTTAACTTATTAAGAATAGCGTTTTATTTTGATTTGATTTATTGTCCCACAATCAAAACCATCCCAATTAATATTGAATTTATTTATGTTTTTTTCAACCCAAACGTCTGAAATGTTCAGGTTGACATTTTCTTCAGAACGGAACGCAAGCCACTAGCACAAACGGCAAGCAGTGTATATTGGAACGCACCCCATGTGTAAACAAACGCGTGACGTATGTCAAATCCCCTCCCACAGTGCATCTCTTTCATTGGCTCGGCTTCAAGTGAACCAGCTGAACCAAGCTTTATCAACTCAAAATTACAAAAAAAAAAAAAAAAATCCCAAAGAACAAGTTTACCGTTTTATAACAAGGGGCTGTAGTTTGAAAAACAAGCGAAAGTGGACTATCCTGTTACGGTTGCCGGTAAAATGCTTTTTAACATCTGCTAGCGCTTAGCTAGCAGTGACGGGAGAAGCCAAGTGGAATTCTGCTGGTGTCGTCAGACGGCTCACCCCAACACGTTTACACAAAGGAAAAAAATATATCTAGACAAACATATATTTTCTTATTTTTAATTGAACCTGGTTTTACTTTTTCGGAGCCCCGTTGGTGAGTAAACTAGCCAAGTCCCAGAGAGTCAGTTTGTTGGCTCTGGCTAACTTTAGACATTTGTGGAAAACACCATGAGCACCGAAGAGACCGCAGCAGCCAACAACACCGCTCCGGAGGATGATGGCATGACCTGGTGGTACAGATGGCTCTGCAAGACAGCAGGAGTTTTAGGAGGAGTGTGTGAGTAATTTCCAGATTAAGTTATTAGTTCATGTGGTTTTTAACAGTTTAATCCCAAGAGTACATACAAAATTATATGTTGGACATGTGTTGACTAAAATTTTCCATTTGGCTGTTGGTTTAATTAGTATATGATATTTTTAAACGAGTAAACCTTTGAGTTTGATTTCGTAAACTAGGCTTTGTCAATGCTTATTGTCCCCTCACCGCACTGGGCACCGCCTTTTCGGCGTGCCAGGCTCACTCCACCACAGCTGCTTGTGACTATGAGCAGATATAGATGCAAAGTCGCCGTTAAACGTCCCTTTTTGTACTTTCTATTGAAGAACACTGACTCACAAGCGCTGCCTGTGCAGATTTC
The DNA here is from genome assembly GCF_053564925.1 of Oryzias latipes. NCBI lineage: Eukaryota > Metazoa > Chordata > Actinopteri > Beloniformes > Adrianichthyidae > Oryzias > Oryzias latipes. The sequence continues at coordinate 25,539,282 of NC_136248.1, read as the reverse complement.
CTGCTGATCAGCCGTTGTTGTCATTCTCAGTGACACTAGGATCACAGAGCCTGCAGTATCGCATGAACGCTGCAGATCCAGTGGGTCCTTTATTATTCAAAGCCTGGAAAGTTTTGAAGGAGCAGGGCGTGCTGCAGACTTTTTCCATGCTTTGAAACAGCTCAGGTGATGAGGCTTGTCATTGAAGCATCAAAGAAAGTCTGCCATTCTGAGATACACCTGCAAACTACAATCAAAGATTAATGGAAACCACTTTAACCAGTTTATTTATTGGGTTTCTGCTGGGTTTTTGGCAACATTTTGTTTCATTCACTGAATTTATAGTTTTTATTTTATTATATTTATTATCATAAGGGTTTGGATCAACCTACAATTTATTTATTTTTGTTTATCTTTCACCAACAACTTTGTTGTTTTCTCTTTTGTTACTAAGCCTATAGCTTTGGAAAATAAAATTGTTAAAGAGAAATATAAAAATATGTAAATCCAAGTATGCACACCAAAGGATTGTACAGATATTTATTTTTAACCCGAGTTTAATATTTTTAAAAAGTTAGTATTAGGAATAATCAAAATCAGAAAACTTTATTGATCCCACAGGGAAACTTGTGAATAGCCTACGTGCACGATAGAACTTCCGGTTAACTTCCGTGTTTCGAGTGTGAGGCCGACAACTTCCTGTTGGTCGTGTTATTGTTGTGGGGAGTTTTGTTGAGTTGCTAGTTTTGAGTAAATAGGAGCGGATTTCGGGTAAAAGAAAGGCGTTTGGTGTTTCAACGCGTGACAAAGACATCACAACATTGTTGTGTACCCGTGTGCGAATTTGTCAAAGTACAACAGTACTAATATAAGCTTTCATAGCTTTCCAGTAGATGTGTCGGTGAGAGCCGAATGGATGGTGAACACGGCGGGAGGACTTCACCCCAAGCAAGACGAGTCGTGTTTCGTATTTGCAGCAATCGGAAGGAAAATGCGTCATGTAAACACGCCGTTCGGAATACTTTGCCCCGGTCAGACTCGTTCGGATCAAAATTTCTTTCCGATCGAGATAGCTGGGTATACCGATCGTTGTTCATGTAAACGGTCATTCCGATCGTGTGTCACTGCTGCTCTGGGTTACGTCATGCATAGACGGTGTTTCGCTGAGAGAAAGCTTTGGAGCTCATACGGGACCGACCAGCGGCTCTGCGGACGCCCCGTGTAAACTAAAGCCCCGCTCCGCTCTCGCCCCGCTGGCTCTCCCCTCTCTTTCAACCCTCACGAGGGAGATGCGGGGGGGATGCGTGTCCACTGAGGTCTGGACCCGGCATCCGAACTCTGCGTTCGGGCTCCGGTGCCAGTGGACCGAGTGAACCTCTCTGAGCAGAGCAGCTGGATTTATTGATGTGTTTGAGGGGAGGGTGCTTTGTTATGTGTGCGTTTTGTTATGTGTGAGAATTCGGACTGCGAGCCGAACCGCCGCTCTGGGTTAGCGGCTGCCGGACTAGCGAGGACAGAGCAGAGCACACAGTGTGTGTGAGCTTTTCAGAGCAGAAATGCCGCTCAGTCCTCAGAAACTGTTCAAAAAAATCACGACACATGGAATTGTGTTTCTAATTGTGCCCCGACAAATAAAGGCTGATCATTTACGTGCAGCCAGGATGCAGATTGCAGCGTTTCCCACATGGTTTGTCCTGGATTTTGTCTCCATCAAAAGGCTAATGTTGTTAGCCTATCCTAACACTGGGTTGTTCTTCAGTTCTGTTCTTCTTCCACACAAAAAAGCACTGACATCAAGGATTAAATATAAAATGATGAGCGAACAGGCACTTCATAATATTCATAAAATTAATAAAAGCACGTTTGGAAGATCGCCTCGTATATTACCGAGCTGCTGCATAAATATGTGACAGCACAGGTTTGTCTACAACGGGACACATTTCCTTTCGGTATTTTAGACACGATATTTTGCCCATGTAACCACGCACTGGTCGACAATCCTGTAGATGTCGTTCACGTCGATTTTCGGGAGACTTTGTAGAAAACGGGTGAAATATACCATCTTTCGCAATCAAAATCTGCCGTGTCGCTGCTATAGAAGTCGCAAGCCGGAAATGGTCGGCCTCACACTCAAGGCGGCGGAAGTAGAACTGCCTTCTTTCGTGCACGGAGCCTATAGACCTTTTTCACACTTCCGCATTTTTCGACCGGAAATACGTCAATGACGTGTAAAACAACTTCCTGTTAGCGTAGCAGCAGATATGAAGAATGGCAGAGTCGAAGAGTTGCAGTCTCTGTTGCGTTCCAGGCTGTTCGTCTTCCAACCAAAAACAGCCTTACCTTTCATTTCATTATTTTCCCGTGGATCTAAACCTGAAACCCAAATGGATATAGGCGATCCGAAGAGATGAAGGGCATAGTTTTAATGTAAACACAGGTAGCACCCTCTGCTGCCGGCACTTACTAACTTCGCTCCGGGATTGTGGTGCGGCTGCGTCGTTCGTCGCCTGAAGAGTGGTGTTGCCCCGAGTATTTTCCCTTGGAACAACTTTACTGATCCTTTGAGAAGGGAGTCAGAATATGACAGAACCTCAAACGTCAGGCTATGCAGCTAAGCTGTGAAGATACTAGCGACATGGTGGCTAAGCTAAGACAGTAAAGATGGATCACGACTACATGACACACCCACCTGCAGGTAAGGTTGTTCATAATGTGTTTGGTTAACGTTAGTCAACTATGTGTACCGTTATTGGATACATGCATTTCTACCTGAACAAATTAATATTTATAATAAAAGATGTTCATGCTCTCACCTATTTTAATTACATGTATTTAATCACTTTTGAGCATTTTGTCATTTTGTAATTTCCTTAACAAAAATAAATGAAATGTATTTGTAATTAAATACTTAACATACTTTTCAAAACATGATTACTGTGTTGTGTTGAAAGGTAGCATTAATATATTAAGACTGATTTTTAATTTCTTTATCTTCACAGGTGCTCTGGATGAGGCTTTGGATTACATCCATGACTTAGAAGCCAAGTTCCTTTGCTGGAGCCAGGAGACGATGTCATGGCGGACAAAAGTTCCTCGTTCAAGACCTCCTAACTGACATTGGATCTAAGATCATTATTCCACCTTTTAAGCTTTCAGCTCAATTCAGCAAGGAGGAAACAGAACAAACCGCAGCCATCACCCGCCTCAGAATTATGGTGGAAAGAGTGATCAGTAGGATAAAGTCCTTTCACATCAGGAACTCTCTGTGCCGCTCACACTGATGGGCAGTGTGAATCAGATCTGGCTTAACCGCCGTGTTTTGGCAAATTATCATGGACTTTTTTGTTTTGAAGAGTGAATTAATGTTTGGTATGTAAATAATGTATAATGTGCAAATAGTATGGAAAAATTTAGTGTTTCCACATATTCTTAAAATCTAATTAAGTATAATTGTTATATTCGTAATATTTTTCTGTTGAAATGTGACTGACTACACAAAAAAATTAGATGAACAAATAAAACAATTTTGGTCAAAATTGTGCCTCGTTTAATTTTTTGGTATGCAAATAACATCAAACATTTACAATAAAAAATAACATTACAGATCAACAGTAAGACAGAAGGCTGAACTGATTGTTAAAGACAAGATAAGTGTAATTTAAGGTATGCATTCATGCATTTGCCACAATATATATCCAAGTTCTCTTTCATTCCATCTCAGAAACCCATCCAACACAACCATGAGAGGTTGGGGCTGCACCTGGCATAATCTGCTTCCAGATGCCATCATATGGATCTGGCTGTGGTCCTACACAAGAGAAACACAACACACAAAAGTTAGACATAAGTGCATAACTACATTTCAATTTAATTCATTATATCTGCTGTAACCATAATTTGGTTAGTCATAAGATTAAAAAAAAAAAACTTAACTTGCTCACAAAGCAACAAAAAGTTAATCACCTGTATGCCTTGTACAGTGTGGACCTCTGACCGTCCCTGCCAACTGTTTTGGGTTTTTGCACCATCAGCTCACTAACCGGTTCAGGATGGATTCCCTTATAAGTAAAAGGCAGAAAGCAATTAAAGTCTGTAGTAACTACTTGGGGTGTTTTTATAATAATTTAGAGTTGTTATGGATACACATACGTTCTTAAAAAATAATGACAATATGATCACAAACCCACCTGTGCCATCTTTGCAAGCCACTCGTGCAGGCCAGGGGGGTGGAGCAGCCTGCAGACCCAGCTGTGAATAATGTGCGGTCTGGAACAGGATGGCAACTATGTGATTGCAAAATCCTTTAGCAGCCACACAACTGCAGACGAAAGCTTTCAGGTTGGCACTTTCTGCGTCCAGTGATATCTAGACACAATAAATTATATAGGTTAAAATTAGGACATACTTATGTTGCTACATCAATGTTCAGAATGACATGAAACTATAACTGTCAATAGGGTGACCAGATTTGAGTTTGTAAAAAAGAGGAGTGAAGTGAGTTTGTGAGATATTTCATCGAGAGTAATTGGTGTTCAGAGCTGCATACATGAAGCAAATATAATTACATTTCATCTATGTTCAATGTTATTTTATTATATAAGTATCAAAAGAGAGGACATGTCCAGGAAAAGAGGACTTCTGCTCACCATACTTTCAGAAAAATAATACTAGTAAGTGAAGAAAGTGCCGCAACCGCAGCAAAATGAACACGCATACGGGCAACTTAACATTTCTTATTTACAGCTTCACCAAATTTTTGGGTGTTATGTTAATCTCATGCCTTTTCACTTAAACATACACACAACATATTCACTGCGATGCCTTATATTACAAATTAATAACACCAGGATTTACAGTTGACGTAAACACACAGAGTTACCGGTGATGCGGCTATGGCTAAAGCTAGCTGAAGCTTACCTTGGTAATGGTGGATAAACTCTTCGTGGACGAATTTATATCCCATGTCCAATTTGTTTCCTTTAGTGGACGATTGCATCTTCACACTCTTCATCACATCGGTGCTGGTGAACTTCGGAACACAACTCAGGCTCTTCGAAAACACTCTAGGCTCTGCCATTCCTCCGCCAGCGAAGCACAAACCGGAACTAGGTTTACACGTTGATGACGTACTTCCGGTTTTTGCGAAAAAGGTCTATTAAGTGTTGTGTAACCACAGCTAAAAAGCACGTTTTGCTTGTTGTTTTTTTTAGTCTGTTTAATATATTTTCTTTTGGACTAAATATAAAATATGTTCTAATTGTCACCACTTTTAAAAGTAAAAAAGAATGTATTCAATTCAATACATTTTATTTATAAATAAATTGTTGGAAATGCTGGATATGCATGTATATAAATATATTATATATTTACATTTTTTTTAAATGCAGGGTTTAAGAAAAGTTGCTAACATGATGCTTATTTACATTTAGAACAATTCATAATTCTTTTTTTGTTTGTTTGTTTACTCATAATGAATTTCTGATCAAATAAAGTAAGTAAATCTCAAAATGTAAAGCTTTAGTTGACAGCACTAAAGTGTTCAGGAGTAGATGGATCCAGGGTGTGAAGCTCTATTCAGGTTTTGGAACTGACTGGAGCTCTTATGAGAAACAATTGGGAACATTCTAGACTTTTTAATAATTTTAAAGCCTAAAGTAAGTTGTTGAATTGTGTCTCTGCTGTTGTAATAAGTGCTGAGGTGCTGTGAACTTCCGAAAAAAGCAATTTATTCCTAAAAAAAAAAGAAGCCTAGTAAATAATAGATGCCTGTAATGATTTTCTATTACCGTGAAGCTTCTAGTTGTTTGATTAGCGAAGCATTTACCAACCTTTTAAACAATTTGTGTTTCTATATGTTTAGCTAAATCTTGTCTCTGTAAACAACACAAACACAGCAAAGGATTTTAGCTCTGTATTCTTCTTTTAAACTATTTTTTTCCTATGTTAATTTTATCCTCAAACATTAATTTCTCTTTTATTTGTGCTTCTTTGTAATGTAGAACATGACACTAACTCTGACATTTTTCATTTCCTTTTTTCTCCGCTGCTGAAATGAGTTTTTCTCTGCGTCTGGAAAGTTCACAAGCGCTTCAATAGTCTCTGCAGACTCTGGAGATTCTCCTCCAGCCGTTCTTATATTGTAGACTGTACCTTTGTTTTAATAACAGGTATATGACTGGCTCTACTGGACATTTTGCATCCACAGTTGAAAAAATATGAAATTTTTGCAGTGAAACTTTTATATAAACCTGTAACTGTAAAAGAAACGAAGATCATCAACATCATTTAAATAGTCATGGTTGAAATAGTGGAAAGACAAAACCTGCTCTGATTTTTGGATTTCTAAATAATGTTTTATATTTATTCCGCTCCATAACCTTAGAGCTGACCGGATATAATAAAAGTGTTTTCTTTTTAAATTTTCGTTTGCAATCTAGTAAGGAAGAAACTAAACAGTCTGAACTTTTAGAAAAACCAGACTCTAACTGAGGTCTGAAGTGTTTTTTTGAGTATGAAGGTTTGACCTGCTGCCTGTGTGCTCTGTCTTGTTTTTATGGGAAACAGCCTGTGCCATCTCAGGAGTGTGGAACTGTGTTACCGTCAACCCTCTAAATATCGCCGCTGGAGTGTGGATGGTGTAAGTCCTCAACACAGACACTAACCCGTATCAATAATTCAGCTCAGACGCTCCTGTTGCTGTTCAAACATCACACTAAATACCCACTCCGATTCAACTCGTGTTTTTAACAAGTTCTTGTTGCATTTTTCTGATGATGGGGGGGGGGGGGGGGGGGGGGGTTGTTCTGCACCGTGGTCCCGCCCACAACTTAGAGGTGAATTTCTAATGAACACCTGCCGCTCTGCTGACACTATGCCGTTGAAAAGCTAAAAATGGTTTCGTGGTTTGGTGATTAAAAGACCTCTGGGAAAGTGTTTTGATGAAGATGATCTGTGTGGGTCTTTAATTGACAGTTTTTTTGGAAATTGATTGTCAGAAAATCCCTCTGGGCGATTATTTGCAAATGAAATTGAAAGCCAAACACCAGAAAGTGTAAAGAAAAGCAAAAGAGAGAAATCTTCTTTTCATGCATTTTGTTTGAACCACTGTATTTAATTAGGTAAATCTGAAAATGGTGTTCTTCACTGTTTTAGTCTTTTTATGTTAATGTAACTTTGGTTTTATTATTCAACCGACTGCTTGAACGTTGAGAATGTTGCAGCGTTAATTTACTTCTCAGAATAAAAAGTCTTTAGTCAGCTGTTGCTGTTTAAGCTACATTTATTACAACATGAAAAAAACAAAGACTCTTTGGAAGCAACAGAGGTGTGTTCTTAGCATGTCCCTGCTTCCCCTCCCTTCCTGCGTCCAGGTTGAACGCCTTTGTGCTGTTCCTTTGTGAGGTCCCGTTCTGCTGCCAGTTCATAGAGTTTGCCAATGCAGTGGCGGCGCGTGCAGACAAACTCAAACCCTGGCAGAAAGCCTTCTTCTACTGCGGGTAAGAACAACCAAGCTCTGCTACTGAACCTCTGATAGACATGAAAGCTCCTATATGAAACCCTGAAATCAGATTGCATTTGTTAGCTCACACATTATAAATATTTTAGGTGAGGCCAATCCAAATAGCTGTACTTCTTGTTAACTTGCTACAGAAACTGGACTGTTGGAAACCTTGGACTGGAGAAGGAAAACAATACTGCTAAACAAAAAGGGGGAGGGGGGGCACAGAAAAGCACATTTTCTAGAAAATAGAGAAAATAAGATGGTAAAATGAAAAAAAAAATCTGAATAAATGTGAACCTTTCTGTTCAACTGTTGAAATTTGCCAAATTAATAAAGAACTAAACTCAAGGCTTCAGTCAAAACAGTGACATCTAGTGGCAAATTGAAGCTGTAGGAACTTTTATAGATTGAAACCAAAACAGACATTTTATATGTAATAAAATAAATGGCAACACAAAGAACCTGCTTCAGCCCAATTTTCCTGGTTAAAAAGTTTTGTTAAAGTGGAATCTGAAAACTCCAAAATATATCTATAATAAACAAAAACAAAGAAAAAAGTCATGACAGAATATGAACAGCAAAATGTTGATCCAGGTTCATTCAGAAAGCCTTCTTTAACCCTTGGGAATCCATAGTGACAACAGAAAAACATCAGAAATGGATTCTGTGGTCCTCTTGGTTCGTGGTAAAATACACATAATTTATCTTTAATTAAATATGGGTCTGGGTTCTTATGGGTTGAAATCTTAACTAAAAGTCTAAATTGATGGGATTTGGATCAGATGAGAAACGTCTGTCTAGATTTTTATTCACCAAATAAACTATACTAGAGGCTAAAAAGAATGTTGACGAAATTGCTTATCGAGAACATTTTGGAAAATTATTTTATAATGAAAAAAATTAAGTTGATTTTCTAATCAAGATTGCTTATAAATATATATATATATTTTACAAAGTATTGTTATTAGAATGTAGCTTCTAAATGACTAAATTGCCTTTTTTTTGTTGTTGTTGCATCGACTGCCTTTTTCCAAGGATGGCATTGTTTCCTATTTTCTTGAGTTTCTCCTTCACGACCTTGTTTGGGAACGCCATCGCCTTCGCCACAGGAGTCCTGTACGGCCTCGCCTCTTTAGGCAAAAAGTAAGCCCACTTCTATTGGTTTAAGGCCGTACATCACAGTGCATGAAGTCACTCCTGTCTCTTCACGTGTCCACCCTTTCCATTAAGAACCTCCTACTAAGTGTTGCTTTTTTATTGTTGCATTGTTATCTAACAATCCGAACAATAATCCTCATCCATGCTAAGCAAATTGACAAAGTAAGCTGAAATAACTTCTCTGCCAGTCCTGCTTCATCTAATCTTCCTCTTCCTGCAACCTCCCTGGCATTCTTCGCTCCTCTTCTCTCAGGGGCGACGCGGTGACGTATGCCAGGCTGCAGCATCAGAAGCAGGGCGACGAGGAGAAGATGACGGGGACGGCAAACGGTGCTCCAGAGTAACGGGACCTTCACCTTCAGCCCCTTAATGGTCGGGTTCCCTCCGTTTGTTGTCGTGTGGTTTTTCTCCCGGCGTCGTACCTCAGTTCTGTCCTCACACTACACACAGTAGGTGTTTTTATTTATCGTCTTAATCTGCTGCAGAGTTCTCAGTAATCAAACGGACTGATGCTGAAGTCATCTCATCATTTGCATCATTATGAACTTTTCTTGTAGTGGGTTTTATGTTTCGAGGGTTTCCGCTCAGTTGTGTTGTGTGTTAAACTTGTTGCCCCCGAAGCTTCAAGGAAACTAATTGTGATTGTAAAATATTACTTGAATTCATGTTTTTCTGAGAATTCGACTGCGATTCAGAGTGGTGTCGGACAGAAGGAGCAGCTCTTCAAGGTGAATCAGGCGCTCTTAAGATGTGTTAGTGACAGAACACAAAGACCCAGGTTCTGAAGTCTTTTTGGAAGTGTGACTGATGTTCTGATCCAGACTGTGTTCAGCCTGTCCACATGTTCAAACAGAAACCTGCAGAAAAAGCTGCCATAATGTCTGCAGCTCCTGATTTCCTTTAGTCATCTTTCATCTGTCTAATCCAACAAGGCTGTGGGTCCTCCACTCTCTTTTAGCTGTCAGGTAGAAGTAATCTTTACTAAACATAAACCAATTGTATAAATAATTCTTCTGTTTATGATTTTTCAATGAGTTATAGTGTTTTGTTTTGTTTTTACCCACAAAAGCTTCTTTTTTCCTGCCTTACCAGAAATGTGAAAGTAGATTCTAGTGTTTTTTTTAACTTTAAATATTATTAAAAGTAATGTTTTTAACGTGGATTCTTTGTGTTAAGTTAAAGTTTCATGAACTTCAAACCCTTTTAGCGTCAAAGATCAAATATTTGTGGAGAGGTGTTACTTTGACTGTGTTTGGGATGAATTGTATGTTGTTTTTGGCAAAAGCATAACTCTGAACCGCAGCCTGAAGAACATTCAGAGGAAGAATGAGAGGTGTTTTCAGTGTTGGGGAATGTATTTGACACACCCAAAGATCAACAGCTGACGTTTTTATTGAATTATTTTGTACCATGTCACTTTAAACTCAGTCCAGGCACCCTGCACTTGACTCTTTGTAGCATTCAGCCCAAACATGGATCAGAAATGACGTTATGCATTTAAAAAACTTTATTTATGCTCATTTGGAAAATATAAACAGGGTGTTTTTCATCAGCAATCCAAATCTTTGGTTTACCATAAATTCCTTTACCAAAACCAGCTTTCACTTTAATGTCACCAGCTTTTGGAGTCCAGCACCATCTGGATTAAATTGTAGCGTTCCAAGATTGAATGCTGTTGTAACCTCTGTCCCTGAACGCACCATCTCTTGTTTTGTTGTTTTGTGTGTGTCAGTGGTAAAGCGACAGAGACCCAGCAGCTCTCAGGTATCACCAGTCGACTGTGAAATCCCTTCGCTTGAATCAAGCTCCAGACACACGGGGGGGCACGGTTGGGGTTGGCTGCAAAGGATTTTTAATAAGGGTAACATTAAACTTGGTTTTCTGCATTTGATACCCCCCCATCAGAGAAAGCGGCGAGCTGCTGTAGTGGTTAAACAAGAATTCTGTTGGTCTAGTGGATTAAACTGACTAATCCCTCCTGTTTTCTGTGAGAATCCAAGTTCTGCCCCCAACTCTTACAATTTAAAAAAAAGACTGAAGTACACGAATCAAGACCTCTGACTTGCAATTTTGTACACAAGAAATTGAAATATTGTGTTATAGTTATCACAAAGTTAAAAATCTGTTTGCATACACACAGAATAAAGTCAAATTCTTGAAAATTGATTGAACACTTAAACAGAAATGCCGTTCTGCAGTAACATTAAAAAAAAAAGATGAAGATATTTTTTTTATTATATTTTGGGATTAAAAAAATTACTGCAAAAGAATGCTGTCCTTTAAAGTCCCACTCTAATCATCTTTAGATCTATTTTCAAAGTGTCCCAATGGTCTTTTAATTAGGATTCTGCCGTTTTTAGCCAAAATCCTAAAACCTGTCATTTTGTAAGACAGTTTCTGCTGAATCATTAGAATCAGTAGTTCATTCAAAATTCCCCTCTGAGTTGCCACAGGAACACATTAAAAACACCAAACAGATCATTTTATTTGGAGTGGGTCTAAATATTTTTTAAGGTGTCAAGTTCTCACATCTCTTATCATGTAAGCTCAGCATGCTTTTGTCTTAAACTGACACCTAAACTCCATTAAGATGGATGTAGAAGGGAGGGTGGAGTTCACTCTGCCTGTTGGCTCTCATTTACAGAAACTGCTGCGTTTCAGTCTTGCCGCTGATGGTTAAATGCGCAGCGCTGCTTCTAAAAGAATAGAAAATAAACCAACCTCAGATAAATACCCCACCTGTGTCTGAACCTTCAGTTTAAAAGCATTTGTGAAACCCAACCAGCATTGTTGTACAACCGTTCACTACAGTTTTGCAGTTTCTGCCTTTTATTTCTGTCCCCATCGTCCATCCGAGACTCCAACTGACCGTTTTTGCCTCTGCAGGTGTTGAATGTGTTTTACCATAACCCTGGGCACTGTGACATTGGGAGTTGGGTCATCTAGACCCCACTAGACAGTGCGCTGAACTTTTTTCTTCAAAGATTTGTGATCTTTACTGGTGTCCATGGATAACATGAAATCCTCTTCACCTTTATCTACCTTTGTCATGGTAGGGAGACCACGTCAATGGTCATCTTGACCCCATAGGATGACACAAGGGTTAAGGGATTGTGTACCTGTACAGTGTGTGTTGTTGTGATTTCAACTCCTCATTTGAAGTTGTGCATTAAACAAACTTACTACCTTCCACAGTTTCAGTTTCTCATGTTTACTTATGCCCTTCTCACACTCCTATCCGTTCCAAATTTCATGCAAACCGGGAAGTACCAAATGTTGCAATTCCTTATAGACCAGCTAGTTTTTAGAAGTGAGCAACTTTCTATTGACTGGCAGGATAAAAAGTCAAACTTCAGAGCAGAAAATAAATCAATGCACATTTTAGTTTCTAGACTGTTTGATGCATATTTCTTTATTATTGATGAGAAACTGGAGGGAGGAAGTGCATTTTTTTTAATCTAAAGATGGAATACAAAAACATAAAATAGAATAAAACAATTTATTGAACATAATTATACTACTTTTATACTATATCACCATTTAAAGTATATGTATTTTAGAATGGAAAACAACAGTCTGCTTTTATAAAACAAGAAATTACAACAAGAATGGATATAAAAATGTCAACTAAAATAAAATACTATATATAATTACAAAATAAGATAAGTCTACATGTTATACTATTATATGATGTCATATGATAGTTTATATGATATTGTATTTATACGTTCATGTTCACTTATATGTTGTATGTAATTGTATATAAAATGTATAATAAAAGCATAAAATAAATCAACAATATATACAGTGGGGCAAAAAAGATTTAGTCAGCCACCAATTGTCATTGCCAAAAAAAATCCAGAAAGTCGTATTGTCTGATTTTTAAAGAAATTATTTGTAAATTATGGTGGATAATATGTATTTGGTCAATAGCAATTCTTTGTTAAATACCCTTTTTTTGGCATTGATGGCAGTCAAAGGTTTTCTGTAAGTCTGCTCTCCATGCAGATCTCCTCTACAGCAGTGATATTTGGGGCTGTCGCTGGGCAACACGGAATTTCAATTCTCTCCAAAGATTTTCTCTGGGGTTTGAGATCTGGAGACTGGCTTGGCCGCTCCAGGACCTTGAAATGCTTCTTACAAGACCACTCCTTCGTTACCCAGGCAGTGTGTTTGGGATGGTTGTCATGCTGAAAGACCCAGCTACCTTTCATCTTCAATGCTCTTGCTGATGGAAGAAGGTTTTCAATCAAAACTTGACGATACATGGCCCCATTCATTCTTTCCTTTACATGGATCAGTGTTGCTGGTCTATTTGCTGTAAAACAGCCCCCAAATCATGATGTTTCCACCCCCATGCTTTACAGTAGGTATTGTGTTCTTTGGATGCAACTCAGCATTCTTTCTCCTCCAAACACGACGAGTAGAGTTCTTACCAAAAAGTTCTATTTTTGGTTTCTTCTGATTATAGGACATTCTCCCAATCCTCTTCTGGATCATCCAAATGCTCTCTAGACAACTTTGGACGGGGCAGCACATGTCTGGCTTCAGCAGGGGGACACATGTAACCCTTGTGCTATCCTAGGCACTTTAACATTGGGAGTTGGGTCATCTAGACCCACTAGACCAGGGGTCGGGAACCTATGGCTCGCGAGCCATATATGGCTCTTTTGATGGTCACATGTGGCTCGCAGACAAATGTTTAATTATCCTTTTTTTTTTCATTAGACCAGTCCTTCTCGGGCGCGATGCGATCCCAGAGGCGCGCAGTAGTAGCGGTGCTTGGAGAGAAAAATCTGCGCCAGCACTCTCAGTTTACTATTATTTATTATTTCACAGAGTTTGTACCATCTGGAAACCTGTGAACTGCCGTGCCTAAAACTGCGCGCTCCCGTCTCTGAGAAAGAGCGCGCAGTTGCGGAGACGGGATGTGTGAGGAAGAAGGCAGAGGGTGGGGGGGGACCGGCAGCAGGTGAATCGCGCAGGGATTGTAAAAACGTAAAACCTGGTGCCCGTCACTCACTGCAGCGTGTGAGTGTGTGTTTGCTTCCATGTCTTTCTCACATCTAAAGAACATTCAGACCTAAGATCCCGTTTAAAGTCTCAACACCTGCATGAAGCAGAAACTCACCACGTATCAACCAGACTAGACTATCAGCAAAACTACTACGAGAAATACTCATCATTTATTAGCAACAGCATAACAATGTCATTAAAAAGAATCCACAGACTTATTGTACTTTAAAAGTGTTGAATTACATCAAATGCACACATTCACTTGTATATTTAGTTTTAAACATATTGTCGCGGACTGAGTTTAACTTGGCTGTTGGGCCGCGTTAAAAGTTCTGGAGTTCATGGAACGCATCGATCAAGCAGAGATCTGATTGGCCCTCAGATCTGTCGCTCAGCCTGTTGTTAGGGAGTTTGGACCAATGGGGTTCAGCTATGGGCCGAATAAGGGAAATGGGAGGGCTGGAGCGGGAGCAGGTGAACATAAAGTTGGGAGAAGCGCTCTCGTCTCGGCGGGAGAGACTTAGGAGTTGCTGAGTTAATTGTACGGCGTTTGTTAGGGGTCTGCAGTAACCAGAATAAAGAACCTTAAAAGAGGTTAAGTCTCAGTGTGGTAAAGGGACACTACATTAATGTATGGCTCTTTCGAAATTACATTTAAAAATATGTGGCGTTTATGGCTCTCTTGGCCAAAAAGGTTCCCGACCCCTGCACTAGACAGTGCTCTGAACCATTTTTCTTCAATGATTTGTGATCTTCACTGGTGTCCATGGATTACATGGAATCCTTCCACCTTTGTCCACCTTTGTCATGGTAGGGAGAACACGTCAATGGAAGGGGGGGGGTCATCTAGGATAGCACAAGGGCTAAAAATCCGACAGTGGGATTTTTTGGATTTTCTTTTCCCCATTTTGCCTCTCATAGTTGAGGTATACCTACGATGAAATTCACAGACCTCTCTCATCTTTTTAAGTTCAAGTTTAAGTTGGCTGACTAAATATATTTTTGTTGCCCTACTGAATAAATATCCCCTCTGTGAACCACCACCTTAGTGCGGCGGAGGTCTTTGAGAGTTCAAGTGATTCTAAGAGCTCTGCCATATTTTGACATTTGTTCAATAACCGTCACAACAGCACATTGCTATTATTGTGTCATTATTTATGCATGTAGACCTGGCTTAAATTGGGAAAATGGGTTTCTATTTGTATAATATACACAACGACATGTTTGTTGTGTAATAAATCTTAAAGAGTAGAAAGAAAATTGTCCTTTGATTCATCAATAGAGGGCGCCATGACACAACAACACTTAAGTGATGGTGGAATCTTGTTGAGGGTTAAATTATAGAATAAATGTCTCCCAGAGCAGAAAAAATAAGCTTAATTATTGAAGTATTAAAAACTTAACAAGGGATATTCTACGTACCTGCAGGCTCCTGTTAGTTTATACGAGACAGACTCAACAAAAGCAGCTTTAGATGCTGGGCATAAAAAGTCCCCATTGAAACAAAACCAAAAAGACCTCTTACATTGACATTTATAATTAATCCTTTAGCGTTACTTTAAGTATTTTCTGTTTAAAACAAGTCTGTAGATTTATATTTTAATCTTACAATGTAATCACAAGTTCTGTATTTAAATGCCAGGGAACTATGGTTAAAATAGACTTAGATCTGAATTCATGAAATAACACTGCTATTGAGTTTTACAGTTAAAGTCAAAACTACTGTGACATTGCAAATGTGAATTTCTTTTCTTTTAATTAAATTCCCTTTTTGCTGCACAGTGGCGCAGTTGTTAGCGCTCTTGCCTCACAATGCCCTTGCTGATGGGACTCTGGCTTCCTCCCACCGTCCAAAAACATGCATCAATAGGTTAGTTGGTTAAATTGCCCCTAGGTGTGAATATGGGTGTTTGATATGTGGCCCTGCGACAGACTGGCGACCTGTCCAGGATGTTCCCTGCCACAAGTGGGCGGATAGGCTCCCGCAGCCCCGTGACCCTGAAAGGGACAAAACGGGCTTATAAGTTGAATGAATAAAATCCAGTCTTCAAAAATGCATCTGAAATGTTTCTTTTTATTTTAGTTTCACACAACTTACAGAGTTCATAAAGATTAATTATTTTAAAAATCCTTCAAGCTTTATTTATGTAGAACGTCATGCTTTTCAAAGCAAAGCATTTTTATAGTAAAATGTATATATTATTACAACAACAAAAATGACTATTTAAGAAGAAAAAACTGCAATCAACAGCACAAGAAAACAACCTTCAGCTATGTATGAAAAGCACTTTTTTTTTAATTTCCTGCCCGTCTAATGACAGCAGCTTGCGGCTAGATGGCTCAGATGTGGTACTGGCACCAAGAAACCAGAGATTGCAAAATTGAAAATGCAGAAACACGAAAACAAACACGTACATGGATCTAGTCGTCTGCACGTGGATGCATCAAAGTGGAGCAGAGCAGGGAGCTTGTGGTCCACCTAATTTTAATTTTTAATTTTCTACGTCACAAACAAAAACACTTTTTTAAGAGGCATTTTTGTCTGCTCTTGATTCACAACGATTTGAAGAAAGAAATATCCAGAAATACAATTTTGATGGAGAGAGAGAGAGATAGATAGATAGATAGATAGATAGATAGATAGATAGATAGATAGATAGATAGATAGATAGATAGATAGATAGATAGATAGATAGATAGATAGATAGATAGATAGATAGATAGATAGATAGATATCTTTTTTGGCACCGTCACAATACGATAAAACTGTGTCCATGGTACTTTTTTTTTTTTTTTTTTTTTACATATTTCCTTCATCAATGCCACAATAACATGTTAACCCCCGCCCCATCGGAGTGGATCTTTAAAAGAGTAAAAACCTTATATTTTTGAAAGAATTGATTCTATAGCTACATATGTGACGTCACAAAACCCTGGAAGTCTAAAAAGCAAGGTAATCTAAAATAGTTTGTGAATGATTTAGTCCTTGAAATTGTCTAACATTCTTAATGAGAAATATATATATATATATATATATATATATATATATATGCCATCTATATATTTGTCCTAAAAACGCAACTAACTAACTAACTAACTAACTAACTAACTAACTAACTAACTAACTAACTAACTAACTAACTAACTAACTAACTAACTAATTTTAGGTCGTCCAGATGTTAGCGCCTTGAAAATAACTCTATGGGACTATCTGCCGATTCTCCCTTCACAGGAGATCCGAGTTGGACCTTTTCGTGTCCTGGGGGGGGGGATACTGGCAGAGTTGGCTCCTGGCTGTGGGTTGCATCATGCCTGGGAACTTCGCTCCAATGAGGGGCTCGCTTTGTGCTTTGTGGAGGGAGGGGAAGAGGCGGCTACAGCGTCCCCCCTTCCGTCCAGGACAGAATTTCAAACATACCCTCCTGCAGAGGGGGCACAGACAGCAGCGGGGGGCTTTTCCGGGGACTTCAGGAGCAGACATCATTCTGCGGGTGAGGATCCCTGAGCGTCCTCTGGGAGGGGGGCTTTTTCAAAAAAAAAAAAAAAAAAAAAAAAAAAAAAAAAAAAAAAAAGCCGCGCAGGCAGTTGTGTGTCCTTCTTGATGACGGGACGTCTGGCGCTCAAAGCAACGATGAGCCGCGTTTCCACCGAGGAGTACTTCTTGGAGCCGCCGTGTTGGACGCGGACATGGAGGCTGTAGTAGCGTTTCGGGCTTTTTAGTTGCTGAACTGCGGGTCCTGTTTGCGGGGTCCTCGGCTGGAGCCCCGGGATGCCCGCGAGGAACAGGTACAACCTGGTGGACGACGTGGCGGACTCGAGGGTGCCGCTGCACAACGAGGAGGCGTATCAGCATGGGATACATTTCCAAGCCAAGGTGAACACACAGGAATTTTCCTCTGAATGCTGTTTTTCAACCACACGTTGTCGTTTGCGCCGCAGTTGTTCAGGAAATACGGCGGGTTGTCTGAGTAGCAGGTGCACTGGAAGCGGACTCCTCCAGTCCGTCCATGAAGTTTATTTCCTGTCTGAATTGAAAACTACATTGACGCGGTTTTTACGCAGGAAATGTGTTTCCACACCAGCTTTTCTTGCGATGTTTGTTGTTTTTCTGCACATCATCCTCAAAAGTAACCCGAATACATCAGATTTTCAGTGAGATATATATATATATATATATATATATGCTTTGTATTTTTCAGATTCAAACATTGGTAAATCATTTAACCGTGGTAGCAGGGGCGATATTAGCTGTTTTGGGAGCCCAGGGCAAACATCCAAACGGCCCCCCGTGCCCCCAGTTTTTTTTTTCCGTTTATAACTTTTAAAATGTGAATTTAGTAAATCCCCCACCCTAAAATTTTCAACCACAATTTGTAATACATATTTTTTTTATCCAAATCATTTAGCATATTATTTCTTCTTTTAGAAATTACATCTAAGATCTAATAACTTTAATCAACTTTTACAGAACACCATGGCAATAAAGATAGGTGTAAAAGATTAAACTTGATATTTTTGTTTTTGTTGAATGTTCAATGTTAAAAAGATGCGTAAACATTTAATTGGTAAGCTAGTTGTGCGCTAGCATCCCACTTAATTTATTTACACTCGGTAAATTAGTCATTTTCTGTTAAAGTCAACGTTTGTACTGCTAATGACTAAAGCACATGTGTCTATAGACCAGATTCTGGGAATGTTATAATAAATAAGTAACTATTAATAGTTGTCTTTGACTTGATCTAAAAAGTAATTAAGTTATTAATTAAATTAGCCTACTCTGTAGAAAATGTACTAGTTACCAGGAAAGTTAATTGTTTGTGCTATTTTATATTAAAAGTTGCTGTATGTCAAAATTTGGCTGATGCATGTAAGGGGGGAGAGGCTTCATTTTTTGGACACAAATGAGAGAATTTTATTGAGTTGCCTAATTCTTTGTAATTGTTTAAAAATCTTATTAATAATGAAAGATTTTCAAGAAATTCTAGAAAAATCCGTTAAGCTTTGCATCTTGTACAAATATTGCAACCAACATTTTCCAAAGGGTTTACTAAAACATTAACATCATTTCACTTTTATGGACTAAAATCCCAGCAGGAGAGTCAATAAAAGGGTTAAACGAGAAAATGTCTTAATTTCAAAGTTCGACCACGATTGTGATTGTTTCTTCAAAAGCACACAGACCGGTTGCATTCATTTCATGTCATGCTTACAACTCCAGGGTGAAACTGAATCCACACATGCAGGATTTTATAATATTCTGTCAAAGAAATGTCTTAGCCAGTTTAAAAGACAATACTAAAGTGTAAAAGAGCGAAAGGAAATGGGTCACAGAATACATTTTCATTACCCAGGGCGAAGTCAGGATTATTTTGCTCTTTTTCACACTGCAAGCTGAAGTCAAATAACAACAACATCAAAAGCAACATGTGCCTCTTGCGAATTAAAATTTATGCAACTTGGCTTATGAAGAAGGCATAAGTGTGTTACTCATCCCATGGTGGGAAGAAATCGGACTGAAATAGAAGCATAACATAAGAATTAGAAGTACCTAAATAATCTTTTAATGGGGAAATTGAGCTCTTTAGGAGGGCATTGTTTGCCCATTTCCTGTTTATCTTTAAAACTTAAAGTCTTTATTTTGTAGGGGATAGGGTTTCACAATCATAATTTTAGAGAAAAAAACGTGTCAATCATAAGAATATTGACTTGATACAGTTGCGCTGGATGAAAATGTGTTCTGTATAGAAACATGCCAAGTGGTTTTAGCCTGTTTTGCCATAATAACTATTTGCACGATATGAGAAAAGCTCACAATTTGCAACATTAATGATCAATATTGCGATGACGATATAACCTGCGATACATGAACAAATAGCAAAACAAAAAAAAAAAAAATCATTTCCATTTCACTGCAACAGTTTAACTTAAATAAGAGTCAACAACATAAATTAAATCATGCTCCAAATGAACCTTGTCTAAATAGGAGGCGAGCATCTAACGCAAAAAGGCTCCATCTGATTGGTCAACAACGTGAAGGTGTCCATCCGAAGGGATTTATTCGATCTGCTAAATACTATATACATTTGCGATTTATTGTGTGGGTCTAGTTATGTAACTTTTACCTTTTTCTCAATGAAACTTCAGTTTTTGATTGCTAAAGGTCACATTCTGTAATGTATGTGCTTGTGAGCCCTTTTCTGTCTGATGTTTGTTTCTATCGTACTTTTGTAAACCAGCAACAACAACAAAATGCATACTTCCCCCTCCTGCAACCTGGTATATTTAAAGGTAGAGGTATTTACACAGTGACTCATGATTTTGGGAAAATTTTTGGATTTTGGGACTGAATCAGAAAGTGTGCCGAGCACAAGGCTTTGAAGATGGGAA
The DNA here is from genome assembly GCF_053564925.1 of Oryzias latipes. Taxonomy (NCBI): domain Eukaryota; kingdom Metazoa; phylum Chordata; class Actinopteri; order Beloniformes; family Adrianichthyidae; genus Oryzias; species Oryzias latipes. The sequence continues at coordinate 25,519,241 of NC_136248.1, read as the reverse complement.
AATATAGCCTGTACTGGATAGTAACAGCAACAGATAGCACATTCCTCAATGGTTCTCATCTTAAATTCATGGTCATTAACGACCAGTGATTCTAGACATTATTGTGGTGGGTTTTCAGACGGACTCTATACGTTTTAGTGGAGTTTGGTTTAAAAACAAGAGGAAGAGAGAAGTGGTGGAAATGGTATTGAGTTGAAGGGATTATCCTTCTAAATAAAGATGAGGGGCATTGTTGCCAGAATCAGAGCAATTGTTTGGTTTTTTAAAGGCAATTATTTAATATGACTTTGCATTTTGCTTCCTTTTTCTTTTTAAGTTTAGCCTGAAAGATCACTGTGCTCTCTCTGTAAACTGTTGGTTATCTTTCAGCAGGTTTTTGAGTAAAAAAGAGTTTTTTGAAAACCAGGGTAGATGCTGGAGAAGTTGAGCATAACTGTTTTTACACAATCATCACTTAGACCAGTGTTTTTCAACATGTGTGCTGCGGCACACTAGTGTGCCGTGGGAGATGGTCAGGTGTGCCGTGGGAATTTGCATAAACTGATCTAAAAACATTTACCATCTCCAGGATATCAGCTCTTTGTTCATCCAAACAGGCCCTGATAAAACACTGAATAGTTAGGAATATGAAAGATCGTAAAATACTTTTCTGTTAAAGACATTTTGATAAGAATGACGCTACCGCGATTTAGCCGTAGCGTCAGCTGTTTTCAGAAAAGTCCCGCCCCTTAAACTCTCTCCACCAATCATTTTTGGAGGCTTAATCATACGTCATCAGTCTGGCCAATCAGAATTGGTTAAAGTCTTCACTTCCTTGTTCCGATTCTGCTCATAAAGTCTCTCAGTTCCAACAAAAATACCAGCTAAAGCTCATATTTAGCGGTGTAGCTTTCCACAGAATCCGGTGTCAGACTGTGGAATAAGTGAACAAAACAATGAAGCTCAGAGTTTGTTTGCGTTCGGGGGCTGTTTGCACTACATCTCCCATGATGCATTGGGTTAAAGTGACAGGGTCTCAGCGCACAATTAGTCTTCCTTTGACGTCTTGAAACCACAATGAACACACATCAAACAGTCTTTAAATCTTCTAACTAACTTTTATTATATCTTTTTGAAAAAACAGCTGCAGCTTCTAGCTTTTTCTGCCACAATTATTACAAAAATGCATGAGAGATTGAGGAGGGCCTGTAGATCAATACAGACTATAAGTTTCTCCTTTTTTTTTTAATTTTTGGATGCTGGTATGCCGCGAGATTTTTGACAAAGTTAAAGTTTGCCGTGGCTCAAAAAAGGTTGAAAAACACTGACTTACAAGTTCGTTATACAAATTGTTCTGTGCACAGCTGTGGTGTATTAACCCGGCTTTAGTGTTAACGTTATTTGAACTACCGTAAATCTTTAACCGTTTACGTAATTTCAATGGATACTGAAGCGAAGAAAAGCGGTGTTGCGTTGATTTTCAAGACTTTATGGTAGGCAATTGTTTACACAATCAACTTAAAGCATCTGATTCTGATGCGTAGAAAAGTGGCTTTGCACCGTTATCGTTATCACTTTACGTTAGTACTAGCAGCATCAGCGCTAAGATGCTTTTCTCTGTGTCAGATTGCGTTGAAATTACATTTATTGCGTAAATGGTGGAAGAGGTATAGTAGTTCAAAGGGCATATTTGATTTTGTTGTACCCGGCAACAGCTCCTGTGTTAAAGGGTTACACAACAACCCTTTGATGTTTTACTAATGTGTGTTTGTGTTTGTTTGGTACAGTACGTGGGAAGTCTGGATGTACCGAGGCCCAACAGTCGGATGGAGATCGTGGCAGCTATGAGGAGAATCAGGGTAAGTTGAGTACACAAGTAACAGCTTTGCTGGCACCAATTAAACTGTCTATAAAGGTAACCAGATCAATCATTGCCTACATAGTTTTAGTTTTTATTTTGTAGACATTTCAACTAGAAAACTGATATGACTTTACTGTCCTTTTATATGTTGTTAGGATGCCACACTCTTCTTTTTTTGTCAGGATTCTTGCTCTATAGCTGTGGTGCATTTGCACAAATCACATAAGTTAGGTTATAGAGGTTATAGTGTTGCATAAAATGTGCTTGCAAATTCTTCACAATCAAGAATCCAGGCTTTTAAACGCTTTCAGATTTCCCCTTCTTGTACTGTTGAAAATATCAGGAAACACTTGTTGGTAGAGTCTATGTTGGGTAGACTCGTTGGAAAGTTATAACGGTCTACATGGTTGAGAATTTTGTCTTATGTCTTTGTCCCTACACAAATAAACAGTGGAATAGTTTATCTTTGGATTCGGAAACTAAAACAAACACAAATACCAAACACAGAAAATACCTCAACCTGTCTTTAATGGAGTAAAAACTATCAATAATATCAGAAAACAATGTTTAAAAACCAGAGGTTCACTGTCACTCCAGTAAATTGCGAACGCATGTACTTGAATGGGTCATGGCAACTTGTGATACTTTCAAAGCAAAGTTATCCATAAATCTGAAAATTACCCCAAATTTCTACTTGGAATTAGAAGTGATAGGAAAATCGCTGGCTCATCCAGGAGGAGGTTCGAAGAGGGGTGGAGAGAGCATGTTGGAGTCGGGCACAAATGAGGTAAATAACTGTTAAACCAGACTCAGTTGCAGCCAGAATCTTTCAGAGTTCTTCTGAAGAATACTTGAAGGTACCCTGAGAATAGGAGTGATCACACACAAAACAAGAGTGGGCTGCTGTCAGATGAGATGGGTCTGGAGAGGGCAGTGATGCGTGTGCTGAACACTGGATAACAGAGCGCAGTGTTTGATGGAAGAAAGCAATGCAGGGTTGAATTTTTCGACTAAGAATTACATAGTCATGTGGCTTTTACTTAACGAGAGATTTCTATCATCTCTGCTGTCAGGTAAACTCAGCTATGTAACTGTGCTTTTCTAATGTATCATTTTATGCCTAAAATATTTCTGTTTGCTCTTTTCTTTAAGTGACTTTGTCTTTGGACAGTTTTCGAGTCATACTTCCATTTGTCATACAGTGAATTAGCTGTTTTCCCCTCAAGCTGCCTAACGGCGACAAATCCGTCATGGTGGTTCTGTAATCTAAGTGTGAGTCACTGCACAAACTTGGCTTACACATGACATGACAGGGCTTTTATCCACGGCAGATTCAATATGCAGAAGTTTGTTGTCTGAGCTCCTGAAAAGCCACAAAGTGCATTTAGCTTTTAGGAATATTTATTTTAGAACTCTTCAGGGAAATCCTCTGTTCTGTCTTTAAAGAGCGTACAGGCAAATGGTGTTTCCCTTCACTTTTGTGTAAAATTTAATAAAAACCGAAGAAATCAGTGAAGTTGGAATGTAAACAGGAACTCTGGGATGAGTGTGCTGGAGGTTTGCACGGCAAACCCAAGCAGGTACAGGCAGGTTATCCCTGATTAAATCTAATACCCCTTCACGTTGACATGATGTCTGTAAAAACTCTGACTTTGCTGATAAAGATCTGCATGTACCTGATCAGATGAATTAGCTTTTGCGTTCCAACTCCAACCTGGAACATTTATTTTCATTTTTCAAAGTCTTATGGATTAAACATTCGAGTGATGAAGGGAAACTCTGCATTTGGTTGACAGGAAATCAAAGTAAAAAACATTTTTTATTTATCATTTTAATTTGTGTAATATCTTGGAAAAAGTCAGAGACTGATGTGGTGAAGAGAGAACGCATTAGTGTTCCAAAAAGGTCAATATCAGATAATAAATAAAACAGTAAAACAAATACTGCAAGTTATGTACTTTTTTTTGTGAGGACCAGTACCAAGGCCCAGGGATGGGGACCTCCATTTTAGACCATTCCAATCAGATGAAGACACTTTTACACCAGATTGTGTATTTGTAAACCGTGAAAGGTCTTTTAAGAGTTGAATTAAGGAGCACGGTTACTTTAAGGATTATTTTATTTGCTTAAGGTAGAACGACGTAGGAACAGACCATTTAACTCTGTTAATTGTCATTTTTTAGAACATTTTATTTATTTATTTGAGAATGAGGGTCGTTGGTGACCAATATGGGGTTAAACTCTTCCTTACTGGTTAAAAATCACAGAAGTTACCATAAAGTTAAATAAATCAATAAATAAAAATGAAAAAAAAACTAAATAAGAAATATTTAAATAAATATATGGTAATTCTTCAGCAACTTCTCAGGGTTTTGCTCTTATTTATGCAAAAGTTGCATCGAACTTCCCTTAAATTGTGAAGCCAGCGATTTTGATTGAGATGAAATAAGTTTTTGTTGTGAAAAAGAACATACTTTGAATATGAGCATAAAAACATCACATTTTCCACTGTTAACTAATTTGCACACTTCATTTGTCACAGTCATTTTAAGAGCAAACATTTCTGCTTTTATCTAACTCTATTTGAGTGATGTGAAATGCATTGATCTTTTTTTTGTGCTCATCTGGGACCTAATGAGAAATGTGAAATTATCTTTTAGGAATAATTTTAGACGAAATTTCCAATTAAAATGTCCAATTAATCATCAAATTTCCAATTAAAGTCTGGTTCTAGTAATGTAGAAGGAAGAGTCCATCTGCAGCTTGTAGCAACTGTAAACAAAAACCAAGAGAAGGGAGTTTGTGCCAAACCCTTCCTTCTCTTTAGTGAACCCCACTGCGCCTGCACTGTGTAAACGCAAAGACTTGAGTGTTTTAAGGGCAGGAAAGTCTATGTGGACCCATTTGCCAAGTCAAATACAATTAACTTTGTATGGATGAATATCGACTAACCTTGCTTATTCCTCCTTGTTTTTTTTTTCACAAAAACCCTTGGCCTTATTTCATAAGTTCAATTCCAAAAGCTTGATGGCCGAGAAGAATCTCAGTGGATTTGGAATAAAAGTGAGGAGTGAACGGATGGCAGAGACCTGGGAGCAAGTCCTGGAGTGAAACGGAGCTGTGTGCAGGCTGGCAGAGGCGCCGCGGTTTCACATCCCTCGGCTAATCTCTTTAGTCTCAGTTAAGGCGAAGGAACAGCAGCAAACATGAGATGAGAGGGGGAGAGGACCTGACAGTTAGACGCAGCAGAGGATCCATGCTTACCGACTGGAGTCTGCAGCCGTTTCACAAACTCACGCTCCTGCCACTCCCACAGCGAGAAAGTGAAAGGCAGCAATTTTCTGTCCTGTGGATCTTTTCAGACCAGCGTTTTGTTAAGCGGTTCCTCATTATGGCTCACTGGTCCTTGTGCTAGTTTAAAAGAGTTGGTTTCATTCAGTTTGACCAGTGGCTCAGAAAGTGCGGGTTAGCAGACATATTTGTATGTGGGTGGGTGAACTCTCGCATTCTAACAACCTCCAAAATTGATGAACGAGGCTGAATAACAAAGGCTGGTGTTGCTTCATCCACATGGAAAAGAGTCTGTGTCTTCCATGGCTCATTGCCTCAGAAAATGATGGTGGATGTTCGCAAACATGCACCTTTTTACATAAAGCTTCCTTTTGACTTGCAACCAAAGCACTGAAGTTTGAGATTGCTCTTCTCTGCTTTCACATTACTTGTCTTTCTCTTATTTGCTTATTTTGAACCCCCCCCCCCCCAAACCACTGATGTTTTCTTTCCATCCACTCACTCTCCTCCGACTAAAATAGACCCTCTCCATTTAGTCTGTTTCTGGCTCTCTACTCTGCGCTGACAGGAATAGATTTTAGGCTGAGGGCAGACTATGCTTGCTTCCTTTTTTTTTGAATTTTGATCAGCTCTAATGGGATTTTAAACTTCCCTCGCATGTCCATCAGGATGCAGCTTCCTGCCACAGCTAACCAAGACAGTTTGCTTTTTTCTGCAGTTTTTTAAAGAACTGTCTCATGAGAATACCCTGTCGGCTGCTCTGCTTTTTGGTTTTGGACGGCCCTTCTGAGAGCTGGCTGTCTTCTAGGTGGATGTCGTGAGAAGATGGTCACTCTGGACCTGTCAGAGACTGCAGCAGACTGGTTTACATTATCTGCTTTTAACTTTTAAAAAAGCAGCTGCCAAACTCTATCTTCTGAATTGTATACATATATACCTGATAAATTAATTTAAAAAGGTAAATTGAGCTATTTTTTGAATTATTTTGCAAAGGAAATGCATCTTCGCCCGTATATTCGAGTTTCAATAGTTGCGGTTTCTCGTATTCACAGATTTTTTTTTTTCAGTCACATGACTCCTCCAGTTCATCACAAAAACTCACAATGTTGGTTGTGGACTCCACCCACTGATTGCATCATCAACATGTCACTACTAAAGCTGAGCTCCTGATTAGTTGATGCAATGCAAGTTTGTCAATGTTTTGATTTTTAAACTGAAAACTTTGTGCAGCTTGTCACAATTGTCACTGCTGCAACATTGAAATGACACTGCAGGACCTCTCGCTGTGTCTGTACATTGATTTAACATTAAAACTGGACACCCCCTCGACACTCGCATGCATTTGGTGTGAATTTGACAGTATTGGCTCTATCTGTAGGCAGAGGGTCAACACCACCATCCAATGTTTAGCATTTTTTAGGTACTTACCGGCTTGTCATTGTGGAAGTGGTCAAATATAAAAAAGACTAAATAACTCATATTATTGAAAAGTCACAATTCTTTAACATTTTGGTTGAAGTTTGCTAGCCATGAAAATCTTTTACCCTTCAGCCTCCTAAAAACCCCTAAATCTTAGGGATGCCAACCAAGATGTGCATGTGTGTTCATGTAAAACTGCATGAAAAAAGGGGTTTTACTCCTAAACCCACCAAAACCAAAGGATTATTGCACAGAGGGTAATACAATGCAGCCCTGCATTATTGAACAGGTCAGAACCCAATGCGAGCGAGGCTTTGTTTTTGTGTTTCAGACGTACATATCCCACATGTCCTAGAAAACCAGCTGGACAGCACATATGTAAATGCAGGATATGCTGCATTAAAGCAGACAACAACCATTAAGGAGGTGGGGCTTTGTTTTCCTTTCAAGGCTATTGGCAGATAGACACAACAATATAGTTAGTGACCTATATATCAGTTGAAGTAGATGTGATGGTGCATTTGAAGAATGGAAATCTCTTTTGATAAAAAACAGCCAGAAGAAGGATTGCACTCTTAATGATTAAGATGCAGTTTGTTTGTTTTTACAATTTAAAAAATACATATTCTACTGTGCTTATTGGAAACTAAATCTGTTTTAGTTCAATCTTAAATATGAAGTTTACTTTTTCTCAAACATGCACACACTATATGATTAAAAAAATTTGCTTTTTATTTGTTTTTGTTTTTTACATGTAATGATGTTTTTACTGCTTTTAAATATTACTTTACATCCTACCTAATGATACATCAATATCATGAAATAATACTCAACCAATCCCCTTTCATTTGTTTTCAGAGAATTTGATTTATCTGATTAGTTGTTCTGAGGCCTTTAGAAACTTGAATGCCTGAAGTTCTGCTGCAACCCTGTTTCTTTCACCTTCACAATTAATCAAGGGGTAGACGAGCAGATGACCCCAGATTCACCCAAAACAAGTCTCTTCTCAAAGACAGGGTGTTTCTAAAGACACAAACTCAATCGGGCTTCAAAGCCTGAGGCTAAACTTCCTTTAAGACGCGTCTTGACCATTCTACTGAGCAAGCCGAGCATTCAAAACCAAAATCCAAGTTGGACGCTTTTGTGTTATGTTAATTAAAATCTATCTAAAAGTAACACATAGAATGGTAGCAGAGGAATCTGACCATAGAGGCTTGGCATGCTTTCACATCGGTTCATGCCAGAGTACATTTTTTAGATGGTTTGCTTTTTTATTTTTTGCAGGTGTAACAGCTCACATGGACACTCGTGTGAATTTAGCAAGTAAACAGTCATTTGCATTAACACTAGCGCCTCTGTTGCTTGCAATGGCTTACTTTGGCTTACTTTGAACCCTATTGTTGACTGTGCAGAAGTAAACCAACAAGAGCAGGTGACGGAGGTTACTTTGCCCTTTTATATATAACTTTTTTGTTTTTAATTTCTTTATCAGGTTCTATAGTCTCTCTCTAGTTTACAGTAGTGCACAAACTCTAATTACCGGTATGAGTGTCATAATTGCCTTATAGATCACTTTGATGGCACTATAGGTTTACAAGATACAGGTTGAAATTTATAGATAAATCAATAGTTTTTCTTTAATAAATTGGGAAGTAAAAGGCCCCATTTTGCCAGTTACAACAATAACTATAAGACTTCTAAATTAAATGCCACTTGTCAACCTTAAAAGCAGTTCCTTAACCACTTTAGACAGTAGAGTAGGTCAGTATGTCATTTAGAAAAGAACATAAAAACCTATACTTTCCATTTTTTTATTTTAAAGCAATTGAGGAGTCATTCATGATTTATTACCTTTTATTTGCCTCAAACCAAAGTTTTTATTTAACACATAATTGCTTCTTAAGTAACTCTGACATCTAGTTTTATACTTACTTATAGTTACTATATTTTACTGAGCCCGTGTCCTGACATTAAGATATAAAAATATATCTTGTTCCCACAGATTAATATCTTGTTCCCACAGGTTATTATGTCGTTCGCACGAAATACTATTCCGTTCCCACAAGATACTATTCCGTTCCCACAAGATACTATTGCGTTCCCTCAAAATACTATTCCGTTCCCTCGAAATGATTAACTCATGCGAACGCAATAATTATGTCGTGCGAACGCAATAATTAATCCGTTCGAACGCAATAATTATTCACGTCATAAGTCATTCACGCGGATATGTACGCCTTTCAGCGGTAACTTCCGTGTCTCTGTGACCCATATTCGTTCAAAAAAGGAACATGAAAAACAAAAATGATCACTTTATTACTGTCTCAATGAATATAAGAAAAATATCAAAAGATTTATGATAACTAGGCTGCATTGTCATACGATAGCTCCTGCTAGGCTACTACTAGCTCCGCCGCAGAGCTCTTTGATGTATGCCGGCATTTGGGCAACTGGCTGGTCTATTGTCAGACAGCTGATATTGTAGTTTAGGGTCGAATAGGAATAATAATATTCAGGACTTGTCTTTTATTAACTTTAGCAGTCAGTTGCTTTACATTCGAAGGCTATTAGGCTACATGCTAACTGACTAGCCGATCATTGATCCTGTTATTAATTTACGTCATAGATTTACAGCAGATACCTTCACATTTATGTCTGTGTGTGTCTCATTACATTGCATTGCATTGAAGACACGCAGGATGTTTAGAGAACAGATTTATTTATTTCAAAAAGCACAAAGCATCCATCGTATTCACGTTCATTCACATGATGATGATGATCTGTGGTACGCCCTCAGTCATCTTGCTGCAAAAGCCGCTTCCTGCCGCTACTTCCGTGTCTCTGTGAGCATTCAATAGGGGTAAAAATAAAAGCAAGAATGGTCGATCTGTTATTGTCTGGATGACAATCTGAAAAATATCATATTAAGCTGGCTGCTTCGCCGAAAGCACTTACCTTTAGCTTGTAGCATAACAACAATAGCAGTACGTCACGTTTCCCAGAATGCTTTGCGGCCAACCATTGGTCTTGTTGTTAGACCTTGGTCACAGGGACACGGTGATTGGCCAATGATTGGCAGGAAAGCATTCTGGGAAACGTGACGTACTGCTATTGTTGTTATGCTACAAGCTAAAGGTAAGTGCATTAGGCGGAGCAGACAGCTTAATATATTTTTCAGATTGTCATCGAGACAATAACAGATCGACCATTCTTGCTTTCATTTTTACCCCTATTGAATGCTCACAGAGACACGGAAGTAGCGGCAGGAAGCGGCTTTTGCAGCAAGATGACCGGAGGGCGTACCAGATGATGTGAACGTGAATACGATGGATGCTTTTGTGCTTTTTAAAATAAATAAATCTGTTCTCTAAACATCCTGCGTGTCTTCAATGCAATGTAATGAGACACACACAGACAGAAATGTAAAGGTATCTGCTGTAAATCTATGACGTAAATGAATAACAGGATCAATGATCGGCTAGTCAGTTAGCATGTATCCTTATAGCCTTCGAATGTAAAGCGACTGACTGCTAAAGTTAATAAAAGACAAGTCCTGAATATTATTATTCCTGTTCGACCCTAAACTACCATATCAGCTGTCTGACAACAGACCAGCCAGTTGCCCAAATGCCGGCATACATCAAAGAGCTCTGCGGCGGAGCTAGTGGTAGCCTAGCAGGAGCTATCGTATGACAAAGCAGCCTAGTTATCATAAATCTATTGATATTTTTCTTATATTCATTGAGACGGTAATAAAGTGATCATTTTTGTTTTTCATGTTCCTTTTTTGAACGAATATGGGTCACAGAGACACGGAAGTTACCGCTGAAAGTGGCTTAGTTTTGCCGGCGTACAGAGAGCATATCCGCGTGAATGACTTATGACGTGAATAATTATTGCGTTCGAACGGATTAATTATTGCGTTCGAACGACATAATTATTGCGTTCGCACGAGTTAATCATTTCGAGGGAACGGAATAGTATTTCGAGGGAACGCAATAGTATCTTGTGGGAACGGAATAGTATCTTGTGGGAACGGAATAGTATTTTGTGTGAACGACATAATAACCTGTGGGAACAAGATATTAATCTGTGGGAACAAGATATATTTTTATATCTTAATGTCAGGACACGGGCTCCCTAATATTTTCACTCACCCATGTATTTGATTTAGCTCTAATGTTGGTAAGGATCAAAGTAACTAATGCTTTTGATTTATAATGTATAATCTCTATATCTACCATGAATATAATAAAAAGAAAATCCTCTCTTCAATAATTTGAAATTCCCCTCATGCTACCACACTTTCAATATATGAGCTGACATTGCTCAAGTGTGTGATCTAGACCAGTGTTTTTCAACCTTTTTTGAGCCACGGCACACTTTAACCCTGAAAAAAATCCCGCGGCACACCAGCATCAAAAAAAAAAAAAAGCAAAAACTCATGGTCTGTATTGATCGACAGCCCCCCCCCATCCCCCCCCCCCCCCCCCCCGCCGCAATCTCACGTGGATTTTTGTGATAATTGTGGCAGAAAAAGCAGGAAGTAGCGGCTGTTTTTTTCTAAAAGATGAACCAAAGACGAGCTTTAGCTGGTATTTTTGTTAGAACTGAGCGACTTTATCAGCAGAATTAAGAACAAGGAAGTGAAGACTTTAACCACTTCTGATTGGTCAGACTGATGACATGTGATTAAACCTTTAAGAATGATTGGCGGAGACAGTTAAAGGGGCGGGACTTTTCCTTACACCAGTTATAGCTGCAGCTAAATCGCGGTACCGTGATTCTTATCAAAATGTCTTTAATAGAATTAAATAAACACAAAGAAAAAAGTAATTTTATATTTAGATATATTTAGATCTTTTATATTCCTAGCTACTCAGTGTTTTATCAGGGCCTGTTTGGATGAACAAAGAGCTGATTTCCTGGAGATGGAAAATGTTTTTAGATCAGTGAATGAGGGCAATTTCTCCACGGCGCACTTGACCATCTCCCACGGCACACTAGTGTGCCGCGGCACACTGGTTGAAAAACACTGATCTAGACACACATTCTCCTCATAACACTCCAGATAAACTCATATCAGGTGTAAACTGTGTCACTGCCTGTCTCAGCATTACAAGCCAGAGAGGCCTGGCCCATTGTGTTGAAATAATTTGCCGGAAAATGACTAAGGAAAGAGCTGCAGGCTCAGTGAGGTGACTGGATTTGCTATTTTCCGTCTACTCCAGTGGGCTGAAAAAAAGGTGCTGTTTTTTTCAATCTCCTCAGATTCTTTGCTTTACTAGCTCCATCTTTATTTCATTATAGCTCAGATCTTTTTTGGGTCTTTTCTAGGGTATAAGGTTTGTGTTTAAACATTCAGGAAGCCGCTGACCTTTAAAAGCTTTGAGTTCAGGTGGATTTTAAATAACGCTGCTGGTTCTGAAATCCTGACTTGCATTAACCAGTCATTTTCACTGTGGTTTTAAAGCTGCAAAAGCTTCATGTTTTTATTACCTTACTGCATTGATTGATGTTTTTTCACACAAGGTGACAAATAAAATTATTAGATTCCCCTAAAAGTGGACTTTTGTTAGCGAGTATACATCTGTATTGGTCAAACTCCACCTCCCCTTCATAAGCTTTACACAAAACAGGAAGTACCAAATGTTGGTAGTATTACCATCTCTCACATGAACACTGAATGCTTCAGGGAGCATAATTAATTTCCTGTTCACTTCCATGTTAAAAAAATTAACATGGAAGTGAACTTTAAAACATTTTAGGAAGTACCCGCTGGCTTCAAATCGCCAACATCCCACAGACTTCCATTGTATTTGTCAGAATAACCATTCTTGCTCTGCTACCTTTTCTAACATGTTCTTGTTAAACCTCTTTTTTCATGATATTTTTTTATAGTGCAAGTTATAAGCTGGAAAATCTGAGGCCTCAATAAAAGTATGTGATGCCTCCAGGTCCCCTCTCGTCCAACGTTCGAAACCTTTGATTGACAGATTCTCTCAAGCCCACTTTCAAGTGGTAGGGGTGTGGACTTCTAATAAGCTCACTCCTGATTGACCAGTGTGGTTGCCGTAGAAACGTTGATTCAGACCAAGTCAGACTAATTACTGCTTCTTGACAACGTCTGGCTCCAAAACATCGGTGTCCGTATCCCAAGAATTTGCAACTGAAACGACTTTATGTCGTTAGACCTATAGAAAAGTGAGATATTTTCTGTGAGTGACGTCACACTCACTCGGCCCAGTTCTCATTTACAGTCAATGGTTGACCATGGGTGGACTCGACAAAACTTTCAAGTTAATTTGTCCCACTCAGTTGGGCGGAAGGAACTCCAGTCAATTTGTCTGTCTGACTCATGTCATGTCCGTCATTAAGAATTCTATGATTGATAGTTGGTGTTCATCAGCTGTCAGACTTGTCTTTAATGGACTTTTGAATATTTTTGGAAAATCTCTTCAAAAATTTCAATGTGGTGGACACCAAAATGGTGACCTGGAGTACATCTATGTAAAGACAGTCATTGGTCAAAAACCACGGTCCCATTACAAGGATTTGATGTATCTACATTTTAACAGGCTTCTAACTTCTATCAATAACAAGTCTGTATTTCAGTGTAAAGAATGTATTTTTTCTTTGGGACTTCCTCTTTCATTTTGTGAATCAAAACATATCCTTCAGTGAAATGTGTGTCAAACTGCATTAGTTTGCATTCATTGTTATTTCCATTCATATCAATCCATCAGGGTGGAAAAACTGAATAGATAATGAGACATGAGAAACTCTGTAAGCTCATAATCACACGCGCCAGAAGCATCAGCATGTTTCTGGAGCAGAATTAATTTCCTAAAATCCAGACTTTTTCATGTCATTCGCCTACTTTAAATAATTGCATCTCAAGTTAATTCGACTGCAGTCTTGTCTCGTGACTTGTCTTCTTCCTCACAATGACTTTGGAGGTTTTGATAGAAGTCGCTCTCTTCAGGTCCAAAGTTTTTTATCATACCATGAAACCACAGCATCACTGTAGTCTGGGTTTCTGTTGTAACCAATGACAGTTTTCTTTACTTCAGCATCACAACCTATGCTTTATTGACCTCACCGAAATCCCCATCTTTCTGCTGCTCTCGTCAGTCTAACATTGAAACATCAATAATCCTATTTCCAATGCTAACCTTTATACAATGCTTTCTCTACATCTCGAACCAGTTTGGGTCTTTGGATGGCAATTAGATGTTCCACCACTTCTGCCCAGATTCAAATAACTCCAAGGATGTTAGATGGAGCAGCATGTAATGCTACACACATTCTCATCGTCTCCCGGGGATACATAGACTTTGATTCTTGGGCTTATTATGCTGCATCCTGAGTACCGCTTATCTAAAGAAAGTCTTTTGATTTTCATTGTATGTTTTCGATTGCTTTCAAGTGCTTTATCTGAACTGATAAATGAATACAAATCTAACCCTTTTTTTGCTCTCTAAATAGACATCTATTAATTTACTTTTTACTTTTACACATGAAAGAAAGCAGATGGAACGGGACAAGCGCTCAAGCTGCTGTCTCATAAGTGTGGAGTTCTAAAAAGAGCTGCTTCTGTTCTTTTCAGACAGATTTAAGCTACTCATGTTGGAGCTTCATGAACTGTCACACCCCCTTAAAGCCTCTTGTAAGGGGCTTTGTGGAGCATATTTTGATGTAACGCACAGATGGCGCCCCCGATTCACACCCAATGTTTGACCCTGTAAAACAGGTTAAACATATGGGGATGCGTTGACCTCAAACTTGATATCTCACTAAGTGGTTGATCATCTAATGAATCGTGTTTTCCTTTGTTTATTTCTCTCACTTCTCGCTACCGGTTGTTCACACCACCTGCCGTCTCTCAGGAGTCCTGTCATCTCTTGTAACTTTCCACACAGTCTTGTCAGTCTTCATTAAAAAGAGCAGATGTTGATTCATGAAATCCCTGGATCCTATAGATCAGATTCTTTCAGTTTTTTAAGAGCTTGCCATTTAAATCATTCAAAATATGTGGTAACAACAGGTAAAACAGTTGAGAAATACTTAAAATCTCTTGACTTGTTTCAACAGACTTCAGATAGAAAAGTTGCAACGTTTGAGGTAGATGTCATCGCTTGTTTTGTCCTGAGTTTGGCCTCAACATAGACCTGTACGGTTAATGGAAATAGGTTGGCAGGAACATAAGAAAATGAATGATTTTCACCGCTTGCAACTTGTAGTGATTTTGAGAGTTTATACGAATATGATGGAAAGATGAAATGTTACATGAAAAGGGTTTAATGAATCATGTCATAACGATTCATAGTCGATATTGATTCATTTTAGATAATCCGATTTAATCAGAGTCACTTACCTAAAATTGATCCAGGACATCTTTAGCTAAAAATTCAACCAGTGTGACTCAGAGGTGAATACCTGGGTACTGAACACTGCAGGAAGAGTTTCCAGTCTTCTTGTTTATCTTTCAAAATAATGTGTAAATTGTATGTGTAAATTAAATGTGTACAAACAAACAAGTAAACAATATTCAAATTTTTGTTTCATGAAGTCCAGCCCACCGTTTGTTTTTCCTCATAAAAATAGTACAAATGTAACATTATCAGAGCATTCTAACACACTGTATGGTCACATGTCTTTACTAAAGTCAAAGTGTTTCCTCACATTGGACTGTAATGATAACTTGATTATTTATCACTGCCGTCTGCTGTGATGGCCCTTGGTCGTTTTTACATTAAAATGAAATAAACCTACTATGTCTCAATCCAAATAGTGTTTTCCAAGCTCGATTATTGATTTATTTCATTTTGAAATGATTTTATAATGGTATAAATCAATTCAATTTGATCAACAACTTGCCTCAGACAGATCAATTGGGTTTGGTAAATCAATTCATCGATTAATCAGTTAATTGCTACACCCCTCCTAAATAAATGGATAAACAGATGAATGGTTACTTCCACAATGAAGGACTTGGGTTGCAGTGCTTATGCTTGATAAAATAAACTTCCACTGCATAATTGTTAACCTTGAAGTGGCTTACTTTCAACATGTAATGAAGTTAATGAAAAGGTTACAGGTTCAGTTTCTGCCTTTCCTGCCCATCTGTCAAAGTGTCCTTGGGCAGGACGCCTAACCTCACATTGCTCTTGGCGGTTGAGGTTGGCAGCAGTGTAAGGCAGTAAAGCCACCACCAGTGTTTGTATGTCTTTGTGCATGGGTGAATGAGCCTGTCACAGTAAGGTACTTTGGGCCTTATTGCAGGAAAGAAAAGTGGTATATAAGTATACACCAAAGTATTTTCTTGAAATAAAACTTGTTGTAAAACTTAAACACCAAGCAAATGTTGAAGGAAACTAAAGATTAGTGGTGTAGTGTAGTGATACTCAGTCCTTAAAATGAAAAACTGGTAGTTATAAATCAACAGAAAAAAATGTCAGACCTTTGCTCACATTGAAATTTAATGTGAGAGATATTGTATAAATCCTGAGTAAAAAAATATAGGAAAAAATGTACCACAATCTAACTCCACAGATCGTTACAATACATTTCTCAGAGTGTATCTTTACACAAAACACATTGCTGCACAAAGCTTATACACATCCACACATTCATGTGCTAAATTTGTATTGAGGAGAAACTTTTATTTTCTTTTAGATAAAAGTCAAGGATTAGATGATAAATTGTGAAAGTGAAAGTTGGTGTACTTTTGTCATTTTAGATATGAGGTCATGCCATATTGTTTTAACTTTATTTTTGAAGTTAAAGCTTCTCCAAATTAGTGTCTGAAAACACAAATCAAGTCAAAAAACTAACATTGAGTCACTCTGACAATGGGATATTTATTACTTCTGTCTTTAATTTGCCTACCCTCCTTGACCTGTGTGACTATCCCTTAGGAACCATCATCATTAGAGCTCCAGGGCTGGCAGTTCTTTCCCCAGCTCTATTAGTGAGTCACTTGTGCAGGGGTCAATTCCATTTTGAGGACATCAGAGCCAGAGAAGCGCTTGCCTCGGCCGTCACAGCTGCTTTATCTGAAAAGCAGGCACTGTTGATCCTTTGCCAAAGATGCCTGTATTCCAATTGACTTGGCATTCCAAATCTTGCTTCTTCAGTTTGAAGCTGAAGGGCATTTAGATGATAAATCAAGTACACCAACAGGTCCTCTAGGTGGCTTTGATGGATTAAAAAGTGCAGTGATTTATCGATTGTCAGCCTCTATAAACAGATTTGCTGCATAAGTTATGTAAGCCATTGGTCTTGGAGAGTCTCTGCTTTACTCTCCAAGTCAGGCAAAACAGAAGTTCTTATGAAACAAGCTCAGTTTGTTGAATTTGATCATGTTTTCATGCAAGCAAAAGCTGCTCAGATCCTTGCACCAGAAAACAATAACTGCCCAACTGCCTCTTTTCAGGTTGAAGGTTGTCGTCCATAGAAACTCTAAGCCTAATTGCTCCCTCATGCACACTCCTGCTGACTAATGATGGGATGTGCCAGTGCACTCTGGAGGCTCGGGCAGCTTCACGGGAGTCACTGTCTTTGTGGCTGCAAGGCTGAAACCAATAAACAGGGTTACTCAGAGGGTTTGGGTCGCTGAGCAGCTGTTATCTCAGCTGATGGAGAGATTCTCCTTCAAAAAAGCCACTTGATATTCTCGTAATTAGTCAATTCTGCTAAGTTAGGTTCAAAACGAAAGTATTTTTAAAACAAAAAAATGTTTAGAAGTTAGACTTTTTTTCTTAATCCAGTTCTGCTTCAGTTGATGAATTTTAAATAGAGGGAAAACATGATAGAATGTCCTAGAACTCCCCAAAACCTTGGATACTACAAAGAGGTTGCTAGGTTACCATCTATAGGGCCTATTGTGGACTCCCCTATGGATTCAGTGCTTTGACAGTGAGCATCAGTGACCCGCAAACACTCACATTCCACTGCTCTTCAGGACTGCTTGAGGTCCAGGGGGCAGACCCTACTTTTACTTAAAACCTTGACAGCATGTAAATATGGCCTTTTTAATGTTTTTTCATCTTCTTATAGTGTTTTTTTTCTTCTTCAAAAAAATATCACAAGACTCAATGAACTTCAAATCAAAAGCTGGTCCTATTTCTAATGATACATTTGTTTTTAGTTTCTGCACAGTTATTAAGAGCTGTATTCTTTGAATTATAGATACCTGTTAATGGAAAAGACTCCTTCACCATCAGTGAGAATGGTTTTGCACTAAAACTGTTAGTTCTACACCACATATAATTTTCTTGTAAAAACCACTTTGATTGGCAGCGGTGGAAGTTTATCTGAACTTGGATGCAAATGAGTCAAGAAAACTTAAAAAAAAAGAAAAAGTTTTGATTTGTTCAAATTTAAATATGATGCAGTTCAGCTACAATGAAGTCTTTTCAGTCTAAATAATTAAAGTGAATAAAAAAAAAAGTAGTTGGGGTGAAAAAAAAACAACCAAAATGCCTCATATGACATTATATTTTGCTTGTTATTTCCTGTTGACGCATAGCTTAAGCCATACTGTCCAACAAAATCAACTGTTGTAGCTACGGGTACATGTTTCCAAGCAGTTTAGCTGGTTCTGGACAGTGCAGTGTGAAAGCAGTCTGAACCAACCTAAAATATTGCTCATTACCTTCACGCGAATTGAACTCGGTCTCCAGATTATCCTATTGTTGGAGCAATCTCAATTTCTCAATAAAAACGTTTATGTCAAGTAACTGTGGCACAACGGCTCACAAGTCCAGGCATTTATTTCAAGCCCACCAAAATGTGTAGTAACCATAAATAACATACTGCACAAGACTGTAGAACATGTGGAAAAGTGGAGAGCTAGTAAGGTTTAGACTTTGTTAAAGAGCTGAGATGTCATCTTGATGCTGTTGGTTTAGGTCATGCACATGTTGAAATAAAGTCATATCACTGTTTTTCCATCGTTTCTGTTTTAAGGATTAAGGATTTATGGTCTCCTGTGGTTTGACCTAGGGATGGGCCATTGGGCTATTGGCGCCAGTATTGTTATCGGGCGATATTTGCTTAATTTAAATTCATTTGTATCGGTCTGACATGAAAAATTCCCCCTAAATGCCACCAATGCTTTTTTTTTTTTTACCTTGACAAGTGGTTACAGCAGGAGCAGCACTTTATGTTTACAGTCATACTCAGTCATTTTTCTGACTGTTTCTGGTATATGTTATTTTTTGATAGGGACAGATATTGTTCCTAATAGATTCCTGGGAATGGGAAGCTTATGGTTTACAGTTATGTCTAATAGTTTGTAAATGGTCTGTTTTTTCTGATATATTTTCAACGTGAAAAGTGTTACTTATTCCTTTGAGATCCCTTGTTGTATATTAAAAAAAGGTTAAGTACAAGATGATTAGATAGTAAAAGAGCAGTTGTGCATTTCTATTCAAAAAACAAAAAGGAAATCTAAAGTTTGTGTCATTGGAGACAATTAAATATCGTTATCGGCAAATATCCGCTTTCAGCCACAGTTGCAGGGAAAATAGGGGTTATCTGTATTGGCCGGGGAAAAAATATGTCGGCCCATCCCTAGTTTGACCGGTTAGATGTCTGCCAAAGTGGCCACATCACCCTTTGTTCAAATAATGCACCAAGACTCAGTTTCTTGTCCTTAGTTTGTGCACCAAAGTCATCACTACTTTGTGACTCTTTGATAATAGATTGCAGTGATGAGAATTCCCTAGAAATTGTTTTGCTGTTGGGGAAGACCTACGAGTCTTTTCCCCCCAATCTACACCAAAGCAGCAACAGCCCAAACTGCATCGTCGAGTCAGACGCGATTAACACTTCACATCTGGAACATTGTACTCCCGTCCTAAAAACGACTCGATGCAGCGCTCAATCTTTGGTCTTCTTGTGTGGATAGACAGAGCCACAGTGGGAGAAAAACAGAGAACTGGTTCATAAACTTCTGCTACACCTTCAAAATAAAAGCTTGACATAAAGATTTTATATTCCACCAAAAATCTATAGCACCATAGATGACAAGACATTAATTCTTAGTGTGGAGAAATGAATGTAATTTACAACACAAAACACCAATTTTGTGATGTCGACAGAAGTAGGAATGAAGTCAGCAAAATACAGAGAGAGGATCGAAGATCTTTTCTTGTGTAGTAATGCTTTTGAAGTCGTTGAATGTACATTAAACTAAACTTACTATTGAAACACGCCTACGATGTTCGATGTGAATTTGCCGTTTTGCTTTCAAAACAGACAACCAATGTGTAAATGAAAACTTTGTGATAAATCTAGACACAACTGTCAATCTAAAAACTTTAGTGCTTTAAAAAACCATCTTGCATCATTAAAATATATTTATATTTTCAAAATATTTCATCTCTTATTCCTAATATTTCTTCTAACAAGCACAAAGGTAACATAACCAAAAGTAGGATTTATTTACATCTTGCTGGAGGCTCATCAACCTGACAGTGTCAGAGATGAGAGTGGAGCGTTTTTGTCACGAGCTATTAATTTTTTTTTACGTCTTTGATACAAAATAAAAAATCACAAGTGCATTGAAAGCCTAAATATTTTAGAGCACTTAGCCCCAAAATGTAAAGCTTTTATTCTCAGAAGGAAATAGCAAATTCCAGTTTTGCTTCAGCAGAATACTGACAGAAATCCTAAATTATTAATGAGCTGTACCACATTCCCACAGCTTTAAGGTAAAGGTACTTCTTTGTCCTAATGGTGTTTTGGAAATCTTAAGCATGAAGGAGAAGTGGTTTTCTCACCTGTTCTTTCCACATAGACCTACACAGGATTGTTTGGGATTAAAACGACATTGTGGGTTCTGCCTACGTTTATCACAACACCATATACAGATATATTTATTCAGTGGATCATTATTAATAGAAATAAACCCTTTTTGTGTATTTTTATATTATATTTTTTATAAAACAATAGTTTTCTTCTTACACAAATACATACAACAAACAAAATCTTTCCACATCATCAGAGATCATTCCAATCGTAGCTTAAATGTTTTTTAACAAAGGCTTATGTGCAAGGTAAATTAATTATTTAAAAAATTCCAGATGTTATGCACTCTCCTAAGCATGCACTAGGTGACAATGAAGAATATTGAATCCTCTTAAGACCAGAAATGCATTTTGGTCAAATTTATGGGATCAATTTGGCCCAGACCCAGTTTTTTTATCCTTGGTTACTGAGAACACCCAGAAGCTACACTTTTCTAATTACAAAACTGAAGCAAAATAAACCGTCTCTTAGTAGCATACACATGTTAGTTATAGTTTTATTAAAAATATTTTCTTCTTTAGAAATGAGATTTTCTAGGCGCCGAATGAACCTTGCAACAAAACGCTTAACATACCTGTCCACCTGTTGGCATTTTCATGATCATCTGCTGAGGACAAAATCCTAGATTGTCAAGGATTTCAAACCGTTTAACATTCTAATGCTATGAATAGATAGAAACAATGACATTTGAAAGACACTAATAGACATTTTAAATACCTTTTTTAGCTAAAAGGTGAAAATGTTCTGTGGAAATGCCATATCTTCTAGAAAGCTTTGTAAAAGTTATTTCTTAGAGGAAACATAAATATTCCAACAAATTAGTTATAAGCTTCACTAGTTGGAGAGAGAGTAAAACCCCAGTCCAACTGAACACTGAAGCAGAGTGAAGAAAAAAGAAAGCAGAATACGTGTATTGTCTACAATAAAAATAAAATTAAATCTTTGCAGATTGGCTCTTATTCAGAATTCATCTGTTTTTCAATACCAATTATTTCTGGTTGGGGTCATGGGGTTGCTGGGGCCTACCTGGCTACTGTTGGGCAAAGGCAGGGTACGGTACACCCATGATGAGTGTCTTTGGACTATGGAAGGAAGGTGCTGCGTCCAGAGAAAATCCATGCAGAGCATGCAAACTCCATACAGCTGGGGTTCAAACCAGCGCATTCTCACTGTGACAAGGCTAGATTCCCATTCAGCCCCATTTACCAAGAACTTTGATTGAAAATCCTATTTTCTGATATACCACACCAACTGGTTTTAATGATCAATATCCACTCCACTTCTGCCAACATTCTTCTACCTTCTTCTGTTTTGGTAATTAATTAATCTTTTGGCTTTTATCTTTAAAATATTCTAATAAAAAGTGGTAGATTTGCAGAAGATGGATCATTCTACTGAAAGATGTGCATCTTTAATGTGACAGTGACCTGAAAACTGAAAGTGCCCACTGAGTGACTTGTTTTAAGCCAAGGTGGCTGTAAAAGAAAAGCATAATCAAGATGTGCAATGTATCATAGTATTAGAGTGGTTTGAGCTGTCAGTGATTACAATATAGGCTGTTAAAGAGGACAGACTTTTTGTTTTTTCTTTTCTTAAAATATCTCTTTAAACTTTAAAGAGCACATATGAACCCTGATAATGACCATTTTTAGCTGAATCAAACGGCTGCATCTTTGACCTAGAATGAAGTGGCACCATGGGTCGCTGTACTGATCCAGACCAACTTTTGGGGGTGTGGCCACTGATATCCAGCCCAAGCAGGACTTTGCTTTTTGCTTCTAACATGACCCTGATTTGATCTGACAGGCCAGACGTTCTAAGTTCTTTAGCAGAGCACTAACCCAGCTGACAGGGCGTTAGTCACTAAGGCCCATGCAGCTTTTTCTGTTCCAGTGAGCAAAGACAACAGAGACGATCGCACAACCTACTTAATCATTTATCTGAAGTAGACTTTTGTTTGCATTTATTAGACAGGTTTAATATATTGGCACATGACCACAAAGTTGGCTAAGATTCAAATATTTACCCGTGGAACTCTCTGAACTTCCATTACTAGCTGACAAATTATTCAAGGAGATGTAGATTATGGTCTGATTCCTAACAGATTTTACTTTTAATTCAGTGTCATTAATAAAGCAGGATTTAACAGCAAAGAGTTTTTATTCCGTTTTTTCAAAGTGAAAGACTAAGTCAGATTTTTTTCTTCAAATGATTTCTTAATTATTGTAAAGGATTAACAAACATTTTTAACATCATTCACTTATTTTTGTTTGGTTTTCAGTACGAATTCAAGGCCAAGAACATCAAGAAGAAGAAGGTCAGCATATTGGTTTCAGTTGACGGTGTCAAGGTGATGCTGAGGAAGAAACAAAAGGTAAGAAGCTGTTAGTCTCAGCTTCAGAACTCCTTAAAGACCCACTCCAGTCATCTTTTGATCTATTTAAAAAACACTCCTGAACATGTTTAAAACACCAAAAACGTAATTTTTATTGGAGTGGGTCTCAAAAAAAAACAAAAAAAAAACTTCTGCCAGCGTCTTTGCTAAGTGATCCTTTTTGTCACACGCAGAGAAAAGAATGGACGTGGGACGAGAGCAAAATGATGATCATGGGTGATCCGATATACAGGTCAGTAAACATCACACACTTTGAATAGAGAACATGCTCAGCAAATATGTCTGATATTCACTTTATGTGTGGAGAACCTTTAGAAATCCATTAAATTCCCTCAAATGATTTCATTCAGTAGAGGCATGGCACTTTGCATGTTCTGGATCATGTAAGACTGGTGCTGGAATGAGTTCTGTTCAGTGGGCCTTTAACATACCTTATAAATAATCTATACCTTGGAATGTTGATGTACAGTTGGATTATATTTATTTTTAACGAACTGTGTTTCTTGTACTTGGAAAAAAAAAGTTATTTTTTATGCATGCTAAGCTGTCAACGTGCTGCAAAAAGTTCAAATCTGTCAGATCTAAGTTTAATTACACGGCAGCAGCTTGAGGTTGTGAAGGTTTGTAAATTATTGATTTTTCATTTGGCAAAAATGTTTCTTAGTAAGGAAGTGTGTGACATTAAAAAGAAGGTCGACATTTCTTTAATGCTTATCACACAGCAGATAGTATTTGCCAAAAATAAACTCATCTGTTATTAAGTTATTTTAAAAAACTTTTGACTTTTAATTTCATTTGCTTCTGGTTGAAGTCAGTTCATTTCGACATTACATCAGTTTGCTTGCAGAAATATCGAGTGAATTAGTTTGCCGTAAACGCATATTTTTTCGCTTTTCTATCCAATTCATTCACATTCACTTTAAAAAGGGTGTAAAGTGATGAGGGGTTAAACCAGATTAAAATTCAGTAAATAAAAACAATCATCCAGATTAAACAGATACAAAATCGTGGTGTCCCACAGGGAACAGCAATAATATTTCATGAAAAAAACGAAAATTAGCAATTATTTCTGTTCCTTTTTTGAGACTTTCTTTTTTGTTAATGAAAAGATTGAAAGTACATTTTTTATCATTTAAAACATTTCAATAAATGTAAGCAATAAAACACTTAAGGAAAAAAAACTACGGATCATTTTGTAGTTATTAAAATTATGACCTCTTAAGACCAGGATCATATTTTAACTAACTTTTCTACAGACGTAGTCACAATTTAGGCAGAATTAACTACTAATTGCTTTAATAATCAATATAACCCAAAATGTGATGTCCACATATGTGGTCGCCAGGTCCTAGGAGTTTAAAAACATTTCTGTAAATTAATTTTGACCTATTCTAAACTATGTATTTGGTCAATTATGATCAATAAAAGATTGAGGTTTTAGTAAAATGCAGATACAAACTGCACAACATGTCGTTTGTTCTCTGTAAAAAAGGAGCAGCACTGAAATAAGCTTTCAGCTGCTTTTTACACTCTCTCTCTTTTGGTTTGTATACATATATTTCTGTATAACTTTTACTTACACACATTTGCTATTGCGTTTTCCAGAATTTTCTACGTGTCTCATGACTCGCAGGACTTGAAGATCTTCAGCTACATCGCCAGAGATGGCTCCAGCAATTCCTTCAGATGTAACGTCTTCAAATCCAAGAAGAAGGTAGAGATCTAGCTCCGTTCAAACACTCAGCCTTATAAATGCCCCAAAAAGCCAAACTTCAATCTGTAACCCAATTTTTTTTTAAATGACATGTCAAATAAAATAAAAAAACTAATATAATTTTTTCTTTGGGAGTGGAGGGTTTGTTAATTGAAATCTCTTGAATCATTCCCACTTTGTTATTCAATTTGTGCGTCTGGATTCAATCTGATCTCACTCAGTTCCCTTTAACTCACTTTGCAGGTCCCCAGCCTGCACTGAAGGCTAAAAACCATCTCTCTAAAAGACAGAGAAGAGCTACTTCTTTCAGACCTCAATCATTCCCTACATTTTGGTTATTTCTTTGAGCCTCTGCTGTGTTTTCCTGGCAGAAAAAATTAAATTTGAAGCCACAAATCATCCCCATTTGAGAAATGTTTACATGAGGATGACTCTTGTAATTTTTTTTGTTCTTTGTGTGTTTCTGCAGACACAGGCAATGCGCATCGTGCGGACTGTGGGTCAGGCGTTCGAGGTTTGCCATAAAATCAGTCTGCAGCATGCTGAGCAGGACGCAGACGGAGACAGTGACAAGTCAACAGAGGAGGACGGTTCCCACGGTCAGAAGATACTGCAAATTAAACTTTTTGAGTTGTGCAAAAAGATGGAGACACATAATGCTCATTATTTTGTGTTTAGTCAGTCATTTATAGCAGAAAAAAACTCTAATTTCTTTGTACTCCGTCATAGTTTATTTTTCTAAACCCACAGATTTTTCTAGAAGCCTTTCCATTCTGCTCATCAGAATCTCAGGGGAGAAGCAGTTAATAAGATGTATTTTCAGCTCCAGGTACCATCACCATAGCAACCTTAAAGGCACAGGGAGGGCTGTGTAAGACGGATCCAAAATCGGCAAATCTTTTTTTCCTGCCAGTACGGTTCTCATAGTCTTTCTTTTTAAATGTTTTCTCCTCTGTGGTAAACAGTTAACTAAACAAACAAACTTCAGCCCCTTTTTCTCTTTGTTCAATGGAATCACTTAAAGGGTGAGTTGGAACAATAAAATGTGTTTTTTCAAAGTAAAAGCGCAAGTATTGAGCCTTTTTTTAACCACATTATAGCTTTGTCACACAAATCCCGCAGGCACAGATCACTTTAGAAGAAGTTACATAGAATAGTTGCTGAATTCAATCCCTGTAATAATTTTAACCAAATTCGTCAAAATATCCAGCTGACTTTAGATGAATGGCACTATCCTGCTCAGACATACACAGAGCTTTTCCAGCACCTTATTTGTTTTTTCAGTGTCAGTGTCAGGATTTTTAATTTTCAACCAAACTTTTAAACAGTTTAAACTTTCCCCATCAGTTTAGTGGCATCTAAATGCCAAAACTTCCAGCGACATGCTGCTCTCATGCATTAAAAATCTCCTTTTTTTAACATCACCCTCATTTACAAAGGAATGTTCTTTTGCCAAATGACATTTATCTATAATTTACAAACTCACACTCATCTGAGAGCACGCAAAGCTGGCTGCCTGGCAATTAAACTTGGATCTGGCAGATAGTTACTTGTGTCAGAAAGTTACAGCTACACAAAGTAAAATATACTTTTGCAAGCAAAATAATAAAAAAGACCTAATCAAGAAAAATTTGAAAGCTAAAAAATTTAAATATTTTCGATGACAAAAAAAATATTGGAAAGTCTAGAATAGCAGTTAATACAAATCCTGATTGAAGGCAGCTGCTGATGGAGCGTTATTCCATGCTGTGTGGTCTATTAAAGGTCGTGAAGTAACGGGAGCCGAGCAGGACAAGGAAAAGGAGAAGAGCAAACAAGGAGACGTTTCTTCAGCTGAAGCTTCACTCTGTGAAAAAGCTGTCGGCGAGATCTTGCAGAGCCTGACTGAACTGAAATTTGTCAGACCTGGACAATCTCTGAAGGTAAGATAGAGTTAGAAAGGCTAAAGGAAGGGCAGAAAATGTGGGGACAGAGTGGCCACCACTCTCACTGCAACCAATTGAGGCTAACGGACACATAGGGGTGTGACGATAACCGCATCACTGCACTTTTCTTTTTTTTTTTTTAAAGTTCTGCATATTGTGCGTGATTGGAACTATGATGAACACATTAAACACGTTCATCTTTGCTGATAATTTACCTTTTCTGCTAGTCCTGTGTTCAGACTTCAAGGGCTTCTGGGGGAAGCCTTTTATTACTGTTCTCCTTCTCTCCCTGCGTGCAGCTCTCACTCCCTCTTGCACTCCACGCACTCCCTCTTCTTACACACATGTGCACGGTTTCAACAGCACATACACATCTTCATTCTACAACAGAAGTTTCTGTCTCGCGAGGAAATACGACAAATTTAATGCGTGCTAGTTATTACCGTAATTTCCGGACTATAAGCCGCTACTTTTTTCCTGAGCTTACAGCCCCTGCGGCTTATTCAGTGACGCGGCTAATTCATGGATTTAATTGGCGGCCGCCATGCACGTACTTTCGGACTCAGTGAATGGTTTGAATTCTCTATCTAACACCAAGCACAAGTCATTTGTTTTTCAACACACCTCTGAGCAGCCAAACAGCATGGACATGACTTCAGGTCTTAGACACTTCAGTCATGGTTCAACAAAACGAAACATGCATGCCCGGCCGCATCCCAGAATCCTTTGGTGCCATTAGACCCAACGTGCATGTGATCGCCGCTAAAATATGATGAAGCTTTCAAGTTAAAAGCAAGCGTTAAAAGCGGCGTGAAAAAATCCACCATCACCAACGGGTTTGGAAAAGTCGGTCAGCTGCTGACGGAAAAGCTGCAATCTGCAGCTGGGCTGCACGTAAATATGTGGGAATAACATCAGCCTTTCTTTTGTCGGGACACGACTGGAAACACAAATCGATGTGATCGTTTTTACGGTTTCTAAGGACTGAGCGGAATTTTGCATTGAAAAGCTCACAGCCTCCGTGTGAGCTGGAGACATGTTTTCCTGCTGCTCATCACATAGAGCTGCAGGGCTGATGGCAGTCTGATGGCTCCCACACGTAACAACGCATCCGCCCCTCATCCACAAAACGTACAGTATTAAGTCCGATTGCTTTGCACAGACACGATTTTCTCCGTCCACCGGCGCAATGGGGACGAAGTGCTCCTCCTTGGAGCCGCCCTTGCCAGAGGTGTCGGAGAAGATAGGAAGGGGAGACAAGGAGCGCGCTTGGCGAGCGCGGAGTGCAGAGGCGTCCGCGGAGCAACAGTGTTTGTTGTGGAAGGAAACTTCTGACGCACGCGCCGGGCTGAGGCGTGCGTATCGCGCTGAGGCGCGCGCTTTTCAGTCGCCGCTGCTTTATTTTACTGGTGTATTTTTTAACCAGCCCTGTTAGTACCATAACGCTGCCGCGACACAAGCGGAAGGAGAGCTGTTTCCGTTCACCCCTCCATGCACTGCTGATACTTGCTCATTCTTAAACACGTACAACAGTGTGGCGAGCCGGGCGTTGGCCCCGCCTTTAGCCCCTAAGACTCATGGAAAATGGGGAATCGCGGATGTAAATTTCCTCATCATAACTGAGGGATGTAATGTTGATTATATGGTTACTGTTTGTAATTTTATGTGTGATACTTAGATTGTCAATAAGTAAAAAAAATAAAAAAATAAAATAAATTAAAATAAATCATAACTGAGGAACTTGTGAACAGAATAGAGGTCCATGCTGTTTGGCAGATGTGGGTGTACTCAAATACGTGAGCCTGAGGCAAGGCTGACTCCTCCCACAGTGTGCAAATGAATTACACTTACTCTGGGAGTCAGGACGTGATTTGTCAGGTGTTGCCTAATAAATGCGGCTTGTACTCTGACGCGGCTTGTGTATGTATAAAAGAAGTTGAACACGTGATAATGGGTGGGTGCGGCTTGTAATCGGGTGCGCTTTATAGTCGGGAATTTACGGTAATTTCCATTTTATTCATTTCCATTACAAGCTGCGTGCATTCTTGAATGCACGACACGGTCGCCCGCCGGAGGATTTTGTGTGTGGGGGGGTGGGGGGTGGGGGGAATGATTGACATCGAGGGCAAAAGTTATTGTAATGTCATTTCCTCTTCAGAACAGCCTTTGCAGAACAGCCTATGTTGTTGTCTGCCTTTCCTCCTCTGATATCTCAAATATTGTCACTACTCTATGCCACACAAAAGTACACAAATTCTTTCCAATTGTCCCCCCCTTCCCCCTAATTTACAATGTGATTTTTATTCACTTTAAGCTGATCCTGACTTGACCCCATGGGAGTTTATATCTTTGGATAGTTGGATGGTCTTCAGTTGACTGAACGGTTGAAACATGAAAAAAAAACTATGTATTCATTTATTTTCTAAACTCGTTTTTGTCCTTTTTGGGGTCACTTATAGGCGTAGGCAGGGGACATACAGGTCACCAGTCTGTCACAGGGCCACAATCACACACCCATACACACTCAGATTCACACCTAGAGACAATTTAGAGTAACTATTTAACCTATGAAGGATGTTTTTGGATGGTGGGAGGGAGCCGGAGTCCCCGGAGAAAACCCACGCATGGACCGGGAGAACATGCAAACTCCACACAGAAAGGTGATGCTTTTTCAGGTTCCCCAGTGGGGGCTTGAAGCAGGGCCTTCTTGCTGTGTGGCAATCTGTTTAAAGGTACCATAATGTTATGTTTTAAATGGAGAGGGGGAGGTCTATTAGCATCTTCATTTCTGGTCACCAATAACTTGAGTCTTAAACAGGGACTGGGAAGGTTTTTAAAAGATCTTCTCCAGCGAAGAGAAGCAGCTGTTTACTGTGATAACATTTAGTAGTATCGTTCTTGTGCTTTGGTTTCCAATGTTCTCTGTTGTCTGCCTTTGGAGCTGCAGGATGTCCACTCTGTCCCCCTGAGTCAGTGATTTGGCCTTGGGCTTCTTCTTTTTTTTCTTTTTTTTACGCCATCATCAGAGCACAAAGCTGCTAAAAACGTCACTGAGCTAAGTAACCACAGCGTAAATCCACATTCAGCCGCATTCTTGCTTGTTTTATTTCTCTGGCACTTTAACACTGGCTGGACTCACCTTGTCCAGGTAATCAGCTGAGTATAGCAAGGATGGTAAATGGTAAATGGCGTATACTTATATAGCGCTTTCCACCCTCTTTCGCTTTACAGTCACAGTCCCATTCACCCATGCACACACACATTCACACTGGTGGAGGCTCCGCTGCCGAACACTGGGGTCAACCTCCCACCAGAGGCAAGGTGGGGTTCAGTGTCTTGCCCAAGGACACTTTGACACATGGGCGTGCAAGGCGGGAATCGAACCTGCAATCTAACGATCATGGGTCGACCGCCCCATTTAGGATATTTGGAAAACATGCAAACACAGCATCCCTTGAGGGCTGGCGTAACTCCATCATTGGCATCTCTTCCAGCACCTGGACAGATCATTAACTGCAGCTCCTGTTTTCTGATCGGTTCACTCCTGCATAAACTATAAACCTCAAATCCTTAGCTGCTGTTCTGTAAAGGATGACATAAGAAAAGGCTTCCCTGTGTCTCAGCGGTTTTCCTTTGGATTTGTCATTGAATGGTTAGGGTTGCGTTGTGGTAGACATAAACTCTTATAATGCCGGTAAAGGCCAGTTGAAGGGATTGGAGCAAGTAACCTGCATATTCTCACTGGCCGTATGAGGGGGACACCTAATCCCAAACACTCAGTCTGTTCCCTTTGATTTTTGCGGAACGCCACCATAATCCCACACAGGGGGTTCACAAACATCTGCTCTGCCAAGATAAGACGGTAGAGAGAGGGAGAAGGAAAAAAAGAATGAGGTTTGATAAAAGAAGAACAGGATAAAAGATTTTAGTAGATTATAGTAGCACTGTCTCCTTGGAGATGTGTATTTGGTGTCATACAAGATAATGTCCTTTCCTAAAATCAGTTTTATGTAAATTAATTCGAATTTTTGTTACTTTTAAATTGTTTCGAATAATTTGAATTGATAAAAAAACAGCCAAGTTTATTTTTTGTTTGAATTTCCCATGAAGCTTGGCATTCAAGACTTTAAACTATAAAAGATTGCCACCTAATGGTGAAATATAGGAATTACAACATCATTGAATGTTCAAACCTGTAATAATATTATACTTTGTTTTTTTAGAAGAAGAAAAAAAACAGTTGAAAAATATTCTTACAGAAAGCTATAAAATGAGCAGAGAAAATGACCCGTATTCAAAGATGATCTAGTTTTTATGAATCATTGCACAGCACTCTGGAAGATTGCACCACACTGGAGTCCAAGATATAAAATTGGCTTTAAACTGATGTGAAAATAAAAACACTGAGTCAGAAATTGTGGTATGGTATTTTTTTTAGGTCATTTGAACCTAAGCCCCATTACTTTTTATCAGTAAATTCTGCAATGAATGTGTTCCTTCTTCTTCTTCTTTGCCAGGACTTTGATCGAAGGTCAGTCTACACTATGACGTCCCAGGGCGTCATCACACCCAGCAGCCCTTGCTCTCCAACTCTCACTCCACTAGCATCCCAGCACTATCTGCAGCTTCTTCAGCAGCAGCTCCAGCAGCAGCAGCAGCACACACAGGTGGTCATTGCCCAGGTGAGAAACGTGTCTGCATAACAATAACTAAAATTACTCTGGAGAACCCCAGGCTTCACATTTGGACCGCCTTCCTCCAGTAACATTTTGAGTCAGGTTCAGGTGGTGATTCTAGTTGTTTTTTGAATTTGTCTTTAAGTATATATATATATATATATATATATATATATATATATATATATATATATATATATATATATATATATATATATATATATATATATATATATATATATATATATATATATATATATATATATATATATATATATATATATATATATATATATATATATATATATATATATATGTAGCTGATCGTTTTTTTATTAAGATGAAACTTCAATAGCATTAGTCAAACACACCTGATCAAAAATGTTGAAGAAAACCTGCTGGATTTAGGTTTTCTAACTGTGTAGCTCTTTACCTATAAAGTGTCTCAAACCAATGACCTTTTCTGTTCTGAACTTTTCATGGTTCAGTAAAAACAGCTAGTTTTACACTGTATGGCAGGGCTGTCCAAACTTTTTGCCTTTGGGGCCAGATTTGGTGAGGTGAAAATGTGTGAAGGCCAACCATTGGGCCTGCATTCTTAAACTATTTTAATACGGTTAAGTGCAAATGAACAGTTTATTGAACATTTTTATTGCAGTGGTATTTTCATTTCATCACAAAGACACACACATCTAAAAACATTTGAACCATAATGACTGTGAAGTCCACATTTGAAATAAAATTTAAAAAAACTCTGTCTGAAAAATGAAAATTGATAAACATTAAATCTGGGTTGTTATCAAACGTTACGTTTTATTCACTATTAAACCCTAACTGTGAACTTCAAAATTTAAACTGATTAAACAAGAAACATCAACACAAACTACAGTCTTTTTCAGTACAAACCACTGTAGTTTTAATCACTTTTTAAGTTCTTAGATAAAAGTGATCAGAAATTCTTCTTATTTCTGATCATTTTTCAGGTGGATCCATTTGAATCTTTTTCTTTTTTCCTTAGAGGTTTTTTGTTTTATTAAAAAAAAGCTGTTTTGCTTCATAATATGCTTTCTAAAATGTCGAAAGACTGGTATCATTCTAATTTAGGTGGCCACAACTATCTTTTTAAATCAAAGTATATTCCTGAAACCTGAAGTTGAATAAACAGAAAAGAAAAGGCAAATAAATGAGTTGTTTTGCCTGTTTTTTCTCAAAAAAAACCCCAGGTTTTATCAGGGGACATTTTTCATATTTTAATTAGAACTACTTTTACAAGATCTTACACAAACTATTTATTGAGAAGTAGTCTTCCCGAGGACCCCAGTGACTCACTTGCATCTTTTTGCCCTCCACATTTTTTGCGTTATTAACGCATGTGGCATAACTGTCAGGTGATGTAGAATTTTTTTGTTGGCGCATTCACATGAGTGTTTTTACCAAACTGTGTCCTAATTACCTCAGAAAAAAGATAATTAAACTGCAGTTTGTTACATTCTTGACCTTTTGTGTGTTTGTCCCTGAAACCAGGCTTTTTTTTTTTTCATTTTTGCCCCAAGGCTTTTAGAAATAGTGGATGTAGTCAGATCATATCAGAATTAATAGATGTTATAAATAGACTTTACCGCTAGGGGGCAGCATTGTTCCAATTATGACAGCATCAGGCTGAAGACTTAAATTTACAGATTTCTAAAACATGCCACGAAATGATTCTGGCCTTAATATTCTATACCCACTTAATTCTAATACCAGTGTAAAAATGCAGTGTCTTTACAATAACCAGATTATCAATCCAGTTTTTGCTGGAAAAAAACATCTGATCATTTTGGTCATTTTTGCGCCACCTACAGGTGCAGCTGTTAAAAGACCAGATGGCGGCAGAGACGGCGGCTCGCATGGAGGCTCAGGCCCGCATCCACCAGCTGCTGCTGCAGAACAGGGACCTGCTGCAGCACCTGGCGCTGCTGGTGCGGCAGCTGAAAGAGTTGGAGGCGCGCTGCCCAGAAGCAACACAAGCTCATCCGGAGCCTCAACCTAACGGACACAGTAAGTGAAAAGGGATTTCCTCAGGGAAGAGGCATTCACTCCATGTTTTAGTCTTCAAAATGGTTTAAGGTCTCTATACTTAACAATATCTAGTAGTGCTAATTAAATTGGAGGTGTAAAATGAATAAAATAGGGTCAGCTTGACCCAGGATAAAAGTTTCTATCTGCTTTTAACAAAGAAACAAGAAAACTATTTTCATAAACTTTTTCTGACTGGGTCAAATTGACCCTAAAGATTTCTGGGACATTTGTTCTTCCATTTACTCTAGGTGGGCCACAGTCAGAGGGAAGCTCAGTTTCTTCATCTGCCAGATCGCTCTCCTTGAACCTAAAGAATCACTACAGTCAGACCCTGGAGCAGCTTACCTCTGCATGGCCGCTCCAGACCTCAACTCTCACCCCCATCCAGGTGGGCAGTGCCGAGTCCTACATCAACCTGCTCAACCTGGAAAACGGCTCTGACACGGCAGCATCGCTCTCCGACCCCCAGCCCTTCATTAGGGCTAACAGCGATGCAGACCAGAAGGACAGAAACTCTGCCATCTTCGATGAAAAGTAAGATGGAGACTTTTGAAGCTGTTCACACATGGTTTACTACACCTGCTGATCAGTAAATCTTCCCGTGTCAGGTTTTCTGGTGTCCTCAAATCCCGTTTGATCATCATACCCATTCCCTCACACTAATATGCTTTTCTTAAATGCTAACCACCAGGTTTCTGCTGTGATCTGTGCCTGAAAACCGGATAAAAATAGAACTCTACCGATCTCTACCAAGGGTTGAAAAAAAAGATGTCAATTCACGATCTTTAAAGGCTATGGCCTCTTAACCAGACTTACTTTATTCCAGCATTTACATTTGCGTTGGTTTACAGTTTCAGTTCAGGAAAAATAAACTGCATCCACTGCTTTGTGTTATGCACAAACATTGTTTTGGCTTTAGAAAGGACTTTTCTGTCCTTCACAGCTCACTAGGTTAGTGTGGTGACCCTAGGCCTGTTTGGCTGAGCACTTTCTGTTTCAATCTGCAATGCAAGGAAAATCGGCTTCTCTGACCTGTCGCATCTCCAGCATAGAATTTCTGCATCACAAGATGAATCCATTTCTTTCCTTTATCGTTTGCATTGGGAGTTCCTGTCATTCAGGAATGATGTGTTAAAGGCTGAAAGCATAGCTATTTTCTAGATGCACAGCTGAATATCATAGTATGCTTGTCCTTTGGGGTGGCTCAATAACAACATAGTGTCGGGAGGAGAGGGAACTTTAAAAAGCAGTTATTGTTTAGCTTGACACTGTTACCGCTGATGTGCTGCACAATCGAGTATCAGGTTCTGGTTTGGTGCAGCTGCTCTCAGTCTCAGGGGGATTTCTGGAAACTTAAAACTTGTTTCCTAACTAGTTTAAACAACCTCTGTTTGATTAACTTGCTTGCATCTGACGTCAGTGCCTGCCACTGATTCTTCTATGGTATCATCATCATCGTCATCATCATACTAAATGAGCTTCAACTGCATAACAAGCTTAGCTACATGACTATCTTCATATTATGGTTTGTCTGGCATAAGAAGTTCAACATTACAGGAGGCTGGTTCTCCGTTTGTGGTCTCAAAAGCCAGGCAAAACGCATGGGGTTGCATAGACACGGCGCAGTTTTTTGCTTTATTTGCACATCACAGGCAGCAGGTATCAGAGAAGCAGCTGCTCTGAGCGCGCTCCGTTCAGCAGGACTCCTGAAGTTCCAATTTATCCCCAAAAAAATGACTTACATATGTGATGCTTTATTTTGAAAATCGAGCTTTTTCTCTCTGGAATGGAACTTTCTCCCACTGTGAAAAACGTCCTGCCAGCTTCAAAATTCAAGAGTCATGCGTTAGTAAATGTACGATATAGTTTAACACACGGCACATTTTTTACAGACATGCAGAAAAGGTTCAATCTCAACATTTTTTATCCAGAAACAGAAGGGAAATAGACATGGAGTGTATAGAATACTGACTGAGCTTAGAATTTGTGTTACATGGAACGTAAATGTGAAACAAGTCTTTTATTTTAAAATTTCAAAATAAAAGACTTTGCAGTGGAAAGTCTGACCATAAAGACAATTATTTAAATATGCTGTTATTACAAGGGGCAGTACCAACTAAAAATATTTTGAAAACCGCTATATGCTAGTGTTAGCTGCCATTTCCATTTGAATACTTTCTCTTCCTTTTTGATAGGAAGCTGCTGTTCAGTTTCCAAAGTTTAGCTGTCAATACTGATTTGTTGTGTTTCTCCTCCGGCTTCCTTAGTGTGATGAGAGCCACAGACTCAGCAGCGGATACGCTATCTTCTCAAACTCCTCCATTGTTTTTGTGGTCTCGGCTGTGCAGAAAGGGGGAAGACACCCTCTTAACTACTCTCAGTCAAAGTCCAGCGGAGTTGAGGCGAAATATAGTGCTGGGACTCCAACTGTGTCGGTTTGTCCAGACGATATGGAGACATACACATCCTGTAGCTTTTAGTGTTATTACCGAGGAACAGCTGGACTCAGCGAAAAACGCCTGCAGCTAATGAAAAAGCAAGTGTAATCAGGGGATTATGGGAGGGGGGGGAGACCCGGAGGGGATGAGGTTTGACGGTGAAAGTGTGAGTTGAAGAGGCTTTAGGGGGAATTAAGAGAAAACCTGTGTTTGTGTTTTTTCAGTGGAAATTACTCATTCTGAGAAAGAGCGTGGGAGAACAAGAGAGAACAAACGTCTCCGTCTCTCATGTTCTTCCAGCAGTCATCTGTGAAATATGCTTTTTAAGGATATTTTTGATTCTGTATATGGCTGCCGAACAAGTTGGAGTCTCTGTGTTTGTCTATAAATTCTTGCTGGGTGAAGCTAAAAAAAAGAAGACATAATCATGTTTTAATGAGCTTTTTAATGAGCCTTTAGTCTTCTTACGGCTGTCATGAGGACCTGCTTCACTGAGAAAAACTTCTAGCGCCTCGGATCAGGACGACTTCTCCAATTCTTCTTTAAGAAGAAGGGAGATGAAAATAAAAGACTATTTTCTGTCTTTTTTTCTTTTCTTGACAGCCTGTTTGTGCCTCTGGCACAAAAAGAGCTTTTTTTTTTAGCCTTTTCCTTAGAAAAAAGTAATGATTTGGATTTGATTGGATGCTGATCCCAGGTCTTCCGCAGCTACATATGCCAGACTATATAAACACATGCAGAGGCATTCTGCGCCGACACATTTCCATCTGGCTTTTAGATTTCCTCGGCTGCACGCTGCGCCTCTTCTCCCTATTATTTGAAATGATGCAGCAAACCCCACCGTCCGGCTGCAGTTTAGACCCAATAAGAGAATTCATGAGTCATCTCACCACCTATGTGCTTCATTTATTGAATCTCTTAGTAAACAGCATTTCTAGCACTTAAAAATGCAGACGACATATTAAAACAACAAAAATGTCAGTTATTGCTGCACTGAATAACCCCTCAGTTAAAACAGATAACGTAGCAGCAGCTAAACAGCTGTGACCTTTCAGAAATACTTATTTAAATTCACTGAAACCATTGGTTAAGTTCTGTTTTGTTTCTTTGCACCCCTTTCCAGATTTTGCTTGTTTTCTACACTTCCCTCATAGGATTACCATATTTTTTTTACCATATTATAACCATAAGGGGAGCTTAAAATCCTTTAATTTTCTCTATAATCAGCAGTTTTTCTTATTTATAAATTCTGGTTGTACTGACCTGCAACCAAATTACACTCTTAAAAAGAAAAATGTTGATCCAAGTTAATTGAATCACTTCAATTGATCACACCTAATTGAATTCAATTTGGTTTATACAATTTAAATTGACACATTTTTCTAAAGTTTCAACCACTGGGCCTTGTAATTTTCCTATCAAAGACATGAATGACCCAGCAATGTCTCGCATTACAATCAGAATCAGAATCAGAGATACTTTATTGATCCCACACGTGGGAAATTTGTTTGTCACCATAGCAGCTGACAGCAGAGGGAAAAAAAGACTTAGAATTAAGTTTAAAAAAAGCAAGAACAAGAAAATGTAGCATAAATACAGACATCAAGGTATTATAATTTAAAAAGCTATTTACAAGGCAGGAACTTGCATGTTGTGAACTCTGTCTTTTATTTTGAAGCTTACGGTGTTTTACGGCACGAGGGGATTGATCATCATCCTCTACCAAACTCTAACTCATGGTGCAGAAAGAAATAAACATAACAGTTTAAATTACTTGTTAAAACAAAGTAAAACAGCTAGTCAACAAAACCCATGCATAAAAACTCACACTTAAACCCCAATCTGGCCAGATAGGCAAAGAAAATGCTATCCCATAATTCCTTGCGCTGCCTTATGTTATGATGCCATGACGCATTGATAGCTTCACACTAAAGTAACACCAACTTAATTGAATTAAGTTGATTGAAAGTAAAATAACTATGTCAGAAAACAACGTGTTATTTTTAAGTTGAATGAACTTAAAAAAATGATTTATTTTCACCAAACTAAATAATTAAGTTAAACAATGTAAAAAAAGTGCATCTTTCCAACTACAGCCCAAATTCTCTTTTTAGAGTGTACCTGTGCTACACTGCACTTAAAAATCTGTTCAAAACTTTTATCACGACTGGTAAACTATGAAGATGCACTCCTTCATTATTGGAGCATTCCGGCTATAGTCTGGGAGAGTGATGCGTACTCTTTTCCAACAGACTTGTACAAGGACTCACTTTAACAAACACTCTGGAGCATTTTTGAAATGGTGTAGTTCAGTGTGCCGCCAAATGAGATGCTGTCCTAGATATTTGCTCAAAAGATGAACATGTGTTTAAGTGACATTAATTTAGACGGTGGATCATTTTAAAGTGAGGCACGTTGCATGTGCCGATTTCCTGTCCTCATCTGAGTCGTTTCCTTGCCCTCATTGTTGTTTTTTTCATCTCTTTATTATCTTGACTCCTCCACTCGTCGTGTGTGTCTGCCAAAGCTGCACAGGCACAGTTCTGTTGGCAATAATTGGATTGCAGTGATGGGAGTGGATCGGATGCTGTTTCCTTTATTTTCAGCTCGGTTTCTACACTTCCAGAAGTCCTCCTTCACATGCAGATCCTGTCAATTGGAGGCAGCAGGATTCATCTGCTCCCAGGTTTATGTTGGTCTGGATGTGAGGATCTGGAGGACGAATCCTTAGCGGTGTCAGTCAGAAGACTCTGTCAGGCGAAGCTGTGCTTTTTTAGAGTCAACAAACTGTAGGTTTGGCTGCGACGGCTTCCCCTCCTACGTTCTTCACGTCCCACGCAGACATCTCACACGAGTGCCATCATTCTTGCTCATAAAGAAAGTTGCATTTACAAAGGCTCCCTGTCCCCTCTGAGTTCCCTCCTCCTACTGTTTAATTCACCTACTCTGCTTGTCTTCCAGTTCATACAAAAAAGAACGTTTGAAAATGGGAAATCTTCTTGTCAAAGACTTAAGTGAGAGGGCCGTTTCTTATTGATTCTCTTTTGTAGTCCCTGCCTATGGAACTTCTTTCTGGCCCTTTTTATGGAATAAGATGCTTTTTATTCTCTTGACTGGCTGCTTTTTTCCCCCCCGTTTATCGACTGAGTTATTAAAAGCTCCGAGCTTATGAGTCACTTCTCCTTCAGTTGCTGCATAGAAAGTTTTTACCTTCTGCTGTTGGTGTTGTTGATATATGACATTTAATTAGTCCAGAAACAGACTGTTTCCTTCAGTTAAAAACAACCAGTGTTTCCATTAGAAAATTAAGTAAAGATTATTTTCTAATAGATGGTTATTAAATGTATTTGATCAGTAAGGAAGATCATTTTTGGAGCCACTGGAAAAATGTTAATATTGATCAGAAAAATTCAATTTTGGAAACTCACTGTCAAAACCTAAGCCATTATTATCACATTACAAGAATTAAAGGCTTAAAATATTTGCATGTGTAATGATTCTATTTGAAATATTTTTTTGAATTTACTGACAAATGTTTAGAAAATGTTCCTGAAGGCCATATTTTTTGCCCCTTTGTTCCAAAAGTTTAGCTGCGTTGCTAACACTCCTTCAATGATTGGAACTTTTAAAGCCCCACTCCAAATGTCTCTTGTCTCATTCAAAAGCGTTCCCAGTGGTCTTTTAATTATGATTATGCCGTTTTTAGGCCAAATCAACAAACCTACGTTGTTTTCTTCGTCTGCTCCTGTTTCACAATAATTTGAATTAGGCCTGCACAATATACCGCAAATTTATCGTTATCGCAATATCAAGCTGTGCAATATGCATATCGCAAAAGACAGCAAATTTGCAATAAATGGTTACCTTAGATGTGGCCAAACAATCTTATGGCAGCTTGAAGTGTTTAATGGATTGAAAGAATCCCTTTCTGCATTTGACCAATCAGATGGACCCCTTCACGTTGTTAACTAATCGGATGGCGCCCTATTATGTTGTATGTTCGCCTCCTACGTCAACAAGGGTCATTTGTAGTATAATTTTTAAGCTGTTGTAATGGAATGGGAATAATATTTTTGTTTTTTTTGCTAATTGTTTATATACCGCAAATTATATCGTTATCGCAATATTAATTACTAATATCGCATATCACGAGTTTTCTTCATATCGTGCAGCCCTAATTTGAATAATGAAATACTCAGAAACGGGGTTTTAATCTCAATCTTCTTCATGTATGTCCTCCATCATGACCAAAAACCTACAAGAACATGTTAAAAACACCATTTTAATTGGAGTGGATCTTGAAACCGTTTTTGCAATTAAAGTAATTCCAACGGATTCTGAAGGCTGTTGCATATCAGCATAAGGCTGCTTTCAGTATCTGTTGAAATGACCTTAGTTGTGTAAATGGTTAAAGAGTTACCGTAGTTTAGAGCATGTTTTATTTTAATGGGCTAAATACTGCAGAACCTGGGTTTTTGGATTTTAACTTAAACTAAATGGATCCAGGTGCTTGTTGTCTCCGTTCAATCCCAAGTTCAGTTTGTCCAACATTTGAACTAAATACACCCGTCCAGGTTCAAGTAATAGCGACTAGATTTGATATGCATAAGGAATAGCGGGTGATTGATTATTTTACACTCAGCAGTTTATCTGTTATTTGTCCATATTGTGTGGACAGTCATTGACAGTCTGTACCTCTATAATAAACCACTGTCAGACTGTTTTTTTCATGAAAATAATAGCCGTTGTTACTGGTTGACGTAGTCCCAAGTGATCTGACTTGAGCCTCAAAACCTCCCAAAATAAATAGTATGACCGCTTTTTGGCATTCCTAACCCATCTAGGCAGGACTTAGAAGCAAATCCCAATAAAAGCCCCATGCAACACCATTCTACAACGCTAACTGCAAACCCTGGAAGAACTGAGGTCGTTGTAGGGCCTTGGCTGCTTCCTGATGCCAAGTGTGTAAAAGTTCAGCTGAAAGTGACCTCATTGAGCCAGGGCGTGTAAACCCGCTGATCTGTGAGGCTCTCCGCTCTACATCTGTTGCTCGGCTCCCTCTCTAGTCTAACTCTTGCCTCTCTTTGGTACAGGTGTGAAGATCCGCTCCTGCTCGTCCTCTTCCTCCTCTAACTGTCCCTTCACTCTCTGTCTGAGCTAAATCAAACAAAGTCAGCCAGAATAACAGCAAAGCAGCAGCTTTAGACCCACAGCTCATGAGTTCCATCGTCATGTCCCCATCCCCGCCCTCCTCATCGTTTGCTGCACCAGCTCGCCTCTCCCCAGGAGTCTGGGGAGCTCTCTGCATCAGTCCCTTACTTTCTCCTCCTTCCTATCCTCCTCTCTCTGCCCCACCTCCACCTCCCTTTATGTGAGTATTACTCATGACCACCAGCATGTGAATCTGGTGTCTGTGGCAAAAGCATGGGGCCCAGCATGTGGTGGATCGCCCATTTGGGTGCTGGTGAGCCTCACCCCGTGATTTCTCAGCTAATGACTGCATAATAAGTTCTATTTACATGCAGACATGGCCTTGTCGGTTAGAAATCACATTAGCATCGGGCTAATCAGCGATTCAAAAGGTCTCAAATCTCTGTACCACAATAAACTCAAACGTTTCTCCTCTCATAACCTGGGCGGAAAACAGTTTCTTGTGAAGATTAAAGTAACGATTACGCATAAAAGCAGCAGAGTTGTGTATAGATTTATCCGCACCTGTTTTGATATTTGAGTATAAAATGTGTTTTTTGTCTCAAAGCTTTGGCTTGGTGGAGAATGTGAAGTGATAGTTCTGCCATGAGGTGTTTGGGCCTCTGAATATACCAGATTTGAGGTCATTAGCAGTAAAAAGTCGGACAAAACGCAGCGCTGAGAGATTTTAAAAGACAATTTTCACTTTTTTCAGAGCAGCAGCCCACATAGCTAAAAAAAAAAAAATAGAAAATTGGTTTTGTTAAAAAAGATCACATTTTAGGAATCTGCATGCATTTACACGTTAAAGTGAAAGTTTCTCTCATTCTATAACGTTTCATATAAGCATTCTAAATGAATAGGGTGAATAATCTTTATTTCCTCATTAATTCTGCTGTTACTAATTTCAATTTTAAGCAGGAACATTTCAAACAGCAACCATCATCATTTGCTGGAGTCCAGCAAATAGGGTTTCTTGCTTTTTTTTCACAAAGTCAATTTTGTGGGATTAAGTCTGTCAAATACGTATCTGAGATTCCACTTTTTAGAACAGCAAGCTGGTTGTGCACAGAGGACTGTATCCCTTCAGAGATTGGCGAGATGAAGCCAAAAACAAAGAGAAAACTGTCCACTTATCCACTATTTACTGATGATCATGAACGTCAGATGGGTCACCAATAATGAGGCTTGGAAACTGTCAGTGAAAGTGACGAATCACTCTAAACCTTCATCTATTTGAGTTTTACTGACACAATGATGCAACAGACCATTAGTTCACCAAAGACAATGTTGATGTTGAAAGCATTCAAAAACAGGTCATCATTTTCTATATAGCTTAATTAAATACCCTTATTTTGCCACTGGACTAAACTTTGACTGATTTGAGACTATAAAAAGATCAATTTCTAATCAGGATGAGACATTCTGGTAGTAGCTTTTGCACTCATTATTGAGAATATTCCAGTGTTTAAATGTTTGAAGCCACTATTTTGAAGTGCATGGTGGTTTGCACCATATGTTCTTGTGGCCTCAGGTAAAAGGTGTTTTAACCCTTTAACCCCAGAGTTTTAGCTCCAGTGTTGACATTTGTGAACTACCTGAACTAACCTTTATGATATTGACATAATTCAAACAGATTCTGACACAGAGAAAAGTGGCTTAACGCCCATATGCAACCCTTTCCAGCAATAAAGTATACATAATGGTACAAAGCCACTTCAGAATCAGCAGCTTTCCATTGATTACGTAAACGGTTAAAGAGCTAATGTAGTTCAAAAATGTCAACACTGCAACCAAAGCCCCTGTGTTGACCATTAAACACCAGATCTTTCGCCAGCGCTCTTCGTAACTCTTTGACTGTTTTGCTTGATCAACGTGAATCCGGTGATTTTGACGCGGAGAAAAGCGGCTTTATTTCTGATTAATGGATTTGTCTTAATGGTGTAAACACCTTACTGCTGCAACATGTTGCATGTCAACATAAAGCTGCTTTTTCTCCACTTTAGAATCCACTTGAATTCCTTTAACTGTGTAAATGGTAGTAGAGGTATGTACGGTTGTTTTGAGAATGTCAACACACATACATGTTCTGATTACTGCATATAAACATAGTCATGTAATGCAAAAAAGCTTGTATGACATCAGTCCTTTAACTACTTTATGTGATTTTGAGTAAAAATTCACTCATATCTCCACTAATTTGCTTCTCAAAATAGTTAGAAGCAAACTAAATTTGCTGTCTAAAGGCTGAAATAAAGCAGATATTTATTCTGCGCTTCACTTCGGTTGTAAAACAACAACCACATCTAAAAAAAAATGCAACAGCAAATGTCTTTGTTAGCATGGTCATAATAGTTTAGCTCAACCTCCAGAACTTTCCACTTAAGAAAATGACAGGTGATTTTTTTTCTTTCTTAAGAAGTTTGTATTTCCACATTAACAAGTCCATCATCGCTGCAGATAGCATCCTCCTCCTGTAGGACCAGACACTGTAGGCCTCATTAAGCCCCGTAAGTTCATTTCTCTGAGCGGAATTGCACAATAAGCCGGATCTTTGGGGAAACAAGGTTAGCCGCCACCAATAACTGGGAAGAATCCAGTAGGAAGTGAAATTTGTTACCAGGGCTCATTTTGTAAGAGAGTGGCTGTAATTGTGTGGATGTGCGCACTGATGTGTGTCTCGCCTTTGTTGTGGAGAAATCAGCGGCTGCAGCGTTTTCTATTTCTGGTGTGGAAGCAAAGCCTGCAGCTCTGGCTTCGCTTCCTTAGTCCCATCCACTGGGCTTAGGCTCCTTTTCTTCCCCTGGCCCTTTATTTTTACAACAGGGGAGCTGCGCACTGGAGATAAGTTCCTTGACAGCCAGCACAGCAGGGAGCCAGACAAGAGTCAGTGTCTTGTGTAGCAGCAGCTCTCATCTTGAGTGCGTTCAGGTTAATGAGGTGTAATGTGAGCGATGAGGACAGAGAAGTTAACAAACTGGGATGTGTCATTTCTTTTTCTTCTTTTACAGGTATAAACAGGTCATACCTAAAATCAACCCCCCTCCACCCTTCATGAATCGCAAGAGGTCCAGCAGGACATTTTCCCCAGGGTCAGAGGTCACGGCCATGCCCCCTCATACTGAAATCAGCACTATAGAAGTAGCCCCCAGCCGAAGCGTCAGCCTCTCATTCGCGGACGAG
The DNA here is from genome assembly GCF_053564925.1 of Oryzias latipes. Taxonomy (NCBI): domain Eukaryota; kingdom Metazoa; phylum Chordata; class Actinopteri; order Beloniformes; family Adrianichthyidae; genus Oryzias; species Oryzias latipes. Next base: position 25,475,291 of record NC_136248.1, on the reverse strand, counting down.
ACCCCCAGCTCCCTGTCGTCAGCTGATTTCCACTCCCTAAGCAATGGCGAGAGCAGCTCCTCTTCAGCCAGCGAGGACTCCGGCGTTCGCTCGGAAACGAAGTCGCTGCTCTCCCCTCTGCGCGACGAAGATGACCTGTTCGGAGATCGCCAGATGTTTTTGTCATCAGCCAGAGGCTGCGGAAACCCCCTACAGGAGAACGGAGACGCGACTCTGTCGTCCTCTGAGTCACCGCCACGTGAAACCAGCAGCACAGCTTCCCAGTCAGAAGCCTGTGAAATGCCTCCTGCCATCTCTGGGATGGATGACACCTGCCTTCACATCAGTTTTTCAGAGGATGAGCTACTGGAAGGCAGTCAGGACCACACGAGTGGCCCCCAGCGGGGTCAAGTGGATGACTAGATGCCAGGGGTACTTCTTAAACTGGGAATGATCTATTCTGGGGTTCCACAAGGCTCAGTTTCAGGACTTGTTCCACTTACATGTGACACTACACTTATTGCTAAAATACTCAAGTGTGTAATTTATTAGCAAGTCGACAGATTTAGTATTTTTCTAATGGAATTAATGGTCTGTTTACATTTGAACTACGAGAATAAAGGAAGGTCCATGTAGAAGATAATTTGCTGTAGAACTGAAACCTAAAAAATCAACACATTTTATTTTTGCTAGTTTTTGACCTCAGAATATTGTTTTACACACTCACTTTAGTGCAAAGTAAAATGAAAACGGTGCACTCCTATATGAGATGATCCGAACAGTGGTGATGTTGGGAAAAGCTTTAACTTTTGGGATGCACCTTCCAGAGTTATGAATGGAAAGAAACTAGAATGTCAGAGAGGAAGAAAAAGAAAAGCTACAAAGCGATTTTACATTTTGCCTTAGTGACTAAAACCGTTCCAACAGGATCTGTTTATGTGAAACAACAACAGGAAAGATGGAAGCAATAAATACAACTTTTTATTAAGTTGTAGTTTTCTTAGGAGTAATTGTGTGAGGAGGACCTAGAAGATCAAGAAAATAAAAAAAGTTTTGTTGAAATTATGAATATCTTCATGTATCCAGTATTTCAATATTTACTTTTTTGTCACAAATTTGAAAGAGAAAAAAAAAAGAATAATAATTAAGTAAAGATCAAATCTGACCTGAATGATTGAAAGTTTTTCCTTTGTATTGAATCCTATCGTAAAGCTTGTATTTACCAGTGGTACAGAAAGTTCGCCGTGTCACCTTTGAATAGTAAAGGTAGACAAAATGAATAAGGGAAGAAGCAGCTGAGAAAAATGAGAGAAAGTGGAAGGAGTCCAAATGACAAAGCAAACCTTTGCCAATCAGAAGTGTGGCTTTTCCCAACAGTTCACCAGCCTGGGAGCTCTACAGCAATAACACCTGAAAGACAATAAAGAAGTTGTACCAGAAACATCTCTGTCCTGTTTTGTTTTGCTGTATTTATATCATGCCAAGAAAATTACAGAGCGAGTTAAAGTAAAACAAAACAAAAATTGCTTGTTGTTGCAACACTTTAATTTTCAGGTTGACGATTGTCTTCTACACAAGTCCAGACAGAGGAAACCGAACGCCCCTGTGAGGAGGTAAGAAGGACGAATTCACATGTGGTTGAAAATATATTCATAACCATTGAGATGCCTTTTTCTTTACTTGCTCAGTTTGGTCACAATAATTTATCCAAGCATCTTAACATTTCCCAGAACTTTGAGACTTGTCGGGTTTTTCACAATTTCCTTCATTTTAGTTTTGCAGGATGCAGATGATGCTGTCGCTAAACAAGACAATGTGACATTCTAAACACCCGCAAGGTCTCAGAGGGATGTATTTATTAGAAACAAGCTGTAAACTGTAGAAGCTGGTTTGTTTTTTCTGCGTTCATCTTTATAGAGAATCCCAGTCTTGATTTAGTTGTAGGAGGTTTCTTCCCACTCTGTGCCAAACCTTCAACGTGGTATTCCCCAGCCGGATGATCAGTTATGCCGGCTTTAGCATGTCTTGACGCTCCTCTCCTCTTTTTCTGCAGAGGTAGCTTGGGCCTTGTTTGATGTAGCCGTTCAATACTGGACTGCATTTGATCTGTGATCAATCTAATGCGGCTTTTAAAAGCCGGGAGGTTGTTTGAAACTGAAACCTCGGCTCTGGGGGTTGTGCTTTAAAACTCGGGGCGGTCAGAGAGGAACCACCATCAATCTGTGTGGACTGGAGGAAGGCCCTTCAGGACAAACCCATCTGGATAGGCTGCTGCTTTTATTTGTAAAAACAGACTTGATTAAATACATTTTGATAGTCTTTGAAATGAGTAAAAATGTCCTACAATTACTTTGTAAGAAAGAAAAAAGCAGTGTTTAATAGCAGACTCTCTTCAAATGAGACTGCAGGACATGGTAGTATTACATTTCATATGATACAAATTAAATTATGAAAATCATTCATTTATTGGATTGCTGTGTTACCTTTCTCTCTAAAAAAAGAAGGTAACATGTAGCTGTTCTTTTGAAAACGATGGTCTCTAAACGGAAACTAAACTGAATCGCTGTTAAAATATGTTAAATGTATTTAACATTTAACTTTACATATTTATTGGAATAATTAAGAGATAAACTTATAAATCATTGAATTTTGGTATATTTTTGCAGTGATTGCTTTTACTTGTGCTTCATTTATTTAAAGAATCATTTTTTATTTTAACACAAACATTACCATAAAAAACATAAATTGAATTGAAATGAAGTTCTTGCTTTTAAGTTAGAAACCCCTTTTTTAAATGCTGCTCTAAGTACCTTTTAAAATGGATAGTTTGGTTTAAAACAACACAACAGATGAGTGAACAGGAAATTATATTAAAGGATGCCCTTTTGAAAAAGCATGTCACTTCAGTTTTTGTTTATTTCTTTAGATTTTGTTTAGAACTTAAATAAAAACCGCTTTAATCCATGAACCGGATCAATCCTCGCAAACTAAATAGAATTTAGTAAATCTGAACCTTCATTCAATGCCAATGTTAGATTTTACAAAAATAGATTTGGAAAGTTAAGGTTGCATTTGCACATTATTATTATATGCATTATTATTATTATTACGATTATTTACAAGTCACAAAATGCCATGTTTGATTTGGCGTTTTTGCATTTTTAATTCAAGTAATGTTTTGCGAGATTTATTTGAATTATGCATCTTATTAGAAACGGGGTGTTTTTTTAATTTTGAAAGGAACTTGGAGGTTGACCTAAGGTATGATCTGTGTGATAAAATGTCTGAAAATCAAACCGCTGAAAAACACCGCTCCATTTCAAGTTTACATCAAAAAAGCTTTAGTTTTTGATGAGCTTCTCTATAAGCAGTAATGTTCAATAAGCCTTCACCTGGAATGAGACAAAGATCCCTGATAAAACTCAAACATGACTAATTAAGTAGAGAACAAGACATCAGTTTTGCAGGAATCAGGGATTCTTCTCTATATCCAGGTGTCTGTTGTCTACATTTATTCAAAGTACCACGTGCCTTTTGTGAATTCTACTCAACGTGTCCTTTTCGTGTGGCCCGGCAAAGCATACTTTCTCAGGCTTTTCTCGTTTAATAGTGTCTCAAAAATCTGCCCAGCAAATATGAAATTCTGGTTTGTGTTGCTTGAAGAAAGTTAGTTGATCTTCAGACTATTGTTGACCCTGAAGGAGATAACATAACCTCAGGTGCAGACTATTTCCTCTCTGCAGAAAGGTTTCTCTATAACATCAAGTGGAGAAAAAGTAATACCTCTCACAGCCTCTGCTTTTATGGGCCGCCCAGAAAGGTCAGCTGTAAGCTGAAAGCCACGAACTCTTTCTGTGAAGCTCATCATAGCGGCTGATGACAGAGAAGTGTTGCCTAAACTCATGAGTTTTTTTTTTTTTTTAATTTCAGTGAAAAAATGGATGTGTGGTTTGAGAAGCAAATAACTTCAAAACAAAAGATGGGTTGTGGTTATTAAAAAGTGTTAGGACGGAGAACATACGCAGAGGAAAACCCATGTGAATTACTATAGTGTGAGTAGCAATGCAAACATTTTTTTAAATCAAAATATCCTGTAGGACCCTGGGGTAAAACATAATTGATGGTTTGCACAGAAGGTTAGGAATATGGAGTTACAGCATAATATTATCCCTGGCAGCTCTGCATGTGAAGCCCTGCGGTTTTTCATGGCTGCCGTGGGTAGCAGCCTCTCATTTTTCTGCTGAACATCCAAGCAGACAAAGGAGTAAAGAGGGTTCCACTGTGCTGCGGAGAACTTAAAAAAAAACAAAAAACGCGTTGAGGCCAATGGCTCCCTGTGGTTTTTGTGAAGTGTAGCAAGGTGCTGAATAGTAAGGTAGTTTGTATTTTTCCTGTGGCTGATAATTCCTTAAGGACGCGTAAAGTTTGGGTTGTTAGATGTGGAGCATAGTGTTAGCTTCTGGAAGCCAAAAGTTCGGAATAAAAATTAGTTTGTGCAACTCATGGTAGCTGTCATGGAAAAAGCTTACTAGCCTGAAAATAAGAAAAGAACACTAATCTTCAGAAGAAAAGCACCAGAAAGTTGCAGCAAGTCAGTTTTGCTTAAGAAATGTTGCTATATCAAAATCTAGTTCCATACAAACATTTAAAAAGAGGAAAAATAATACAAACAAACTTAGATAGAATTACTTCAAATTGAATGTTATACAGCCCAATAAAACATGTTTTGCTATTTTTAAGCAAATGGTTTGTATTTTTCACTATGTACCTAATTGTAATTCCTTTTGATTACAGTGACATAAAACGTGTTTTCAAAGTGGAAATGACTCATTCTGCAACAAAATGTGAACAAGATGAGAATACAATCTTTGTACAAGTTGTCCCATCTTAATAAATCCTCTCAAACTCTAACTAGCACATATTCTTTGATCCTAAATCTGTATGTTTGATTTTAAAATAATGACAACGTATTAATACTTATTGAACTTTAAAATGTAAAACAAAAATTAGAGTGCATTTTAAGTCTTAAATCATGATTTTCTATTATCAAAAGCATGGAGGAAATGATTTTTGACTCATTTTAATTTTTAGTTTTCTTATTTCTAGATCCTAACAGATACTGTGGCAGTATTTTAATCCTGAGCTTAGACGTCCTCATCCGATCCTGGGGTTCAGATCATTTGGACACCAAACTGGAAACAAAGAATGTAGGGTGCAAAAAAAAAAGAAAGCAGAAAATAAAAGACAACAGAGACAGAAAAACACTCCAAAAGAACAAACATTGAGCCAGACAGTGGTCTCAACCAGAGACACAGTTATGGAATACACTGCCATAGCATAAAATACTGTGAAAACTATTCTACCTTCAAAACAGCTCTTAAACAATTGCTGGGGAAAAAACAGCCCTGCAGACATTGATGATTTTATTGTTTTTCTTGGGTTCTTTAGAATCATGTTTTATTGTAAATAACCTTTGCAAATGTATTCATCACTAATATTGTGCTATTGTGTCGTGTTGTAAATATAATTGTTGAACCTTTTATCCTGCCCTAGGACAACGGATGAAATTTAGCTCCTGTGCTATTAAACTTTGGCATGTTTATGCTAAAGCAGCTGCTGAAACATTAATTAATACGCACTGTGCTAATTAAAAAATAAAAACAATATTATGGCCTCAGCCGTAACAGAAGGCTTTAAATTTGTTTTCAAGTATCAAATAGTTTGCTGTGTAGTGATGAATACTGGATTAACGTGAAAATGTATTCTAAACAGATGTTACATGAAGTGTGAATCATGCTGATGTTTGCTGAAAAGATGTAAGAATGGTTCCTGATAATACTTACTTGATAAATAATCTGCACTCGATGTGCCCAGAGTTGGATTATGGAAATTATGCAAGAATGAATACATAAAAGAAATAACTCAATAAGGGACATTTTTTAAAATTTGATTTTTTTCAATAAACTATTTTACTTTTTTTTGTTAATCATATTTAAATAATCGAATACTGTGTGTGTTGTGTATGCATTACTGCAAAAAAGTCCATCATTATAGGAAATTACACTGTTAAAAAGATGGCATCATCTTCTAACAACTTTGTTGGTTTGTTTTTATTTTATAATCAAACTATTACTTCATATCTGAAATGGGTTTGATATTTTGTTGTTCTGTTACTTTTTCAATTGTTTTATTCCATTCATTTAATTCTTGACATAGACCAATTAATCAAAATCAAATGACAACAAAAAGGAAAATCACAAAACCAGAACCAAAACTAAGAAGCAGAGAAGTCTTCTGTTAGCATCTTTTTTCTGATTTGCTGAAACAAAAAGAAATAAAAAAAACTAAGATGAAATAGAATTATGAATCTTATGTCAACTTTTCAGGTTAATTCTTTTTGTAATATATGTCTAAAGTCATTGCAAACAGCGGTTGCTATTTAAAAATATGGACACATCTTTTGATTCAAATATATTTATTCCCCTTGATGGTGATTCAAGCAAAGGGCAGTTGTGAAAAGTCAAGAAGAAAGTTCTATCAGAACCATGACTATCTCCCTTACAAACTGCCACAGACTGATTACATTGTGCATTTTGCCGTTTGCCACCATCAATTAAATAAGTCAGAAAATTGCTGCAGGATCAAGCATAACAAGCGTGCAGCTTGCATGCCCCTTTCTATTAACGGAAAACTTGTTAGAGCTGAGCGTTTTAATGACATCCCCACACACACCCTCACATCAGCTGGAGACCTTTCCATAGAATTAGATGAGTTCTGGCTAAAGAAAAAAAAACACTGTTCCTGTGTGAAAGTCATTATCTAGTGCAGTCATACTATCCTGTCATCACCTCCTCTGCTTTCACCTGTTTGCAGCAGCCTTTCAACATTTTTTTCATACTGACATTTCTGTCCTAAACATTTTTCTTTTGATGCAGGCACAAAAAAAAAGGAATTTAAATGATTGGTTTGTATCAGTCAGTTTTCAGCGATTAAAACAAAGGAAAAGACTTTAAAAATACATAGCTATATTAAATCTATTTAAGATATTTTTTTTTATAAATTGGTTAGAAGGTGTGGGACAGTGACAGTAAAGCGCTGAGGTCCTTTGCGGAAGGTAGCATAGCACTATACAAGTACACGCCATTGACCATTCTTTATTGTGAGCCTCTTTGGAGTTAAATGAACTTGACAACGTTCTCACAGCAGATCTTATTATCTCTGTAGCAACCAGGCTTCCCCAACCCCTACAAGCTATTTAAACTGCTCATGTATACGTTTATTGTTTGCTTTTAACAGGGAAAGTGATATGGACCAGTCCAACAGATGGAAATCTAAGTCTGCATACATATAATATAGAATCCAATCTGTTTGTTTATATATGCAGATTTTCATTACTCATGCTTTGATCTGTATCATCTCGTGTGTACATATCAGACATCAGTTTTTCTCAGCAAACACTCATAAGTTACAGCATCCACACAGAAAAATCCTCTGGCTACAATAATTAAAAAGAGTTACAGAGCCTCAAAGTCTGTGTGAACAGAGGATTGTCCTGTTAAAACAGGAAATTTCAAAAAAGCCTCAAAACCTTGTTCCTTTTAACAGACAGATGAACTGGATTTTATTTGTTGACATCTTTCAGCCCATATCTGTGAACTTATATGAATTCCTTGTGCAAATGCTGCTAATTAACAAAAAGTTTCCATCCTATTGCTGAGACTCTCTAACGAGAAACACATTTTCTTACTTTTATTCTGAAAACAATGTTGGTTAATATTAAATCTTTTAAAAAACTACCAATCGTGAAAAAAAAAGTTGAAGTTCACTTAAGTGATCCTGATAAGATGTTATCAACCACAAAGATAAAAACGAGTTTCTAACATTACAAGTGAAATTGGGTGAAACAGATATGATTATAACTTGTCAACCAAAATTTTCATTTGGGGAAGAAATACTCTGAAATGAAATACTCTGCTTAATTTTCTTTATATATGTACTTAACGAAAAGAAAAACACAGGAACATGAAAAAACACCAAAACCACTTTTTTTAATTTTTTTTTTATCAGAGTCGGCTTTAAAAGTTTAGATCAGACTGAAGTTCACAGTCAATAAAGGTGTATTGGAAAGTGTACATTAATATCCATGCCTGAGAATTTGACATTTTAATTAAATTAAGTGAAACATATTCCCTTTTCACTCAAAACAGTTAGAAGTGAAGTGCGATTAGCTTTAAAGATCTATTAAGGAAGCATTTAATTTTACGGTTTACATTTGATTCAGGCTTGACGTGTCCCCTACAGGCTACCATAGTTACACGTTGATGTAAAAGGAGGAAATAAATGTGTGTTTTAAACAAATTCATGGGTCCATAGTGATGAAAATATAACCATTTTCTCATTGTTTACCACAAAAGAATCACAATAATCTTTGCTTAAACTGTGTATGTAGTGGATAACAGAGTATTGTGCTTCTGTTTTCTGAAAACTGAGTTGTTATTTTTTAATAGACCATCAGAAGGTGAGATGTCAGTGAGTTAGACATGCAGTGTTCACTCAGCTGACTACATTTAAGAAATCAAACCCTTCTAAAGGAAGAATATTAAGGTACACAAAGTTTAAAAAATATCACAGAGAAGAGCAATTTTTTTATACATTTATTTCTCCAAAAAACTCCATCATGTTCTTTCCTTTTAAATTTTGAAAAAGCAGAAATACCTTTTTCAGTAGTTAAATTAACTTTCCATTCGCTGCTCCATCTATTGTCAGCTCCACTCAACTCAAATGGGACCTTATTTTTCATTGCTGCTTTCCATTTTATTTATACCATTAACATTAGTTCATAACTGACCATTAAATTGAAGCAGAGGAGCAGACCTGCATGGATTTTTGCAGCGGTGGGGAATCACTCTATTAGGATTCACTGCGGTTATCTCTGTGTGTGACCTTGACTATAATCTGCCATCTGGACAAAGTGCTCAGTAGAGCCTTCACACACAAATGTTTTTTGGGCAGGGGGTGCAAGTCATTTCAGTGGAAACTGAGTGTTGGTAAAATGCTTCATATGAAGTTCACCTTTACAAGGTCTTCTCCATCCATAAAGCTTCTGCCTGAACTTTGATATGAAGAATCACAGTCTAGGAGGCGTTACTAGCTATTTGGTCAGATCAATCGTGTTCCAAACCAGCGTTTAAGCCTTTTTGGGTTTGCTGACTTTAGCATTTTAATCAGTACTTTGAACTTAATGGTCTGATAAGCATAAAAACAGTTAGATTATAGTTCATGATTTCATAATATTTCTTGTTCTTTTTGACTCATAGCAACTAATTTTAGCATAAATCCAAACATATTTGTACGTTATGTTTAGCACAAATGCTACACGACAAACTACAATATGAAAATGAAATGGTTCCTGTGCAAGAGCATCCCGAAAATGGTGTTTGTGCATCAGTTTCTGACACCGCCCTGCATATCGTTATGATTGCTTCCCTAAAGATTGTTTTTAAATTGATAGGGGGTTTGCAGCCACAATATCAAGGACAGTGTAAACAACAACCATAAGACCCATGCAGCAGCAGCAGCATAACACCGTTTGCAGGACGCTAACGCACAGAAAAATCTGTTTTACTGAGGTTTTTTTAAGGATGTGGCTGATTTCTAAGCTTGCAGCCAGTGAACTTTTTTCTTGGTCTAACTTAATTTAAATGCTGAAAATGTGTGGCTTAATATAGCTGCACTTAAAATATTCATTGTACCACTTGGTAAGCATTCCTTTTTTACTATTACCCCTAAAAATAGGTACAACAAACAAAAAAATTAAACCTTGGTTGCATTTAAAATACGTCCGGGCAATGCAGCAATGTGCATCTTGGTCGCATGGATTATGTGCAGCCAACATGAATTTCCATCAGATTTTGTGCTTTTTTTTATAAAATACCTTATTTGGGTTACGATCCAGTACAAAAACAAAAAGCCCAAAAACTAAAAAAAAATATATATATAATAATAATAATAGTAATTATATTATATTATATTATTATATTATATTATTATTATATTACATTAATATATTATTATTATTATTAATTATATTATTATAATATATATATATATATATATATATATATATATATATATATATATATATATATATATATATATATATATATATATATATATATATATATATATTTTTTATCAAGACAAGATAATGTCTAGACATTGTCACCTTGTGCATAATATTTTCCTATACTATCCACAAAGGTTAATAAAAGTCAGAGGAAGGAACCTGGAGAAAGAGTTCACCTAAGACAATCTCAAGAATAAAAAAGAAAAACTTATATTTACACTTACCTTTTACCCTATAGGACCACATTGCTGTCTGAACATTAATGCAACAGAACATTATTTAATTTTGCAATATTGATGTGGAAAATTTTTTCTGATATAGCTATACATCTTTATCAGCTAAAGGAGTAACTTCAAATTGAGCTGTTATCTCCACAGACTATTTGACTATTCTGTATTCTGTTGGCTCAGCAGTAAAAAAAAAAAACATACATTGTCGTAATATAAGAAAATAAAAATTTAAAGGTAGAATTATTGATCTTTTTGACTTTATTTAAGATGAAGCTTCACCCCACTAAAATGTGTTTATACATTTTAGGAATCTAATGTAAAGCCTGGTAAGCTCTCCCATTTCTTAAATGAATTCCTGCCAGCTGGAGATCAATCTGATTACCAGCACAGCAGTGACAGATTGACTGGAGTCATGCTCAAGCAGCATGAATGCCAATATCCAGAGAGGTGTAGACCGAAGAGCATCCCCACTCATTTGCAATACTCAATCTTCTCCTCGTCACGAAGGCGCGCTAGCACAACAGCAACACACAAACGCACACAAGAACGCATCAAGCTGAAGATGGACCTGTACTGAGGAGCATTGATTTATCAGTTTCTGCCTGAGTTATGACTTTTAATTTCCTTTCCTATTTTTATGAGGGGTGTGTGTGTGTTGTTGTGTGTGTGTGGATCGGGGGGACTCTTATTGTTGAAAGGTGATCATATTGCCAGCCAGCAGTTGCACTTAATGGTCCATTTACTCACCATCTTTGCATAAACAGTGAGTGTTAAATTTTTCATGGTGTCCCTCTATCTCTTATTGTGCTGACCTTCTCAAATGGGAGAGTAATACCTTGGTTTCTGCCAATATAGGAAGCTCTGAATGTTTTTCCTCATCTTCCATCATATATGTCTTCCCTCTGTCTGCACTCCATCCTACCCATGAATGTATATATCAAGGGACTGCAACCTTTAATGTTAAAAGAACCATCTGGTCCAGTTTCTTATTAGCTGAAATTCAGTAAAAGCTACAAATTCCCAATTAAGAAAAATAAACTTTATGTTTTTATGTCCCTTTATAAAATGTTGTTTTGAAATATTTACAATAATTGTATAATAGTGATATAATATATGGATAAAGTGATATACCTTTCTATTTCTAACAATTGTGGTAATTCTGACAGCAGCAAAACAAGTTTCTTTCAAAATAAAAATACAATATCAAATAAAACAGATCTGCTGACTGCAGCAGATTTACAGAATTAAAAAGGCAAAAAAAAAACAATTATTCGTGATATTCTCAAAACATCATGACCTTGGTGCACATTCATTCATGTCCTCCTTTAACTATCAACTATAATCATGCCATCAATGGTATAGAATAAAACAAAAAGCATTCTAAAATTTGACTAAAAGCCAGACCAGGAGGAGGAGTGTTTTGGTGAATCGACCCCATAAGGGAAATAAATAACAGGGAATCTTCACAAAAACATGCTTTTATTTTGATTGAAATGTAATATATATATTCTAAAATAGAAAATTATGGAGTTTTTATATCAAAGCTGTAGCTTTTGCTCTCATTTTAGTGCCAATTGCACCATTGTTTTAATGCCCCTCAGGGAAATAAGCAAATTTAAAGAACTGCTGCATTCATACAATGTTGGAATAATCAAAAAAAATGACTGTCCCACTCGGAAAACACGCATGAATTTTAGAAAAACAACAAACCTTCCAAAACCACATGAATGTATCTAAACAAAGATCGATTTATTTGTAGTGTGCCATCTATGGTTAGACATCAGAATTACAGTTTGGCAGGCCAAATGAAAAAGTTTTACGTGCCGCATAAGTTGTTTGGCCACACCTGAACTAGACAGTACTGTGCAGCAGAAGATATGAATATATGCTTTAAGTTGAAAATCTAAACATAAGTGAACTTAAATAAATACATTTAAAGAGCCACAATGTAAGGATAATAGCTTTATGTCTCTCTGGAGCTACAGGTTACAGACCCCTGATGTAGATCAGTGATGCAGTTACTAATTTTGCTTTCTCTAGCAGATGTTCCAGTGCTTTTGAGTTTGTCTCCTTTCTGCACACTCACAGTTGCACTTAAACCACTTTAGTCATTAAACAGATGTTTGGGGGGCGTTATGTTGGTTTACTTCATGTGCAGTGACTGAATTCTCCCATAAGGTACAGAGGCAGCTGTGTTTGTCTGACTACGATGTTGGACCCTTCGGGACTTCTCATTAATGAAATGGATCTGTCTCTGCTTGTCATCCCCTCTAGCTTTTTCTTGCATCATCTCAGCCCCTTCTTTTGGTTTACCTTGTTTCCTGGTCTCTGATGTCTCATCTGAAGCAAAAAGCTTCTACTTTGTTGCAACACACAGCTTCCTTTCATCTCAATTGCATTTCCTCCCCCTCCTGACGTTTCTTTGCAGGTTCAGCCAGCAGTTGCATCCTGAGGCAGAGATCATGAGTCAAAAATAACATCCACTAGTTGGGGTGTTTTATTAATTTTTTTCTAAATGTTTGTAAGAACTTCTAAAAAAGCTTACAGAATCAATATGAAAAAAGAATCTTTTTTTCTCAAAGGTCATGTTTTTGCAATTGACTCCCCCAAATATTGATGTTAACTTTATAAACCTGAAACTCTCGTTTCGTTTGCTGTTGATTATCCATACTTTGGCTTACCATCGGCAAGAGGACCGCCATGGTGAATCCGTCTTTGCTGCTGTGGGGATGCAGGATTAGAGATGGGCAATGAGGAAACAGATGATCTGTGTTTGTTTTGAAGAATCCCAACTACCCTCTCTGGCAGGACTGATAGAGGGTCTGTTAAGGGATGCTGGCTGTCATAATGGAAGCCACCCACTGAGAATCGCTTGGCTGACCTCAGCGGGATGACTGAGCAACAGTTACAAATGGAGAGCACATCTGGAATCCAGCAGATGGTGAAGCGTCTGTTCCGTTCTCGGGCTTGGACTCCATTGCTGTTGATTCTGTCATTGGATTCATCAGGTTTGTGTGCAAACTGTGCGTCATTTGAATGCTGTTTTTAAATTCAATGAAAGTAGCATTTTTAGCATGTTCTTGTGGCAATTTTTTGATGATGGAGGTTATATATTAAGAAAATTAAGCTCGAACTAGCATTTCTTTACTCAAATTGTGGTGGATCAGAAGCAGACGAAAAAACGGAATTTTGAAAAGAGCTTATTTTTAACGTAGAAAATACGCTGGGCAGGCGTCAAGCTCCCTGCTCCGCTCTGCAATGGGGAAGGGATGGGGGAATAGAGAATGGGGGAGTGAGGTTGCTCCGCGACAATGGTCCTGCCCACAATTCAAACTGCCGCTATGCAGAAACTATGTCCTAGAAAATGACACAGGTTTGTGGATTTTGGCTAAAAACAGCACATTCATAACTAAAAGACTGCGGATGCTTTAGCCATTGTGCTATCCTAGGCACTTTAACATTGGGAGTGGGGTCATCTAGACCCCACAAGACACTAGACCTTTGTTCTTCAAAGATTTGTGATCTTCACTGGTGTCCATGGATTACATGAAATCCTCTTCACCTTTATTCACCTTTGTCATGGTAGGGATAACACGTCAATGTAAGGGTGGGATCATAGGAAAGCACAAGGGTTAAATCAGCAGCTAATCGGAGTGAGACTTTAGGATGCAGCCCAAATATCTGAAATGAAACATCTCCACAGAACAATTTAAATCAAATCTGGGTAAAATTAGTTTGAGAAAAGCCTGAGGAAAAGAAAGCATTTTTATGTCAGTGACACAGCATCAAAGATGAGGTTCTGGATGTTGGATTTCTTTGAGTGAATTGAAAACTCACATGAAATTTTACACTGCATCCTTGTTGCATCTTACAGCATGAAAATAAAAAAACTGGTAATCTATTTGAATGGCTTAACTGAGAACATTTTTCAATCTGCATCTGTGCAATCTATGTGTTATTTAAGTCTACAAACAAAAGTCTTTGTGGTTGTGCGAGTAACAGATGCTCACCACCTCCACATTGCGTGTTCCTGGGAATGATGCTAAAATAGAAAATGAATTTTCATAAAGGCTTCTGAGAAATTGAAAGCCTGATTCTAAGAGGAGTTTTTGCAAAAAAAAAAAAAAAAACCTTTTTTTTAAAGGATGGCACATCAGACCAATTCCAGTAATGATTCAGAGCTTATTGTTTCTTTAACATTTAATTTGATTCTAAATTGGACAATGATATCTGACCTCTAAGAAAAGCTTTAGTTTATTCTGTTCAGCATAACTACAGTTCTACACTGGACACTTTTCTGATATCTGAAGAGCAAAATTAAGCCTGAAGTGCGGCCGCCATGATGGACCTCATGATGGACCACTCAACAATGTCTCTAGAATGGTTGATTGGACAGAACAACATAAAATAAAAATTGTGTTGAGCCCAATACACCTGCCAATCAAAACAAAAACTGAGCTTGTCCAAAAACTAGCCGATTTGACCCGCCCACTCCCTGAAGCAATATGCTTTAGAAGGCTCTACACGTTTTTTATTTGGTGGGGATTTTTAGGACTAATGGGATATTCCTTGGCTGTATGCTGGTGTAGTGGTTAGCACTCTCACCTCACAATGAGAAGGCTCTTGTTCAAATCCCAGCTGGGATCTTTTTGCAGCTCCTCTTTGTGCATGCATGGGTTTCTCCGTGATCTCCAGCTTCCTCCTACAGACTAAAAACATGCACCTTGGGTTAATTGGTTTACTTTGTCCCTGGGTGTCAATTTGTGTGTACAGTATAATTGTGCCGTCTTGCAACAGACAGGGAACCTGTCCAGGGTGTACCCCACCTTTTCCCATAGCTGGGATAGGCTCCAGCAACCCAACACATCTGAAAGGGATTTGGCAGGTTTGGAAGATACATTTTTGAAACTTTTGAAACCAGCCTCTAGTGGTCATATGGGGGACTGCAACAAGTGTTCTTTGTGGGATTTCTTTAGATATGGGAACAGAAGGTGAGGGCTTGGCCTTAAACAAAGACGGAAAAGGGGATGGACAACAGATGAGACTATTTTACACTGTACATGTATGAGGAAACCTAGGAACAGTTTAGCTTTGCAGTTGTTGACATCTTGGGCATCAAATGAAGTAGTGCTACTCAGACCCAGAAGGTGAAACCAACAAAGCATAATTTTGTTGCAAAAAGCCTTTTTTTTCTTTTTGTTTTAGTTTTGTGTTGGATAGATTTTACTGTCACAACCTTGATTGTGTTGTTTTTGGTGCATAACTGAATTAACTTGTTTTGTGTTTGAGTCTAAACGTTGCTTTTTATTATTTCTTAAATTATTTAACCTGTTCCTTCTTAGTTTCAGACTGGATGGAAGAGGTAGAGAGAGTGAGGGGATGTTTGATGAAATGTGAATCATAATAACCTTTAAGGAATGGTGTAATCAGCCGCCTGCTTGAGTTTGTTTTTGATTAATTTAGATTTTCAGCCCTCAGATTATTCTTAATCAAGTTGGGCTTTTTTCTTATATGGCTGGGGAGAGAGGTGGAGCACTGCTAATCCCTGGGATGCGGAGGTCTAAAACCAAGGCTCTCTTTGCTTTCTCAGATTTAGAGGGATTAAGGGGCTAAATCTACCTGCTCTACACCTCCAGTCTTGGCAAACCCAAATGATGAGATATGAGAGAAAACCTGTGTGTGTTTCCAACTACCCTTATAGTAAGTAGTTGGAAGTGAGAAACTACACATTATACAAAATAAAGTCAATAAAATACAAATTGCAAGAAAAGTTTACTGAAATTAGATATAGAAACTCACATTTACATAAATATAACAAGACAGACACAAAAAAGTAACACATAAGGCAAGTATTCAATGCAAAAGAGGAAAAAAAATGTTAGTTACACTGGTAAAAAATAAACAAACCAACAAAATTTAAAGTAAAACTCTTGCCCTCACAGTCATAATGATAATAATAATAATGGATTTGATTTATCTGCGCTTTTCCGGACACTCAACGGACTTACAATGTGTCCATTATTAATTCACTCCTCATGTATACTTGGTGATGGTCTGGCTCTGATATATTCATACGGATTCCCACACCAGTGGAGCCGCCCTGGAGGCAGGGAGGGTGAAGTGTCTTGCCCAAGGACACAGCGACAGTTGACTGGGGGGAGCGGGGATCGAACCACTGACCCTTCGATCACTGGACGACCTGCTCAACCTCCTGAGCCTCTGCATTATATGAACTGGGGCTTAAATCCACCCATCTTCTAAACCCACTTTGTCCTAGTCAAGGTCACAGGGTTGCTGGAGACCATTCAGCTACTTTCTGGCAAAGGTGGAGCACATTCTGGACGGCATCCCCATCAACTGCAGGGCCATGCAACCACACCAAAAATACTATTTTTGGAACCACCAATGAACCCATGAAGCAAGTTTTTGGATTGTAAAAGGAAGCCAGAGTGCCAGGAAAAACTCCTCACATGCACGAGGAGAGCGTGCACATTCCACACAGATGGAGCCTAACTAGGATTTGAATTGTGAGGCCAGAGCTCTAAACACCACACTACTGTGCAGCCCCCCAAAAACGCCATCAATACAGCAGAACAAAATATAATATGTAAATAGACCCCTTGCATATGATGTCACAGCCACTGTGTTAAGGCACTCTCAGCCATTTTGGGAGTCAAATTGAAGCAGTCAAAAGGAGATCTTCACTGCCATGGATCTTTGTCCTGTCAACCTTTTGTTGTGCCTTAGATCAGTTCCCTCCGTGTTGTCTGCAAGATAAAATAAAGGCTGCAAGGTTGTTAGTAAGAGGTGATGGTGTGCATGTTAAAAGACTGGGTTACAAAATTGACAAAATACAAAAAGCATATTCCAATAATAATGATTCATCATCCACATGATGCAGGTGAGGATTAAGGAGACTAACAGAAACAAACACCTCTGGCACATTCAGGCTCTGCAGGAACCTGTGATGCTGCTTTCTCACATTTGCATGTTTTTGGGAAAAACTTTGAGTGTTTTCTGTTATTCCATCACCATTAAAAACAAAAGCAAGTACAGGTTCAAGTACAGTGTAACCCTTGTGCTATCCTAGGCACTTTAACATTGGGAGTTGGGTCATCTAGACCCACTAGACAGTGCACTGAACCTTTTTTCTTCAATGATTTGTGAACCTCACTGGTGTCCATGGATTACATTAAATCTTTATTAAATCACCTTTATCCACCTTTGTCATGGTAGGGAGAACACGTCAATGCAAGGGTGGGGTCATCTAAGATAGCACAAAGGTTAAGTACCAGCACCTTTACAAAAGGAACAGATTGGCACCTCCATTAGATAAAACCCAAACGGTACCAATCCCCTAAATATCACTTTTAAGACACATATAATGTGTGACCATGAGCCTATCTGATATAAAAAGTTCACAATAGAGTCTGCTGGTATCTGTAGACTGCCACCCTACCTGTTTTTCTGTGGCGAACCATTATTGTTTTCAGTCTTCATCCCATGGAAATCGGTTAAAAGAGACGCTAGAGTTAGGAGTGTTTCTGTCGTGACAACCAACAGCAACGCATTTGTACCATGTTGAGGTTTGGTGGCTATTTGTCCACATCAAAGCCACTGATTTTACTTGTCAGATATATGAAAACTATGTGTGCTTGACTCCCGAAATGGCGGACAACGGCGGGTGCATGATGTCACTGCAAGTGGTCTATAGCATATTTAAATGAATAACAAAAATAAAAGAATCATTTTGTGAAGGTGAAAGAATTTAGATGGGAGTTGCTCCAAAAATGGCTTCTTTTTTTTCAAGATTGTTAAATTTGTTTTATAATCAAAACTGACATTTTATTTTGGGAGACTCAGCCTATGTCTGCATTCTTTCCCTATCCCTCCAACTGTAGGGGCATTTTGAGGGAGGGATAGAGGGTGTATGAAATAGTTTTTTGTATGGGAAACCCCCATGGCAAAGGGGTTTGTATCCCTCCGCCACAAGGGATACTGTGCTCTGAAGCACAGAAATTTACATGTAAAAGTGAGTAATGGCTTTTAGTTTTAGCATGACTTTTTAATCGTATAAAACTGATGTTGCTATGCATTCTCTGGGCGCTGACAGCTACTCGCTAATGTGGATGACCGGCGACTTTTGATGATGTCATAGAGTGGGAGTGACGTCCGAATTAGAAGACGCATTTTTTCCATAACTCTACGTTTGGAGGGATAAATGTAGGGGTACAGGGAAGAATTCGGATTCTGCTTTATTTTTTGATTTTTAGAAACAATTTTTTCTGTCTTCCCAGTTAAACAAGAGCGATTTTTTTTCTGCCAAGACAGCTTGATTTGGAGGTTTTTAATGAAAATAAGTCTCACAGTAGGACAATAAGAGAACAAAACGGGGATATTGAGGCCAAGACTCTGAGTCTCTATGACCTCCAACCAGGAAACGTGCAAAGAGCACAAACATATTCACCATCAAGAACTGGCCATGGGTTTTTTTTGGCCTGATTTTTGAACCAATAATTTTTGAGGAAGAAAAATATTTGGCAGTTTGTTGCGATCTTTTGGGGGATTCTGGACTCCTACTTAAGATATAAACTTAGTATGTATAAGCACGCAGCTTTCACAGAATTGATGACTGGCATCAGAACCAAGTAGCCCTCTTTGCAGAAACAGAAGCTCAAGCACTTCCAAGAAGATCAGCTTTGATGAGGCGGAAGTTTGAGAGGTGGAATTAAAATACAAAGAGGGTGACAGTCTGTGAGATTCTGCATAATTGTGCGTGCAAATGGAGAAAAAGATGTTCTCCCATGGGAAATGGAGATGCGAGGCATTTACTGAGTCATCACAATGCACAACATGACACAGCGTTTAGATTAATCAGTGGAATTAGAGGTAATCCATGTGCACGCCAGGATTATTCTAAATCTCATTTGGGGAACGGCGGATCAAAAGTGGATGGGTATTTTTTAATTGTTCTGTTTTTGTGTGGCGGCTGTTAGATGTGTCGGTGAGGAGCAGCAGGATCGGGTGGGAGTCCAGACGGTTTTAATGTTTGGAGCAAAATGGTGCTTTCATGAAAGCTACTTTCCAATTTTAAGATGCTAATGTCTCCGCAAAGCCTCCAGCGTGCTGTCAGAGCTCCTTAAGTGTGACATGATTATTTCAGCTGTGATTGCTGAGCAAACGGCTGCAGAACATCAGTATTCAGACACTTCGTTGGGTCTGATTGCAGGCAGTTTCAGACGGCGTGTTTTCATTGTTGTTATCCGCTACATTTGTTGGGGATTTTTTCTAGTTGCTGATCAAGACCAACACTTGAAGTCTCATTTTGTTGCGCCTGGACATTGCTTCTCTGATTGGACGTGTGATCTTTTAATCAGAGGGCAGACGCTTCTGTTTGTTCAACATAATTCTCCCAATTTGTTTACATATTTTAACATCAAATCAAAGTTTTACAATAAAACACATTCTCTATTTTTTTTTTAATTTCACTGATTTGAAGATGAGTTGTGATATAATTGGAGCACTTTTGAATGAAGCAAGAAATGTGAAGTGACCTGACTAGTTCAAAGTCCTACCTAATAAAAAGGTTTCTACAGAGAGTGGGTGCTGCAGCTTAGAAAGTGTACTCTTGTGCATCCCTGAAATCACAGCATGGTTACTGCACAGCTCAACATTACCATTTAAAAGACAAGGGCAGCTTTAACAGACGTCTGATTGTTCAGTCACTCAAACTTTTTGACTTCGGTAGGAGCCTAAAACCAGCTCAAACATATTTCTCTGCAGCATTTTGCTTCAGGATTTGATTTCAACTTGTGCTTCAAACCAGGAGCATTTCTAGGATTGCGCCATTTTAGGACCTTAACCCCCCCACACATAATTTTGTCCATCATAAATGGGAATGCACATACATAGTTGTTAGTAATGTAAAGATAATTCCCTTTATTTAATTGAATGTGATGATATATGTTAATTTTGGTGCCTTTTCATAAACCAACCTCGAAATGTTCTGTTTCTGTTTTTGTATAATCCCAAAAAATCTTTCAGAATTCTTCCTTTTATTTTAAAACATCACAAATTTACAACAAATTTTTGTTCTTTGTGATTTATTTTAACCCTCTAATTATGGAAAATTCTAGTGGTAACAAAGTAACTTTAGTCACTTGTCACAATATTGGTGTCTTTTTAAGTTCCTCCAGACCATGTAGATATTTTTGTCATGATCTCTGTTGCTTGTTTTATCGTTTAAATTCATTTTTTGGGCTGTTTGTCTTTTGGTTTTGGTTTAAGTTCTGCTCATGCAAAACCTTTTATTTCTCCTGTTTATTTAAGACATTCTCCTCCCTTTCTTCCTGCCCTCCCTGAGCTTCTGCATTTGGGATATTTTCCATGACATCACACCGTTTGGGCTGGACTCTTCTTCAGCACAGAAGATCTGATTCCCCTTAATACTGAATCAGCCTCTAAACCCAAAAAGTGGATTAAAAAGCTTTTTGTTGAAGTGAATACATATAAACATAAACAATAAGATAGAGCTCCATCTCATATAATATGATTGCTATGGAGTGAGACGCCACATTTGAAGATCAGAAGAATTTTTTGCAGAGATGAAAAAGCTTCTGCTGCCTGTCATTAAAGTTCTTTCACCTCTGATCAAACCCTGTGATTTGACACAAAGCTTTTGCTTTAATCTGATTCCAAAGTGTTTTTCTGATTTGTCTGCCATCGTCTTCTGGCTTCGGAACATGGATGCAGCTGGTCTGTGTGCGACATCCAGGTTGGGGTGTTTCATAGGAATCAGTGCTTTTATGGGCAGATCAGTCCTGACTTTGTGTGGCTGCAACAAGGTGCAGAAATGCACAACTTTTAGGGATTTGACTTTTTTCACCCACACTGTTACACGCTAATTAAAAATGGTTTCCAGAACAGAGAGACAGACCGTAAAGCCAATGTTAGGAAGTGATCTGCTCTTTATCTGGGATAAAACACTTTTTATATACGTTTAGAAAAAGGCAGAGACATTAAGTCACTTTTTACTTTCTTTGGTTTTATTTGATTTCATGATCTGTTTGTGTCCTGTTTTGTTCCTGCGTCTGCCATTTTAAACAGGAAGTAAGGAAAGACAGGCCTCACCAGCAGCTTTTTTAGGGGTCTGTCTGTGTTTTTGTTTAGAGACATGAATGTATGTTAAATGATCAAACTTCAGCTGTTACTAGGATTTTTTGTAATGCTTTGTATAGAAAATACTGTGATGCTTTGTGTCATATTTTCCAAAGTAAATGTTGTAAAATGCCTCTTTTCCCCCCAACTATCAGCAGGTGTGAAGTGGGTGTGGCCAATTTTTTATCGAAACAGGAACTGAGAAGTGAGAAGAGGAAGAGTTGTTGGGAAAATGGAATTTACCGGTCAAAATAAACTACAATGCAGGGCATTCGGGTTACGTGACACTCAAATGAGCTATACACTTTATGTCAGTGGAACACATCATAACTTGAATTAATGGAAAAGTTTGCAACGAGTATGAGACTATAAAATATTTATTATTATAATCAATATATTTTAAAATAAATCTATTTATATTTTATTATTATTGTCAAAGACAAATACTTAAACAACTTGCTAGGATAAAAATAAAATGGGAAATAAATGACATTTTGAGGAATTAGTGTATTTATAAATGTACTGTTATATTTTTGAGGAAAACAAAGATGATTAGAAATATTCTCTTTGCAATAAAGCACATTAAAGAATAAAAGAAAAGAATAAGACTTTTGATCCACACTCTATACCTGTAGGTGGTGGAAATGCACCCCAAAAGTTGTGTGCCATAAAACAAAAGAAGAAGAAAAAGTGATGAAGTCAGTAATCAGTAAGCATGTAAATGGCAATTACTGTCAGGATGTCATCACAGTGGAAAATGTAATATGGAAAAGTAAATATTGTGCACGGCAAAGAGATACACTGAAAAAAAGGTTGAAGAACTAAAATTCCATGGAATATTGATTAAATTTAAAAAAACAAGCAGCATAGGTATAAAGAGAGGTATATTTAATTCGATTTTTTAGGAAGACACGCGTGATGGGATGATTACAAGTTGCCTTCAGTAACACAATTAATCCATTGAACCCTCCACCCACACTCCAGACCAGGTGGTGGCAGTATATGCACCATTCTGTTGTTTCCCAACCGCCATAAAACCACACAAGAAGAAGTAATAAATGGAGATAAGTGATTGTGATGCTGGTGAGCTGTGGCCCCTGGACTCTGCCCTGGTTGGTGAAGCATTTAGATAAAAGAAATTCTCTCAGAAGCTTCAACCTGACTTTTCTTGTAGTGGGGCTCTTGCAATACCTGCTAGGATTCAAATGTTTGGTATAGAAATCT
The DNA here is from genome assembly GCF_053564925.1 of Oryzias latipes. NCBI lineage: Eukaryota > Metazoa > Chordata > Actinopteri > Beloniformes > Adrianichthyidae > Oryzias > Oryzias latipes. Next base: position 25,452,575 of record NC_136248.1, on the reverse strand, counting down.
TTGTCAGGAGGAGTGGTTAAAGTGGCAGAAATGTGTTCTCTTTGTTGTAGAAGAAGTTAAAGATTTGGTAGACACACAGGGGAACCCAGTCTGTCAAAACATCATCTGTATTTCAAATTATTAACCCCTTGTGCTATCTTAGATGACCCCACCCTTCCATTGATGTGTTCTCCCTATGACAAAGGTGGATAAAGGTGGAAAGATTTCATGTAATCCACGGACACCAGTGAAGATCACAAATCATTGAAGAAAAAAGGTTCAGTGCACTGTCTAGTGGGTCTAGATGACCCAACTCCCAATATTAAAGTGCCTAGGATAGCACAAGGGTTAAAGAAATTGATATTAGTTTTTATCAAACCTAAAGACGTTTTATTTCAATTTCATCCCCATTAAGTAAAACGGCGTAAATCCTGGCAGGTATCTATATTGTTGGCTACTTGACAGTTGATAAATCTTTATTCCTTCAGGACTTTAAAGGTTTTGATTTACAAACCTTCCTCTGATGCCCCTAAATCTACAGATCATTTACCCTTGTCTCAGTTTCCATTTTTATCTCTCCTCTTAGCCTGCTGCCACATGCCGTCATGTCAGAGTCCTCTGTCGCCTCTTAAGTAATTAAACCTTCTCCAGGAATTGCACTCTCAACCTGGACGGACCTGAGATCTTCATCTGGAAGAGGCCGCTCTGCCATAATCCGAGCATGAAGCTGACTGCAGCCTACGAGGGATCCTCTGCTGATGGTAGAAAGGTGAGTCAATCAGACCATTGTGTCTAAATCTGATGACATAAAAATCCCTTTGGGTAAATAAGATTAAAGCACTGCTGAGATATGGACACTATTCTTAGAGAATCTTCTTGTACATTGGTTTTAGAATAGCTCAAGGCTCATAAGCCAGAGCTGAGGTCATACAGTCTTAAAGAAACAACCTATTTTTTTTATTTACCCACATAACAATTTTGTGGTTTTCTTTTAAATATGTTGTTATTTATCCCCTAAAAAGACCCACTCTGATCATTTTTTGAGCTCTTCAAAAAGCATTCCCAGTGGTCTTTTAATTACGATTATGCCGTTTTTAGCCAAAATCTAAAAATGTGTGTCATTTTCTAAGACATAGTTTCTGTAGAGCAACAGTGGTATATCAAAAATTCACCTCACCTGTGGGTTGGCCTGGTGGAGCTATCCAGCCATACAGCTTTGATTCAGATGAGAAAATTGAAGACATACATGATCTAGTCATCTCCAAGTGGATGCATCAGAATGGAGCGGAACAGGGGGCTTGTGGTGTATTTCCAACAAACAAGCTCCTGTTTATACGGCCTTTCCCCCCCCCATCTGATTTAGAACAATTTGGATAAAATCATACTCAGAAATGCAATTTTAAGCTTATTTTTCTATTATTTGTCATCCATGATCCTAAAAATGCCAATAGAACATGTTAAAAACACCAAAAAGATCAATTTCATCAGAGTTGGTCTTTAAAGGTTGACTACTTGGAGCTTATGCTTTTTCTATGGCATGTCCACAGCAGGGACTTCATTAAACAACAATCTAGCTTGTAGCCACATAATTTAACTATGAAGAAAAAAGCAAAGACACAGCCAATACTTTGATTGTGGTGAAAAATTAAAAGCTTCAGGAAAAAGAAAACCCTGTTTGTCATTTATTCATCTGTCAGATATAAGCATTTGCAAATGGAAGAACCTCCATCAACTGCCTGAGGTTGGATTTCTAAAGCTAAGCATTTAACATCTTAACTTAATAATGACATAGAATGAGATCTCAAACAGATGCATGTTAATTTAGCTCACTCTAAAATAAAATGATAATATTCGTGACGACAGTGATCACTGCTGTGTCTCTGCCTTTGATTTTGCTAATATTTCTATTGCATGACTGTCATGTTTGGAATAATCCCATCACAGTCTATTTGGTTTTGTTTTCACCACTACTTGTGTCACATTTTTAAGCCTAAAAAACAACTCTGGTGCTATTTCAGTGAATGGCTGCATGTGTTGCTAACATCAGTTTGACCAACAATGTAACGTTGCGCTGGAGTTAAGAGATAATGGAGCCTTTGAAGATTTGTCCTTCTTTAAATTTGCACAGTTTTTAAGTCTTATCTCTGTCTCCTATATTCTTTGTTTACATAGATATGCAGCAAAGTGACTTGATTTGGGATAAAACAAGATCTACTTTAGGAGAAAGCTTTATTCAGGACTGAGACACGAGTCTCTCTCTGCTTTTTTGAGCATTTTTTTTCTCTTTTTTTGTGTCTGTGTGATCATAGTGATTCATATATAATCGTTCAGCCGACACATTCATCCACAGTAAATTATAGGCTTCTTTGAAGGCTATGATGTGGGATTGGATGTTTTGCCCAAGGACACAATGTGTGTCAAGCTTGGGATTTGAACTCTCAATCAACCAACAACTCAAAAAGCTTCACCGCAGAAAGTTTGCATTTACAGCAATTCCTAGCATTTAATATGTCTTTTGATTAACAAGTAGTCATTTTAATGGAGCGTTTGCCAAATGTGAATGGAAAACCTTTTTCCCCTGCATTTAATCATAAAGCAGTTATCGTCCTTTTGAAAGGTTTTTGAATCTTCGTGATTTCATGTGTCGACAACTCTCCAGCTGTGTTTGGCTTTAATCTGTGGCGGTTAAGAAATGTGGCCTTAAAGTGTGAAGGCTGATGAAACAAACATCAGATGACAGCGAGGTCTTCCCCTAAGGAATCCCAGCGAGCGGCATCATTAACCTGCTGATCTCCAGGGGCGTGTTTGAAGCCAGACTCACAAGTCAAAGCGCGGGTCAGTCACCTTCATTTGCATGTGACCAAAATCATTTGTGGAAAAAAACTCCTCTTTTAGAAAAAAAAAAGGAAAACTTGTTTTCTGTTTTCCACCTGCTGACCTTTGTCACAGCTCAGGTCAGGTGCAGAAAAACACCATTTAGCGTCTGTTTTCCAGTCCTGCTCACTGCTCGGCTTTCACCTACGACTTAAGAGCTCTAATGAGGCTGCTGTGGCCCTTACCTTCCCAGCACCAATCACCTGGACACTTAGCTTGTGAACACAGCTCAGCAATTTGTCATTGGAGAGTCAGATGTCTCCCTTAGAAGCAGGTGGGGAGAAAAAAACAGTGATTACTGCAGTTCAGGAAATTTCCAATGTGCACAGAGCTGCTGAAGGATGTCATTCGTTGTTGTTTTTTTTCAGAGCCAGCTGCAGTTGGCAGACATGTAGTGATGGCCCATGTCCCCCAAGAATTTAGTCATATTTAAGGTTTATTTTCTTATTTATTTATCTATTTTAAAAAATACCTTTTCTGAACTGGATCATTTCCTCAACACAGAAGTACCATGTAAAATTGTTCCGTTCAAGAGTTGCAGCTATTTAAAGACTCCAGTCGGATCTGTTGAATCACGGTGAGTCGGAGGGTTTGAGCAGCAAAACCAGTCCAACCAATGGCACAAACATGCAGCTGTGAGTCACTCTGAGGGAATGCTTCATCTAAACACCCGGGCCTGTGTTGTGAACCATGTGTGTTTATATGGAAGTTGTCCGCTCACTTCTGCTGGACGGAAAATGTGAAGCATAAAACCTACGAGTACCCATGGCAGGACTTTTTAATCAGAGTGGAGACTGCCGGACTCAATCTCCTGATGTATCTTTCTTCTGGAGTTATGGTCACAGCAGGTTTGCAGCCTTGTGTCAAAGTAGTTGCACAAAGGACAATTTTTAACCCCAAGAACTCCAACTTTGCAACAATTTTGTCATCTTTTAACACTCCCATCTTTTCAATTCAAATTATTTAAAGTATATGAAATAAAAGATGCTTCCTGTTTATCTAAAAGTATTTTTTCCTCCAAAAGGGTTAAAGTAGATGTTTTATTATACATTTTTTCCTAGGTTTATGAAGCTTAGGTGTGTAGATATATCTTATTTTATCAATGAAATATTGCATGCCCCAACTAGGCACCCATTTTTGCAAGCATATGTGGATGAACAGTCTCCTACTTTGCAAATAAAAAAAAAAAAAAACAAGGCTGGCACAACAACCGAATGAAAACAGCTGCAAAGACGACATACAGTTTATTCAAAAACATCCATCCGTATAAAAAATCCTTTTAATGGGTTTTGGAGACTGAAAGCAACGAAAGCGGTTATCAGTTCTGCAAGTGCAAAGCAGAGTCGCAGTTGCATTACAAATGAGGAGAAAATATGTTCATTACCTCACAAACGGAGAAAATCTGAGTCCCACTGGAAGAAACAGAAACCAGAAAATATTGTTTGTTTTCAATCTTGATTTGTCCTTTTATGGATTTGCACTGTAGACTCTTTTTTTTTTCTTTGACTCAATCTGTGGCAATTACATAACTGTCTTTTTGTGTTTTTTAAGCTACTTTTGCATTTTTAATCTCTTTAGTCTTTTAAAAATACCAAACTTACAGCTTGATTCTACAGCAAACATGGCAGTTTTTTTGTGTGTTTCTCTGCCTTTTTCTTGTCTCATCACTTCACTTACTAATTTGTCTTTGTGCCTTATAACTAATGTTTCAGCGTTTTTGTTAATTAGTACATTTTGGATCAACTTCATTTGGTTTCTATGTCATTTGTTTTGGTTAACTGTAGTGAATCACACCAGAGTTCATTTGCATATATTCATATTTTTACAATCTACATGAAGGATCTTTATTTGAATGTACTTCATATTTTTTACTTGATTTTTACTTTTTACTTGATTTTACTGTTTTAAATAGGTGTTTTAATATTTTTTTAGTTTAAAATGAAGTAGTTGGAGTGTAAAAAGGTTCAATTGAATTGAATTGAATTGAATTGAATTCAATTTTATTTTATAGCCCAAATTCACAACAACAGTCGTCTCGATGGGCTTACACCAATTAAGCCAAGTAAAAAGATGTTTTGTATTTTTGAATGTTCCAAATGTACACTGACCAAAAATATAAACGCAACACTTTTGTTTTTGCTCCCATTTTTTGTGGTATGAACTCAAAGATGTGAATCATTTTCCACATACACAAAATAACCAGTTCTCTGAAATATTGTTCACAAATCTGTTTAAATCTGTGATAGTGAGCACTTCTCCTTTGCCAAGACAATCCATCCCACCTCACAGGTGTGCCATATCAAGATGCTGATAAGACAGCATGATTATTGCACAGGTGTGCCTTAGACTGGCCTGTTTCCAGTTCCTTTTGATTACCTGGAAGTATAAGTCCTAACTTTTTCTCTTGGTGGAAGCAAGCTACACTGTTATGGAAAACAGCAGTGATGCAAGGCTTCGATTTTTAAACTTTACAACCTTTTCGAATCGTTTTCCAGGAACAAAAGAGATCATTCATACACCAGTACTACGCTGAATGCAACATTAAACAACAACAGATGTTTTTTCTTAATCACACCCTTAATGACTGGAGTAAATGATATTTCTTTGGAGGGCTGTGCTCCTGGTGGTGTGGTTAGTGCCATGCATCGAAGCTCTGCCACCATCAGTGAATGTGTCAGAATATGACTATGCTAGTAAAACACTTAGCCCTTCTTTGCATGCATAGCCTTTTATTTGAGGATTGTTAAAGGATAGGGCTAAGGAGTTTCATCTATTGCCTCCACGATGGACCACACAGATCTGCATCATAATTAAAATTAAAAGCTTGATTATAAAAGCTTGAGCCTCAGTCACATGCGAGCTTTTGGGATGGGAGCACTAGTGTGTTTTGCAGTTTCCCAAAGGGTCATGCGGCCACCTTAAGGGACCTCATGAAAATATGACTGTTGTGCGTGTGTGTCAATTAGTATTTGTGAGGATAATGTAAGTTGTACACACTTATGACATATGGGGGGATGCTGTTAGTGCCCCTATGCCACTCTAGTTGCAGGTGAGGTGTGCACACTGGCTCCTTGCTGACCACGGGAAAATGCTGCACCCACCAGGTGTGCGGGCAAGTGTCCATGACTCTGTGTTTAATTTCATCAATTCAAAAAGTCAGGCTTGTCCCACTTTTCCCACGAATAGGATTTCACGGGAAAAGTGTGCAGGATTTGGGGGGTTGAAATAAGGAAAAACCGGTATGACACGCCTGCAACTCTCCTACTTCACCCTTACTTACCCTTGCGTTTTGTACAAGTGTTCCACAGCATACCCGAAGAAAAATAAATGTACACAAGCATTTTCACTCCACAGGCTCACCGAGCGGTCTATAACCAAGATATTTTGTGGGGCCACAGGTTTGCCCATTTTATTTGTCTGCAAACAGCCGGCATTCACCAGTAGTTGCAGTTGTGACTAAGGCTTTAGATGAGAATTAAACCAGAAGCATCAGTAAGATAGTTTTTTAAGGAAAAGTTTGAAGCCCACTGAGCTGCCTTTGTCAGATCCATGGCGGGGAGGACAGTTCTATTCTTCTTGGTCTCAGTTTCCTATGAGTCACCTGCTTGATGTCCCACCCAGCTGAAGTAAGATGCACACTCAGCCCACATTGTCATATTTTTAGAACTCTTTTTTCCCCCCGCACCGATTGGCTAATCTATATTTCAGCGCAGCTGGGTGCACTTGCAGTTGAGAGCTGCAGCAGCACCATGAAGGCCCTTCCATGGTCTTGTCTTTCACTCACTGTAGGCTGTGATATCTTGTGGAAAGTTTTACCTGGTGAAGCTGCCCCCTGTTTTATTTTTGTGGGTTGTTGAAGTGAACACCAAAAGACGTTGAGGCTAATATTCACCTCCGAGTCTGTTCACAGATTCCTGAGTCATGTTGCCATTCCAACTAGAAGCACTGTGAGAACTACTTTTAAAGTCAAGCTGGATTTTACGCTCCGTGAGAGGATGCCACTGAGGTCAAGCTTCATGACATTTCATCCCTTCCGGATGTCTCCTGTAATCTAGGTAGTATTGTAGAATAGAGTGAAAGAGTGTTTTTTGTATAACTTGTGTAACTTACAGTGAACAAAGATTGGCCTTTTGACCCCTCCCTAATGCTTTTCTGCATCCAGCTGCAGACACACCAATGCAGCTCAGAGTACACTCCTGATAAACCAATTAGAATCAGACCCTGCATTTGCAGCAGGGTTCGAACACATTGGCAACATTGAAATTTGTATGACTCAGGGCAACACCATGTCTGTTCCTTAAGAGAGACATTGGTTTGGTCCAGCGTGCTGATGGTATACTAATTCTCTTTATAACCTGAATTGTGGAATTTGACATTTTATTAAACATTGTTAATCTTTTAATGTGTCATTTCTTCATTTTGTGGAACTCAATCTTGTCCCTGGAGCAGAACAGCAGAAAACCAAATGGGTTTTGAAGAAAAAAAACCCAACTGGGAAAAACACATTTGACACTAACTCACTCAAGGAGAGCTAGAAAGCATTAACCCTTTAACAGCAGACCTAAATAACACACCCTCTTTGACCATTTTTGCAATCAACGCAAATCAGCTGCTTCTGACATTGAGAAAACCAGCTGTGCACCGATATGCAACATTTTTTAAATGTTGCATATCGGTGCACAGCCGCTACTTTGGATAACAAAATCTGCTGAATTACATTGAAGCATTTCAGTGGCCCGAAAAATGTCAACACTGGAGCTAAAGCTTTGGTGTTCAAAAGGGAAAGATATGGAGATATATTCTTTTCAATATGATGTCCACGCATGTTGTTACATTTTGCATCTGGAAATAGAATTTAGTAAAAAACGTTCTTAAAGTGCACAATAGATTTGTGCTTCTTTTTTTCTTGAGTGAAACAAATGTGAGCATGCAAGTTATGACGGCTTCTTTCTCATATTTATTGAAAGAGTTGCTATAGAAAATTCTACAGTGTTACCCGGGCAGATCTATTTTGATATAAGAAGTATAACATTTGGGAATCTGGTTGGTCCAAGAGCAGTGACATATTGATTGGCTGCAGACAGGAGAAATGATTGGTTGATTAGTTGAGGTAGAATACCTTGAGTTTGTGCCTATACATGTGCATAGGAAGAGCAAATACTTTTCTGTCTGTTTTGTCTCATCAGGAGGTAGAGTCACAGAACAAAAGTATGGTTTAGATTTTAAAGACTGCTCCGACTTATGTGGCCTGACCACAGATTTTCAGTGAGAGTTCAGTTCTCTACCTCCGTGAGTTTCTTATAGGTTCCTATACCTCCTCATGGCTTAGGATAAATATAGCAGATATTATTTCCCCTCGTGGTTTGAATATTTATTATTGTTGGTTTGGCTTTAACCCCCGTCTTTTTGACATTTTTTGTATTAGATTTTCCCTCTCTTTAAATGCCTCTCCATTAGATTTTTCAGGAATATATTGATTTTACAGCCTTCTACATCATCATAAGAGGAACAAATCGCAGGACTATCAGAGGCTTTTCAGCTTAGTTTCTCCTCCTTTCTCAGGAGCAGAGTGAGAAATTCAGTCACAGACACGCTCAGCCGCCTGTAACCTCACATCTCTCTCCTCCTCCTCCACCTCCTCCTCCTCCTCCTGGAGTCTCTGCGCCGCAGCTTCAGTGTGGGGCTGAAGCTGAGGGAGCGCATTCTCTCCGGACTCTCATGAGCCTCCATCTCCAGCAACATGCACCCAACCTCAACGGGCATCCGCATCCTGATTCAAACCTAACCCGACGGGGGGGAAAAGTGTCAGCCTTCGCTCTCCACTGAGGTGACCCGTGCGTCAGGATCTTTTGGTTTTTCCTTTTTTGATTTTTGGTGTCGCCTCTCGTCCTCTTCCCTCCTCCTTCCATCTCGGTCCACTTGGTTTTTCGATCTGCACTCATGAATTCAGACAAAAATGTGAACCTCGGCAGAGACAAGGCTCTCATGCGGAAGAGAGCGCAGCTCCTTCGGAAAGGTTGCAGCTTCGAGATTACCAGGAGGTAGGTCCTTTCTGCCTATTTTCGTTTCTTTTCTTTTCTTTTCACGAGTGAATGACTTTATTTATGTCTGGGACGAGATAGGATCTGCTATAATGACCGCTCTGTCCGACACTCTGCGTGGTGGAATTCGCCTGGTGGTTTTCTGTGACTGCTCCGCGCGCGAACAGAGGAGGGATGTCCCAAAACATGTTAGGAGGAGCGTCTCGGATTCCCCCGTTTAACTGTATAAATAATACGCAGCACTTTTCGTTTTTTTTTTCCCTATGTCGTTTTCTTGTTTTGTCTGTGCGTCCATTACCGGACGCTGTGCGCACAGATGGATTTGCGCCTAAACGGCTGTGCGCTTAGTCTTCATTTTTCAAACAAATGTTGATATTTTCTCCGTTGTAGTGCGCAGGTTTTTTGCTTCAGGCGTGCAAAAGATGGTTCGACATTACCTGATGTGGTTCCATTCCAGGCACGCGCAGCAGGGCAGAGTTTAACACACATGAGGAGGGAGACAGGGTGAGGACATGGGGGGGGGTCTCAGTGACAAATGGACCACATAATGCGCAGCTGGTGGGGCTGCACTGCATGACAGGACTGGCTTACCCAGTAGGGGTACCCCTATGACATACTGTCAGCTTGTCTGGTGCTTTCCTAACAAACTACTTTTTGATGTACAATTTTCTGCATTTTCAATCAACTGTCTGGAAAAAAGTCAGAACTAGAGCTGCTTTATGTTGCACCAGAGAGCTTCTTCAGCAGGCCTGCAACTATAAGAAGGTGCAGTTTCCTTTGTTTTTCATTTGAGAACCAGTTTTGTTCAGAATTGGTCATGAATCTCCCTCCACTGGTCTGGTGATGCTGTGCTTTGTCTCAGTTTGTGAGGCGGAAGATTTCTGCACCCCGGCTGCCAAGTCAGTCTCTGTGTTTATTTTCTTCCTAAAACACAGTCCTCAAGGTGATCTGTGCATGCGGGGGTGACATTTGGCCAGCTCACCGCCAACCACTTACTTTCAAATTATACATCCCTTCAAATTAGCCTGATCTGCTTATAGACGGAGCTCGCCTTGTCTCTGCACTCCCAGAGTTTCACTGAAAGCTTCCTGGCAGTCTGTTTCTCAGGCAGGAAAGCTTCAACGGACAATCAATCAGTGCTGGAGATGCAACTGGATGTAGAAATGAATTCCCCTCTATAAAGACACTGAAGTAAAAGGGCTAAAAGATTGGTGTAAAACTGCAGACAAACAAACAAAAGACCTAGACGCAGTTTCATGGAGAGCATTCCTCCCTATGTGTTTCCCTCAAGCTCACCTGTAGAAGTGAGCGTTAGATGTTAGCGCTAAAAGAGTTCTTTGAGATGATAAATTGTTGCAGTTGAGGTAACATTTCGCATAAAAAAACTCAATCTGCCATCATCCATTCTGATCTCCTGCAGCTGATCCGTTAGTATACAATCACAATGCAGCTCATTGTTGTTTCCAGCCATGTTTTGGGCAGCGTATCATGATGACTAAGCCTTATCTAACAAAGTCAGCAGACTGCCAGCTGGCCTGCTCTCCTGGACAGCAGGTTACCTGCATAGTTGCAGGTGGAAGCAGAAACTTCAATAAATAACTGGAAACATTTATCAGGTCTTTTTCCTCCGCTTTGAAGGCTGCAAATAATTTAATGATTGTTTACTGTGGTCTCTATTTAAAGTCTGTTCAGAAATGGAATGACTACTATGATTGAGCTGAGTGAAACTGGACCCCATAGTGACATAATTTGGAAGTTAGAGAGCAAACGTTAAAATTTTGGAAGAACCTCTTATGAAAAAAAATCAGGTTATGCAGAAAACAATTAAAGCGACTCCGGTAAAGTTTTATTTTTTTAATTGTTGTTCAATTGAGCTTTTAGGATGCTGAATATAAAGTAATCATTATTGTGAAAAGACTGATTGATCAGAGAGAAATCTCTGACTACCGACAGTCAATACCGGTGAATCATTTGAAAATCACACATTTGAGAGCCACTGGTCTACTCCTTTTTCAGATACTCTCGCTTCAATGAGGCAATAGTAATAAATTACTAATTGCCTGATTGGTAGCCTGGTCTGCTGTTGCAGCTTAGTGAAATAAAACCATAGTTATGCCACAGAAATGTCAGCTGGACCACCACCTTACAGGTTAAACACCAGTTTAGTTTGAGGTACTGTACTTTAAAAGTTCTATACCAATTCAATTGGATACAAATAAATCAGTTCATTTACTACTTATTAAATGTATTTGAACTTTCTTTTGTGACATCTTTATACATATTTTATTTGGTTTAGTTAAACAGACCAGAGTTCATTTCCCACATCACACCGGTCCATGTGTGCATTTGTGAATGCACTCTGCAAAGTTCTGGTCCGGATCAAACAATTCTACTTCCAAACCCACTCGGCTTGGTTCGGTTTGCTTATGGTACAAATATGAGCTGTCCCAAACCAGCCCAACTCCAAACGTCAACAGCTTACAACAGCTGGATGTTAAAGTAATAAACAGCAGTTAAAGTCCTGCTGAAAGCCACAGACAAACCTGGAACACAGGAGATCCAGCACCTTCTTTCTGTTTCGCTAACTGCACATACTGTAGTGATACGCATTCTTTGCCATGTTTATTAAAAAGATGAAGAAACTCTTGAACAGTGGTGTGTTCTAATGAAAAAAGAAGGTATGAGATGCATGAAAATAGAAAGTTCTAGTAAATAAAGACATGTTGGTGGTTTGACAAACTTGTTTGGATACCTGGAAAAAGGTCAGCTGACTTTCCCGTGGTCTGTTGGGAATAACATCACAACAGAGGAAGTTTCCTCATGTAAAGTTGCAAAATGTCAATCTATGTTGAAACTGAATTAGAAACTTGGATTTCAGAAAATTGTAACTGCGTGGGTTCTCTCCGGGGTCTCCGGCTTCCTCCCACCATCCAAAAACATGTTTCATAGGTTAATTGGCAACTATAAATTGTCCCTAGGTGTGAGTGTGAGAGTGAATGTGTGTGTGTTTGTGGACATTCTACCCTGCGACAGACTGGCGACCTGTCCAGGTTGTCCCCTGCCTTCGCCCACAAGTGGCCGGGATAGGCTCCGGCAGCCCCGTGACCCCGAAAGGGAAAAAACGGTTAAGAAAATGAATGAATGAATGAATGAATGAATGAATGAATGTAACTGGACAAATTATATAATCTTTCTGACAAAAAGTGCAGCACACAGAACCTCCATGACTGGTTTCCACATTTGTGTTGTCCCGCCCTCTTGATTTCTTGGCAATGGGTGCAGCCGTCGTCACACATGCTTCTAATTCAAAAATGTAGGCCTATTTGCAAAACGTTTGATGAAAATATTAATTTAAGTCATTTGGCCCCAAGTTTGACTGTAACAGCTTTTAATTTAGCAATTTCCTTGTTAAGATCATGGCCAGAAAGAGTTCCTTTGGTCACATATGTGTTATTATATTATGTAAGAAGATGATTAGTGTGTTTATACTCAGAAAACACACAGACTACAAGTGAAACTTATGATGTAAGCTTTAAATATTTGTGTATATGTTTAGCTTTATTTATATCACGCAAAACTGGCCTTTCCTAATAATCTAGGAGTCAAAACTCCTGGAGAATACATTTAATCTGGACGTTGAACTCCTGCCGATTTGCTTAAATTCTAATTCTAATCCATTAATGATGAACCATCAACATGATGCCCGTTCTCCAAATAATCAATAGTTTGCATACGGTGCATAACTAGTCAAATGGAAAAAGTAACACAATGACAAAGTGATGAATGTTAAACTCTGGGATGGACATACCCTGTTAAAAAAAAAAAGCCCAGGATTCATATGCTAGAACAAGGACAGCAGTGGAGGTCAAATAATAATGTTTCTTTATTTTAAAGGTCTGCTAATTTTCAATGAGAGGGAATTTATTCATTTTTTTCGTCAATGGCAATATATGGTCTTTCCATATGAAAAGTTGTTGCAATAAAATAAAATCTTTTTTTTTTTTTTAAGTTCATCTTGGAAAGTTTGTTTTAAAACATCAGTACTACATTACAAGTGGGCCTAATTAAAAAAATAAAAGCATAAAACACGCCTTTTTGGGGAAAAAAAGTTAAATAACATTAGTTTAGTATTTACAAATGCGTGTGGCTGTAAATTTAAATTTTGAGTTTTACAGTTAGCTGACAGGATATTAAAGAATTTGGACATCTGGTCGTCATTATTCTGACTGAATGTGAAAATGGAACCAAACACAGACAAATCTGCAGAAAAACAAGCCTGATAGTTGAAGACTTGCACTTCCTGTTTAGGGCTAGTTACAAAATAAAAGCAAAGCAGAGGTTATTTTGATCACCTTTAGTTACAATCATTTTTCATGACAATTATAGAAATGATGTAAATCTATTAGAACCCAAAGACTTTGGGTTTATGATCTATTATCCTAAAGACCCTGCTGAGTTTAAATAAAAACAGTCATACATTTGTACATTAAATAAAACTTACATTTAACATAAATCCTCATACCTTTCTATCTTCATTTGAAGTTAGTTGGTCATTTATGTCCTGAACAGAAGAGGTGTTTCATGTTGATTTATTAAAATCCCTCCATGAATTACTCAAAATATGAAATATTTTTAAATTATTTGCACATGAAGCTGTTTTTCTCCATATGTAGTTTTTCATTTTCAGAGTACAAAAAAAAGTTTTGACATTCATTTGTGAAAATAATAAATAAGTTACCCTTCATAGAACCATGATCTGTGAATAGTGGGCATCATTGAGCTAAATATTCTTTGAAGGGAATTAATGATTATGTATAAACAATGTTTTTGTGGCATTTTGGTTTCAGACACTTTCCTATAGTTAAATGTCCCCTGGGTCAAACTGACCTGAGAACATCGGTGTTGTTCCTCAACACTCTGACATAACAGGAGGGTTAAATACAATGAGAATTTACATTTTTTGTAAGTTAGTATTGAAATAATATCTAACCACAGAGATTGAATAAGGTTTTCGTGTCTTGTAAAATTAAGTTCGAAATTAAATGAAGTTTCCTTGGGACAAAGTACATAGGGTTTCCATGGTGAACCGCTCCGGGCTTAGTTACTTTCTTTCTTAAAGATGTTTCAATTCGGAAGTCAATTGCTAAATATCCAAGGACCAAGCTTCAGAGGTTTGAGACGAGCACAAACGACCCCTCCCAGAGTTGTTACTTCGTGGGTTTTTTTATTAATCGTCTAGTTCTGCAACCTAAAAGAGACATTTGGTTCCGTTTAATTCTGACCAGAAACCACTGAGAGCCACAAAGTCCCACTTTGCTGTAATTGATGTTTTTGTGACCATTAAACCATTCATTTAACAACATGTAGCGTTTACTCTAATTGATTTATAACAGTTTTATACTTTTCTTTAAATAAGAATTTTAACATTAAAAATGTAAGAAAGCCAAGTCAAACATGGATTTTTTTTATCACTATGACTTTAGTGAACTTTCATCCTTTTTCTCCTTTTACTATCAAATATAAACATGACAACAGTAAAAACATCTGCATGTGATTTTAGCTTTTTCTAATAATAAACCACTCTGACAACAGATGAATCCCTTTATCATCAATGGTAAAAATGTAAACATTGATGATTGATGACATTTATTCAAACTGATAGCATTTTATATTAAAGCCAAAGAGCTGCAATGAAGGGATGAAGGAGCTGCATGTGGCTCCAGAGCCTCAGGTTGCAGACCCCTTGGCTAGTTGGTTGACGGAAAAACGGCTTCATCTAACCAATATAACCTAGTCAGCTGTTTCTCTAACTCAGCTCCTGTTAGAATGTTAAGTCTGTAGCAGTCCAAATGTTTAGGATTTCATTACCTTTGTTAACTCATTGCCCCGCTGTGGTCTGATTTAGAGTCACAGTTTTATCATAAACAATAACAAAAAAATAAATAAAAATAAAAACTTCCTGGGAAAAAAATCATTTGATCAGTTTTCACGATAAATAAGTCATTACTATTTATTGGAATAGTCCTTCAAGAAATAGGAACATAGATGTATGGATCCAGTCCCAAAGCAAGCATGGATTTTTTTTCACATTAATGTCTTAAGTTTGATCTTTTAAGATGCTGGACATCCTCCAGGAAGAACAAATCCTAACCTGATTAGTGTCTCTTCCCAACATTTTCCCTGACACCAGCAGCTTGTCTCTTAGAGGTCTCTGCCTGTCGCTGAACTCTGTGTGCGAATGAGATCAAGCATCATGGTGACGCTCAAACGAGCCAAGAAAGCCTTGGCTCAACTATTGAGTCACGCCGGTTCATGAAAAAAAAAAAAAAACAGAGCTGGGCTAGAATTATGACAAGGCTCCTGTGCACGTTAGGATTCAACAAAAAGGACGGCTTCCTGCTTTAATCGAGCCTTCAAAAAAATTCAGTGAGTTCAGTGAGGCTAACAGACCTCTTTGTGTGGAATCAGTTGAATCCTCATCAGTCTTTCCTGGAACATTTGAGGCTCATTTAGGAAAAGGCATGTGCTGGCAGAGAGCGTTTGGAGGGGAGAAAAGCCAGTCCATCGCTCAGCTATGATCCCAACATGTGCACCGTTTGTTTTTATTCTCACAAATCTCCAAACAGGAAGAGATAAGGAGTCTGCTCACATTTCAACCAGCGCAGATTTGGTTTGATTGCACGGGTGGGTTGTTTCGAGATGTGCTCTGCTCTTTCATCATTGTACCCAGCCTGGTCATGTCACGCCGCTTTTCCACGCCAGCCTCCAGCAGTTGATTACGGGAAGCAGTTCAGGACAGAGCAGTTCACCTGCAACTGCAGTCAGATCACATCAGAGGGTGCACTCTGCGTTTCTGCAGCCTGTGAACTCCACGGCCTCCCTTTTTTCCTTTTGTATTTGCCTTGACATTTTACCAGTGGTGTCTTCCTCAACACTGCCTGCGGACTCATGCAAATGTTTTGGTGACTGCAGCTTACAGTGAGCCGCACTCACACTGCTCTGTGCTGCGTTCAAGTGAAATAGAACAGGAGTGGAAAAAAAAGTCAATATGTATTAATAATTGCTCTCTTGTGGTTTTATCCTTAAGCCTTTGCAGATGCTTTACAACTTCATGTTAATACAAAACACGTGTTGGAGATGTTTTTTGGATTTTCCAGCAGCTTGTTTATGTTTTCTCCAACACACACAGCTGACAGCTCACCGGGGTTTCGCTTTGCATTATGGTCCATCAGGAAGGATCCAACAGGGGGCTGCGTGATGCATCCACTTGTAGACGTCTAGATCCATCTTCGTTTTCCGTGTCTGAGCTGCCATCTGGTTAAAAACTGTACGACTGGATAGCTCCAATATTGCTCGCCAATTTTGTTGAACCGCTAATGATATTTTGGGGTTGCGAAAGCCCGTAAGATAGTGGGAGAGCATGTAAACAGATGGGTGATGGGAAAGGGGGCTGGGCTTACTCCACACCAACAGCCTAAAATTAGTTTGTTCTTAGAAGAACAAGTCTGCATTTCCTAAATATTTGAGCTCTATATTTGAAACACAAAGTAAATGATTCAAAGTCTTATGTTTCTGACAAACAGCATTTTGCATTTACATAATTTATCAATATCATAGAGGCATAACAAAATAAATTTCTCCATACTGCTTGGAGCCTCTAAGTATTTCTCTATTTCAACCTTGACTTGCTTCTTTTTCTCTGGAGGACGTTGAGGTCGGGAGGTTCTCTCCTCATCTCTGCTCTCTAATTCTTTCAGCAGATTCTGAATGGGAGCTGGGTTCAGGCTCTCGCTGAGCCATTCAAAATATTGTTCTCTGGTAAGCGTTTTTTGGCCACTTGAGCTGTATTTTTGGGATCGTGTGCACGCTGGAAGGACCAGCTCTTTTCTGAAGGCTGCCAGGAATCTTAATGAATGCTTCTTTTCTTATGATGCTTTAACTCTCATGGAGTTTAGATGAGTTGTTAAGATGATCTTTAAAGCTTTTTGCTTGGCCTCATTTGGCAGACCTCCTTTTAGTTTCAGCTTTCAGTTTTGGGAGATGTTGAAGCATTTGCTGATCCTTTGTTTGTGATCTGGCTCTTCAATAAATAAAATTCAGAATTTGTTTTCTAAAATCAAGCCCTTGTTCAAGTACTTATTTTTAAATAATTATTATTACTAATAGCTATCATCCTCATTCAGTATGTCATTACCTGGTGAGCTTTAGTTTCTATTTCTATATTGAAATTTTACAACATTACCACATAGGCTATATTATTATTCATTTAATTTTAGGTTGTTCAGTTTAAGACAATTCATGACTTCCATTAGAATCTATTTTCTTGTGTCACCATAGAGACATACATCACACAATGTTTAATTTTTTTGTTGTAAATGTCTAAATTTCTGAAAAAAGGTGGGAATCCCCTAAAAAAGCTGACATAAAAGCAATCACAAACAATAAAAAAGACTGAGTAACAAACGTTTTCAAATTAATTTGGAGCAGCCCTTCTTTTATTTTGCTAAATATTTTTGTCTCTTGCCTTTAATTTCCACTCTGATTAAACTGAACCTGAAACTAAAGTGAAACATGCCATTACTAAACCTATGAAATCAAATAATTAGGATTTTGTTTTAATTAAAGTTGTTCATGCTGTTAGCTGCCATGGCTCTTTTCACAAACTCACCATGAGAAAATAAAATATCACTTTATGGCAATCAGGAAAAATAAAACTGGTGCTGTTTATTTTTTTTTTAAGTTATTAAATCATTCCCCTTTTTGGTCCTCTTATTACCCATGATGCATGCTGGTATTCAGAAATCTCCTCAGCGATATTAATGTTTCATTTGCATATTGAAATCATTCTTAACATGTAAACAGTCGACTTTTCCACATAAACTGTCAACACAGAGAAAAAGTGATGAGTTGAGTAAGGAAGGTTTTACAATTTGGTTGCATTTTCGGTACGTCGGTTCTGCAGTTTTCTTCGGGAAAAAAGCCCTCAGCTGTACGCTGCATTGTTTTCTGATCTCCTTAGAAGGTTATAGGTGGAGAAAATGAAACGGTTCTGCTTCGCTCAGCCGCACAGTCGGTCCCTCAGCAAGGTCTGGTAAACACTGGACTGTAATCACTCCCATATGTGGCTACATAGTTCAGCTCACAATGCAGCTCAACCGACTCATTTAGACCAGCAGATAGACCTAAATTACAAGAGAAAAACTACAATGAAATGAAAGAAAGAAATTGCATTCCTGTGCAAACTTATGGTCTTTGGAAAGAAATCTGCTTGCATTTAAGACTTTAAGGCATACCTAAACATTACCCTCCTGCCCCCAGGCACATGTACAGGCTGGAAAAACATTTCAACGATAGTTGATTTGTAGTTAAAGCTGCCCGAGTGCGGCCACCTTCAGCTGAACCACAAGCCACATGCACTCCAGATTCCTAATGTGAAGAATGCATTTTCTTTTCTTGTGTAGTTTTGTAAATTTCCTTTTTTTTTTCTTACGGCTGGCCCCCTCAGGGATGTGCAAACGAGTGAGTTGAAGTGAGTGTGAGTTGAACTTCTACCAACAACAACCCAGATCAAAGATTGTCTGCTGAACAATGTTTTAGACGTTCCCAGTGCGTATATGTCACATCCAACCAGCGAGAAGGAAATGAAGCCTGTGAACGGTTGCACAGAAAGTCGGTCAAAGCGCTGTCTTGGTTTAGGAGACCAAGATGAGAAACAGATAGTTTTCAAAAGTTTCTGCAGTTTTTTTTAGATATGCATCTAAATGTAAGGAAAACACTGTTTTTTTAAGGGAAACACAGGTGCTCCACAGCAATTTGAGGTTAAAGCATTTTTGGAATATCACTGACCAATGGAAAAAGAAAAACAAGAGAAAACTCATTCTTTAAAGGACCTGCAGTATATTGTGCTTTTCTTAAGCTTTTCAGAGTAAACTATATTCATTTCTATGATAATATATAATCTTTCGCACACTAAAGAACGTTTCTTTTGTAAATACAAGTTATTTTCGCAGTTCATTTTCCAACCGGAAGGTTTTTTTTTTTTCCTACCTGGAAGTAAAACGACTCGATCTCTGAAGCACCGCCTTTCGCTCTGTGTGGTTGCCGGCCATGACCTTGAGTGGGCCTCAGCAGCGTGTCTGCGTTTAACCCACGAAAACAAACAACATCCAAACTTTTGCAAAGATTGATGTGCAAATAAACTTTTTGCAGAATACCGCTAGCTTCGCGAAGAAAGTGGGTGTGTTACCCTCGCTGCAGTGCTGACAGGGCAAACTCTTCTTGGAAGGGGCTGTTCTCATTTGTCTACGTCAAAATGCACAAAGAGGACGCTTGTTTTTTAAGATTGGGAGGGGCTGGTGTTCAGAGCACAGGTTTTTAGAAAGTTGATTTCAGCTGATGTAGGCCCTCTAAAGCAAAACACGGGATGCTGTGTGTGGATTCTTTTAGATTGTTTCTTGCAAATTGTTTATTCAATAAGTTTCTTCAATGTCGTTAATTTACGCTTATACAGAGATGGATTCACTTTTTATTAATGGGAGGTCAAAGCTCTGAGCAAAGTCCTCTTTCTCCAGCACATCCAGGAATCTAAGTGTGCTTCAGGTTTGGACTGCATTAATCATTGTTGAAAAGAATGTCATTCCACCTAAATCATCTTTTCACTCTTTGGAGCTCTGTGGATGCTGACGTTGTCATCTTGAACCTATTGAATAAATCTTCTATTGGTGGAGTATTCTTTTCATTCAGGGTAATAGGCAGTCAGCTGACCTCGTTCTTTAAATTCATAATCATACTGAACATAGACCAGACCAACTGCAAAAGGCCCAGATCATCACACTTCCTCCACAGGTGTGCTCAGAAGATGTCTGCCTTGTGTTATAGCATCACTATAGAGCTGCATAAATATTAATTGCTTATCATATACAAGATTTTTTTTCCCAAATAGGTAAATGTTCCATTCTCTTAAGTTCTCAAGTTCCCTCACACTGCATATGTGGAAACAGTCATTTTTAGCACTTTGAAACAGACTTAAGTTCAACTTTTTGGCTCAAATTTTTACCAAATGCTGGTAATATTCATTAAAAAAATATCCAATTCTAACTCTTCCCCGACGATGAGGATTTCCTAATATAGTTTCTGCAGACACACTATACACAGTTATACACAGTACCTCAACCAAGGACACTTGGATTTTAGAAATAATATTAGGACGATCCATTCTTACCAGAGTGGTTATTCTGACTTTTTAAAGAGGCGTTTCACACTTAAAAGTTATTTTCAGTTCAACACCCTTAATGTTTTAATATGCTTATGAGTCAAATGAGGAACTGAAAGACCGAATAAACAAAGAAACGCCCTGTCAGATAGCTGAGACAGTAAGAGCATCGCCTAGGGTCAGAAACAGTGACGTAACGCAAACACAAGAGTTTCAAAACTTAAGAGACGTTGTTGTGAAACCGCAAAAAGTCTAAATGCAGTCTATAGCGGAAAACAGGAGCCTCCTCTTTATCTTCGAGTCTTTTTTACTCAAAGTATCAAACACTTAGCAAAGTTTTCCTTAAATAATATTTACAATAAATGTTTTTCATTTACACCACAAGTCATGCAAACTGTGAGAACTTTAAAAAACAAGTGGCTTACAAAATTAAAGTTTAAAAATAAATGATAAGCTTAATTAAAACCTTTTTGTCTTATATGATTTGTGTATTTATCCTTACATTTAGTAGGCAGCCAAAGAGAACAGTATTTAATCATTGAATTCCCCTCCCCTTTTTTTGTTGTTGTTTTTTTTTAAATTGCCTCCTTCCCTTCACTATTAGCTCTTTTTTTATTTTCCTTATAACGGTGCAGGGTTATAACAGCAGCTGCTGGTTTTCTGGTTGTCCATATGTCTATCTTTATACCTATACAATTATTTTGCATTATTTAGTTGAAAGGAAGAAAATGCATGTTTCCATTGTGTGTTAAAATCCAGGAGCACACAAGTCCCTGGTTTGGTCAACCATCCATCAAAGAGGAAAACGATTAAAAGCACTGAGACTTAAAAAATCAGTTTACAGGAGTTGCAACTTAAGCTGTTTTAAGCACTCTATCTCCACTCATTTGAATGTTGTAACCTACTTGGATCAGATGGTGCGCACAGTTTGTGCATCCTCTCTTTTGACATATTGCGAAATTAGTGATAATTAAAGAAAAGTCAGAGGTTTTCAGCAGATGATGATATTTGCAGCTTGCATAAAAATGCATAAAACTGTGCTTTTATTGAGAGAAAAAAGGAAGCCTTATGCTCTGAGAAGTTCTATAAAGGGCTTCTCATCTTTAACATGAATCTCCTCTTTGGCCACAAGAGGGCAGACTTTTTCTATAGAAACACCTGTGGTAGATTGGTCAAGGGTAAAGGAGACTAAAAATGAATGAATTAGACAAATTGCTTTAACAATTTAAAGGTATTCTGGCTTATAAAGCGTATGCTGGTGAAATTTAATGTATGGTAGCTTGTATAGGTTTTTGAACTCACAGAGTTCCACTATGCTGGAGAAGTATGAGCATGAGGAATCATCTGTGTTAGGAGCTTTCCATAGAAGATGGGATCACTTTTTTGTTTAAATGTTCTCAGGGGGAGGTTACTTTTTCTTCTCTTCAAATGTAACATTTTAAAAGCATATGTTTAAAAACGAAATGTGACATGCACACAGGGAGAGGGTCAAAGCAGAACGGCTTCCAAAAGACTGGCCGATCCGTATGGACAAAAGGTTAATTCAGCAGATCACATTTAATGAGATCACCATTATCAATCGTTGCAGCCTGACATTGTGACATTTCGCAGAGGCCACATGGTGACTCGCTGGCATTTAAGATGCAGCAGAAACAGGCCAAGGTCTGAATCAAAATCGTCAGTGCATGCGTCTGTTTGCCTGTGTGGGGTCAACGGGGAAAAGCTCTGAGGCAAATGGAGCAGCTCTTGCCGAAAAGAATCCCTGAAAATACCTGGAAACAGAGAAATACCTGAAAAACTTCCAAAATCCGCTTTTATGTATTCTAAAAACAAACTGCTAAAGTTTCCTGCTGTTTTATATATGTCTTCAAACCTTACTCTGCAGATTATATGCAACCAGATTATGTTTGACTTTTATGCAACTAAGTGACAGATTTATGTATTTTCTTTGTTGAAAATGTCATTCTCAGTTGCCAATAATAGGAAATTAGGAAACAAACATTGAAGAACATCTTATATTTTTGTGATATATCTGACTCTTTACAATCAATGGGAAAGTGGTCTTTTTGCAATTTCCCTCGTGGGGTCTCTTAACAATTCTAAACCCACAGTGCCCACAGTTGTTCATTTTATTGGCCCTATGGTTCACAGGATAACCCATGTCTACATTCACACTGTAGTAAATGCGCCAGGGTTCACTTGCAAGTGAATTTAAGTCCTTTTGGGTCAGGGTTCATGTGTTTTGCCTCCTATTTAGATTACCCAGGGAAATGACCCAGACAGCCTTTTCTTCAATAAACTGTATTCTAATGTGGCATCCCTGACAGTTGTTGGTGAAGGTAGTGTAAATACAAGTACTTGAAACAAAACAGTTTGCACTTAAATTTGTTTGTTTTTTTAAACAGAAAATGTGAAATTAAACTAAAAATTAACTTATGTTTCTGTTATAGCAGGCTTAACACATGTTACATGTTAACTAAAAACACCCATTAGTTTGCATGTTGCTGCAGATAAAACCCCCACTTTTCTGTATGAAATTATTCACTTTGCATAGGACTGTGTGCAGAATATTTGTTTAACTATCTGCCCAATAATTGGATGATCCGGCGTCGCCTGCTGAATGGAACCTCTTTCCTGTTAAATGTCTGCTGTCAGTCAGCTCTTTCTTGTGACATATGTGGGAAAGGTGCAGTGAGCCTGATGGCAGCCGTCCAGAGAGAAGCGCAGAGGGATTATCACACCACCAGGTCAAGAGCTCCTGATCGGCGTTGTGCAGCCCCATGTGCTTCAGTTGCACCTTGTTAGTGCCTGCAGATGATGTGTGCACCAAAAACACCACTGGCACAGGCACTGTAAAAGAAAACCTACACATTCTAATCCTACACCTACAGTTAAATCCTTACCTTTGAAGTTGCATTTTCTCCTGAGACCCAAGAGCCTGGGATAGTTCAGCACAGTCTGGCTCCACGCACGCTCATCAACCAGGCAGAAAAGGCTTAAGCTTGGTCTCTCCATCCAATTAATTCATACTCGTAAGAAGTGCTTATTTCTTTCATTGAAACTGATTCACCTAAATGCATATTTAAACCATGTTTTCAATCATCTTTTCTTATTTTCTTGACCAACGTATGGTGCATCCAGAACATTTTACTTTCCGTATACAAAAAATGTTTGCAGGATAGATTTTATGTGACTTTGCCTTTTTTTGTTACATTTTTTTCTGTATGTTAGCACCACCGATTAAGCATTTATGGAACACCATTAAAAAATTCATGCCTTTATGATGAAAAAGTCGCAAAGGAAAACCAAGAAAGAACAACTCCTGATACTATTTACACTATTGTTTACTCTACTGTATGTTGTCCACTTACATTTGGTCAAGGTGTTTTTTTAAAAAAACAGCAAGAACAGTTTTTACATTTTTATTTATTTATAAGTTTTCAGCTCTACAGTACAAAACAGTTCAATAAACATTATAATTTGGATTTGCATAGAATTTCTTAATACACAAACATTGAAGTAAAAAAAGTTTTTTTTTAAATAAAATATAAGAACAGTAAACTATTTGGAGTGACCAGTGTTTATCCATTTGTTTGTATCTTTGAAATAATATGTGGCATATGTAAATTAGCATATTGGACCCACTTTTTCCAGCATAACATAAACCAGCTTTCTTTGTTAAACATAATCATTTTTTTTTTAGCTGCTTTTTTCAAGAGCAACCTGAGTAAATCAACTTACCTCCATCCAACCCTACCTTCTGCAACATCCAATTAAAAAGCCAAATTTAAAATAATAACTGTATTGGGATATAGTGCAAGTTTATCACCGTTTCGTAAATAACGTACTACTTACCAGTACTTTTATGAAGGAAAAAAAGCCATCATAGAATCCAGTTTGAAAGCATCCTCCATGGAGTTTCATTCAAAATGAATTTGTTTCACTGTTTTTAGCATGTATGGAGCAGGTATGGAGATGTTACAGGTAATGTAAGTCTAAAATGTACAACTATAGTGTCTCGCAGCAAAATTGGGGTTTAAGGAAACCTTTTAATCATTTCTTTCCTACAACTTTATTCCACATTTTTAGTTTTGGAGTCAAAACTCATGTGTGTATTTGAGAATTTAAAGACATTCCCCAGCACTTTTTTTTTTGCATGGATTATCCCTCCTTACGTCTTTGGAACCCACTGAACCCCTTTCTGGACCACGGGGTTCCTGGAGCCTATCGCAGCTACTATTGGAGAACATCATGAATGAGTCATCAGTTTGTTGCAGGGCCACACCCTCACATGCTCACCTAGGAGCAATTTAGGAATATCAATTAACCTATGAAGCATGTTTTTGGACTGTGGGAGGAATCCAGTGTCTGAAGAAAAAAAACAGACGTCACATGGAGAACATGCAAACTCCACAAAGAAAAGTTCCAGCAGGGATTTAAACTAGAGCCCGATCACTGTGAGCCGAAAGGGCTAACCCCCACACCAGTGTGCGGCCCTCAAAACAAATCAGTTAGTCAAGAAGGGCATCACTTCCCTGTTTATCTTAATTTTCTTGGAGGAAGTCTTCCCTGTGTTCGCTCTGCTAGTCTGACCTCATGAGTTATACGGTTCCAACAGCAGGCACCTGTATGCAAAACTGCAGGATGACAAAGAGCGTCGGCGGGAGAGTTGTGTTTATGTAAAATGCATGATTGTTTTTGTGAGACTTATCAGCTCCTGGGCTCTAATTGGGGCGTTCGGGTGTCTCGTTTGTAACCCGATCGCAGGTCAAACAAAGCCTTTTACTGGTTTACTTTGAAAAAGACACTGAGGTGTTTCAGCCGCATTTCCAACCTGCTAATAATTTTCAAAGGATGGTCACTTTGAGAGGAGGAAAAAAAAACACACAACACCTCTTGGTGGCTTTGCTTCCCGCAGCAGGGAAGGCCACAGATGAGTGGTGGTGGATGGGGAGGCGGGTTGTTGTGTGTATTACAAATTAATGAGCAGCTGAGTGGTGTGAAGCCTGAGCCAAGCATTCCTGCACTATTTCATGCTGTGTGTGTTTTTGTAGACGGAGCTGCAGACTCAAGCCGTTGTACTGGTATCAGATTGACCTCAGTTCATATTTCAGCTGTGGTGTGAGGGAGTGTGTGTCATCACCAAAACACTAAGGAAACCACCACCACATTAACACAACCTTCAGTCAGTCTTGACATCTGTGTGTCTGCTCGCTTTAATTTCCTCTGTGAGGAAAGCTTTCCTAATTCTGTAACTTTTCCTCTAAGGTTTCTCCTCGAACTGCAGCTCCCATCGCTGCAAACGTTCTCTATAAATGCATTTGTTTCAGTTTCAGTCAAATTAACTGATCATATAGGGTTTTTTTTAATAATACATGAGTCATTTTTAATGGAAAATGGCCAAAAAGAATCTCCCAGCAGAACAAGAAATTAATGAGTTTATTTTCATGTTGCAATTTAAAGTATCTCGCTCCGTTATTTTGCCTATTTCTAGTACAAAAGAAATTCAAATTTCTGGATGTGATGTGTCAAATTTCCTCTCAGAAGAATTATTGAGAAGGAGGGTTTTAGGGCAGGGATGTTCAGTTTAGCTCAGTCTATTTAGTTTTGTTTAGCAATCAGCTATGTATTTGATGACGAACTTTATGTTGCTGTACTACTACTATTGCCAAGCCCGTTGAGACAAATGTGTTGTGATAATGGGCTATATAAATAAATTAAAGTCAATGTGCTTCATAGAAAGTGACATTAATTTACTAGAAATTAGACAAAAAGGATTCAGAATTTTTGCAGGAATTGATTTTCAGCTCTTTTTCATGTAGACGTTTTTAGACAGGCTTTTATTTTGTAACTGTATATCTACTTAACACCAATCCCTCTGACAAAACATAACCAGCCTAGTATTAAACCAGTGTTTCGTCATATGTGTTTAGGACAGCACTTCCTCTTTTGTCCTCACTGTTGAGTTTCCTCTTTTTATTCTGAGGACACCATGCAGGGAGAAGGTCTAGGCTATAGTCACCTTGTTGAGACTTCAGTATTTCTGTCATACTGAGGCGTGTTTTTTAGATTCAGCTAAAAACAAGGAGATGAATAACTTCAGAGACAGGCTGAAAATAAAAAAATAAAAATGCTCAAAATTAGAGTATGGGGATGAATCTTTGGTTACTTGTTGGCACAATACATTTCTGCTTTTAATAGTTTAAAGACCCACTCTGATGAAAATTGTGTTTTTGGTGTTTTTTAACACTTTCTTGTGGCATTTTTCTGATGATGGAGGATACTTGGTGAACTGCTTTTGGATTTTTGTTCTTACACCTGCTACACACTGGAAGTCATGGAGTTGATGTAAACTAAATTAAAGAAAACATTTTTAAGAAACCACTGAAAAGGCCTTCTTTGTAAAGACCCACTATGATAAAGTGTTTTTAAACATGTTGTTGGGTTTATTCTGAGGATGGAGGACATATAAAAAAAATTTGGCTCAAAATTACATTTGAGTTTTTCTTTATTCAAATCATTGTGTATAAAGAGCAGATAAAAAAGTTCCATTTGACAAAGATTATATTTGATGCAGAAAATATGCTGGGTGGGGCCACAAGCTCCCTGCTCTGCTCCATTCCAATAAATCCAGACTAGATCCATGTACGTCTTGGTTTTCCTTGTCTGAGCTGGTATCTGGAAGTGTTGGAGGTGTTAAGAGCTGTAAGCTAGCAGGAGAGCATGTAAACAGAAAGCTCTCAGTAACAGGCAGGAGGAGGTGTGTGGCGGGGTGTTGCCCGTAATTCTGAAATAACTAAAACAGGTTTCCTAAAATATAACTCCAGCACAGCTCTTTTGGCTACTAGTTACCACAGAAGGTATGAACAGGGTGTCTCAAGCTCAGAAAATGTATATTTATGTTTATTTGGACAGTTGACTTTGAAGTAAGTGGAGGCAGACCATTTTTTTAACAAGCCCCCTGTGGTTTTCTTGTGAACTGCACTGGCTCCAGTTATTTAAGTTTTTGTTTTTTTAACTTAACCAGTTTTCTATTTTAAAAACCCATAGACCTTTATAATATAGCTGTAATGAGACTTTTTAAAGTATTTTCTGGCACAAATAGGGATTTTTAGGTTTTTTCAAAAACTATTGAGCATTTTGATTAATCAGTTGGAAATTATTTATGCTTTAAACTGCTTTTATTTTCGGTTTAGTCTCTTTATCTGTTTTCCTGTCTTCCCTCGCTAGTCACATGAAAACTTGTGACTTAGATGAGACTTCAGTCTATTTTAGGAGATTTCAAAGATGCAGAAGTTTAGTTTTCCTCTTTTCCAAAACTAAGAAAAAAGAAAAGGCTATTTTTTTAATCAACATATTGGTTGGATATCTTCCCTGCAGTTATTAATCAAATTTTTTTTAAAACTGTTTCTTATGACTTTGTTTTGGGGCCTTAAAGAGACATTTTTAATCAAAAGCAGACTTCTCCTAACATTAAAGTTAGTTTCAGATCAGCAGAAAAGTTTTTATTAATGAGAGTAAGGAGACGTTGGAGAGGTGAGATGATGAGTGAAGGAGGACAATGATCCAACAGGTTTCTGAGCTAAACTGCAACAGAAGTGCAGAAGCTGAAGAAAAGGTCTTTTGTTTACCAGACAGCTAATTTTTGAACAATTAGGCATTTATTACATTAGAGTCTGCAGACATATGAGCTGCTGCACACTAAGAGGATATGGAAATATTGGTGAATTATTAAAGAATCTGCTCACAGCTGTGAGGTTCAGGCGGTGAACCCTCCAGAAACTGTGACTGGAAACTTACAAGCAAATCTGATCCTGATTTCACAGCCTGATTACTAACCGGCTTGTAAGCATGGTCCTGATTAGATGACATCTAAAACTAAGAGGAATGAGTTATAAGTGAGCAGATTATTATTACTTGTGTTTTTTTGTTAACTTGGATGCAGGAGGGGAAGTTGTCCCCCTCTGTGGTTGTCCAGCAGGGGCTACCAAGCTCAGTTGGATCTGCTCGCAACGCCTCATTCATTCTTGCTGGATGTCCAAATCACCTTAATTGGCTGCTCTTGATGTGGAGGAGGAGCTGTTCCTCCCGAAGGGCGGTGCTTTGCTCCCTGTTTCTAAGGAAGCTCATTTCTGCTGCTTGTGTCTGTGATCTGAACCGCTCATTCACAAATCCACAGCTGAGCGGTGTTTTCTTACTAAGCTCTCTCTTCACCACAGTGGACCACTGGAAACTCCCCACTATTAGAGATGCACTGATCCATCCTTTGCTTGTAAACATAACCTTCATACTTCAGTTCCTCCACCTAGAGAGTGGATCCTTCCTTACTTGGAGGGGAATGCCCTCTAAGCGGAGAACCATGACTTTAAATGTTGAGGTTCTGAACTTAGCTCCTTCACACTAATCTGTAACAGATGTGCTTAGAGCCGATGGACAAAGCTTGAAGAAGCACATCATCTGCAAAAAGCAGAACTGGGATTGTAGCTTTCCAAAGATCCTCATCTATTCTTTGAGCTGATTGCAAGTCATCATAGTCTTAGTCTCTGTGACCTAACAATGTAAAACAAGGCCCCTTAGAAATAAGTCAAAAATGTCTTACCCCATTAGCAGATTTTCTTTAAATAGGCAAAATAAAAAAAATAAAAAATCTGCCAGTGGGGTAAGAAAAATGGTCTGACCAAGAATTTCTATAAAAACAATTCTAGTCTCCAAGACATGTTTTCTCAAACTGAGATTACTTTTGCTGGAGAAAAATGTTTTAAATAGGATTATTTTCCTTTCATTACATAAAATACGACAATTTTTCTTGAAACAAGAATCTTTTTACTTTCTTAAGATTTGATTTTTTCACGGGTATGCTCTTCCTGCTGCACCCGGAGCCAGTACCTATTGAACTCTATGACTCTATGTTCTTTATGATTCCATGTTTATTATACATTACCGGTATGAAGCCCAATGAGACGACTATTGCTGTAGTATTGGGCTATATAAATCAAATTTACGGTAATTGAATTGAAATGAATTGAATTGAGTTCCTTCTCCGGCTCTTGCTCGTGAAGTTAGAGGATTGTTGTCATAGCGAGCATCAGTAGCCTTGCAGCCACAGCTATGATCAGCCGCCTTGACAATGGAGGTGTGAAACAAGTCCCTGTAAGACTTAACTACGCAGACCTTCCTTGGGATTGAAGCACTCCCAAAGTGGCAGTTAAAACTCCGTCTGACAGGTGTCTCTGTCAGATGTTCCCCTTGAATTAATGCGTGTGCAAAGTCTAAACATAAGGTGTTTTTAGGGCACATAAAATAAAACAAACTTGCATTTTGGATATAATAACTTGTGTTCATGCAAAACAGGGAATTTTATGAAGAGTAAGTTGAAAGAGCAAAATAAACACCAAAAATAAAATTAAATTAAATTAAAAATAAAATGATGTGTTTATGCAGTTTTTTGATTGATGGATCTATTTGTCTACCAGTGGGTGTATTGGAATGATGCATAGAGATGGGATTTATGACTCTTTGGAGAGAGCCAAATATTTGGAATTAGTTATTTTCAAAGAACCAGATTTCCTACCAATTATTGAGTTTGAATTATTTTTGAAATATCAATCATAGCTTCATTTAACATGTATGGACAAGATGTATAGTTCTGATATGGATTCATTGTAAATATTCCACTACCATAGCCCTCTGAGTTGATAGTGAGATCAATATTTACCCTATAATGAGTGTGCATATTCTTTGAATTATGTTATTAATGGAAATGCTATCAGAGGTCTGCAACTTTTGACACTATGGACCATCTGGTCAGTTTCTTACTGACAAAACCAAGTGAGACCCGCAAAATCTCACTAAACTGTTTTAATAAAAGGCAATTTATTTACTCCCTTGGTTTGATTAAACCAATTATTTGTATCATATAGCTTTTAAATATTTACAATAATCACATTATAAGAGTGTTATATCTTTCAATGGGCTATATTACAGTTTTGATTTCTTTTACTCTTACAGCAGCACGTAAACAAGTTCCTTTCAAAATAAAATTGTGTCAAAACAGCAGATTTACTTTCAGTTATCAATATAATGTAATTATGTAATTTAGAAAGAACTTTGCTTCTAAACAAAAATTAGACTGCTGTGACAGAGAAGATAAAGAACATGTGTTTAATCTTATTCTGATACTTACAATAATTGAATTGTCAGTTTTAAAGAATTGTCAGTTTTGACAATAGATATAGTCATCGTTTTACTTAGTAGTCTGCTGTGTGTATTTTGGGGGATTGATAAAACACATGAGGTCCCTTAATTTAGTGGAATGTCAGGAGTGGGTTTAAACAAGTTTAGTTTGCCACTACAAGATCACCTAATTTAAAAAGAAACTTGAATGACAAAATTTAACTAACAAACTCATATAACTCATGTATTAATGCACAATAATATAAAAATATCAAATCAGTCTCCATGAAAAGACTTCTTGTGTGATACTTTTGAAAACGAGAACATTTTGCACCCCACCGCTTCAATGCTGATGACTGCACGCCCTGCAACTGTCAGTCCCTCTTTTTTCCTTTTTCCACAGAGGTAGGCCTACTCTTGTGGATCGGGTTTAAAGGTGAGCTTCCTTTAGCATTTGTGTAAACGTGTGAAATTCAGGAGAGTCAGGGAGGGAAAATTGAACAAAAAATGTAAAAGATTCGGTTTGTGAACGCCACATCTCTATTGGAGCCCCCTTAACTGTAGTACTTACGTCACTGCTACAGGTTTTTTCCAAAGGCATTTTTTCATCTGCTTCTGATTCACAGCAATTTGAATAGAGAAATCCTCAGAAATGCTGTTTTAAGCGTAATTCTTTTTTATATATGTCCTCCAGCATGAGAAAAATGCCTCAAAAAGATGTTAAAAACACCCGGAACATGTTTTTTTGTTTGTTTGTTTTTGCTGTGGGTCTTTAAAGTAATAACAAATGGACATTAGATTTGAACTCATGTATCTGCACAAAATGAGTTTTTAAAGAAAAACTGAAACATTCTTTTTCGGGACTAAAGAGACTCCGTGGAGTTTATTCTTTCTGTTCCCTGGCATTCTGACTCCTGAACATGAACAAGCCTCCAAGGAAGCGCAGTAACTTCACATGTTGTTTGTAACAATACACAGATCTGAATAGAGCTTTTTGCTGCGCAGAGCCTCCAGCCAAACATGGGGGAAAGTGACTTGAACTGCGCCGTCTGAGTGAGGGAGGGGAGGAGAGAGATAAGACAGCAAGCCCGCTCCGGTGGGAGCGCCGTTCCGCCTCACCACTGCGCTCTGAGTGGACGCGCTGACAGAACTAGAAGGTGGTCGAACCATCAACCCGGGGTCAGCTTCTGCGGAGAGCTTTTGGTGATGTTCCTGCGCTTTTAGAGGCAGAGCGGAAGACAAGGACCGCTTCTTCTTCTTCTTCTTTCTGTTTTATTTATTTTTATTTGTTGTTGTTGCTGCCGCCACGTCCGCTGGACTGACACCGCATGGGGACATGAACAGCGCGGATCCAGCCTCTAACAAACTGTTGACTTTCAATCAGCGGTAAAAACTTCCCCCGCTCTGCGTGCATGCGTGTCGGTGTTCATCTGTTGAATGCATGGCTCTCTGCTTTGTCCCTGCAGCATTTTTACGCAGCGCAGTAGACAAAGCATCTTTTCTGCATCCATCTGTGGTGGAGCGCAATTCATTCGCTGATCGTTACTGTGTCTAAGTATTTTTTACAACATGCAGTAGTTTCTATAGACTACTTCATCTTGGTTTTGCTACTTATTGTTTGAGGAAAAACTGTGCGCCACTCTATCCCCCAGTCTCCAATTTGGAAGCGTTTACGCGCAGCTATTAGTAGTTTTTGCCTTCTTTCTATAGATTTACGACAAATAACCCTTAAGTGATCTGTCTTTTTGTCTGACAATAGACGCAGGCTTCGGTGTGTTCATGGAAATAATCTGAATTATTCATGTCATGCCTTTGAGTTCAAAGTAGAGTGGAGGCGGCGGCAGAATAAAGCTGAATACGGACATCTGGCTGAAATTGTACAGCAGCGCAGTTCAGATGTGATCCAAGGCTGCAGGGAGTGTTCACTTCCAGCTTCTTCCTCTTCTTCTTGAATCTTGTAAATGCCACCACTGCAGCTCCCCAGCAGATTAGGAGCAAAGCTCCTGTCAGACTGCAGCAGCAGCAGCAGCAGCAGCACAGAGGCGTTAGGAAAACCATTAATGTGGGGCTTCAATGACTGCTCTCAAATAAAACGTTTTAGGGGCTTAATGTTCCTGTCACAGCTTTTTGTTTTACTTTAACTCACACTTGTGCAAATTCCGTCGCTTTTATTGTTGCTTAATAATTCAGAGGATGGAAGAACATTGTGATTTGATGCAGCAACAAGGTTCAGATCTGCAGAGGCATCAAGCCTTGATCCACATGAAATTTACAGCTGTTCTTTTTCACTTACTGAGATATTAACTTTACATTTCTCCATAGAAGCTGTTTAGTGGCCACTTGTCACTGTGTTGTAACAGAGATTGCAATTTCTTCTGCAGAAGGTTGCAGCCTCATGAAAGCCTTCTTTCTATGGGTTTTTTTCCCCCTCTTTGCTCTGAGGTTTCAGTCGTTTTTCATTGGTGAACATCCATTAGGCGGCTGGACGGGGAATGCTTAGATGCTGGAGTGACACTTCAAGCAATGATATTGAACCATTATATTTAATTTGATGATTTCATCTTGTAGAAAGCTGCCTTAAACCAGCATGCAGGACTAGGAAGTCAAAAGATCAAACCAGTTTGTAGGGATTTCCATCCATATAATTTAAGATAAATGTGTTTTTGCATGATAAATAATTATGTTTTAACACTTTCTTAGTGGTGACTACAACAAATGTGGCACGGATGACGTTTGGATAGCAATAAAACTGCTTTACACATCAGTGAACAAGGTGGAATGACCTATTTCTCACCTGTAGACAGTGGTTATAATGGGTACTACACCCTGTATTTAAAGCACCATAACATGTTTTCATGTTTTGGTATCCGCAGATGCACTTCTACATTTGGAGAATCTCCCAGCTTCTTCTGTTTGAGCTGCTGAGTAATTCAAACTAAAAGAGGAACGACCATAACAAATGTGTATAGTTATCACGCATTGGTGCTCAGTCTCCAGTGTCTCAAATATGTAAACAAATATCAAAATCCATACAAAATTAAAACTTTCTGTTGAATTTCTATACTTTTGTGTCATTCTGACTTAAATAAACTTTACATTCCTTAAATCCATTCTGCTTGTAGATCAACAGAAAAAATAATCAAGAAAGAATACATTTTTGTCAATTATTTATCAGTGATGATGCATGCTAATAGTTCAGTCCTGTTAATCAGGTTACATTCAGATTCACTTGAACATTATGTAAATTCATTTATGGTTTGATTCAATACTAATAAACTTTTTAATTACCTTTTCAAAGCTTGTTTTGCTTGATAAAAAACATACTTTACACAACAAAACTTGCAGATTTGCAAAAGTTCACGGTAATGTTAAAAAACTTACAGCCACGCTGTTTTCTTTGCAAAGTAAAATTAGTTGGCAGATTTTGTGCATCAATGTTACAAGCACATATGGAAAAAAAATCCTTTTTTTTTCATGATGTCCAGTCCTACTGCCATTTAAACAGGGTTTTCTTGTTGAATCAGACCAAAAAAAAAGTTCATATTTGGGATGAGATATATGTGTTGATTTCATTTTGAAACCTCTGGGACTATAAAAAAACACATTTAAAGGAGGTAATGTTTTTTTTTTCCCAAGGGTCTTTCTATCCCATGACAATTTACTCATGCAAAAATAATTTGTCATTTCTTTTATTTTAACTGTATAGACTAGGCTGAATGGTGGTTCAGTGGTTTGCATCTTCACCTGGTTTGGATCCCAACTGGGACTTTTCTGCATGGAGTTTGGGTTTTTTGGCTTTTATGGGTTTTGTTTGGGGATTCTGACTTCCTGTCACAGTCCAAAAACAGACTTCATATAATTTTTGGCTTTGAATTGTCCTTTATGTGTTGATTTGAGTGATTTTGGTTGTTTCACTCTGTGTTACCCTGGCAAACTGTCCAGGATGTACCCCACCTTCACTCTTCAGTTGCTGGGTAGACTCCGGTATTCCCGTGACCTAAAGTGAGAATTAAGCGGATTTGAAAATTCATGGATCTATGTCTAAACATAACAGAACTCTTTTGCTGTTACTGTTGTTAGAAAAAATACAATCAGCTTGACAAGAGCAAGACGGCAGACATTTTTTACAACTATAGTAATAGGAAGGAAAGAAAAATGTATGAGCTTATTTAAGGTAGAAGACCATGAGAATCTGACCACCAAGTT
The DNA here is from genome assembly GCF_053564925.1 of Oryzias latipes. NCBI lineage: Eukaryota > Metazoa > Chordata > Actinopteri > Beloniformes > Adrianichthyidae > Oryzias > Oryzias latipes. Next base: position 25,418,090 of record NC_136248.1, on the reverse strand, counting down.
CAGACAATCGAAGATAACATTGTTTGCTTCCAATCAAATTGTGCTGGAATAAAAAAGAATCGGATTCTTGGAGCTGCAGCCCCGTTGGCTCCTCACCAGCCATAAAGCACATTAATCTCTCTTGTTCTTTAATTGGGTGTCAGCACAGCTGAAACTTTTTACCTGTTTGATCTGATAGAAACCACCATGTGCACTTTTGCTGCTTGGCTTACAAAGTTTGGTTTAAAGAGAAAAACTGCACAAAAAGGAGTCTTTTTCAGTTTGGAAACAGCTCTTGCCTTTGGGCTTTTTAGGGCCAAGATTTGAGGTTAAAGAAAAAATCTTGACAGTTTTAAGTTTCAATTAGAACAACTTGAAAGATTATCAGGAAACCTTGTACGAACCCCCCAAAGGACATTAACTTCTAGATAGAGTGGCTTAGTGGGAAAGGTGTGTGGTAAATCATGTCAGTGCCCTCCTCCAGCTTGCAGTCCCTTGACCCCCCCCCCCCCCCCCCCCTGAAATGCCTAGAGTAAAGGTGTGTGACCAGGATGCTGAGCTGCAAAAATGGAGCACAAAAAAAGGAGGACAAGATGTGAGGCGAGATGGTGAGGACAGAGTGAGCAAGGAAGCGCTGATGGGTACATCCTGTTGAAGGGACACTCAAATGCATCCTTATACCCTGAGTGCAAATTATGTATTAACAGCCTCACTCTGCTTTCAGTGAAACCTCACCAGAGAGGTAACAGTTAGCAGAGATGTAAGCAGGGTGGAAGATTTGGAGAAAGCAAAAAAGCCCTTTCAAGAATTGCACATGCAAGCAATATGCAGAAACCACAAACCCCGCAAAACAAAAAAGTGCAGGTCCTGTTCTGACTCTAACAGATGATAAAGGATTGAAAATCATTTCTCTGAAAGCAAATTATGTATTCCCATTTTTCACAAATGCATTTTGTATGTATAGTTGACATGAATGTGTTAGATTTACAGCACTAGACTTTTCTGTTTTTTTGTTTTTGTTTTCAAGCGATGCATCCATAACCGGGTGCAAACCTTAAAGACCCACTTCAATCAAAATGGTGTTTTTGGTGCTTTTAACATGTTCTTGTAGCATTTTATCACGATGCAGGACATGTATAAGGAAGATTAAGCTTAGTATTTCTTTATTCAAATCGAGAATCAGGAGCAGACAAAAAAAATGCAGAGCGGGCTCCCTGCTCTGCTTTAATAGAGACCTCTTGGCAACGGAGACGGGAAGAGGGGGTGGGGTTACTCTGCCCCAACAGCGCCCCCACAACTCAGAGGCAACTTTCTGATGAACTCCTGCCACTCTGCAGAAACTATGTCCTAGACCAGCGGTCCGCAACCTTTTTAAATCCACGGTGCGGTATGGCGTCACACAAAACTTTCACGCACCGGTCCTTCAAATATAGGCGGATGAATGTTATAGCAATACTACAATGAAGGAGGAGCAGAGACGGGCCAAGACGATATCTGAGCTTTTATTCTGACACGCATGACATTGTACATCGCACAGGTGTCATCATCCTCACCCCTTCCCACACTCATGGTCCAAAAAAGAAGTACTGTCTATTAAATGTACCTTTTTTTTTTTTGGAAGTCAAAGGCTCCTCTTCTGTCTCCTTGCTGGGTATTTCCCCTTGGCAAAGAAACTTTCCAAAGACGTTTGTTTTTACTCATTTTGCCAGCTCCTGGATTTGATTTTAGCGGTAAACTATCACGTGACCGAGAAGAGCGCCTTGGCCTGCGTCATGAGTGACATATATGGATGTAACAGAGAACCGGGCAATTTTTAAAAATAAAACATCTTTCAGATTCCGAAATAAATAAAATAGAAGTAATGCATTTATTTATTCTTTCTGTGTGGCCCGGTACCAAATGACCCACAGACCGGTACCGGTCCACGGCCTGGGGTTGGAGACCGCTGTCCTAGACAACGATGCAGGTTTTTATTTATTTTGGCCAAAAGCAAAATCATAATTAAAAGACCATTGGGAAGCTCAGATATCGTCTGCAACAGACTGGCGAACTGTCCAGGGTGTCCCCTACCTTCGCCCACAAGTAGCGGGGATAAGCTCCGGCAGCCCCGTGACCCCGAAAGGGATAAAACGGCTGAAGATGACTGAATGAATGAATGAATGAATGGGAACGCTTTTAAAGTAGCTCAAAAGATAATTGGAGTGGCACTTTAAGAACTACTTCAACAAGTTTAAAACTATATTTTTGTTTGGTTGAATTCCTATATATTCATTCTGCAAAAGGAAACCAGAAATGTAACTTTGGCTTTGTTTGTTTTGACATCCACATGAATGTTGCCGTTAATGGTTCTGTCTAGACATTTGGTTTTGTTTTAATGGAAACAGAAAGTGGAGATGTAAAAACAGCAACAACACAGTTTACTCCTTTATTATAGGAGGAGGCATGTGTTTGTGGAATTAGAGAGAGGACCTGCATCTCAGTGCCATGTGGGAGGTGTTCTGGGATCCTGAGTGTGAGGGCTGTTTCCCTGTAATATCTGGTCCCTGCATACTCAGCACAAAGTGCACAATCAGCATCGAGTCAGACCTCCTCAGATGTGTTGGACTGCATTTTGTCTGTCCCACTTTGTTTGTAATTTTAATAAGCCCTATTTCAAGGTGTTGCTATGGTGATAAGTCATCAGCTGGGTACAGGTCACACTTGTGCTTTTTGCAGATGGTTTTTTGTGGCACCATGGTAAGATGGCCTCCAGCGTTCACTTATTGCTAGTGTGAGCTGCAGCTTCAATGCAAATCTGTAGCTATTGTTTGGTCCAAAAGAAAATGTGCTCCCCTCAAATAAAGGAGCATTAGTCTTAGTGCAGGAGTGGTTGCCAAAGGTGTGTTGGATTGGCACAACTACTAAAGATTGCAGTTAATAAGGGATAGCAGAGCCATGAGGCAAATTTCTTAAGTTACCTAGTTACTCTGTCTTTAGTCTAAGTCGTGAGCTTTAAGGGGACAGACAGAAACACGATTCCAAGTAAAAGCACCTTAAATGCAGGTTTCTTCACATGGTGTCGGGCTCACGGCTGCAACACCTTTTAGAAATAGACTTGGCCTGTGGCCAGAGACCTCAGGGCTGGTATAGGATCTGATGGAAGGACAATATCCTTCAGGATAAAGTTGCAACAGACAGAGAGGCCTCAACGTGTTGTAAATGTCACAGCTACAAACCAGCTTTATGGTGCAGTGACTATCCAGTCCTACTGTTAGTCACCTGGGGTTGGGAGCAAATAAGCCATGCAATGTAGATAAATGTCCAGGGGAAAGTATTATTGATAGAAAACAGATAGAAAACAATGTGGTAAAATATGTTTAAGTGAAGCATAAAACCAGACATTTAGCTATTTTGCACTGCTCCTCTTGCACCTTTTCCCAACTCCCAATACATATAGGTGTTTTGAATGAAATGGATTAAAGTAACAGAAATTCCGCCAAAACACCTTTATCCTAAGTATTATTATGTAAAACCAGTAGAGAAATGTCAGCTTCTATAAATATATAGATGGAAGTGACTTCATTTGAGACATATATCCTTGCAGAAATAGATGAATTATCAGGTGATGTAGTATTTTACAATTCAGTAATTTTTATTTCTGACTAAAAGGACAAAAAAAGACAAAAGAATTGTCATTTTGGAAGTTTTTAGTGTATGTTAAACCATTTAAAAACGGTTTTAACTTTGTTTCAAGCTTTTGTTCTTGGTTTAAAATTTACTACTGCATTATGCTTTCGACACAACTGCCCTTACAGGTGGATATGGGCTGTCTGCTGGTTAAAAATGGGCAAACCTGTACAGGCATGGAGGTGGCCCGCACAAAATATCAAGGTCGTAGACCGCTCAGTGAGCCTGTGAAGCAAAAATGGTCATCCAAATTTTTCTTCTACAAGCATGCTGCAGGGACAGTTTGTAGTAAACAAACAGCACGTAGGATGAAGTGGGTGAAACGCAGACACATTGTACAGATTTTTCAGATTTTTAACCTTTCCTCAGACCTGCACACTTAGCAAGGGGACATTAGTGCTGTTCAATTTTCTGGTTGTTGCGTGCTCCTTGCACGCAGCCTGCCAGTTAGAGATGAGGAAATTAGACAATCATAGCATAATTTGTGCTACAGGCATTCTACGGGCACTTCACCTGTACACCCTGTGCATGCGGCATTTGCGTGCGGTCATTAAGTGACCAGTGCACCTTACTTATGGGCAGGGTGGCGTAAGGGCATCGTACAACAGCATCACCCGTCCGTCATAATTGCTTGTGACTCACATTAGGACTATGGTCCATTCCATGACTTCACTTAAGGTGTCTGCCTGAATCTCAAAAGAACTGCAAGACACATCTTATGATGCCTCCCTCCTCTCTACGACCTGCCACAGGCCCGGACACGAAAAAACCCAGTACCTGTACAGGTCAACCCCCCAAACAGGAGCATGTGACTGAAGTCTTAAAATAGTTTCTATATTTTAACACCACATTCAAATTCCAACTTGTATGAAACTTAAAAAACTAGTCAATTTGTGATATACTTTCCACAAAAGATTGGTCAACATTCATCACTAACACTTAAGATATCAAGTTTCTTTGCGATAACTATTTGGGATTATATCAACAAAACTGTCCCATATGCTTTTTTGTCTTCTGAATTTCTTCCTTCACACATTGTTGCAAGATTTCACTTCTTTCTCTGCTTTCTTGGTGTGATCTTTGTGTTGAGGCGCTTGTGAAGGAATGACTTTACATCTTTGTGTTTGAGGTGTTTGCATAAACCAACACCAACAGGTGTTTTTTTTTCTTACTCAGCTTTCTATCTTCACTTTTAATCTTCTTAATGCTCTTGTGTACTCGCTTTTCTTTCCTTGTCTTTCATTATGTAAAAGGAGAACTAATTTCAGCATGACATTTCGGTTCTCTCTGCAGTGATGTGCTTCACAAAGTGGGAGTATTACTGATAGGATTTGACCTTTATAAGGATTTTTAGGCTCAGTTTAAGAATGTGTAAAATATGTGGAATTCTAACAAAATATAACAGTTTTTTTAAAACTCAAGTCAACCAAGTATGTTGCTTTGGCGTCAACTTTTTAAAATATTGCTTTGTGCTAAAGCCATAAGAACCAACGCCTTCACATTTTTTAAATTGTACTAGTGTAATTTCAGTGGATGATTATCACTCTAAAATATAATTTACCGTTGTTTAACTGTTGCTGTCTTTACTTTGTTTTAAGATAAAACAAGAAAAATCTTTTCTTTTTTTTTTAAGTTATTTTCTTGCGATGATCTCATATTTCATATCTGTATGTGCTTCTCTTTCCTATGGGCTGCAGATTTCTACTAGAGGACCTCTTTTGTTTTTTTATGCCACACTTTCCAAAAAATACCATTTTGTCACCTTTAACTTCCTAAAATGCAGCCACTCCCCTCCTGACCAGCACTCTAAATAGACGTGTACAGCTGTTTTCGTCTCTCCAAGGCTGCAGGTGCATTTCAGACTCTATCTTGAACTATAAATGTATTTTGAAACCCTGTGTGGGCCTGCCCCACCTTTTTAAATGAGCTTTTAGTTCCATTTTTCCCAGGTGGAGCAAGAAGATCCAACAGAATGCAGACTGAAAGCTTTCGGGTGTGAATGTTTTGAGGGTCGAGCTGGTCAAAGACTTTCTAAGTTTCAGATAGTATTAGATCCTTGATAAAAACCTTTATTTCTTTGGCTTTTAAATCCTACTTAAATGTAGACTCGTATATTTTGCACAACTTAAATGTAACTTAAGTTATTAAATAGTTATTAAATTTCTTTTTTCATGTCTGAGGCACAACTTTTTTTTTCTTTCTAAGTGCTCAATAAGTAAATGATTGAGTTTTATTTTGTAATGACATATAATAAATATTTTAAGAAATCCCCATGAGATGCCATGGAGTGGGTTTGGTATGAGCTTGTGCTTGGGATTGTCACTCTAATAGGTGTGCACTTGTTCGTGGTAGCATTCGGCTGTCTCAGCAAGCCTCCATTCATCACTTTAATTCAATCAGGGCGCACTCTCAATCAGAACCGGGTTGCTCTTGGCAAGTCATGGCGCCGCCGTTAGCCACCAACAAAAAAGCAAAGCAAGAAGGGGTGGGGGTAAATAAATTGTGGAATTAGTGGGATGAAAGCAAAAATAGGCATATTTCTTTGTTTTGTCTTTGATATGTGATGTCGGTTACGCAGGCCGCCCGTGTGACCATGTGCTTTCGTTACAGTTCTGCCTCTGAGGACTTGGGCTGCAGGCGTGGAGACTTCAGCAGGAAACACTATGGTTCAGTTGAGCTGGTGAGTCTCACCCAACATGCACTTGTTTGTGTGCTGCTCTCTTTGTGTCTGAGCATCTCCTCATCTTCCCCATTGATTGTCCTTTTTATGGCCCCCCTCCCTCCTTTTATTCTCTCCGTCTGTTGGCATGGACAGACAACAGAGAGGTGCTGATGAGTCATGACATGCTTGGCCAGCCCGGGTCGCAGCCGGTTCTTCTCCAGCAGTGACGTATGCGATGCTGTTTGCCGCTTTGAAACCGCATTTGTTTTGCCTGTCCGCCTTTAAAAGTATTACTCATTGTGTGCTGTGACTTATATTTGGAGTTCCTGCAGAGGTCTGTGAGAGGTTGATGCCAGCTGAGTCTGTACTTCCAGATAGCTCACTATGGCAGGAAGTCCTGCTTGGCGATTGTACCTCCAGAGTCATGTTGTGGGTTTGTCTGTGATAGCTGCACATTGGATGAGTGACAAATTAATTTTGAGGAGAAGCCACAAGTTGCATATCAGGACCAGCAGACAGAGGCTACACACTGATGTGACATATAAGTGCGGGAGCATGTGAGAAAACCATAAAGTGCTGCAAGGCAGGAGGTTTAGACAAGAAAAAAAAAACTGGCAAAACTGTTCCTGTATGTCACATGACCATTTTGTTTTTAAATTGCAGACTACTGTGTCCCTGTGGGGTGGGTTCTGGTCCTTGCCCCCGGGTGCTGGGCCTTGCCAAATTTCCAACAGTGGCCGAGCCTGGTCGGGCCACATTTACAACAACCCTCGTGGGCCCCATTCTCCCCTGGGTGCCCCCCTCCTGGGCGGGGGCGGCTGGCCCCTGTCTTGCTCCTTTCTGGACCAACCGTAGGCCTGGTGGGTGGCTGGCTGGAGCGCGGAGCGGGTCTCCCTTGGGGGATCCTGGCTCGTACCTGGGGTTGGGGCGGGGGGATGCCCAGAACTCCTGGGTGGTGATGGGGTGCTCGTCTGGGGCTGTGGGCGCCCCTGTCGGGTGGGGCCCGGCGTTGGGCCCTCCTGGCGCTGCGGGGGGGCTGCTCTCCTGGTTGGGCTGGGGTTGCACTCTCTTTCCCCCCATGACTCCCTACTCTGGCTCTGGGGGCCTCGCGGCGGTCCTGCTGGCCCTGGCCTGGGTGGCGGATGCGATCGCCCGGGGGGCGGTTGTTCTCTACCTGCTGCCGTGTGGCGTTGGGGGCTTCTGGCTGCTGCGGCTGCTGCGGCAGGGGTCTTGGTGTGGGGGTGGCTGGTCACTCTCCCTCCTTCTTTTCACATTCCACCATCCATTTTAGAAGAACATAAACACTCACCTGAGCACAGGTGTTAGCTCACCTTTGCACTAATAGATTGCGTGATTGAATGAATGAAACAATTCACACTAATTGGTTTGAAGGCATAAGTGTGCATGTGTGAACACTATCTGTATTGCGAACATGTTGACTTGTGGACATTTTTGCAACTAACAGGTGTGTTTGTAACGTTTGGGTGTGTGTGGACGGACCCAGCTCCTTTGGGATTTGTATTACATCTGAACCTTACCGTAATGATAAACATCCAGCAGTTTGTTGCTCTATGCCGCTTCATGGTTTTACCCCCCCCCCTCCTTTGATCACTCTCCCTCTCTTTTCTCCCCTCCTTTCCTTTTCCTTCCGGTCCAACACCAAAGATTTTTAAAAACGATCAGAACGAATAAAGTTTGGCCTTGATTACAAAAGGGGGTTTATTCAGACATACCTCTGGTTTGTCAGAAGATTCATAACCCCTGTTGTTAAAGTAAAATAGGTCCGACACAAGAGGCCTTCAGTTCTCATCTGTCTGCCCAGCTATTGGACACGACAAGTTAAAAAAAAAAAAGGAATTGCAGACCACTTGAGTTTTAACTTCTTAGCTACACTGAAAAAAGAAGTATGTTGGATTTACGTAAAAAAAATATGTACGTCGGTTGCGTGTAATTAAGTTATGTTTTTAAAACATTACTTTAGTATGTTTTTAAAACGTAACATTATGTTTTTTAAGCAAAGCTTTGGGGTCCTTGGTGGCCAGAAAGGAACCCCTGGTGGCTTAAGAGAAGTTATTTTATGTAAGCAATTCTTGACTGTCTGAATGAATTTTTGCAGTTTTTTACAGTGTTTTTCTCTTTCATATTGGATGCTGCATATTGGATGCTGCTCTGCTTTTGAAAAAGTTCAGATCATTAAGACATAAAACTACATTGAACTATCTTAATGTGTTTTCACAATAAAAGTATTGTTATCTGGAAAGGTTTTTGGCCCTAATAAACCACAAAAAAAACCATGAGTTTACTTTTTATATATAAAAGGTGCTGAAACTGTTTGGCCTTTTTTTCTTATGTATGTACAAACATTTGCTTCTTTTCTTTAAAAAAAAATGACAGAAACAAAAGATATAAAATTAAGTTCTTTGGCAACCTGAGGTTATGTGCGATGATATCTATGAGCTTATTAAGCTCTCATTAATTTTTCACCATCCACAACTAATAAACACCATACGGCCCTCCAGGAACTGACCTGCAGCAAGCTGACTCATGCTGGAAAGGATTACTGTCAATTATTTTACTGAATAAAATGCTGCTTCGCTGAAGATGTTTGAAATGAGGTGGTCTTTATTTATTTTATTTATTTTTTTAGTTTGACTTCTCCACATTGTCAGACTTGACAACAGATACCCCACAGCATCTGTGGGGTGCAGACAAAGTGTCAGCCTTTGTTAAGAAATGTTGTTAGGTCTGGTTTGCTTGAGTTTTCTTTCAATAGGAAGGCATTTGTTTGACATTTTATTGTTAAAATAGAACACTTTGTTTATTCTTAGGCTCGTCTGGATTGTGTTTTATATTGCTTTAAATGTTTGTATCAAACTATTTTTAAGTTTGTCTTGTTTAACAGTTTTTTGTTAAAACTAATCTATAAAATTCTTATCGGATTCCCTAATGGAATCCCTCTTTTAAACTGCATTTCTATTCCAAAAATGGCCATGAATTTATAGAAAAGAACAGAACAGAACAATATAGAATACAATAGAAACGTTAACATAATCTCTCTCTGAGAATGATAATTAGAAAAAAGAAAGGATTACACACAAGGATATACATACAGTAAACTCATACATTTATATAACGTTTAAAAACCAAAACAGGCTGTACCTTCAACAGAAAATTGATGTTTTGCTCTGATCTGTAACATAACAGAAGCATTTTTGAAACATATAGTACATTGCTGACAGCAACATTGCAGAAATTATTATTTTGTGAAATTTGATTGTCCCACTGGACGACAGCAGCTGTCATTCCAATCTTTCTCAAATCGTTCTTTTGGTTTGTTTTCCATGAGAATGTGGGCAACTTTGCTGGGGGGGCGGAGTTATATGAAAATACGTTTTTTTGCCCGATAACAAAAAACACAGAACAGAAACTTTGGACTTTCAGTATGTAAGTGGAAGGAGCATAGGTAAAAATATCTGCAGGTTTTTTTGCAATCCCCATTATGTGCGAGTATTATGGGTAAATAGGGGTGATGTAATGTAATGTACATTTTTGTGAGTCATTAAAGCCAATTGAATGAAGAGCTTTAGAATTGGGGGCTTCAACACAAAAAACCCTGAAGATGAAAATGTGATGGAAAAACAACAACAAAGCTATTAGGGCCAATGTGATAGTGAGAGAGGTGAAGAAAATGTGTTTTTTAATAATCAAATATTTGTAAGGATGCCAAGCTCATTTAATTGTTCTTTATTTTTCCATCTGTGTTTAATTTCATACTGTACTTCCAAACTGTAAAAGACACTGTTGTTGTTTTTTTAAACGTAATCCCTTACTTTACAGAATTACAATTTTAGAAACCAAAAATAAAAAAATCAAACAAAAGTTTCAGTGTATGAAGCCTAATAAAAAACATGTGGCCACTTAATTCAGTTGAATTTAGCAAAGTAAATTTTATTTGACCTTTTTTTTCTAATGTTTCTTGGTCTTGCAGCTTTCAAAAATAAAATTTTGAAGGGTTATTCTGTCATAATACAGAAATGTGAAAAAGGAAGGAGTAAACTCCAAAAATAGTCTATATAGTAAGAGAACTTTTACTCAAACAGTGGCTAAATACTTTTTTAAGAAACATTTCAATAGTTCTTTACATATAATTTACTGAATACAAATTCAAAAACAGGAGCTATTCTTTTTTATTTCCTACTGTGAAGACCACAGCCCATGTTATTGTGACAGAAAAACAGAAAATAGCAATCTTCTTTCTCTGGGTATTACTGTCTCATAAAAACTTGACCTCCACTGGACAACATTTGAACAAAGTCTGGACTCAAACAGGAAATATTGATCCAAAGCATGGCCTCCCTAATAAGACCAGCATAAGCAGAGCTCTGACTCACTTTGTCTGTTTTATATTGGGTGTCAGCGGTTGAAGTTACCAATATGTCTCCCTGTAGATTCCTTAATAAAGATGTGATTCACTCCAGTCCACACACACAAACACACACACTGCGTGTCAAGGCATACACTGCTGTGATTTGATATGAAAATAAAACAAGTTCTTTAGTAACACATGAAACACAACTGCTGTCTTTTGATAAGAATTTATTAATATATTCTGTATGCTCAAGCTAAGAAAATTGTTGTTAAAAAAAGACAAAATGATAATCATTTCAGTTGTTTTATGGTTCAAAATCAAGGAAGTACGGTGGCCCTAAAGTGCAACAAATCACTCAATGCAAAAACATAAAAATCACTTAAATTAAGAAAAATGAGAAAACCAGTACTAAAAAAGAAGCATTACATTTTAGAAATCAAAACAAAATTCCAGAAAGTAAAATACAAAACTACCCCATCTGAAAAAACAAACAAACATATTTTTAGCAATCTAAATGTAATGTTAAAACATAAAACAAATAAAGAAACCAGAAAAAGTAGATATTATGGGACATCACAGATTAAATAATGACAGTTTTGAAGAAAACGGAAAGCGAAAGGATGTTTTGCCCGAACCAATTAGTTGATCAATTACCAAACCTTTACAGTGGCTGCGACCAGAAGCTTAAAGAAATATGGTCTGTCGGATGATGTTGTCATGCCAAATAACTTCCAATGAATTGAAAGGTGAACGAATGTTATCATCCAATCAATGACGTCCTATAATAGCTACCTTTTCTGTGTGTCATTTATTTTGTCATTTTTTACCATTTCATTTTGATTTCTGGAAATTACTTTTGTTTTTCAAAATTTTTCATTTTTATTGTTTTTTTTAATTATATTTTGTTTTCTAAAATGTAACGCTGCTTTTTTGTTATTTGCTTTACTTTTTTTATTGTATTTTTGTTTTTAATATGATTTTACCTTGAGTGATATGTCAATGTGATTTTGACTTCAGTGCCACCGTACCTTGTTGTCCTCCAGCTGGTGATTGATGGAAAAAACATCAGATATTTGTATGATTTAACACCAAAGACTCAGCAGTGATCTAAAAAATGATCATTTCTTTATAGAAATGCCCACAAAATAATTTCCAAACAACATGAAATACATTTTCCTTCTGTGTGAAGGATTGTTGTCAATCCTTCAAAATGATTCCATCCCAAAAAAACTTTACTTATCATGATAAAGTTGTACATTTTTGCAAAGAACTGCAGGATTCTTTTGCTAGTAAAAGGAAGGTAAAAACATTAAAAGGGGTTTGAAGTTCACCAAAATGTGAAAAATTCAGCCTCCTGCACTGGTTGCAGACCCTCTTATACAAACTGGCCTTTTGTTAACATGAAATGCCGCCGTCTCTGGGATCAGCAGACGTCAGCTTGTTCTTATCCTCTGAGCCCGGGCATTTAAAGTCTCGTGTTCAAACATTTGAGCAGAAAACGCCTCTGACAGCATCTGCCTTCATGTTGGGAGACAGATGTCACAAAGGCGAAAACTTCAACGTGCGTTATGTGCAAACACTGAATCCTGGAGCAATTAAAGCCGTTTTCATTCTGACACAGGAGCACATGTTGACGTAAAGGCGGCAAGAGAGCGGCTGCCTGACGCTAGCAAAATAAAACACTTTGGAGGTAAAACCCTTCATACGCAGGCTGATATTGATTTTTTTTTCTCCCTGTGTAGGCATGTGCATCTGTTTTGTTTGGTGTGCCGCAGTGCACAGCCATGAATGCAAATGACGCCACCATCAGAAATTTGCTTGTGTGTGAGAAAAACACTGTTGAGGGGTTAGCTGTCAGTCCTGCACAGCAACTGGTGAGCAGACCGTTCCACTCCCACCTGCCCACCAGTGTTAATATCAGTGCCTCAGAGGCTTTTGACTGTGCTGCCACATTGAATTTATTCCCACTCTTGATTTGTGCCTCACACTGTGTTTGACTGCCTCTCTGTGTGCCTTCGAGCTGCATAAATTAGGCTGACAGCAGCAACAGTGACCACACGCACTAATTACAAGATGATCCAAGCCTGATGTGTTTTTCCGTCTGTTTTTGCAATGCACCAAAGGAAATGTTTACGTTCAACAGCTTGAGACAAAGACAAGGCATCAAGAGCTCGAGCGCTTATATTCATATAGGAAGTAATTAAAATTCATCTTAATCTATACTGACCTCACAGAGGAAAGATTAATTAGCTGGAAATGTTTGTCCAACCTTTTGACTTCCATGTTGAAGCTTGTTTAGAAACAAGAGTAACTGGGGTAAGATGCAGTTCACTGAATAGCCACTTGGGGCTTTCTATTCAATTAAGTCTATACTCACTCCCATGTCAAATGGCTCAAAGAAATATGTGCACCCTGATTTCACAGGGACATTCTACCTTTCATACCCTGGGGGTATTTTTTATTTATTTATTTTTTCTGTTTAGTTTTTGTATTTTTGTAAGAAGTGGCACACAAACCTTCAATGCTCAGCTTCAGGTTCAGGGTTCTGCGAGACATCTGATCACCTGTGGCTCAAATGACAACAACCACAGAAGCTGCATCCAACATCCATTAATTAGTTGCTCAGAAACTGCTTATCCTTGAGTTCTTATATAGCCACACATTGTCCACAAATTTCCTAATGGGAAAATTGCCAAAGCATTCAACCCTCCCTAAGCTAATTAAAGTAAAGCAGGAGGTAAAAAAAAAAATTAAATAAAGTAAATGTTTTATCTGCTGTTATTTATCGGCTTGCAGCTTTTTTCCACCACAGGAACTCAAACATTAAAGACCATATTTTTAACAGGTTCTTGTGACATTTTTCTGATGAAGGAGGACATATATTAAGAAAATTAAGCTCACAATTGCGTTTCTGAGTATTTTGATATGCAAATTTTTGTGAATTAGGAGTAGATGAATATTGTCATTTGGGTCTTTAAAGAGTCTGCTTATTTTAAAACTTTATCTTGTTTGGTTAGTGACAGCGTTTAGCTGAGTATGTTACTTCTTCATTTCGCTTGTATATATATTTATACAGTGGTGGACAAAATTGTTGGTACTCTTTAGTTAAAGAAAGAAAGTCCACAATGCTCACTGAAATGACTTGAAACCGTCTAAAGCACATGTGTCAAACTCGAGGCCCGGGGGCCAAATGTGGCCCTCCATGTCATTTTATGTGGCCCGCGAGGGCATAAAAGTTTTTAATTTCTTAAAATAAAATAAAAAATTAGTGTGCATATATTCACATCTAGGGGGAATTGGACTTGAAATATGGGATTGGGCAACTATACATTAGGATTTAAACACTGTCCATATAACCTAACCTGACAGAATCAAATGTAAAAGGATTTATGCTAGAGTAACAAGCAAACATATGTTTCTATGCAACTGTAAATGTCACTTTAAAAAGTTATAATACATAGATTAATGAGTAATTTTACATTAAGGAGTAGTTACATTTATTTTTCATTACATTTAGTTACATCTATAAATTATATCTGGCCCTTTGAGGACAGACACTATGCTGATGTGTCTCTCAGTGAAAATGAGTTTGACACCCCTGGTCTAAAGTAACAATACATTAAAATTTATTGAAAATTAAATAATCAAAATCAGCCAATAGTTGTTTATTAACAGAATTATTTATAAAAACAAACTAATGAAATGTGCCTGGACAAAAACGATGGTACCCATAACTTAATATTTTGTTGCACAATCTTTTGAGGCAATCACTGCAGTTAAACGGCTTCTGTATTTGTCAATGAGCCTTCTGCTCCTGTCCACAGGTATTTTGGCCCACTCCTCATGAGCAAACTGCTCCAGTTGTCTCAGGTTTAACGGGTGTCTTCTCCAAATGGCATGTTTCAGCTCCTTCCACAGATGTTTAATGGGATTCAGATCTGGGCTCATAGAAGGCCACTTCAGAATAGTCCAACGCTTTTCTCTTAGCCATTCTTGGGGGTTTTTGGCTGTGTGTTTTGATCGTTGCCCTGTTGGAAGACCAATGACCTGCGACTGAGACCAAGCTTTCTGACACTAGGCAGCACATTTCTATCCAGAATGCCTTGATGATCTTTAGATTTCATTTTACCTTGTACAACTTCAAGACACCCTGTGTCAGATGCAGCAAAGCAGCCCCAAAACAGAACTGTGCCTCCTCAATGTTTCACAGTAGGGACAGTGTTCTTTTGGTTTTATGTTTCATAGAGCTGATGTGCCTTACCAAAAAGCTCCAGTTTTGTCTCATCTGTCCAAAGGACATTTTCCCAGAAGCTTTGTGGCTTGTCAAGAAGCATTTTTGCAAATTCCAGTCTCACTTTTTCATGATTTCCTTTCAACAATGGTGTCCTCCTTGGTCGTCTCCCATGAAGTTCACTCTGGCTCAAACAACGAGGGATGGTCCGATCTGACACTGATGTACCTTGATCTAGGAGTTCACCTTTAACATCTTTGGAGGTTGTTCTGGGCCCTTTGGATACATTTCCAACTATCCGTCTCCTCAATTTGTCATCAATTTTCCTCTTTCAGCCACGTTCAGGGAGGTTGGCTACTGTCCCGTGGGTGTTAAACTTCTGAATAATATGTGCCACTGTCGTCACAGGAACTTCAAGCTGCTTAGAGATGGTTTTATAACCTTTACCTTTACGATGTTTGTCTATGATTTTGTTTCTAATGTCCTGGGCAATTCTCTCCTTGGTTTTCTGTTGTCCATGTTCTGTGTGGTACACACCTTTTCACCAAACAGCAACGTGAATATTTGTCTCCCTTTAAATAGGCAGACTGACTGATTATGGGTATGAAAACAGCTGTGATGTCAATTAAAGGACACACCTGAGTTCATCATGACCCCCTGGACAATTAGTTCTCAGTATTTTATGGAGGTACCATCATTTTTGTCCAGCCCTATTTCTTTAGTTTGTTTTTTTTCAATAATTCTGTCAATCAAAAACTTAAACTGATTATTTAATTTTCAATAAATTATTATTTATTGTTACTTTTGAACGTTTCAAGTCATTTCAGTGAGCAATGTGGACTTTCTTTCTTTAACTGAGGGGTACCAACAATTTTGTCCACCACTGCATGTATATATCTATATATACATAGATATAGATATATATACATATAGATATATATTTATATATATGAGGGAAAATTAAATGAATGTTAAAACTATTATCTACTAAACTATAAGAACGAGAAATAACGAATAAGAATAAGAAATTGTGCAAACTGTCTTTATTCTGAATTATATATTTTAATGGTAAGGAAAAGAAATCTGCATTTCTATTCAAAATCCACAAATTACAGCTGGTGGAGAGTAGATCTTAATTCTTTCTTGCAATCCTTTTTTTTTCTTAATTTTTTGCTTTCATGTCACTTTTTTAATACCCATCACTGTCTCCTTACGATCTGGTACCTTGTCTCCGCTTGTGTGCTTTCAACAGTGTTTCATAAATAAAATAATGCTTTTAAAAAACCCTCCAAGCTCTCGTGAAAAGAAAAGACGAGCATGGCTCTGCGCATCCTTCTACCATTCAGTTCAAAGATGCTGTCGGTGCAGGTGCATTGCCAAAGAAACACATTTCAATAGAATCTATTATTCTTCCATTTTCCTTAGATTTATTTTATGTGAAGGGAACCGTATATTAAGCAGATCCCAGTGTTGAACGGAAAAATCCCCCTGCAGCTCCTGCACCACCTTAAATCTATTTAACTCTACATGACCCTCCGGTGGGAGTCCATATTCTGACGCCTTTAGTCCGAGTCAGCACGTTAGTCATAGATGCTGCTATATAAAAACATATATATCAATTTAGTGGGGTCTGCTGGGCTTTGACTTCTCCACAAGTACAGATAATTGGGTGCTGTCAGCAACTACATGGCTAACAAAACATTTTCTTTGATTCCAGCTCAAGTTTTCTGTTCCACAGCTTATTATTTTTTGTCAATAATGCCACATTATGCATCATTACCTGCACTGGAGGTTTGCTTAAACTTCTTTGCCTCTGCATGTTTACCCTTGGCCAGCAGTGATGTAAATTGCATGCTTGCAGAGAAAAGTAATGTCTAATCGTGTTGGGGGAAAAAGAGAAAGAGGAGAAACGATTCGGCTTACACGAAAAAGCCAGATATTTTGTAATCCTGTGTGCTTTGTGGAACATAAATAAATAAAAGGAAGCGGGCAGGATGTGGAAAACTATAGATGTTTGAAGCGAAGATAAAGGAAGCTTTAAAGTGCACAATCAATATGTCTTAAAGCTCTGAAATGATTTTGAAAAGTGAAGATCAAAGAGTCTCTGTTTGTTGAAGCATCAAGCAGGTTTATGGAAAAACAAAGCAGAATCCACATTTGGGTCGTAATGGATTTGCTGAAAGAAAAGAATGGATTATTTAAATAAAATAGAAAATTAAATTAGCTTTGCTCTGTAAAAATCGGACTCATCAGAAGGTCTGACGTGATATTTCTGTGGATGGATATCTCTGGAACCTTTTCCCTGAACCCGTGTTCCAGCTTTTCGCTGTCTGGACTTTCAAATGCTGTCTGGTTTTTACAGTTTAAGAGAACATTTGGTTTTTCTCTGCAGTGGGTTGCTTTGAGTGCTCACAGATAATTAATATATATGGGGATTTTTTTCCGTTGAGTGGACCAAAGCTGCTCTTTAAAGCAATTATTAGGCACCCAGTCGACAAATCTGATTGAAAAGCAGAAAAATAAAATAAAAATATTGGCCTAAACTTATCATTTTTAAGGGGAAAAATAATTCTAAAGACAATTTTTTCAGAGACCCCTATTGTTACGTTCTGATTAACTTGATTGACCTGTTTCACTACCAACTGAGTTAATGGGTGTTTTTGATTAAAAAAAAATTTTAAATTCTGCCATGTGAGATACTTTTTATTGTTCTTTTATGTTGCAAAAATATTAAACTTAGAAAACAAGTTTTTCTCAACAACATTTTGTCAAGATGGTAGCCTATCATATTAGCAAACACTTATCTGTCATCGTGTTTTATGAGAAAGTTTCCAAAAGTAAATCCCAATATTCCTGACTTAGACGTCAGACTTCTAAACTTTTTCATTTATTTTTATTTTTAAAGCAAGTTTTCTTTTGGGAAATATTAACAGAGTGACTGTCACCCCAAAAAAAACTCTGGATTTAATTCCCAGAAGTCAGAAAGTGCAAAATTGTGAAACTGAAATGTGAGTAGAGAACTGAAAAAAGGGACCTACATGGCTCAGTCAGTACAACTCGCCGCAAAGTAATTTAATATTTGCAAAGAATTAAAACCTTTTTTTTAGACATTCAAGATATTCTACACCTTTCCAAGCTTTTCTCAAAATTAGCACAGTCAGGAATTTTGTCTCATTAAGAGCTAGGATCTAGAAATAGGGAAATTATTATTAAAACAAGTCGAAATCCTTTTGCTCCATACTCTTGACAAGAGAAAAACTTAACTTAAAACTCAAATTGCACTGTTTTTGATTACAGTTTATAGATGATATTCTAAAGTTGTGTAAACAAGTTAGACATTGATTGTCATTATTTTGTAAACAGAAATTTAGATTTATGTTCTAAGAATAAGTGCTACCTTTAGATTTTATGAGGATTTATTAAGATGGCATTCTTATGCAAGTATTCTAAAGCAGTACATGAATGATCTGGGTCTCTGCGACGCGTGGCGCTCATGTCACCCAAGCACTAAAGGGTTCACCTTTTTTTCTCCAGTTCACTATTCACACTCCCGTTTAGACTATTTATTAATCAGTAACTCTCTTTTAAAAAATATTCAAAGCTCCAATATCCATCCAATTATTATCAGTGATCATGCACCAGTCTCTGTAAACATTTCTAGGGAAAAATCCACACCCTCTGGTACAACCTGGAGGTTTAATACGTCTCTGTTAAAGGACCAGGAATTTCTTGAATTCTTTAAAAAAGAGTGGGCAACCTTCTTAGACTTCAACAATACTCCAGACATCCCACCGTGCGTTCTTTGGGAAACAGCAAAGGCAGTCATGAGAGGGAAAATCATTTCTTATTCAACGCACAAAAAACGCAAAGAGAAAGCAGATTTATTAGAATTAGAAAATATAATCAAAACCCTGGAGACTGCTTATGCTGCTTCTGCACAGGAACACATTCTGGGAGATCTGAAAAATTCCATACTCTTGACAAGAGAAAAACTTAACTTAAAACTCAAATTGCACTGTTTTTGATTACAGTTTATAGATGATATTCTAAAGTTGTGTAAACAAGTTAGACATTGATTGTCATTATTTTGTAAACAGAAATTTAGATTTATGTTCTAAGAATAAGTGCTACCTTTAGATTTTATGAGGATTTATTAAGATGGCATTCTTATGCAAGTATTCTAAAGCAGTACATGAATGATCTGGGTCTCTGCGACGCGTGGCGCTCATGTCACCCAAGCACTAAAGGGTTCACCTTTTTTTCTCCAGTTCACTATTCACACTCCCGTTTAGACTATTTATTAATCAGTAACTCTCTTTTAAAAAATATTCAAAGCTCCAATATCCATCCAATTATTATCAGTGATCATGCACCAGTCTCTGTAAACATTTCTAGGGAAAAATCCACACCCTCTGGTACAACCTGGAGGTTTAATACGTCTCTGTTAAAGGACCAGGAATTTCTTGAATTCTTTAAAAAAGAGTGGGCAACCTTCTTAGACTTCAACAATACTCCAGACATCCCACCGTGCGTTCTTTGGGAAACAGCAAAGGCAGTCATGAGAGGGAAAATCATTTCTTATTCAACGCACAAAAAACGCAAAGAGAAAGCAGATTTATTAGAATTAGAAAATATAATCAAAACCCTGGAGACTGCTTATGCTGCTTCTGCACAGGAACACATTCTGGGAGATCTGAAAAATTTAAAGCTGCGGTTAAATGACATCATTAATAAACAAACACAATTTCAAATACAAAGGCTACGACTTGAAAGATTTGAAAACTCTAATAAATCTGGCAAATTTCTGGCTAATCAGCTTAAAATTAACAGAGAAAAATCATCAATCACCTCTATTATGGACCAAACAGGAAATGTCACTCATGACCCGGTCAAAATTAATAACGCATTTGAAAACTTTTATAAAAACCTGTACACACCGCAGATCAATCCGTCAGAGCAAAGTATTGACTCATTTCTTAATAATGTAAACCTACCCAGGCTAAATGAGGATCAAATCACAAACTTAGATTCTCCGCTCTCGCCGTCTGAACTTCATGAAGCTCTGTTACTTATGCCCAATGGTAAAGCACCAGGGCCTGACGGCTTTCCTGCTGAGTTTTATAAAGAATTCTGGGAACAACTGGCACCAACATTTTATAAAACTGTCACATCTATTAATGAGAACCAATCAATGCCACCTAACATGAACTCAGCCAGCATAATTCTTCTTCTAAAACCAGACAAAGATCCCACTAGTCCTTCAAGCTATCGCCCTATTTCTCTAATCAATGCAGATGTAAAAATTATCTGCAAAGCACTAGCACAGAGAATAGAAAAAATCACTCCTCACATAATTCACTTCGACCAGACTGGATTCATCAAAGGCAGACACTCGGATGATAATGTCCGTAGACTAGTTAATATAATAGACTTTGCCACCATTAAAAACCAGGAAATGACGGTACTATCGCTGGATGCTGAAAAAGCCTTTGACAGAGTTAATTGGAAGTTCCTTATTGCTGCCCTCTATAAGTTTGGTTTTGGAGAAGCATTCATCAATTGGATCAAAATATTATATCACAACCCCAATGCATCAGTTAGAACTAATAAACAGACTTCAAACAGGTTTTTTCTTGGAAGAGGAACCAGACAGGGCTGCCCACTCTCTCCTTCTCTTTTTGCTATATTCATTGAGCCTTTAGCTGCAGCAATAAGACAGAATGAGAGCACTATAGGAATAAAAACCAAACACAGCCATCATAAAATTAGTCTTTATGCGGATGACATATTACTGTTTTTAAGGAATTTACATTCTGTAAATGAAACAGCAATGATCATAAATGAATTCTCCTCCATATCAGACTATTCCATTAATTGGAATAAGTCTGTTTTATTACCACTCAACAGGAATATGGAACAAAGACTCACAATTCCAGTTAAAACAGGAAATATCAAATATCTGGGTATCTACTTTTCCCCCAAACTATCAGAACTGGTGCAGCTAAACCACACCCCATTACTGAAAAGCATACAGGACGATCTAACACGCTGGACCAACCTGCCTCTGTCCCTTATGGGCAAGGTAGCCACGGTTAAAATGAAAATCTTACCCAAAGTTAATTATCTCTTCTCAATGATTCCCACACAACCGCCATTAAAATGGTTCAAAACATTAGACTCATCCATATCAAGCTTTTTATGGAACAACAAACCTGCAAGAATTAGTCTAAAAACTTTAAAATCTGCAAAAAGCTGTGGAGGATTAGAACTACCTAATTTCCACAAATACTTTCTTGCAAATAGATTACAATATATCTTAAAATGGTTAAAAAATAATCCAGAAACCAACTCATGGTTAGACTTGGAACAGGTGTTATGTGGAAAGATCAACCTGTCACAGCTACCATTTATTAGCCAAACAGTTAAAAAACAGGATTGTTTCAAAAGCATTAATATAAATGCCACCTTAACAGCCTGGTGGGAATTTCTCAAAATATCAAAATCATCAATTCAACCGTGCAAAATGACACCCATCTGGAACAACCCGGACATCCTTATTAACAAAAAAATGATTCACTTCCCAGCTTGGCAAGCAGGGGGCATAAAACAACTAGAGCACGTAATTATTGATAGAAGATTCATAACCCCCCAGGAACTTCAAGACAAACATGGAATAAATAACTTCTTGGAATATCAGCAACTTAAATCAAGTATTACTAAAAAGTATAAAATTAAAGACGACGATTTAAAGCTACCAGATGTAGTTACCACTCTGATTAATTTTTCAATGAATAGAACTCTCTCCAAAATATACAAACTTTTATGTAATTTAGATAACAATATTGCCCTTCCAACAAAAAAATGGGATGCAGATTTGAGCATCAGCACAGATGAAAGCTTCTGGTCAGAACTTTGTCTAAACACCTTTAAACTGACAAAAAGTCCAAATCTGCAGCTAATCCATCTCAAAACTCTTCACAGAATTTACTACACTGGACAGAGGATGTTCAAGATGGGTCTCAGTAACTCAGACATTTGCGAGCACTGTGATAATAATCTACCCGACAGCTACATGCACGCACTGTGGTTCTGCACTCCTGTCCAGGCTCTCTGGCAGCAGGTATGTGCCGATTTATCAGTCTGGCTTAAGGTTTCAATCACTGCCTCACCGTCACTTTGTGTGCTTGGTGACATGAGTGCCATCGATATAGAAGAAGGATTAGCATCTATCATTTTCATAACTCTTTGTATTGCCAAAAAAACTATTTTAATAAATTGGAAAAACAAGAAAAATATAAACATAAGTCAACACAGAAATCTGCTGTTTGATCATATCAGCTTGGAAAAAATGTCAGCCCAAAGCTCAAGTAACTTTGAAAGAATTCAGTCTCTCTGGTCTCCTGTGGTTGACTCCATGACTTAGGGGGTGTGGGGCTTGGTCGTCGCTGCTCCTTGACCTTCTGCCGTGGTTTGGGGTGGGGGTCGGGGCTTCCGGTGCCTGGCGGGGGCGGTGGGGGGCTCCGTTGGTCGGGGGGTCGGGTCCGGTGCCTGGGTGGGGCGGGCTGGGGCGCTGCGTGGTCCTCTGGGCTTGGGTGTGGGGGTGCGTGGTGGGGGGGTGGGGTGGTGGTCTGGCTTGGCTTGGGGGGGGTGGTCCCTTTGCCTGTGCTGGGGGGGGTTGGCGGGGGGCCCTGCTCGGGTGGGGGGGGCCCAGCGGCGCCGGATGGGCTGCCCATCTGCACCTGGGGCTGGGATCGGCCCTTCCCTGGCTCTGGGACGGGACGGGACAACCCTCTCGGGGCCCCCGGTCGCTCTGGGTGTCACCCGCTTCGGCTGCGGGGTCTGGGGTGGGGTGGGGGGCTTGTCGGCCCTGTCCTGTGGGGGGGCGTTCTGGGGGGGAGGGGGGGGCCATTATTAGTACGGGTCGGGGGGGCTAGCGGGTCGGGGTCTCCGCTGAGGCAATCAGTGGTTGCCTCGGCCGGTTGGCCTCCTCGGTCCCGTCGAGGCCTGACCAGAGCTCTTCTAGGGCCGGCGTCTGGGGGTGGGGGCCTGGGCTTGCTCCGGGGGGGGGCGACACTTTCTGGCTCCGCTCTCTCTGTGTGGGGTGGGTGGTGCCGGGCCTGGAGTGTCGGCGCCTCCGGGGGTGGGCCCCTGGGCTGGGTGGCCCTGGCCCCTTTGCTGGGGGTGGGCTGGGGGACGGCTGTTTGACCACCGGGGGACAGTCTACCAGCTGTCCCCAACTTACCCCCTTCCTTATATAACCTCATATTAGGGTGAGGGGGTGGGGGGTCTAGCCTGCGATGCGCCTTGGGGGGGGGCTACTTGGGAGTGGCCCCCCTCCTATGGTTGCCGTATGGAGTGGGCCCCCCCTCTTTCGGTTTTATTTGCACCTTAGACATGTAGGGTCCTTGGTAGGGGGGGTGCTTGGACATCACTGCAAGCAAGCAGCAGATGTCCTCCTGGCACCCTACCCGCCAATTTTAACCGCACCTTAGACATTTAGGGGCCCCTTGGTGTGGAGGTTGAGGGGACATCACTGTGAGTAATCAGGAGATGTCCCCTTAGTGCCCTACTCGCCAATTTTAACTGCACCCCCCTAAGTACACACACCCCTCCCCCTTCAATATATACATTCAAACATAAACACACACACATGCACACAAACACCTTCTCAAACACCCATACACGCACACACATTTTACAAGGAAGGTGGGACCTGGGTCCATCTGTCCCCTACCCCTTCCCTGGTGGGGGGTGCGGGCCCCTTGGCGATGGCAGCCGTGTCCCTTGGGTGCCGGCTCCCTGGGCCCGGGGGTGCTCTCTCTGCACGGTGGGGGGGTTCATATTACACCTGAGCCGGGGGTGTTCGTGTCCCTGGGGGGTGGGTCCTGGTCCTTGCCCCTGGGCGCTGGGCCCCGCCAAACTTCCAACATGGCCGAGCCTGGTCGGGCCATATTTATAACATCCCTTGTGGGCCGCCCTTTTTTCCCCGGGGTTCCCCCCTCCTGGGCGGGGGCGGCGGGCCCCTGCCTTGCTCCTACCTGGACCAACCGTGGGCCGGGTGGGTGGCTGCCTGGAGTGCGGAGCGGGTCTCCCTTGGGGGGTCCTGGCTCGTACCTGGGGTCGGGGCGGGGGGATGCCCGGAACTCCTGGGTGGTGGTGGGGTGCTCGTCTGGGGCTGTGGGCGTCCCTCTCCGGTGGGGCCCTGCGTTGGGCTCTTCCGGCGCGGCGGGGGGCTGCTTTCCTGGCTGGGCTGGGGCGGCGCTCTCTTTCCCTCTGCGCCTCCCTGCTCTCTGGCTCTGGGGGCCTCGCGGCGGTCCTGCTGGCCCTGGCCTGGGTGGCGGTCTTGGTCGCCCGGGGGGCGGTTGTTCCCTGCCTGTTCCCGTGTGGCGTTGGGGGAATTCCGGCTGCCGCTGCTGCTGCGGCGGGGGTATGGGTGTGGGGGCGGCTGGGCGCTCCTCCTCCTTCTTTTCACATTCCACCATCCATTTTAGAAGAACATAAACACTCACCTGAGCACAGGTGTTAGCTCACCTTTGCACTAATAGTTTGCATGATTGAATGAATGAAAGATTTCACACTAGTTGGTTTAAAGGCATAGGTATGCGTTCGTGAACACTATCTGTTTTGTGTACATGTTGACATGTGGACATTTTTGCGGCTAGCAGGTGTGTTGATAATATCTGAGTGTGTGTGAACAGGCCCCGCCCTTTTTGTACTACATTTGAACCGTACCGTAACGATAAACAACCAGTAAACCTGTCTGCTCTATGCTGCTTCATGGTCTTACCCCCCTTCCCCTCCTATTATCACCCTCCTACCCCCCCCTCTCTCTAACGTCCCTCTCTCTTCTTCCCCTCTTTCCTTTTCCGTCCGGTCCAACACCAAAGATTTTCAAACACGATTGAAATTAATAAAGTTTGGCCTCAATTACAAAAGGGGTTTGTTCAGTCACATCTTTGGTTTGTCTGAAGATTAATAACCCCTCTTGTTAAAATAAAATATGTCCAACACAAGAGGCCCTCAGCTCTCATCTGTTTGCCTAGCTGTTGGACAGGACAAGTTAAAAGAAAAAAAAAAAAAAAAAGATGGCATTCTTATTTTGTTCTTATTTTGTTCTAAAATGAGTCATTTCCACTTATTACACTAGATTTTTGTCACTGTAATCTAAATGAACTACAATTGGGAACAAACGAAAACTTAAAACATATACATTTCAATTTAAAGTAACTTAGCAAACAGTTTTCCCCTTTTTGAACGCTTGTGTGGAACTCCTTGTTTCTAGATTTTGATATCTTATATAAGATTTCTTCTTTAGTAATGACTTACTGCATGGACAGATAACTTTACTGCTTTTAAGGGATTTTCTTCTTAAGCGTAGTGTTCTTTTCCTGTTTCTATGCTACCTCTTTGTGTTCACACAGGTGTTTGTGATGTACATATTATCACTTCAGACCCAAATATTGCTGTAAGTCTTTTGTGCAGCATAAAAATATTTAAATCTATAAAGGATCTCATTCGTCCCTGTTAATTCTGGAGTTTGGCTCCAAACGTCACTGCCAGCAGTTAGAGAGCATTAGAACCTACTCAAATGAGCAGCTCAATGTCTTCGGGGATATTTTTTTAAGTGCAGTTGCTCTATAGAATTGAAAACCTGTCAAGAACAAGAGGGAAAAAAATGAATAATAGAAAAAAAAGTGTTGCTTTCCAAGGAAATGTATCACATTTAGCTATTCACAACCTGGTAAATCCCATGTGAGATATTAGCCTAAGTTGAGTTAAACGTTGTCATATTATTCTAAATGACATATTTTAACTTTTTTTTTATTTAGATTTTGTTTGGCTAGCATTTTATGCATGACTTATAGACTGGCTCTTGTAACCAGCAGACTTAGGCTATGGTCACAATTCAGTGGTGTCATGTATCTGAATAAAAACTTTGGAATCAAAACATTATACAAATGATTTAATTCCCTTACAAGCACAAATGAAAAAAAATGATTGTATAAAAATTAAAAGGATTATAAGTGCCATTATGTTCCATTGTTCTCCTATTTATTCAGTCAAAATTGAAAGTATGTTATTATTAATAATTTACATGAGCAGGTTTTGCCCACCATGAGAACAAAAATGGCTTGTTTACATTTTTATTTAAATTTGAATAAGACTGAAAATATTATTTGCACATATTTATATAGAAACACAGTTTCCTACAGTTCCACCCCTGCTAACCCTGAACAGGATGTGTTAGGGAGGGAAAATGGACTGCTGGGTAGATATTTTCCGATGCATTGCACGTCTTTTGTGATGGTGATTGCACCAGGAGTGCTTGAAGTCACAGAGAAGCTTCAACTGTGCATTACATAATTTTTTTTTATGGAGAAAAAGATAAATGGGACTTTTATATTTAGAGCCAGAGGCGTCGATAGTCGCTCATCCCGTTTCCCATCTGGATGATTTGAATGAACATTCCGTTTAACAAAAAAGTTTAAAAATGGAAAGGAGGAAAAGGGAATAAAGAAGAGATTGCATTTTGGTAATTCCTCTTTTTGAACCTCTTTCCGTTTGAACTGAATGCTTCAATTTCATTTTCAAAAATCTCTTTTTTTTGTCTTTTGTCTCTTTTTCTCCATCATAACCCCCCCCCCCCTTTCTCTCTGCCTTTGCACCTGCCCCTCTCCCTTTCTCATGCTCTCCTTCCTCCTGCTCTGCTCCTCATTCTCTGTTTCCAGCCTTTCTGCAGGATTGTGAGAACGCTCTCATTAAGTCACAAAACTATTGCAGTCGAGAAAGTATTGATCGAGTTTTCTGACAAAGACCGCTACTTTATTCCTGGGACTTTATGTCATTTCCCAAAGTGGAAGCTAATAAAGCTGTTGCATAAGAAAGACTAATGTCTGTAAAGCTGCTCTTTTCCCAGGGGGGGTTATGCACTGGCTATTCGTCTTTTATTATTATCCTTTCTTCATTGCCATTACACATTACACATTTGCCCTGCTTTCACTCTGACCACGTCTTTCTGCCTCCTCTCTTCTGGCCATTATTCCTCTATCGCCCCCAGCACTAACAAGGTGTTTCATGGGTTGTTTGTTCAGACATAGAAGCCTGAAAGGGTCCCTCTATACCCCGCTGGCTCCTGCTAGCATCTGCGGGTCCACAGGGACTCGTTGGAGTGCAGCTTCCCCGTCTTTCCAACTCTTGGTTGGAAGTGATGGCTGTTCATGTGTGCGCCCACACAGCCTCCCCAGAGCACCCCATCTCTCCCCTCCAAAGCTTTTTCAATCTTTCTCCCCCAAATCCTATTTGCACCCTTCATAACAAACCCTCATCTGATGTTTCTTCTCAAGTGCAGCCGCATGCATACACCAGGGAGGCAGAGCACAGCTTTGTCCGACTGCGGCAGTGGTTTCCTCTCCATTATGCCGCTGCCGGACAGGTAATGTCGCTGGAGGCGAGAGAAATTGAGGGAGATGAAGTCCCTTGGCCTCGATATTTTGTTTTCCATTTTCTTGCAGGAGGCAAGAACAGGCGACAGCAGTAAATATGTTTGTTCTCAGACCCATTAATATGCGTCAGACAGGAGAAAGCGCTGCCGTTTCTGTTGCCACTCCAAAGGCGGATAATTATTTCACAGAAGCCTTTTTTTTTTATCAGAGTTTCACACCTGCAGTAAACATACTGAATTTACAGGTTCCTTGTACACAGTGAAGTTCACAAAGTAAACACAGCTTGCAAAACTTTTGTTTTTTACTGCCTGTATGACTGCACTTTTGTTTAGTGGCATTTAAATAGTAAAGTTTGGAAATTAATAATAATAAATAACACTTGTGATTTAGCTGTTTTGCAGCATATTTCAAACTGATTCATGTATCAAAAATCCTAAAATTAAAAGCAAAATTCACAAGTTGCTCAGTTTTCTAAATGACAACATTTAGAAAAAATTGAGTTAATTGATCTGTCTCTTGGGTTTAGTTTGACTGACTTTATTTGCTACCAGCTTAGACAGTTCTGTTTTAATATTTTCATTTTTGTGTGTCACAAGTGTTGTTTTTGGTTTTAGTTTAGCTGTAAAAGGAGATGTTTAGCACTGCGACTTTGAATAATGTAATGAAAGTAATACCTCTCTGGGCTGCGACAGCTTGCCATTAATTTGCAAGCACCAAAAGTCTCATTTGGTGAAGTTGGAATTTAAAAAAATATATAAAAACAAAATATTTAAAATGGATGCAATGGCCCCTGCGACCTGTGTTTGCTACCCTCATGCAGAAACAGCTGGGATAGACTCTGACCCCCATGGTCTCATCCTGTGACACATCCTGTGACACAGGATGAGACCGCTATAAAAAGGATTGATGGGAGTTTTAAAGTCCCATTCCGATCATCTGTTGATCTTTTTTAAAAAGTGTTCCCAGTAGTCATTTAATAATGTTTTTGCCGTTTATAGCCAAAATGAAAAACCTGTGTTGTTTTGTAGGCCACCATTTCTGCAAGGTGGCAGTGGTTTATTAGAAATTTGCCTCTGAGCAACCCCGCCCTCCCTTCCCGTCACCAATAACTGGGTTCTCTATCTACACACTCTGCTGATAGCTTACAGCCCCCTACCTCCTCCCCCCCAACCTAACATTGCGGGTGCAACAGATATGTCGAGCAATATTACGAATATAAAAAGATGTACATGGATCTATTTGTTTGCAAGTAGTTTTTCAAACAGCATTTTTTCGTTTGCCCCTGATTTACAATGGTTTGAATAAAGAAATATGATTTCTTTTGATTTCTAGTCAAATTGTCTTTATATGTTCCCTATCATCAGAAAAATACCACAAGAGTCCAGCTCCTCTTTTCAGAGATATGCACCTGCAATGTGTGCGCCTGGTTTATCAGATTTTTTTTCTTTTTAACCACTGGCACCTGGAGAGCTCAGTACTATTACGACAGATATGAACATTCTTACAGTTTGATATTTTTTTTCTACTCATGCAGTGATATTTAGTTTCCACAGTTGAAGCTGAGGGAAGTGTATTTTTATGAAACAACTCATTTCTTGTTTCTCTATATCTGAAATCAAATTTCTGCCAATTTTTTTTCCTACTATGATGTGGACAAATGTGACTTTTGAGCTCCTGATTTGATTGAAAGACAAAACACAAATCGATTATAGATTAAGCTTAGGTGTCAACAGGTCACGGTTAGGGTTCGAATTAGGTTGTAAAAGACCAATGGAAACCCATGAAATATTATAAGAATAGCCAGTATTTACAAATCCACCCAGAAACAGTTTATGATCTGACTGTTTTGTCAGAGAAAGGAACACCTTCACAGCCTTATGGTTTGTATTGTCTCATTATCTTGTTTGCTATTTTTGGAACCACTGGACATTTATTTTTTATTGCATTAGTTACGTTTGGATTTATTTGTCATCTACTGTTCTTTATGGAGTTGTCGTAACACATTAATTTTCCCATTGTGAGATCAATAAAGTTCTATTCTATTCTTCTATCTTACACTTTACTATATATTTTATATCTACTTTTATTTTTAAGCTTTTTCAGATTGCAAATGAACCATATACGGTATATAGGACATAAACAGAAAAGTCAAATAGATCACAAATTTTTATCGGGAGTGTAAAACTTTTAATGCAGGGATGTCTAGAATGTAGTCTCTGTTGTATGAGTGCGTTCTCATCACTCTTCCTGGTCACTGCACTGTCTGGCCTGGTAATGAGCTGCTGGAGAGGGCAGGGCACACCACCCACTCTTCCAGCTCATGAACACTGTGCTCTGCTTTTTCATACATGGTTTGGTACTGTTTATCAGACAAAGACTGTTGATTATTGGAATAGAAGTCTAATAAAGGAACTCTCAATGCATACCCACTTATTTTTTACTTTATTAGACAGTAGGTATTCCTTGGTGGGGTTTTTATAAGTGTTGAGGTTGGTTGCATTGAATACTATTTTGTTTTGTTCATCTTGCTTATATGACTTTCAGTTTCCTCAGATCCGTTTTTTAGCCAACTGGACAGTGTCTGCATGGTTGCACAACTGTTTATTTATTTATTTATTTATTTATTTGAAACATAGTGGCAAGAAAAAAAGCAAAGCATGACAGGCTATTGGGTCACAGAGTGAAGGGCAAAAAGACAGACAGACGGGTTGTAAATGCAGGAAGAAGGCCTGTTGCCAGGCAACAAATCATCAATCAGGAGGACAAATACGGGGGTTGAAAGTGATACGTGAATAGGAATATATTGTTTATGCAGATGTACATATGTTACAGATTAAACAAACAAAAAAAAACCCACATTTGCTATTTCAACATACTGGTAGATGTGACGGATCACCAAAGATAGAATACAAGTTTTTGTAGAGGTGAAACCAATACAAACCCATACTTATTTAAGCTGTGGTTTCCCAATATCTATTCTTTACTGTAAAACTAATCTATGACAGGGAAAATTTGAGATTACTTTACAATTTGTTTTTATATCTTTTTAGAAAAGATATGAAGAGCTATTTTATTTGCATGAATAAAAAACTAGTAAAAACTAGGGGGGAGCATTTGTGAAAACTTTAATTCACATCACTTAGAGAATCTAAAATCAAATTAGAATGTGGTCAGCAGAGACAAAACGATTTATGAGGCTATCAAACTTTTCCCATTGATCTATTACTTTGGCTTTCATAAAGTAGATGTTTACGTGCATTATTTTTCCTAAAATGACTAACTATTGATGGAAATACATTTAAATCCATATCCAAAGACTTTCGGGACATTTCTGTTGGCTTAAGAGCAGCACAGTTAATTTTGTAAATGTTCAATCTTAGGTAAATCTCCCCTGAGGAAAAGCTGATTTTCCCAGCAAACAGATGGCATCATTACTATGTTTGACAACAGCCTGGCAGCACGCCAAGAATTGTGTAAAATACTTTTAAGTTCTGTTGTTTATACTGACCTAAAATATAAAAAAATGTATAAAATTGCAAGGGATTTTTTATATAAGTTGTATTTTTATGTTTTATAACCCAAAAATGAATGATCATCTGCCAGTCTGTTGTCCATCTACTGCCACAACTTTGAAAGGCTTAAATTAACATTTGGACTGGGTCAAATTAATAGACTCTAGCTTTGCAATTACCAAAATGTTATGTTACGTTTACCAAAAAAAAAACCACATTTATTTTTCTGAAAATCCTTTCATGTCCTTTTTTTATGACGCTAACTAGAATACATTGTGTTCTTGTCCTCTGCCCCTTTTTTTCACTCACGAAAACCATTACTGTCCCATTTCCCTCTCTGGTGCTGTGGTGGCGGAGGTGAGTCAGCAAAACAGATAATTGGAGTGATAAGGTTCCTCGCTGAAGGTAGCTCCAACTCGGGAGAGTTCAGTGAGCAACAAGGACCTGAAACACATTTCCCAGTTTAGGGTTTGACACTAGAATTTAAATATGACTTCTATATCTAAAAAAAACATACTGAATGTTTGATGGAATTCTTAAGTTAAAAATGAGAAGAAACAAATTTCTACCTCACAAAAATCACTCCTGGCATTTGTGTCATGTAATGAAGAAATAAAAAACAGCTATGAAAATGTATATTTAAAGTTACTTGTAAGAAAAATTGCTTTGGTTTTCTAGCTATTTTCTACACACATTTATGGTGACAGAGCTAGTCAAGTGGCAAAACTACAATAGAAGTGAAGGAAGGAAGACTGATTTTGTCGCTGAAAGGCTTTGCATAACACAATAGCAGGTCGGTGTGAGTGCTTGCAGAGAAAACATTGTGTGCAGATGTTTTGATGCTCATCACAGGCCGCCGGCGTTCATCTGGATGAAAAGGCTGTCACAGACTCTGCTGTCCAGCGTCCACACAATCATACCCTCTCATATTGATCATTTCACAAATGCTTGGAGCTATTGGTATGATTTCATTGTCAGGTTAAAGATCTTTTTTTAAAATGTTCCCAGTTGTCTTTTATTTATGATTAAGCCATTTTTAGCCAACTTTTTTTTTTAAAGTCACTTTCTTAAACATGGTTTCTGCAGTAGTTCATTAGAAATTCACCCCTGAGTTGTGGGTGGAACCATCTTAGCAACTCCAACCCCCCCCCCCCCCCCCCCCTTCTTCCTTTACTTAGAGCTCTCTGTTTACCCTCCCTCCCACTAGCTTACAGTCCCTTACACCCCGAACCTAACATTACCAGTACATCAAAATGGCAACCAGGATTGAAGCCATCCAACCAAACAGTTTTGAGCCAGATGTCAACTTGGATGAGGAGATGTACAGCGAGCAGAGCAGGAAGCTTGTGGCCTCATTTTTTACATCACATGGAAGTTCAAATAAAGAAATGAAAGTCGAAAACACCCTGCCCTACTTTTTTTTTTTTTTTTTACAGTTTTGTTTTGAACGAAATTCGTTATCTCAAGATAACAAAATGAAGAATAAAGTGTAGCCTCGCCTTTTCCCTTTTCTGCACTGAGACGCCGAGACTTTACCTGTTTTAAGTTTCTGTATTTTGTGGTTAACAACAAAGACAGAAGAAGAAAGCACTCCCCAAAAGTTGTTTTTTTAGTCTGGGTTCTGTCATTGAACCTGTTTTCTGAGGTTTGGGGGAAATAAAGGGAGGGGGCTGGACTGTTCCATGAGAAGTAGATCCACTAATGCATACAAAAACAGTATGTTCTTCATCATCTCATTATCATGAGAAAAAATTCCGAAAGTTGGCTGTTTTTT
This sequence comes from Oryzias latipes, assembly GCF_053564925.1. NCBI lineage: Eukaryota > Metazoa > Chordata > Actinopteri > Beloniformes > Adrianichthyidae > Oryzias > Oryzias latipes. The sequence continues at coordinate 25,385,454 of NC_136248.1, read as the reverse complement.
GGCTTTTGTAGAAATCCAATTTTGAGTTGGATTTTTTAATATTTGTCCTCCATTATGAGAAAAATGTCACGAGAATAAACACAATTTTCATCAAAATGGGTCTTTAACAACATCTTTTAAAGACAAACTTCTAGATAACAGATGATTCCTTGAGCTTTGCTGTTTTATGTTGTTTCTTTAGAATTTCTGTGAATAGCTTCATCTGCAGAGGTTACTGTTTGAGCTGTTAAGCCAAAGTGTTTTTAACGAAATCACTAATTATCACTATTGATTAGTGATTATCAGATCACCAACAATGTTGTGGGATGTGTTGTTGTTGTCACATAGGAACTACTGTTTTGTCCACAAGCTCATCCAGCTTCTTTGTATTTATGAACTGTCTTCCACAAACAGATATAAAGATACTCAAATCTGTTTGTCTCTGTGTTCATCTCAGTTGATTTCCAGTGACGCAGACGGAGCCATTCAGAGAGCAGGACGCTTCAGGGTGGAGAATGGATCATCAGATGAGGTGTGTCCACTATAAAACATTTATGGGATCAAATTTTGAAGCACAAGACCGAAGAAACACATTTTTGTGATAAAAGTGTGGTAAAATGACACCCAAACAACAATAGCTGCACTTATGTTACAACAATTAGATTATGTCCCAAAAATGTCTGACCACAGTCATGATAGTAAATATTTCAAAACTGCAATGAGTACAAATTAAACTTTTATTCTTTATACCATATATTTCAGTTGCAAATTTATTTTGTTAATGTAGGACCATAATTTGCATAAAATGGTTAAAAAAAAAATCAAAAGTGACTCCAGTGTTGGTGACACAAAGTCTATAAACTCAAAAAAATGTCGAAACATCAACTAAAAAAACAGAGCTGAAGTCAATAGAGAAGTACACAAAGCAAAGAAACTTCAAAATAAAAAAATGTTAAAAAGCACAACATTGGACATATTTTTAAAAATAAAAAAACAATGTTTTGGACTATTTAGGATTATTTACTGGATTTAATAGGTATTTATTGTATTATTTATTTATTTTCTGAAGCAAACAAGCCATCTTTTTAGTCTTTCACAAACGTTTTATAATTTTATATTTATCATCTTTAACAAAATGACTAAATGAGGCAGCTCAAGTTCTGCTCTAACATTCCTGAATTCCTGCAGTGTCCCGCAGAGTCAAGTGGCGCTGTGTCTCGAGCATTGACCAACGCCATGACATTGCAGTGTGTGTCTTTGTGTGTGTGCGCCACCAACAGACTTCACCCTACACTCCAGGAAGCTGGAGGAGAACAGATGTCCATTTGGAGAATCCAGAGTACCACACCAGATGGTTTTTCAAATACTTTTTGGGAAAAGGTCAGTGCTGCTCTGTTCAAGCACAAAGGTAGTTTAAGGAGACAGATAACCATGAACGAGGTTAAGATGGAGGCTATTAGCCGAGGCTGCAGAAATCAAACATCCTCTAAATGTCTTCTCTGGTCCAGAGGAATCTTCTTATCTTTCAAAGACAGCCCCGTCGCCCTGCTGCACTGCTCTTCATTAAAGCTAAAACTTATTAGCATCCAGTCATTTTCCAAGTGGAAGCCTCCGCCTCTCTCTAATATCATGCAGCAGCCGGGGTGGAGGGGATGGGATATGGAACTACTACTGTAAGGTTTACTGTTAAAAATTCATCTGATATGTCCACTTCTGCAAAAATATATTTAGAATAAATCTGAATAAGCCTCGTGTTTTGTCAGAATTGCTGCATAAAATATTGAAGTGCTTCGAATCCTTTAAAAGGTTTAGAACCTAAAACGGATACAAATTTGGCACAAAACAATCCTGTTCTGCTGCACTCGTGGTGCACTGGCACATACCCTTTAAAGTGAGCCATGTCTCCATCATTTGGCTGGACCTGTTTGGACCACTGCTGAGCCACCTGTGCCTCACAGCCTGAACAGAGCTGGCTGCACGGCACGGCACACGACGAACCGGAGGCCGCCTCATGCGTGACAGAACACCGACAGTAACAGGAGGACTTCAGTCTCAGCTTCCTCCTGATTGAGTGTAGACACTTAAAAGTGTGTTTTTGATTCTCAAAGAACGAGGCTCAAGCTTTCACAGTTTAGAAAGTATCCGATTGCAGCACAGTCTTGTAAAGTAATTGCTTCCCCAAAGCATAAAAACAGAGCTAATGACAAATAAACAGGCCGGGAAAGCAGCTGGAGAAAGACAGTAGAACTGTGGAGTAAACACTCATTAGAGGAAGAGATGGTTTCAGACGAGGACAAAAACAGAGGCGGAAAAGATCTTGTGTCTAATTGGATTTGGATGACTGTACAGCATTGTTTCTGAAGATGTTGGCCTGTCAGCTGAAGAGGCAAAGAAGGGAATGTGTGACTGAATCTGGAAGAGCTGAATGATGGAGGGTCTAATGGCAGACTAAGGAGACATTTTTTAAACCAGAAACAAACGTAATTTCACCAGATTGAGTGAAAAAGTGAAAATAATTGAAGAAAACGTGTGAATGGATAACATTTATTTATTTTATTTTATGCCCTCAGTCCATCAGAACTATGTGGGTACCGATGCAGAGAAGAACCCTTTCTTTCTGTCCGTTGTTCTCTCGGATCAGAACAATCAGCGAGTCCCTCAGTATAGAGCCATCCTCTGGAGGAGATCGGTGAGTCTGCGGTCTGTTCGGCCCTAAAGCCAGCTGAAATGTTAAAGGATTCAAACTTTTAGCCTCCCTTTATTTTAAATTTGCCCTAAAAGGTTTTTACTTCTTCCTCTTTTTAAATAACCATGCACCTGTCGTTGCACGTGAGATGCCTGTTTATTGTGTTTGTTTGCTGTTTAGTGATTTAGTTACGCGAAGAAAAAGAAGATAGCTGAAATTTAATTTAGCCTTCAGCCTCGTCTGGAACCTGATTAGAGTGGTGCACCTCCGCTGTCTGATCACATTGATTTGTCTTGTTTCTGTCAGACTCTAACTGGTGCAATATGTTTGTGCTGCTGTTTGTGCAACAGACCAGATAGAAAACTTTTCCAACTTCTATCAAAGTTTACTTATTTGGTCTAAGTTACTTCTGGGATGTATTTAAATAGCGTTTCATCTTTGTAACTAAAATAAATCAATAATGAGGGTCATAACCTATCCTTAAAAAGGTTTCTTTTTGTTTGTGCTAAAGTGGTTAATGAGCCTAAGACCCGTTCTTGTCTTCTCAGGGCACGTTGAAGATCAGCCTCCCCTACAGCCCTACCAAAACACTATCAGTCAAGTCCATCCTCAGGTGAGGACTGCAGCCCGGAGACAGAAGCAGACAATTCATTACTTTTTGTGTGACTGATGCCGTTAGCTCATTCTTTTCTGATCATCCAGCGTTTCTGGGTGTTATTTAAGTCAGAGGCCAAAAACAAGGTCAAAACGACTTTTAAACTTCAGTTCTGGATCCTCTACAGGTTAAGTGTGCATTTGTCCTGTATAAATATTAGATGATTCAGTCTCTTTTGAACTAATTAAACAAATGCTGAAGTCTATTGCAAGTCTCCATTTCTGTTACCCCCCATACTCTACTTTAGTTTTAATACTCTTGAAAATAATAATACTTTTCATCTTCCTCCCTTTGGAGGCTGGGTATCAGCCTTAAAACTGCTGATCTCATAGGAAATCAGTCAATCTGCTCCCCTTTTACATCAAATATGAGCTCTGCCAAAACTGCATTTAAAAATGAAAGGATCTGCCCCATGTCAATATCTGGAGCTCTGTCCCCCTTCCATCAAAATCATTATTCTATCCCCCTCCTCTTACGTCAATGGGTTTTCTCGTTTTTGCCACAGTCTTCATCAGCCATCATTCTTAGACTATAGTAGGCAGCTAATCTTGTTAATTCTAAAGACGGGCATTTGACGTGTTTTAGCTCATGGTGTTCACACTGGACAAGCAGGGAGGGGCTTCTTCCTTTTTTTTTTTCTTGCTACTGTTTACTAATGCATGTCTGCCACCAGCAGTTGGAAGAAGTTTGGTGCAAATTTAGTGACTTTTGCTCTAGGTTGTTCTTTTACAGCTCTATTCCGATATATGAAAGACTTGGTGTTGTATAATTATTGCTAAATAATTTCTTTTCCCTGATCAATTTTCAAACAGTTGGCACTTCCGTGAATTACGTCATTACCAAATCCGAGTCCCTGATTCGTCATAGTTCGACCTGGTTTAAATTCTAACACATATTCAATGGACATGCACTTTGTAGGTAGAGTCCAAAAACTGGCATAGCTACGCTTGAACACGGGAATTTTAATTGCAGAAGCTGGAAATGCGCATTGACATAGACTTTTCACTGGACTGCTTGAACGCATGTTGCAGAGAACAGTGTGTGCTTGGCTTTGGTCACAAAACCCTTTTGCTAAACCCTCCATAACATGTTGACATTCTTCTTCGTGACATTTTTTCTTCCATCTATCTTTTTATTTTTATTTTTCGCTCACAGCAAACAGCTGCTGCGTAGCTCTCCTATTACATCTGTTTGGACTGAACTTATATGATCCTATTGTAGGTTTTCTTCTGCAGTTGTACCAGCAATCACAGATGTGATGAATATTCCACTGGTCCTTAGCGCAACCCCGACTGTTATGAAAAAATTGAGGTTATTCTACAAGACCCTGATTAAATTAAGAATTACTTAGGAGTTTCAATCATGTCTCAATAAGGGTTTTTCATAGAGTCATGGTAATTCTCATAAATCAGCTTCACCAAACCTCTTCCTTCTGCAATTTTTATTGGCTTCTCACATTCTAATGTTGATATTTAATTCCAATTTCCAATTGCTGTACAATTTATCACCTTGCACTTTTGCACTTGATTTGTCTTGTCTTTGTCATTTTCTCATGAATCTGTGAGGTTCAGCTGAACATCTTGAAAAACGCTCTTTCTTGCTCATCCACCACCAAATGTCTCTGAAACAAATCAGAGACTTTGATCATTTAAAACACTAAATCCACATTTCATCCCCTCCCATGTCTTTCTAGCAAGTACCAATGCATGCACAGTGGTACATTCCATAACGAAGCCTCACTTTTTGATCAACCAAAGGACCTCAAATAACAGCAAACCTCATTTACTGCTGCTGACAACCCACACAGGAAATGGTGACCTGGTTGTTTCTGACATAAACCTCTGGCTGTAGGTCTTCAGTTCAAATCCCAATACTGAGAGGAACTAACTGCAACTCAAAATATTGACAGGATTAGTCCCCTCCACTATGGTGCCCTCGAGCAAGTATTTTGACCCAAATTGCATTGTGTCAGTGGAGCTGCTAAGTCACCATATTTGTGGCTGTATTTGCTTCTATCTGAAACTGTAAGTAGGACATCTTTGACAAAGAGAGTTTGGTATCATTCCAAAAAAGTAGGTGAAAAATAGCTCCATAAACTTGTCACTGCTTTTTTCTTGCGCTTTTAGTGGCATATAACTGTCTGTTTTTGTTTTAAATTACCAACTAAAGCCAACCTCTCTGCTTTAGGCATCCTCTGAAAAGTAGCCTGTTCAGAAAACATCTTTCTCAGCCCAACGTTGCACTTCAGTCGAAGCTGAGCTTGTATTTGGTCATTTCGGCACATTTAGACAGATTTAGTGCCTTGCCACTTGGGTTTCATACCTTAACTGTGTTTCACTTGTAAGTCTCCTTGTTTAATGATCCTCAGATGAACAAATCCAAGCAACTAAATGGCTTGTCTTCCAGTGACTAATGTTATTGTTCACAAGTCCATCAGAAAAGCATTAGGGGAGAAAGTCTGGCAGGACTGAAAGGAGTGAAGCCACAGCTCTTCCAAAGTACAGAGATGTGCACTGTCTGTTAAAGATAAAGCTGATAAGTTTCTGGACTTACTTTAAATTGTGTTAAAAAATATATATTTTTGATAGTTTTGATTGAACAAATAGTAAGTATAGCAAGTTATTTTTTTCTATATTTAATGAAGAACTGATTTAATGACCTTCTCTGATCATCTTTTGATCTATTTTAAAAGTGTTCCCAGTCATCTTTTAATTTTATGCCCTTTTTGCCATCATTTTCGAACGTCCTTTTCTAGGACATAGTTTCTGCAGAGTGGCAGTAGTTCAATAGAAACTTGCCTCTAAATTGTGCAACAAAAAGGCATACATGGATCTATTTGTCTGCAAGTGGATGCATTGGAATAGAGCAGAGCAGGGGGCTTGTGGGTTCTATGTCACATAATCAAGATTTTTCAATGGCATTTTTTCATCTGCTCTTGATTCACACCAATTTGAAAAAATAATACTCAGAGCTCTGCAATTCCAAGCTTAATTTTCTTAATACATGTCTTCAATAATCAGGAAAATGGCAGAAGAACATTAAAAAAACAAACATCATTCTCATCAGAGTGGCTCCTCAAAGACATGAAAAGTGACTGATTGAAAGAATATTTTAGAACATATAAACCTGCCAAGTCTGGCATAATTTGTGTTTTGTGACAAAAAATGTTTCGTCCTATAGTAAATTATGTGGGTTTTTGTATCAGACATTGGGTTTCTTGTGGCAGATGTCGTGAGAGCTGTTGCAACAGGATATAAAGGAGGTGAATGGCCCAAATATAGTAAACTGTAAAGTCCTTAGGCTACACAGCTTTGCAGCTCAAATTCCAAATGAGTAGAAATGTAATAAGCTAGTTTAGAAAATCCCCATAACAAATGAGTCTTTTCTGCGTTAGGCTTCAGGCCATGTGTCTTCTACCAGCATCAAACTCCCCCATTTCTCTTGTGTTTTCTTGCTCCTCTTACAGTGCAATGAACATGGACAGGTTTGAGAGGGGCCCCAGGGAGATCATGAACCCAGAGATTCAGAAGGTGAGAATGACACCACAGACGTTCTTAGTGAAATACAGCAGAGGTCTGATCTGCAACACATAAACCATAATGTCCTCTAGCTGTGTCATCCTCGGATGTACTGTTGGTCAATGTGAATAATGGCCGTTATGTCGTCTTTTCCCAGGATCTGCTTGTGCTGGAAGAACAAGAGGTAGAAACAACTCATAAATCTCAGTTTCCTGCAATTATTTTTGAAGCATGTGCTATTCTAATAAGATTGCAACACCAATGATCATGTTTAATTCAACACTTTTAAATATTATTTTATAATGCATTTTGGTTGACATTTTGTTTGCATTTCTTTAAAGCCAAGTATAGATTATCTGTTGACTTGTGTGATCTAATGTTTATAGGGCTCTGTCAACTTTAAATTTGGTGTGCTGTATGCCAAAGATGGACAGCTCACAGATGACGAGATGTTTAGCAATGGTAACTTCTTTCACACTTTTCTTCCAGTTTTGACTTTTCTTAAGGCTGTGATACAGACAAAAGTCCATTGGAGCTCATTAGGAAGAAAAGTTAAGATAGCAGCAAAAGAACCTCACAAATACACTGCTTTTGGGGCTCCAAGAGTATTTGTTGTTTTAATACCGTTCTTCAACCTAATAAAGCCCGGTTGGATGGCTACTCTCTAAAAAATGAAGACATAAGTATGGCAAAATCACAAAAAAAGAGAAAGGTACAGTACAGTAAACTAATTGTGCAATTGAGCCCAGTGAGGTAAACTGATGACATCATCACCTGAAAGTCCCAAAAGATCAACTCCACCCCTGTTTAAAATCATAAACAGTCGAAGAGTTATGGTTGTTGAAAGAATATAAACACTGGAGATATGGCTCTGGTGTTAAAGGGTTAAGCAAGTTTGGAAACTAGGTGGAATTTATTTGTTTGCTGTATCAAGCAAAGAAATCCAACGTTACAAAAGTATATTTTTACAGAAAAACCATACAGTTTTTACACTAGTTTTAGGTAAAATTCTTAAAGTTATCCACACATAAGTTAAATAAGTGAACATCTAAAAGCTTTCAGGTGACTTAGTAGCTGCTTTCTGCCCCCTAAGTCTATATCAGAGGTGTCCAAGCTTTATGCATAGAGGGCCAGATTTGGTGAGGTGAAAATAATAGCCATTCAGCCTGACGTTCTTTGAGCCATTTTAATAGCATTTGAAGCAAATTAACTAATGAACAATTTATTGCAATTACATATTTTTCATTTCCTCACATAGAAAAAAAATTCATCTAAATATGTTTTTACCAAAATTACTGTCAATTTTTTGCAGCATTTTGTCCTTGTTTGCACGTCTCATCTGATTGACCCTTTTCTTATTGAACTTCTAGAAAACAGCCACAGTCTCTCGGCATATTAGACAGAAACTATTGTTTTGTATTTTACTGAAAAAGAAAGGAGCCAATTTCCACTTGTCCTGGAGGCGGTGGCCCTTATTGTCAACCTTTCTTTTCTTATTTTCAGTTGATATTTTAGACATGAGCTAGAAAGTGTTGCAGAAGGGTCACACGACCGTGTTGCCATGGCTTATTGTAATTTAGGCAACCACATCAAGAAATCCTACACACAGTTTTTAGAAAATGCTGGGGGCTGCATTATATTGATTTTTATGAAGAGTCTGCGGTCCGGTGGAAATTTGAATGTTTTGACATGCCTGATCTACATGCTAGTTAACCTAACCCATATGTAAAACATGCTTACTTTATGATTAGCAAAAAATGACCCAACCCACTATTTTAAAACTAAGTGAATTTTCTTTTATGTGTGTAGAGATGGGGAGTGAGAACTTTGAGAAGTTCCTAACTCTGCTGGGTGATACCATTACACTGCAGGGGTGGGCAGGATATCGCGGAGGATTAGACACCAAGAGTAAGACTGTTGACATTGTTGCATGATTTGAGATCATTTTAAATCTTTGTTTTAAATGTTTGTTGTGTGGTTTATTCATCTATAGATGACACTACAGGAATCAAGTCCATCTACACGGTTTATCAAGGCCATGAGCTCATGTTTCATGTGTCCACCATGTTACCTTACTCTAAAGAGAACAAACAGCAGGTATGTTTCTCAGAAAACACACATAATAATACAAGGAGCGCAGTTTCTTCACTTCAAAAAAGAGGTGAGAGGAAAAAAAGGACGCCAATGTTCTTCTTTACCTCACAAACATTAGCAGATTCAATGTAAAAGGGTCTTCACAAATCTGACACGTAATTGAATTTGTTTTGAAGAGCAAACACTCCTAAAGGTCGATTATGAGGAACAGTCTATGCTCGGGCTGCATCTCGCTTTGTCGCACGATTCTCTCCTACTTGTCCAGAAAGAAGTGCATTGATAAAAAATATCTCATCAGCTAATTTTTGTATTTTATTATTTTTTGCAGTAGCTATGTTCACTTCTGACTGCACTGAGCATGAAGGAAATGCCATTCAACAGTGAACAAAACATACAGAATGTTATCTAACACATTTCTTAATTTTCTAATTTGCATTGGACATTTTGGCTAGATTAAAGTTTCATGAAAATCTATTACATTTTTTAATATATTTTACGTCTAATTTGAATGATTTTATCCTTTCAGTTGGAATTTTTTAAATAAATTTAATCTTTCCTGTTTTTTTAGTCAAAGGTGTTATAGTAGTAGGTTTAAAGGCTGTCATCTGGACTTGGTTTTTAAACTTGAAGATGTTTCACCTCTTATCCAAAAGGCTTTGTCAATTCTGAAATAGCTGGTAAAAGAGCTGGTTTATATGTGCTCATGGGGGAGGAGTCAGACCTGAAACTGTGTAGTATTGTCTACTTAGACTCACATATAAACCAGCATATCAGCACATATAAACCAGCTCTTTTACCAGCTATTTCAGAATTGACAAAGCCTTTTGGATAAGAGGTGAAACATCTTCAAGTTTAAAAACCAAGTCCAGATGACAGCCTCTAAACCTACTACTATGATGGAATCTACCTGGATGAATGAGAGTCTTCATAGACATGTTTAAAGCTGTTAGAGAAACAATTAAATATGTAGCTCCTATAATTTTATTTATTCATTTTTTGCTGCATCCCTGTTTTTCCCCCCTAAACCTTATGTCTTTTTGTAGAACCACTGAGTCCAGATAAATGGAAACAGGCGGAAAATCTTAGGTTTGAATGACAGCAGCAGTTGCATCTGCTTTTCTCAAATACACAGTTTGATGCTTCAGACCAGCAAAGTGGGGAAAAAAAGCATTTATAGAATGACAAAAGAAAGGAAATCAAGGGATTTTCTCTCCTATTGGACTTCCTCTGCTTTTAAATTTATTTTATTTTATTTCCAATTCTTCCTTATGCTACAAAGATTCTCTTTGTTGCATTGTCCTGTCATTCCATTCAAATCCTGCAGTCAAATCTATAATGGGTTAAGGATCATCACTTTTTATGGTTTCTTCTGAACATTAACCTGTAATACTTCAAATTGGGTATTTTTCATTTCCTATAAGCAGCTATTGGAAAAATACTAAATGTTTGGCGATCTCAGATAAAATTCTCCATTCTTAGCTAAAACTGGTCTTGCTCCCTATGGCAGGTGGAGAGAAAGAGGCACATTGGAAACGACATTGTTACCATAGTATTCCAGGAGGGAGATGACACGTCGTCAACCTTCAAACCCTCGATGATCAGATCGCACTTCACCCGTATCCTTCATGCCGGCCCATGATAGTCACTGAGCAAGAGATCGGGAGATGTTTTTCAAATACCTCCTTAACTTTTCCTCTCAGATATCTTTGCATTAGTTAAATATAATAGCCAGAATGACAGTTACAGGTGAGTTTTAACTCCTAAGAATTCTCTATTCAAAGAAAAGAACACATTTGCTCCATTCCTGAGGACCTGTAGGTGTAGAAACATCTGCTGTCTGCCACAGGTTGAAGATTTTCTCAGAAGAGAGCGTGCCTCTGTTTGGACCCCCTCTCCCATCTCAACCTGTATTTACTGATCACCAAGAATTCAGGGACTTTTTACTAGTCAAGTGTAAGAAAACTTTCATGAACTATAACATTTATGCTGATAATTATTCCTCAATTAGGCTTTTTTTTTTCCAGTAATCAATGGAGAAAAAGCCACACTGGAGACGCCAACGTTTGCGCAGAAGCGTCAGCGGACTCTTGACATGTTGATCCGCTCTCTTTACCAGGACCTAACTCCTGACCTGCACAAGGTAACATATCTGAGCACATAACTTCTGTAGAGACAGATTTTGGGAGTTTGTTGTGCTGTATTTCAATGCATTCCTTGGCTTTGCCTCTGCATACTGCACCACACCGACAGGAAAACCCTGCAAAGCTGACTTTTCCAGCAGAGCACCTTCTGCTCACATCATTTTAAAAATTCTCCTGCTTTTTCTTTCAGTTTTCTCTCCAAAGGCGCTTCTTATAGTTCAAGCTGTGTTTGGCTGTTGCTTTCACCCCCTGCTGTGGCCACTCTCTAAGACCCTTTCTGTGCTTTCTCTTTTTGCGTGTGTGTGTGTGTGTTGCATTTCCTTTTTCCGCATTTAGGTTCCCTTCTCTCCCCAGAACATGTTGAACCGGCGGTCCTTTAGCGACGTGCTGCCGGAGTCTCCAAAGTCGGCACGGAAAAAGGAGGAGGCGCGGCAGGCGGAATTTGTTCGAATAGGGCAGGTAAACACATACAGATACCTGCAGATACAAGTGTGCGCACTGCACACACATCCAACACTGCAGCAAACATGTCACCAAACGCCACTGAACATCCAAACCCTACTGCTGTCAACACGGGTGGTTGAGATTAAAACCTGTTAAAGTATGCGCCCCATAATTAGAAATATTTTTGAATGCCTATTTAATTTGATTATTTATATGTCTGGTTTTATTAAAACTATAAAATGAATTAACTCAGTAGGGGTGGGATTATGTAAGCTAAATAAGCAAGAAATCAGGTTCTACATGACTTTAGTTAATGATCACTATATTTAAGTACGCAAATGTGATTTGAGTGTCTTTTTGTTTGTTTTATTTTTTGTTTTGTTTTATCTATGCATGTCATCATTTCTGTAATAAGTTTGATAAATCTGTGTAAATACTTTATTGCTCTGACTACAATGCTTTAAATAAATTGATCAAATCAAAATCTTGCCAATAAATTCTTGACATATCCTCAATAGAACTAATAAAAAAAATTTGAATAATTTGAAAATGATGGCAGTTATGATTATGCTGTTTTCAGCTATAATCAACATTTTCGAAGACATAATTTCTGCAGAGCGGCATGAGTTCCGAGAAATTCACCTCTGAGTTGTGGGGATGGTCACATAGAGCAACCCCGCCCCCTTTTCCTCCTCGTTGTGAAGCAGAGCAGGGAGCTTGTGGCACGACCACAGTAGTCACAAATATAGTTTTTTTTTTTTTTACAAGTTTCTTTTTTTTTACCCTACTTTTTACCATAGTTAGAGTATGACACACTTTGTAACACTATGGCCAAATGGGGGTCACTTTCCTCAAAAACTGCTTCTGATGTGTGAATGCATCAGTGGTCACTGCCAGCTTACAACACGAAAGTTCTTTCAGTTCGGTCATCATAATTTGCATTGCAGAGGGAGAAATAAATCCAACATGTAAAGCACCTTGAAAAAAAGAAGTATTTTTAATTTATACTGTCTGCAATTAAATTAGTCAAGTTTCTCAAAACAACAAAAAACTCTTTTGGAGCCTGCTTTTTCTTGAAAGAAGTGAATGAATTGCTTGACAGGCAGCTGACTAAACAAAGCATCCTCCAGAGAGAGGTTAAAGACTGAATAAAATTAGAATTTTTTGTCCGTCAAGTTTCCCCTGACATTTTGGAAATAATTTGTTTTTTTTCGCATGGTTAGCTGATTAAAAGGACTTTTTTTATGGCTGCTAAAACCTGATTAGTTTTGTGTTTGTTGCAACTTTGTCTCCATTCTCCTGACTATAAATCATGACCAAAACAGGTTTTAACCATAAAAGTTCCACTACTTATTAGGTAAAGAAAATCTCCAAACATAATCTCAAGAGGGTCAACGACTAAAAGCTAAGACAATGCTATGTTTAGTTGCCTCACAGCAAGAAAGGCTGCATTTGTTGTGTCAGTTTTGACACATTTTGCTCCCTAACTGTATATATCTTGTAGTTAATTTTCCCCAGCCACAAAACCTAATAGTCTTTGTAGGTTTGATCATATTTTTATGGGTGTTTTCTAAACAGTGGCACATTGCTGAAGCTCCCAACAGTTGGTTTGTGCGGGTTTTTATTATCTCCAGATTGGCTGTTTATGCAGACATGTGAGTGGTTATGGCTGACAGTGCAGCTTGAGTTGGCAGTGTTCAATGTTCTGATCAGATGGGCGCTACTTTATCATTCCCACAAACTGCTCGGTGCTTAAATTCTTCATTTTCTGGTTGTTATGAGGGCCTACCTGTGAAATTCCTGAGACTCGCATTTATTGCTGCATATCAGTTAAATTGATTTTAAGCAAATTTGGGGTCTGGAATCAGCATTTTTAACATCATTTTCAAAATTTCTGATCAGTAATGTCATTGAAAAATGATCAAAAATGTTTCTTTCCAATAAATAATGGGAATAAATTAAAAAAAGAATGCATCCGCAGATTTTCTTGCATCAGTGTTTTTCACTCAAATCAAGTGATTTTATTTGATGTCCAATTTTTTTCATTTAGGCTCTGAAACTGAAGACCATCGTAAGAGGAGATGCACCCACAAGCCTCGTCACCACGGGGCTCTGCAGAAAAGAGGTACTGACCACAAAAAGTTTATTCAACATATTTAAAGAAATAGTTTAAAAAGTTACTGGCTTTTGGAATGTAAACCCTTGTCTTATTCATGACTTAAATGTTCTTTTCTTTGAATTAATTTTGTTCATGAAAAGTATTAAAAATGAATCGGTTAGTTCAAAACGGGTCCAAGTCCACAATTCGTTCTATGGTCTTCAAGGGAAAAGCTATCTGATTATGTGCAAAAATGTCTCAAGTCCGTTGTAATCTTGACATTTAAAATGCATTAAGTGCAAAATTCCCTGACCTGGACTTCTGTTGCATGGGTTTTGCTTTATCCCATAGATGGCAGGACTAGTTATCCAATATGGCAGCGCCCTTGTTTAATTCAAGAAGGGCCCAAGTCCAGAGACTTTAGTTTGCTAGTCCTCTGAAATTATAAAAGTAAGGTGCTTCATATTGAAGGATTTGTAAGATATGAACTGGTGCTCAATCTGGGTAAAGTATTCATCATTTGGTGTTGCCTCCCTTTAAGCTATGCAATTTAAATCATTTCCTGGAAAAACAAACCTCTTGGACTTGGGCCCTTTTTGAACCAACCGATTGAAATTGATAAGACACCAGATATGCATTTAGATTTTCTGTTCAATTTAATTTAGGATTTTTGTCAAAATTGACTGTCTTCCCCTGTTTTCATCTTGTTTAAAGATGAAAACATTAATAAGGATTGTAAAGTTACTGTCAGCCTAGACTGAGGCAAGAAAATTAAGTTAATAGGAACTAATTTGACTTGAAATTGCATAAAATTCATGGTCAGAGCCCAATTTCATGGTGCTTACATTTGCTTCACACATTATGGGCATACAGTACTTTCTGACATGATCCATAAAATTCCACTTATAGGTCCATCCACTTACCAATCAGAAAAACCACAGCCCTAATAATGCATTAATGAGCTCTAACATACCGAAATAGGGGGTGGGGTTGGTTCACACGTATGTTCTCCCACAACATGAGAGAAAAGCTTTGAAGAACTCCTGAAATCTTTTTTGAGAAATTTTGGAAACGTCCCTTATGTTTTGTTGGGAGCCGTCTCAACCAAACGCAACTATCTAAGTTGTAACAAAAATGGAAAATGTTATAACTTTGTCAATGTCAAATAATCCAGAATCTTTGTCACTCATCTGGACACTAGTTTCTTTCGACAATTATTTTTTATGTCCCCCTGTTCTCAGAAGTTCAATGTTTCCCTTCTTATTTCCCCAAAACAATTTTATAATCTATAGGTGGGATACGTTTTATTTTATTTGTCTACAAAACCAAAAACTCTAAGTGCATATTACATGTCACAGAGTCACCTGGGTAATGGTTGAAACTGTTTTATGGTACGTGTTTAAAAATTCATCTTTAAAATCTGCAGGTCAGTGTATCCCTTAGCCGTTTCCTTTTACCCTCAAATCTGGGCTCGATAGTCAGACTTTTCATTCACCCACTTTACCTGAAAGCTAAAAAGGAAAACATTCTGGTTTCTCTGTGCATATTGTCTGTATTCTGCAGCCATGGGAGTCCCAATCTTTCTGCAGTACATTCCCTTATGAGATTGTGTGCGCTGACTCATGGGGTCAGTCTCTGCTGGTCGCCACTGACACAGCAGGAGTTGTGCTCCTGGAAGGTGAGATTCCTCCAAAAATAGTATTTTTTACCTACATTTTGCTTGAACCTGCGTTGCTACATATGCGTTCATTCCTTCCAATTTCAGGTCCTGATCCCGCTCTGACCAGTGCTGGTGAGTCTCGTTTTTTTTCTCCAAAAAATGAGTTGCATATTTCCTAGATTTTGCTTTTCATCTGATAACATAATTGGTGCCTTGCATTTCAGAGACGCAGACTCTTCCTCCGGTGCCGGTGTTTGATAAAACAATGGCGGTGAAGCAGATGCACGTTCTCGAGCCTCAAGACCTGTTGATCACCAGAGCTGATAAAGGTAAACCTGCACACCAGAGACTGCCTACCTCTGTTCTTTCCTTTCATTATATTCCCACTTGAATCAAAACAGGCACTTAAAGACCACCATCTTTCTCATTATGCTCCTAATTAATCTCTGTCATCTCTCTGTGTTTTTTAATTTGTACTCACTGCATCCTGCAGTCCAATGAGCACATTGATCTGTGGCTGTGATCTGCAGAAACACATGTGGAGACAGATCCCTGCCACAATTTACAAAAAAAAAAAATGCCTGGAAAGACCTCCAAAACCTTATAGGCACTTTGTGTTGTTTCTTTAAGTGGGTGCAGTCGTTGTGTATCCAAGTCGTGAAAAAGCTGCAGATGCTTAAAGCCCGAATGAGACAAATACAGAGTAATCTTTATCAAAAAAACACCAGAGGCGCTTGTTTTGTTTCCAGGAAAGGACGCTCGGCTTTACGTGTTCAAACTCGGCACAATCAAGAGAAGCCTGGAGGAAAAGCAGCTCATCAGGGGCAAATGTGACTGCAGGGAGAACAAGCTGGAGAAAACAAAAGGTACAGCTTTGAGAAGCTAAGCTGACAGTAAGCAAGAAACATGGCTTTTACTCATAGAAATGCCCTACAATAATGAGATCATTAGTTAGCATAATCTTTGTTGGAATGAAAGTCGGGTAAAAAGATCTTATTCTGAAAAGTGAGACTGCATTTATCTTATTTGGGTGAGTCATGCAGTCTTTTCTATCTCATAAATTTGCCTCATACTTTGGTCTTCTTCAATGAGTGAATATTTTTAATGAAAAATGAAAGTAATTAAGGAATTACCCACAAGGTTTATATTGATGTCTGGCTTCACACAAACTTTAGACAAACTGACAGACATGAATTACAACCACCTCACCTCACATTAAAACGCAGAAATTCACTGGTTGGATCATTTATTTATATAAGGAACATGTTCCACAGATGTTCCTCCATCATTCCAGCATTATATTTTTTCACTTGTTCTGGGGTTTAAGCCTACACCAGTGAGTCATAAAGATGATTTACCAGACTAAAGTAAATACCTTTATTTTACGTCATTTTTACTGCAGAAAACATGATTTTTTTAGGTAGTACTTTACACAAAAAATATTTCTGTTTTAAGTTAATTTTATTTTACAATAATCTGATTGTGATTACGTTTATTTTCATAGTTCATGAGAATAAAGGTTCTTCCTGCACTACAGGCACAGAGGAACCCTTTACAAAAAACAGTATACAAATATTGATTTAGACACAATAAAACTGTATGAATTAGCTGAAAGACCCACTCCAATTAAAAATTGCTTGCTGTTCTTGTGGCATTTTTCTTATTTAAAAATGAATTTCTGAGTACATCTTTATTCAAATCATTGTGAATCAGCAGCGGGGGGAAAAATACAGTTTAAAAAAGGTTGTATTTGTGACGTAGAAAATACTCTGGGTGGGACACAAGCTTCCTGCTCCATCCCACTGGGATACATTTGTAGACGTCTCTGTTTTCCTGGACTGAATTGGCAGGCAAAGAAAACTGTAAATTGGATAGCTCCAATTTTTGTTGCACCGGTAATTTTAGGTCGGGGTTGTAAGGGGGTGTAACCTGGCGGGAGACCGGGTAAACCTATGGGCGATGGGAAAGGGGGTGGGTTTGCTCCCCTCCAACAGTCCTGTCAACAACACAGAAGCATATTTCTGATGAACATCTGCTGCACTGCAGAAACGACTGCATAATCATAATTAAAAGGCCTCTGGGAACACTTTTATAATAGATCAAAAGATGATCGGAGTGGGTCTTTCATGTTATAGAAAGATGGTAAATGGGAAAAGACTTTAAAAAAAGACCAAATTTAACGGGTCAGAGGGCTGTTATGGAGGCCAGAAACAGGGTTTGCCACAAGATAGAGGATCACAGACATTTGAGTCAGCGGTGACCAAGAAAGGGCAGGAAAGATCTATAGCTCCAGGACCTGAGACCATGGCAGCTTCTTGATGATGCACAGCTAGCTTAACGAGGAGTTGGAAACCCCTGATCCAGAGTGGGCTGTGAGGGTTCAGATATTTAGAAAAAAAACACATCTCCCAAAAAAAAAACGGTCTCCATATCCAGAAAGTCATTGTAGAAATGGGAGTAAGGATCATTTTTAGCTTTCCTAGTTAACAGAGATGTCAAGTGGTTTGCAATGACAGCTCTGAGAAGGCGTTCTGTAGCCAAACCTGAAATTCTTTTAAGCTGAAGAAAGTGTTGGCATGCTATGGCTTTGTGAGGATAAAAACGTCGACAGACGGCATTGCGGCATAGCCCACATGTAATGAATTCCGCTTTCAATCTTTCCCCATCCCTCCTCCCCTTCTCCTGTGGCTCAGGTTGTCATTTGTACTCTATCAACACCCACCATGGCTCAGAGCTGAGAATAGTAGCAGCCATCAGAACCAAACTTCTCCTTATTACCAGGAAGCATCCACGTTTCAGCGCTGTTGCCTCTGGAGCCGACTCCCCGGTGGAGGAGTTTCAGTACATACGGGTACGGCAGACTCCACACCCATGAGGAAAGACTGTTGTTTCTTTTTAGAATGAAAAAACAAAACATTTTTTTAATAAATACATTTAATTCCGAATGAAGACATTCTAAAAATATCATTGCAGTGACATAAATCTATTAAATGGAACATTTCTTGGGATTTCTTTAGAATCCTGAGGATGACAGACTGCCTTAATAAGAGCCCTAACATCAAGCCTCCTCCCCCTCAGGAGATCTGTCTGTGTGACCCGCCGGTGGTGATGGCGCTGGTGGATGGTCCGACGGGGGAGAACGACAACATGATTTGTGTGGCCTATAAACACCAGTTTGACCTGATCAATGAGAGCACTGGGGATGCTTACCGGCTGCATCATGTAGACGCCAACAAGGTGAGATCCTCTTCTCCTCTGTGGAGTTCTAGGTGACGTTTATTGACGCTGTGACCTATGGCCAGTCCAGATGGTTGCTGTGTTTACCTGCTGGTTTCTGTTCTGCCCCAGTGAAATCACTGGGCTGTCAGTCACAGCCACCAGCTGACGGGGAGGTACAACAGAACAGCTGCTCAAATATTAGCCCAGATAAATAACAAACTGCTGTTGACATCTTGTACATCTCTTAGGTTAGCTTAAGGCTGTGTGACCTGACATTATTTTTAAGATCTTTTTCTCATGTCTGACCTTTGGATCAAGATGACATTCTCTCCTTAAAGTGACTTGACTTTGCCTGCAGGTGAACTTTGTGGCAGCCATCGACGTGTATGAAGACGGGGAGGCAGGTCTGCTGCTGTGTTACAACTGTGAGTTCGCCTTTAACTTTTAGCATTTCCGATGTTACACAGTGGGATTCAGGCCTGTCAGAGCTGTTTTCCTCTAAAAATCACAGCCACAAAGACTGAGTCACAGAGATTTTCCTTCAGACTTGCATTTAAAGAGCATTTCAGTTTCAAGCAGACACAAAGGATATTCAAAGAATTCCATCTGATACTTGATGTTGCTTTTTTTTCTCCAGATATTTGTCATTATAAGAAAGTTTGTCCGTTCAACGGCTCCACACCGATGATGCAGTCCAACACCCCAGACTTCCACTTCAGCTGGAACCAGATGCCCAATGCTATTGGTAGGTTGCTATGGCAGCAACAGTCTGGCCCCACCCTGGTCAAGCCGACAGCCTGGCTGGAGCTTGCGGTTACCGTGGAAACAGCATGTGCGACCGCAAGCATCCAGCTGGCCTGTGTGGCTATGTGTGTGTGTGTTTCTGTGGATGTTGTTATTAGCGCAGAGGGTGACGCATAGAATCTGTTACCTGACCCCAGTTGGCGATAAAAACACTTTATGCTTTTTATTTTGGTTTTACCTTTTTCTTTCCCTTAGGAATAAATATAATAAATTTCAAATATAACACAAATGAGTAAAGATCAAAAGAAGACAAACAGCTACAATAATAATATTAAATGTTAAATAATTAAGTAAGTTAATAATTTTTTAGAAAGTAAAAAAAAAACTTTTCAAATATGTTGCTATATTTGATCTGGATCGTAAGAATCAGTTTTTCTTAATTAATTATATATATAAATAAGTTAATTTTTAAATGAATGTGAATCAGACCAAAATCTATGATTATTTTCAAATTTAGAGGACAAGTGAGTTGTAAAGCTAAGAAAGATCTTTCAAAATATTGCTCAAAGAGGTATTTGATAAATGCTGTAAATAAGGCATGTCCAAAGTCTGGCCCATAGGCCAGATGTGGCCCACATGCAAATTGCCACCAGCCTGGCACAAAACCACTCATATGGGCCCTCAGAACTTTGCAAGAATTGTGTGTAAGATTTCCTGATTGTGATTGGCTAAATTACATTGTGAGCCATTGTTAACCTGTGGCAACAACCTGTGACTACTCGACCTTCAGAGCCTCATGGGCCAACAGAGAGGAACAGATTTATTTTGTTTCAATGATCCAAACCACAGTGGTTTTAGTTCGCAATAAGATACTATTCATAAAATGTCTCTGTTCACATGATTTAAATTTAGAAGTTTACATTGAGCATTTAATTGTTAACAATATTTTAACATATATTTCATATGAACCCAGATTTAATGTTGGCAAAAGTTATGTTTTCCTTTTTTACTAATACTTGTCTTCAAATATGAAATTCACAGAAATTTTGGTTAGAAAAAGCAGTATTCAGTTGTATTTTTGTTTTATTTAAAGTCATGAATAAAAATAGTTAATTATTATAACAATTAGAAACTTTATTTATAAAGCATTTACATTGTCCATAGAGACCCAAAGTTCTCTAAATGGACAGAAAAACAAAAAACGTATAGAATAGATTCAAAGTGTACAATGAAAAGCTTACATAGTTACACTTTTAAAACTAAACATTAAAAAAAAAAAACATTTCATCAAAGGGAATGAATTAAACTTTGTCATTAAAGTATTCCATTGCAATAAGAAAAGGGTTCAAAAAATGCTGTCTAAATGGTTGATCTGTCCACATTTTCACTTCATCAAAAAGTTTGGACACCCCTGTTACACATAATAAAGTTAGGATAGGTTTTAAGGGCAGTTTTTGTGACTGTCTGGAGCTTTTTAGCACCTGTCAAGCAGCACCTGTCGCCTAAATTGTTAGGTGATTTCAGGGCTTCTTTTTTACCTTCCAACATCATAGCTTCCATGCTGTGTCTCATCTTTCGCACCACGGAGCAGACAAAAGGACCCTCTGAAGTTCCCGACTTTTTGCTTTTTCTCGCCTGCAGATGCTAAAAAATGTCTTTCTATTTCAGGTTTTTTGACAGCTGCTTGTTTATACCTTTCTGTTTCTGTAAAATAAAAAAAGATGTATTTCAGACACGTATGTTGTCTTTGCAGTTTGTGCTTTCCCGTATATTCTGGCCTTCACGACAGACTCCATCGAGATTCGGCTGGTGGTTAACGGGAACCTCGTGTACACCGCCGTGGTCCCTGAACTGCAGCTGGCCGCTTCACGGGTCAGTGTGACTGACGTGACACCATCCTTTTTATCGCACTCTCTTCGCGCCGTTTACAGCTTGTTCTTTTATTTTCTCAAACTCCTTTTTTTCAATTAACTGTAACAAATTAGTTTCCGCTGTAGCAGAAGCTATTACTGTGATTTTGTTTTGTTTTTCTTTTCTCAGCTGTGGCTTCATGTCACGCCTCACTCTGTGCTGTTAAAGTAGCTGTTTCAGCTCACTGTCTGTTGAAGCAATCTTTATTACTCCAGTGGGAAATATGGCTGACAATCCGGATGTCTGCAGAGCAATAACTCTGTTATAATTTATACACAGAGATAATTTAAAACATGCTGCAGCTGGCATCCAACAAAAGCCTCCATCTCTTTGTTTTTCTCTGCTTCTCCTCGTTTCACCTCCTGCCTCCTAGCTCTCTGTGATATTTCCCGGCTTTTCTGTTTGCCCACCAGTTCTGCTTTCATCTCACTCATCTTCTGCATGTGTCTGTTTCCACAGTCGGACATCTATTTTGTCTCGTCTGCTCCGGTCAGCTCGGCCTCCAACTGCAGTTCAAGAGACACCAGTTCCCAGAGTTCCCCTCAGACGCCCACGGGCTACGAGATGCCGGTGTTTCCTTCGCCACTCGGTGATGGTAAGTCCTGAGGAGCAGAGTTTATCAGAAAGGGGTTCAAACTGAGCATCGTCATCTGATTAATAAACTGCAGCGTATGATGCAAACAAAAACACACTAGTAGGATTTTAATCACATATTTAACAATGTAAAGATGCAGAAAATGTGAATAAATCTTCTCATTGGTCCAAATAAAATCTGTTTGAGCTTCTTTGTGAATCAATCAGCAGAAGCTTAGTCTCGCGCCAATAGAGGTGAATTTCCAATGAACTCCTGCTGCTCTGCAAAAAGAAACAAAAGTTTTTTATTATTTTGGATAAAAGAAACTGCAAAATTATCATTACAAGAGCATCAATTTTGCAATGGCTAAAGATATTTTATTTTATTTTATTTTTTTTTTTCTCTTTTCTTTATTTTGCACATTTCTTTTGCACATCTCTTTACCTGCACTGTTATGTAAATAGCTCTTTAAATTATACCACATTTTCCTTGTTCTCTTTTTTATTTTTATTTATATTATTCTTACTCTTTTTTTTCCTGTCAGTTGTTATGGTAACGAACAAATTTCCCACGTGTGGGATCAATAAAGTATTTCTGATTCTGATTCTGATTCTGATATATATGGAGCGGGGCTTTAAAGGGTTTAATGGTTGTCTTTTGTCTATTTATGTCTCAATTTACTTTTACCTATTTTTAAACTCCTGTTGTCTGACAGCACTTCTGTGGTCCTCTTTTATTTATAATTATTTTACTACTAAATTGTGTGTAATACGTAAATAAAGTTGATTTGATTTTATATCAGAGTATTAGCTTTAAGAAATCGTTTTTTCAAGGTTTATTTAGAAGAAAAGCACTACAGAAACAACTTGATTCATGTGAGGAATTAAATTTCATCACAGACTTTAATATAGGTATAATTTCAGCTTTTAAAGCTGGTTGTGTTCAAGGACATCTGGTAATATGAAGCTTTATTACACTTAAGAACCCATTTGAATTGTTTTCTTAAACATAAAATTAAAAAATATATATAAACATACTGAGAGAAACAGTTCATCAATTGTTTACATATATTAAAGAAAGTTGATCTTAAGAAATATAACTCATTAGTTTTAATTGAGTTTAGAGGCCATATCGTTTAAAAATTGACACTGTAAATGTTATTAAAAGGTGAAAGATCTATTACAGGAGTTAAACACAACTAAATCCCTGTAAAAGAGCAGAAAAGGTAAGAGCACTGCTGTTTAAGTAGTCCATTAATACTTTTCACCACTGAGACCGTGTTAAGTGGACATGGTGAGCTCGTTCATTGTAATTAGATTGCAGTGATGGTTCCATCAGAGCGCATTTGGACCCAGAGATCACATGCAACTGAACACCCTGGGACTGCTTTTTCAAGGTACTTACAGATTATTTCAAAACTCAGTCTTCTGCACTTCCACTGAGGTCCAAAGGCAGGGGTATATTAGGCAAATGAAGAGTGCTGAAGTGTGAAACGTCTCTGTGCTGCAGTGTCAGGACTGCAGGGCTGGTCACAGCAGCTCCAACTCAGAGCAGGGAAGTGCTTCAGCTGCCTGGGCTCATAGTCATTAGATACTTCGCTTTACATTGCTGCAATATCTCAGTTTTAATTGTGCCATTACAAAAAATCACACTGCTTGTGATAGAGCAACATCTAGGGTGAAGCATTAAAACTGGATAAATGAAACAGAGAAAAGGCTTATATGATTACAACAAAAAGAAATGAGTAAAAGTAATGTTTTAGTATAAATTTTCCAAAAACTTGAAGATAGAAAGATACTTTAATCTGTGAAAGTCTGGATTTTTTAAAGACTCAATCTGATACAAACTGTGCTTTTGGTGTTTCTAAAATGTTCTTGTGGTATTTTTCTGATAATGGAGGACATTTATAAGGAAAATTAACCACAAAATTGCATTTCTGAGTATTTCTTTATCCAAATCGTTGTGAATCTGGAGCATACGGAGCAGATGCTGTTTAAAAAAAAGTTTACTTGTGACATAGACGATAAAATTTCTGTACATCTTTGTTTTCCTTGTCTGAGTTGCAACAGATGGGAGATGGGAAATGGGGTCGGGGTTGCTCTTCTTTTAACAGAGCTCAAAAAATGATCGGAGTGGGTCTTTAAACCAATGTGTTAAATTAGAAATTACGCTATTTTGATGGAGATGTAACTCAACTTCTGATACTTCCAATCTTTAAAAATGTAATTTTTAAAAATGCTCTTTTTGAAGCTTTAAAATGCCTATGATTTACAGAAATGTTGTAGTTCTGTTGTTTCATCCTTACATTGCTTTTGTCAATTCAAATTACGTCTAGTTAGGATGTTTTTCAAGGATCCTTGAACACACCAGCCTTTACCGCTGATGCTCTATTTGTTCCATGTGTAACACAGAGCATCAGAATGTTTTTATTAAGTCAATCAGAATGGATCAAGAACTGTCAGAAGGATTCCATAGTAAGTTGTAGGCAAAGGATTGGAGGCTGGATAGGTCTTTTTTGACTGTTAGATAATAAAACAACACATTCCTGAAGAAGAGACAAAGACCACCCATCAACCCCATTCAAGTCCACATAGGAGAATGCTTTCAGGGATGATTGAGGATCAATTTGAGCTCGTCTCTCCATCAAACCCACTTTCACTCTCCTCCATCTTTCCCTGAGTCCCTCCTCCTCCCCCCTTGGTCCTGACCTCCTCCAGACCGATACAGCTGCTGTTAATGCTGTTAACACGCCGCTCTGTTAGGCATTGTAAGGCAGTAGACGGATGGATGAAGGAGGTGTCAGCTCCTCTCTGTTCGTTAGACTCTGTCGTGGCTAAAATGTCCCCATTCTGTCCAGGTCATTACGGCACCTGTGGTGAAGATCGTGGGATTGAAAAACGCGATTATTAAATTGACTGTGTACCTGTGGCTACACCGTCAAACTGAGCTTTTCTTGAGGGAGAGCAGCTATTTACAGTTCCCATTAGGGCTCACATGGAGGAAAGTTGAAGCTGCAATTAGCAGATGATAGGATTTTAATTCCTTGGGTACTCCAGCCAATCATTTCCTTGACAGGGGTTCTCACTGTTTCAGCCTATGTTTGTTTGTTCTGTCCATCACCTGTATAATGCTGCATACGCACCTGGCATTTGATGCACGTTCACGAAAGCGTTGAACGGGCATTTGTTAACGCGATTTTAGCATACGACTTTCAAACTGGACTGTCGCTACCCGAGACTAGCACACGCACCCACAGTTGGAAGAGGCTTGGTGCCAAAACTCTAAATCTTGCCCCCGACTTTTTCTTTCACAGCTCCATTGCGATAAATGATTGACTTGGTTTCGTATAATTCTGGCCGGGCACAAACCTCAATTAATAATTCATGATCAATTTTCAAACTGTTGGCACTTCCGCATTTTGAAAAGGACACTACCCATACGTCAGCACCAAATCCGAGTTACTGATTAGTCAAAGGTCAACTGCATTTTGTACTTAAAGCCTAAAAAGTAGTGTGTGTGTGTGTGTTCTACTGTGTGTGTGTGTTCAGTCTGTGTAATCCTTTTCTTCATCCCTGGTTCAGATTCTATACGGATCCCCTATGGTACCAAGCTTTCCCTGTACATGTCTAAGGATGCTGAAGGTACTGCAGGATTCTCCCACACCTCATCCTCAGCTCATAAAAAAAAAAACACTCATAAAGCTGCCACACCGACACGCACATGCTCCCCGAGTGTTTCGCCCTGTCTGCTCCAAGGCGGCATGTTGACTTGGACGTCGGTTGAATGCTAAGTGAACCTCTTCCCCATCCTCCCCTTCTGTTTGCTCTAATTAAAGCGTCAGGGGTTAAAGAGGTGACAGAGCACAAAGTGAAAAGTGAGTTGATAATGTCAGTCAACGTGGAAGGATTCAGCATCAGAGGAAGGGATGGATGGGGAGGGGGGGTGCAGAGCAGATATGCATGAGCAAAAGAGAGGGAAAGGAGGGGTCGAGGACATTCAGGAGGGTGGGAGAAAAGAGGGAAGAAGACGCTTTTGCCGCAGCATGATTTACAGATTGCACTGTCGCCATGGAGACTTTTGTCAGCCCTCTCTTCGATCCAAAGTGGGAGTCCAAACAGTGGTGCCACAGTCTGATACTGGGTGGGAGGTGGGGTTGATGAAGGGTTGGGCGGTTTGAAGGGCTGCTGACAAAAATCCCATCACCTTAACTGCCTGTGGGTTCGCCGTATCTGCTCCTTGGGAGGTTTTAATTTGATGTTATCGCATCAGTAATGTGAATGAAACGCTGGTCTACCTGCACTGGCCTAAACACAAAAAACACTAACCCACAGCAAAACAGCTGGGGACAATTTGTCTTCAATTACGGTACATCTCCGACTCTGAAGTCTCGTTGATCAGCCGGTGTCGTGAAAACTGATGCTTCCCCTGGTCCAGAAACAAATGCATGTGGAATATATCGATCACTCTGTGATTATATATTCCAGAGAACAGCATGCTTTCTAACATTTTGTTTATCTCTGCTGTGTGACAGGACAGGTCTCTAACGGTACCAACACAGTGTACCTGTCAAGCATAAACAGTGACCCTCCATTTTTCTCCATGGCTCTTTACTCTCCTCTCAGCCACTGGCATTTCAGATGAGACAGTCGTCTTTGTGCACCATAGCCCCCACTTTGATCCATTCTCATCAGTGTTACCCCCACCAGCCTGCCTCAAACTAAGCTGTGCCAACTGATTTACAGCAATACTGCCCCACTGTGGTATTAAAAGGAACTGCATCTACAATAAACATCTCTGAGCTTTGACTGTTTTTATGTCTGCAAATGTCCTGCTTCAAACAAAAACTTTAGGATAACTGTTTTCTAGGATTTTGTGTGTCAGTAAATTAAAGCAAATTCCTTTAAAGTGTCTCAGATTTAATACAAACATCTGTTCTTGTTCTTTTAAATAAGCTTCCTGACTTTTTCCAATTAAAATTTCAAATTTTCATCATGATTTTTTTATTTTTTTGTTTTGCTGAACTTCAAATTGGTTACAATTTACAATCCCTTCCCTATATCATTTTAAAGTAATTAATACATTTTGATGCATTTGCAATTTATTTGTTTTTCTTTTCTCTTTTTTACTCCCAGTTTCTTGTCAGATTTGTGCTTTCTTGTGTGCTTTGGAATATAGTTCTGTCCAGTATTTAATGAGTTTGTTAAGCAGAAAAACAAACTGAGTGACTGCAGGTATCTCTCAAGTCTCCAAAAGTACATTTGGAAATCACTCACGTTTTTTCTGACTTTAACTTAAAGTAAACATATAAAAGCCAAACTATTACCTCCATTCATCTTGTGGATTTCTATCTACCCATACAAACAACCACTGATAAATTAATTTAAATAACTTTCTTGCAATATTGCCTAAAATAAAGTAGGTTTAAACTGGAATATTTTCAGGAAATATCAGAGCTAAACCACAAAACATGTCACATCGCTTTAGGCCCGGAGATTATACATTTTTTATCAACCCTTCTTTTTATTTCCCCTCTCTGACCATCTGATCCTGTCTTTGTTTTTCTTTAATCTCTCCCATATCACTCCTTCAATTTCCTGACTATTTTTTTATTTGTTTTTTATTCCTCTCTATTTCTTCTCTTTCAAATTTCCTCCTGCCAGGTGAGGTGACATGTAAGCACATCTTCAAGATTCCTTTGTGTAACTTGGTGGGCCGGAGCATCGAGAGACCCCTGAAGTCTCCACTGGTCAACAAAGTGCTCACAGCGCCGACCCCAGCTATGGCGCCCCCAACACCGCTCATCTCTGCCACTCACTCGCTGTCTTTGTCCCGCATGGAGATTAAAGAGATAGCCAGCCGCACACGGAAGGAGCTGCTCGGTAGGAAGGGAAATCACCACAATCCTTTGTAAAATATCTCTGAGTGTGTTCACTGTAAACCTGTTTAATCCGGAGTTTGTTTCCTCAAAGAGTCCACTTCATTTATCAAGTGTGAAAGCTACACTGAAGTCTAGTTCAAACCAAAGAAGCCAACCCCAATCAAACCTGTAAGGATCTCAATTTGTTGACAGAAGAAGCACAACTCACAGACAGATGTTATTCGCACGTATTTACATGCGACCAAGCACAAAAATTGATGGAAATTCACGTTGCCTGCATGTGTTTTAAGTGCGTCCTAGGCTAAATTTTTTTGTTGGTCACATGTATAGACCTAACCCTGACCATAACCCTAACCCTAACCCTTCCCCTGGTTACGTGAAGCCAAGAAAAAGGTTCAGCGCTGGCTCCACACATTTAGAAAATTCCAGTCACTACATTACATTACAGTCACTTTCCAAATCAAAACAAGAGTTTTAAACGCTCAAAATGTCTCGTAGAACTGCAGAAAGGTGGAGATATTTATTTACATACAGAATTCAAACAACTTTATGTTAATATATGGCTTCTTTTATGAGTTTTTCGCACTACCAAGTGCTTTTTTTAGGCAACACTGCCCCCTAACAAGCAGCTGTTGTAACTGCACAAAAGTGTTATGGTAAGACGCATTCTGGTGAAAATTGTGCTTTTGGTGTTTTTAACGTGTTCTTATGGCATTTTTCTGATGATGGAGGACGTAAATTCCAAAAATTAGGCTTCAAATCGTGGTAAATCAGAAGTAGACAAAAATAAAGTGTATTTGTGACGTAGAAAATATGCTGGCTGGGCCGCAAGCTCCCTACTTCGCTCCTTTGTGATACGTCCACCTGCAGACGACTAGATCCACGTATTTGTGCATTTTCCTCGTCTGAGCTGGCATCTGGCTCAAAACTGTTAGGCTGAATAGCTCCAATATTGCTCACCATTTTTGTTGCACCATTAAAATTAGGTTGAGGGTATGAGGGGCTGTAAGAGCGCATAAATAGCGAACTACGTCGTAGAAAAAGACAGCATAATCATACTTAAAAGACCACTAGAAACGCTTTGAAAATAGATCAAAAGGTAATTGGAGATGGACTTTAAAGCAAACTAAATTCTTTTCAGTAATCCCTTTTCATGCCAACATTTAGTCTAAACGTACACTAGTTCATTTTTGTCTCTGTCCTTGTTGAGGCTTGACAGAGGAGCCGAGTGGAAAGTCGGACAGTGGATCGGTCAAACACAGAAAGATGAGCAAGAAGAACACAGATGAGGATCCCAAAGCACGAGTGCTAACATCAGCATACAGTGACAGGTGAGGCCTTCAACGCTTTAATCATTTTTAATAATTTAATATGAATGTCATTTTTGATGTCCTTTTTTGATGTTATATTATATAGATTCTTTCTGAATGTCGTTTTTGCTGCCACAGATAAATGAAACTTCCCCATTGTGGGATTAATGAAGTCATCTATCTATCTAATACGTAAATGATGTGTGTGTTGGTGTGCAGCAGGCCAACATCCGAATCTTCCGGAGCAGACTCTGATGTCCAGCTGCACTGTCCGTCCAGTCTGGATGCCGAGCCGGAGAAGGCGCTGCTGCAAGAGGAGTGTCCGCCTCTCACAGATGTGTTCACACTCCCATCTACCTTTGAAGAAGATGTCCTGGACTTAAAGTGAAGACAATCCCATTGTGCACTTCTCGACTCATCCACTCCTGTACTGTCACTGTCATGTTATAGTTTTTGGCTTTGCTTCAGGTTGGTTTGTTCATTTTTTCACCTGGTGTTTTTCTTAATTTAATGAACATGCCAACGTCTCCCTGCTCATTCGACAGGAAGGGTGCGGTGGGAGTTCAGAGAGATTCCCGTGTTTTTGTGTGAGTGTGTGTGTTTGCTTTTGCGAGCAGTCCCCTTAACCTCTGTGCTGACTGCTTGTGTTGCCCTGTGGCAATCCACCCAAAGAGGAAGTGAGCTTGCGGGAGCTGGTGTGGTGTCTTCAGATGTCGTCAACAGTTTTCAGAGAACCACTTGACCCCAAACCACAAAGTGAATGTAAATCTGTCTCCCAGAAAACCACTGAAACCTGCGCGTCCACAACTACCTGTGAAGTCGCTCAATGTGTGTCGTTCGTGATTATTTACAACCCACTTCCAAATGTTGTACAATATGTGTATGTGTACATGCAACCGCATCCAGAGGCAGGTGTACCGGCATGTCTGGCCTGTGAGGCCTATTTATAGAAATATTATAAAAATCTGTTCGCTTAGTAAAAGTTTTGATGCTCTCTGCACATTTCATGCTTCACCTTATTGACACTAAACAGATCAACAGGGCTGGAGGCTAAACCTCCCACAAGGGACATTTCCCAGCATTCTCTACGCAACTTGCTCTTAAAACAGCCGCCATGATCTTGCTTTGATCTTAATTTGATCGAAACCTATTTGGGATTGCAGCGAAAACATATAGATTAATTATCTGACTTTGGTTTTATCCGATATCCCTCACTATTCAGGACACTATATAGGGCATTCGCCATTTTGTCGGGTGTCTGAATCTACTACTTCAAAATCCAGAGGAAAGTCTCGATGCTCACTCGATTGTGAATATAAACCACAATGCATTGTGTTTGAACAATTTGTCATTTGAAAACATTTTAGTACATTTGGTTTTTTACAAATAGTTTGCATAAAATGTTCCTTTTTATTAGAATACACTTTAGCAATTGGATAACATCATATTTGGTGTTCAAAACAAAAAGGGAGTAGTGAGGGAATTCAGACACAACCTTTATAGGGCAGAGTAGACCTAAAATCCCCATGATGCACTTCTGCAAAACTGTGCACTGAGCCACAAAACAGCTGAAACGATGGGACCCACAGCATGAGCATGAAAAAACGCAGCAAACAAGTATGTTGTGTTTGTGTTTGTGCCGACATTTAGGTTGCAGCCAATTATACAAAAGTACATGGTTCAAAAGCATATTTTTCCTATACATACCACAAAAGAAAGTAAGAACTAAATTATTTTTGTAAGACTCCTGTTTTATATCCTCAGACCCTCTTTGTGTTTTTCTCTATTTTTTTCTTGTCTACAAAAATTTTAAGAAATATTTCTGATTGCTTCCGCTTGCTTTTGAGAAAATAAATACTGGATTATTGAAGTGGGCAAGCTCAGGTGGAACAACTTTTGTTAGTATTTATTAGACAGGACTGATATCTAGGTCATTTCAACAATTTAAACATTTCATGCTTACAAACCAGAGACTTCAAAGTTGACATTTGCTATAATTTCCTATTCATCCTCTGTAGGGTATCCTATCCTGTTTGGCCTACAGGATAAGACTGAACACTCAAGTTGAGCCACAGACCAACTAAAACTATTTGCAATCTGAGACCAGTTCATCCTGAACAAGCAGGTGAATTTAGGTATCTTTTTTTTCTTTGTTTTTGGCTTTTTTGTGATCCTCAGGAGTAGTGCACACTAGGCATCATTTCTTTGAACTGTGCACGAAAACATTAATTCCTCCCTACAAACTGCTATATTATTATTATTATAAGGACCAGATTATAGCTGTTAAATTTTATGATACTACTTTGGGTGGAAGCATGTAGAACCTTTGGTAATTTTATCATCTGTACATAATTGGAGAGAAGACAGCATTTTATGTGCTTATGTTGCTAGGAAGCAACGTTTTGGTCAGTCTTCTGGAGCACAATGCGCTTTACAGTTGTTTCCACTTTGGTTTGAGTGTTTTTTAGCAGATGAGACGTTGCTAAACTAATGTTTGAGATGGGAAGTTTGCTTAGCAATCCCATATCAGTGATGTTCAAACCATGCTCTCACCCACTTCTGTAAGGCTGCCATGAAATAGTTCCACACCTGAGCACACAACAACTAGCTTACACTAGCCAAACAAATCATTCTGGGTGAGACTGTGAAAGTCTGAGCGTAATTACACTCCAACAATCCTTGGCAAACTGTTGGGAAAAATGACTAAAACCTTACTGATATGTTTTAATAAAAGTTCACATTTCACTACAAATCTACAGCTTCACAAATAGAAAATTTAGATAAGAACATACTGTACACAGACACGCGTCACAAAAGACATTTTTATTTGTCCCTTTCAAACCAAGAATGTGGTTTCTTTGTGTGACATACTGTCCTCTGTGATGGTGTGATCATTAACTTTAGGAAGGCAATGACCACCTGAGCCAAGATGCTTGGTAAAATATCAAGTTGCGATGCTAATCTGGATTGTGAGTGCACCCACGTGGTTTTGTAACACAGCAGCTCTCAGATATTGCATGAGCTTCATCTCACTTTCTCCCCTTTAATTTGATGTGACATGTCTACCAACAGCAGAATTTTGAAAAAGGGAAAAAGATTAAATAGGGACTTTTTTTTCCCCAAAAGCACTCCAAACACAATGGATTGTGGTATTGCAGCTTCTCCTGCTTCTGTTGGTCCAATACTTCAAGCATTGATGTTGAGAAATTTTGATTTCTACCTCCCTTTGGCATTTTCACTGTTTTGTTTTTTGTAATTGAATCTATATTTCCTGTTAAGGTTGTTACTTAACCCTCTCTGTGATATCAAACTTAAAGAAGAAAATATATAAAAAAACAAAACAAAAAAAAACACCAAGTGTCTTAAAATATTGTATTGCCATTGTTTTTAATGCCAAGTAATACTTGTAAATGTTTGTGTATCAAATGTGGCCTCAAATGAAACTAAACTATATTATATTATTAATATTATTTGAGCAGTTATTTTAAACAAGTGCTGTAGACCACTGCTGTGAAAGTAGTTGATTCTGTTCATTGATATGTAATAAATATTTATTAAATTTAAACCTTGGAGAATTGTTTTAATTATCTGTATGAATGTATGCTTGTACTATCCATCTATAAATAAGAACATTTTCAAAGTATACACAGAATAGTAGATCGTTTTACATGCAGTGTATGATAGAATTGTTAAAAAAAAAAAAAAATTAAAAAAAAGTAGCAGCAGCTGCAATTTGATTGGCTGTTCCACGTTACAGGTTTATATGGCTGGCCGGGGGGTGTTAGGCGAACGTGATAACGACTACACCACGGTCACGTGTGGCATGCTGTCAAGTACCAGTAGAGACTATAAAATGTATGTAGTAATCGGATTACATTACATTTAGTCAATTGTTGTTTTTGTCCTACTACTTCTGTTACGTGGTATGCTATCCTATGCTAGGCTATGCTAACCCAGCTTTTGTTTCTCTAACCTTGTGCTATCCTATGACCCCACCCTTACATTGTCGTGTTATCCCTACCATGACAAAGAGGGATAATCCTTGTGCTATCTTAGATGACCCCACCCTTACATTTTCGTGTTATCCCTACCATGACAAAGGTGGATAAAGGTGGAAAGATTTCATGTAATCCATGGACACCAGTGAAGATCACAAATCATTGCATAAAAAAGGTTCAGCGCACTGTCTAGTGGGTCTAGATGACCCAATACCCAATGTTAACCCTTGTACTATCCTAGGCACTTTAACATTGGGAGTTGGTAGGGAGAACACGTCAATGTAAGGGTGGTGTCATCTAAGATAGCACAAGGGTTACAGGTGAAGAGGATTTCATGTAATCCATGGACACCAGTGAAGATCACAAATCATTGAAGAACAAGGTTCAGTGCACTGTAAGAACAACACGTCCTAACTACTTTGGCATTGAAAGACATACTATAATAGCATAATTACAATTTGATTGCAATCAAGTAAAACGTGACTAAGTTGTAAAACAAAAGTTTTGCGTTAAATTACAGTGACATTTTTACCATAATGACTTCAACTTCAGTGAGTCTTTCTGTAGTGAGACGATGGACTGAAACATACGGTAGGGGCCGCTTTACTAAGTTCTGGTTTATTTTAGTTTGTTTGATTTATGAATCGGAGATGCACCGAAAATGGTCAAATATACTGTTTTTGTAATTATTGTTTTACTGCTGACATTTCACTACCTCGCATACCATTTGCTGCATTGGGATGAGTGACACAGGATCTTTTATTTTGAAAGGAAGTCATGTGAACCACTGTCCAAAATTATAAACTATTTTATATTTTGAAAAAGACTATTTTCTCTTTTTGTGTTATTGATGAAAAAAAAGAACAATAGTAACAATAGCAAAAATCCTAATCAGTGTCTTGTTTTTTTCTAAAGGGGGAAATAATACTTGGATGAATGCTCCGGTGTCATCAGCAAGTATGAATTAGGAGTGAATGAATAGTGGACACACTGTGGTGCTTTGAGCGTCTGGAAAAGCGCACATAAATCTAATCCATTATTATTGTTATTATAACTGACTTTGGTCAGAGAAATTTTGACCTGAGTGGCTCTTTTAGTGTTGGAGGTTGCAGACCCCTGTTGTAGACATTGCAATGAAACAAAAGAAATACATTGGCAAACACCTGATTAAATTTAGCATTGTAAATATTGGCAATAATCTATTTTTGAGAAGTTCTATTTTATTCTATTCATCAGTAAAGGTTTTGCTTTGCCATAAAAATATTTTCTTTATTCAGTTTTATTAATTTTATAATCTAGAAATTAAGATAAAATTGTGTGTAGGCCAGTTTAGTTTTTTACTTAAACTTTTCCTTGTGTGGATATTCTTACCAAACCTTACTCCCAGAAGATTGTTATTTAAATAATTCTGAGTAGTTTTATTCTAAATTCCTAGTTTTACTTGAATATAATTTTTGAATACGTTACCTTTCTATGATTTAAGTAGAAAGTTTGAGATAAAGTAAAATATATGACTAAATTAAACTGTAATGAAAAAAACTTTTAATTTTGTTAAAATGTTTTAATTCCTGTTCCGGTTGTACTGCCTTCAAAAGGGCCACAAGGTGGCGGTAAAGACGAACTTTACAAAATAAAAAATGTTATTACTTGCCTGACATCTTTACAAGATATACCCCAATAGGAGAACGGGTTTTACAATAATGATCAAAATATTATGCAATGTAGGCGAGATGTCATGAAAGAATCCCGCTGTTTGTCGCCGACACACCCTTGTCAAATCCATTAGTCTTCCTGATTGCAGGTAAACTCATTCAGAGAAAAGGATTTTCCAGCCCGTCCCACTCCCTAGCACCACTGTACTCTTTTTTTTTTTTCATTCTAAAGAGAAGAGCTGAAATCACAAAAGATTCTATGTTTTTAAGTTATTTTCCATAGCTGGAAAATTACTCAGAGGCTGTCCCACAGGTGGAAAATTCATTTTCAAGGAAAGTGGTACCAAGTTTAACAAAAGCAGATGATGGAAAGGAAACTGCTTCAGTAGAGCCTCACAACTCCATAGTTGTGACTGAGTGCTGAGGTATTTCTTTCTACATACAGATATGGTTTGCTGGTGTCCTCCAGGCCTGTTAGTGTAAGGGTTAACAGCACGGCCTCAGTGTTTATGTAATACGTGCAGGAATGCTGGAACTTTGCCTCGGACTTCTGCAACATCTCATCCTCTCACACAAGGACCGGGGCCCCATCCCCCTAAATTACCAGCCTCCACAGAAACATGACTACAAATTGTTTTATTACCTAAAAGTGTTTCTGTAATGACACAGATTTAACCATACACACCAACAAAATAATAAATAAACATTAAAATATGATTTAAAAAAAAAACAGCCTTAAAATGTGTTTTCACAGATAGCACTGAAAAATGAGAGTTTTTCTCTGCAGGTTGCTGCAGAGCATTGATACGCCAGTCGTTCCTTCTTCTAAATTGGTCTGAAGACTGGAACTTTTGCTTACAAAGCCTGACAGTGGTGGAAAAGGACACATCTCATCAGCTACAGCATAGACAAGGGTTGACACTGCAAATGAAATTCCACAGGAACCAGATGAAACCATCATGAGGATCTGAAACCACAGAGGTGGCTGGGTGTAAACTTAAAATACATCGCCGTCAATATCAGGTCAGTGGAAACACTTTGATGGGGCTTTTGCGCTTACAGCTTCCCGCTTGCTCTCTATAAAATGAGCGCTAACCTTCATTTTGCTTCTTAAATACAGAATGTGCTCTGAAATACTTCAAATGTTGTTCAAGACATTCTCACATTCTACAAATATAGCATAAATACTGACAACACAATTAAACAGTGGACAGGAAACCCACCTATTGCCTTATTCTGGACACAGAAACGTTCAGTTGTTCACGTTCAGGCGTACGCCATAACTGACATTAAGATCTGCACAGCCATGGACACACAGGGGATTTGTGCGATGGTGTAGGCCACGGAGCGGGTGGGCGCCCTCAGAGCCAGCAGGTAGGCCAGGGTGTGCAGCAAACGGCTCAAGGAGAAGACCAGGAAGTGGAGGCGAGCCACAAAAAGCGAAGGTCCCATTAGGGAGTAGATGGCCCCCAAGAAGAGGAAGGGTAAGATGTTCTCCATGTCATTGATGTGGGCCCTGGAGGAGAGAAAAGTTTCACAACGTGAGCACTGACGACCTCCCCCCCTGCTTTTACTGGGCTCGTCTAGCTGGATTGTGGAAGCAATCAAGCAGGTTGAAGGGTGTATGCTTTCAGTATGTATGGGATTTCTGTGCCTTCCACCTAGCATGAAAAGCCCTTCTCTCAGGTTTTGCAATAGTCTCGGGTGGCGGTTACACCCCTTTTCAGTGAGATCGTGTGACTCTTTTGTCCATCCAAAACCCAGAGTTGGGATTTCCCAATTTTTTGGATGAAAAATTCCTATAAATAGAAGTTTATAAGGAAAAACTGTGAAGGGAATAAATTGTAATATAAAAGTAAACGAATGACTAGGCAAACCAGAGGAACCTGACACCTCTTCGTTTTTTGGAAACAAACAGAAAAACTCCAATTGTGCGTAACAGAAACTCAGAAAACGTTTGCTCTTTGAAAGTTTTTCCATGTCCCACTGATTAGTTTCCATTTCTGTGGATTTGGACTATATCTTTCTTTAGTTTATTTAGAGTTGCTTATTTTGTTTTTTGTTTTTAGCAAATATGGCATTATTATTTGCCAAAGTAAAAACTTGATAGATATGAACATTTTACAAATTATTTATGAATACACTAAGTTCTAATGATTATAACTTAGATGACTTGTAAAAAATGAATGTAAAGACATTTTTATTTAAATGACAAATCATTCAAACACAATGCATTGTGGTCTACGTTTGCCAACCTAATAAGCAACATATATTGCAGAGGCTCTGGATTTTGGACGTCCCGACGAAATGACGAACACCCTATATGGTGCGCAGAGTAGTTATAGCATTGACTGTAAATGAGAGCTGGACTGAGTGACTCCTCCCCCCCTTGCATTTCGAACATGAAGTACATGCTGGTTCCAAGAAGCTAAAATTCCATAGACTTCTAAAGAGAAATGAACAGCTATTACTCCATTCCATTTATCAGAATAACCCTTCTTTCTCTGATGCCTTTTGCAACCCTTGTGCTATCCTCGGCACTGTAACATTGGGAGTTGGGTCATCTAGACCCACTAGACAGTGCGCTGAACCTTTTTTCTTCAATGATTTGTGATCTTCACTGGTGTCCATAGATTACATGAAATCTTTCCACCTTTATCCACCTTTGTCATGGTAGGGAGAACACGTCAAAGTAAGGGTGGGGTCATCTAAGATAGTACAAGGGTTACTATGTCCCTGCTAATCCTAATTCTATTTTCATGATATTTTTGTCTTTATTGCAAGTTATTTAAGTTATAAACTGGTCAATCAAAGGCCTCAATAAAGGTGTGTAGTGCCTACTGGTCCCCACATCCAATTTTGTAACATTTGATTGACAAATTCTCCCAAGCCCACTTGCAGTGTGGCCTTTTAACCCTTTGTGCTTGGAAAGATTTCATGTAATCCATGGACACCAGTGAAGATCACAAATCATTGAAGAAAAAAGATTCAGCGCACTCTCTAGTGGGTCTAGATGACCCAACTCCCAATGTTACAGTGCCTAGGATAGGACAAGGGCTAAAAACGTTGTCTGGCTCCAACATGGTGGCGTCTGTATTGTGAAAAACTGGCGACGCAATTGTTTTTAGTGTGCAAAGAAAGCCACTTTCTACTAGTGACGTCCCAATCACTCGTTCCAGTTCGGATATACAGTCAATAGTTTATAGTGAGGGGAATTTGGGCACAATCAAGTTCTTACTCAGAGGGGAAAAAAACATGAAGAAGCCCTGTTACCTCACTAAACATTTACAGTACCTATAAGGCATTCTTCCGGCTTCTTCTCCTTGGTTTCCTTTTGGATCTGCTGGTAAACCTTTCTGCATTCACAGTGTCATCCATCATACTGGGATTTACTTTGAAGTTCCTCGTTTTCATGTGTTTTTCAGGCTGGTTTGATTTGCATTTTTGCACCCGCCAAATGAAAAGCTGCTCCAGACCAACTCCAGACCGGACAGGGCTCAGAGAATGACTACCTAAGGGCAAATCTTTCAGCATCTCATGAGTCCACAGTGAGGCAGTTAAACACTCATCTGGTTTTGAAGTCAAGCAGTGACTCATAATGCTTAACATCTTTCGTAATACATTTTTAGACTTCTGCAAGGCCTCCTTGCTGGCATAACTCTGGATTGTATCCAGATTGCTCAGAGTCAGTTTTTTTTTTTTTTTTTTTTTTTTTTTTTTAAAGAGTCAAATTGGTCAGACTACCTTCCGGCTTCCTCTCTTCCTGTTGCTGCAAGCCTTTAAGCACCTACTGTTATTTTAGGAAAAATGCCATTACATCAGTTTAAAAGAGCAGGAAGGAAAAAAGAAAAAGCAGCTCGTGCTGTGAAAAAGTTGTGGATTTTATGGGGAAAATTCAGTGGATGAAGACATCCAGATTTGCCTTTTTATGAATGGTTCAGGAAAAATAGAAGTAAGTCTTTTACAAGCAGGAAAAGTAAAACCATCTGCTTTTTCTCTTTAACAAACAACTAAAAACACAGCAGAGGAAGTTTTTTTTTTTTTGCTAAAAGTCAAATTGAATGAATAAGAATCAAACAGAAGTTGCTTACATGGGTTAGCCAAAAGCACTAATTTAAGTTAAAAGAATTTAAGGAGAGGTCTATGTATTCAAGTAAGCAAAAATTTTTGCAAAAGTTTGACCATTTAGCATCTCAACAGACCTCTAGCTGGAACACCAACATGCCCCACATAGTTTAAATATTTGTTCCTGGATCAATCAGCGCTAGGTATTTAGTGGCGTTCATGGCACCAGAAAATAGCTTAAAATCCTCATGTAGTCCACCGTTGTATTCCAACAGAAAAAAAATTCTGAGATTAAAACAAGCCTAAAGCCTAAAGGTTACCAGACTCGGAGGAAAATGAAATAATGCAATTCCAAATAACAGTCAAATCCTAATATAACCTGTTGAACCTGAAACATCAGAAAATACACAACGATGACTAATCCTCAGCGTACAAGACTGGACCTGCAAAACTCCCTAAATACAAAGATTATTAGCGGATGGATTTCAATTCTTTGTTTTTAAAGCAAATACAAAAGTGTGATGACTCACTTTTTTTTGTATAGTTATATTAATAGAATTTTTCTAAATGGGCTTTAATTATAGCATACAAAATAAACATTTATGTACTTTTGCACAAAAATACATTTAAAAACATTTTAATAAAAACTTTTTCTCCCAGCTGCCATATTCTTCTAGCGCCGATAGGGGATGCTAACTATTATTATCACAATATCTTCATCGTCTTTGAGATTTATATTCTATAATAATTTAAAAATAAAAATATTATTGCAAATGTGTATGGAAATGTTTTTTAACGGTAAAAGGATTTTTTACAACTTTTTTTATCGCGTTTTCAGGTTTTTTTTTTTTTTTTTTTTTTTTGGATGACTTAAGTAGTTTTTGAATAATATAACAGATCAGCTCCTTGTACCTCCGGCATCTTTCCACGTACGGATCTTCTCTGTGAAACTGCAAACCTCCATGTCTCAGAGCGTCCTCCGGGTTGGCAAAAGCCTATCAGAAAAAAGAAGAAAAAAAAACTTTCCATGACTATCAACAGCAA
Organism: Oryzias latipes; assembly: GCF_053564925.1. Classification (NCBI taxonomy): domain Eukaryota; kingdom Metazoa; phylum Chordata; class Actinopteri; order Beloniformes; family Adrianichthyidae; genus Oryzias; species Oryzias latipes. The sequence continues at coordinate 25,345,784 of NC_136248.1, read as the reverse complement.
ATGAGGATGAGCGTAAAAAGCGCGCAACTCACCTTCTTGCGCAGCCTCACTTGCCCCGTTATGATCGCGATCACGTACATTTTAATGACGAGGAGAACGGCATAGAAGAGGAAGCAGGAGAAGACCTCGTTTCTGATCATGACTGCGCGCGCGGGGAGGGCGGGGGCACACCGGGAGCTCCGGAGATGGTGCGTCTCTCTGCGTGAGTGCACTCACTCTGAGGCGGGGTAGGGGATGTGGAGGGCCTTTTCAGGACTCGGACGCGCCTCCATCCACCCACCTCCAAACCACAAGCGGAAATGTTTCACTCACGTTTCCTTGAATTTCCAGAATGAACAAGGAGAACCCCCATCATCACATTATTATCCCCCTCCGGAAATCGATTGTGAAACTTTTTCAACCACTGCTTCTGTTTTTTTTTGTTTGTTTTTTTTGGTTCTTTTAATTAACTGTAAGCTGGTATTCTACATTCTTACTTCTTTTGCGACTGTTTTAATTGAATACGAGCAACAAAACAAAAATTATGGTTGGACTTGAACACATACTTACCGTACGTAGATTTATTTTACTTTAGATTTGAGCCTAAACAATTATGAACATATTACATTCTTGCTCTTTTTCTATCATCCTGACTTCTCCCCTCTGCATTCTGTCTTATTTATTTCTCCTTTTTTTCTCCAGAATCCAAACATCTTTCCCAACCCTCATGCTATCTTAGATGACCCCACCCTTATATAACATGACAAAGGTGGATAAAGGTGGAAAGACTGTAATCCATGGACACCAGTGAAGAACAAGAATCATAGCAGAAAAAAGGTTCAGCGCACTGTCTAGTGGGTCTAGATGACCCAATACCCAATTTTAGAGTGCCTAGGATAGGCGGGAGGGATTTTTTTTCCCTCCAGAATTTTTGCTTTTCGTTTTACTCAAATCTTCTCTCCTGAGAATGCTGATAAAGAAAACCAAATCCAGAATTTCTTGTCAGTCCTGTTTTTTTTATGCCCCAAATCCTCTTCCATTCAGTTTCTGTCTAGAAAAAAATACTTACATGCAAAAAGCGTTTAAAAGTTTACACAATTAAGAACAGTAACTTATTGGAGAAAAAACCTCATAAAATAAATTTACTCTACTTTTTTGAGTGCTTTACTTTGATTTTCAGTTACAGTTTCAGTCTTTTTTCTCTTCTTTTCTGTTTTCTCTCTGTCATGAACTGGTGGTGTAGGACCCCATAAGCAGGAGTCCAGACTTGGCAGCGGAGACTTAACCCTTGTGCTATCCGAGGCACTTTAATATTGGGAGTTGGGTTATCTAGACCCAGTAGACAGTGCTCTGAACCTTTTTTCTTCAATGATTTGTGATCTTCACTGGTGTCCATGGATTACATGAAATCTTTCCACCTTTATCCACCTTTGTCATGGTAGGGAGAACACGTCAATGGGAGGGTGGGGTCATCTAAGATAGCACAAGGGTTAAACATTTCATAAATGCAACATTACTATTAAAACCCCTAGGGAGCAACAAAAGTGACAAAGCAGGTGACCTTAAACACACAAAAGACCATGAGCACAAATCAAGACAACTGTGAATAATGATTGATAACCTAAACCTAGTGTGATTTACAGAGGGAAAACAGCGAAAAGAACAGGAACAAAACCATCTATCCATTTTCTTTCATGTAATCTTTATTTTACCAGGAAGTCCCTTAAGATAAACCTCTTTTTTTTCCCTCCAGACAGACCTGGCCAAGAGGCATTGGCACACACACACACAAAACAAATAAACATAAAAACTATGAAAATAAAACAACTTAACCTGCTATATCCCATTCAGGGTCACAGGGTTTACAGAGCCTGTCCTGGTTCCTGTTGGGCAAAGGTGGGATACACCCTGGACAGGTCACATGACCAAAACCCAAACTAAAGCACTAAATCCACACACTTTTGCTTTTGGTTTTGTTCTTCTGTTCACCGTTATCACTTCTTCTAAAAATTCTAAAAAAATCCTAGGCACTTTAACATTGGGAGTTGGGTCATCTAGACCCACTAGACAGTGCACTGAACCTTTTTTATTCAATGATTTGTGATCTTCACTGGTGTCCATGGATTACATGAAATCTTTCCACCTTTATCCACCTTTCCACCTTTGTCATGGTAGGGAGAACACGTCAATGTAAGGGTGGGGTCATCTAAGAGGCTAATCAGATCTAAAGGCTTCGCAGTGGTTCCCCAGAAATTAGCCTGAGTTGTGGGCTGGACTGTTGGCAGGGAGTAGGTCTGTACTCATTTCCCATCATCCCTTTGTCTACACTCCTTCCCGCTAGCTTACAGATCCTCACATTCCCAACAAAAATGGCGAGCAATATCAGAGCTATTCAGCCGTTCATTTTTGAGCCAGATACCAGCTCAGACAAGGAAAACAAAAAATGTACATGGATCTATTTGTCTGCCAGTAGATGCATCGAAATGGAGCAGAGCCTGCCGATTGTAGATTGCATGCAACAACTACAACCTTTTTCGTGTGGTATTTTATCCTCTGCTCCAGATTGATGATTCAAATAAAGAAACACTTAGAAATGTAGTTGTAACCCTTGTGCTATCCTAGGCACTTTTGGGAGTTGGGTCATCTAGACCCACTAGACAGTGCACTGAACCTTTTTTCTTCAATGATTGATGATCTTCACTGGTGTCCATGGATTACATGAAATCTTTCCACCTTTATTCACCTTTGTCATGGTCAGGAGAACACGTCAATGTAAGGGTGGGGTCAGCTAAGATAGCAGAAGGGTTGAGCCGAATTTTCTTTATACGTTTCCTCCATCATGGGGAAAATGCAACAAGAACATGTTAAAATCACCAAAGACACAATTTTTATTGGAGTGGGTCTTAAAAGAAAATCTGCCAATGGGGTAAGACATTTTGACCTATTCCTACTATTTTATCAGTGTCTTATATATATAGTTTAAACATTGTTTTTGTTTGTTAGATTTATTACATTTTAACATGTATTGCTCAATCTTGTCTAACCTCTAGATAAAAAGTTTTAGTTGAACTTTTACTACAACCTGAATCACAGAGTCTGAGGATGACTACATTGATTATTCATTCTTAACCACAGTCTTGCTTACACTTTCTCACATACACACACGCACACACACACACACACATTCGTAATGATAACAAATGATTTCATGAGTCTGCTGGCATAATTTGGGTCGCAAGTTTATTTCAAAACACGAAAATTTCCACCGTCGCCAGCAGAGAAGCTGTGATGCGTTGCTCTAGTACAGTGACTCAATCTGTTATTATTCCACTCAATTAGAGATTATGAAAACACAAAAGAAGTGTTGGATTCAAACACAACCTGGAGGTAGTCATCACATGTCAAGAGCAATTATTGCACTTTTTTGGATTTTGCACAATAAAGCAACAGGGATTTAAGCATGTAATTATGTTTTTGACCTACATTTAACCACTAATCCCCAAAGAAATCAAAAACTCCAGATTAATGATTTAGGTGAAGCTTTACTTTGAAGCATAAAAAAAAGAAACCAACACATTTAAATTATATTTCAAAACAAAAGTCTGAATGCTAAATATTTCCTTACTGTTTCACAATATTTCCTGCATATTCTGTATTTGGTATTACTGGAACTTCTACACATACTACATAGTTTAAAATTTATTGGTAAGGGATCGTTTACCGAACTTTCCTCAAAGCGACTTGGCATTTCCAAGACACTGCATCATGACATGCCCCACGTGTGCATTATTTCTCGGCTAGGCGTCAGCCATCAGGAGCTTGTCTCTCCCAATCCAGTGTCAGCGAGCTGCCTGAGCTGGTGTCGTCGCAGCAGTCCTCAGTGTCAGAGAAGGAGGACATGTAGTGCAGGCCTGTCACTCTGTGGTACCCCCCTTGCAGCATGTGGGGGTAGGTGGCCAGCTCCATGGCCCTGCGACCTGTCCGTCTGGCCCTCACTGCCCACATATCAACCAGCTGGGAACACGCCACACAGCCCATAGTGTGTCCACACAGAAAATAAAGGTCTGCAGTCGACACAGACGTTATCACATCCTCACAGAGCAAAGATAAAGCATTAATCATTCCATTTCTAATATTTATATATAATAGAATTCATATTTGTAGATGTAAAGCTCAATGATTTTTATGAGACGAGGTTTTATCAAAATGTGAACTGCATTATAAATAAAATCTTATATTGTAAAAAGACTGTATAAATCCCTTTTTTCCCCTATAAAATGTAGTAAACAGAAATCAGTGAGTAGAAAACTAGAATTCCACTTTAGATATTCCAAGAGTGCTGGGCAACCACAAAGTCAAAATATTAAAAAACCAGACTCAACCTGTTCCTCGTCTCTAACAGCGGCAAGACATGGCATGAAAATATTTACACAGGCAACATTTGTCAAAAAGAAAGAGACAGGACATCAGAGAAGAGCCCCGTCTAAACGGTTGCATCAGGTTTTTCACCAGGACTGCAGGCAAAGAGGTTGAGATCTTTGTTCTTCTCTAGACTCAAACATCCACAAAACGTCCAGATTCACTTCCGATTTTCAACATGAAGTGTGTCCCAGCTTATTGGATGGAGCGAAGATGTCATCAGACCTTTAAAAAAGCAAGAAAAATGACAAAAAAAGTCAAGAAGGCAGAACAGTTCTCTTTGTTTAGCTTCAAGGACAAAAATTGGTCGATTCAGGGGGACACCTTTTAATTTGGGAAGGAGTGGCACATCTAAATACCAGACACCCACACAACTACATGTGGAACGTTGTTCCATGCCCTGACAGGTTAAAACGGTTGTAAAGTCATTAAAGGGGTGACAATTTCCTAAAGCTAATATCTCACACAGTAAACATCTGGCAGAGTGGATCAGTCTTCTAGAAAAAGTGTGGAAATAGTGTGGAAAATGCAGAGGCTGCATTGTCTGGATTCAAAGGTGCCAACGGAAGTCCCTGATGATGAAATCTGCAGTGACAGAGTAGCATACAAGCGGGCAGTTGAACATGTACAAGACGATGACAATCTGTGTAGGTGTGATTTAAGGTGAAGATGGACTGCCTCTGAACCCAGTCTTGTTTGCTATGGCTACAGACAGACCGGGGCAGACGGACACCTTCACGGGTGATCATGTTTGCAGATGATACTCTGATAGTAGCAGGGAGCAAGTTAAACAAAATCTTAACAGTAACAGATCAAACTGAAACAAAATGAATAAAACATTTAATCACTTAATTTTAGAGTAGGAAGGGATGTACAGAAGGTAAAAAGATGACTGAGAATGGAAGTGAGGGTGTTTTTTCCTGATATGAACACAAGAAGCAATTTGAACTTAAATCTTCTTAATGACGGCTCAAAGTAGGGATTCACACGAGGGACAAAAAATGTGATCACTGTATGAATATTTTTAAGCTTAATGCCAGAGCCTGCCGAGTGTAGTTTGTATGCAATGTATGAATATTTTTAAGCTTATTTTGAGTCTGAGGATGAAATGTATGTCATCTGAATCTTTAGATGATGAATTTAAGTTTTTCATATTCTTACAAATTAAAGCTGTGGGCTGGTAATGTCTTTCTTAAAAAAAAGAAAGAAAATTTACTTCAATAAAGTATTTTCTGAGCTGATCTAATTTATTTTCCTTTGTCTTATGCATTAATGAATAAGTAAAATGTTAGTGATGGTTTTTAGATGCTTTAACGTGGGTTTGTCTTTCCTTATATGAAACAAGAAATAATGGCTCAAAGGTGTTAAGTTTTTTCACATTAAAATATCTGCCAAAAAAGGCAAAAAAACAGATTTGGATCTTAAAAAACAAACAATATTGTAATTATTGTCCATTCATATGCATAATTAAATTGAACTAAATTAAAGCAGGATAATTTTAATTTCCTAGCCATTTCTGATACAATCTGTCTTCTTTTACCAAATGAATTGTACTATGTTCACTGAAAGATGAATCAAATGAGAAAATGAACCATTAATCAAACTAAAGTGTTTACTCTCTGAAACAACTGTATAAATCAGGAGGAATACCCCAAAAAAAAAAATACTGCTGCACACAGAGACCCCAATGAGGCTGCAAATGGCTAATGAGGACACAAAGGACAAGTGGGGTGCTGCTTCACGCCACACCCATCCTGTCCCGATGACTGGACGCAGCAGGAGCGACTCCTCTGCTGTCCCGTCACTTCACGCTCATTTGATTTGAAGTGTGATTTCTTAATAATTCATCGGAGCATCTGGTGACTCACCAGCAACCTGTAAAACCCACGAAGAATGAATGTCAATATTACTGTTGTCTGAGGGGATGCAGTCATGCCCGTGCTAAGACACACACACACACACACACACACTCTGCAGGCTTCATGTTGTCATAGTGCCGTTTGACAGAAGCAATGAAAGATTGCAGTCCAGGACCTTTTTTATGACTCCTACCTCCTTGAGAGAAAATGCCAGTCCCTCTTCTGCAGTCCCGTTGTGCATCACATCCTCCCAGCAGCCCGCTGTGCTCCTCTCCGTCTGCGCTCGATCCAGTTCAGCATCATTGGAAATGACATCACAGTCCACTAAAAAAAACAAACCCCTGCTGCCTTTCTGACCAAAAGTCTTCCTCAGCAATAGCTTTCAATAGACTTACATGAATTATTGTTTTATTTAATAGGAGTTTGTTTGGGCTTGAAAAAATGAAGTGCACCACAGCTTGAAATGCAGTCAAAGATGTGCAATTTGTTTGCGAAGAAGTGCCTTTTGCATTCCACCTTCAGTTTTCATTTTAGTTTTTGGTAAAAATGTAAACACAAAGCTTCATTGTGATCTGGACTTGTGCCTCAAAACAATCTGTGGCCCTTTTGTAAAAGTTAAACAAGAATAACACATAATAAATTACGCACATTTCAAACAAAAACCTTTAAAAATGTCCAGAGATTATAAACAACTGATGTATGTGATAAACAGTCTCCTATAAGAATGTCTATACAGCACTGTCACCTTTTAACCAGTGGAACTTTAACTTTGGACCTTGTTTGAGGATTTCTCTCTTTTGTGATTTTCCATTTCAAAGACACAGCAAATGTAGCTTGATATGAAATTAACCCTTGTGCTATCCTAGGCACTTTAACATTGGGAGTTGGGTCATCTAGACCCACTAGACAGTGCTCTGAACCTTTTTTCTTCAATGATTTGTGATCTTCGCTGGTGTCCATGGATTACATGAAATCTTTCCACCTTTATCCACCTTTGTCATGGTAGGGAGAACACGTCAAAGTAAGGGTGGGGTCACCTAAGATAGCACAAAGGGTTAAGTGAAGTTTAAGACAGAGACTTGATGCTTCTGTGATCTGGGTTTGTGATGTCACAGTGACTTGCACATTTCAAACAAAGGCTGCAGAAGTTTTTTTGTTTTTTTCTTCTTCTGTGCAGCAGTTTTAATTCTCAAACAAGCTCTTTGTTCGCCGTTCCCCATGTTTCTTGTGTACCTATTTTCATAGATACAAAAAAAAAGGAAAACACAAAAAAAAGAAAATACAGGTTTGTTCATTCGATTAATCAAATACACTGTAAAAAGGTGGAAATAAAGAATAATGAAACATGAACCATGTATTTCTGTAACGTTTTAAAACATCAAGAACTACTTCAACAATACAATTATACATCTCAAAAAACATGGGGAAAATTTTCAATTCAATGAAGTTTTTAAACTGAAAAAGAAAAAGTACTGACTTTTAACACCATTAAAAATCAACCAGTTCCCAATTTTGTAAAAACTTAAAACAGTAGTTTCAACTTTGATATTTAATTTGTTAAATATAGAATGCAAAAATTAAAAGACCCAAAATGTGTGTACTTTTGCAAAATAAATAAATAAATTATAGATAATTTTGTCATAAAAACCGTAAGAAGGATGCAGTCACGTAAGGGTTAATGGCCTACGAAGTTACTCAGTACTTCAAGTCATTTTGTCCTGTTATTAACTTTTAATGAAGTAGTCATTTCGACAACTTCTTTTTCTACTTGATCAATATTTTTTCTGGATAATGTTACTTTTTCTTAAGAGTCTCATTTTTGGATTATCTGTTACTTTTGGGAGGTGCTATAGTTCTGATCTTAATTTTAGACATGTTTTTTTTTTTTAACTTCTTAAAAAAAAAAGAAACTACAACTCAGTTTTGAAACTAATGTAATACCGTAAATGGGGTTTGCAGTGTAGAATGGGATTGCTACAGGAAGTAGTTTGTCAAGATCAGTTTCCTCACAAGTAAACCCCACTACGTGAAAAAAGGGAAAAAGAGACGATCAAATCCAAGCCCAAAAAGTTTTATTTATCAAACCAGCCATGTGTCTTTACACTAGTTATACAGAGATTAAGACATCACATAAACGTGTGATCAACTACAGTTTAAAGCATCACTATTGTCATGACAACGTACACTGTTCAATATTAGGAAAACATGTAAATAAAACACAAGAAGGGATGATTAAGTCACAACACCTCCAGATTTCTTAACATTGCACAGGAATATTCTGCACTGTCTGAGCATTTACATATTCATATTCTTCATATATTATTGTCTAAAAGTTTCGCAGAGCTCTCTAAAGCAATACGCTGGAGATTGCACAGAAGTTCATCTTTTATTTCATTGCACTTACCCCTCAAATGTACAAATAAAAACCTAGAGCAAACATGTCCAGAGCACTAAGAGGAGATCCTGCCATAAAAAAAGTCTTGAAATGTGTGAAAACCACGAAATTAAATGCAAAGAGAAAACTTTCCTTTTGTCTTCTGTGATATCATCACCTGACTTGAGTTAAAATCATTATATTGAATGAATTTAATGTGACGTAACTGCGTACAGTATGCAGCACTGCAAAAGTGCATTTATGACTGAGTAATTTTTTTGTTACATTTATGTACATTTTTTTTTAATCTATGCATTTTATTTTATTTCTGAAATGAGTTTGATATATCTGTGTGACTTTTTTTTTATTATATTGTCTACAATGAATGCTAAAAATAAACTTATAAATAAAATCATGGAGTTCAAAAATGGCCACAAAAACTGGAGCAACACATTTGCATGAGTCTGTACACATCATGAGTAACCAATTTGTTTTAGGCATTAAAAACAGAAAAATCCAAAAGAATTTTCTTTTTTATCATACTAAACAACAAAAAAGGAGTTTTTATGCATTTTCAAACTCTAAAACTGTGAGTCACTAATTGTTTTTCAGTTTTGCTCTGAAAGGAGCACAGATGCTGTGCCAAGATGCTACCTGTAACAGAATACCCCCAAACAACAACAAGAGCTATTAATTACATAAATGTAGTAATTACAACCCAATATATGGATTTCTGGCAAAGTTTTTAAATTTGCTGTTGTGTCAATACATTTTAAAAGGCTTTTTATTTTCCAAAATAAATTTGAATAATTCTTGCAAATGTCTTTTTTGCAGGGTTTCCAAAATAAAATGACATTCTAGGCGGTTTCTTTGTGCAGCTATAAACGACTCACAGATTCTGCATTTGAGGAAGTACAAAGCCCTGAATTTCATCAATACGATCACAGTTTAAAAACCTAAATTTAATTAAACACTATCGTAAAATAACAAGTCAAAATAATTACATAGTTGGATCTGTAAAGCTTTATTTCCTGAAAGTACCTGTAGTCAAATTGATCCAAATCTTTTCTGTTGGTGTCATTCTTTTGTTACAAGGAGAAATGTAATGCAGAACCTGGAGGGGAAAAAAAGTAATACAACCTTTACTTATTAATCTTAAATTCTAATTAAGATCTCTCTTAATCCAAGACTTTTTCATGTTTTTGCTTATTAAATTTAAGCCAAAAAAGGATAAACCTAAGGTTTTTTAGTAGTTCCAAAAAAAGTAATTTGTCAATTTTTAAGTCTTTTTAATCTTTATATTGACTTGGCTTAGATTTTATCCAAGGGGATCCAGTGCTGTAGTGAATTTAGTTTCCATTTAACATGGTTTAAAGAAAACAACAATTTTTTAACTACATTTAACAACAACAAGGCAGTACATTTTATTAATAAATGAACAAAACAGACTTAAATGTACTCTGAATTACTTTTGTTGATGTAGTTATAGGGGCAGATAAAACACGTTTTCTTCCTTCTGCTCCTTTTATCTTAAATTTAAAAAAAAAGAGCAAATTAAAACTGAAGTATTGATCAAGTTTTAGCTGGTAACAAGCCGTTTTTGATGATTACATACTTCCATCTGTACATTTTAGACAGTAACCCCAATATGATTTTTTTTAGGGATGAAAACATTTTAAACCCTCCTGTGACATTAAAACTGTAAACCTTCGGTCAGATTGCACCCTGAGAGTCATTTGAGTTGTGAACTTTATGTCAACTGAAAATGTGCATGCATATGCATATGCGCATATATATTTATAAAATAAATATTTTACAAGTATTTCTATATTTAAACAAACAAAACCAAAAAAAAGTGCTTCTTTTTTTCTTGTGCGATATCCATGATTGCAAGGTTATCCATGTCTAAGAGAACGCACGTCTCTGTGATTTGACACCAAGACAATGGAATTTGGTGGGAAAAGCCTAATCTCGTCTCAAAGATATCCACCTCTGTGAAGAAAAAACATTTAAAAATGTAACTAAGATTTCAATATTTACACATGCACATGTTTTTTTTTACAGGTGAAGACTGGGTGTTATTTGGGGCTCTTGTATGAGAACATGGAAATAAAAGAAAAGAGAAGAAAACATGTAATGTAGATCAAATTATTAAATATCTTTTGGGTATTTTAGGTTCCTTTTTTTTTTTTTTTTTTACAACACAGTGGTTAAGATTCTGTCAAATGAGTTGTTCAATCGTAAAAAAAAAAAAAAAAGGAAGTAGTTTGATTTAATGAAGAAGCACTGCATGCCATTTTTTTTTCTTTTGCAGTCATCTCAAAACTACTTTTAGTCATGTTCTAAAATGGAAAAGATTACCCTGTAAACTCTTCTAAAATGCACTTGCAGTAATACTTTGAAACAAAATGTTTTTCGTTGACTTTATACCTGTGAAAATCCTTATCCAGTGGTAACACTTGCATCAACAAAGCAGGAAAAACTTCAAGTAATAAATCGTTTTTATGCACAATGATCCTATCAATGTTATCTTAATTGCAAGGGCATGCATTCTGAGCCCCAAAAAAGGTCAAATTTAGTCTCGTGCATGCATCAATAGACAAACTCATGGTTATCTTACTGGCCAAACATAACCAAACGGATAAACCTCCAGTCTTTAGGGTTCAGTGCACATTTCAGGTTTACATCTTTCACGCCTGCGTTTGCAGCAACTTGTACAGACATACAACACAAAGCTTGTTAATGAACCCTTGTTGCTGTCGTTTACACTAAAGCAGATAAAAGTCTTGACTAAACTTTAGCGTTTAGTCCCCTGCAGCATTGTGGGTCGTAACGCAGGAGGCCGTCTGCCTGCCATAACCAGTAAAGCGGTACATGACGTATAGCCACTACAGCAGCCACGGAGACACCACATCTACCAACAACGTCTTAGTAATGGTTTGTTTTCCAAAATGCCCAAACACTGAAGATCAAACTGAAGGATTTGAAGGTTCCTCCTCTTATAGCCTGGCATCAACTTAACACGTTGCTACATTTACAAAGTGCTCACAATGCGGCTTCTTCACCAAGGTGCAAATTCCTCAGCTTCATGTAAGGGCTGGAATCAAGAAGGAACCAGAAGACCTGAAAAGATGAAAAAACAAATAACGCAAAATGAAAAACTAGGAGCCAACTTTCAACAAGTTCAGCTCTGTTTATTGGCCCCTTCTTGGAAACATCTGTAGAACTATTTCTCTCCGCTGGCAAGAAGGAATTTGTGAGCTGCAGAAAGTCGTAAAGTTTTTGCTTCAAGGTTACATGAAGCTCAGAGCAGCTCACAAATGCAAGTCACTCCACATGGAGATGTTCAGAGAAATGTGTGTTACTCTACTTTCACCTGCTCTGGAGTCATTTTTGCCTGAATTGTCTTGACTGCTAAGTTAGTAACTTCCATTCCTCCTTGCAGAGCTGGTAAACGTGAGTTAGAGGGCGTGTGTTATTCACACATGTCCTTTTCAAGGCTGCCCGTAAGCTTTCTATTTCTTTATGATTAAAGACATACTCCACGCACTATTTGATCTACTCTAAAAGCGCTCCCTCTGGTACTTCAAATGTGATTATGCTATTTTTAGCCAAGACAAAAAAATCCTGTGTTGTTTTCTAGGACAACTGCATAGCACCAGTAGTTAATCAGAAAATCACCCTCTGAGGGTGGGCGGGACCCTTGGCACGGGGCAATCCTACCCCACTTCCTGTCAACAATAAGGGAGCTCTCTGTGAGCAGTGCGACCTATCCAGGTGCACAGTTTGGAGCTCGGAAGAGGAAAACCAAGACGTACGTGTGGATGCATCAGAATGGAGCGGAGGAGGTAGGCTCCGGCCCGGCCAGCGTATTTTTTACGTCACAATTAAGCTATTTTTTGTCTCAGAATTGCAATTTTAAATCTTAATTTTCCTTTATTTTCCTATTGATTTTTTAATTTTCCTAATTTTCCTAACAAAAACATGCTTAAGAACACCAAATTATCATCGGAGTGGGTCTTTAAATGGAATTTTAGAAAATCGGAAAAGCTGTCCCTTTGTCTTGCTTCTCCACAAAGATTTATGGAGGCAGATTTTGGCACAAATTACTGTTTGTAATCAAATATTTTAAGTATTTTTTTCCTTTTGAGGTAAGTCCTAAAAAAGTTCAAAGTAAAAGCATTTTTCTACCTCTTAAGAACTTCTTCTCAAGGGCCTTTATGGATAAAAAGTTTTACATTTATGTCTTGAAAAGTTCACAAATGTGTCTTAATTTCAGTGTAAGAGCATCTAAAACCGTGCAGAAAACAAACTTCCAACCTCTGTATTTATTTCAAAGTGCTCTCGTCTCTGCTTCAATCTTCCTCTCTCCGTGGAGGCTGTCGGGGTCAGCTGGAGCCACGGTTTGCCTCACTGCAATCTCTGGTCCGCCTCCATAAATGCCCAAAAGGTACTGCCACGTCTCCTCTGAGATCTGACCATAATCTGCGCCTAATTAAGAAAAAATAAAAAAGTTATATCTTCATTTTTCACACATCAGTATCCATCGGTGCTGGTGTTCACCTTGCTTCAGCTGTATGTGTCCTCCCTTCATCACACAAATTTTACTATTGTCGATGGGACCAGGCGGCTCTGAGATGGCACACAAAAAATTCATTTATTTTTTTAAATTAAGAAAAGTAAAGAAATAGGATTGACAAATTCATTTGGAAGTGATACCGTTGTCTTTCCCCTTTACAAAACTCTCCCACTCCCTGAACCACTGCATACTGATGCACAAAATGACTGTGGGAGCCTCCTCAGCCTGGAACTCTTTGTTTAGCTACAAACAACAAAAACACGGTCAATGCAATAAAAAGCACTAAGATGGATTTAAAAAAAGAAAAACTCTCAGAAAACGGCAATTACCTTGATGAAAGTGTCTATTTCAGTTTTCCTGCGTTTGGCCAACGTTTCGATCTCTACCTGACAGATGCCACAAATGTACAGGTGGTTGACTGCTGGACCCCCCCCAAAACTGAAGGGAAAGAAAATACAGCTGAATGAAAAGCTGCTATTATCCGAGAAGAAATATGAACTGCCATGTATAATAAATTGCAAAATTATTGATCAATTTAAAGGGTAAGTCTATATTTATCCGTGTAAAACTTAAACTGCAGCTGAGAGAGGTAGTCTACATGTGCTTAAAGAGAAAAGGAGAACCGTGACAATAATATTAGTTACATTCTCTCAATTAATTAACTTTTATAGGAAAAGAAAACACTTTAAAAACAAAAGAATCCATTTTAAAGGGTGAGCAGACAGATTTTAACATACAGTATTTAGTTTGTTTGTTTTAGTATCTTACTATTTTAGACTTTACATTTAAGTCCATTTAAAACCAATGTCCAAATACGTTTCAATTTCCAGCTGCAAATGTTGCTTTTTCCATCACTTGCCTGTTGTAAAGATATTCCCACACATTCTGGGGGACAATCACCACCAGATCATCTATGTAGTGGTACTTATTCGGAGGAATGCCTGTGCAAAGGAAACATATGTGAAAGTTTAGCTAGATTTTCTTTTCCAGCCCTTAATCACGGCAAAACATCTGGTTTTGCTTTCTGGACAAAATTCCCACCTTCATTCTCACCAATCCTTTGGAAACATGTGGTTAACAAAACTTTGATTTTATAACCGTTTGGAATTTCTGGTTTTTGCTCTTCTAAAATGACTCAAAGGCAAAATGTTAAGTGTTTAAATTATACAAGTTAAATTATGGAAGGGGATCTATGTTCTAAAAATAACCACCAATAGGTGAAATCCACAAAAATAATGAGTTTACTTGATTTTGTACAATAATTAAAGATGGTTTAAGACTGTAAAACCCCTCACTACACACTTTATACACAAAGTGTGAACATTTTCACACTTTTCTCTCAAGCTTAAACTTTCAAAGTTTACTGGCTGATCTCGAGGACCAGGAAGGAGCACACCTTCTTTCGATACAGTTCATCCTGTTCATTTGCTTCTATGCAAAAATGTATTAACTTTACAACACAATAAAGGATGGGTAGGACAAAAATAAATCTACCTTGTGGTTAAATTTAATAACTATGACAAATATAAATTCTAAATTACTATATTTTATTTTTAGATCAAATTTGAACACAAATGGCAGAGTGCTCAAATCAACTCTAGAATGGCTTGTTCTGTGTATTTGCCACATATCCAGAAAAATCTGTGTTAGGTAGCAGTATTTCTGGATAAAAATGCCAACAACCAACTGGAACTGACCAGAAAGTTTTAATATTTTTGTTATTAAATGTGAAAAAAGCCCTTAACAAAAAAGCAAAATGGGAATCCTTTGCTCGAGTATGAAGCCCCCTAAAGGTTACTTGGTGAACTGCACTCAGTTTCACCCATTTCCTTTTTTAAACAAGCTTCAATCAAGAAGTCAAAGGGTCATCCCTTTTTGCTGTTGGCCTCTGACACAAAAGTGAGTGTTTTTGGGATTGGCAGACATGATCACACACCTCGGTGCTGACAAAGAAACGTCTGATTGCTGATCGGGCCCGGTTCTGCAAAGGTGTTGAACTTGTTGAGCCACTCTCTGGAGATGTAAAACTGCAGCAGACTGGGCTCCTTCATATTGGCTAAAGCCACCACCTTCTGCCTTTCTCGGACCGCCTCGTCGCTACTCTTCCTGTATCATTCCGTAAAAAAAAAAAAAAAAAAAAAAGTCAGAAACAATACTAGAAAGAAAAACGCAGTCTTAAATCCTACTCA
The DNA here is from genome assembly GCF_053564925.1 of Oryzias latipes. Classification (NCBI taxonomy): domain Eukaryota; kingdom Metazoa; phylum Chordata; class Actinopteri; order Beloniformes; family Adrianichthyidae; genus Oryzias; species Oryzias latipes. The sequence continues at coordinate 25,330,385 of NC_136248.1, read as the reverse complement.
CCTATAGAACAACACATAGGCCTCTGCGTTCTGCACCACCGTCTCATGGACTTCTGTGACATACTGGTCATCAAACTCATACCACTGTCCATTTATTACATTCTGACAGTAAGCTATGTAGTGTCCACCTGCGTCAATAGAAAAGATGAGAGAACGTTAAGACTTTCAAACATAGAGCGATCGTGTGAATCATGCCGTCGTCTCTTACTTCCTGCCGTGCCGTGGTGGCAAATGACTGACAGCAGATCATAAGTGGTGACCTGAGACGGGCTCTCTTTGGCCAGGAAAGGCCGCATGTCAAGACCCTCCAGCGGGAAGGAAACGTGGCTGCTTATCTTAAACGAATACATGACTTCGTGCCGGAAGCGCTTCAGATGAATGCACAGAATCTATGCAGGACAGAGATTCATAAACACGCAACCAAACTGCTTATCTGCAGCAAGAAAGATCAGATAACATGTTTAATAAATGTTGTTGTTTTTTTTAAATTACCTCTGGAAGTTTGAGCACTTTGCAGTATTTAATGCCGTTTCGCAACCTGCACAAAAACGTCCGTCAATAACCATATTTTTGAATCTGATGTACTTTAACGATGAGCATACTCACTTTTTACATCTCTCACAGCTGTACATGTTGTCTCCTGAACATAGAGCAAGCAGAAATAGAAGCTTAAACAGTAAATGGAGCCGCATCAGTCGAGAGCAGCGCATTTCTGTACCTTTGAGCTCATCTGCAGCAAAAAAGGCAGCGAGGCAGTCCTCCAAGGTCACCATGGGGCCCCAAAACCAAGTGGGGATACATGAGACAACAAACCTGTGGAAGGACAGAATTTCAGAACATTAAGATTCTGTTAAACTGCTGGATGTTTGCCAACTGAGCCCTATAGTTATCTGTGCATGCTTGGAGATGCTCAGATATACTGAAGTGGGATTAATCAGACTTCATGCTTAAAAAAGGAGCTGATAAGACAAATGTGATGCCACTAAAACACACGGTTTCTTAAAGATTCCCAATGTGGTCAAGTCTGGACTTAAGTGGATGTTTCTTGTGTGAAAATGTTGCTCCCTGAACCCTTCTTTCCCAATCTGAGGCACGTGAATCCTGACATTTTCATCTTGGAGAATTAGAAAAGAAAAAGTAGATCGATTAAAAAAAATCTGGTTGCTCAGCTGACCTTGTATGGCCATGACCATGTCTGGTTAAGTAATAGTTACCCAACACCATGAGCGATATGTTTGGGACTCATCAGATAACAGAAACTTCTTTACTTCATGCTAAAGGATTTTTTTTTCATCAGCTAGCATAACTAACAAGTGTTTTTTTTTAAGTTGTTTTATCTCAGTTTGCAAAGTTCCCCTCCCTTTTAAGATTAAACATCGTCGTATAAAATACGGTGATTTCTGATTTGAAATGATCAGCAATCAGACATTTAATATTTTGTTCCAAATACATTCATAGGTGGTACATTTCTGTTGGATACAAAGTGTAAACACAGTGAATGGCGGAATGCTGAACATTAATAATACTAAAACAAACAAAACTAATATATATATATATATATATATATATATATATATATATATATATATATATATAAAAATTAAAATCACAATTATTTCTACTGAAATCCCATAAAGACACCTGATGTTAAATCCCACAAGTCTAAAAACTTCTTTTTTTTTTAATTTGCATTCCTGTCTAAGAAATAGTGTCTCACATGTTTTGTACTATGTTCATGTGATTACACAGAATTTTGATCTTTCAAACCTGTACATAAACCAGCACAAAGGCAGCATAAACCCATCAGAACACATGAGAAGTAGGTGGCAGCATTTGGATTATTTTGGTCGGATCCCCTTTTCATTTGTGTGTCTACAGTATGTCCTATGACTACCACGTCAACAAAGATCGGCTTTTGATTTGACCTTTTCACATTCAGATCATTGTTGTTTTACAGAAATTAAAACAATTAAAAAATAAATATAAGTCTGACTGATAATGCATGTATTGACTTTACAGAGTAAAACTGTTTGGTTCTCTGAAATAGAAATAAACTTTTTCATGAGAAATAAGATTAATAACAATAATAATAATAATAATCCTTTTTTGGGAAGAAGTTATGAAAACCTTTTAATTAAAAATGTTCCAAAAAGAATCATCTCTCAAGACAAAAGCTGGATTTTTATGAAAATTCTTAACATTGCTGTAGCAAAATTGAATTGAATTGTTGTTGAACACTTTGTGGGCGATGGTTAAAGTGTAACCGAATGCGATACGCTTTTATAAAAACAGAACAAGCCTCAGACCACATGTGCAAGCTTATTCCCTTTCAAAGGGTATCTGTTAGTTTTAAATCAGAAAGTGTTTGCAACTAGACCATGAGTGAAGGTAAAAACAGGATGTGATTTTACCACTAAACCTTTTTTTCCCCATAACACATCAGAGCCTGCATACTTACAGATTGTTCTGATAATTGACCTAAATCCTCAACTAACTCTTGAACCAAATTCAAAGAAATTCTCCCTTTGAGGAGTGAGGAGTCTCCATTTCTCAGATGGGGCTTCCTTTCTTTTTCAGTCGGAATGTCTTTAAACTTGAAGGAGCTGATTCTCATCTCAACCTGACACCTTCACGTTGAGCAGCAAATTGCTCCAGTAACATGTCAGAGCTTGATAACACAAAACGACATCATCTGCAAACAGATCAACCCCTCCCTACCTTTTTCTGCTGAGCAACTATGTGCATAGAAGTTATGAAAGCTGCAGAACGTATACCTCCAAAGTTAAACTTTGAAGCAGAAACTGCACTTGTGTTCATTCGGATGGGGAAGGAAAGGTTTTGTTTTAGTTTTTCCTTTTATTCCTCCTTAAGGTGGCTTATCAGACAAGGTCACCAGATCCTGCGTGCTTCACCTGCGTCACCTCCACTATCAACACCAACACAACTTCATGCACAGTAACCACATTTTCCTTTTCCTTTCATTTACTTACTAGGCGGAGTTCTTTTTTGGCACTCAAACAAGCTGGAAAGTGGGCATGACAACTCAAGATGCTACTTGTCCACAGTTTTGTATAAACGTTAACCTCTTATCTCTCCTAAGATCTGGCAATAAAGCTAAAATGAAAACACGTTTTTCCTTAATCCATCATGAGATATTACTTTCTTAAGACAATTGGAAACAGCTGTGTGACCTGCGTATAGAATCCATGATGAAGGAGATCCACCCCTGCGAGCTGTACGAGTCAGGACACACACCAGTCTTGACTGGAAGGTTTTGATGGATGGAGGAGTGAAGCTTGGCCAAGTCTTCTTTTCCCGGAATAGGGAGAGATAAGTCCTGGAAGGTTTCTACAGTGGTAGAAACCTGTAACATTCACAGACAGTTGGGTTACACTGCATGCCTCTAGCAGAGAGAACAGTATCAAACACCATTCAGTAGATTCAACTTTTTTAATTTTAATCTGGTAGATGATATTCTTGCACTGAGATTTGGATTTGTGTTACTAGAGACATAAAATCCTAAAAAAATGTGCATACTTCTTTCTGAATTCATTGATTTTTATTATTCTACCCCAAAAACGTAATTATTTACATTACTTTTTGCATAAATAGAATAAGTAAATGTAGAAGAATGTAAAGAATAAAATATAATGTTTTAAACCCAGCAGTTAGGCTGAAGTGCACTCTGATAGAATTAGTAAGTAGCCCCCTCTAGTGTTCAAAGGTGTGAAGTGCACCTCACCCTGTCACAGGTTAAACACTGGACCAAGCTGAGAATGGAACCGTCAAAGATGTCAGAGATCACGCTCCGATAGTGAGACTGCTTCTTCTTCCTGGAACTGAGCAGCAACTGAGCTGAAAGACAACATGATGGGTAAAGACCAACTCTGAGTACTGCGAACAAAGGACCAAAAGAAGAGTTACTTCCTCCTCTGGTTCCTTACAGATTCACAGATGCGGTCCTGAGCATTGAATTTCATCCAGTCCATTTGAACATAACATAGATAAATAATTGTTTTAATCTGACATGGGAGGAAGAGCCAGCTCCTTGCACACAGTCGACTATAGGTTACTGCACTGTTTTCCCATCGTCTATCAAACTTTTGTGCCAGTTATCACTTGCCTTTTTTTAATGAGTATGCAGGACCTGCCGAGCGGAGGGGGCTGGAGCGTGGAGGGCTTGATGAAAGCTTGTGGTGAAGCTCCTGCAGGGTTCGCACAGGGCTGCAGGGAGTAGACTGAGGTTGGGTCATTGGTGCTTCGTTGTTTGGCTCTAAAAAGCAGGAAGTTAATGTTTTATTGATTCCCGGTTGAAGTAAAACTTTCTCTTTTATCCTGCCTTCTACCTGACGTGTTGTTCCTCTGGACCTGTCCTGTGTTTGATATTTGGTTGTTGTCCTGGTTTTGGATGTCTGCGTTTGAGGGTGGTCCCGGCTCCTCCTCCTCCTCCTCCTCCTCCTCCTCCTCCCCTCTCTCAGGAGCTCCCTCCTCAGCAGCCGTGTCCACATCGGCGTCCTCGTCCATCTCCTGCGAGGCTCCCCGAAGAGGTGACCCCGACACTCTCTTCTCCTTTAGCCTCTCTTTCTCTGAGATGAGCGTGGCAGAACCGCCTAACCCTACAGAGGGAGACCTCACTCCATCGCAATCGTCCAGCAGGAGGAGCTCTCCATCCCCTACGCCTCCTCCCTCTCCCCGATCACTGCTGGAGCCGGAGTCACAGGACAGGAACTCGTCCTCTGATGGGGAACAGTCCCCGTCTCTCCTGTCCTCGCCGTCGCTTCCCTCCCCGCTCATGTTGCACTCGGTCAGAGGTTCCTTCAGTTCCTCGTGTAACTGGTCCATCAGACAGCGCAGGAACTCCTGGGTGTCCTGGAGGAAGAAAATAGCCCAAAATAAAGACCTTTCCATTTTTAATAAGAATTAGAAATAAGAAAATTCAATTCACATTTATTGGCAAAAAATAACTTTTAATAAAATGGGGATTCATTTTTTATTTCTAACACCAGACTTCAGAGTATACGTGCTCAACAAATATTCTGATTTCTACACGGTGTTCTCAGTCTAAATGCTAATCTGCAGGTCAGCTGTTTTGCCGGGCATGTGCATTAATCTTCTCTGGATATGTGCCGCCATTTTTCTAGACAATATCAGGGCGTTAATCTCTAAGCATGTATGCAAGTTTGGTCAATAAAAAGTCAGGTTTGCACTGAGTAAAGCTGAGAGGTGGAACAATGCTTTCTATATAGTCTGAGGAGGCAGAAGAAACCTTTTTTTATTTAGAAAGAACATTGAGAGGGAGGTGTTTAGAGTCTGAGCTACAGACTTTATATTACAGCAAGGTAATTTTTTGTGAAAAAGACAAATGAAACTTCATTTTTGAAATATTTTTTCTTTGTAAACTCCAGCAGACTGTTTAGGTAAGAGGGGGAAGTTTTTTCTTACAACTCTACATCCACAGAGCTACATGGTTGTTTTCCTGGTTTATCCTCATTTGTCTCTCTGCTGGATAGTCTCTATGGAATCAAACTGTAAGTGAACCGCACCGCAGTTCACTCGAAACTCAACCGAGGTGCTCCAGTTTGCTTCTACAAAAACATTTAGGTCGATTTTACGTCAAACAAGCTTCTGATCTAAGCCCAAAAGAAAAAAAGGCAAATCAAAAGTCATCAGAACCTTTCCTGAGATGTGAGGAAGTGGCTGCTGAAGGTGAGAGGGAAAACACTGGTTGTGCATCAGGAAGCAGGTGCCAGTCTTAAATGACGGGAGTGTCAGTCATGACAAATGTTTCATTCATCTGTGCAGAGTTCGTCACCATGAACCAAAATAGACGTGGTACTGTGTTTAATTTATGAGCCAAGTGCCAATTAGGACACTTTGCTTTAATTGACCTCAAGTGACTGCAATCATTTGGATTTCCATTGCTGATGATGGGTCACACTAACTTATTAACCTCAATGAAGAGGATTTTGATCAATATATTAATCCCTTAAGTGCAAAATGATACTCGTGTGTCCATTGAAGTTTTCTCACGCAGTGTTTTTGTTACCTTATAACAGATTTATCCGATGCTTCATTAGTATAGTTTTTCTGCCAATACTGCTTAGAAAGCATCACCTTTTCCCAGAGTTTTCTTAGAAAGATAAAAACCGACCCTCACAATTCTTTCGTGTGCGGCAGCCCTTACAAACTGGGACAAATCTGGGCGTTTCTATCCATGGATCTGCTAAAAATAAATAGCTAAATTAGTTAGAAAGTGTGCAAGGCTTTCAGGATTGTGCAACAAGCCAAATAATAAGCCATAAAGAACATGGAAGAAAATAGATTCATAATAGGAAAAAGAAAGAAAAGTCAGTCAAGCAGCTGCAGTTACCTGCTGTGCATAACCTCGAAACATGGGGTTAACTAGTTTGATACCGTGGGAGAGGCTGGTAGGCACGACATAGCTGGGCCTGAAAGGGCAAACATCATAAACTATTTTAATCTGAATGAATACTGAGTAAATTTTATCCTTAGGTCACCATTTAAATAGTATAATAACTTTTTTTGGCTTTTCGTTACCTTTTCTTATGCCAGAGCTCTGAGATGAGTTTCTGGTAGCTCTTGCACAGAGCAGGCTTCTTATCAGTCCGGACCAGACCGCTGCAGTCCAGGAAAAACTGGGTGAGGGGAGGGCTAGTGAAAAAAGAAGAGAGGAAAAATCTCATTAAAGGGTTTATACCATGAAAAATCAATTTTTTTGAGCTTTTATGTGTGTTTTAATGTTCATTTCTCATGAAAAGAAACCCCAAAGCTGTATTTTTGGTTCCTTCACACATTTCTGAGTATTCCTCTAAAAACCTGCTCTATGAGCACCAGCCCATCCCAACCCACAAGTTTTCGCGGGCTGATGTAGACCCGCCCCTTCCAGGAAGAGTCTGCGCTGCCAGCACCGCCCCCAGAATAACGCATACACCCACTTTCTACACGGAGCCAGCGGTGATCGACAAAAACGCTTTCCTTTTATATGCACATTATTGCACATGAATCTTTGCAAAAGTTTGGATGTTGTTTGTTTTCCTTGGGAAGACGCTGACACACTGCTGAGACACGTCATGAAATGGGCGCCACCCTCACGAAGAGAAAGGCGGTGCCTCAGAGATCGAGTTGTCTTACTTTTGGGTTGGAAAAGAAGTCAGGAAAATAAGTAACATTTAATAAAAAATGTGTTCTTCAGTGTGCCAAAGGTCACATTGTTTACAATAAAAGGCTTAAGGATAGAATGGTACACAGCCTTTAAAGGACAAAGAATGAAGACAGAAAAATAGACGCATGCCTGATGGAGAACAGATTTAAGAAAAGCGAGTGAACGCACCAGTTGGACAAAGCTTGCAGAGCAGCATTCATGTAGCAGGAGTTTCCAATATTCTTCATTCCTGTTAGACCTGCAGTCAACAACAAAAACAAAGATGAAACCCTTCATCCATCCTCTAACACTTGTTCACTAACAGACCATGATGCCGGCAGTCTAAGCAAAGATGCCTAGATCTCCTCCTCCACAGGAACTTCTTCAAGTTCTATCGGAGCGACCCCAAGACGCTCCTAACCTGAAAGACATAGTCCCATCGGGGCATCCATGGTCTTCTCTGTGGTCTCCTCCTGATGCCCAGAATACCACCCCACACGTGAAATACAACCTCAACTGGCTTCACCTATTCTGGAGGAGCAGCGACTTTACTCTTTACTATAACAGTAGATCCCTTTAAGTTGGAGCACACCCTCCTCATAATGTCTGGTGCCGCGCCAGTCTGGACGCCCTGCACCAGACATTGTTTAGCTACTCAATGTTGCAAAGGCGTGTCACCCTGGACACCCCCCATTCAGAGACTCAAGGAACTCAGGGTGGACTTAATCTGCCTGCGGTGCCTTCCCCTGAGGGAGCTCTTTGACAACCTCAGAGGCTTTAGCTTGAGTGATGGACTGCTATGCCTCAGCCAAAACCTGCACTGCATGCTGCTTGGACTGTGTTCATCAGTCAGCCACTTCAAGAGTACCACAAACCAAGCTTTACGTGATCCCTTACATCAGGGGTGTCAAACTCAATTGCACAGGGGCCAAAATCCAAAGCAGAATACATTAACTTCAACCTGCAATAACATCTGGCAACACTGGTGTTCGCCAAGGGAGCTGACTCGGTGATTGATGGGATCTGTCCTAAATGTGTTACCAGGGCATCATTTCCCCGGGCCACCAATACCAATAATATAAAAGGGTTTCGTAGGTCAGATATATTTACATGGGGCCAGATGGGGCCCACAGGCCTTTGACACATGTACCTTACATGCTGCGATCACCACTAGGTTCATGGACTGCATCCCCGACAGGCACCAGAGACCTTAGGGCCACAAGGTCAACCGACCTAATTAACAAAGAAGGCAGAAAATGTGGTCTTTATCTGACTCAGTGTCTCCAGCTTCTCTTGCTACCTGGTTTAAGCTCTCTTAGGTATGGGAGTTGAAGACCCTTCTGACATTTGGTTCAACCAAACATTCTTAGCGTGTTTGTGACGGCCACGTCTGTACAACTTCCTCCTCTCCTCTGGAAGCAAATCCAACTCACCACCAGGTGGAAATCGGTTGAAAACTGCCTAAAGCTTCTCTAAAGTGTCCAAGACACATGACAGGAGGTCAGATGACATGACCACAAAGTGGATCATTGAACTCCTGCCAAGGGTGTCCTGGTGCTGCGAGCACCGATAAACACCAGACTCAAACATAGTTTGTTAAGGACAGACTGTGACTGACACTGAAGTTCTACAAGAAAACTCTGGTTCAGATCAGGGAGGATGTTCCTCCTGATCACATCCTTCCAGGAATCACTGTCATTGACCAAATGGGTGATTACGTCTCTCAGAAGAACAATGGAGTCCCCAGTCTGAGTATTTTCCAGGAATCCTCCTTGAGATTTTAACAAGGTCGAGGAACTGAGCTGATAACTGCTATTACACCAAAAGCAAAAAAAAAAAACCTCAGTAAGAAAACGGTTACTTTGTGCTGCTGTTTGACTCATAAACCAAAAACAAAGTTAAAGCCCTCTCCCTGGAGCTGGAGACACAGAGACACCAATTCTCTACTCGATTCAAGGAGAAGCTCAACATGTGATGAGTGAGCTATAAGCAAACCACGTCTCTTAGTTCTGCTTTAGAGTGGAAGTGGAAATCCAGGTTCTTTCAAGAAGTTGGATTTCAAGGGCCCAAAGTGTGCATGGAGACAAGGCTGACTGTCATTAGCCAGTACCGCTCAACCTACTGCACAAGCTCAGGCTCTTTCCCACTCAGTGTGGGTGACATTCCATCAGTCAATTTCTATGGCTTGCCCTCTGAAGGAGAGCCTGGGCCGGGTTTCAAAGCAGGACCCCAGTGATGCGAGTCAGAGAAAAGTAGCACACCTTATTTTTAAGAGTTAGGGCTCCCTTTTTATGTTTTTCATTTGGAGGAACTTCCTTTTTTTCCCTTGCAACTTTTACCTTCAAGGGTCGCCACAGTGAATCAGCTTTGACCATTTAACCCTGTCTTCCGCATCCTCTATTCTAACGCCAGCCACCTTCATATCTTCATTTACTGCATTCAGAAACATCCTCTTTGGTTTTTTTCCCTAGACCTCTTGCCTGGAAGCTCTAGAGTCAGCATCCTTCTATCAATATAGTCACAAATTCTCCTCTGGACAAGTCTCGGCCATCTCAGTCTTGCCTCTCTGACTTTATCTGCCAAACCTCTGACATGTCCTGTCCCCCTGTCATGTACCAAATTTGGACAAACGGTTAAATTAATATTTTTGTTGTGCTTCTACTGCCTGTTTGAAATTTTTTCTGATCTTTAAACACAACATTCACTTCGTTTAACTGGGCTTTTTTAGTAGGAAAAGTACTAAGAGGAGATCCACCTCTAGGTTTTAGCTCATCTTCTTCTGATTCTGAGCCGTCTTCTTCTGCCACGGCAATTGGAACAGCTTTCAGTGGGCGACATCCAGACTGTGGAGCTCCATCCTAAATAAAACATAAATCATTAGGAGTTTTTTTTATAGTGAAAATCATGTGCGGCCCTGGTGTGGCTCCAGACCTGCTCTGCAGCTTTGCAGTGGTGAGGTGCAGAAGGCACAGGGACCAGGGCTGGTCTCTGGTCTAGAAAGACCTCCCGCTCACATGTGTAACACCAGATCCTGAAGGTTGTTAGGTTCACCGTCAGATTATGCTTTTTTGCCTGCAAGCAGATGCCAAAAAAAAGAAAAAAAGACAGTTTTAATCCATTTAAAGTGTGAAAAAGGTGGAGAATTGATGGTATGATCACTTTACCTGTGCATGCAAGGTGCTGTGATCAGAATGAGACTCTCCACATCCAACGTAAGGACAGTCACTCTACATATCAGAAACACTGAGATCAGATCTAGCAGAACTGGATCTTTCAATTTGCAAATAAAGAAAAACAATTAAAGTTTTAAGATTTGCAATTTGAGAAATGTCGTGTTAAAGTAGCCACTGATTGCAGAAGGTGCACTTTGAGTGCAACTTTTCATAGGAGTTGTACAAGTTAAACCATCACAATGGAATATTTGAAGCATACCTGCAGACAGGCCCACAGGTTTGGCCCCCCAGCACCACATGACTGACAAGTCCCCTAAAGAAATGTTTAAAAAATTGGGAAATCAGGCAGATTACGTCAAATGATAAGCTAGTGAGATCTACTATGGCATCCATTTTATTTAGCAACAAAAATGGAAACTCACCTTTGATTTCTTCAGTAGATCATCCTTGGTCACCTCACCTATGGAGTCCAGGTGAGGACAAACGTCTTGCTCTGCCATAACTATTCTTCAATGGTGCGTCTGTTAGGTTGACAGCAGACATGTTATAAGAGGCTCTTAGCTAGCTCCATTATCACAACACCAAGCCGAACTGCAGTCACAAACACAAGCGATCGGTCTCTCTGACTGCTAGCTTAAACATGATAAACGTTGAAATGACCGTCCCCCCACAGAACCAACCGGGAGTCGGCAAAGTGACAGGCCCAATGTTTACCCTCGAAAAGCTCATCCCGTTCTGTCGTCTGCAGCGATAACAGTTGTCACGAATAATTCCTTATTACCACAGAAGAAGAGCGGCTACCGCAGGCGAAACAATTATTTCTCATCTTCTAAGAAAGCTCTCGAGTTGACTCCGAACAGCTAGCAAGTAGAGGAGCCAGGCGACGTTGGCAGCTGACCCACAATCCTCGATCTGACACCCACCCCCTCCCGCTCCGCCGCGCGGCTCAATGTAACTTCTGTGAGCCACAGCGGGCGCTACCAATCGTTGAAAACGGGGGACTAAACGGGGAGGAGTCTGATGACGTAAGCAGGTAATATCGGCAGAAAAAAAAAGATTTATATCGCTAGAGGAGACATCACGTGGTTCCTCATGGGAGGAGAGCACCGCCATCTTAGTGAGGTCAGTGTATGCATGTGAACACATTTTTTGCAAAATGCCAGTTCATTGTCCGGGTTTCAACTGCCAAAATCGGAGAAATTAGTCCACGAAGGAGGAAGTGCTTTACAGTCACACAAACATTCACACACTGGTGGTGGCTCTGCTGCTGAACACTGGCGCCAACCCACCACCAGAGGCAAGGTGGGGTACAGTGTCTTGCCAAAGGACACTTTGACACATGGGTGTGCAAGGCGGGAATTGAACCTGCAATCTTATGATCGACTGCCCTGCCGCTGCCCCACGGCCGCCCAAGGTATACTGAATTCAATTCTAAATACAATCTTGTTGTATACCATTGTGTTTGATGCTGTTTCCAAAGAAATATGTCAAATGTTTAAGATAACTGTTAGGAATAAAGAAATGCCCTCTATGGATACAAATGACACCACCACAGGAAAAATCTGTTTTACCCCACAAGAACAACAACAAAAAAGTACATGCCTTGTTTCAAAGGGATGTCATTTCTGTACCATGTATGTAAAACTACACCAGACGGTTTGCTCCCAACAGTTTTTGGAGAAAAGGCTGGAGTGTGACCCAAAAATGTATGATAAATATTCAAATGAAAGAGGTTTCTTTTAAAATAATTCACAAAATCTACCCCAGCAATCAATTCATGCTGAGATATGTTAAAACAATTGACCCTAACTGTAATGTTTGCAAATGACATCCAGAAACAATTGACCATCTTTTTTGGAACTTTAATGAAAATTGAATTTTTTGGAAAAAGTGTTTACAATTTATCAAAAAACATATTCACCCCAACTTCACTCTGAAATTTGAATATATAATTTTTTGCTTTCAAAATAAAAACTTGGGGTCAAGTAAAAAATGTCATATTCATAAATGCAAATTTTCTTCAACTTCTATTTTCCCCATATTAATCAAACAAATTGAAATATATCTCAGTACCATCTCTAAAAGCCTTCGCCAGAAAGCTGTATGTTTCTATGAAAGTTGTAAAAACTTGAATGTTTTTATGTAAAATGCATGTAATAAGTATGCTCCCCTGGCCTATTTGAAGTTTATTTTGTAAAAATGTGCTTTGTACTATACTTCTGTTTTGCACAAAAAATTAAAAAAAAAAAGATATGACTTATTTTATTTTTTATTTAATGTACACTTCAAGGACACTAATATAGAAATCTATATTATAGATTATATTTTAAAAAACAGGATTTATTTTCAAAATAAATGAAATGAATGAAACTTGTCACAGCAGTGAGGTATTGACATTTTTAAAACGTTTTCCACAAGTTTAGGTGTGTCTTGATGGGAATGTTTGACCATTCTTCCAGGAATGCATTTGTGACAAAGATGTTGAACGTGAACAGCTGACTCACTCCATATAATCTCAACCTGACCTCCATCAATTAAAGGTCAGGACTGCCAAGCAAGATCTTGGACCTTGCTTTGTGCACTAGCCACAATCTCATTAGAACAGCGAAGGCATCATTATATATTTTACACAAAATGAAGAGCAAAAAATTAACCAAAATATCTTGGCATGCTATAGCATGTCAAATTAATTTCGGTAAAATTAAGGGAGTGAGTCAAGCTGCTGAAAAAGTCACCATGGTGACACATATATACACTATAATATCCCTTCCACCAAACTTCATTCTTGGTACAATGCAGTAAAAAAAAAAAAACTACCAACAAATGAAGCTGTTTCACTGCTTAAGCCAGGAAACTAATCCTTGAAGATTTCGTTAATGTTTTGGCAAAAAACTTGTGTTACCCCGCAAACCTTTAATTAAAAATGTAATGCCACCGATAACTCTCTGGTGTGGTTTCTAATTGGTACACAAATAAAGGTTAAAGTAAACAAATGAAAAATCAGATCCTGGATCGAGGCAGCAAACGCAGCATGTTGATGCTCCAAGCCTCGCGGTATTTCCGTTACCCAGAATCCTTTGGTCCTCCTTTCTGCCTGAACCAACATGGTGGGTACATACTTGCTTTTTCCGACGAAAACTTATGCCTGATAAATCTCGTTGCATCTGTGTTTGTATACCTCCTATGTCCTCATCTAATGTCAATTCATAATGTAGTAATCCTTAATATTCATTCTAGGTGGATATTGAAGCATGATTTGACGTGGATAATGGTTAAAATTGAGTTTGATTTAGTGAAACGTACCCGGCAGCAGCGCTTAGGCGAAGTAGCTAACGCACGTTTAAAAAACGACCAGCTCTTTGGACATTTTTCTATTCTAAACATTTTTTGTTTTTAATTTGCTGTCTCGTTTATTGCTAAACTAATACTGAAGTGTGAAGAACTACTAGGCTGTTGTTTATCAGTTTTGAGTGAATGGACCTTAGCTTCAACATGCTAATTGTACTGTTGTGTCATGACTCTGGTTGCTTCGTGTCGTACTATTGTCATAATTAATATAGACTGAACGTGGAGATCCGAGTTTTGTACAGTTATGGGTAATTTAGGGTCCCAATTTTGAGCAGTGCTGCCCAATCCTGGTCCTCGGGAAACACGGCATGCATGATGAACACACCTGGCTTGAGCAGAGCTTGATAGGTAGAATCAAACGTCTTAACTTAAGGAGAGTAACATGGAAAACTTGCAGGACAGTTTTTCCAGAAGACCAGGGTTGGGAACCACTGGTTGACATGTCTTTGCATTGACCTCATTGTCGAATCAGGATTGAAATACAGACTAACAACTGTGTTGCTTTTTTAAATGGCATGATCTGTTAAATTACTTTTTGGTTAAGTTACTTGACTGTTTCAACGGGTGCAGCTTGTATTGAAGAGAATTTCACAAAATTAAATTGATGTCTTTTATTCCAACTTGGTAATGAACTTGATTAACGTTGAACAATGTTCTTTTCAGCCCAAGGGAAAGAAGGCTAAGGGGAAGAAGGTGGCACCTGCCCCTTCCGTGGCCAAAAAACATGAGGCCAAGAAAGTCGTCAACCCCCTGTTTGAGAAGAGGCCCAAAAACTTTGGCATTGGTACGTATCCACTGCTCCTGGTATGGGAGAAACGGTTCTGATGCAGATGATGTGACTGAATATTTGCTAACTTGATATTAATGATGACGACCTTCCACCAAGATCGCTGATGCATTTTTAAAAGTTCAATTCTAATGGGTTTGTGTGTTTATTGCTCTTCTTATTCTTGGGTTTTGTCGTCCACAGGCCAGGATATTCAGCCGAAGCGTGATTTGACCCGCTTTGTTAAATGGCCTCGTTATGTGCGCCTGCAGAGGCAGCGCTCCATCCTCTACAAGCGTCTTAAGGTTCCTCCTGCAATCAACCAGTTCACTCAGGCTCTGGACCGCCAGACAGGTAACACTTTGTAATGATCTTTGGTAAAGTGTCACTATTGGGTGATATTTTCCCTTTGACAATAAAGTTTTTACTTTGCAAGTGATGTAAACGAATATTTGCTATCTGATGATAATGCTGACGCATTTCCACCAAGATCGCTGATGCAGTTTCCTTGTAGCAACAAGTAGTGCTTAATACGTTGGTCAGACTTGTAATGTAAAGTTTATTTTTAGCCACTCAGCTCTTCAAGTTGGCACACAAGTACCGGCCAGAGACCAAGCAGGAGAAGAAGCAGAGGCTGCTGGCTCGTGCTGAACAGAAGGCTGCTGGGAAAGGAGACACGCCCACCAAGAGGCCTCCTGTTCTCCGTGCAGGTAAAATTCAGAGAAAATGTGCCAAATAGTTCATAAAAAAATCAGTTTTGATGTTTTGGCTGTTATGCAATGATGTTCAGAATTTCTTCACCTGAAACTTTCTATGATGGTTTTTGAGCTTTTTAACCCTGAGCATTGGCCATTATCCATAGTGAATGAATGGACGGTTTGTTTTCATGGAACAGGTAAATGTCATGATTCCCTTTTGTTTCCAGGTGTAAACACTGTCACAACTCTGGTGGAGAGCAAGAAGGCTCAGCTGGTTGTCATCGCCCACGATGTTGATCCAATTGAGGTGAGATTAGTGTCAGGTTTTTGTCGCGCTGCGGTCGCTGGCAATGATGTCTGAATTTCTTCACCTGAATCCTCCGTGTGGATCCAAACATACGAGCTTTTTAACCCTGAGCAGCGACCATCAGTTCTAAAAATTGACTGAACCTTACAGCCACTGATGTGGATATTTGTAACATATTGTCACTTTTCGGATGTTCTGCTTCAGCTGGTCGTGTTCTTGCCTGCTCTCTGCCGCAAGATGGGTGTCCCATATTGTATCGTCAAGGGCAAGGCCAGACTGGGCCGACTGGTGCACAGAAAGACGTGCACTTCTGTGGCTTTCACACAAGTTAACCCGTAAGTATCAGCAAAAGCTAAACTTTTATCTCGGGGCACAACCCTAACCTTTAGGTTTTGAAATGCTTGTCTAGAATGTGTATAAAAAGTTGTTTTTACATGTAAATAATGCAAAAACACTGCATGTTGGAGCTGCATTAACATTTGTTCTCGTCACAGTGAGGATAAAGGGGCACTTGCTAAACTCGTGGAAGCCATCAAAACCAACTACAATGACAGATTTGAGGAGGTGAGGTCCAAATCTGTTATTTACAGCATCTGCATCATATTTTTCCCTTAACCTCCTGAAATTCTTTTTTCTTAGATCCGTCGTCATTGGGGAGGCAATCTCATGGGTCCCAAATCCACAGCCCGCATTGCTAAGTTGGAGAAGGCTAAGGCCAAGGAACTGGCTACCAAGCTTGGTTAATATGTTTGGAATAAAAAATCTATGTCCTAATTTAAGACTCTGCTTTGGTCATTTAATCCTCAGTTGTTGGTTCTGTTACTAAAATACCAAGATTCTTTCTTTCTGCCTTCAGCAAAGGTTGGGGTTGTCACATGACAACTTGAGGTAAATAGATATAAAGAAATTAGTATTTATACAAAATTGATACACAGTTCTTACAAAAGTTTATTTCTAATTAGAATTCAGACATAGCTGTTAGAATACCAGCTACTTTTATGATCTGCAGCAATATTAAGAACCTTTAGGACACATTTAAGGTCTAACTAGTCCTGGTTAGAGGAATTCATGTCAACTGAAAAACTAAACTCACCTGTGTTCTCCAATACAGTTTTATTGAGTGATTACAATCTTATTTTTACAAGATCAAAGTTTAATCTTCTTGATGAACTTTATGTACCACATGTAGGTAGTAGCTGCACACAAGCCATACCTGAAAAACATGGAACTATTAGTGATCGTTTTACATTCATACATGTTTAACATAACATTCCCCACCTACCATGTTATGATGTACTGCATGTGTTCATTCCTTAGTGTGACTCTGGTCTGTCCTCCAACTGGACCTCCAGGAATCGTGCTCCCTGCACGATGAAGAAAAAATGTCTTCAAATATCAGTAAATGGCGTAAACTTCAACAGCGCTTTTCTAACTTTCTTTAAGGCCACAGTCCCATTCACACACTGAGGGCGGCTCTAATGCATGACACCGGTGCCAGCCTTTAACCACAAGAGCAATGTGGGGCTCTGTGTTTTGCCCAAGGTCATGTCAACACAGGGGTGGGCAAGGCAGGAACCAAACTTCAGGTCAACCGCTCTAGCCCTGTTACAGTACTCTCACATCTACTGATTTTAAAATGGTGGGATGAAAACACCAGATTAGTTACCAAAGTCTGCATCGATTAAGATGGGAGCGGCTCCAGTGACGTGGCTCATGGCTTCCAGGTCCCGGTAATGCCAGCGGTTTCTTTCCACGTCATTGTTTGGTACGAACGGCTTCCGGTTCTCCGACAGCCTGATGATGCCGACCACCTCCACCTCATCCTCCACCTGTGTGGAGAACCAGAAAAACTTGATTGACAGTGCAAGAATCTGCAAAAACTATACAGCATTTATCAGACTATTTTCAATAAACCATTTAAAAAATGGGAACATAAATATTTTAGGATCTATGATTTATGTAAAGCATGTGTAGAACACTCTACTTTTTCTACATATTTCAATGCAACAGCCTATTTTACTAAATATTTTTCAAAATTCTATTTAACACCACACAGCAAAGGTAAAATATTGCTTTAAAAGGTGTTCAGTTATACTCAATTAGTAGATTCTATTATTTTTCCCTTTTCTAGCTGAACAGTTTTCACTGTCTTTATGGAGTTTCATGATCAGAAATCTGAGATTAAAAAGACCCCCCCCCCCCCCCATTTTGTGTAACGTTGTTGCAAGAAAAAGTTCAGTTAAACTTGAGATGTACGTGGTTAACTGAGGAAGCTCAGTGACTTTCACAATAAAAGCAAAGCTTTAGAAATGCTTCAGAGCACAACTGTATTAGCTTGTATTAAAATCACATGTTAAACGTATTTTTCTTCAAGAACATCACTCAGACCTGCCCCTTCATCCTGGTCTCTGGTCTGATCTTCTGCCTGGGGACGTATCCTCTGTTCACCAGAATCGTGATGCTGCAGCGACAACACAAACGGAGCAGAACTTGTAGCATCTGTGTGCGTTCGGTTCCGTGACGGCTTTTGCAGCTCCTTACCCGAGGTCGATGCACTGGAATGGTGTGACGACGTTGGCACCGGTCTCTCCACTTGAAGACAGGCTGCCAGCCTCTCTGGCCTCCTTCTCTGGGTCGACAGGGGAGCGCGGCATGATGTAGAGCTCCTTTGAATGATCATAGCGCCCACGCACCCTCACTCTCCGGTACTCCAGCTTATTCACCTCATTAGGACTGAGACACAGGATGAGAAAGGAAAGTAAAACCGGCTAAAGGGAACACAAAATTTACATACTTGCTTTTATTTTGATAATATTAATGAATGTTAAAATATCTGTAAAAGATTGAGATATTTAGACACTTTGACAACTTTGTGGGGAAAATTTACATGCAAGTAGTACATATAGCCTCGATCTCAGAAACGACGTTGTGATCATCTATTTATGCGAACCCAGATCTGAGTACTTACTCAAGTGGAAGTGGAATGGGTTCTTCTGTGGTGAGGCGGTGCAGATCATCGATCAGTCCCATTTTCCACTGACGCCGTTTCACCTGCACGAACATGATCAAATCATTTTATAAAACATCTACACATCAGAGGGGAAAACAAGTTCAGTAAAAACTAAATCTGGATGTACCTGCCATGTACCGAGGCCGAAAGTAGTGGCAGGGATGAGCAGCAGAAACCACTTGAGGAACGAGTCTTCAGTTTTGTCTGCTTTGACTGCTGTAGAGCTGCACAGACGCCCAAAGCTGAAAACCCTGCCTACATAGCATGAAAAAACAGAAATGATACATAAATGGGGAAAGATTACAGAATGTAATTTGTTCAAATAAAACAACAAAAACTGATCTATTTGGTAGATTGGTTGTAACAATACTTCTTGGCAAAAGTATATTATTAGACCATATTAAACTTATAACCCCCTTTAGTGATACCACATTTGCAAATAACATTTTCCAACTTTAAAAATAAAAAACCTCTAAAAACACAATCTACATCCTCTTTATCAGTAGCAATAATTGTATATATATTTTTGGTTTATTTTTAGTTTTTTGTCAGATCTGCTGCTCATCCCACAAGTGCTTGATTTCAATTCCAATAAGAAACAAATTTCAAGTATAAAACCTGGTTTTCAAAGTAAAAGCTTTATTTACATGATACATTCTAACAACCTGTAAAGAGACTTACCAAAAACAAATTTACTTACTTTTTTTGCTATGTTACATTTTGCATATTTATAAAGTAATAATATTTGCTTTTTGTAGACGTTCTAACTTAATCCCCACCAATATGCCACCACAAAAACAATAAATGTAGAGATATAAAGGATTTACGCTACAGAGGGAGTAGATAGAAACCAAATCATACAGGCAAAACATTTCCTAGCATTCTAAAAACCCACATAAAATCATCTGGTAAAATATCATAATAGTAATAAATGTATTACCGTTTGAACGCTTCAAGAGTTTGGGCAGAAAAAGGTTCCTCTGGATGTAAACAACATGATGGGACTAAATTTAATATAACACAAATTGAAATTAGATGCACTCTTTTCGTGTATCATCATGACTTTGAAATTGACGGTGATTAAAAAAACACCCAAAATTAAGGTTAAGCATAAAAAACTCACCTGTTTGTGAAGAAGCCTGTTCGAAAAGGCTACTAGGGATTTAATATAAGCCATGGTTGATCATAATTATGAATATAATCAAGAAAAGGTTTGAAGATCAACTACATAACAGCTACATTGATGTGTTTGTGCCCGGAGTTTTTCTCGGTGTTACTACTTCCGGTGTGTTTGTTCGTCCCTCCCACTTGTCGAAGGTTCCCACGTGCGCACAGGAATGTGTTCGTGACTATCAAATGTACTTATTTTCCCACTCCTACGTCTGATTTAAACAATTTAGATCTGTTTTTTAACATGGACCTCGCTGCGAAGGACGCGTACATTCAGAAATTTGCAAGTAAAGTCTTTCATCAGCACCAGGAATCTAAAGAGAGACCGTTTGGTAAGTTCAACTAACCATTTATTTACTAAAACGTTTTAACGGAAGAACGGAGGAAAGTTAGCTTGTTGTTCTTTTATAAACATTGAGTTAGTCCATAATGCACTTCTGGTGTGATACCCATGTTAACCAAAAGAGGCGCCAAATTCCTTTAATGCTTTACTGTAATTTCACTTTTACCTACTTGGAGGAAAGACATTTTATTTTTTTAATTAAATAAACTTTTTTTTAGGTTACTTGTCGAATGTTTTGCTGGTGATTTTTTTTGTCATGTTTATTTTGAAATCCTAATAATAACTTAAAAAAACCTATTGCAAAACCTATGAAATTGTTATGTTATCAGAAATTAATTACATTGTTAAATAAATTCTTGATGTTGGGAACAAACTACTTGGAAAATTCCTATTTTTCTGCAGCATTATGAATAAAAATAGCCTTATAAAAATGAGATAAGACATTTTTCACACCTTTATTTAAACTACTAAAATCATCCCAGTTTCGGTAACAGAAATGCAGAATATGATATAAGGCAAAAAATACAAAGCTAAAACGTTTTAAAAGAAAAACAAATATTCATATTTAAAAGACTATTTGTCATTACCCATCAATATTGTTAATATTTTTATTATTAGGCTGATTGATTAGAGAGTCCTGCTGCCTCTTGGATCCCTCCACAGTGTGGTCCAAAGGATGTGAGGCATTGTTCCTAACGTATGTAAAGGTTGACCTCTGACCTCGATTTTCTTAATAAGGTCCAACAGGCAGTCCAAGACAGAACTGACTTTCTTTTTCACTAGTGTGAGTCATTTGTCTGCTCCGCCATCAGCCCAACACCCAGAAAATATGACTTTTATAAAAACAGAAGCTGTTTCCAATAAATTCCATCTCTGAATGGGGGAAAAGTCAAACACAGTGTGACCTGCCACTGCTGGTAATTGAGGAACATTATCTGAATATTATTATTATCTGAATTATTCCTGTCAGTCTGATGGTGCAGCCGAACACATCAGTTTTTTGTATGAAATGTGTTTTAATTGTTTTTGTTGTAAATATGCATTATTTGAGCATAAAAGGTTTTTTGTTTGTGTGTTTTAAGTTTATTACAGAGGTAAAAGCACAACTGATCCTCAAAAGAAGAAGAAGAAGAATAAAAAGAAAAATATTCAAGACAAGAATGATGACAAAAAGACTCCTAAACCTCAACAGAAATCTTCTCCTTCGCCATCCACGCAAAAAGGAGCCGCTCCAGCAGAAAAGAATAAACCCAAACATATCATAAGCACTAATGGAGCCACAACACGCATGACTGAAGGTGCAGCCATTTAACTCAAATGTAAAAACCATGCAATGAATTTCAGGAAGTTGGTCTCATTGCATTGTTGTTGTTTCTTTCTTGAATGTAGAGAAATCCCTCGCCAGCTTCTCCTCTGTAGATCTGTTGCGAAAGAGGCTACATGAGAAGATTGAAGAGTCCAGAGGCCAGGTATGTAGATGTTTGGATCTCTGCACACAGGAACACAGAAGGGGATGGTGCACTATACTGTTCACTGAGCTTGTTTACATACCAGCTGTCCAATTATCATCAGATTTACTGTGACATGAGGTTAGAATAATCTGATGCTCTGCATCAGCAGCTGTTTTAAGATTTGTCTGGTATATTCCACAATTTTACATTCACTATAAACAAACATGCATTGCACGGTTTCCAAGGCAGCTGCAATTTTTTCCTTGCGGAGTACACCAGACCAGCAGCAACATCTTTGTTATGTAATCTTAGTTCCCACATTAGCAAAGCTAATGCTCTGGTTGTTTGTGCTGCCATGTTTACAACGAAAAGATATGCAAAAGTTTAGAAAGTAACAGTAAGTTAATTCCTTATTAAACATGCGCAGTCCTCTGATAGAAATAGATGTATTATGTGCTCCAAGATTTTCCTCATCATTCCTGTAGTCACTTTCTGAATTAAAATGATTTTCTAAGCAGGTAAATATGGTCTTGTACTAAAAGGGCTATAAATTGTCTCAGGTTAATCTAAAACAGTATTAAAACTCAATTATCCACCTTTACTTTAATTACCCACAGAGCTGTGCCATTTTCTTTATCGACCCAGACGTAACACATGCTGATTCGGTTTCTGTTTTGCCACCAGACTTATGATATTTCAAGCACATTTATAGCGAAGTAAGCCTCAAATTGTTTCATCGGTGAAACTGTCTTCTGCTGTAGAAACATTGAGAACCTTTACAGCTGAAAAATAAACTGCATCCACTGCTACTTGGCATTGACATCCTTTACAGCAGAAGCCACACTACCTAAATATTATTGATCATTCTAAAACGTTATAACTTTGTCTCAACAGCACAGGTGACCTTTTTAGGAATTTCTCAGGACTTGTTTAAAAACAACCAACTGTGCTGTGCTGTCCCCTGTGGAATCCTTGGCCTGTAACAGTCTGAGGTTTCCTGAGATGTTTTGTTCGCCACATTAAACCAAACAAAATGTGCCAAATTTAAAGAATTCAAAATTTAAAAAGTTTTTTGGGGTGTTCAGTGCAAAAAAGGGGTTTTTACATATATATTTACAATAAAATTTTAATATTTTATTGTAAATATATATGTAAAAACTAAAGCTTTACTTTAAAATTGTTGTCAATCTTGATATGCCTCTATTTAATTTAAAAATATTGCTTGTCCTTTATTTTTTTCAACAACTGATCTTTTCTATGTCACTGTGGTCACAGTATTGCATTACTGGAAAAAAACTGCAGTGGATGAAACACTATAAATTATATTATATAGCATATGTTTAAAAAAATACTCCAAATGCTCTATATAGCAGAGTATTATAAGATATTCCTTTTTGTTTTTGTCTTGTTCCAGTACTGGATGTATGTCTGTATATGTGACAAATTAAATTTGAATGAGCCTTTTTATTGTTTTTTAATGAAGATTTTCATGCTATTTTTCATCTTTTATCAGGGAGCTCCTCAGGATGCATTATCAGAAGCTGTCCAAGCAAAGCGTGCAAAGCGAAAGCTGGAGCGAGAACGCAAAAAGAGGAAGAAGAAAGAATTTCAGATGAAGAAACTGGCTGAGAAAAGTGACAAAGTGCCTCCAGTTGAGGTGAAAAAGGAGGAAGAGCAAGCACCTGCCCCCAAAAAAAGAGACGAGGCAGCTATTGTCTTTAACACAGTGCAAATAGTAGAGGAGGCATACGTTGATAAAATGCTGAAAAAGAAAGAAAAGAAACAAAAGGTGAAGGGCAAGTTGACGCCCCTCACAGGAAAGAACTACAAGCAGCTGCTGAGCCGCGTGGAGGCTCGCAAAGCAAAGCTTGAGCAGCTGAAGGAAAAAGACGAAGCCAAGGCTCTCGACTTTGAGAAGAAGATGAAATGGACCAACGTGCTTTACAAAGCAGAGGGCCTCAAAATTAAAGACGACGAAGACATGTTGCGCACCTCTTTGATGAAGAAGGAAAAGAGACGGACGCAAAAGCAAAAGAAGTGGGACCAGCGGTGTGAAAGCGTCGTGGAAAAGATGCAGCATAGGCAGGACAAGAGGAAAAAGAACCTCCAGAAACGCAAAGAAGTGAAAATAGAAAAGAAGAAAAACAGAGCTCGAAAGAGGGGAAGGGTGCTTCCAGAAGATCTGAAAAAAGCCGCAGTTTAGAGGACGAGAAATCTCAGTACACGTGAAGAAACGACACGATGAGTCAGCGCTCAAGTGGGATAATTTAATGTCTACTGGTGATCCCCATAGTATTCATCTCTTTAATGTGCAGGAGGTTTTTTTCTGTTAATAAAATCTCATCTTTTTATTATGAATTGTAGTAGCTTTCTTTTTCACTTTTCATTAACTGAAAAAAAAAATTATCCAATTTTCTGAACTGTTGCGTTCACTGCTCTGTGAAGAGTAGGAATTTGACTCAAGAAAGAGTCTTTATTAGGAAATGTGTTTCTAAATATAAAATAAATTGGTTATTAAGGGATTCAGACCATACATGGATAAAGTGCTTTACTGTGGAATATTCTATTTAAAAAAAAAACTAAGACTGACGAGGAACTTCAACATAACAGGAAAACTCAAGTGTCCCAAGTGCAGTTAAATGCAACATTTGAAAACATTCGAAAAGTCTCGAGAAACTGATTACGTCATTAAATACGTTGTTAAATTTAATAACACTTTATAAGCGCTGCTCCAGTGAACCTTATAAATATATATTTTAAAGTGGAATTATTTTATCGGGCCAGTTTTCGATTTGTCGTCATCTGCTATACTGCAATGATATTATTAGTGAAGCGCATATGTTTAAAACAATTTTTATTTATTTATTTTATTGAACAATTGCAGGATACAAAAAACACAAATGCATTATTTATGCAAATATAATGTACAATAAAGTTCTGAATACAGAATAAACTTGTTATAACCTTGAGAAAATCTTAATTAAGATCATTCACAGAAGGAAAAAAAGAACAAACTAAAAATAAATAAAAAATAAATAAACGTAGACAAATGGAAATGCGAGAGTAAAGTTATGTCCAAAAGATTTACAGATGTTAATCGTTTTTTGAACCTTTGTATTTTTTGAAGCTGAAATTAAATTTATATATTACTGCATTTCCAGTTTGAACACGAA
The DNA here is from genome assembly GCF_053564925.1 of Oryzias latipes. NCBI lineage: Eukaryota > Metazoa > Chordata > Actinopteri > Beloniformes > Adrianichthyidae > Oryzias > Oryzias latipes. Next base: position 25,305,784 of record NC_136248.1, on the reverse strand, counting down.
GAAATCAGGTTTTTCATTAGAAAATTTATTTTTTTGAATAGAAATTTATCCATTAATAACAACAAGTTAATAAAAAAGAAAGCTTCACGATCTGTGAGTTCAAAAATATGAAAACCAAATATAACGTTTTTATAATAGAGTTGTAAATTTGCAAAAAATAGAATCGCTGAGATCATAGGTGGATATTTCTCCAAAATGTGTATTTGAATTCATAAGACCAGAATAAATGAGAGCACGTTTCTGGCAGAAAGTACAGCTGGTGTTTATGTCAGCTTTAAATTCAGTTAAGTAATTTTTTACTTGGTAAAATCTGTGTATAAGTTTAAATGAGATTGAGTTTGAAACAAAATGCGTTTTGATTGACCCAAACCCCCTGCGTTGACGCTGTTGGTATCGTCTGGTTCCGCCCACACCGGAAGTGGAATCAAAACATTGAGAGGTTGCAGGGGGTTATTTATTTATTACGAGTCAATGGCAGAAACAGTTATCGCTTGATGGGAATAATCAGGAATCTGTCCGCGAATTTGACAGTAATTCGTCAAAGTTTATTTAAAAATCACCAAAAAGTAAGTACACCCCCGATTCAACTGAAGCTGTTATTTAGTAACGAGAGTGGCTCAGCTGAGATTAATACGTTTTCTATTTTAGACAATCATCATGTCCAGAAAAGTTCATGCCAGCAGGACTGAAGGGGTTGATAAAAATGTCTGGTGAGTGATTTCTTTTAAAGCATTCATTGGGTCATAAGACGCGTTTTGTTACTATATTGTTTAAACAAGCTTTTGGCAGTAAACAGTCGTGCTATCACAGAAAAGAAAAATGACAATTCAATTCAATGGCGGAATCCGCAAAAAAAGAAGAAAAAAAAGACATTATTTCTAAATTTTGGAAACCAAGTTTCTTTCATGAATTGCCAGTTTTAAGGAAGGAAGTCGTTGATTGGTGGAGCACAGAGGAGGAACTGAGATCAAAGTCCCCCCAAGAACATTTTAAGGAGATCATAGTGAACTTAAACTTTTACCCTCAGAGAGGAATTTATACTATCACACTTCTAAAATTAACAAAACACCCAATTCATGTGTTGTTCTTGTTGTTATTATTATTATTATTATTTTTACCATTATTATTATTAAAATTGATTGGGTCCTAGTTCAAATCCCATTTGGGTCCATTCTTTGTTGAGTTTGCATTTTCTCCTTGTGCATTTGAGCTTTTCCTCCAGGCAAACCGGCTTCTTCTTACAGTTCAAAATCATGGTCCATGGTTTAATTTGGGTGTCGAAATTGCCCCTAGGTGTGCATGTGAGTGTGTGGTCCTGCAACCTATTCAGGGTGTACCTCGCCTTCACCCAATAGTAGTTAAATGGACTTCAGCAACCCTGTGACCCCCAAAAGGGGTTAAGTAGGTTCTGCAGATGGATGGACAAGAACTATTCTTTGATTGAAGTTAACTTTAGTTTACAGTTCCTGAAAAATAAGAAAATTCAAGCCAGGTCTTCACAGCTCAAATCGTCTCCACTTCTGTAGCTTGATCATACTTACATTTCAAAATCTCCTCTTTTTTTCTCACTCTGATTTTTGCTCACACATAATTTGAATTTCTTCAGTTAAAATTTGGCTCAAATGTTTGACATTGAGTCAAAAACGTGCAACTAACCACAAAGACTCTGCTGTGATGTTCAGATTGAAAACTTATTTTTACATTTTTTTTCTGATTCTTTTGTCTGACCAACCAGTATTTTATCACTGTCAGTAATACGTTTTTGCCTCTCGTCAACAAAGATTGTTGCTTGCATCACTTGGATCACTTTTCCACCCACAGGGTTGAATTTACCCAGCTTGCTGCAGACTACAAAGCTGTGAACCTCGGTCAGGGGTTCCCTGACTTTTCTCCCCCTGAGTTCATCCGAGAGGCTTTCTGTGATGCTTTGAAAGGAGGACCTGCCATGCACCAGTACACTCGGGCTTTTGTGAGTAAAACAATCCCCAGGGGGTGTGTCTGCCTCCCCATCAGCATGGTTTTTTATCTGTGTCTGGTCGCTATCTTTTTCTTTGTCCAGGGACACCCTCCCCTTGTAAAGATCCTGGCCAAATTTTTCAGCAGGATTGTGGGACATGAGATCGATCCTCTGGAGGACATTTTGGTGACAGTCGGAGCTTATCAGGCCCTTTTCTGTGCTTTTCAGGCTCTGATTGATGAGGAAGATGAGGTATAGATATCTACTATCTAGTCAGATTAGAATGAAAAATTACAAAGCAAACTAATTTGAATAAAAACTCAAAATAATTGAAATGTTCTGATCTTTTAGGTCATAATTGTTGAACCGTTCTTTGACTGCTACCAGCCGATGGTGGTGATGGCTGGAGGGAAACCAGTGTACATACCTCTAAGACCTGTAAGTTTGACAACTTTACTTTTGTTTTCAACCTAATACTTGCTTTGCTTAGTATACATTTCTAAACCAGTGAAGCACCTTTCTACTGGTCATTTTTAGAGAGAGGGCCGTGCCGTCTTGTCGAGTGGAGATTGGGTTTTATCCCCCGAGGAGCTGGCCAGTAAAGTCACTCCACGAACAAAAGCCATCGTCATCAACACCCCAAACAACCCTTTAGGAAAAGTAAGTCTTGTGTGGAATCATAGGGGTATTCCAAAAAGCAAGGTTAACTTACCTTGACCTTAACCCTGAACTCTCGGTTAACTAACCCTAAACTTGCTCACTCTGGGTTTGTCGGTTCCAAAACACCGGTTTTGAGTTTGGTTAATTAACCTCCTCTCAGTATCCCTGAGTTAATGCGCGTTCACGGCGAGTACAACAAGGCGTGGAGATAAAAGAGAGCTTCATACTTCAGTGAGACAGAGTCAGAGGTTTTAATGACTGTGTATAAAGAGTATACCCCCATCATAACTAAAAAAAGTAATACGGCTGCATCTGCAAAAGAAAGAGTTTCTGCTTGGCAAAGAATAACGGACAGAGTACAGCCATGAGTTTCTAACCTTATTTCCAGTTCATTGTGATGCAAAAAACTTTCGGGATTTATCCAACTCAATTATTGTTTCTACAACTCAAATTGACATATTTATATAACTGAATGTCATATTACTCCACCTCAATTTAATGTTTTTCCAACTTAATTTATTGTATTTCTTGAACTTTCCTTTGTCTAACCATGCTCCGTCACCTCTCTGAAACCAACTAATCTTCAACTAAACCTGCTCCAGACCAGGTTACGTTCTGAGCACAAGTTGCTATGGCAACTTAACCGACCCTGAAACATACCTCCGCTTTTGGAACCGAAAGCTGAGGTTAATTGTTCCTTACCCAACTTACAGAGGTAACTCGCATACCCTGCTTTCTGGAACAGGCCCCATGTGTATAAAATAAAATAAAAAGTGAAGTAGAAGCTTAGTTTAAGTGATGTCAGTGTTGCACTGATACATTCATAATGTACCTTTTGTGCTGTTTTATTCTTTAAAAATGGATTTTTTGACCAAATATGTGCAGGTTTATAAGCTCGAGGAACTACAGATGATCGCAGATCTTTGCATCAAGCACGACCTGGTGTGTTTCAGCGACGAAGTGTACGAGTGGCTCACCTATGATGGTGCCAAGCATGTAAAAATCGGTAAAAATGTTTACAAAATCAGCAGATGTCCTACAAAAAACATTTGAGAATCTTTTCTGATGGGGGATTTTGTTTGTGACAGCTAGCCTTCCTGGCATGTGGGAGCGAACCATCACTATTGGGAGTGCTGGAAAGAGCTTCAGTGCTACTGGCTGGAAGGTGAGGCTCAGAGAATGACATATATAATGTTTAATCTGCGTTGTTTCATGTTATTACATTCTTTTACGTTCTTCATTTTTCTGTTTAGGTCGGCTGGGCCATCGGCTCGAGAGATGTCATCAAACACTTAAAAATTATTCATCAAAACTCTATTTACCACTGTGCAACAGCGGCTCAGGTAAATCCATGAGTTTTTATAATGAATCAGTAAAACCGACTTCTTTGCATGCATTTACTCCTAGACCTGTGTTTTAATTTGAATTTGGAACTCTGCAAAGTTTGTTTTTTAGATTTATCTTTCTATCCATCTATCGATCGATCGATCGATCGATCGATCGATCGATAGATGGATAGAGAGATTTGCAGAGTTACAGATTAGGGATTTTTTTAAACAAATATTCTGGTCAAGTTTGTATAACATTTGATTTATAATGTAAAATATGTCAGGGGGTAAAAAAACAAAAGTGAATTCGACTTTTTTAATTTAAACTGAACTGCAGTATTTTCTGTATGTAATTAAAAAAACAACAACCTGCTTTTGTCCTGTCAGAATTCTACTTTCTTCTCTACAAATATCCCAGAGTCCTCTGTCATCATTCCTTTTCCCCAGGAAGCCGTGGCTCGTGGGTTTGAGAGAGAGTACGAGGTATTTGGTGCTCCAGACAGCTACTTCCAGCAGCTGCCTGCCATGCTGCACAACAAGAGACAGAAGCTGGCCACGTGTCTGCAGAGCGTCGGTCTGAACCCAATCATGCCAGAGGGAGGATATTTTATGATTGCAGATATTTCCTCTGTCAGTAAGTAACAAGTAAGCCCCTTAACCGAATGGTTTAGCCAACATCCAGCTGTAAATAACCGGGGTTTTTGTATTTGAAACAGAAGTGGATCTGAATGATGAGAGTAATAAGGATGAATCACGCGACTTTAGATTTGTCAAATGGTTAATTAAAGAAAAGGTAAAGACTACTTATATCATTTTAAAGTTATTAATTGTTTAAGTGTAATTTAAGAGTGTAACGAAACATTATTTACCGCAGGGCCTGGCGACAATCCCCGTCTCTGCTTTTTACAGTCCGGAGCATGGGAAGGAATTTGACAAATATATCCGTTTCTGTTTTGTAAAGGTAAATGTCTGCAATTTCAACTCGCTTTTTCACTTTGGTGCAAACTTGTCATGCAAACATTGTTTTATATGCCAACAGGAGGACTCTACACTAAAAGCAGCAGAGGATATCTTAAAGAAATGGAGTCAAAGAGAATAAAATTACCCGTCCAACCTCCTCCCACCAGCTCTTTTCAGGTGGCGTGATCAGCTGTCTCAGGAAAACATAATAAATACTTTTTTGTTTCCACTCTGTCCCAACAAACCTATACAACTTCCATCCACTTACCGTAATTAAGCATCTATAAAAGCCATATGTACATCATATACGTGCAGTTTTGTTTTAGAAATTCTTCATTTTACCTGCTCTCAAATTCGATTGAAATAAACTCTTAATGAAGCTTTTGAAATGATTCCGCTGTATTTTTAAGTTTATATGCTTTGTGTGTTCACCACCGTCACTATCAGCAACTTTATTCAAAGACAATAGGCCATTACAAACAAAAATACAAGACAAACTGTCAAAAAAACACAAATCTGATAAAAGGAACAAGCTCATCTCACCAACCAGACCAGTGTTTCCACATTAAAGACTGATTTTGTTTAAATGTACAATGACTGAGTAAGGTAAGGGAAAAGCAAGATGTTTTAATAAAAATCGCTTAATTTGACCTTGAGTGTTTAGTTTAGTTTAGTTTAGTTTATTTTTCCACAATGTGTCAAAAGCAAACAAATCCCCTCACAATACAGAATGTGGAAAAAATGGACATCCTCGAAGCAGCTGCTTATTATTAGGGGTCCAGCATATTAAACAAGCATAAAAGTACAGAAGATGAGTGGCGGAAGAAAAGAAAAAGAAAAGAAAATAATTACATAAATAAAATGCAATAATGGTATGAAAAATGATGGTAATATAGTGGAAAGCGTTGGAAAATGGAACAATGAATTTGAACAACATAAACTCTGGCTTGTGGCCATATAAGTGTCAACAAACAGAGAGAAATCACAAACACATTAATAGGTGGTTTCGGTCGGAGCAGCATTTGTACAGTATGTTGACAATAATAGCAATTTCAGTTTCCTTTTAAACATATATATTGTAGCAGACTGTTTAACGTCATTGTCTAAAGTATTCCAAGTTTGTGGACCTCTAGTACAGACAGAGAAGCTTGTACATTGTAACTTTCTGTTTTTGCCTTTTAGCATATGCTTTCCCCTGGTGTCATGGTGATAAGAGGGCGAAAAAAGTGGTATAAGGTCACACAAACGACTATTTAATTTATTAACAACACTGTACATTGTGCTTGCATTATGATCCGTGTTGAGTTCCGGTAACTTAAGGAGGCTGTATCTGTGAAAGAGTGGATCTGTTGGAGAATTTGGCGTGGACCAGGTTATTGCTCTTATTGCTTTTTTTGTGTAATCTGGAGTTTTGCCGTGTAGGTAGAATATGTGTTATTCCACATGAAGTTACAGTAATTCGGGTGAGGCTCAAACAGGGATCTGTACAATGTTAGCAATGCATCTGATGGGAGCATGTGCCGAATCTTATAGAATAAACCAACAAATTTGGATAATTTTTAAAACTAGTTCATCTATGTGTTTTTTAAAATTTATAAATTGATCTATATGGATTCCAAGAAATTTTATTGAGTCCACCTTTTGTAGAGATCGCCCATCTATATTTATGTTTAATTTCCTGTAGGTGGATTTGTGTCTGGATGTGTGGAATATGATAAAAAAAAGTTTTGCTAGTGTTTAATGACAATTTATTGCATTTGAACCAAGTATCTACTTTTACCAGTTGTTCATTTAAGAATTTTTCTAATAGGTCCATATTTCTATGTGCCAGAAATAAACTAGTATCGTCTGCAAAAAGTATTTTGTGGATGGCGCCGGAACAGTTAACAAAATCATTTATATAAATTATGAAGAGGAGTGGTCCCATTATGGATCCTTGTGGCAGTGTGATTTTAAACAACAAAAACATGAACATTTTATCTTTCAAAGATATATTATAATTTAATATACTTTTTAAATGACAAAAAAAAAAATCATTCCACAAACAAAAGAGGACATTGATTAAAATTTGCTGTGGAAACTGTGGAATTTTAATTTTTAAATAAAGGTTTAGGTGGGGAAAAAATATCTACAAATAAACTAAGTACTATGCATAGTTCAAATAAATATAAACATTTTAAAATGAGATAAGAACACATAATCTTCTTCCCACACTTTATACTGTTTGGTTTTATTGCCGTCAAATATGTAGCTTATTCTGTTTCAAAAGTGTAATGTATCTTTAAATAAATCTTAAAATGCGAAAGGTCAACCCGGAAGTAAAAAGTCACACGCGCTCGAGAACATCATGTCGCTAAACGGAACAGCAAAAAATCCCAAACCTGGGGCTTTTCAGGTACAATTACACATGTGTTTTCATAAGTGTCAGACTGTGAGCTGCGGTAATGATCGTTTCATTTCTTACAGTCTGAAGATAGAATTTGCTGGAGGAAAAGGAAAAATGAACGTGAGTGTAATCTGCTTTATTCTGCTAATACAAAAGTCAAGCTAACCATTAGCTGCGATTTATTAAAAAATGTATTTTCTGTTTGTTAAACAAATTAAAGCAATTAGTTGCACCGAATGTAAAATGTAATTATTAAAAACAATGAATGCAGTTAATGCATTGTAGGACCAAAGCTACTTTGATAACATTGTTGTATCTTGGCAAGACAAGAAAAGCATGTGTTCTTTTATTTTTAAAATTTGGTGTACTTTAGTTTTTTTTTTTTCAATATAATTAAATGGAGAAACAGTAAAAAATAAAACTTTTAAAAAGCAAGCTGTTCTTTATGTTTAGAATGTTTTTGCACTGAGATGATGGAGAAAACTTATCAACCCAGAATAAATTAAAAAGAATAAATTAAAACTTCACTTATGTGAAAACTATCAATTTAACTACCTTACATTGGTCTTTATCCATCATATATCCAACTTTTTAAATGCTTGATTGATCAGACCCTGGTTTGTCTTTTTTGCACGTTTTTTTGTGTGTTTGTGTGCACAATATAGCAAAGTTTGTTTGCTGGAGGCTTTATAAAGAATTATTTCCCAAATAATGTTTATTTTTATCTAAGTGAAGTTCAAAATCTGTCATTTCAATTTAATTAAAGAAAAGGTTTAACCGAGTATGAATGAATGAATGATTTGACATGCAGGCTGATGACAGAATACATACTTTATACACATCATGTTTCTTAATACATCTCATCTTTGAATTGCAGTCAAGGAGAGTAAAAAGGAGCGGAAAATGGCCAAACTTATTAAAACATTGGAAAAGGAGCGACAACAAGAGGTTGAAGAGGACAGCAAACAGGAAGAAAGCCAAAGTGACAAAGGTAATAACTTCAGCATCAGCATTGTACTGAGTTCTCCAGGTCTCTTTGGGATCTAAAAGTGGGGGAATGTATTTTCTGCAGGTCGGGCTTACACAGTTAGTGTGGCGCTACCAGGGTCTGTCCTTGACAACGCTCAGTCCCCAGAACTCCGTACGTACTTGGCGGGACAGATCGCCAGAGCCTGCGCGGTGTTTTGTGTGGATGAAATAATTGTTTTTGATGAGCAAGGCGAAGATGTGAAGTAAGTCTTTGCAGAATTTGAACATCCGAATCATATGGGAAGCTAAAAAGCTTTTGTTTTTCCTGTCACACAGGAGCGTTGAAGGAGATTTTAAAGGTGTTGGGAAAAAAGGCCAAGCTTGTATTCAGCTTGCACGAATTCTTCAGTATGTTGAATGTCCACAGTAAGTGCAGAAATATTCAGGGGTGTCATCTGTGCTTTTTTTTATGTTCTCATTGAAATCCCAGCTTCACTTCCTTTCCTCAGGTATCTTCGCAAATGTTTTTTCCCAGTGCATAAAGATTTACAATATGCAGGTACTTTCATTTTCTCGTGTGTGAAATTAAATATGTTCTGAGTATCGTTGTTCTTGTTGAGAAAGCAGATGACTTCAAAGAAAACCTTAAAGGAAAGGAGGTTTTTGTTTTTAGGTTTGCTAAATCCTCTGGACAGTCCTCACCACATGAGGATGGACGAGGAGTCGGACTATCGGGAAGGAGTCGTCCTCAACAGACCGCCGAAACAAGGAAAAGGCTCATTAGTCAATTGTGGGATGAGAAAAGTGAGCCTGACTCTACAGAGAACTCCATCTTTATCTGCTCATTAGTAATATCATGCCAACTGTTTGCCTTTCTAGGAGGTTCGCATTGATAAGCAACTGCAGTCGGGGTTACGAGTCACAGTGAAGCTCAATAAGATGCAAAATCAAGGTAGTTCTCTCCATGTTTTACTAATGCATAGCACATATACAGCATTCCCTGCTTAAGTCATTGATGAAACTTTCTCTCTTTGCAGACAGTAAACTTTACAAAGGAGTTGTTGTGCCTCCACACGTGCCTAGAACAGAAGCTGCTCTCTACTGGGGTTACACGGTCCGGCTCGCTTCTTGCCTCAGTGGGTTCGCCGTTGTCTTAATGCGTCCCAATCGGGTCCTTTTCTGAGTCAGAACCCTCACCCTGCTTGCCTCTGAAACCGCAGGTGCAGTTTTCACTGAGGGCCCACATAAAGGAGGATACGATCTGACAGTTGGAACCTCGGAGAAAGGCAACACCTTGGAACAAACCACACTGTCACCATTCAAGTAAGTCCCTAACCGTGATGATGACCCTGCTCAGTTTCAGTTTGGACTCCAGGAACTGCTGTGCTCCTCCAGGCATCTCTTGGTGGTCTTTGGAGGTCTTCATGGTTTGGAAGCGAGCGTGGATGCCGACCAGAACCTGAATGTGACAGACCCCAGTCTCTTATTTGACCTTTATCTCAACACGTGTCCCGGTCAGGGCAGCAGGACTATCAGAACTGAGGTGAGGACAAACTTAATTCAAAGACCTGCTCTGATGGAAATTCCTGTTTCTGGTGTTTTTAACGCGTCCGTTTAACTTAATTCTGAGGAAATGTTTCAAGAAAATTAAACTTAAAATTGCGTTTGTGAGTATTTCTTTATTCAAATATTGTGTAACAGGAGTAGACACTGCTTACATCTTACGTAGAAAATACACCTGGCAGGCCTCAAGCTCCCTGCTCTGAGCTCTGTCATGGCGAGGGCAAAAGGGGGCGGTGTTGCTCAAGTAAGGTTTGAATGAACTACTGCCGCTCTGTAAAAACTTTGGCCTAAAAACAACAGAAAGTTTTTGGAAATTTGGCGAAAACGGCATAACCATAATCAAATGACCACCTGGAACAATAGATCAAAGATGACTGGAGTGTGACTGAAAGACGTTTTCTGTGAAATCCAGCTGTGCTTCAAAACTGTTTTTCTGTCGCCAACAGGAGGCCATCTTGATTTCTATGGCAGCGTTGCAGCCGAAGATTGCAGCTGCTTTCTGAAATATTTTCCCATCAATGGTAAAAGAAATAGCTGTAAATAAACAGAATCATTCCTCTCAGGAGTTTCATGGGAGTTCTTTATTATCCATATATGCACTTTGGAACATTGTTTTGTTTTTAAAGCACTCGGTTAATAAGTGATTCAGTGCCGTTGATTAACATTCCCTTTGTTTCTAAATATCTGCACAAAATGTATGTTTATTAAATACAAACCCACATGCTTTAAACTCACTCTGTGTTTTTAAAGAATCATAAGTTCAGACAGGAATCTTAAAAGCAGCACAAAGAGAACAAACTTAACGCCGAGCTACTGAATTTAAAGTTTCACCTTTCTGATTTAGTGGAGGAGTCTCTGCTGCTTTTTCCAAACTGATAACAGTAAAAGCTGATTGTCTTCATGATGCAGTCTCATTCCAGTTGCATGCATCTGATAGTACAAAGTAGACCTCTGAATTTGTGTAGAGGCAATGGGAAGTAATTGTGTAGCAAATAACAGGCTGTTTAATTCAACAGCCATGCAAATCCTTTATTATTAAATAACAGCTACATTTGTGTTTTTAGCCTCTACCTGGATATCATGACAGAAGGGTCATTATGCTTCACAACTATGAAAGTGTTCATCTGTTGCTATTCTCAGCTTTTCTATATCCACAGAAATAAAGGTATTTGATGGTGATAATGGAGTCCTACAGTGTTAGAGCTTCTACCTATTCAGCATCAATAAAGTCACAGCAGTAAACTGTTTGCATGTGGGAAACGTAAATATAAAAGGCAACACGGTATCAAACAAAATCCACTTTTGCTTCCAACTTGTGCCGTTTTGCGTTCCGGACACTGATGGACGTGAGGTTTAAGTGAAGTGTAGGTTATGGCACCTAGAAGCAGCTTTTTGTTTTTGACCCCTTCCCGCTGTATGTCCCTAAATCACAACAAAATCCTGGTATCCGCTTAATTTAGCATCAGATTGAAAAGAAACATTGAAGGATATTGTTTTATATAACTGAAGGTGACTATAATTGAAGGTTAGGACATTCGAATATTAGCCCCAGCTACAATGCATCTGCCAGATTTTACCCACAATCCTTTTCTGGTTTTATTCTGCTAAAGCTGTCAGCGTCACTCATTGGCATCAAAATAAGGGAAACAAGCGTTTTGATTGTTTTTCTTTTTAGCCAAATTTGCATTAATAATGGATCTTGCTGCAAATGTCCTTTTTCAGCAGCCAATGAAAAGAAGAGGACAGAAAACAGGAATTAGAATTAAGAGGAAAAGAAGTTGGGGGACTGTCAAAACAATGGCAAATATTAGGAAGCAAATGGAAAAGATCATCTATGACTGGCTGTGTGTCATTTCTAAGGTTGGCTGCTGTGTTTTTTGTCTTCCGGGGAAGGGGTTGCCTCCCCAATGCACACCTATGCCTCTGATGTATTCTGGCCTTGGCTGCAGCAACTGTAGAAGGATGGGATCTTTGAAATGAGTGGTTACAAAAAAAAAAACATATCCATTCATAGGCCACTTAACATCCTTATTAAAGGTACTTGCTGATATAATAAACCAACTATGTGTTCATACATAATAAAAATTATATAAATACGTAGAAAATTCTTAAAATTTCGTATTTCTATTTACAAATCTGTTTTGTCAGACAGGTTCCACAATGCAGCAAAACCAAAAACTGGCTCCTCTGCAAGATCCAACATCCTTTTTGCCTCCTTAAAGTCACTTCTTGTGATTTATATATATCTTTTTTACGTTTCCTAGTCTTTGAAGGCTCTGAAAATGTAGCCACCACTTGTTTAGCATCAATTGTCTGACCGAGCAGTGTCCTGGTGGTTTTTTATCTTCCTCCTCTCACCATTTGGGATGCGTAAAAGTGATGTTGTACTGCTTAGCCCAGCGTGCAAACACCTGCTTCTCAGTGATGAAGCGATGGTGGTTTCCTCGTCGGCCGCCCTCGTTCTGCATGTACATTACACATTCGTCACCCCCTCTTGGTTTGTAGTAGTGGTACGGCATCTTCTTGGATGTGGTGTTTTTTCTACAGGAAGATTTGAGATGTGATGGACTGAGCCGTCTCGATGTCACTTGTTATGCAGCAGTTCAAAACGGGATCTCTGTACTCACCCACAATAATTGGGCGGAACCATCCCGTATACTTTGATGTTGTCACATATTTCAATGGCGATGACCATTGTGAACCAGCCGGTGCTCAGCCATGAGTGAGATTTTTGCCTAAAATAAAAAATGGAAAAACAAGCTGAGGCAATGAATGTGACCCTTTCTAAAGGTGGAAATGAGCAGCAGCGTCTTTAAAACTCACCGGTCTCGTCCGGTTTCTCTTTGAAACAGATTATCAAACTTGCGCATCTTGTTTGGCGAAATACTGAAGAAGGTCACGTTTCTGTAGGTCATGCTGACCCTCTGGATCAGCCTGTAGAGTGTCCCCTTGGCGTCCTTCCCGATCTTATTCGGCGGCCCCCAGAAGATGATGGTGGAGTTGCTGCCCAGGTTCTGCAGGAAGTCGGTTGGCCTTCGGACCACCCTAAACACGCTGGCGTGAGCTACGACCCTCAGTGTGGTCCGGTTACCGACATCAGAGCCGTACCCTAACGTGGGGGCGTCATTCATGCGAATGACGCACTCCGTTTGATCGATCTCATTTCCAGCTTGACTGCCCAGGACGTGGCTGGAGCTCGTTATCAGAGCACAGTTGTGACAGCGAAGGCTGTGAGTCTGGAAAAACACATTGAATACTTAGGAGCAAGTTAGCAAAAGTACACAGACAGTGAATGCAGCAAAACAACACCAAAACATATTTTTGATGCAAGAGGGGTTAAACTTTTAACCTCATAATCAAATGATATTTGAAAACAAAAGTATAGTCTGGTGTACAGGTCACATGTTTGTGTGATTCAATTGAAAGTCACTGTCAAAACGAATGCAGGATGCTGAAATCTTCATTGTGTAACACTCATTTCATTCAAATTGGAGCTAAAAACTTCCTGAAATGCAGCATGAATGAATATTCTTTACCAGGTAGATGACTCTACAATCAATGTTGGTAAGGACCCACCTCTGTTTAAAACATGGATGACATTCCCCATAATGCAAGTTCTTCTGTATTTGTTTTTTACAATACTGAAAATAAATATACCTAGTATTGTAGTATAAATACTGCCTCATGATCCAAACATTTATAAAAAATAAAATAAAGTAATGGGGGAGGAAAAGTTCTGAAAAATATTTCTCAAACATTTTCTGGTGATGTTTTTTTCTTTTCACTTAAGTTGAGAAGCAGTGTTCATAAAGGGTGTCTACTCCTGCTATATTAAAAGCTGAAACAATATTTTTTTGTGATTTAGAAAAAAAGAACAAACAAATGAGAAAATGTCTTTTAATCTAGAATGTTCTGCCTTTTTGAAAATCCTACACTTGTTTTATTTAAACATCATTTTGAGCGTTCAATACTTGCTTATGTGAAATTTTGGTTGTTAGCGTTCACACCGGGTGTTCACTTACACTGAACTTTCTTATTTAGTCGAAAGTCAGACAGTAAAACAGCAAACAGTATTAAAGAGTAATCCCTTGTTTTCATGCAACTGTATTTAAAATACTCTCTTCAAATTGTAACCGTAGTGGAGCGGAATTACTCACATTTTTGATTTCAGATGTGGACCACATTTAACTACAAAATTAAAGCCTTTAAAAATGGCAGCAAATCCACTGTTCCAACTTTCCTTCTAGTATGGTCATTTGTCCCATAGCGGGTTAAATTTCAACATGTTTTTTAATGTGTTCTTTTCAATAGCAGGTTATATTCAAACTCTACTAAAGCCTAACATCTTTGTACAGCTGTCAAGCTTGTTCGCTCCATTTTTTCTCCATTTTTTTGGGCAAAATGGCAACGACACAGCAAGAAAACGTGACATAGACTAAGACACCAAAGGTTTAATCAGTTTTACTTCTGCTTTCCTTGTTATATATAACCATGAATGCTCAGGAAAAGCAAAGTCTCACACTTCCGGACTACAACAGCTCTTGACCCTTTCAAAATAAAGTATTGAATCAGACTACAGAACAGTTACTCTCTCGCGTTCTGCATCTATCTGACATCCTGACATATATTTTTGTCTGCCAACATTTTCTGCCTGCTGCAGCAATAATGGATACCACCCCTTCCCCGCTATTTATAGGAACATATCCTGTTACAACCATAGCAGATCCTGAAGGCAAACTGGTCTGGGTGAATAATATCAGCCTTTCAGGTCACACTGAAGCTTCAGTGCTCGTGCTTGTTGTGAAACGTACTTTGTTTCCGTAAAGTGGCACATAGTCATCCTTCCAAGCCCACTTTTTGAGGTCTGTTGTTTTGAGGGCGTGGTTTTCTGCCACATGGAAGGGAGGGTAGATGGCGTCTGGGCTGTTGTTGGAGCCGTATAGAATCAGGAGCGTCATCAGAATGAGGATGGCAAACAAGATGGCCAAACTGCGGCTCCTTTGACCCTGGAAAGCCAAAGACATTTCTTTATTTTTAGGAAAATATTTCAACTAAACGCAAAAATTGCAGGACATTATTTTTTATTTTGGTACACCTAAAACGTGTTACTCACTAAATGCTCTTCATTTTTGTTTAATCAGCTGATGTAAAACATAAAAAGAGACTAAATTACTAAGTATTGTTTCACAAAATAATAGAAAATGATAACAACATAAACTAGAAGGAGCTGCATTTCCAAAAAGAAAATGCAGGGTTGAATGCTTTATGGCTGAATGAAAATTGAACTTAAAGGGTAAAAATTGGAAAGAAAAAAAAAGAAAGAAAGAAATGATCAAAGTTGACCATAAATAAAGTGAAAACAGCACAATATCAAAAAAGATATATCTGTGACAAATGCCAGCGCCGGGTATCGAACCAGCGAGCTTCTTCACCAAGGATTCCCCGTGTATTTCAATGGAGGCAAAAATCCTGGAAGTCTTTGAATATCTTGAAAAGTTCAAGGATTTGAAGGACCAAAAGTCATAGCTGGAAAAAGCTAAACATTTTAATAGTTGAATGATTAAAATAGCTGAAAAATTGTAGAAGGAGTTAAGCGGCAAGAAATGGCGGAAGATACTATAGTAAAGAAATAAAGAGAAACAGAAAAACAATGGGTTGAATGCTTTATAGCTCTATAGCTTTCAAACAATAAATGCTGTTTATTATAGTATAATAAACTCAAACCTGGTTGTCAATGTTTAACTAAAAGGTCCAAAGATCGGTTTACGACTTAAGGAAGCTTTAATTTTTCTTTTATTCTTTATTTCTTTGTGTACGTTTCCTGTCAAGTCAATAGTAAGAAAAGGTCAAAACTAAAATGTTTCTGTTTTAGTTCACTTGATCTCTTGCTTTTATTGAGAATTGCCTGTAATTTGTGTTATAATACTTTCATTTTACAGCAGCTATAGTGTGCAAGTCATTTCCCTTACTTAAAGGGACAAGATAAGGGTACTTTGTTAGAAAATACATTTATTTTCAGTCATAACATTTTAAAGCTCATAAAAATGGTACATTCAGGGGCCTGTTTCTCCAAAAACACCTCAGCTATTTAAATCCATGGGGTTTTCTTTAAAGCTCGCAGTTAGCCTCTAAAATAAAATAAAAAGTATTATTATAGTGCCAGCAAAGAGGTAACACTTATATTGCTATGTGATAAAATTTTACAAAGTATGATTTTTTTTATTTTTTTAGAAAACTACAGAATTAGATTTTATTGAAACATTTCTAACGTACAAATAAACTTTGTAGTTAAGAGTGAAAATATCCTGCTAGGGGAATAAACAAATTATTGTGAAGCACATGAAAAAGACTATTTTAATGAGAAATTCTGTTAAAATAGAAGTATTATGATTTGAACTAACATATATAGGTTTTTCCTCGTGCGTTAATAATATGTCTGTTTCAACCAGCATAGATATATATTATTTTGACATTAACTTCCTGAAAAATCGGTTTCAGTTTGGTCTTTTCTCAAATAAAAACACAATTTCATTCCAATAAAATACCTTTCCGCTGAGCTTGATCCCCATGCTTCCCGATCAGACGCGTCCGTCATCACACCTGACAGGAGAAACACGGATATCATTTACGACTCCTGTTTATCCGAGCGTTCATCATTCTTAAAGGACACAGAGAGACACACAAATAAAATAAATGTACGACTTAGGGGCTCAAATGTCGCACACACCGGACGCGCTGACAGCGCTGACATGTAAATATTAGGCTAGAAACACCATCTTGCGCATCCATTTATCGCCCGTTGTTGTTTTTTCCGGTTTTTTTCCCCCCACCGGGGGCGTTTTCAGCACAAACCCGGTTGGTGAACCGCAGATTTAAGCATGGCGGCGCGTTGGAGCGCTTTAAAGAGCAGTGGCGTCCCCCCAGTGCAGGTTTGATCGGTTTGAGGTGTCCGCGCGCGTGACGGTTTCCTCATCCTTCCAGTCCCCCATCTTCCTGCGCCACTTGGTGACGTCATGGCGGGTTCCCGACTGCAGCTGGGCACCAGCAAAACTTTCCCCTGTCGAGCTCTTTAGCTGTGTTTAGCTGTGTTGTTGATACAAAGTATCTGAAAAAATACACCAAAGATGGGACGTCAAAGAGAATGGACAAACTGTGGGAGCAGTGAGTAGAACATTGGATGAAGACTAAAGCACTGACAATCTCTCTCCACCTGGAGCTGCATGCAAGATCTCACCTAGTGGGGAACAATGGTACAAATGATCTTGAGAGTGGCGAGGGAACAGCCAAGAACTACTCAGAGGGAACTATTCAGTACCCTGAAGAGAGCTGGGATCACAGTAACAAAGGTTACTGTTAGCAACCTTTGGGTAACCTCGTGCTTTGAGGCTTCTTTTCTGCAAAGGGGACAGGATGATGGATCTGTATTAAGGAAATGAATGAAACCATGTTTTGGCAAAAATCTCCTTCCATCAGTGAGATCATTGAGAATGAAACGCATCCCAAACACGTCGCCCAGGCAACCAAGGATTGGCGACCTAAAAAGCATTTTTAGGTTCTGGAGTTGCCTAGCTGGTCTCTGAACCTCAATCCAATAGAGAATCTGTGGAGGAAGTCAGAAGTCCATGCTGTCCAAAAACATCCCCAAAACATCAGAGCTCTAGAGATGAGCTGCATGGAAGAATGGACCAAAATAGCAGTTACAGTCTTTACAATCCTGCTGAAGACCAACAATTGATGTTTGACCTCTACCATTGACAACCAGGGTTACATTAGAAAGTATCAAGATGAACTTTTGTTATTGACCAAATACTTTTTTTTCCTGCGCCATTATAAAAAGAATAAAAAAAAAACCTCAATCTTGAATTTAAAGACAACTTGGAGAATTGGTGACTCTCTAATACGTTTTTTGTCCCAGATGCATAAAAAACTCCAACCCAAAACCAAATCACAAATTATAACTCTTTTTACTAAACAAAATCATAATGATGGATTGGATTTTTCTGCTCTTTTCCAGATACTCAAAGTGCGTATCCATCATTCATTCACTCCTCATTCAGACGGTACTTGGTGATGGTAGGCTACTGATCAGTGACGTGCGGTGAGGTTAATGGCTGGTGAGGCACTGACGTCATCAGTCAGATTTACAAACATATGAACCATTATGGCAGGCCATTTTAACTAACTTATTCACCATTTGATTGACAACGGTTAACGTGTTTTGTTTAAAATATCATTTCAACATGTTTTTTTCATATACAAACTGCAGCATAGGAAAAAGCACAAACGTTATTATCGTCTTACCTTTACTTGTAAATAAAGTCCATACGCCACTCCTTCTGAAGAAAATGACTTGCTGCTTGCTATCTCTTCTTCTATTATTTTTTAGCGTCATAATCTCAGGGCTCACCGGCGCCACCTAACATGAGGCATGAGAACTGCTGGCCTCACCCAGAAGCTTTTTTGCCGGCGTTTAGCGCTCAGCACAAGAAACACGTCCCTCACATACAGTTATTTATAAAAACAAACACTGTACATCATATACATCTGCTAAATTATGTAAACTCAGCTCATATAGTACAAGTGATTGAACCGACACACAGAGAGACAGCAGTACCGTCTGACTGCATAGGTATTGCGCAATCCAAGGTGAGGCTCAGCGGGCTGGTGCCTCATCGCACGTCACTTAGTATCTGAACAGCAAATGCAGAAATTCAGCGATTTTGAAAAGAAAAAACACCCAAAAATGGGACATTTAAATGGAAAATGACTGCAAAACACAAATTACTGATTAAATATAATAATTGAATTTATTTTTTCTCTTTTCTTCCCATAATGACAGACAGGAGAGGCAGGTGAGGCACAGCCTCACCTGCCTCTCCTGACTGCACGTCACTGCTACTGATGTATCCACAGCTGCCCTGGGGCAGACTGACAGAGGTGTGGCTGCCTCTATGCGCCTATACAGCCCCTCTGACAATCATTCACACCCCAGTGG
The DNA here is from genome assembly GCF_053564925.1 of Oryzias latipes. NCBI lineage: Eukaryota > Metazoa > Chordata > Actinopteri > Beloniformes > Adrianichthyidae > Oryzias > Oryzias latipes. The sequence goes on along the minus strand of NC_136248.1, from coordinate 25,286,966 downwards.
AGCCACACTGGAGGCAGGATGGTGTCCAACAATCACAGTTGACTGAGGAGATAGAGAATCAAATGACTGATCTTTCAATCATTGACTGACCTGCACAACGACCTGAGCCACCAAATAGAACAAGAGAAACATTTACTGACTTTTTCTACCAACAACCCTGATGAATAATGTACCACATCATCTTCCCATAACATGTTTGGTTTATCAAATCAGAGGTTGGAAAGAAATGTGCCAAATCCAAACAAGGTCATTTCAGGAGGTCTGTGGTGGGCAACTTCATTCTCAAAAACACAACAAACTTAGAGGTTCATCTTTGGACCGTGTTTATTGTAAATACAAAACAATAAAGCAAAATAAAAAGCTCCAAAACACAAATCATGGCACACTACCTTTAAGTTGTCTGAATTTTGGTTAATCAAACATCATTTAAAGCCAAAATCACACATGCAAACACGAAAAATGTGCAGGCAGTAGTAGTTTTATTCAAGTGGACACAGATCTCACCGTTGCTGTCCAGGTTCAAGTCAACTTTTATAATGGTGCTCAGCAGAACACACATGCAGCAAAACCCACAGTGCAAATACAGTTACATCTCTTTGGATTTCCTCACAAAGTAACATGTTGTAACTTAGAAGGCAGCGCTGTTTTCCAATGTCAGGAGGCAAAAAATAACAAGGACACTTGAAGATGAGAAAAGTCGGTTCCACAACGGAGTAATAGGGCCACCATTAAGGATTATATATAAAATAAAGTTGTAAAATTATTAGAAAAGTTAAAATTTTAATTTTACAAGAAAAAAGTCATGCTTATTTAAAAATGAAGTTGTAAACTTAAAAAAAGTAAAGAGGGTCCAGCAATTCTCGAGCACTGCGATTTCTCTGAATTGTCTGCAACATAAATTAAAAAGGTATTGTTCGATCATCTTACTCGAAGCATTTTAAAAGCTAAATGTAACATTTTGTTTTCAAAAAAGCATGACTTTTTCCTTGTAAAACCGACTTTGTGAAGCATAATTTGTAACTTGTTGAAATGTTTCTCATATTTTTACAGCTTCATTCTCACACATTTGTTTTGTTTGCTTTTCTTTTACGGAGGCCCTAATACTCCGTTGTGTGTTTCTGTTGTGTTTCACAGTTCCTAAAAATGAATTGTCTTGTTTGACGCAGTCTGTGGAGTTTAACAGTCATGACATTCCCAAAAAAACATGCCAAATGGACTTTAATCTGCCTTATTTATAAAAAAGAGATGAGTCAAGCACTAAGAATCATTCATCTGATTCTCTGATGACTTAGCACGCTAACATTTCATACATTAAATACTAATAGCAACCCTGTACAACAAAATAAAAAATATAAAGGTGCAGTACTGTAGCTTTAAATGACACAGGTGGGTTAAAGTAAGGCACAGAGACAAAAGAATAACGGGGTCTCAGTATGAGCTCTGTAAAAGTGTCTTTTTTGACATGGTTGAGTTTCTAAGCAGGAAATAAAAGTCTGTGACCCTCAAAGGCTCCAGGATGGATGTTTAAACTGGATGTTGTGCCGCGCTGCCCATCTGGCATAGATGAGCTTCTCGGTGATGAAGCGGTGTCCGCCGCGCCGCGTGCTCTCATGAACTTGGTACATCCTGCACTCGCTGACTCGGTTTTGTTCGTAGTAGTGGTACGGAACGACGCTGCGATTGGCTCGACTGCGGTGAAGAGGACAAACGGCGGGTGAAGGTTTTTCTGAAGGAGCAGAGATGGAAGCTCAGAGCAGATCCCGGGGATCCTCCGAGATCCTCTCACCTGCAGTGGTTGTTGTCGATCATTCCGAATACCGTGACGCCGTCGCATATGTCCATGGCCAGAATCATCGTGAAGAACCCAGTGCTGAGGAACGCTCCTGTTTTCATCCTGTGGTTTAATAAATGAAAATTTTCAGAAAACATTTTCAGGGAACCAATTTTTAAAACTAATATTTCTTTATGTATTCTTTTAACCAATAACTAAAGCAAACAAAACACTATCCCCTGAAAGTTAGACATAAACATTAATAATGTTAAAAATTTGCTCATAGTGGCCTTATTTAATCATAAATATCTATCAGTTTTACATTTTCACCGGTGTTATAACTATTGGTGATTTAATTCAAGAAAGGAAAACATCTTCTGGCCTTCAAAAAGGCAAATATTATGTCAATTGCTGATGTTTCAAAAATGGAAAGAGCATGAAAAAAAGAGCCCTGCGACAGACTGGCGACCCAGTCAGACATATCGCAGAAATGAAGACAAAACCAGATGAAGGTTGTTACAGCAGGATATGATGTCTGTGATGTGAAAACCTTGTTGTGTCTATAACTGCCTCCAAAAGTCCTTGCTGATTACTAGTTCGGTATTTTTATTTTTTCCTTTTGCACATAGAACTCTACTAAAAGACTATATAGCGTATTTTAAAGCTATTTGGACACATAATGACCATGTGTTTTTTAATGGCAAATATGACATCATCTATTTGCCACGGTAAAAATCTAATAAGACCATTTTACGAAGAAAATGTAGGAATCCAATGATGTCTGATGATAAAAACTTGGTTGAATTGCAAAAAAAAAAAGTATTTTTTAATTAAATCATTCAAATGCAGTGCATTGTGGTCTATATTTGATAATCTAAGGAGCACCGATGTTTGCTGGTTTTTCCCAGAGACTTCTGGGAAATTCTTAGGGCACTTGATTTTCAAAATGTAGATTTGGACAGCCTAACAAAAGGGCAAATGCCCTGTGTAGAGCCTGTGTAGATTAAATTCCCTGATACCCATTTAGCAGGATAAGCTAACTTAACAAACGTCTTCAAATTAAATTATAAATACAGTATGTATATATTTTAACTATGAGTTAAGTTCTAGAGTATAACTTGTGGTCATTTCAGTTTATTAACGAAGATAAAGGTTTTTAAACAACGTTATCCTGTCCTGTCTAACACTTTTACATCACATTAAACTAAAAGCAAAACATTTATTTATTGAAAACATTAAAAATCCAACCTGTTTTTCCCAGTTTCATTCTGAAACACATTATCACAGTCTTGAATCTTCTCCCTAGTTATGGCAAAGATTCTGGCTTTTGGATACTTGGTGGCCATTTTCAGGAGGAGGTTAAAGACGGGCCCTTTGCCATCTTGTCTCATGTTCCTCTCGGGACCCCAAATGACGTAGGTGGTGTCTGCTTCCTGTCGGAAGTAATACTGTTCGTTTTTCACGAGCAGGGGAACGCTGGTGTGGGACACGACCCGAACACTGGTACGGCTCCCCACGTCCTTCTCGAACCCGCTGGTGGGCGCGTTGTTCATGCGGATCACGCAACCGATTTGGTCGATCTCCTCTCCAGCACCGGCGTTGAGCATCTGACCGGAGCTGGAGACCAAGGCACAGCTGTCACAGTGAATGTCCAGAAACTAGTAGGAAGGGAAGACAAAAAAAAAAAAAAAAAGCCTAAAATAAACCAAGACGCAGCTTAATAAAAAAGCATTAAAAACATATATGTTTTTATTGATGAAGCCATGTGGCTTCATCAAAAAAATAAATAAATATACATTTATATATCCCTCTTAATATTTCTTATATTAGAAATGGCAAGTGTGAACTATCCTGTCTGCAATACATTTCTTTTATAGCATCTGATGGCAACATGTGATGCATTAATGAACCAAAAATAAAAAAAACCAGAAGCAATTATTATTAAGGTGTAATTTAACATTTTAAAACATTTTAAGATTAATGCATTTTTAGCAGATTGCACCTTTAAAATAAAAGCTAAAATCGTTGCTGTGACTTGCAAGAAAAGATGAATCTTTAGCCTGAAATTCCATGCATGGACATTAGCAGCAGGATGCCAAGCAGCAGGCCTCCTCGCACCTGGGATTTGCCATCAGGTCGGATCCTCGTGTAGCCTCTGAGCCCGGAGCTCTGCCCCGATGGATAATCGTCTTCCCGCATGATCAAATGTCCGAACCAGAACAGCAGCGGAAGGCTCAGCAGGCTGAGCAGGCAGATCCAGCGTCGGAACATCTGCACGTGCGACTAAAATAGTCGCGAAGTCGATGGTTAAAACTGGACGTTTTTCAAGAGGGTTTTTCACTGTGGCGTGCAATGTTCCTACCTGAAATTTCATATCAAAGTTTCCTGGCTTCCTCCCGGCATTTTTTACCTGTTCAGTTTGTCCGTGAAAGACGACGAAGAGTCAAGAGAAGAAGAAGGTGCGAGACTCAGACTGCCATGTTTACACTGACACCCAGAGGTTTCTCCTCACTTCTCTGTGCCAAGTGGTATTTGTTTTGATTAAAGACAACATTTTCATTATTACGGTGTAATTCCGCACGTTTACATCAACTATTAGCTGTCTTTTCACTGTTCAACCATGTCTCATTCGAAAATGCCTAATGACGCATAAAAAACGGAAACAAACAACATCCGGATTGTATTTTCACAATAAAATTTCCTCTAACCAAGAAATAGTTTTGATTTACCAAACAGTTTAATTGCACACATTCATCAGTGATTTATGGTGGGTAAAGTTGATTAATTTTATATCGAAATACAAGACGTTACTTTCCTTCTTTTGATGTATAGCATTCTGTCTAAAAGTATTGTAGGTTACTTGTTTTTCATTTTAGACAAATGAAAGCATACATAATTTAATTAAAAAAATATTAAAAGTATTATATTTTACATGACTGTTTGAAACAGCAAGATTCCAATAAAAATCAAGTTAGACAAGTTAACTTGGTAAATGGCAGTGTATTCTATTTAAAAAGTGAAATCGCTTTTATTATGAAAGATGTCTGTCCAAACCGGATATGTAAAATTTGCGACACTTCCCTGTTCACTTTTTTTTAATATATAAAAAACGTTGTCCTCATAACTTTTCGGTTCATAGAAAAAAATGGTGTACATTTTTATTTGCAAGTTATTGTATATTTCAAGTTATTTCTTTAAGAAAAAGTCTTGATCCGTGTTAATATATTTTTAATTGATTTTAATACCATCTATAAATACATTGTTAGGTATACAAAACGTAACATTTGTATTTTGTATTAAGGTGTTCACCAAACTAAGAAACTTTTTGGATTTTGCTTTAGATCGTTGTTTCTTTCTGAATGGAACAATGGTTAAACAGCAACAAGATGAATGGTTTTTTTTTTTGCGAACTTGCCCCGCCCTTTATCCATCCGATTGGTCAATCGGAAGAGAAACGAAATGCGATTGGTTAAATTTAACGTCACTATCTACGTGCTTCTAAAGTCCCGCCCCTTCATAAAGCATACAGTGCCGCTTTTCCTGACGGTGACACGGGAATGTCCTCTGACGTCTTGTGTGCTCCGGGTATGTGAGAAGGATTATCTTATTAGTTGTGCGTAAGGTGAGCTGAACACAAAGCCGTCGCCGAAGCCCGTGAGTTGTCAGTCTAAAGCTCCACAGTCACGTCAGCTGGACTTTTGATGCTATGATGTTAACTGACAGATCGTGCTGGGCCAGGCTTGGTAAATGAGCTGGCTAGCATTAGCATGCTTTACAGGAAGGATTTTCCTGAAATAAGATGCTAAGTTAGACATTTATCCTACAACTAAGTTTTAAAAACAGACGAAGGCTTAATGTGGTTTTTATAAGTAAAAAAGAAATGCAATAATGTAAATTGATGGCCTCGGGCTCCTAACGAAAGAATAGCTTAGTTTAAGGGTTTACTTCACGTTAAGGCTCTTCCCAACTGAACTACCTGTTTGTGGCATGTTTTGTGTGGAACACTTTTTGAGCATTATTCAGTATTTCATGTGATCTGATAACTGGTTGATAAGATTTTTGTGACAGTTACAGGTTCATCCATTCTCTTCACACACAGAAAGCCAAGCAGCAAACCTAGTTTTCTCTCCCTCTTATCTTTTAATTAAAAAAAATGCTTAAAAGTGGCTTTTGTGGTTCTGATCCTGCAGTTGCAAAGTTCAATGACTTTTTGCATTGTTGTCTAAGTTTATTTGATATGGGGTGGCATTAAATCTCCTTGAGATTGAGGAATTCAACCACAATGTTTGTCATTTTTTATTTTGTGTTATTAGGCAAATAACTAAAAAACAAATCAAAAGGTCACATGTTTATCTGTTAACAGTGTCTGGCACCAAGTCCACATCCAGGACTGAATGACAGCTGACTGCAAGGCCTGCATTTGATCCAAGAGCCGGGGGGAACTCTCACTTTGGGTTGATGTGAGGGAGTTTGAAGAACTGCTCCGTGGAGGCTTTTCCAATCTCAAAATGTCTCTGAAACAAGCAGAAGGCATGTCCATCGCTCAGGCTTTGGCCATGACTGTAGCTGAGATCCCAGTCTTTCTTTATTCCACGTTTGGACAGGTGAGTAGTAAATGAAATACTGAAATTCCTAGTAAAACAATTAAAAAGAGACTTTAATCGGGTCCTCATTCTTCCTCTTCTAGTCAATATTTTCCCAGCTAAAGCTATCTCCAAGCTTGAAGAAAGTGCTGTTTGCTACAGCCCTCGGCAGCGTGGCTTTAGCTCTAACTGCTCATCATCTGAAAAGGCGAGGGAGAAAAAGGAAGCAGGCAGCACAAGAGAAGGAAGGCCATAGAGTAGTGGGAATTCCTGAGGCGCTGCTGAAGACAGGAAGGCCGTCATCATTAAAAAGAGGTGTGCACTAAAGCTGGAGTTTTTGAGGGGTCATTTCAAGCATTTTCCAGCACCTTTTATTTTCGTTTCAGGTCCATTTACTGGTCGGCAGATGATGAGCCCCAGCTCTCGGAGCAACGACACCATGAGTGGCATTTCCTCCCTGGCTCCCAGCAAACACTCCAGCTCCTCACACAGCCTGGCTTCTGTCAGTTTACTATTTTCTGTTTTTCATCAAAGGTTTTATTTCACTGACAGTTGGTTTTTAACATGTTCATATTTCTGTCTCAGACTCGAGTCCCAAATTCTCCAAATCAGTCTGTTAATCCGCCCACCCCCTTGGAGGCCCAGTCAGTGATGGAAGAGTCAGGGAAAGTAGAGGATGCAAATGCAGAAAACTTATATTTAATGGGTAAGAATCTCCTATTATTTCAGCTTTCATGAATAAATATTCATTGAAATCTTAACCACTTTGTTTTTAATCCTTCTTAGTCCCAGAAATAAATAGATTTGAAGTTGCTGTTATCTGTTTAGATATACTGCAGTAGGTTATCTAATAGAAAGGTTCAAGGACTTTGTTTTTTTAATGATTTGTGTCGTAAAGAAAACCACACCTTATTATTTTAAATGAGCTCCATTAAAATATGACTTTTTTCATAATTTTTGATCAAATCATGCATGCTTTGGGACTAAAACCCTCACGTTTTGGACTGTTTCTGCTTATTAATGTTATGTTATATTTGCTTTGTTTCTGACTAGTTTTATCTCAAATTTGTGGTGTGTAATTTTTAGCAATATTCTGCTCTAATTAAAAAAATAAATAGAAAAATATGTATTATTTGGCACCTGAGCTATACCTTTTCAGAATAAATCACGCTTAAAATTTTGTAGACAAAGCGAAGTCTTATGGTTATATTATGTTTTATCATAAAGTAACTCTTGACTTTGTTTTTCACGTTAATATTTAATAGTAGTTAATATTGGTATCATGGTCTAAAAAAATGATTCCCCAATTAAAGCATTTTTGTGAAAGTACAATAAACAAGACTGGAACAGCTGCAAATGTATAAACTATGTGGAAAATGAAGAGAATATTTACATTTTTACTAAACTCTGTGTAAAAAAAAAAAAACTTTAGTAGAGATGCCAGTTTGAGTGCACTTTAAGTTATTTTTCATACGTCTACATTAGGTTTCTCATTTTAATCTCGTTGCCAAGATTACGATCTATTGACTCTCTTAAAAACTTTGATTTTATTGTCCAAACTTAAACTGTTCTGCATTAAAATTTAGCATCACACATTTTTTTTCCGTTAAGGTGGTCCTACTACTGTGTTTAGCATCTGAGCTGTTTGCTGCTGTAAAGCAAATTACAAAAATAGTCCAAAAACTGACAAGTAAAACAAATATTTTTGTGATGGAAGAGTTACTGTTTATTTATAGAACTATTTTTAGACATTTTACTGTTTTTTTTTTTTTACCCAACCAGGGATGGAGTTGTTTGAGGAAGCGCTACGAAAGTGGGAGCAAGCCCTGAACATTCGTCATCACACCCACTCAACCTCCAGCAACAGCAGCCTCATCCTGCAGGGGGCGGCATGCAGTGACTCTCCCACGGTAATGGTAGAATGAACATAAGTCCTTCATTTTCTTGTGAATATTCAATTCTATTTGAATTTTAGTTGCCCAACGCTGAATTGTGTACCTTAAAGATTGTTGTTTTGCCTAAAATTTCTACAGAACAGGTTTTTTTTTTTTTCTGGTTTTAGGGGGAAACGCATGATAAAGTGTTAGCTGAGAAGCTGGAGTCGCTGCTGCATAGGGCGTACCACCTACAGGAGGATTTCGGCAGCGGCCTCCCTGCAGACAGTGTGCTGGCAGACTTCGGTGAGACTCAATTTGAAAATGCGATTGTAGAAGATTGTCTTTTTTTTTACCTTATTAAAAATAACTCAAACAAAAAAGTTAATATTATTGATAAAGTCAACGACTGTTGTCTCATTCGAGGATCACAAAAGCTGTGTCCAAATTCCCACCCTAACTCCTAACTACTAAAAAACTATGTAGTGCCCTGGATTTTGAAAGCAATTTGGATACCATGCTCACTACTTTTTTTTTTTTTTCTTTAAACGGCGAATATGACGTGATTGATTTTATGAAGTTAAACTCTGATTGGTGTGAGCGTTTTGCGACGGTCATTTATGAATCCACTGGGTTCTAAAGATGATAACGTTTATATTTTATTAAAAAAAATACATTTAAATTATTTATTTTTTGGCAGAAATTGTTCAAACGCAATGCATTGTGGTCTATATTTGCGGATCTAGTGAGGATCAATGCACAGACCTCTGGGAAATTTCTAGGCTACTCGATTAGGGAATTGTAGATCATCACTACTAAATGGCGAACGCACTATAATGCAGCATTTAGTGAGTAGGGAAGGAATTCAGACACAGCTGTGTTTTTTCTTAGCGAGTGAAGGAACTCTTATCCTGCCTCAAGTGGAGAGTTTGTACAGACTGCAAGATGACGACGCCACCACCATTAGCTCTGATGACTCCTTTTTCTCAGCGGCAGAGGTGATTTATTTGCTCTTAAGATGGTCAGAAAATAGTAATGGTACACCAAGACTTGCCATTCTGTATATTTGCACTGCTGGATATTGAAGTCTGCTGCACTCCTCTAAAATCAATGTTTTTCTATGCAGATCTTTGATAAAATGACTCTAGAGGAGCTCTACCAGCCAATAAGGCCGGCAGCTCTTTATGAAGAAGCCTTAACTCTGGTCCGCGAAGGCAAAGTCCCCTTTAGATCCATGAGGTGATTATGATACTGATTGCAGTTTTGGTGCTTAAAGTAGCTGAATTTCATGTGCTTATATAGTGTGTTTGATTTTAATAATGTATTTTTTTTTTCAAATTTGAGGCCACTGCCTCTAAGGGGTCAAATATGTTCTTATATTTTTTTCTTGATTAGGTTTAGTCTCTCAAACTCTTTTTCTCTTTTACAGAACTGAATTGCTTGAATGTTACGGTGACCAAGACTTCCTCGCCAAGCTCCACTGTGTGAGACAAGCATTCCAGGTCTGTTCTTTGTGTAAAAAGAAAAAACATCTCTTTAAATGTGTGTGAGTGATTTGCAGAAGGTTTGAAACCCAAATTACCGTACAAGGAATTTTTTTATTTTTACTAATCTTTATCGTGATGCTTTCTTTTTTCTCCTTCACAGTAACGTAAATGTTAACAGCTTTTCTCTTAAGGCCAAAAACAGATGGTTGTTTGGCAGAACTTAAGAGTTTGCTGATTCAAATCTCAGTTTGCAGCTTTGTGCTCAGGCAAAAAAGCTCCAAGAAAGGCGACCTTTTAACATGCTGTCATTCAGTATAATGAAAGTTATTGTTTCTTAGCTACATTTAATCCTGTCTTTTGCATCCTTTTCTCTGAGGTAATCTATATTTATGTCCTCCCTCATTACATCCATGCATCTGCTCTTTGGGCCGGCTCTAACCTGTAGACATGTCCAAACCGCCTCAGTCTGGTTCATCTCCAAACATTCAACTATTTTTAAAACAGAATAAATAAAACAAATTGCTTTTTCTTTCTTTTTAGGTTCTATTGTTAGACGAAAGTCACCGCACATTTTTCATGGAGTTGGGGAAACAGATGATTGTCGGGTTAATGGTAAAGGCAAACAAGGTAAGTCGAGGGAATGGGGATGTGCAGTTTTTACTTTATTTAGATAGAGGGGCATGCTCTTTAAGCATGAACTAATTTATATGTTTATTCTTAATCAGAGCCCCAAAGCTTTTCTGGAAAGCTATGAAGACATGCTGCTTTACACTCAGAGGGAGGAAACGTGGCCCGTTACAAAGATGGAACTGGACGGTCGAGGGGTGAGTTCTGTTCAAGTCCGATGCTTTCTTTACTGACCTTTAACAAAGGAAGTAACATCTGGAATCGTTGGGAAATTCGGTTTCATCTTCTCTGACCTGAAAAGACGTGCTGCTCAAACGGTGACATTTATACAAATGATGGGCAAAGGTCTGGCTTTTGGAGTTCCACTCTCACACACTCAAATGTATGCTGTCGTGCAGAAACGATGCTCTTCATTGTTGAATAATCTTTAATAAGATCCTTTACTTTGCTGGAGCCTCAGTTACTTCACTTGTTTACAGTAGAATCGGGTGAAAATGTTAGTGTGGGAGTGACTGAAACCGACTGTATTTAGTTTAGTTTGAAAGATAACGAGTTTAACCAACTGTCTGCAACACATTGAGAGGCCGATTATCAAACCAGTGTTGTGTTTAATGATAAAAACCTGCTTGAAAGGCAGCAAATGTCAGAAATTTTTGATATTTTAAAGACCCACTCTGATTAAAAATTGTGTTTTTGTCTTTTAAGCATGTTTTTGTGGCATTTTCCAGATGTTGGAGGACATATATTAAGGAAATTAAGCTCAAAATTGCATTTCTGAGTATTTCTAAATTCAAATTGTTGTGAATCAGGGGGGAAAAAAAGAAAGTATTTGTGACGGAGACAGGCTTCCAGCTCCACTCCATTTTGATGCATCCATTTGCAGACACATGGATCCATGTGTCATTTTAGGTCCTAGAAAATAACAGTTTAAAAAAATAATAATTCTAAAATCGGCAAAATCTTAATTAAAAGAACACGCTTTTAAAATAGATGAAAAGATGATCAGAGTGGATCTTTAAGTCTGATAAAACTGAGATGCTCCTGTGTTCTCTGCAGGTGGTGTGCATGAACTTTTTCGACATAGTGTTAGATTTCATCTTAATGGATGCATTCGAAGACCTCGAGAGCCCTCCCTCCTCTGTCGTGGCTGTACTGAGGAACCGCTGGCTCTCCGACAGCTTCAAAGAGACGGTAAGTTGATGAAACATCAACACAAGTCAGAAATCTTTTTCTTTCTTTTTTTATTATTAGTACTTATTAACAGGGATGTCCTAGGTCAGTGTTTTTCAACCTTTTTTGAGCCAAGGCACACTTTGTCCTTGACAAAAATCCCACGACACACCAGCATCCAAAAATTAAAGAAAGGAGAAATTTAGTCTGTATTGATGTACAGTCCCTCCACAATCTCACATGCATTTTTGTGAGAATTGTGGCAGAAAAACCTGGAAGTTGCAGTCGTTTTTTCTAAAAGATGTAAAAATAATATTAAAAGTTAAGTTGTTTTTCTTTAATAGTTTTCAACTAAATTATTTTACTAAATTTTACTCTTGTAGTTGTTTTTCCCTCCAGTTTACGTTAACGTACAATTTTATGTAACCTCAAAAAAACCCCAAATATGTTCTCTTTAATTGTGATTTATTATTTTTTTTAATTTTTTATGTTGGTGCAAAGGCAACTGTAATTTTTGAACAATTATATGATCACAACATGTTTCATAAATTTTACACAAAAAGACTAATATTATATTTATGTTTTCTGTAGCTACACAAAAAGTGAACATGTTGAAGTTTTATTAGTTTTTCTCTTGTCATAAAAAAATAAAGTCTTTGAAAACTTTAACAACATTTTTTTATTTCTTTTTAGATGATTAAATTGTTTCAATTTAATTTATTTGTGTCTGTTGGCTACTTCACTTTAATCCTGTTGTTATTACTTCTTCTTAAATTTAACACATAAAATAATCCAGACCTTATTAGAAAACTGTTTCAGTTAGAAAGATGACTTGGACCAAACTCTGGGATGTTTGGCTGTTAATAAACACAAACCTTGAAGGAGAACTCTTCTGATTTCATCAAGAAGATTTAAAAACTGTTTGATGTGTGTTCGTTGTGGTTTCAAGACGTTTAACAGGGAAGACTCATTGTACGCTGAGACGCTGTCACTTTTACCCAATGCATCATGGGAGATGTAGTGCGAAGACTGCCCCAGATGGCAGACAGACTCGCATCTCTGAGCTTCATTGTTTTGTTCACTTTTTCCACGGTCTGATACCGGATTCTGTGGAAAGCTACACCGCTAAAGACGAGCTTTAACTGGTATTTTTGTTGAAACTGAGAGACTTTATGAGCAGAATCGGAACAAGGAAGTGAAGACTTTAACCACTTCTGATTGGCCAGATTGATGACGTATGATTAAGCCTCCAAGAATGATTGGTGGAGACAGTTAACCCTTGTGCTATCTTAGATGACCCCACCCTTGCATTGACGTGTTCTCCCTACCATGACAAAGGTGGAAAGATTTCATGGAATCCATGGACACCAGTGAGGTTCACAAATCATTGAAGAAAAAAGGTTCAGAGCACTGTCTAGTGGGTCTAGATGACCCAACTCCCAATGTTAAAGTGCGTAGGACAGCACAAGGGACTTTTCAGAAAACAGCTGAAGCTACGGCTAAATCACGGTACCGTCATTCTTATCAAAATGTATTTAATAGAATCAAATAAACACGAAGAAAAAAGTATTTTATGATCTTTCATATTCCTAACTACTCAATGTTAATTTCCCACGGCACACCTGACCATCTTTCATGGCAAACTAGTGTGCCGCGGCTCACCGGTTGAAAAACACTGTCCTAGATAAACAGAAAGCAGCACAGAGATGTAGAACGGAACAAAATATAGCATCAGTTAAAGAAAAAAACACAATAAAGGTTAAAGAATCTTATAATTTGTGTTTACTCGTGACAATAATCTGATTATTTATTCAGTCACAACAGCAAAAAAAGATGCTCTATTCCTCTGGTGCAGATTATTTATAATTTCGGTTAATTCTTTATCCTTTTTGGGCAAAATTTACCTTTGGGTTGCTACTAATAAAATGATATATTTTAAAAGGTTTATTACTACATTGCACCAAAAAGATTTTGTCCAATCACAGAGTTTTGTGTTTTTCTATCAGGCTTTGGCAACGGCTTGCTGGTCTGTCTTAAAAGCAAAAAGGCGCCTTCTTATGGTGAGTTTTCACAGTTCAACATTCAAGTTTTCTCTAAATAAACATGTGAGGCTCACATAATTTGTTTGTCATGACTCTTCACAGGTGCCTGATGGGTTCATCTCCCACTTCTACGCCATATCGGAACATGTAAGCCCAGTCTTAGCGTTTGGGTTTTTGGGGCCTCGTCAGCATCTGAGTGACGTTTGCATGATTTTCAAAGTAAGTAACTGCAATATTCCTCACAAACGTACCTAGTCATTGTATTGCATATAGAATAAAATAAATAAGTGGGTCATAATCCAAAAAACTTGTAGGGTTTTTAAGTTTTTAGGTACTATCCATTCAGCTACTTACAGTTTGCAGCTTTGAGCAGCAGATGTCACTAAGTCTTATGGGGTTTGACCTCTTAACCCGTTTATATTTAGCTTAAAACACTGTACAATAACATATGTGAAATCTCATCTTTATTTAAGTCATAAAATTCTAAAAGAAAAATGTATTTCCTTTCGTAGCAACAAATCGTCCAGTACCTTAAGGACATGTTTGATCACGACAAGGTCCGCTTCACGTCAGTGCAGTGCCTGGCTGAGGACATCCTGAAGCTTTCCCATAGGAGGAGTGAGATCCTACTGGGGTACTTGGGCATAAACAGCCTTCTGGAGCTGAACAATGATCTGCCCAGAGGCATAGAGGCCTCCCCAGGTGCCAGCTAGGGTCACAGAGGGCTTTGTTTGGCTGATGTGTAATGAGGACAAGAAACAAAAGTCTTGGTCTTTACAAGCGTGGATTCCTGCTTCTGTGATGCACCGAGAACCAGCATCATTCGTCTGTGTTCGCCCGACTCAGCTGCTGCTCACCCACAGCCTCTCTAGGAATGAGCGAAGCCGTTGGGATCACGTGATTCCACCCTTCCCTTTTTGTTGCTGCTTTGTTGCATCTCCAGAATGCAGACCATAATCATGCATAATCGCAGACATGTGAGGACTTGTCTCTGCCTTGTTGGGTAGTTGTAAAAAAACAAGTCCCTTCCAACTTCAGCCTATACATGAGGCCAGCCTTTTTAGTGAGTACTATGGATACACATGGTATTCATTAGTTCCCCCTACTATGTGTTTTGATGATTTATATTATAAATTGAAGGAATTGTGCTAAACTGATCAATCTCTTACATAAGAAGGCCAGTGCAGTATACAGGTTTGTCCTTTTTTACTCCACTCTGTTATCGTAGTTTTTTTTTTTCCAATGAATTTTATTTTTTTTCTTGTAAAGAATTGTTAAATACAACCAGATGTCATATTAAAACATGTGTCTATGAAGCAACAGTCCATAAACAGGTGAAATGGAACTTGAAATCTGAATGAACTTTGGATCTACTTTTGAAAATGTTCTGTTCGTTGCATCAAAGTTTCCGAGCTTCATGTGAGGACATTTGCTTGCGTGGGTTGTCGATCCTAATGTGAGCACGTTTTCTTCAAGTCATCCTGGTTAAAGAAGAAAGAAACCTGCAGAACATTTTCAACTTTTGTTGAAAACGCCTTACTTTATTCCGACATTCTCAACTCAAAATGCCTAATTATATTTGATTTACATGATTGAATGCACTGTCTAATGGTTTTGGTTCATTCATTGTGGTCCCAGCTGCTGTTCTCTCAGTAAAAATGACTGAAACTTTCTAGGTTTGAACTTGTCAAATAGTCACTGTTCAACACAAATGATTGGATTTGTTTTTTTATTTTGAAATGGTGCCATCCAGTATTTAACTGAGGGAATTTTTGATTACTTTCAGAACTGTGGTGAAAAACATTTGTACAGTTTGACTTATCAAAAATCTCAGACCGTATGTGGGTTTTTTTTTGTTTTTTTTTAAATAAAGTGACATTAAGATGCCAAGTTAAAACTCTTTATTGAACAAAAACAAGAAAAAACTTTGAAATGCTTGTACCTGCTTGCATGTGGGGAGAATTTCAGAAGTAGTGGCTTGGTTTTTTCCCTGTTTCTATCATTTATAATTTATAACATCAACTCATTCAAATTTATTATTTGTGTTTTCTGGCATTAATGATTAGAGTTTTGCTATTGTTTAAAAAAAAATCTATTCGATTTTAACTTCAGAAGTATTTTTTTAAACCCGACAGTTGCTGCAAAAAGGTCGCCCTGGCATCTAAAATGAATTTGTGTCCAAGTACACATTTATTTAGATCCTGACTCGATTCCTTGGTGTGCAGCTTTACTCTTTATTTTTTTTTTATTATTTTTGCAGCATTTTGCACTTTAGCAGAAAGATGGGGGGAATGTCAAGGATTTTATTTTAATGATCATTTTAAGAGTAATGACGTACAGATACTAAACTACTTACTGCATCGCATGACTTTGTTTGTACGATACAATATACTGTACAGTAGAGAAGTTATCTTTCCAAAAAGGCTCTATTATGAAATGTTTTGTCACTGTTTTTTTTTTTTTTGTATTTTTGCTTTAGATTAATCCCTCACTTCTCTTGAACTGCTGGAGTTTAACTGCTAATCAGCTGCTTTGTCATCAGTTCTTCAGTGTTTGAATCATATTTTAGAATCCTGACAGGTTTAAATAGTTAAAACATTCACCAAAATGAATTCCTCTTGCATGTTGATATTGTAGATTATGTCATTGGTGTATTATGCAAAATGTTGACATAAGCTTTTTCTGTGCTTTTAAACAACAACAACAAAAGATTTGGCAGATTGCAATCATCCCCATAGGGCAGGAATTCTGACAAAAAAAAAATTCAGATGGCCAAAACGGATCTTGTTTTTTTTTATTGTTGTAAGTGTGCTCACAACCTTTGTTATTTTTCTTCCTACCGTCACTTCTGGCAGCACAATCTGTAGATTGGTTTAAATTCTCCATAATAAATATTATTTTTAATATTAAATTTGTCCTTTATTGCCTTTTTCCTAAAAAAACAGTCTTGCAATTTATTATTCAAAAGAAATTTATTCAAAATTTACTTCAGTTGAATTTTGAAGATCCACTTTGATCATCTTTTGACTAATTTAAAAATTGTCCCTGTGGTCTTTAAATTATGATTACGCCATTTTAAGGACAAATGAAAAATGAGAAAAGCCCGTATCATTTTTTAGGATATAGTTTCTGCAGAGCGACAGTAAAAAATGGCCTCGAAGTTGTGGGTGGGACCCCGTGCCCCCTCTTCCTGATGCAGAGAGCTCTATGTTTACATGCTCTCCCAATGTTACAGCCCCTCATAACCCCAACCTAACACGACCAATGCAACAAAAAGGGCTAACGATATGGGTGCTATTCAGCCGTACAGTTTAGAGCCAGATGCCAGCTCAGACGAAGAAAACCAAGATAGATCTATTTATCTACAAATTGATGCATCAGAATGGAGTGGAGCAGGGAGCTTGTGGCCCACCCAGCTTATTTGTGACATCACAAATATACGGTGGACGATTTTTTTGTCTGCTCCTTATTCAAAGTCATTTGAATAAACAAATACTTAAAAATACAATTTTAAGATTAATTCCATCGTTAGAAAAATGCCACAAGAACATGTTAAAAACGCCAAAAACATCACTCATCAGAGTGGATCTTTATCAGAAACTAATCTTTTGGTACATTTTAAAACTGTCCCATTCCCGAAAACAATCTTCACGCCTCCTCCACCCTGTGTTGTTGTAATCACACACAGTAGTTGGAATTCAGTTGTGACACATGCGCACATGAAAAGTTTTGGAATCAGTTTGGAAATCTAAATTTTCAGGTCCCTTGAGTCAGTTTTCTGTTTCCTGTCTAACTGCATTGTGTTGGTTTAACATCTATTGTGATGCCATTTGAAAAAGTCTGTTTGTATCTGTCCATTCTAGAAATCAGACTACCTTTTTTGGATCTACTTATTTACTGTTGCCTCAGAGAAGTTGCTCTGTGACATTTTTTGGTAACATATCAATTAGTAACTAGTTGGATCTGTGACAGACTGGTGACCTGTCCAGGGTGTCCTCGAGTGCCCGGGATAGGCTCCGGAGGCCTGTGACCCCGAAAGGGATAAAACGCATTAGAAAATGAATAGAAAAAAAAGTACTTTAGTATCAGTACTCTATTACACACACACACACAGGTACAGGTGTGTCTGTTTTGATTATAATTCATGCAGGATTTAGTTTGTATTGTTTATTAGGAGTGTGCTGGTAAAACTATTTTGTAAATAGACTTAAACCCAGTGTCATTTATTTAATTTTAAATAACAGAAGTCAATCAATTTTAATTAATTTTGTGTTATTTTAAATTCAAATTGAGTAAATCTGTAAGCTTTTAAGCAGACAACCATCTTTTTTTAAATTTTTTCCAATGAGTGAAATTTTAAAAATGTACGCAGGGTGCTGGACTTGATTTTTTATTTTCATTCAATATTTCTTCTCTATGGGCAGAATCCCCCCTCAACAATGCGCGGCCCGGATTGGTCGGCTCGCCTGCTACCGAGGCCCCTTTGAACGCTCAACTCCGCTCTCTATTGGTCAGACTCGGGTCTGGGGCGTTTCACCAAAGCTGCCCCGGTTGTGTCCGGGTAAGATGGCGTTGGAAGAGCAGTGCTCGGCACCACCTCGATGGCAGGCCATATCAGCGACACACGTAGAGTTTCCCGAGGGTACGTAAAGTCAGTCGTGCTGTGTGCCGAATGAGCTTTAGATAACCGCCTGCAGCTCAGCGCTTTTCCGGTAGCGCGTCTTCTGTTTTGCTGCTGGAATGAACGCGGCCGTCAATACTTGCTAAATAGTGAGCTGCCGGTGAACCCCGACCGCAGCGAGGACTGCGAAATTATGAGACACTGCCGCATGCGCAGTTTGAAATATTGTTCACAATGAAGGCTAGCTAGACTACTAGCCGATTTTATGTGCTTTTATACCAGATTCTTTCGAAAATTAACCGGAATGAGTTGTGTGAAATATTTTAAAGTACATATTCAACTTTAATTTAATCACAAACTCTAAAATATGGTACCTAAGCAATATTCTCATCTATGGCAGTGTTGTTCAGGGCTGATGATGCTAATGGTAACTACTAGCTCCCTGGCCTAATATCTCAACTAGCATGACCCACATTGTGCCGAGTGGTCTAATTTTGATTTAATTTAACCCATTTTGGTCGGTTTTGTCGACACCACTCGAATATAGCTTCCTATCTGTTTATTCTATCAGTTTATTTACTGTACGAGATCGCAGGGATCCATGGTTGAGGGCTTTACAGGTTTTTATATTTTATGTGTGTGTGTCAATGTTTTTCAGGAGATCTGACGGGACGTCTACTAGCTTACATCAGTCTCCTGCCCATAGCTATTCTCGTGGGCTTTGTCACGCTCATAGTGTTTAAACGGGAATTGCACACGGTGAGTCGAGCTTTTGTGGTTTTGGATTTAAAGTCAGCCTGCCCTGTCGCGTGTCAGGTCAGGGGATGTAAATGCGCAGGTGAGAGTCTGGCGCGTGCTCACGTCTAGTTTGTGTTTCAGATTTCCTTCTTTGGCGGGATCCTCCTGAACGAAGGCTTGAACTGGCTGCTGAAGCACATTCTCAGAGAGCCACGCCCCTGTGCAGGTGAGTTTCAGAACCCCTTGACTGGGCTGAGCTCCCTTTCATATTTATGTAATATTTTGTTTTTGTCTTAATCGAATGTGTTAAAATGTGCATCACATACATGTGACTACTTTTATTTTCAAGCAAGTTCTGCTTTTGGAATCTTGTTCTTCTACATTTCAAGTTAAACCAGCTTCTGCAAAGGAAACTACACTCTATTTAGCTAAAAATAAAAACATCTCTTTAAGACATTTTCTTTTGCACTTTTCAAAAACGTTTTTCTTTAAATACTCAACTCAAATTTGGATTTATTTTAAGACGTAGTCTATCAAAGACTTGTTGGCGTTTTGCAGGAATATAGAGCATACATGTACCATAGATTACTTCTGTCGTAATATTAAAATGCTTAGTGTCTACAACTTGTCAAATTACAGGTTTATTGACTTTTGCACAACCTTATTTATGAACCCTAAAATGATTCAAAAATGACTCCACATAAACTGATTGTAATATTAATATTTGTTTATTTCCTGTTTTTCTCCATAGGAGCTCACACAACCCTGCACACAGAATATGGAATGCCCTCCAGCCATTCCCAGCTTATCTGGTTCTTTGTTGTTTACTTCTTTCTTTTCCTTTATTTAAGGTCAGTTTCTTATTAGTTGCTTTTTGAAAATGAAAATAAAATAAAGATTTTTTCTCTCTGCATAAATGAAGTTCTCAACTGAGCATTTTGAAGATGAAACAATTGTAAGATATGTTTGAATTTATTATTCAGCAAATATATTTTCCTTTATGTTGACATGCTGTTGAGTTAGTCTATCACAGTTTACTGGGTATATTGAGTTAAAGGCAGGATTTCAAAGATTCTTCCTCGTTTACATGAACTGAATGTTGTGATGGACTCCGTCTCTTTCAGAATGCATCAAACAAACAATGCTCGATGTGTGGACTTGCTATGGAGACACATCCTGTCCATTTTCCTATTGGCCGTAGCCTTTTCAGTATCATACAGCAGGTCAGAAAGTAAACCTTTGAATTTACTATAGAAATGTTTGAACGGTTTGATGTTTTTTTGAGATTGTGTGAAAACACGTCGGATTGTCAGATTGTTGCGGACATAACTTTGTTCACAATATTTACACTGGTAAAATGTGAGATAAATTAACCTAAGGGTAAAGGAGACCGCAATGTGGTGTTAATAAACAAGCAGAAAGCAAAAAAATGTTTTCCTTTCCCCCCAAATGAAGTGACATTTCTCAGTGCATTCTGCTCTGTCAGATAAGTTTAGGTTAATTTCACACTTTCAAATAGAATAAGAATATGTTTTATGCAATGGAGATAATTTCTCTGTCATCACTGAGAGATGGAGAGTCAGGGCTCCAAAAAATATCTGAACAAAATACAGTCAAAGCTATGGTTGATAAATCATTAATAATAATAATTTTGTAACCTCAGTCACTTGAGTAATAGAACAAAAATGGTGGTATTGGTGTAAAATTGATTTTTTTTTTTCATCATACTGTATAGTTTGCCTGTAATTTGGCAACAAACTGCTCTAAACATTTAATTTGGCTGCATTTATAAATGTCTACCACCTCAGATGTGACTTGTATCCTCCTTTTTTATGGTCTTTTATTTAAATCTGTATTAAAAAGGTCTTAAATTGAATGTCTCTTAATCTGTAGGCGCCTTGCTGGATAAGTTTTAAGATCGGAGTTGAGCCAAAAGGCAGAAATTGTGAATTAAAAATGTTAATATGTTGTTGCAACATCCTTGGGAAATAAAGGGAGCAGTTGAAGGCAGCCAATCAGCTAAACCTTGTATGAAACTATCTATTCTGCCCTTTTAATATTGCAGGATTTCTGTTGGCATATTATTTATGTTGATGTTTTTAGTTATAAAGCTAAAATATGGCATGTAAAGTGGAAAACATTCAGGCCATTTTTCCAGCAGTGAATTGCATAGTGACCCTTTTTGAACTTAAAAATAGCTGAGTGTAGTCAAAATGTCTCTAAAGTTGGAGAAAATTGTTGAATCTGTTAGAGACGAACTTGTGGTGAGAGTTTCTTTTCTCGTTTGACGAATGGCTGAGTTTTCCTGACATGCTTTACGTCTGTCATTCTCAGGGTCTACCTGTTGTATCACACCTGGAGTCAGGTATTTTATGGAGGGGTAGCCGGCAGCACGATGGCCATAATCTGGTTCTTTTTCACACAGGAGATGTTGACACCGTTATTCCCCAAAATTGCTGCCTGGTAAGTGTTGGCCTCATTTCAAAGCGTCTGTCGAACCACCCAGGAGGACGTGTCCACCTCATCTGGAGGAAGTGGACAGAAGTGAGCGTTTCTGTTTTCTCATGGACTCGTCACTGTTGTGTGTTCCTCTTTGCAGGCCAGTGTCAGAGTACTTTCTGGTGAGAGACACAAGCCTGATCCCCAACATCTTATGGTTTGAATATACAGTTACCAGATCAGAAGCAAGGTAAGAGGCTTTTGGGTTGCCAAGCAAAGTTCTGTTTTGTTCTAGTTGGGTTGACGGCCTGACCTCCTAGAAAGGTGAAGCAGGTGCAACCGGATTGGCTAGAACAGCCTCTGACCCCGCCTCAAATAGAAAACTTTATTTACGCAAAGAAAAAAGCCCTACAAAGCCAAGCACCGTCATTTGACTTTCTCATTAGATTTAATATTTAGCCAGTAATTAGTTGGTTCATTTCTGTAAATGTAAAAATATTTACAGTTTTTGCTGTTTGTATTTGCTGATTTCACTTCTCATTGATCCATTTTTTCCTCTTCTTCTGTTGTCATTCAACAGAAACTGTTCAGAATTTGTGCAGCAGATAAAACATTTTGACAGGCTCCCCTTTCTCACCTTTTGAGTTGCTTTTTGGGTTTGGGTTTCTGTGGGAGGTCAGCAGACAGATCTGACCAGAACATCCAGAGAATGACTTTGAGCTCGATTTGATGGATTTACTGCATTTAGAAATAAGAAAGAACTTTCCTATATTCAGCCTTACAATTACAAAGCTGAGTTTACACTAAGGCAGTAGTTTGTGTGTTTTTGTCATTTATGTGACACTAGTGTTCTTTATGTAACAATAACTTTTTTTATTTTAAGAGTCATATTTTCTATTTTAAAGAAGCCAACATACTAATGTTTGCTTGTATAATGTCAATAAATCATATATGTATTGTTTAGAAGCTACTGATAGCAATGGGAAGTGTAAACAGAGAGCTCTCAGCAACAGGAGTAGAAAAGAGGGCGGGTTGCCTTGCACAAACAGAATTTATGTTCTAGACTTTTTTTTTTGATAAAGTCATAATGGTAAAGACCACTACTCGTGAGATGTTTAAAGTATAATTGATTTTGCAAAGTGTAAGAGTCCTACATACGGTACTCGTTTTTTGTGTGGTATCCTCTTTTCCTGCTTTATTTTCTTATATTATTATAATCTTTTATGAAAGCATGCTTAAGAAATGACCTCCTTTAGGGGAAGTTACCTCAATATTGCTGTTGAAAGCTGCAAGTGAATTCACCGCTCCCTAAAATCGCATTTTTCTCTTTTTTTTTTTCTCTTTTAGGAACAGACAACGAAAGCTTGGAACAAAACTTCAGTGACTGCCACAGTTCTTTAGTGTAACAGAGTTTAGGATCACCACGCACACACTCACACACATGCACACATTAAGCGACACAAGCAGCGGCTCTAGGGGGCGGAAGAGAAGCCGGGACCTGACCAGGAGCCCCTAGCTTAAGCGAGCCCGTCCACACGCCTTCCCTCCTTGAACAGCTTGCCCAAAAATGCCCTTCAAAGCATGCAAGACTGTGCAAGAGGCCTATTTTACCGGTAAAAGCATGCCACAGGAACCGTTCACTGGAAGGAACCAAGTAACGGAGACTGTGGTCAAGCGGCCAACGAGTCAGCGGGCGTCATTACAGCATGTCTTTAATGGTTGTTTTATAAAATGTTCTGACAGGTAGCAGCTGAGAATGGGTTGGGTTGGGGGTGGGGGGTTAGATTTGTTGGTAATCTGTTAAATTCACCATTTTTTCTTTGTTATATATAAAAAAAGACAATTTCTAAAATTGGTCATAGTGTAATATGCTTGAAAATTTGCACTTTGTGAAATTTACAAGTAAGAAATAAAAACAAAGCGCTGGTTTCTTGTTGAGGACCCCCCCCCCCTCCACACTTCTGAAGGTTTTGTCTTGAACTGCCAGTCCTCATATATATTAGACCCCAAAGCTGATCTCAATCCATACCAATCGATGTGCCCTGATCCTGATTGATCCATGAGGCTGTGGCTCCGCTTCACAGGCTAAATCAAAGCTAGGATGACATATTTTCCCGGGACTGGGTTTTTCGCAACGCCCCAGATACGGTAGCAACCGGGGAACAGAAATCAGTTTTTTTCTTCTTCTTCTTTTTTTTATTGGTTTATCTTGTTTCCTGCCGCTCCAGAGCACTTTCCCTCCTTACCTGCATTTCCAGTTTAACATTCCACATCATTCCATGTAAAAACGTTCCGACTGTGGAGGGAAAGGCTTTACTTTATTTGTATGGTTTTTTATTTTATTGTTGAAGAATGGTCACAAACACGCCTCAGGTCAGTGGCAGCATGTGATTCTGCTTTTCCCTTGTGGCCTAAGGCAGCTGACGTGAAAAGCTGTCAAAAGGGGATCTGAAGCTGGTTGAAAACGGTCATTAGCTCCAACAAAGGGAAGTAGTTCTCCTAGACGTTGATTTTTCTTTTTTTTTTTTTCATGTGTAACCTATATCAAACAGAAAATAAAAGTGTGTTTATGTACAAACCTGAATCCAGTGTGATGCTTTAAAAACAGCTTTTTCTTGTTTCTTCAAAATACTTTTAACTGAAGGTAAATGCATTTTTGTTTTTGTCAGTTATTTTTGCTACTTTAGCTGCTGTTTAGGATGAAAATATAAATGTAGTTTAGACTTTAGTAGAAATGGAGCTGCATTTGAAATTACAAACTTTCTGTGCACATTTTTTAAAGCCATGAATCCCTTTAAATCTGATCATCAGTGGTTTTCATTAAGCTTCAGAACAGACAGAATTCACTGGCTGTTAATTAAAGAAAATAAATATTTACTTTAAAAAAAAATTAACGTGAAGTTAAAAGGAAAAAAAAAGTGGCTATCCCGATCACAATCAGCGTAACAGAGAAAGAGGTTAAACCACAGATGGACTCAAAGCTTCACATTTTTATGAATTGGGTTACTCATGGTGGCGATTAGGCCAACCTCAAACCAGCAGGATTTACACCAAAACAGGTAAACGCAGAACCACCTACAAAACCATAAAAAGAATTCATGAAGTGAAGCATGTTATGCTTGAAATCAAAATTACAAAAGGTTAAAGAGATAATAAAAACTGATGCAATGGATATAATTATAAAGTAAAAAAAAACTTCCACAGGAGTTACAAAAACTGTTTCTGGAAAGGGAAGGAGAACATCTACTAAAGAGAAAAATTTGATTCAATTTTATTTACGCAGCCCAATATTACAATAGTCGTCTCTATGGGCTTCATACCGTTAATTGTATAATAAACATAATAAAAAATGACATCCAACAACACAAAAAAGTCTCTGCATTTCTGTCTGTGTGGTGAGATGGGGAACAACATAGAGGAAAGTTTTAAAATGAGTGAAAGAGAACACAATAAAAAAAAAACAACTAAAAGTTTCTTAATTAGAAAATGAGAAGGCTAATGAAACAATATACTTTGTGACTTTTTGATACCTTGAACCCTTTTTTCCTTAATTCCTTTGTATTTTATGTGAATGTATGCATAAAATATCACAAGATTGGGGGTGGGAATTAATATTATTACTCTTCTACCCACTCCTTTTTCAAAGCACTCTATCCCTTCTGTGTACTTTTGTTTTTTTTATTTTGTGTTTGAAGATAAAAGGAAATCAATCAATCAAAGCTCAGCATGAAAATCTTTTTTGCATGCTGCCAAATTCCAGGCAATGAGGGCCGGCCTCCTGCTGGTTTTCCAGAAATCCAGCCCCTATCTGCTGCTGATTACCTGGATCAGGTGTGTTTAGCCAATGAGGAGCTTCAATGGCAGACTGGTTGGAAAACATGTAGGTCACCGTTCCTCAAGGCCTTGAGTTTGACACCCCTGATCTAGACCTCAACCTGTGGTTCAAATGCTCTATAAAAAGTCCAGAAACAAACGTTTTACCATACCTTTTTAGACGGGTTGTAAAAAAAACCATTCAAGAACCTGCTCTGGTTACTCTGGCATATTTTATCCACTCATAAACTTTTAAATACGCTAAGTTTCTTATCGTTCTGTTTGCTTTTCTTTATGCTTCCTGTACAAATACAATCAGCGGAGTTGCAAATTTCACTTGGAATTATGATTTCCTTGTACATTTTTTGTATTAATGGCATTTCTTTGCTGATTTATAAATCACAGCAAGTTAAGATTATGATGAGTAAATGTCATGAAAAGCAACATTTTTACATCTCCGTGCTCTTTCACAGACTCTGCTGCTGTTCAGAGAAAATCTTTGGACCTCTCTCTGACTAGCTGGAGAAAAAAGGGCCATTTAACCTATTTAAACCATCATTTCAGTTTTAATTTCAGGTCTCTCCCAGAACACCTGTCATGTAGCCTAGATAGAAACTCTGAAGCTCTCCTCCTTCTGTTTTTCTTGTTCCAATGAGATGGAGTCAGAGCATTTCTGTTTCCAGGGTTTCAAAACGTTTTCTTGTGGTTTCGTTTCGGATTTTATTACTGAAAGGTCACTGCCTTCATTGGCCCTAACATTCCACATGGACTGTAAACGGTGCAGAGCTCCCAGGAATTCAAAAACAAAGGAGGACTGGCATCTGCAGGATCTGGCCTCTGAGGATGAGGATGCTGCTCATTTAGTTACAGAAATCAGAGAAAATTCAAAGAAGGCCTTTTTCCAGAGCAAAAACAAAAGTTTAGTCCAAATGTTACCAATGTTCCTAATGTTTGGTTATCGTGATTTGTAGTGTCTTTGTCAAACATGCCACAAATTAAGTTGTAAAGGTTTTTTCTGGTTAGAATAACGGTTTTAATGTCAAGAGTATTGCTTGTCTGCACTATTTTAGATTATGGCTAAGAGGAATGTAAATTCAAGAAATGCAAATTTATTAAATGTCTTAAACTGGTAGTATAATCAAAAGATAAGCCTGGTAAGGGATTTTGTAAAGCCTTTCATTTTTTACTTGTTTACCACTAAAATAAATAATCATTTCTTATTTACCTAAATATATTAAAAGATTCCTGAATGTCGTGAATAATTTATCCATATTTTAGTTTTCTCACTGTTCTTTATTGTTTGATTGAAGAAGTTCTGCCAAAAACCCACTTTTTTTGTAAGTTCTTCCGTATTATATAATGGGGAGTCTTTAAAACAAAAACCCTAAAACAGAATCTGAAGCAGATCTGTTGTTTGTTTGAATCAAATTTCTGTAAAAACATTTAAACAACTCATAAAACCTGAATCAGTTCTTTAACATTTTGGAGTTTTTGCTAAAGCCTGGTGTCTGAGGTAAAATGGAATGGTTCTGATTTCTAATTTCGGCTGTTAAACTGTAAGAAGTATGTTGTTTTTGCAGTTGGAAAACAGATATGAAATTCTTTTTTTTATTTTTTACATATATAATTTGTATTAAGGCAGCCGAATAAATGTACATTTCATAATTTTCAAATTTAAATTCAACAGCACAAAAAAATTTTATTCAGGAAATTTTCTTACATCCAGTTAGGCCAAGATTGAACAGGACAGATTTCAAACATTCTTTAATTTTTTTAAATTAAACACGTCTTTGGCAGTCAAAACAGTTTCATTTATTACTCAAACATTAAAACCACGAAAAAAACGTGTACATTTTATTCTACAATTTTGCTTTGACTAATGACAAATTTACATCTAAACAAGTTTGTATTTTTGAGCAACTACATGTTTACAGGATAATTTCCCACTAAATGATGATGATTGCAGTGCTGAAGAAAAACCACCAGATGGCGCTCAGCATCCACAAGACGTTTGTTTTTGTTTGGATTAAATTTAGATGCAAACTCGTATTTTTACAATGAGAAGACAAGTTATCAAGTATAAAAAAAAATCTTTCTTAAACCTTTTATTATTTAATTGTGTGGCAGAGAAGATAAAATTAAGTTGTAATTTCCTGAAAATGCCTATAAACCCATCGTATATTAATATAATTTTTGACAAAAATACAAACTATTTCAATTAGGAAGTACATACATAAAAATCATCTGTATATTTCACCTTCAATAATTCAATATTTCACCTTCAATTCACCTTTTGAACTTAAGAAATGTTAATAAAACATATAAAAACAAATGTTTAAGGACTTTTTCCATTTAATTCTCTAGCATTATTTTTGTTATTTCTGTGCTCAAAAAGCAAAGCATTGATGCATGTAAATATTTGAGTCCTGCCTACATGTTTCCCTAATATTTTTAGTTTTGTTTTAGCCTAAAACAAAAGGCAATGTAACATATATATCAAGATTTCTTCTAAAATTCTTTCGATAATTGTCCGTCTGATAGTTTATTGTTCATATTTATTTATAAAAGCGGTACAAATACAGAATCTCTCCTCCATGTGATTGTAAATGTGGAAAATTAATGTTCACTTGATGTTTGTGTTGTCATACCTAAAAGTTTCCAATAGAGGGCAGCAAACCCTGATCTGTCAAAAGATGTAGATTGGTTCAAGGACAAAAGGTTTTACTAAAGGTCACAGCTGACAGTGAAATAGATTCAAAGCACATTTTTGCTTCTTTGAGATCATTTTGCTGACTAAAACAAACTAAAGATGTTTGATGTTTAATTGATTGACTTTGTTGTTTTTAAAAAAAAAAAAAAAAAACGACTCCACCGCTTAGAAACTAATTCTGATTTCCAAAAGTATGGCTGTCAAAGAGAAAAAAACTGATAGCCTTTAAAGTTTAAAAATCTTTTTTTGTTTCTGTCCTTTCACCCTGAATAGTTGAAAGTCTTTATTTAGACACAGACTGAATGGAGAAGCAAACAAATCAAACTCTGATAACAAGGTCAGACGTGGAACAGGAGGGGATATTTTTATCCAATGTGGAGTTCATGTTGAAATAATTTTTAAAAATGCAGAAATTAAACCTTCACTACAGTTTTCAAACTGCATCTTGGGACTATTTATGATTAATCATTTGTTGCGTTTACCTGTTTTGGTGTAAATCCTGCTGGTTTGAGGTAGGCCTAATTGCCACCATGAGTACCTTAATTCATAAAAATGTTTTTTTAAGTCCATCTGTGGTTTAATCTCTTACTCTGAACTTAATAATCAAAACGCAGTGTTCTTAAATTTTATTTTCTATAAATTAAGGATTAAACAGTCACGTAACACTGTTTTAATCAAATAAGGCATCTTTTGGTTCCTCACTCCTGCAATAACAAAATAGATTTTTTGGTTAATCAGTGTTTTCTGAAACTGATATCAGTTATGTTAACAGCTCCTTACACACCAACACACGCACTTGGAGCGATAGGGGTGTCCGAAATAGTTTTTTGAAGGGGAAACCCTCGCGGCGGAGGGGGTCTGTATTCTTTCATCGCGAGGGACATAGAGGAGAAACACTTTTCTTCACGCGGGTATGCTCTGAAGCACAGCAGTTTACATGTAAATGTAGGAAAAGACTTTTCCTTTTAGCATTACTTTTTAAATGTTGTTATGCATTTTCCGATTGCTGGTAGTTACTCACCAATGAAGAGAGACCATTAATGACATCACTGAGTGGGAGTGATGTCCGAATTAGAAGACCCTTTTTATCTATAACTCTCCATTTGGAGAGAGATGCACTATATATCTGTCAGTCAGCCAGACTTTATTAACTGTGTTCTTAGTAACCCTAGAACTTGTTTGTAACACGCAACACGTTAGCCATTTTAGAAGCATTAGCTGCATTATCATATCCATATTACCTGTAAAATCCCTTTGACATCACCAGGCACAACCAGAACAAATCCGTATTATAAAGCATACTGTAGTTTTTAAAAAAAGTTAAGGCTTTTAAGTGTGGAGAATATGGTAGTTTTATCCTAAAGGCGAGCTTTCTTTTGCATTTTTATTTGCAGAGTTAACAAATGGTAGTTTGCAGCAGCAGCAGAAGAAGGTTTTCTAAAGATTTGACCTTACGCTGAAGGTACTTTGTCAATTGTCCAAGCAAACCCATTAGCTTTGGTTTCAGACACTATAGATAAATGGCTTTTGTTAACTTGTTGGACTTTGTTTTCTAATGTTTCTAAAACTACGATGGGTTGATTTGTCCTTTAGTCAAAAGACAATAATATCAAATTCTCCTCCAAAACTTGAGGAAGCTTTCATTTTCTTACAACTCCCAGCCTGCCCCACTCTCACATCTGTCTTTCTAGTGGTTTTTATACAGACTTGCTTTAACTATCCACTTGCCATCTAACCAGCCTCAGGGTGCTGATACACCTGCCATCTAGTCTTTTATTTCTTGACAGTTTTTCCAAAATTGGCTCTTTTTGAACTGCTGCATTTTCTTCTCTAATCTCTCCTTAAAGCAGCATGAAAGTGTTTGACGTTTGGAGTTTGGAAAAGCCCCCCTAAGCTACACACCAAAAATGTAAAAAATGTCCAATTTGATTCAATTGTGCTTCATGTGTAAGAACACGAAAAGGCCAAAATGTGTTGTTAAAATATGTGTATGTGTGTCGCACAACAGTGAATTTATTCTGTATGCTTTCCCTCTGTGGTGTGCATTTCCTAGATTCAAATAAGGAAAACATTCAGATTCCAACATCTTGTTTCTATGTCAATTTTCTCTGAGGGCAAGGATCACGTTTGTGGAATTATTACATTCACACTCGACAAACATGATCCCCAAAACTGTGATAAATTTAAAAAGATGAATTTTGATCAACATGTAAATCTTCAAACAGGAAGGCCCTTTGCACGTTTTATTTTAGTTACCCATTCTGTGGCTCTGTGCTGATGAAGTTTGCGCTGTGGATGCTAAAGAAAGAGACTCTTTGCACCAAAACATAAACTTACAACAAAACAACCGCAAAAAATGTGTATTTTCTACAACTGAGTTTATTAATAGGAATAGATACTTTACAAGTGTTGGTAAAAACATTTTGGACTTAAAGTCTGATTTGAGATATTCTTACTTTGTTGGTTTTGCTTTGACAATTTGGATCAAAAACTCTGTGAACTCAGTGGCAACTCATGAACAAATTCAAAATCAAAGCAAATCTCAAATACAGCAGTTTTTAGAGTTTAGTTCTAACTAAAAGCTAAATTCACGTTGCAAAAACCAACCTTCTGGACATTCTAAATTAACAGTGAGCCAGTCGTTTTCTTTTCTGTTTGTAATAATAATAATAATAATGACAAAAGGGAAAGTTTGTTAACATTTACTGAATGGCTCAACAAAGTTTAACGAAACGGTGAATTCCTTGCAGGTTAACCATGATAATCACCTGGAAATCAATTTAGAGACAAAAAGACAGAATTAGTTGATTATGTTATTTCCCAGTCATCTTTGCATTCCATCCATCCATCCATCCATCCATCCATCCATCCATCCATCCATCCATCCATGAACCCCTCTGAATCCTTTTTAGGGTCATGGAGTTGCTGGAGCCTATCCCAGTTAATGTACACTCTGTAGTCAGTCTGTCATAGGGCCATACACTCAAGCTACGTTCACACCGCCCTTGGTAATGCCAGTTCAGGTGGCCACTTCCGATGAAAATTTGACAAAAATGGGCATAAACGCGTGTTTTGCACTTTTGCCTTCAAAACTCTCGCTTTCGCGGGTCGCTATCCAAGTTTGTACGACTATTTTCGGGCTGTACTTACAAAAGGTGTGGCCATTCAATGCAAGTTAAAACCTAGCTAATCTTGAACCCATCAGGGTGGTTGGCGTCCTTTTTAATTCACAGAAGTACCAACCGTTTGAAGACTAATCATGGAGGAAAAATTAATAATTGCAATTTGAGTCCAGACAGAATTATATAACACCAAAGCTTTTATATATCAGACTAGAGCTGTAAAAGAAAAAGCCTGGAACATGATTGGTGAGATTTGCACCGCTTTGAAATTTTTCACCCAGCCTCTTCAAACTGTAGGTGGCAGACATGTGCTAGTAAAGCAGCAAAAGAAGAACACCCTCCCTGGTTGTCCAGTGTGAATGCCATGGGCAAAGTGCAGGTTCTTGAAAGCTCAAAATATGCCCAGTGTGTATGTAGCTTCACACACAGACTCACATGCACACCCAAGAACAATTTTGAATCACCAATTAAGCGATTAAGCATGTTCTCAGACTGTGGGAGGAAGCTGAGGTGCCCGGAAAAAACACACGCATGCACGGAGAGAACAGGCAAACTCCTCAGGAACCAGCATAGGACCCAGGATTTGAACCAGGGGCTTCTCGCTGTGAGGCAAGAGCGCCAAACACTACACCCCAACTTTGCAATCCTTGGTATTTAATGGGATATTTAATTTTGTTTCATAGTTTTTCTCAAAACTATGTTCTAGTTCATTGGTCTGTTCTGTCTGATTATGCGTAGCAGTGCAACTTTCGGCCCAGGTTACTCCAGAAAACCATCACCAACAATGAGTTAGCTAGAAAACACGAGATTCCTGATAATTATAAGAAGTTTAAATAAAATACAAAAATGCAAGGTTCATACATGTCATGCCTGTGTAAATCATGTGACTTAGTTGACCAAACTTAGCAACCAAATGTGCAGCCTTTCATCACTTCTATTTTTTATATTGTTGCACTGGTTTACATTTGCGCAGCATTGTTTTGATTTGCAGCAACTATTGTATGACTCCCGAAAAGTGAATGTCCAAACAGTGTAGAAGATTGTAGAAATTGACAGTATAACCCAGAAAGAATGAGCAATAAGCCAGACCAGCACAAGCAGGTATCACATGTCTGTGTTAACCCATTTTAACCAAGAGGGACAAAATAAATTAGTACCGTACTTTTTAAAAGAAGCAGAAAATATCTGATTTTTCTCCAACTTCTTGACTGATCAGACCATAATCTTTTCATTTTGCACTTAGGACCCTGCAGCTCTTTAAAAAAAATTTTTTTCAAACTCCATGCTGCTGTATTCTGCCATCTGGCCACTCTCCCACACAGTCTAGATCTGTGAAGCACAGTACTGACTGTAGTCTTTCCAAAAATCTTCTCCTTTCAGCCAAGGGAAGCTGGTGTCAACTCAGACAGGTTTGATAACCAGGTATGGACAATTGCTTCCTATTACCTTTCAAAATTAGACACCTATTTTTTTTTGGGTGTATCATCGCAAAAAAAAAAAGCCAAAAGGAGCAATACTGGTGAAATATCTGACTTGAAGCGTTCCGTTCTGTAGTGGTTTGGTGCAGAGCGTCTGAACACAGCAGAACGTTTTCCTGAAGAGCTGCTTGTCCTGCTTTATGTTTAGCTGATGAAACAAGTAGCAAAGTGTGGTGTGATGGACGACAGTGATCCGTCTGAGAGCAGCAGGGTCCTCAGTCCGCATGCTTTTCTGATTTCCTGAGCTCCCTGACAGTATCATGAATATTTGCCTGCACTGACACTTCACACTGTGTCTGTTATTTATTTTTTTCTAAATGTCTCCTGACTCTCATTGAATTAGGAAAGCCCAAGGTGTGCACACAAGATGTTTTCGGTGAAGAGCAAGGCAGCAGTTTACAGTTTCTGGAGAGTAATAAAGGGATCAGTGAATCTTCATGGCCTCAACTTTGTTCATCAATCTTCTGTGCATTTGAACACATTTGAACACAAATGAGCACAAGGCTTAGTGCAGTGCAGCATGCTGATGGGTGGAGGACTTGTCTGAAAAATGTGTCTAGAAACAAGCAAACAGAAGTTAGATCCATTGCAGCAGGTCAAATGTCCTAAATTACTTACCCGGGGAATAAGTTAGTGCAGAACCGTAACTGATCCAGCCGTACTTTTTGGAGCCAGATGCCAGCTTAAAAACAAAGACATACATGGATCTAATCGTCAACAAGTGGATCATCGTATGGTCCTGTAGCTTTTTTCCCGCCTAGTTTATTTTTTCACAGAACAAATACGATCTTTTTCAATCAGCATTTTTATTCATCTGCTCCTGATTCACAATGATTTAAAGCAAAGAAATACTTAGAAATGCAATTTAAGCTTAATTTTCTTAATACATGTCCTCCATCATCAGAAAAATGCCACAAGAACACATTAAAAACACCAAAAAACACAATTAAAATTGTTAAAAAACTGAGCCAAAATGTAGGCAGTGCATTATGAAGTGAAATATTTTTCCTAACTGTTGTTTTTCTATGGTATTTGTGCTTTAAAAAGTTTATTTTACAAAAGCACTTTAAATTGCTTTTGTGTGAAAGACAGGTCCCTGTGTTCCCAATGCATTTCACAAGTTTTAACAGTTATAAAGAAATGTATTAACAAATGTATGTTATTTTTCTGTAAAACTGTTTGATTTCTAATTGAAGCACCACTTGCATACTTGCAAATGCACCCACGTTATCACACTCCCACCTCCATGCCTCATTTTCAAATTTAACCAATATTCATAAAAGGATGATTACTACAACAGAGCTGAAACATTGCCAATCTTTAGTTGAAAGTTTGCATACATTTTCCATATTAGCTTCATACACTCTCCCCGTCACGTTGGCAGATTATATGGGCTGGATTATAAAATCTGCACATGCTGAGCCACATAGTTCCCAATGTTAAGGAGGGATTACATATTTATGAAAACGAAGCCAAAGACAAAAGGCTTCCCTAAATTGTTTACCTGATCCGAAACTTGAGAGTTAAAGAGCAGATGAACAGGATCTGCTGAGCCTTCTCTTGTGTTCACATCAAGGGTAAGACAGAAAAACAAATGACGCTGCTTCCTGTTGACTTCAAACTGCTGTGATCTGGCAGAGAAAACATAAGTCACGTGCTCCAACACAACCTCATCCTCGGTGGCAGCAGCACAGGGTATGATAGCATGGCAGACCTGGTCACAGATGGCACACTTAGGAGCCCCAGAGGCTGCCTGCTGGCATTACACACACATTACACAAGAAACTCTGTTTCCGCCTCGAACACACTGACCAAACACCTTCGCCAGGCTCCCCTGTGAAAGCATTGCTCTGCACTCTGGGTATTTTGGCAGTTTTTATTATTCTTTGTACAAAATTGATGAGTTGTTGGATAAGAAAATAGATGTGAAGTCTAAAAAAAGGATCCAAAACACTAACAGGCTGGAAATGGTGGAAATGTTTGTAGAGGACTCACAAACCTGCATTTTTAAAACAGTTTGTAATTTAAATGGAGAACTGAAAACTGTAGAACATCTAAAGATGTCGATAGCATGTTTGTGTGCCAGATAATTGCACTCTCTTGTGTCAGTTGTGAGCTCCTCTTCTTGGGTCTGTCGGGACCTACCCAGGAGGCGCACTCTGTCTTTCTCTTTCTATTCTGACCTTATTGACTCCATCTCTTTCTCTTTCTTGTGATAAAGTGCTTTTGGCAGATCTCATTAAAGCCAGACATTACATCTAAAAGAGGCTTAAAGCAAATCTCCCAAAGGACTGGCATCTCTTCATCAACATAGAAGTTCCTGAATCAATCAGAGATTTTTTAAGCCCCTTCTGTTTCTTGTCCTGAGAGCTGGAAGACTCCTCCAGTTCCAATGTGTGCAACTTAAAATCAGTAGCGGTTTTAGGCACGGGCAAGACGGGCAATTGTCCAGGGCGCAAATTTAAAAGGGGGGGTGCCATCCCTGTGCCTGGAAGAAAAAAAGATTCCGCCACTACCTGTCTGTCTTTATTTATATTTGTGCTCAAAAAGTTAAGTCTTACAGGTTTTGAAGGCTTAAAAGTTTAGCTTTAGTGTGTTCAGTAAATGTTTATCTTGTTCGGCCCACAACCTAAAGCGTGTTTTGGATTTAGGCCCCCTGCGCGACTGAGTTTGACACCCCTGTAATATGGGTAGATACAATTCATGCATTTTTTGTGTAAAATTGTCAAATTTTTCTGTATGCGGGGGGGTTACTCGCCCGGGGAGTGAGTTAGTGTAGAACCGCCACTGCTTAAAATGATATGAGCTCACCGAAGACAAGCAAACTAAAAGAGAGCCAAAGAAAGTCATTTTGATTGTCTTTTTAAAGACAAGATTTATCAAGATTTTTAAGATAAACATCTTACTGAAATGTTACAATGAACGTAGTCTGAAGGTAGAAATCTTTGCTTGGTCTATTTCCAAGGATGGATCTACAACAATTAATTATAAAAGTAATGTATAAAGATTAATGTAAGGGAATTGTGAGCAATTCTTTACTCATGACATGTCCAGTATTGCAACAGACTTACTGCCCAAAAATGTAATCATTCTAGGCAATGAGACAGTTAGGCATTTTAAGATGGGAAAAATAAAATCTATATTCTGTCTCTGGTTGGTCAATTTAGGCTTAAAAAATTCAATAATTAATATAGCTATAAATGAGCTATATTTCCTATTAGGCCAATAGAACCAATCACTGATTCGGATGAAAATTGTGTTTTTGGTGTTTTTAACATAATCTTGTAGCATTTTTCTCATGAAGGAGGACAAATATAAAGAAAACTAATCCTAAAATTGGATTTATGAGTATTTCTTTATTGAAATAGAAGTGAATCAGGAGCATCCACTTGCAGACAAATGGATCAATGAACAATACGTCCTAATTTTCCTCGTATGGCTCAAAACTGTTCGGCTGAATTGCTCGCCATTTTTATTGCACTGCTAATGTTAGATTGGAGCTTTAAACACACGGGTGATGGGAAGTAGGGTGGTCTTGCTCCATGCCAGCTGTCCTGCCCACCATTCAGAGATGAATATCTAACGACAGAGGTTATTTGTTTTTGGGTAAACATGGAATAATCATAATTAGAAGACCAATTGGGAATACTTTTTAAAATAGATCAAAAGATGAACGGAGTGGGGTTTTAGCTTTAGGACTTTAGTCACCCCTGGACTAAATTAGAAATTAATTGAGGTATATTTGTCACTTTGGATGTTTTGGTTTTACCTCTACAGGCATAAAAAAATGCTTTAAAAGTAACGCAACTCGTGCATTACATCACAATTATGAGAGAGTAATATTGTAAGGTCTGAACAATGTAAACAAGTAATCTGTTTTATTATGGTTTGGAAGTATCTTGCACAACACTGCTCTGCTGTCCCCTAAAACAACCTCATTTAGATTTGTTCCATGTTTGTTCTGGAGGGAATTCTGACTCCCTGATGTCAGGCAATCTCAGACTGTGATAAAACAAGAAGGTCACGAAGGGCTCACAACAACAGATAGCAGGATGACTTTCTAAATTTTCACCTGGTGAAACACAAAAGTGTGTCTCCTTTGCTTAATAGAAAGAGTCACTTATTTGAAAACTTATTGAGTTTTGAGTATTGAGTAATCATTTCCTTGTGGAAGTCCTTCATGCAAGCCCAACTCCACCCAATTCACTACCTATTTCTGCCATTGGTCATCATTTCCATGTCTACCAACAGCATCCAGACTCTGGTATCCCTTTAGCTTATGGTCTAAAGCTTGTTGGACCACATTCTAGAGCAGAGTTTGGCCAACCTTGGTCCTCAAGAGCCACAACCCTGCCTGTATTCCAGTTTTCCCTACTGCTGATTAGCTAAGATTGAACACACCTGATTTAGAAGGTTAGAATCAAAAGCCCAAGGAGACCTGGAAAAATAAGCAGGGTTGTGGCTTGTGACTGAGGCACTTCTCAGATCAAAATACTCCCCCCCCCCCCCAAAAAAAAAATGCTTTTTATTTTCTATATATAAAAAAATTCTACTTTTCATTTCTTTGGGATCTCACCTGGTTGAATTAGCCAGGAGTCTGCTGAAAAAGCTGGTGAGTGTTGCTTCTGTGTTAGTAATAGGCAATGCATGATTCTGTGTAAAATCTGGGTGATAAGTGCTTGTGCTGCTTTTAAAATGATTTCATGGTAAAGGATGAAAAATTGCTGTTATTTAGAGCAAAAGTGCTGTTTGAAATAATGCTTCGGCAGGTGTTCTTACATATCTGGACGAAGAAACCACCTCACAGCACACGGCTACTTTCATGGTTTCTTATTCTGCAAAGATCTTACCATTTTTATGGAAATATGCTTGGAAGCTGGAAAGTTTCACCTGTGACTACAAAAGATTTTTTAATTTCCCCTGTGTTTGCAAATTTATTTTGGGTATATCTGCAAGGAAAATTGATGGTTGTTCTGGTTAAAGTAACTGCAAAGAGAAGACCTGGTTCATCTATAAGATTGGATTTAGGCCTAGCGCTTAGAGGATGCCTGAATTTGAAAAGGCGCGTATGAACAAAAATATTTGTTCATCAATACATCAGAAAGCAGCCAGGAATTTGTCATACATTTTTTTTTGCAGCAACACATTAAAGGAAGAATGGAATTTATATTGCATAATATCAAAATATGTTTATAAACAAACTGTTCCAAGTTTTTCAGTTTTTACGCCCTTCCTGATGCACAGGGCATTGGGAGACCCAGACTTGGGTCTATTGTGGCTACCTAGTTAGGCAGTAGCAGCAAAGGGTGTTGCCCAAGGCCCCACACTGGATGAATGTAAAGTTTGAACCCCGACTTCCCATGTGCCAGTCCTGCATTTACCCAAAATTTTGTTACAAGTTGAGTTAAAAGCGTTCAGTATTTACGGTTTGCTCTCTTTTCCATCCTTGTGTCACTTTTGCTGCTTCTGGCCTCCAAGAAAACTGCTTTCAGGCTAAAGACTGTGTTTTTAAAACCATCAGACCATGATAAATTTAATATTTGATGTGTTTTTTTTTTTGTTTTTTTTTAAACCAGTTTTTGTTGTAATTTTAGACAAAGTACTTCAATGTGATATTATTATTATTATTATTATTATTATTATTAATCTTTTGGAAAAGCCATTGGTGTTAGATTACCTGCATCTGAGGATTGGTTGATGATCCGTCCCCTCGTTATTGACATTTTTTTTTCTACAAATAAGTGTCCAGCCTGCAGATGGGTGCAGCATGGACTGTCATTTCCAAAAAACACACCAGATTCATCAATGACGTGAATGTAAAAATATTCACGGCAACTGTTATTTTATCATAAAATCCATGATAAAGGTAAGACTCCTTTGGTGTACTTTATTTAAAAGTTATTATTTTTCTTTTTTTTTTTTTCAAATTTTGTTTTTTGGCCAGAATAAAAAGAATTCTAATGTCAGGGTCCACAGTGCAGCTAAAATAAATAGTGTCATTCTCTTTGATGCTTGACTGTATTGAAGATCTTTGACAAGGTCCTCATTATATATCACATTGTTGTGATTGAAAAAGTGTGTTTATTATTGGCGCTCTCTAAAAGGATTATTGACATTGTGTCCCGCTCTTTTTGTAACCACTAACTGCTTGTTACTAAGAGGTGAAGTGGCCTCTAGAGCCCACTGAACAGAAGCATTGCCTTAGTGGGAACATGAGCTCTCAGCTTGGTGAAGCTGAAAGTGTACGATCTGTTGAATTGCACAGCTGGTAGGAGTGTAAATCAACCTGATTCAGAACCGGTGGATGTCATCAATCTGTTTAACAGATTCAGAACTCAGTGGGGCTAATAAATGTGTTTATATTCAATGACGTTAGAGCTTTTTTATTTTTTTTTTTAAAGTGAGACTGGATTTGCTTTAAAGTTCACAAAAGCTAGAAAATATTTCAAACATAAAACATGGTTGTGGGTGACACATAAAACAGCAGCAGAAAGATTTGCCTTTATCTTGACATTCTGTGTGTCTTTTCCAGATGTTTTGCTATTAAAAGTAACAGAGTAAGAATATGAAAATTCTAAAACTGTAATGATTCAAAAATTAATGCAACTTTAAAAAAAATCTTAAAATAAATGTATGCTTTTGAGTCAGGGTTTCTCTAAAATTCCTGATTGTCTTAAAAGGACTGGCAGTTTGTTTCTATATTTGTTCTATATAAATTAAAAGAAAATAAAGTTGAAGTTTTAGTAAATTTTAATAGATCCGTTTTTCTTTTGTTATAAAGTTGAGTAATTTTTTTTTTTAAATGTAATGGCAAATGTTCAAACTCGGTTGAATTACAAAAAACATTCAAATTACCTAATTTTAATTACTTTAATTTATTTTATTTGTGATTAACAGATGTCAGCCATGCACCTGTTTTCACAACATGAATTTTTTTTGTTTTGTTTATATTCCCGTCAGAATTTTAGAGCTTCATCCTGATTATCCCTGAAATGTGCTTATGTTTGCAGCATCAATGATCTTTTGCTCTGTTCTGCATGACTTTGAAAACCATCACTTGATTTAAATTCTGTTTCGTGGCTATTCCAGTCTGTTTTGCCACATTGCTACTCCACCAGAAACGGCAGTGACTCAGTTCATGTAAATTCAGTTGCACTGATATGCAAACTAGTCATTATTCTTAAAACAAGACCAACTACCGTCCTATTTTCTTCTGTGCTTCTTGTTACATTTAAAAAGTTTGTCCTACTCTTAAACATCTTCATTTGGCTCTTGAAGGCATCTTGACATTCTAAAAAAGATCTGAAAAATTTACCAACAGAAGAGTGAGGCATAAAAGCCAATCCTTTTAATGACACAGCTTCTGTGCGACATTGTTTTTTAAAAATGCAACGATGTCTGAGTGAGAGTGGGAAGAAGGTTCCCTTTAAACCCTTGTAGGGTTTTGAAACCTTATGTGAATTAGACGTTTCTGAGTTCCACTTGCATCAAGCTTTACATTCATGCGATGCTTCATGAATAAATGTTTGAAAACACAGAAGAAACAAGCCAAGCTGTTGTCTACTGAGGAAACTGTCTGTCCGGTATTTCAGCACTTTGTCAAATACCCCCAATGTTTAGAGCCTGTGACGTACGCAGCAGATGGGGGTCCAACCAGATGATCCACGTAGAGCTTCTTGGGAGATATGAAATGCCTTGACAAAAAAGACGACTTGTCCTCTTGCATGGCGGCATGTATGAGATGTGTCTGGATGAGTATGAACCCGACTTTAAAGTGAGTTGTAAACCAGGCTGGATTCTACTGTTTCTGCATCTGTCTGTAATTTACTAAACTGGAGTTTAAGGTGAAGGGGTGGCTTCTTATTCCAGACTGGGGTGAAGAAAAACAGAAATTGACAAACGACATGTCTTCTTACTCCATTTTCAAAAAGAGGAAGGCTTTAAGATGTAATATACAGCTGAATGGGAAAGGACAAAGAACCAAAGACCAGGTTTTAAAACCTCCAACCCTCCATTCATTGTTTTCCAGTGTCAGATCAGATTATTTCCACTGTTAATGGACTTGTGGTGAAGTTGCACACAAAAACAAGTATGTGAAAACGATGTGCAAAATGAAAATGTTCAGGACATTTGGATTTTAACTGTTATGGGACTTCGTTTTTTCAGAGGAACTGATGAATTAAGGAAGCAGGATGGCAAAGCACAGATGGTGGATTATGATTTGCAGAAGAGTTGATGGGTGGTGGGGACAGCTGTTTAGAGCATGGATGTTGGTCCAGATGACATGTGGAGACATGAAATGTCTAGAAACTAGGGAGATGATCTTTTAACTTGATTCTCTCTTTAAAGAATATATTCAAATATTCAAGAAAATGTATAAAGAAACTCTTATTTCGGGATATGAAGATAAGAGGATTTAAGGATCAACAGGTGTTTGAATAATTCCAAATCCATGTGTGAACTTGACTGTGGTGAAATTATCAAAGCTCTTTTAATTAAAACCACTGAGTATTATATTGTAATGTGCAATAATGATTACTGAAATGTTTAAATCACAATCAATAAGCCATTGATTTTGTTTACTTGATCTGCAATGTGTAGCAATAATTACTAGTTTAATGTTATCATGTGTTCTAATGATAATCAATTATTACATATCGGTACCGTTACTGTTTACTGAAATCATGAATGACTGTTTTCTGAAGATCATCAATAATTTCTAGGCACTGGATTTTGTTACTTGAAGAGAATCTATCTGATCAGAACCGGATTTAAAACAATGGAAAACTATCAAATGAATGAACTCAGTAGGGGTGGGATTATATAAGCTTGCTTCTTCCCACTCCTTTTCAAGCAATAAATCAAACTCTACTTATACCTCAGTTAATGATCACTGTATTTAATTAAGCACAAATGATTTAAGTGAATTTTTTTTTTGTTTTCTGTCTTTTTAATCTATGCATTTCATCATTTCTGTAATGAGTTTGATAAATATGTGTAAATTCTTTATTGCTTTGACTGCAATGTTTGAAATAACTCTATAAAAATAAAAAAAAATAAAAAAATCAAGACCCACTTGGGTAAAAATCCTGATTTAGTATTTTTCATGGAGGACATAAAGGAAATTAAGTTTAAAATTGCATTTCTGAGTATTTCCTTATTCAAATTCATTGTGAATGAGGAGCAGATTTAAAAAAAAAAAAGTATCTGTAACATAGAGACCACAATTGCTCCACTCCATTCTGATGCATCCACTTTTAGATGACTAGATCCGTCTTTGGTTCATCGTCTGAGCTGCCATCTGGCTCAAAACTGTGTGGCTGGATGGCTCCAATATTGCTTGTTATTTTTGTTCAGGGTGTTTGATTTGCGGAGTTAAAATTAAAGAATTTTTAAGAACACTTAAAACTTAATTTAAGATTGTATGTACAAATAGGATGAAACAAACAGCCAGACTGGTGTTTCTTGCTCTACACATGCGATTTGATACCCATTGTGTCGAGTAATTCCCATCTTCAATCCTTCTCTCCATGAATTTGCACTTTCCCATTTTTCTCACACTAACGAGCATCAGTTTATTGGATATTTGAGATTAAAAGATTTAACATTAGGTCAAATATATGAGAAAAAAATTTAAGACTCATTTACCAGAATTTAAGACAACTTAAAAAAGGCCCATTTTAGTGCATTTAAGACTTTAAGGATAAGGACCCCCCCTGTTGTTAAGGGTGTGAGGGACTGTAAACTAGCAGGAAAGTGGTGGCAGTTCTACACTAACTTAATCCCTGGGCGAGACCCCCACCAAGTGAAAAATACACAGATTTGAGGATAAAAAGATGAAAATTCATCCATATAAATTACATTTGGTGGAGATTAGTGGACACATTTTGATTGTATAATTTCCTCACGATGGCTCGGGTGGTTCACAGGTGAGGCACTGGCTTACCTGTCCCTCCTGATCACACGTTCCTGCTGAGACGTGTTTCAATAAGGATCCACCGAACTGATCACAAACCCGCCCAGATTATATTCACTCACCCAAAGCCATTTTTGTCTGCAAATATGTAGAATCAAAACCATCCAGTTGGGCAGGAAAATGCCCATTCTGACAACACTAAATAAAGTAAGCCTACAATATTATATAGTAGATTCTCCCCCATCGTCCAACTTTTGCAGCGGGGCTGCTCCACACAAATGGTCCCGCCCACAGCATAATGAACCACTGTTGCTCTGCATAACCTGTCCTGGAAAACACCAATTTTTGACATTTGGCCAAGAACGGTCATAAGTCAGACCACTCTGATGAACTTTTAAACCTTTTTCAAAGCGTTTCTAGTGGGATTTTGAGTGAGATGTTAACATCAACACAAATTTAAAAAGGATGCAAAAGTAAACTTTTAGAGTACTACTGGTGCAATGTTTGGTTTGGGAGGACGTTACACTAAAGACAGGAAGCAGTTGCTCCTGGTCTTTGTGGATTTGGAGAAAGCTCTTGATAGGGTGCCAGCAGAGGAAATCTAGTAATGCATGAGGAAGCATGTGTTGGTACAGCAAGACATTTATATAGACTGTGAGACAGTTGTGAGATGTCTATTGGAGTGACAGATGGGTTCAGGGTGTGGGTGGGATTACATCTGGGATCTACTCTAAGCCCCTCTTTGTTTGTAATGGTGATGGACAGGTTGACATATACGTTTGGGCAGCAGCCTCTATGGGCTCTGGTGTTCACATACGACACTGATCTGTGGAGAGTAGGGAGCAGATGGAGGAGAACCTGGAGAGGTGGAGGTATACTCTGGAGAGGAAAAGACTGAAAGTCAACAGGGCAGGACAGGTGGATTGCTGAAAATGCAAGAAGGGAAAAGTGCACAAGTTTAAATC
Source organism: Oryzias latipes (assembly GCF_053564925.1). Lineage (NCBI taxonomy): Eukaryota > Metazoa > Chordata > Actinopteri > Beloniformes > Adrianichthyidae > Oryzias > Oryzias latipes. Next base: position 25,243,610 of record NC_136248.1, on the reverse strand, counting down.
CCAGTGAACGTGCATCTGAATCTAGAGCAGAGAAGGTGGAGGTCTCAGTTCTTGTTGACACAATAGTTTAGTTTAGTTTATTTTTCCAAAATGTGTCACAAATAAAAGATCACCTCACAATACAGGATGTGGAAAAAAATGGACACCCCCGAAGCAGATGCTTATTATTAGGGGTCCAGCATTTTAGTCAAGCGTAAAAGAATAACAAAGTCATAAAAGCTGTAGTGATGTTTATTATAAAAATTGGAATGCTGACATGGAATGGAACAGTCTTTAGTGGGTTTTATCTTATAATTGGTTCTGTTCAAATATAATTGAAACAAAGTTTTCCAAAAAAAATGCATTTTTAGTCATTACAGTTCACCCTGTCACTAGGAATTCATTAGGCTTTTTCAGAAAATGTAGGTCTCAAACTCTCGACAGAAAACATATCCATTGGTGTAAAAGATGCAAAACAGAGGCAAAGCCAAATGAAATAAATCAACTTTTTAAAGTATTACTCCAGTCATCTTTATATTTATTTTCAAAGCGTTCCCAGTGCTCTTATAATTATGATGATGCTGATTTTAGCTAATGTAAAAAAACAACGGTATTTTCTAGGACATAGTTTCTGCAGAGCGGCAGTACTTCATTAGAAATGAGCCTCTGAGTTGTGGTTGGTGCGGAGTAAGCCCGCTATCATTTCTCATCATACCTTTTCTTTACACTCTTTTCTGCTATCTTACAGCTCCTCACAACACCACAAAAATCTTGATTAACCAAGATTTTAATAGTGAAATACTCAGAAATGCAATTTTAATCTTGATTTTCTTAACACATGTCCTCCATCATGAGATCAAGATAAGATAAGATAAAGATACTTTATTGATCCCAGCTTGGGAAATTCAGTTGTTGCAGCGTCCGCGTTGGGCTCAAGATACAAAAATGCACACAATAGATGACAGAGAACCAGAACAATCAATCGGAAAGAAACATCAGTGAATTAGAACAGTCGTATTGCATGCCACATCAGGAGAGAGAAAATAGACGGACCATAAATGACTTGATCTATTGCACATGGATGACAAGTTATAGAGTCCAATGGAGTGAGGTATGAAAGATCTCCTGAAGCGGTTGGTGTGACAGTGAAGCTGCATTAGCCTGTTGATGCTATAGGAAGATTTTAAAAGCACCAAAAACAGGATTTCCACCTTGAGCAGGCCTTTAAAGAGTTTAAAAAATGACAACACGCATCACATGATCAAAATAAGCCTTATACACATTTGTACTGTATTATGTATCTGCAGTGTGAGTATACGCCACACTCCAATCTGTATCAATCATTAATACCCACTCCATGTTTAACATGCAAAAAATGTTTGTTTTCTTTCAGTACTTCTCACTGGTTCTGGTAAATCACCTGTCCGTCCTGGGGGAGGATCCCTCCTTCATGTGGGCACCCCTGAGGTTTCTTCGTTTTTCCGGAATCCGGTTTTTTGGGAGTTTTTCCTTACCGCGAAGGGGGGTCTAAGGGCAGGGATGCCAGTATAGCTTAGTCAGTTTGTTAGTTCATTTTAGTATTTTACTATTGCACTCTTTGTATTCACGATCCTTTTGAGTTCATGTTTCTCTTCGAAGCCCATCGAGACGACTGTTGTTGTGATTTTGGGCTATACAAATAAAATTGAATTGAATTGAATTGGTGCACATACTCTGCTACTGTGTTCCAAAAAAAAAGTAAATGCATAAAAATCAAACTGTAAGCATGAGAACACTTAACATTTGCACAGCTGAATTGGTGAGAATCTTTATGTTGGGATAAAAAGACATACAAATTTAGATTGTGTGCAGTAGTGTAGTGCAGCATAAGAACAAATAACGGGGTGATAATTTAAATGAAATTATCTGTTTTGCTTTTATTTTGCCTTCAGCTGGGAGTGTGCCTACAGAAGAGGAAGCTGTTTCAGCTCTTTTTTCTGGGTGTTTTTGGACAGTAGAATAATATCCAAAATTCTCCAGTAAGGCTCAAAAATGCTTTTTGACAGGTCTAAACACTTTAAAAAGCTACAAATTTGATGGTTTGGTCACACTACAATAGACATTGAAACAAAAAAATGTCTGAGTAAAAAATGTAAAAACAGGTAAGTAGTTAAATTTAGAAAGTTGACGTAGGGCAACTTACAATCCAGTGTGTTAATTTGAGCCTGTATGTGTGGTCCCATAGAGAGAGTGCTTTGTTGAGTGTCGCATGTTCCCAGAGTGTTGCCATAATGGAGCCAGTTATTCTTTGGAGAGTTTAAACTTTTTCCCTGTTGATTTGGTGCATATGAACTGTAGTGAATCGACACATTCATTACTCTGGGTAAAAATGGAGTGCCTGCCGTCTTTGTTGTTGAGTTTTGCATAATTTTCTGTCTTGGATTTTGGCTGGAATGTTAAATCTTAAGGCCCGTACACACCGGGACGAATTTCGCGCGCGATTTTCGCCGACGTTTAACGCCTCGTGACTAAACAAAGGGCACCAATGAGAGTGTGCACACCGACACGTCAAAAAAAAAAACGCCTCGGGTTTGTTTTGTTTTGTTTTTGACGCGTCGCGTCGAAATCTATTCGACCAATGAGAACGGCGCTTTTGCACACGTGTCTGGAGCCTCTGAAGTTACAGTAAAACACAACTTGGGGGCGCTCAAACACAAAACTGCCTTGCTGAGCACACATACCAGCGAAGAAGAGAGACGCCGAGTTGCATCTACCGAGATGCGAAGAAATAATGACGGACAATCTAAAATATCCCCGAACCAAGCACCAGTTGGAGCAACTGGTGCTTGAAATATTCATGTTTTCTTTGTATGATTCTGACAAGCGCGTAAATACTCGCTCTCTTCTTCTGAGTGAAAAGCGACTTTAAGAAGCGTAAAGTTGCGCAGTGCCACCTTGTGTACAGGAGTATTTATGTTTTACAGTAAGCGCCATCTAATGTCAGGGAATGAAATTGCATGTTCGCTTGGCTCATCGTCAGCGAAAATCGCCTGTGCGAACACAAAAAACGTGGCGAAAAACGCCTGGCGAATATTCGTCCCGGTGTGTACGGGCCTTTAGACAATCGGAATGTAATTAGCTTATTTTTTTATGTATTGCAAATGCTAGCCACATTTGCACAAACTGGCTTTGATGCAGGCAATCACAAATGCTGCAGATATGCAAATTAGATCATTTGCTGCTGAGATTTCAGTCTGCTTACAATACTCTGCACATTCACATGTGTTAATGCATGAACTGCTTCACAGTAGTTATTCAAAAAGCTGCAGAAGCACCCAAATACTTCCAGTCAAAGAAAAAGGAGAAATGTCCTCATAATTTCCACCTGGACTGGATCAAGTAAACAAGGAAGAGCGTTTCTTTAGGAAAACCCAGCGATGCACAACTATCTCTGTTTGATACAAATAGGACATAGTGACAGATTGTTTGATAATGTAAGTCTGCAAATGTAGTAAAACTCCACCTGTGGAACCTATTGAGTCAATAATAACCGCCACAAGAAACATGAGGTGCTCTGCCAAGCTTCTTCCGGAGGGACTGTGTGAGGCTGGGGCCGGCTCTCGTCTACATGCATTTTCAATATGTAATGATATATCAGCAGGTTCCGTTAACACTCTGAGAAACAGACAGCCACGGCACAGAAATCCGTTTATACGCAGGAGAAGGGAAAACCTGACAAAATATGACTGGCAGAGGTCCCCTGGTGCAACACTGCCATATCTGAACGTGATGAAGGACGTTTGAAAATTTTAGGGCAAGTAGATATAGAAGCCGCGTGGACGCCTGTGAAACCCACAAATGATTCAAAAAGAATGCGGTTGCACAGCTGGGAAACAGTCCCAAGGCGACAAGGACAAATGGAAATATTTTACTAAAGTCTGGGTCTCATGCCGACACCTGCAGGTGGAAAAAGACAAACTTTAGTCCATGCAGCCCAGACCCAACATCAGCAGCAGCTGCTTTGTGCATCCTCTTTTAAAACCTGAGATGTTGAGCGCTCATATGATAGGTGCTTTGCAACTCATGGCTAAATTAAAATTGTACTTCAGATCCTCCTCCATGCAGGTCACTGTATGGAGTACTGTTCAGGTACTTCCAGTGTTGATGTTGAAGACAATAAGAACCAAAAAATAAAGCACTTTTAAATTCTCTTATGAATACAAAATGAATGGCTTTATTCTTATTTAATTAAAGATGGTACAGATTATCACGCACCTTCTCCCCAGATTGGATTACCGTCATGAAATGGTGCTGTCAGCTGTATTATAGTTTATTGAAGACTTTTATTTATTTTGCAATGCGAATACAAAATGATTTTTTTATGCAGAGAAGATATTTCTTTAAGTAAAGGTGGAACTAGACAGAAAATATCTGCTGAAATGCTTGTACTTCAAAAGCATGCAACCATGAAAGCTAAGCAGCAGAAATGCATATGTTAATGACAACAAAAGTAAAAATGTACCTTTGAACATAATTTATGAGTGGTAGACCTTTTTCCCTAGTTTTCCTTGGAAAATCATGGTGCGTCATCAGAATTTCTCAGAAGCATACATGTGTTAGTGCATATGTACTCTCGGTGTGATTCCAGATTTCCAAGTCTTTTTACTTTCTTATAACAGCCCCATTTCCCATTTCACAAAGTGATTTCCTCATTTGCTGTTTTTGTAAAGGAAGTCATTTAAAAAATGATTGGGAGTAAACCTCATAGTATAACACTATAACATATTTGTAAAACATTGCCACCCATTGTATTGCAGCTGCTGCATATTTGCAATAAATAGCATTTTGTTGGTAATTTGAAAAAAAACTACAAAGAAATAAACAGTCTTAGTTGCTAATACGTGTATTATAACGCGTTCTTACGTATAGTGTAATGACCTCAGGATCAGCTGTGGAAGCTTCAGCCACAACTTATGAATGAAATGCACCATATTTGTGCAGCTAGTCATGGCATCAAATGGATATATTTTTATTGCTATTGATTTTTAAACAATGCACTAGTTTTCTTTCTTTGTTACTGTTATTTTTTCTGGGCAGGCTGGCTGTAGCTCTTTCCAGCAGAACCTCACCCACTCACCTGTGGTTTTTCCATGGAGTGGTGCACAGGTCCCTGCATGCCGTGCGCTTGTTTGGTAGCATTTATAGCATCTTTAGTATTGGTGGGTTTGTGTCTTTTCTTTTAGCATTTTTGTTGCTTTATTCTTGCTGAGCAGAGTGCACTGAGAACTGTGGATTTTATTTTTGTGTGTATTTTGCTCTTCTCTAGTTTAGGTTCTTTAGGTTTTGTTTATCCCTCTTGCGCTGGGAAAGAAAATTTCCACACCATCCTTTCTAGTTGACAAGAGGGTGGTCTTCTGCTGTTGCCGCTCATCTTCTGAGGAACGGGTTTAGCATGACTTCTTGTCCAGAAAACTACTGCTCTGTCTTTTCTGGATTATTCCATCTACCCTTAGTGAGTAATGTTCTGTATGTTAGTTTTATTTTTTGTGTTACAAAGTGGTAAAGCCCATATCCTGGACCTTTTGAGAGAATGTGTTAAAGTTTGAGTCATATGAAAGAAAAGGACTGACACTCGTCATCAGTGGTTGGACTGAGGGGTTTCAATTCAATTGTGTTTATTTGGTAATTGTATCATACTGGTAATTGTATAAGAACACGAAATCAGTCATAAAATATACAGTCATATATATAAATATATATATGAGAAATAGAAAATGTCTTACTTCCTATTCCAATGAAATGAAGTAAATACAGTCGCCATTTTTCTCTTAATTATGGATGCTGCCATGTTGGAGCCGGACAACATCGGTAAGCAGTGACTGGTCCAAATTGGTCTGAGTCATTGTTTCTATGACAACCACTCTTGCCAATCAGACGTGAACTTGTTGAAATATAGTGCTTACTGTTGGAGGCTGTACGCTTTATCTTTGACTATGAAAGTCTTCCCTGTTACTTGCCTGGTTACTGTTTCAAACACGGCAGCTGTTTTTAGGCTTCTGATTAGTTTTCCCCATGTATATATGGATCAACCTGGTTTTAGATAAAGCTGCAAGATCCCAGTTAGATGCCCTGCTTCTCAAATAGATTTTAGTCTTGAGTTTTTTTCCCCCTTTAATTCCTCAATTAGTTTCGTTTTCTCAAAAGATTTAAAATTCTCTTCTGTGCCCTTTTTAAACTTTGACATTTCAGTCTTCCAATTGAATCCCACGTCTGACACCAACTTTCCAAACAGCCAGGAAATAAACTGGATATCACTGTCTGACAAAGTCCATCCATCTGTACCAATTAGATTATCGGACAATTATTTATATATATATATTTTTTTTCTTGGAGATTCAGTTTTCACATAATTTTACACACAGTATAGCTGCAACATAATACCAGCTCAGAAAGAATGGAGAGAGGCTCAATCCTGCTATTTCTTCATGGCTTAGTCTGGCTTTTATCTTGGGTTGGGATGTGATGCAGCTTTGTGTCTCTAGCTTTTTTGCTACGACTGACTCAGCAGTAAAGCATCTCTGTAAAATGATGCCTTGAAGGGCTTTTTTTTGCTGCAGACAACATGCCTGGAGGAGCTTACAAGAGGTGATGAGTGCAAGATTAGTCTGGCATTAGTGTTTTGGGCCCTTGTGTATCTCAATAGCGTATATTATGAGGAAAAATTGCTTTACATCAATACATGCTCAGAAAAAGATTGCATTCTTTGTTCACTGCAAAGCTTTGTGACTTCACATGTTTATATTTTCCCAACAAGACTAAAAATTTTAAAGACTCACTCTGATAAGGGTTGATTTTCGTATTTTTTAACACGTCTTGTGGCATTTTTCTGTTGATAAGGACATAAAGAATAGAAGGATTAAAATTGCAATTCTGAATATTTCTTTATTCAAATGGTTGTGAATCAGGAGCAGACGAAAAAAATGACTATTTGTTACAAAGAAAAAATGCTGGACAGGCCTCAAGCTCCCTCTGCTCTGCTCCTCTCTGATGCATACACTTGTAAACGACTAGATTCCTGTACGTCTTCGTATATCTCGTCCGAGCTGGCACCTGCCTAAGAACTGCATGGCTGGACAGTTCTAATATTTCTCCTCATTTTTATTTTTGCTGTTAGGTTTTGGGTTTGAGCTAGTGTGAGTGCCTGAAAACGTAAAGCTTTCACCAATGTGTGTGTGTGCGTGTGTGTGTGTAGGGGGGGGGGGGGTGCTCCATAACAACGGTCCCACCCACAACTAATAATTTCTAATGAACTCCTGCCGAGCCACAGAAACTGTCCTAGAAAACGATAGTTTTTTTTTTTTAATTTAGGCTAAAAATTTCATTATCATAATTAAGGCTACTTGGATTATTGGTTATTTAAGAATAAAATTGATCAGGATTATGTGTAGATAAAAAAATCTTTAGGAAGTTTTCAAGTCAGTCACACCCATTTCCGTGTAAAATAATAAAAAATAAATATACTTCGTCTGGATCCAAAGACCTCTTCAATTTCTGCTGAAATATTGTGTATTTATGACAACTATAAGCACGTTTTACAGACCCAATCATCTTTATTTCAAATTTAAATTGAAGTTGCACAAACTGTAGGGATGTGGCCCTGAGATTGACAAGTGATGATCAAATCCATTTCCTGCTTTCACAATGCACGTGTGATGCGATTGAGAACGCTTCATAAACGCAACTTCAACCAGTGGTGTTCACACCAGACAAGCAGGACGCAGCAGGGAGGGAGCTTCTTCTTTTGTTTTTTGGTTTTTACTGTTTACTAGCGAATGTCCACCACCAACAGTGGAATGAGGGTTGATGTGAAATGTTGAAGTGGTGCAAATCTTGCTCCAGGCTTTTCCTTTCACAGCTCTTTTCCGATTAACGAAAGACTATGTGTCTAATAATTCCAGCCGGGCAGCAAAGGTGCCATTATCAGTTTCTCCTTTGTGATCACACTTACAATGGTTGACACTTTCGTGTTTTGGAAAAGGAGACGACTCACACGTCACTACTAAATCAGAGTCCCTGACTGGTCACTGTTTAGCGTTGTCGCGTTTTAATAGCTAAAAATTTCAGGTTGAACTTCCAGCGTGCAATCAATGATCGATTTGATCGATTTGTATGGGCGATTTGTACGCAGAACCTGCGACCAGACTTAAAAACATTTGTAGTGATGCGTGAGTGCAAGAGTTTTGGACTCGGAAGCCCGAAATTCAGGTTGAACTTACTTTACGCAGACTTTTCATTGAAAGTGGTCGATTAAACGGGAGTCAACACCACAAGTGTGAACGCAGCTTTAGATCCAGAGCAGCTTCACTTAGGTGTGTGTTCCAACAGCCTGTTTGTCCTACAAATTTGCCTGATTTTTAGGAGGAGGTTCATTGGTGTCAAATCTAGTCAAGATGGAAATGATCAGAAGGGATTTTTATGTTGTCTCCTCCAAACTATGAAATGATTTGCATCGAAATTTGTCCCAATTACAATTTTTAGTCCTTTTTTTTTTTTTTTTTAATCCTTGGTTTTTCACGTGGAATGAGGGATTTTTTTCTGTTCTTTTCCATCTTTCACTCCAATTTTTATTATGCTATTATTAAAGGTGTTGCAGCTTATATTTATTGCTGTTGTAACTTTATCCAGTGATTTCTGTCGACTGTTTATTGTTGTTTTATTTTATTTTCTCAAAATCTTAAAACTAAATTAGATAGGCTTTTCAGAGCAATCTGTTAAAATGAGGAAAAAAACATTTTTGGAGTAAGAAAAAAAAGATATATAAGCATTCATAGCTTTTTTTTCCCCTCTTTAAAAATGCTTGAGACGTAGGTGAATGATAACAAACAAGCAAAAAGGCAAATAACAGTCATATTTACTGTAAGCTTTACACTTGGTGTAATAAAAATGCACATTTGAAATAGTTTTTTTTGTAGTTGTTTTTTATAATTTATTGTAACTTCAAACAAAAATAATTTCTACAAAAAATATTCAAATAAAGTCATATAATATTAATACGTGGTTCATAGTTCCCTCTTTTCTTTAGACTTCTGATTAATTGAAACCTGTTAAACTCTGCTTTCCTGAATACTGCGTGAAGTTTAAATCTCCTTAAGTGTGGCAACAATCACTCATTCCTACAAACAACCATAACAGTGACTAAATTACTTTTTTTTGTTAAGAATTCATAATCCCCTGGATAGTATATATGTATAGTCTCAGCAACTGCTAGTGGGCACATTTAAATACAATGATTTAAGGTATAATAAAAAAAAACAATGCAGCAGAAATAGAGTAAATTTCAAATCAAGTCTCATTTCTGAGAGAAAACAAAAATGAAACCTGCTTAATATGATGTAGGCTTCAGCAGCAGAATCAAACAAGCACCCCCTAACCCATCTGTCAATTCATCTTGTCTCGTCCTCACGCTGAGCCTGACCAGCACACGAGGGCCGTCAGTCTGACAGAGGTGACATCCCCAACCCAAACAAGAAAAAGGAAAGAAAACGTCCTCGTGGTTACAACAGCCATTCCCTTTGAAGTGAGACAGTAGTGAGTTTGAGTGTTTATACTTTTTGGTTTGATGCAGATTGCTCCTGCTGAGGAATAAAGGGAACAGTGGTTGGCATGACTTTTTTTTTTTTTTCCTTCCTCTTTGACTGCATCTCTTTTTCTCTGAGGTTGCTCCTGCTTGTCTTTCTCACACCTGAGCACACGCTCAGTGATATATAACAGTCCTGCGTGGTGCATGTTTGCAAAAGAGGATGGGGCTAGGTAGTGTTTTTTGTGGGTGCTTATAAGAGTGCTGTTGTGTGCGTTTACTGAGGTCCATGTCTTGATTGGCTTTCACAACTTTTGGGCCAATTGTTGCCTCGTACTCGTGTGCACACTCCATCGTCAGAACGGCGGTTATCGTGGCTCAGTGGGGTGCTAACGTGGCCAACATGTGAGTTAGCAGAGAGCAGAGCAGCAGTGTGACTGTGCAGATGTGCGGCGAAGAGGCGCCATTGCAGTCCTTCCCCGCCTCACAGCGGGACTGTTGGCACAGTACCCCTTTGAACTCTGGAGGACACATACACTTCTGGTTCTGGAAGCACGTTCCTCCATTCTGGCACAGGAGCATCTCTTCATCGCAAACGTTGGCTGCAAACAAAAGATGGAAGAGAAAGAAGGGGGGGGAAGTTGAGCAAAAGGATTTGTAGAGGTAAACAGGATTGCAGTGAGTAGTTTGAAACCAAGAGTGCTCAGCAAAGTGACAGCTTGACAGGTGATAGAAGGATGGGGAAAGATGTGTGGCAAACAAAAAGACAGGTAGGAGGAGATAAAAAGAGGGGATGTTAGAACAAAATGTAATGGGAAGCAGATGCAGCAGGAAGGGGAGGGTGGTAATTCAGGGCACAAAGAACAAAGAAGAAAAGATAGCAAGAGGAAACCAAGAGGTGAGATAAAATTCTCCACTCGGTCTCCTCTGGGACATGAACACATAACACCTGCCTTTTTTGTTTTTGCAGCCCTTTTCTCAGTTTTTCTTGAGCCTGCAATTTCTAAGGGTCAAGTCAAAATTGTATCAAACCCAGCAGAAAATACATAGAACGTGTCTTTTTTTTCTTTTCTTTTTTTTTTTAAAGCAGTGATGGGAAGAACAAGTGGCATCATTAGAAGAAGCTCTGAGGCAGCAGCACTTCTCAAGACTCTTGACCTCAAAAACAAAAAGATCCGACTTCTGTTGAGAAGAAAATCTTCTTTTTCTTACATTGTGGTAAAAAAATAAACTGCATCAAACAAAAAAACATGTATTTTTTTTATTTTTTATTTTTTTTAGGATTCAAAGTAACAATCAAATGTGACTTGTTATGAGACTCATAAAGGATGCATTTGGGGCTGAGGCCTCTGACTAGTACATAGCAGAGGTTGGGGTTTCTTCCTATGGTGTGACAGTCATTAATTAAGAGAGCAGCTGATGCTGCTAATGAGCTACATGATCTATTCCCCCAAACATTTTCAGCGGCACAAGTCAAACAGGCAGCGCACCTGGAAAAGGTCCTGACAGGCTGCAACGTAATCTTGACCTGAAACTGGTTAAATCTGTGACCTTAAACTCACGGTAACAGCCTTGTTTCCAGTAGTATCCTGGCAGGCAGTCTTCACATTTGGCCCCTGTGGCTCCCTCTTTGCACTGGCAGAAGCCCGTGTCGTTACACCGGTCATGAACAGCGCCCATTTGGTTGCAGTTGCACTCTGAAGGGAGCGGAAAAATAATAAAAGGCTTGATTATTTTTTCAGTGTACTTTTTAATTGTTATTTGAGGTTCTCCAAATCTGATGGGACCTCTGCTTAATGGTGGGTCTTTAGCTGCCTAGATTCTGAGGTGTCATTTAAAATGGAGACGGAAAAACACCCTGCTGTCTTGTCGGTGTGATGTTCCTGTCCTTTTTTTTTTTTTTTTTTTTTTTTATGTCACAACATTATCAGTTGTGAAAAGTGGACATGTGCCTCAAAAGCGTGGAAAGTGTTGGTAAAGCAAATGTTCCTCCCACTTGTTAGTTTATTAACATTTCAAGCAGAGCTGTCCTTCAATTTCTGATAGTTGAGTCTTTTTCAGAGACATGTTCATGATAATCCTGAAAGCCGTTCTGTGTTTCATGTCTGTTTTGCTGTGATTACATTTCCAGAGGTTTAATTGTCTGCAACTCTCCACCTCTGCATACAAACTATGGCTGGTTAATTAGAACTTTGCATAACATTTTTATACCAGTGCACAATTGGTGGAGCTTCTATTATATCCAGACATTTTGCACAGGGTTAGTCCCTTTTTTTTTGTCCATTTATGCATTTAATTTTAGATGTTGTCTCAAGCTTGTATGCATAATTTGGAGATAATGCAATAAATCTAATGCTTTCTGGGTTGCAAAGTATTGTAGATGTGGTTTTATTTTGCATTTTGGAATTGATTTTCCACTTTGTCTGCAGAGCATTCATGCAAAAGCCGTCTTAAGGTTTACTCGAGGTTACATTTGCAGTTCTTCAATACAATCAACCAGCATGTGTTTTCTGGTAACTGCAGCTGTCTTCCAGCCTGGAGGAGGCCTTTCCATCTACGTAGAGAAAGCAGGGTAACAGATGTCCTTTTTACAAAAGACAGTATGGCACGTCTCAGATGTTGGGTACAGAAATGCAGGTCTGTCTTATCTCATGCTATTTGAAAGTAGTGGCAGGGGAGAGCATTGAAAAATCTGAATGAGATTCACTGTTCTCTTTTTATGCTAAATATTTTAGCACTGAGCTAAAATCTAGAGCAAAGAACTCCTTAAACATTTCAAATTTAAGCTGGAAGTCAAAGCATTTTAAAAAAAAGAATTATAATAATAATGGAACACAGCGACTTTATTTATTTTGCCATTCATCCATTTTCTAAACCCGTTTTGTCCCTTTCAGGGCCATGGGGCCAACCAGAGCCTAATCCAGCCAATCATGGCTGGATTAGGGAGGCAGGGGACACCCTGGACAGGTCACCAGTCTATCACAGGGCCACAATCACACACCCATACACACTCGCATTTACACCTTGGGACAATTCAGACAATTCAGTAACCAATAAAATCTACGGAGCATGTTTTTGGATTTGCAATGATTTGAATAAAGAAATATTCATAAATGCAATTTGAAGATTAATGTTCTTAACATATGTCTTCCTCCATCATGAGAAAAATGCTGCAATAAAGTAAAAAATGAACACCATTTCATTGAAGTGGGTCTTTAATGACATTAATTAAATGGGTTCTAAAATGTGCCAATGGTGCTTTCACACCTTACCCCTCTTAGTTGTTCATGCCACACCTGAAACCACACAGTCTGCACTCATGTAGTTTCTGTTGGTTTGCCTCAGTTTCTCAACCATTCAAGTGATTCACTCTGACTCACTGTCTGTCACCAAGTCTGGCCTCTCCCCTTGGTTTTTTGAACTATGTGTTGGATACTTGCCCTGTTGGATGAGTGTTGTTTTGACCCCTGCTGCGTTTGTTGGATCAGGATTTGAACTTTAATTCTAAGTATTCACCCCTGAACTGTAGCTACCCGCACTTCACCGACATCTTTGGCTCTTCCCACCATCCATCATTAACCAAGTGTTCTGTTTTGACTCAGACACTGCTGTGCCTCCAGTGAAGCCTAGTAACCTGCCGCCTGCTGTTCCTGGAAGGAGTCCACCTGAATCACTAACAAACCTTTCACAGCTCTAACTTGACACCGACACTAATCTATCAAGCAAAAGAAATCTTCAATTGCAACTTCAGGGTGAAATAAGATATAAAAAGATGAGTTGAATAAAAATGTTCTCTCAAGTTGCCATTTATAAAAACAAGTGTTTGGCACAGAGGCTAGAAAAAATGAAACTATGCTTGTAAGTACATCTTTCCAATAACTTCCATATTTAAAAAAAAATTATAAAATATTAAGGCCATGTCACACAGCCACTACATAAATTTTGCGCATATTGCACAGATGGAAATCAGTCATACACGAATAAAGATGGAAAAAGTGATTTGTGAATCTTTATGTGAAATTTTCACCAATGTATCACAAAAGAACCAAGTTAAACCATGACTGCAGTAAGAATGAACCACGCAAAGAACAAGTAAATTAGAACATGAACTGCAGGATCATTGCACCGTTTATGTGCAATTCTTTAGTCATTTGTGCATAATTTTAACATATGTGTGCAGTATACATTGGTGGCACATGCCTGAAAAGCCAGTTAGACATATGTCCACATAGGTGGATAATTTGTGGAAGGCCACAAATTTGCGCATCTCGCAAAACTCATGCACAATTGCTTAAGATTTATGCGCTGCTTGATCATAAACACTGTGAAATACGCATAAACTACATAAATCTTAACCGGCCAAAAATTTTTGAACAGCTCAAAACTAAATTTAGGTAAAGAGCTGTTGGGCGAAACCCTAAACAGACATCTGCGCACATCCAGTGTCTAACGTTTATGAATTACGTATAGCTCGCATGTATCATGAAACGCAGAAATTTCATACTTGGAAATTGCGCAAAATGTGCCTAGCTTCGCCATTTCTCCAAACTTGAGACATGATTTTCACCTGTTGACCAAATACAAATGGGTGAAATGTTTAGATTTGTGTATTTTATCTTAAGATTAATTCATTTTATACTGGAGAAACGCTTGTGCCTTTGGGCGTCGGGGGGGCCCCTGTAGGGGGGCTTTCTCTGCGCCTGGCTGGGTGGGTGGGTGGTCCCCCCACCCCCGGGCTGCCTGGGTCCCGATGCCCTGGGGGCTCCTGGCCTGGGGGTCTCTCCTCCCCTCTCCTGGTTCTGGCTGGTCTGGCTGGGTAGGATCTGGTTCCCCTTAGGAACATGCGATTCACTTCGGCAGCATGCATGTATCTCCACCCCCACGTGCACACTGCCACACTGCTCCCTGTCTGCTTCATCCCTCCTCCTAACCTACAGTGTATTGATGGACAGATATTTTCCGCTCATCTTCGTTTCAGAATTTCACCTTTGATGTAACATTTATCTTTCCAGCAGATCTGGTATAATTGTTACAGCTTAAAATAATAACTTATACTTGTATCCCCCACTTTCTCACCTCTCTTCCTTTTACTCTCTTCCACCCCCTCCCCTCACATTCTGCCCCTCTCCCTCCCCACACACACTAAAAAAAACAAAAAAAAAAACAAAAAAAAAAACGCATTGTTAAAAATACCAATATATTATTATTGTGATAAATATTTTATGAATAATTTTACCTTCCATTAAACCTAAAGTGAGTGCTCACTTCATGTTTAAAACCTTAAATCTGCAAGTAAATAGCATCCCAATTCAGTTCACTAACAGTCAGGGGCAAATTAGTATTGAACAAAACCCACAAAGCTGCATTTTTGTTTGTCAGTAAAAATGAAATTTCATTCATGACTTGGTATAATTCTTGCACGTGTTTTTGCATCAAACAAGATCAGATTTTAAATTCAAATGCATTTTAAAATATTTATACATGAAAACTGGCACAAAGCTGGGAGACCCAGATTAAAGTAATTACAGCAGTGCTGTCAAAAATCCTGCTTGTGGGTCATTTCCATTAGTTTGTTGTTTCTGTGTGACCCACTGTGAGAGACTATGCGAGAATGCAAATCTGTGGAAACTGTTTCTCTTTTTTTTTCTAAAATATTTCTGCCCAAGAGATTCTTGATTGAGCCGATTCTTGTTGTCACACTCTGTGTGCCAGTGAGCTGGCAGATGAGCTCGCAGGGCCTTATTTGTGCTGACTCCAAGGCCTTGCCCTGTGTGTGCCCTGACCGTTGCAAGTTTACCCTCCAGCCCCCTGCAGTCCACCTACAGATGGATCCAATCAACACCAGATTTTATCTCCACAGCTATGCGGACAGAGTGACCTCTGATCAGAATGTATTCTCTGCAGCAAAAAAACAGATTAAAAGTGGAGTTTTAATAAATACTTTTTTTGGCTGTTTCTGTCAGAAAATCTATAAAAATGAACGCTTTTGTTTCTGAGCCTCAAACAATGGATTTGGTTGGTGTTAAAAGAGCCTGCCTTCTGCTTTAAGGTTGCTGGAGGACATTCTCATCACTGTGCAGTGTAGAACTTATTTGGATTTAAATAGATAATGTTGTTCATGCTGCTTCAGGGTAGCAGAACAACCCCTCTAAAAACTTTTTATGTTCCTCCACACATCACTGTGGTTGCAGAAGGCCAATTTGAGGCAGAAGAAACCTAATTTGAACCGGTTGACCTTGTAGAGCCGTCTCATCTTTGGTCAAATGTCCTGAGAAGAAACAGCTTACATACTGTACGTGACTGTACACAGACACTGATGAATCATCAGGTTCACCTGCAGATTGTAGTTTTATTTTATATTAAAAAAAGGCTATATATGTTTTTCCTTGCTATTGCTCTTTCTGTGGAGTCAAATTCCTTTATAGCACTAAACATAAACAAGCATGATCTCACGAAGTAGTAAAATCATCCAACATACAACAGCATTTACAGAGTCTGATCCTTTTCTGTACCACATTTCAACTTTGAGACCATTTTTTTAACATTTGTTTGATAGATTTGAATAAACTTTTTAGGTTGCAGTCTTTTGGATCAAAAGCACTTATGGCTTCACATCATATCATATTAAAGACAAGATAAAAGGTTTTTGTTTTAACATTATCAGCAGGTTTATTAAAATAGATTATTTAAAAAAATGCAGCCATAAACTGAAAAACAAACACCGGGACAAAGTAAATGTATCAATTCACGTTGACTCCATTTCACCTGCTGTTTTTTGAAAGTTTGAAAGAAGAAAGATGTTTAGATGCTAATTATTTACACAAACTTTTAAAGTGATCTATTAAGAAGTTGTTTTAACTCTAAATAAAAAAATCAAAATAAAAAAAGGGGAGATTTGTGAAAAAAAAAGGGAAAAAAAAGAGCTATGTAATTGTTTCACTGGTTCTGCTTCATATTTTCTTTTAAACAGATGTGAATTCCTCTTTTGGAAACAATATTTATTGTCCATGTTCAGTTACCAGTAAATTTAAGAAAAATCTAATTTTCAAATTGATCTTCCTTTACAAGATACAGTATAAATTATAATATGCTTTTTTTTATCTGTAAAACTACCGTAGAAAACCAATTGATCATTGTTTCAGGCATAAATATAACCATTTTAATAAAAGCCAATTCCACAAACGTTCAGCTTGGAATACTGTTTACCCCAAAAACTTGTTTTACAATGCAAATGTATAAAATAAATTGATTGCAAATCAAACTGACTTTATTTTCAAAATCTATGCAAAAGGACGACACAAAATAATCCTTTTTTTTATGTTTTGCTTCATTTGGCTCCTATAATCTTCCTAGTACTAGCCAACTTGCACAAATCTTTTAAATGTTGAATGCAGGACTGGGAATGAGTCTTAACAAAAGGATTTTCAGATAAAATGGAGAGGAGATGTCATTTTTTTGGAATTGTTTTTGTTTATGCGTCAAACTCTCTGATCTTCCTCTGATAACTTTAATTCAAAACGGAGTCAGTTTAAAAGTAACTACATCCTCTCATTGTCCACTTCTTAGCCAGCCGCACATCATATTCAAACTCCACCACAGCAGCCCCCCATCACACGCCCTCACTGTCTCCCAGCAGACTGACCGTTGCAGACGTTCTCATCATCCAGTTCGGCAGAGGCGTTGCGGAAGTATCCCAGCCTGCAGTGTTGGCAGTTCTGGCCTCTGGTGTTGTGCTTGCAGCTGACGCACGTGACGATGTTCAGGTAGTCGATGTAGCTGCAGCGGTTGGAGTGGCCGTAGCACTCACAGTCTGCAACAGAAGAGGCGGACTTGGGTTTAGCTGTGACGTGAGGGCAGTGATTTTATGTTGACCTAAACATTTAGAGGATGAAAAATAGACGGGAGGTTTATTGGATTTGTAGAATAATTGGATGACAGCAAGGAGAGATGAATAATCCGCACTGAGAGATATGTCTGCTTTAGTTTTAGATCTCAGTTTAAAGAATGGATGGGTGCCTGTGTGTTTTATGAGGCACCTCTATCACTCAATATTGGCTCAATAAAGACAGGCCAATCCCTCCCCATTACTACACTCACAGCTTTGCTGAGTCTGCTCTGCTGGGCTGCAATGATTACTGATGGGAATTCCACTGTCCTGAGTATGCGTTTGTGTGGGTGTGTGTGCACCTGTCTGAGGGTATGGACGTGCCATCAGAGGGCATGTTAATTGTGTCTGGGAATTTAATTATATCACAAGACGAGTAGATATAAGGGATTTAGAGGGGAGTGGTACGACAAGTGGGCGTTTCAAGTCTTTACCTGAAACTGTGACACAAGTCTGACCCCTTTTTAACCTGGTAGAGCACTGACTCCTGAGAGCTAAGGGCAGAATGTTCCTCATAATACTCCAATAAAATTCACTCAAAATTGATGATGTGTCTCTGTAGGCACTTTGAAGTCTCATTCCAACAACCTTTTTTATGTATTGCAAACTTGTTCCCAGTGGTCTTTTAATTATGATTTTTCTTTGGCCAAAATCAAAACCCTGTGTCGTTCTCTAGGTCATTGTTTCTGCAGAGCAGCAGGAGTTCATCAGGAATTCACCTGGGTTGAGGCCAAGACTGTTGGCATGGAGGGAAGCCTCTGGTAATATCCCATCATCACTTTAACACTTTCCCACTACCTTACAGCCCCTCACACCCAAGCTAACATTAGCGGTGCAGCAAAAATGGCGAGCGATATCGGAACTATGCAGCCAAACAGTTTTGAGCCAAATGTTAGGTCAGACAAGAAAAAGAAAAAAACCCTGTAAATTTATCTGTCTGCAGGTGGATGCATCAGAATGGAGCAGAGCTGAAAGACTTTGGCCTGACCATTTATGTTTCTGAGTCACAACTGAGAGCTTTTTTCTAATGGCACTCAGAAATGCAGTTTTAACCCTAAATCACTTTTTATGTGTTCTTCATCATGAGAAAAATGCTATGATAACATGTTAGAAACACAGATTTCATCTTAGTGGGACTTTAAACAGATGTTTGTTTGTTTTAAAAGTAGATTACGCATTTATGGACAAAATGAGTCAATTTGTATTGCTAAATTAGGTGCAAAAATGAAGATGAGATAAAAGGAAGGAAACGTAATACAGCCTGTCTTGTGTCATACCACATTGTTGCATGCAGCAAAACAAACTCATAAAACAAAAACTGTCTGTTTGATAAGAATATTTGAATTTTATTCTTAAAATTGTGCTTCATAAAGGTTTGGAGCAAATGTTGATAATCTTAAATAATACATTTATATGAAATAAAACATTCAGTTTCACAGTCTGTAGTGTCATTATGAAATTTTGTTGATCTATATTACAAACTATTAAAGTTATAATGAATGTAATGAAAAATGTTAGAAAAAAAATTTCAGTTTAGAAATCAAGCTTAACTTATATGGACAAATCTATACATTTTTTCCCCTTCATAAACGTGTTTTTCATTTTTTTGTGAAAGACCTATTTCAATGAAAATTGTGTTTTTGGTGTTTTTAACATGTTCTTGTAACATGATCTAATGGGTACTTTTTTTTTTAACTCTTTCAATTATAGCTTTGAAACCGTCAATTAGTCATAACCTCAATTAGTCTACAGGGAGCAGATGCTTCAGACCACAGCAACAAACTTAGGTTTTAGAGGGTGTAAAAGCTTACTTTGGCTTCTGCAAATTTCCAATCTTGTATTTATATTTTTTTAAAGTTGTGGTGCCAAATGCTTCCTAAGCTAAGACAAGAACCTGGATCGTATACCTTCAAACCTAACCTAAAGAGAGGAGGGGGAAAAATGAAGCAGTGAATGAGACCTCCGTTTAATTTTCCACCAAAGAGAGAAGCAAAAGCTTGGTATTGGGTCTTGCCGGATGTGCGCTGTGCACCGAGAGGTGGAGGGGCGTTGCTCTATTATTTTTGGCAGAGGCTTGTTCCTAATTAAGGTTTTATTAAGCTTTAAAAGTTGACTGCAGTAGTTTGCTGCAAGGAATCACTGTCCTCTAAAGAGGCGTTTACCAGGCATGTTTATGCAAATACACATTTAAATGCACATTAAAAAGTCGGAGTTTAGCTTTTTAATCAGCCATCACATTATTATTTTATTATTGTTTGGTTGATGATGCCAGCTGAAATATTCATGAGCTGGTTTAAAGGAAACTGGTGAGAGGAGCACCATAAAGTGCCTTTCTCAGCACTGAGGGAACCATGGCAGCAGTGGGGAGTGTGTGTGTGTGTGTGTGCATGAGGGTTTTGGAGGGGGGACTACCTAATTAAATATAAATGGCCAATTACTTCACAGACTAGAAAGGCAATAGTACATTGTTTCACAAATTAGCATTAAAAATCAAGCTGCTGCTTATTGGCATTCATCAGCAGTGAATTATTTTTGCTAAAAGATGCTTTTCTTGGGGGACAGAGGAACCGTTTTCTGTCAAGACGATATTCTTCCAAGTGTGTACTTTCTTAGTCCTGATTATAACAGAAAAATGTCAGCATGGGTGAGAAGATCTAAAGTGAACTTGAAAGTGCAGATTCTTACCTTAGTAGTGCAACACAACCATGCAGGGAAAGAGTGAGCAAAATAAAAAAAATGATGATAATGAAAGGAATTTCTCCACAGTTTATAATTAGTTGTATAAAAAATAATTCCGATAATAATTAAGCTAGAGACTGCTCCTGGTTCTGAAATGTAGATCTCTTACCTTTGAAATCATCGTATATGATTCCAAACAACTGTTTGGCTTGGGGCTCTCCTGAGATCAACAGTTGCAGAAGCCCTTAAGGGTTAAAGGATTCTTGGTTTAGATTTTTTTATTCACATCATTCACAGGCTTCAGCCTCCTACAGCTCTTTACAGTTTCACAGCTGGAGCCAACACTGCCTAAGGGTCACTGTCGGTGCTACAGAGGGGCTAATGAAAGGGGATCCCACTACGTTTTGTCTAAGAGCAGGAGCTTGCTTTGTTCTATGAAGCGGAAAAATCCAAGTGTTTCATAACTGATTGGACAAAAATATATGTGCCAAGTATTTCAGGCCAAATATTATTCTGCAGATCTCTGTCTCTGTATATATAAGTGGAGTCTGTGATTGGCAGTTGAGGGTATTTTTTCTTAGAGATTTCCTTAATTTAATTTTTAAAATCGTGTTCAAAAGAGTAAGTGGAATTGGAATATGATATGAGATTATTTTGACAAAATAAAACCAAAGAAAATTCTAAGAGACACAGAGACTACCAACTGTCAGCCTGAATCTTGGTATTTTTGAGCAACCAGTTACAAATCAC
Source organism: Oryzias latipes (assembly GCF_053564925.1). Classification (NCBI taxonomy): domain Eukaryota; kingdom Metazoa; phylum Chordata; class Actinopteri; order Beloniformes; family Adrianichthyidae; genus Oryzias; species Oryzias latipes. The sequence goes on along the minus strand of NC_136248.1, from coordinate 25,222,761 downwards.
TGGAAGATTGAATCGTTCGCTCTCAAGCTCTACCTTTCTTTTTGTCTTTTTCTGTCTCCTCTTCCTCTTTACCAGAAGTGTGCTTTGTGGTCCCGTGACCTCCTCTTTCGCGCCCTGATCTTTCATGGTGCGCTACAAACGAGCCGCAAGACAGAAATCAATTTGTATTTATGCAGCACGGGTTACCATTGGGTCTTTAACAACAGTGGAGACCACACAGACTACCAACAAGTTGACAGCTTGCACAGATCAGTGAAAAACCTTTTCTGTCCTGTGTCGTTTTTGTGGTATTACTGCACAACATATCTATAATTTGTGATCTATCAAGTTATGGGAATATCCATGCCTTATTGATTTGAAGATAATGTTAATCTTTATTTCAAGGATGTTGCAGCATGAAACTTGTATTCATGATCACGCTTCTGATCTCTAATTTTGTGTTTTAGCATAAATAACTATATTAAATAAAATACTTAAGATGGTATAAAGTTTAATATTAGCTTCTTTGCATGCTCCTTATGCAAGTGGGAAACTACCCTAATTATTATCAACATCAGAAACAATTGTATATCTAAATATAGTTTAACTCTCTACAAGTGAGAGTCAAAGTTTGATTTAACTGAGTAATTTTAATTTAAAACTTTTGATATAAAAAGTGGTGGCTGACCTTACTGTACTCTATGCCTTTACTGTTGTTACAAGCTTTACAAAATAACTTAAAAATGTACATTTTTATTTCATAAAAGCAGGAAAAAAGTAGAAGAATACAGGGACTTTCTTTGCCTAATTTGCACTCAAAAAAAATTAAAGACCAGATTATGACATGGGGAATCAAATACCAGCACAAATTAAATCAAAGTATCTACCAGTCCAGATTAGATTTCTTTGAACCAATCTAATTTACAACAATGGATCGAATTTACAAGTGCAAATTGAATTTTAAGTGCAACTCCTGAACTCTTAACTGAAAGCCTAATGGACAAGCTCATTTTTTCAAACCTTTTGTATTTCTAGTTCTATTGTACTCTGTGGGAGAGGGGTTTTGGGCCTTGACAACCAATTTTTAAAAAACATGGAAACTCATAACTGCCAGGTCAACCAAAATACCAATACAGTACAGTAATTTTGTACTTGAGGAAATGTGTTTTTAAGTTCAAAAATTGATTTGTGTTCAATAAACTGTCTTGTTAATCATTTTAATGTTGTATATAATTTAAGATTTAGCGCATACTGCATTAGAATAAAAATACATTTCTAAAAATGACAGTCACTGATTGCCACTAGTTCTTTCTTGTTTTAGTGTTGCTCTTTTACCTTCACTTTCCAGCTGGTGGTGAAACGATGGCCTATAGGTCCGATGCACGTGTTGATATCCATGAAGGTTATGTGGCCGATGCGAGTTATGAGCTCCTTGTGGTCTATGAGCCCCTTGCTGGTGGTGCTGGCTATGCGTTTCATGGGGTTCAGGGGTCTGATGTGAACTACCATGGTCATGTCTACCAGTCTCATGCAAGTTATGACTTGCATGCAAACTTCCATGATGGGTCTTATGTACGCTATGACTCCCATGGGGAGTCTCTTGTGCGCTATGACTCCCATGAAGAGTCTCATGTGTGCTATGACTCCCATGGGGAGTCTCTTGTGTGCTGTGACTCCCATGAGGCGTCTCATGTGAGCTATGACTCCCATGAGGAGTCTCATGTGCGCCATGACTTCCATGAGGCGTCTCATGTGCGCCATGACTTCCATGAGGCGTCTCATGTGCGCCATGACTTCCATGAGGCGTCTCATGTGCGCCATGACTTCCATGAGGCGTCTCATGTGCGCTATGACTGCCATGAGGAGTCTCATGTGTGCTATGACTGCCATGAGGAGTCTCATGTGTGCTATGACTGCCATGAGGAGTCTCATGTGCGCTATGACTGCCATGAGGAGTCTCATGTGCGCTATGACTGCCATGAGGAGTTTCATGTGCGCTATGACTGCCATGAGGCGGCTCATGTGCGCTATGACTGCCATGAGGCGGCTCATGTGCGCTATGACTGCCATGAGGCGGCTCATGTGCGCTATGACTGCCATGAGGAGTTTCATGTGCGCTATGACTGCCATGAGGAGTTTCATGTGCGCTATGACTGCCATGAGGCGGCTCATGTGCGCTATGACTGCCATGAGGCGGCTCATGTGCGCTATGACTGCCATGAGGAGTTTCATGTGCGCTATGACTGCCATGAGGAGTCTCATGTGCGCTATAACTCCCATGAGGCGGCTCATGTGCGCTATGACTACCATGAAGAGTCTCATGTTCGCTACGACTGCCATGAGGAGTCTCATGTGCGCTATGACTCCCATGAGGACTCTCATGTGCGCTATGACTCCCATGAGGCGGATCATGTGCGCTACGACTACCATGAAAAGTCTCATGTGAGCTACGACTCCCATGAGGAGTCTCATGTGAGCTAAGACTCCCATGAGGAGTTTCATGTGCGCTATGACTCCCATGAGGAGTCTCATGTGCGCTATGACTCCCATGAGGAGTCTCATGTGCACTATGACTCCCATGAGGAGTCTCATGTGCGCTATGACTCCCATGAGGAGTCTCATGTGCGCTATGACTCCCATGAGCAGGCTCATGTGCGCTATGACTGCCATGAGGAGGCTCATGTGCGCTATGACTTCCATGAGGTGTTTCATGTGCGCTATGACTTCTGTGAGGTGTTTCATGTGCGCTAATGCTCCCGTGAGGGGTCTCATGTGCGCTGTGACTCCCATGGGAAGTCTCATGTGCGCTAATGCTCCCGTGAGGGGTCTCTTGTGATCTATGACTCCCATGAGAAGTCTCTTGTGAGCTATGACTTCCAGGAGGAGTCTCTTGTGAGCTATGACTTCCATTAGGTGTTTCATGTGCGCTGTGACTCCCATGGGAAGTCTCATGTGCGCTAATGCTCCCGTGAGGGGTCTCATGTGCGCTGTGACTCCCATGAGGAGTCTCATGTGCGCTGTGACTCCCATGAGGAGTCTCATGTGCGCTGTGACTGCCATGAATAGTCTCATGTGCGCTGTGACTGCCATGAGGAGTCTCATGTGTGCTGTGACTGCCATGAGGAGTCTCATGTGTGCTGTGACTGCCATGAGGAGTCTCAAGTGTGTTGTGACTCCCATGAGGAGTCTCATGTGCGCTGTGACTGCCATGATGAGTCTCATGTGCGCTGTGACTGCCATAAGGAGTCTCGTGTGCGCTGTGACTGCCATAAGGAGTCTCGTGTGCGCTGTGACTGCCATGAGGAGGCTCATGTGAGCTGTGACTGCCATGAGGAGTCTCATGTGTGTTGTGACTCCCATGAGGAGTCTCATGTGCGCTGTGACTGCCATGAGGAGTCTCATGTGCGCTGTGACTGCCATGGGGAGTCTCATGTGTGCTGTGACCACCATGGGGAATCTCATGTGCGCTATGACCACCATGGGGAATCTCACGTTCGCTATGACCGCCATGGGGAGTCTCATGTTCGCTATGACTGCCATGGGGAGTCTCATGTTCGCTACGACTGCCATGGGGAGTCTCATGTTCGCTATGACTGCCATGGGGAGTCTCATGTTCGCTATGACTGCCATGGGGAGTCTCATGTTCGCTATGACTGCCATGGGGAGTCTCATGGGAGGTATGACTTCCATGAGGAGTCTCATGTGGGCCATGACTGCCATGAGGAGACCCATGTCCACCAGCTTCATGTGAGCTATGACTTCCACGAGGAGTCCCATGTCCAGCAATATCATGTGAGCTATGACTTCCATGAGGAGACCCATGACCGCTACTGGTATCATGTGAGCTATGACTTCCAAGAGGAGTCCCATGTCCACCAGTATCATGTGAGCTATGACTGCCATGAGGAGACCCATGCCCACTACTGGTATCATGTGAGCTATGACTTTCATGAGGAGTCTCATGTCCAACAGTGTCATGTGAGCTATGACTTTCATGAGGAGTCCCATATCCACCAGTATCATGTGAACCAGGACTTCCATGAGGAGACCCATGCCCACTACTGGTATCATGTGAGCTATGACTTTCATGAAGAGTCTCATGTCCACCAGCTTCATGTGGCCTAGGACTTCCATAAAAAGTCTCAAGTCCACTACTCGTTTTATGTGAGACATGACTCCCATGAGGAGAACCATGTCCGCCACTGGAATCATGTGAGCTAAGACTTCTATGAGACATTTCATGTCCACTACTGGTTTCATGTGAGTTAGGACCTCCATGGGAATTATGGGCATTAGCAGAGCTATGGGTCCCAGGTGGTTGTTCAACAAATGAATGGCGGTCTGAGGCATCAGAGTTGTCAGAAGCAAACACACAAAAAGAAGAAATAAATGTTATAAATGTTACACTAAGCTGTGCTAGCACTAGCTATAAACTAGGCACTGCTTATTATGGTCTCTATTTGCACATCTATTTCCTGTTGATGTTTCATGGCCATAAATTACAATGTTCTTTATATTTATTGATATCTGATGAGGCTTGATTGAGATATTGTGATTTTATTAGAAAACCTAACCTTTTTGACCATTTTCATCCACTTTATGGTTCAGTGTGAAGCCAGCCTCTAAATGTTATACAAGGGGCCTTCATTAGCTTTGCACATATCTCTCTCTTGTAGCTGGCCTGGATTTGTTATAACAATGTCACCTAATACATGGCAGAACATGCTTTTCTATTCACTCATAGTAAAGTGAAGTGATGTCAGACTGATGCTAATAAAGGCCTCAGTCTGTTTCTGTCAACAACATGGACCTCCAGTCTGTCACTGAATGGTGCATAAAGTCAATTGCTAAACTCTTCAATACCGGAGTTGTTGCCAGTGACATCAAATAACATCACTCTTAGAACTGCCATGATTCTTTGGATGTTAACCAATTAATGTAATTCCAACTAGTTCTGTCGCCAAAAAAAAAAAATCATTCATTAGCCGATGTATTGGCAGAAAGATGTTATTTATTTTTTTGCACCAGAATCAGCTGGTTTATATTTATTGTAAACCTGCTTTTCTCAGTTTTAGAATGCATTGGCATTACATTACTTGCCTAAACAGTTGACAGTACATTATTTCAAAGAATGTCAACACTGGAGCAAAAGCTCTGGTGTTTAAAAGAGCCTTTATGAGGTGGCATTTAATTAGGTTTCTCTAGTAGAAAAAAATCCAAAAATATAAGCACTACTTTCCCCTTTCACTTTGTTTGTTTGAACTTGTTTTAGTAAATGCATGGGACACATGATTGACCTTTTAAGTGAGAAGCAAAGAGCTATAGTTTCGAAAGGCTCAAACCGCAGAAGACTACAACTCACTGCTGCAAACGGAACCATAAAGATTTTAGAATTATGGCTCATTTTAGGAAGATCCCTTTGCTCTCGGCTTCCTCCTGCACAATGTTTAGATGATGTTCTTGTTTTGTGGTCATGACTGTCATGCTGTCTGTATTTCCCAGATTTGTTGTGGTCTGAAAAGCCATAACAACTGCACTTTAGTGAACCATAAAAAGATGAAGGAAACTCACAATTTATGATTCCTCTCTTTTGAAATTCTCAAAGCACATCTTAGCCCAGAAATTTTGATCTATGCTGCTAATACTTTCTGTAATGAATGTGTACAAATATAAATTTAAAAAACTGCAGTTTAATCATGGATGGAAACGTTTTCTTTCTAGAAAGAAATTTGTCCCAGGTCTCTTTTCCTTCCCCGTGTGTCTATATGTTGAGATAAGGTTGCCGTTTCATTTCATGGCCATGAGCATCGTGTGTGTTTCTCTACAAACATTGCAATCGCTGCTCAAAGGGAGAGGGAAAATACATAGTCACTGGTTTTCAAAGTTGTATGTTTCCTCTATTATCTATTATGTTGTCTTAAAGATCTATGGACTACCACTAAGCATTAAACATACCTCCTTTGTCGTAATGCTCTTCTTGTGTTTTCTCCCCATGTTGAACTGACAAGGTTGTGTGAGGGTTGTGTGAGTATCCCTCAAACATGTGGGAAGCTGTCATACCACAGTGTCAAAGTCAAAGCAAGAAAGCATACATGCATCTCTGTCATTTGTCTTTCTTAGGCTGTATTCAGACTGGACACATTTGGTTCGCTTAAAGTGAATCAGAGTTTGTTTCCCCCGATGATGCGGAACAAATTTCTCATGCTTTGGTCCTGTGTGTGACCAAAGGTGGCAAACATGCTTTTGTTTACCACCTTTGGTTCGTAACAGAATAGTCTGCTTGAAAGCAGTCTCAATACAGACTAAGGGCAAGGTTCAAGACTTGATCCGGATGAAATGACTTTCCCAGTCTGAATACACTCTGATTAACTAGTGCTCATTTTTATGACGTACGGTTATCTACTAGAAGCTACTACATTGCATATACACCAAATACCTGAATGTTCAGCCTTTGAATGTTCTTCTTTGTGTTGAGGTGCGGTTGTTCTGTGGCCAACAGTGTTATGCCCTTCAAACGTGTGGGAGTCTTTCAAACCACAAGTATTAGCAAAGCAAGCATGAATATAAAGACATCCTATTTATTTGAGTTTACTTGGAGCTAACTGCAAAAAAAAAAACTATTGCCCCTACAAATGGAAAAAAATATACCTTTCTTGTCAGCTTTGCTTCCTGTGTGCTCCTCCTCTTTGCTCGCTGTGGTTGTGGTTTTGTGGCCATGAGTCTCATGTGTGTGACCCTCAAGCATGTGGGAAACTGTCGAACCACAGTTAATAAATGAAACAAGCATATTCAGAAATTAATCCTTCCCTCTACAATGATAAGAAATGATAAATTAAATGCTAAAATATAGTTATTATGAACATTTACAGAAGCTGAATTGCTGTTGTAAATTATTTTAGCAAAGTAAGTCAGTTTAGATCTGATCTTCAGATCCTGGTCTGTAGATCAAGATTTTTAGAGTTTTGAATCTCTGCAAAATTTAGAGGTAAAACCTTCAACGCTTTGAGACTTTAGCCCAACCCTTTTGAAAAATTCTACATGTGTCAGTAATAACGATGAACCACAAGCAACTTGTTGCCTCATAGTGCAATTCTACCCCCTCCAAAAAATAAATGTGTGCAAATATAATTGATGAGGTTTAACATCAAATACAAAAGAGGTTTATACAAATACACCTCGTGTGTCCAAAGATTCATACCCCCCCCCCCCCCCCATTAAAATGACAGTCTGTTCAACGCAAGTAAGCATGAGCTCTCATCTGTTTGCTCTGCTGCTGGATTGGACAAGATAAAAACAAAATTTTCAGACTCAAGCTAAACGTAACTCGTGTTGTTTCTGAGAAATGTTTTTGTTTTCATATTTAATTTTCTTCATAAAACTTTTTAAAATGGGGCTCCATAGTTTCCTCTACTACAATCATGTAAAAGAAAATGTTTAAAGTACCAGTAATTAACTTTTAGTACAGTCAGTGTATAAGCAGTGACCCTTAACAGGATTTATGTGCAAAAATACCCCAAAAAAATCCACATGTATTTAAAGTAATAATTTTACAACATCAACAAATACATGTCCACAATTTTTATTCCCGTTAAAAAAAATGTTAAGTGTTAGCAAATCCTCATATATATGTGAAACAGTGATACACACCCCTTTTTAGACATTAAAACATTGCAAGAGAAATTTAAAGACATTTTTATTATTTTTGGGTGCAGTTTTTGAAAATTATATTTGTGTGTGTATGTGACTTGTGATGAATGTTAATGACAGCAAACTAACTACAGCTATCTTTGAGTGCAACAATAAATGAAGAATACCGGTTTGCATCGCTGATCGGTTTTCATGTCCCTCCTCCTCCTCCTCACCTTGTTCCCCATCCTGCGAGGAAGCTGTTGCTTTGTGGCCATCAGCTCCATGCTCCTCAGCACTGTGGGGGCCTGACGCACCAACGATATTATTAACAAACAAAAAGTGTGGCATTTTTGTTTGTGGCTTTGAGGGCAAAAACTGTTCTCATGTGCGCCTGCTCGTCCTGCTCAGTTGATTGCAGCAAGACAAGTTTCATCAATGTGTCCTTTTTGGATCTAAAATAATTAAATGTTAATGCAACACAATGTATTTTTTTTCTGTTTCTGGCAACCTGCAAGATATGTTGTCTCTGAATCCTGAATACTCGATAAAAATGAAATTCCTGTATTGTACAATTAAATTGATGATTTCCTAAACCGTTTGCATTCTAGATTGTGGAACTGAATGCCAAACACTTCATTTATGCTGTCTCAGCACAGCAAAGCTTGTCGTCCTACGTTAATGAGCTTATTTGTTTGTAATTACATTAGGTTTTTAGTCATTAGGAACGCAGTGCCAGCATGCCGCGTCCCGATAACTGTAGCAAATGATTAAAGCTGAACAATCTCAGATGGCGAGCAAGGATGTCTCTATACAAGCAGCTCCTGAGTTAAGCAGAGGAGTGGGGCCAATCAACCTCACATCTTCTTCATTGGAACATATATTGCCGACTTTAACGATGCAACTGGACGAAAACGTGATTACATTAATGCCAACTTTCATTTTGCAGATTTTTTCCAGCAGCGGAGAGAGGAAACGTGAAAGCGATAATCAAGTGTGACAGCGTACAGTACATGGACATTATGACTTAATAGGACTGATGGGGTACCGCTTTATTTTATAGAAGCGATTATCTTTTGTGAAATTTTAAGGACATTTATATTGAGATACTAATAGAAAATATTTTAAAGCATCCACACTTGACTTATTCCAATGCACCTTTAATCTGTTTATTTGTTTAGCCAGTCATGTTTGCTGTATTGATTGCATTGGTGTGAAAAGCACAATATAAAGACATTTCTATATGATCTAGCTGACCAGCATGGTACAAACAGTGAACATCTTTCAATACAAGTTCCATGTTACAATTATTAACAGTGACTTTGCTCGCTTTTTATGGTGACTTATTCCTCCGAGTTTAATATATATATTTTTTCGTGATGTGGTCAGAAATGCCTCTGTATGTGACAACTATTTAAAAATAAATCTTGTGACAGCTCTGATGTATCTTGACATTTTAGTTTTGCTGTGATTGTTGCAATGAAAAACCAAAACATACTATGAGCTCCCTATATTCAGATCCAAATGGCTTGTTCTTTTTCCTCTTTGTTTGGTAGATGTGAAACTGACAATTCTAGCACCGACCAAATAAGAAAGTGTGGTCTTTTTAAATCTCACAAAGATAAAATCAAGTGTGACAACATTTTTTTTTTCATCTGCGATTTTAAGATTAATTTTTTCAATATATCTGCCATCATCAAAAAAAAGCCACAAGAACATGATAAAAGCACAATTTTCATTGGAGTAGGCCTTTAAGATAAATCTACTTCACTATTACTATGAACTACAGGTAGTTATGGCCACTACAAAGGAGATACCTTTGCTTTCAGGTTTTCCTTCTGGGTGCAGCGGCTCCTCCTCCGCATACGCCTCCACATGTGCAGATGAAGTTATGGGTTTGTGGCTGTAAGACTCATGCACATGTTTCTCAGCCTTTCTGCGGTCTGACACAATGCCATTTACACAAAAAGCATAAACAGGAGGGTGGATTTTATTTGCCCTTTTCACAGGAGCCCTAGCAATAAATAAGCAGCGGGCTGTTTATTTTTATTTTTTTTTACTTTTTACTGGAACCTGCTGTCTCTTTTTCATTTCTAACCCATCAGCTTCAGTGACTGTCTAAAACGAATGTATGATGATGTCGCTGGTGCCAGAATTGGGATTTGTTGTGCAGAGATCAATATGTATAGATTTCAGTTTTATGGTGATGCTTTTCTCTGCAAGCTGTCAAGACCCGAAATAAAAGATTATGTTGTGCGTTTTGCTTAAGCAAAAGTAGAATGCACAACACAAATCTCTCATATCTTCAGCAAATACCTGTCATCTCAGATGCTTTTACATTTTGCTCCTGTCCCTGTCTGCTAGCAGGAGCTTCCAGGAGTCTCCCGCAAAGACTTGTGGGAAACTGAGATGCCACAGTCACAATTAACATAACAAGAACAGACATCTCTTGGGGTATTTTACAAGCTTTTCCTCAGCTGCCTGAACAATAAGAACTTTATAATTAGTCTGAAACGGCAAGTGTGTATAGATTGTTGATAGTGTGCCTTCTCCTCTTCTGTGATTCAATTTTTCTTTTTTCTCTGTCAGATAGGGGCTTTCCAAACCAAGTAAATCTTGCCCATGGGTTGACTAATGTACATTGAGAAATAGTGTTCAGTCTGCTGACAGTCTTCAACACAACAGAAATTCCAATTACGCTGCATTTTTAATTGCTTCCTTTCTTTGTCCTTTCTCTCTTCTGTGCATTCCCTTCTCCCACAGGCCTCCGTGCTATTCCCAGAATACCTCTCTTCAATATTTTAGTGCACAAGTGAGGAAGAAAAACGAGTTTACAGATCAAGCTTCCTTCTTAGTCTACCCCTTTACTGCTAAATAAGCACAATTCAATAAGCTGAAATTGTCCTTGCAAATCCGATTGAAAGTGCAGACAACCAATCACGTGAAGTGACCACACCGTGCACCTCATCAAGGGACTAATGATCACCAGATTGCTGGAGAATATACAAAGCCCTGTTTCCATCTGCGTTTCCCCTGGAGGTGGTTTATACAAGTGATGTACATCTTTTCTTCAGAGAGGGGCATCCTGGGAGTATCCCGCTCCCCTGCAGTGCATCCCCCTTCAGGCTATCTCCCGCCCAATTTCTTCACTTCACCCCTTTCCCATGGCCTGGCTCCGATGAGACAGGACAGCTGTTCTCACAACGGTTTCACACATGTGGCATCATGCCATCATAACATCTCGTCAGGGCAACCCCTGCCTATGCAAGTGTCCTCCTCTGGCCTCGCTAGGCCCCACACACAGAAACTGGTAGAGTCCTGGTGACAAAGCAGGATACTAAATCGCAGTTGTTTTAAAAAGCCGCTTCTGCACAGCAGTGAGCGTAAATGCACTTAATCTCAGTATCCCATGCTGCCTTGAGGGGGTGGAGCAGTTCTTTGTATTAATCTCAATCAGACCGACCCAAACAACCTGACATGAGATGCTGGCAGCTGGAGCACCCAGGGTTCCTGCGTACAGAGAGAAGGCTGCATGAGAGTTTGCAGGGCTTTGTACGGAATGACAGTGATGGAGTTCTTCCTCTGCCCCCTTGCTGGCAGGTTGACAACGCGCCAAAATGCAGCAGAATTTCACCTCAAAAGCCACGTGATGATTATATTTATATCTTGACACCTTATGCAATAATCCAGGAAACATAGTAAGTTGTGATCTGCCGCAGTAAGTTGAGGTTAAGTCTGACTTTGCCCCGATTCTGTCGGTTTTGTCTCCAGTGATACTCCTTAGATCCTCTGTATGTCTCCGAACAATGCGAAGTTATTGCCACAGACAAATCAGACTTTCACAAGTTCCAGAACTCCATAACGTTGCACTATTCTTCCTGAACATCTCCCGGTGACAGAAAGTGAATGCCTAAACCAATATAAAATCCCATAAAATCTTGTGGGATCGTGGGTCAGTGGATGAAGGGTGGACTCGTGTATGATTGCATCCATGTTATGATGATATACAACAGACTGATGTGGGGATTCCTCTGTGTTTGAATGGGATGCATATGAAGGCTCAGCTTCTACACGAGAGAAACTCGGGGGAACTTGATGCTTCTCTGGAGCAGAGGATGGCAAAGGAGGAAGAACCTCTGTTCTATCAGGAATGGTGTCAGGTTCCACCGTGGGTGTGAGTGGAGGCTCAGAGAAAGAGCTGGTGGGGAAGACATGGCGTGTTTGTGGGGCTGAGCTTTCTCCTGGTGGAGCTCTGCTGTCTGTTGCATCGGTTGCATGAGGACAGAGAATGTAAATGCAATGAGGAATGGGGGAGATGAGACGTTAGCATAAGAGATGCTGCCTCAGATTGTTTATCAGGAGAAAGCCTTTTTATTTTTCTTCCTCAAATGTGCACATAAAGACTCACAAGCATGCACATCGACAACAACACACAGAAAGTGAGAATGCACAATGAAAGTGTGATTTCTCACTGCTGAGATAGGCTCAACTCAAAAGCTGTTCTTTAACCCTGTCAGTGCCGGAGGCGCTGCTCTGTCTGCAGATCAAGGTGACAGTCAAGAGTTCAACAAATGATAACAAGTTCAAATGAACTCATTTGCTTTTGAATCTATATACTGCATAATCCCAAATAATATTTACAAATTCTAATTGAAGACATTTTGAATTTTTGCAGCAATTTTTAGATATTTGCTGCTTGATGGATATAGCTATGATTACATAGATGCATTGATACTTTCAATATTTATCTAAATGATTTCTTAATGTAGGACTTATTACATCATTCTTTAACATAGGTGTTGTTCTAATTCAGCAATATAGTTTCGCTAGTTTTTCTCATTTGACTCATCCCCAGCAAACACAGCTATGCTTGCATCATGTGGTGGTTTAACCCCCCAATGCAATCACCTACTGCTGAACATCCAGTTTTTACTGGCTTTGGTATGACCCCCACTGTGGCTTTGAACCCATGACCTCCACTTCTAGACTGTAAGGCATGGTTTAAACTAAAACATAACACTTTGTTACTTTGGCAGGAAAAATGCTTTAAAAATAAAGTTTGACAAAAGTTTGGCATGTTTTATATGCACGTGTGTAAATATATATATCTATATCTATTTATATATCTATAGATATAGATATCTATATCTATATATAGATATCTATATCTATATAGATCTATAGATGTAGCTATAGATATAGATATCAATAGCTATAGATATATAAAAAAAAGAAGAGTACAAAGGTCCTTTGTACTCTTCTTTTTTTCCCTGATTATGTAAGTAGATGTAGGATTACAGAAAGAGAATAGAAAATTTGTATTCACCAAATCTATTAACAAATGTAGAAAAAGTACAATCACTCATTCAAGTCACAAAAGGCATAATTTTACAGAATGTATTTTTTTTAGACTTAAAAAAAAGTATAATTCACGTTTAAATAAAAGTATTTATTCCAGTCAACTGTGCCTCTCCTCTGTCATAAAACGCTGGAACAATAAAAGCTGATCCATGCCATAATCCTCTAATATGCACCCGTCTGTGCAAATGGAATCACTAACTGTCCCATGACACACACTCCTTCGCACACACACTCTGCGTTAGCTGTTTGTCTATGTACTTTCATATTTTGGACATGTTCCACACATGTGCATTTGCATTTAATGAGGTGATTTGTCGGTTTTGTTAATGTGCCCCAGAAAAGTATAACAATAATAGTTAATGTCACCTGTCAGTCTTAGCATTCCCATCATTTATTACTAGTGAGGTGGACACTGATTTAGCTGAGGCTTAATGGAGCCATTGTAATTCAGGATGGGTTAACATGCAAGAACAACTAATAGACAGCATGGATGTTTTTAATATGTCCCACCATTTTCCAGGCATGATTCAATCTTTTTCTAAGCAAGGTCCGCCTCACTTTTGATTAAAAACAAGGGTTTGAGCAGAGAGCACATTAGCATTCTGTGTTTCTGCTTAAATTCAGTCTCCTCTGCCGCTATGAGGTGGGGCCTGAAGGGGGGTCATGCAGGGTTAGTTTTAGGATTTGATTTCTCCAACCTTTCCTTTGTCATTCTTGCTGACGCCTATCTGTCCCGCTGACCAATGGGCTGCAGCCTCAGTGGATCAGACCCGCTTGCCAATAGAGCGCTAATCCTCATCTGAGCATGCTCACTGACTTAACTGGGGCAGGGCTGGGACGAAGGATGCAGCTACTATATGTCCGATGCTAAAGTCCTTTACGTGTTTGTTGATGCGTTTGCTTTTAACACTTTAACAATTTCAAAAATCGATTTATGAAACTCATATTTCTGACTCACATTGATGAACACAATTAACACATCAATAATACAACTATATTTTATTTAAATAACATTAGTAACTGCTTCGAACACGTCTTAAAAACAAACCCGTGCGTCATTGTTTAGTATAAATATTATGTGTGTCAGAGAATACAAACAGTGGTGTTCACCCTGTGAGGAGAGATCTAAGACCTGGATCCCCATGAGGAGAAGGAGAGGATGAAGATGATTTATGGCTTACACTGAAGTGCACCATATGTCCACCATAAATCTTAACATACACACAGGCACACACATACATGTACAGCTGGGGTTTGCGCACATTAGGGTCAGGTTAAAGCCAAAATGTAGTTCTTTAGCTGTGAAATTCAAATAAAAGCAACGATTTGACTGCAGACTGGAAAAACTCTCCTCTTTGGTTTATTTAAACAAAACAGCTTTGAAATAGTTTTTAGTGACCAAATCAATGGAGATAACTTCAGGCTAAATTTTTCAATTTTTCCTAAATATATAAAATTCATACACATTTCAGTAATGGCATCAGTTTTGTAAATGGGGCAGGATGAAATATTAGCTGCAAATTAATACTTTTGATTAGAATATGAAGTTGAAAAACAGGGTAACAATTAGTGTGTATTTATTATGCGACTAAAGAAGTTTGTTCATCTAAACATTTCATTACATCTTAAGAAATTCTGTTTCCTTCACCTGGACAGAAATGTAATTGAAGCCCTATTGTCTTTCAAAAATGAAAAAAAAATATCTAAATGTTTTTGAAGACTATTATAAGACAAACCATCTGCTGTTGGACCTTCAGTCATGTACTTTAAATCACATCTTCAAGTTATTGAGGACATGTATTTTGTTTTCCACCAATGTCAGCCAAACAACAAAACTGCTGGGCTTAGGCATAAACAAAAGCAACTAATGGATTTCCTTATAGCGGATAAGTAAATAAAAACAAGTCTGACATCACAGTGGAGCCGAAATCCCAGCTCCACCCACATTTTAAGTGCTTTCCTAGTGTAACATTTGATGGCCCCTTCTTTACCAAGATGGCAGATTTAAATATAGCATGAGGGCACACGGTGCTGCAAGGACCACTTTACTGTACATGGAAGCAGCTGACAGAAAATGTTTGCATCTTTCCTAGATTTGCTTTAAGAATTAGTCAGAACAAATAAAGTCTGGAGGTCTACGATCTTGTTCTCGAAATGGGACAAACCACATCCAACATTAATGTTGGAAATAAAAATAGGCAGGGAAACGGTCAATGTATGTCTTCAGACCTCCAGTAAGTCGCAGGATGAATTATGCATGGTTCCTACACTGACGGAAACACCCGGCCTGTCGCAGCCTATAAGTACATTCACAGACGCATGCATTTGATTTGTCACACATGTAGTAAGCCTGTGCTCCAGCAGGTCTGCCTACGACCAGCCAGCCGGAGAAGGATCGACACAATATCACACTTTATACATGTAGATGTATAAATATGTCAAGTGAAGATTGAAGAGAAAAATTTCCTGAAAAGGAAAGAAAAAGTAACTTCTCCTGTTTTTAAATATTACATCATACTTTCAAAGGATTGTTGTTGCTTATGTAAGCACCATTGAGCAGCTTTTCAATATTAAATGACTGAGACAGACTGAAGCTGTTGTCTCTATGTTCATATAATATTTAGGAGGTCAAAGTATAAAAACAAAACAGTTTATTTTTTTCTGAATCTGTTCAAATTAAAGGAGAAGGTTTGTTTTGCATTTTTATGTCTCCAGTGGGGGTTAAAGAACTTTTCAATTTTTGTAATGCTTGTTTGCTAAAAATGAAAATATAAAGAAGCTTTTTGCAAGGGCAAGAAATGTTAGGGCCCCCCAGCAGTAAAAATAAATAAATCTTTGACTCAATCTCATTATCATTGACTGATCATGAGAACTTGACTGAGTGAGTGTGGCGTCACCCTTGGAGAATGGTTTTCTTCCCGCTGAAGTCGGTTCAGTCGCCATTTTTTCAGACGTCAGTAAGCAGGTATTGGTCTAAATTGGTACGATTCGTCGTTTCTATGGCAACTGCTTAAGCCAATCAGTTTATTGGAGGTCCACACCCATTCCACTTGAAAGCGGGCCTGGGAGAATCTGTCAAACATTTTGAGTGTCCGGTATGGGAGCAAACTTCAACCACCTACTTTTATCGAGGCATTTGGTTGGACAGTTTTTAAACATGAATAACTTGCACTACAAAAAAACATAATAACAAAAAATATGGATTAGCAAGAACATGATGAAAGTAGAACAATAATGGTCATTCTGACAAATATGACTGAGTAATGACCCATTTCTCAATAGAAGTATTTAGGATTTTGGCTTCTTGGAGCAATGTTTGGAACATTCCAGTTCTCATATACAGTCAACGGCCATGTTAAATGTTACATGAACAAAATAAAGGGTTAATTTCAAAATCTTACTATTTTAAACCTTTTGTTAATGTAACACTTTCTTTTAATTTCATCACTATAATCAAAGCCGGTTTAAAAGACCCCCTTGTTCATTTTTGTACAGGCACCTGGAGATTCTAGCAATTTTCTTCCTTGTAAAACTTCATGTTGTCAATTTGTTGGAATGGAACTGGCATATACTTGTATAGCGCTTTTCTACCTTCCTCGAATGCCCAAAGTCCCTTAAAATCACAGTTCAACCATTCAAACACACACATTTACACTATTGTGGGGTTCCATGTCTTGCCCAAGGACACTTCAACACATGGGCAGGCAATTAGCAGGCAACTTGCAATCTTCCGCCCAACCGCTGCACCACGGCTGCACCAAGGCAGAATGCAGCTTTTCTAACACCTTTAGGTTAAAAATCACTGTTTAGTTTTAGTTGTGCACAAAAAATGAAAAATATTCAGAGCTCATAACATTCACACATTTTTCACGAGACTTTTCCTTGTTCGCTTTGACTTTCAAGTGTTGTTCTGAACTCTTAACTTTGTGTGGATTACACACTCACACAAAGATGTTGTAGTTGTAGTGTAGGCTTTAGTGGTATAAGCTGTCTGTTAGCGGGGATTTTTACTTTCCAGCATTTGAAAAATGCTGAGCTAAACAGCTGCTGTCGTGCTTTTTAGATACCAGAGTGTTGTCAATCATCTTTTCCAGTTCAGTCCACAAAGAAGTTACATTTCTCTGAACACCACAGCATGTTTTTCATGGATTGTTGAGGAAAAGAGTCAGAATTTTGACAGATACGATAAGAGGAATATATTGCCTGAGGCAAGTTATTATTAAAATATTCATGGAAAGAAATGTTCATTGTTTTGGGTGACCTTTGTGGAGGGACATCTTTTTTAATTCTAAAAATAATTTCTTAAGAGATTTACTTTACTAAAGAAACTGCTGATTGCAGATGTGAGTGAGATTATCTGAAAACAAAGGAACATATTTTGTGTGTAGAAGCCTAAAAACAGACAGAAAGAATAAAGTAACACTAAAAGAAGGTTTAAAGTTTACCTACTCTGGTTAGGGTTAAACATAGCTTGTGCACTTTATGGTAGCACTTCAATTGCTGGTTTTCTCAAATTTTCACCCTTAAAATCCACTCAGATCATCTTTTGATCTATTATAATCCCTCTCTCGTCTTTTAATTAACATTATGCAATTTTTAGCCAAGATCAAAATACCCATGTTGTTTTCTAGGGCATAGTTTCTGCAGCATGTCAGTAGTTCATTTGAAAATTGCTTTTGAGGGGTGGGGCAATTGGCGCCCCCTTTCACCTATTTTGTTGTTGAAAGCTCTCTGTTTACACTCTCTTTCGCTAGCTTACACACCCCAACCTAACATCGATGGCGAGCTATTTTGGAGCTATCCAGCCATACAGTTTTGATCCTGATGCCAGCTCTGATGAGGAAAACGAAGACAAACGTGGATCTATTTGTCTGCTATGGGTTGCATTAGAATCGAGAGGTAAGGAGCTTGTGGCCCACTTGTCGTATTTTCTACATAACAAAACCGTTGTTTTTGCCTAACATTTAACATCATTCTCACCATCTCTGTCAGCTTCAGCAGCAGTAAATTTCCAACATGAGGCTGCTGTCAAGGCAATTTGAAACTCACCCAAAAAATTTTGATTAACAAACTGAAGCTGTGGGAGTCTTGATCCGACCACTTAAGCCTTAATCAGCCCATTAACTGCAGTCAAAGGCATTATTTTTCCAAATAACTATACAATTCTGTTTGATTGCCAGAAGCGGGCCTCTGCAGTGCAGTCCAATTGCTGGGTTTGTCCGCGCATCGGCTCTGCACTGCTGGGCCATGTAGAGAGAAGCCCAGTGCTGTCAGGGTTGATGTTGCCACTTTACCGATCGTTTCTGTCTAACAGCTCGGAGGCTGAGAGCCTCTCCACAGAGAGAATCCCTAATCAAATTCCCTTTTATTCCTGCCTCCTCCAGCTCTTCGCCCGGAATCACACTGCATTACAACACGCGAACATATGCCCGCATCCTTCTCTGCAGCTTCTACGTGTCTTTTCCTCCCTTCTTAGTTCCTTTTTTGTTGCTCAATACACTAAACACCACCACCTCCCGTCCCTTCTTTTCTCCATCCATCACCAGCGCAGTCGTTAGTCTAAATATAAAGAGGCAGAACTGTGGAAGAATTCCTCCTGTGCAGGTTAGTGTGATGTGCTGTGATAAAAGGACATGGCGACAGAGAAACTTATTAATAATGAAGCATAGAGGGCCTAAGCTGCCACACTGAGAGAGGGGTTGTGGGGAATAGAAATGATTGACTAGAGAGCCAGCAGAACATCACATGGGAAGAGGTGGAGTTTGGGAAAGCAAAAAAATTAAAAGGGATATTTTACAAAAACAATGTGAGAATAGACGCAAATTAGGGAGCGAAAGAAAAATAGCAAACTATTTTTTTTCTGCTTTGCATATTACTTACTGGAACCGGAGGGGGAGCCAGCAATTGTACCTGAAAGAGAATAAGAAAAGAAAGAGGAGATCAGAGCTTGTTTATTTATGCATTCAATTTGCCTAAAGACTTGACTCTGCCTCATTCCTCAGACTCAGGTGGCAGAGAGAGCTGTTGAGCAAAATAAGGGCTTATTGTGGCCCACCTCTCCGCATCTCTGAGTAATGATCGGATCTGCCCCGCCTGAACCATCTTTTCCTAATTTTCCTCATTCCCAAACCCTTGTTTTCAGAGTCCCTCATCACATTTATATCTTTTAAGGGAAACACACGTTTTGCTTTTCTTGCATATTTCTCTGCATAGCATTTTAAAGCTGGCCCCGCTGGGTGTGCATAATGCAATCTGCAGAGACCGAACTTCTTCGCCAGCCTTGACCATTTTGCAAGCAATCGAGCACAAGCTGAAAACATTTTAATTTTTAAATGCCACTAATGGGATTCAGGAGTTTTTAAAAGCTGGCGGTGGGCTCTGAAGGTGAACGGCAGTGCCATTAGAAAAGAAACAACAGCATAGCGGCAGGAAAAAAAAAAAAAAAAGGTTGGTTCCAGTGTGCGCAGGTACAGGTGCATGTTTGCGTTTCTGCGTGTCTTTCTCTCCCTGTGTAGCCATATTAGTGCAAAAGGAGAGAAGTAGGGAGGGGCTGCCCTAGATTATTATTTTATCACGGCTCGCTACTGTAGCTGGCTGCACTCTCCAAAAGGATTTCCTCCCCACACATTCCCCTGCTATTACAAAGCTCTGATCCGCTCAGCCTCTTTGTCATCATCTCTCAAGTTGTCCTTTCTTCTCAGCCTGCTCCCTCGGTCCCACTTTTCATTTAGGACCTCATGATAAAAGTGTCTGCATTTGTCAGTCTGTAAAAAAAATCAATTTGGTGTCTCTGCTTGTAAATATGCCACCATTTCATACTTAATTTTAAAGAGACCGACACCGCAGGAGAAAGATGATGCGATTCTATCTGTAACTGTGTCAGCACAATCATTTTAATCCTGGGGGCAGATATACGTACAGGTGTTGGGGCTTCCTCTGGGTGGAGGCACGTAGGAACCTGCTTTCCAGGACCGAGCTTTGAAGCCTTTCCTGCATCGCTGGCAGTCCTGCCCAGTCGTGTTGTGTTCACACTGGCACTGGAGGTTCCCATCAATCAGCAGGCACTGGGAGGCGTGGAGGTTACACTTGCACCTTCAAAAGAAAGGGATGATACCGTCAACACGTGCAGAATCAAATAGTGGCGTGTGATGAGTGTGTGTCAAAAAAGCAGCAGGATTTCAATATAATCACACCTTGGTTGTTTAGGTGGTGTTAATGAGGGCAGGTATTATGGAAGGGGACTATAAAGAGACAAGGTTATAAAAAGACAAGAGCAACTACTGATTACTATCCAGAGCAAACATTGAACAAATACTGTTTTTCTTAAGACAGTATCCAATAATGTAAAGAAAACTCATCTGTAGACAGAAAAAGTACTAAAATATCTCATTTAGTTTAGTGCTGGTTTTGTTTCTGCACTCAAATCCAGCACGTGTGTGTTTGCACACCAGAAAAATTAACCAGAAATGAGGCTTTGGGAGAAATCATCTGAAACAAACACTTCTGATATGCCCCTGGGACTAGTTTCTATCTCTGGCTTGTGTTACTCTCAGTCACGTTTCTGTTTTAGATATATTCCTTTTTTAGTCTAAGAAATGACTGACGGAACCAAAATGTCCCATGTTTGTTGTGATGTTTTCTCACAGATTCAACACATGCCAGTAAATTTGAGTTTTTGTCCCATTATGTTTTTCAAGCACAGGAACTTCAAGAAGAAGACTTAAGGAAAGTGGGAAGAAACGGAATCAAAAATAGGAAAATTTGAATAAATTGAAAGGTTGTGATTGTCTGATGGTTTGGTTTTACACAAAAGAACCGTCTGGGTTAATTATTATTGTTTAAGAGAAAGAATCATGGAGCTGATAAGTCATAATGTATTAAAGTAATAATGAGTAAAGCCTTAGTCACTGTCTGTGGGTGTGTTTATGGCACACCTGAAGGCACGCAGGTGGCCTGCATTTAATGTTAAGGTTATAGACCGCTCTGGGATGTTAAATGCACTTTTTTTTATGGGCATGGTGCGGGCAGCAGGTCGCAAGGGTGAAGTAGGAAAAACGCAGTCGAGTTGTATGTATTTTTAATTTTTTGTACCCCCCAAATCCTGAGCACTGTGCAGGGAGCCAGCTAGTGGTGCTCACAACATAAGTATGCACTCCTCGTGTGCAGCTTTACTGTAATATATTAGATACATATGATGTAGCCAAATGCCAACTTTTCTGAAATTTGGCAAACAGAAGAAACTGACTGAAAAACAGCCATTCTGGCTGTTCTAGATATATGATGATTTAACCGCACCACTAAACTTTAACGCAAACTTGAACCCTTCATGCCTGACATTATTTCCAATTAGCGGGTAGATATTTTTAAATGTTTTTACTGTTCAAGTTGATGCTAAATTTAATGGAATCCTGGATTAAATGGTATATAATGGCATGAAGGGGTTAACCTTCGTTTGCACCATAACTGTTGACAGGAGCCTTTCTTTTATTAACATTATTTTTAAAACAGTCTACATTATAAACAATCATATAAGTCATATAATTCTTTAAACGCCTGTAGGATTCCTATCATGAACATTTTCTTCCTATTTTTCTTTTTTTAAGTGTTTAACGGTAGGATAACTCGTCCACCCCACGTGCAAACTGTTCCACAGTTTAGCTTCACGTTCCGAGGCACAAAAGCTTTGTTTTGAAGTTCGCACACTCAGATTCAGAATGTAGCGGTGTAAAATGTATTGCCTTTTCCCTCTCAATAAAGACACCTGGAATGTTATGTAAATGAATCAAAAGTAGGGTTAAACAAAATGTAAAAAAAAGTTTCTTTTTTTTTTTTTTTTTGAAGCTACTAAATGTATGTAGAGGGGATTGGTTTGATCCCAGTTTTGCAGATGTTGACCACAGGGTTACTTGGTTTCTGTTTGTGGGGATTTTACTTGTCCTTCAAATTAAACCTCTTGAACCCTCTCATTTGCAAACAAAACATTAACAATTAGCCCCTATGAACATTTACCATCTGCGTTTGGACCTCGGTTCAGGGTGGGACCCAGGTGGGCAAATCTAGCAGTTAAGATTCTTCCAGAAAGGAAATGAGGATCTTAAGGACACTCGGCAAGTATGACTTTAAATTACAGCCTTTTCCAGATGAGCGACTGGACTCCAATCCAGTTTGTTCCGCTGGAGTGAACAACTATCCGTCTGCATCAAATATTCAAAGAATGGCCTCTGTATTCTGCCGAGATGAATACTTCAATCTTTCCTCCCCACACTCATCCATTGCGCACTCCCTGAACTTGTCCTGAGTGAGGTAGGAAGTTTGAATCAATAAAATATATCCTTAATTATTCTTAGTTTACGTAAAACTAAAAATAACCACAAGGGGGAATTGGAAACAGTCAATTGCTAGGTTTGGAGTTGTATCCCAAGATTTCAATCCAATAAATTCCGCTAGTTTTGCTTTGATCGGCAATCGTGCTGACAGGAGCCACGGAGGGTCCATCCATCGACGGGGCCTTGTTTTCTGCCTCCACTCTGAAGGACACAAGCTGTCCACTCAGCGGAGACTGAAATTGAACATCTCTTTTTGGTGCATGGGAGAACGTGTGTCAAATGAGACAGGTGTGTGTTTCGGCTTCACGCATTTATCTGAGAGCGCCAACGACAGCCAACAAATCAGAGAAGCAGACGCGCAGTGACTAATGCCTGCACTGAATGACTGACAGTGCTGAACATATCACCACTTCTCATCCCCTGCATCTTTGCTGATACATCTTATCTGTCTTGTGTAGAACGTGGAGGAGCTGGAGTTGTAGTATAAATCAATAGTCAGGAACAGAGTAATTTTCTAGCTACATTGCTGTGCAGTTTGTGTCATGCAGGCCAAATAGATTCCTGGTACTAATAGAAATGGCCCCTGTTTTGTCAGTCATCCAGACAGCTGGCATACTGTGGACGAGCATCAAAGGCTCATGAGTTTGAAGAATGAATTTTGTTTATAAAGAAAATCTCTGTGCATTGAAATCAGCAAAATGTTATAATAAACTTCAAGGACACCTAATACTCTTAACCCATTCCTCTGACCTCTACCTTGCATCCCACAAAGACCAAGAGCACTTCCAGCTCTGCACTCCTTCCGCATGAACGATGTGCCATTCCGACTTTCCGAGTGCCGTGTCTCTTTGCTTCCCCCCTTACTGTTGACAGCTCGTTCTGGGATTTGCCCCCCCCCCCTCTCCTGATCCCACCCCACACGAATAATACATGTGCACAATCATATGTTAATGTGCAAGATGTTTGCGCTGACTGCAAAGTCATCAAAGCAGGAGGAACAACAATGAGCTACGGAAACTTAAGTTAGGACAACTGGATCAATCACAGTCTTGATGGAGGTGGTAAAGAGACGGCGGGAGGTGGGCGGTAGAAATGGGAATTATTTACAGTTGGAGGAGAGGGATGCAAATTAGAAAGTACTCACAAGGTAGGATTTTAATTAGTGGTTTAATTACATGTGAGTGCTTCTGTTTATCAACCAGTAAATACAGTTTTGGTTTCTGTGAAAGCAGTGGTGCAGTGAAGTATTTTCTTTGAATTAAGGTTCTCAATTTCCTTTAACTTTTAAAAACACTTGCGCATACGGAGACACAATTCCACCAAAGTACAGAAAGGGGCATTTATAGTGGGTACTCAGCAGAGTAAACATGTGCAATGAAACATGGATTTCTAAAGCTAAAGCCCAAAACCATATTTAAGTGACCAAATTTAATTTTGATGTGAATTTGATGTTTTGTCAAATGGAATATTCTTAGATTTATTTTTATCAAGAGAATTTTAAATGTGTTTATTTAAAACGAGGGACAATGCATGAAGAACATTGATCACCTGTAAAGATGTTTTGTTTCAGGTTATAGCATATTTTGTGAATTCCCAGTAGTTCCAAGGAAAGTCAGAACAAGTAAAAGCAAAACGGATAAAATCGATGATGTGATGAGCACTTAAAAAAAAAAAAGAAATTGCATCCAAGTTTTTTTTTTTTTTTTTATAACCCTAAGGTTGCTCAAAAACAAAAACTGTGAGCTTAACCCTTGTGCTATCCTAGGCACTTTGACATTGGGAGTGAGGTCATCTAGACCCACTAGACAGTGCTCTGAACCTTTTTTCTTCAATGATTTATGATCTTCACCATGGATTACATGAAATCTTTCCACCTTTATCCACCTTTGTCATGGTAGGGAGAACACGTCAATGTAAGGGTGGGGTCATAGGATTTGATCATTGTTGACTGACTGAATCTGTCAACCATGTTCATCTAAGACTTACTCTTGACGCAAGACATTCACCTTGGTACCATGTATGAAATAAATGTGCTACTATCGTTAAGCAGCTACTCCGGCTGCAAAATGAAAAACCCAAAGCTAACAATATTAATTTAATAAAACGTTTTTTTTTTAAAGTTTCTTAGGGGAGGAAGGAGCCATTGAGTAAACCAAAGATGAACCTTTGACTTTAAAGGAAAAGGGTAAGGGTTAGGGCTAGCTCTGCACAATATTTTGCAACCAACTGTCTAATATTAAAAAGACAATGTTAACATTTTTTGTGTATTTATCATAATTATTACATGTAGTAAATACCAGTTTTCTGACACTATCAATGTATTTGTAGTGTATATCCACCACTCCCTAAAAGTTGGTGTCTTGGTTTTAATCTCCACTTTGCTAGTGTTTAATGGGTCCTACACAAAACCTAGAGAACAAAGAATGTTTAAATCGATTGCAATATCTTGCAGAGAACGAAGATTCAATAAAATAAAGTTGCTGATTTGTGGAAACATTTAACAGACATTTAAAAATTTTCCAATGACGAAGCTAAAGAAGACAGGCAGAGTTAAGAAACTTTAGAACAGAAAATACTCCTGTGTTAAAGAGAAATCTACGATGAGTCAACATTTTAGAAAAAAAAGTATGCTTTTGCCCTAAAAGATAATCTGAGATTTTGAGTTATGAGTGTTAAATTATTTGATAAAGACATTGAGATGTTGCCTTTATTACATTTTTAAAAATCAGAAACAACTTCTAAAAATCATCCTCTTTGTTTTCATTAAATCGTTATCCTTTGTAAACAGGACATTTTCAGACTGTCTTTTTTTAAAACTACAAACTGCACTTTATTTTGAAATACAGATTTTCCTGAAATCAGAAGCTAAAAAAACACTAAATGCCAACTTCAGCTTTGTTCAGACCGGTCTGTGAAAATATTGTCCGACATTAAACTGGTCTATGGCCTAAAAAGGTCAGGGACCACTGATTTAGGGAACTCTTCAGTTTTCTTAGATTTTGAAATCATGTTTTATGTGTAGCTTTTTGTGTTTATGTTGTTGGCTGAGTGATCTCGTCACACCTGATTTTAGTTTGTAATCACCACAGCTGTTTCAGGTTTGTGGATTTCACCCTCAGTCAACATAAATCCAAAGCCTTCAGATGCTCTAAAATTTAGGTCACTTATGTTTCCACCTCGTTTTTCCAGATTTATTGATTTCAGTTTCTATTGTTATTGTGATGACCTGCAGCTGTGTTTCTACACTGCAGTGTTGGGTTGTCAAAGTGGGAATGTGTGTTTCTGGAGAACTCCAGATGCACTGTTTGTGTGATGTATGAAAAATATAAAAATACAACCTTCGACAGCAAATCTATTGGTGGTCCAACCAAACATTTGAAATGATGAAAAATACCTGAATATAGTTTTTGACTTCATGAAAAACATTTTTGCCCACGGATTGCATCTCTTATAATGGCTTAAAGTGAGTGGCACTGACTTAGTTGTATATTACGAGAAAATAATATAAAGCAGAAATTACTAGGTTTCTGTAATACAAGGTAAAGCTATTAGTGCAAGTTAATAACTTAAATATCCTTTTAGTAAAAGCAAAATGTTCTCAGTTAAAAAGAGATAAGGTATCTCTGTCCAGACTTTAACTAAATGTGTGTTTATCTGAACATTTCCCCCATTTTCTCTGTCCAACGCCATGTTGGCCCAGAGTATTTAATAGTTTGGGTCTGCCTGTTTCAGAGAGCAGAAAAGCAGCAATTAAAAAGGATAAGTAAGGAGAAAGATAAACAAACATCAAGGGGGAGTCATGTGGTGGCCGAGCCTGAAAAAGCTGCTGGAAGCAGCAGTTAATGGGGCTTTATGTGTCTCTTTACTGTAGTCGACTTGTATTTCTTTATCCCTCATAGGGGACACAGCTATCGCTCTGTCTCACTCATTTCTTTTTTTCCCTCTTTCTTTTTGCTTTCAAATGCAGTCTTTTGCGACTGACTGTCAGCATTTCACTTTTGTCCTCCTCTGAGATTTTCCACTTCATCCTACTTCTCTTCCCCTGCATCTCTCTGTTTTGGTCTTTGCAGCCATGCCCTTTTAGCTCCTTTGGTTCTGCCGTTGCACCACTGTTGACTAAGGAGTGCACTGGGAAAACTAGGTTGTGGACATGTGCTTTGGAAGAGTTGGAAGATGACAAAATGGAGAGGATCTAAATAATGCATTAAGCGACCACACTGGTTAATGAAGAATTAAGACTGTTTTAAAGCTAAGAAAGTCTGTCTTTCACAACTGGAGGAGAAACGGGATGGAGGAGGGCTACATCCATGTGCTCTAACCTATGATGACAGACTGAAATGATGCAGCTGTGACTCAGTGGGAGGTCTCCCTCCACTATTCCATGTTCAATCAGCTTTCACGGAGGAGCAGCATCTCACGTTTACAACACCCCTGGCTGCACAATCTGATGGAGACACAAAAAGAGAGTCTAATGGGGGCAGAGTGTTGTGCTTTTTCAAGAAAGTCTTATCACCTAGGAGTGACTGACACGGCATTCATTTGGAAACTATGTTCCAAATCTGTCCCTATCTAAACTGTATTTTATCTTGTTAAAGGCATAAAAAACTAAGAAGAAAACTCAACGGTTTAAGCTACGTTGACACTGCCCTCTGCAACACACATTCAAGTGGTCACTTTCAATGAAAGTATGTGTTTTTGGGTTTTTGCTTTGAAAATCTCAAGTTTATACAAACATCCCTTTGGCGGTTCTACGGACCAGATCAAATTTTGATCATCAGGGACTTGGATTAGATTGTGACATATGGATGGCATCCTCTTCAATTCAGGTTCTTGTGTGCCTGGCTGAAATTATGACACCAATGATTATATAATTTGGAATAGAGCTGTAAAAGAAAAAGCCTGAAGCAAGATTCACGAGATTTGCACCGTTTCAACATTTGACTCCAAGCCTCTTCCAACTATTGGTGGCGGACATGCGCTAATAAACAGTAGTAAAGGCAAAAGAAGCCCCTCCCTGCTTGTCCAGTGTGAACACCACTGTTAAAAAATGCGCTGATGGAGTATTCTTGAATGTGCATCACATGGCCGTTGTGTATGTAGCTTTTTAGTCACCTAAGCATTGATGAAAGATGCCCATCAAAGCATTGAACCGGAATTAAAAAAAAAAAAATCAACTTGTCCTGTCCAACAGCTGGGCAAACAGATGAGAGCTGAAGGCCTCTTGTGTTAGGCATATTTTACAAGCTTAACAATAGGGGTTATGAATCTTCTGACAAAACAGAGGTATGTCTGAATAAACCCCATTGGAATTATTGTTTTAATTCAACTAAAACTTCTTTGGTTTCAAATGTGGTTATTTTTACAAATAATAGAAGTACAACGGTATAGTTTCAAATGCTTTTCTGAGGCCAAACTCTTAACTAACTTAGGGTGTTGCATAAAAATAACCTTTTTCCACGACAGAATCAGCAGATTGATTACGTAAGCATTTCAATATTTTTGAGCGTTGCATATCGGCTGTTTTTCTCTGCTTCACATTCTACTGAAATTACGTTAATTGCGTAAACGGTTGAAGAGTTGCTGCAGTCCAAATAATTATTTAACCCCTTTTAAAATTGAATCTAACTTTATATGGTTAAAGTTAGTTTAAGTTGCAGTAAAGCCTACAGCTCCATGTGTCTTTGATGGTATGGAACAGTTGCTTTCACCCTAGGACAGTCCTGTGGACTCAGTTCAAATGAGCAATTTTCTGTCTTTTGCTTTGTGCTAATGCAGCGCTCTGTGGAGTGAACCAAGAACCTGGAGAATTCAGCAGCACAAACTGCTGTTTATTACTGTTTTCACCAGTAATAAATAGCACAAAGACAAAAACATGCTAGTTCTATCACATGCTAAAAAAGAACCTCTGTTTTCACCACACTGCTTTAACCCACCAGATATTTTTCATGATTTCATTGATTTATGCTGTGGGCATTTATTTTTTCTCTAATTGCTCCACCATTGCAGTGTTAACATTATTTTCTCACTGAAACAAACCAGCCCAGGTTGGTAAACAAGCCCCAAGTCATTTTTGTAGTTTTGTTTCTGCAGTGGGTAACAAACAAAATGCATTGATACTAACGAGAGCTTCAGGTCAGACTCTAAACCTGCACATGTGGAAATGTTCTTTTGAATACCAGCACTATCACTTCTATTAAAAAAAAATGGCAATATTTGAAGCTGTAGTTATGATCAGTCAATGGCCTCAAAAAAGGTCTCACTGCCAGACAGTGGCTGACTTAGCAGTTTTGGGGGCCCCAGGCGAGCAATAACACTGCTTTTTTATTCATTAATTAATTAATTTATTTTAAATCTTTAGGGTAAAATAGAATCCTTACTGGTCCACTTTAGGGTAACGTCGATGTCAAGAATCCCATAGAAGTATGTGTTTCCCAAGAAACACATACTTGAATGAAGGAACTAAACAGTATAGGTTGGCATCACTAAAAAAATTAAAGATTAAACAATTAAAGAAGTTACAATCTTCTTACACTCCATTTGGTTTTCCTCTCATTTTCTTCTACTTGTCTCCTTCTTGACTTCTTTTACCTTCCTTTAGAGTTTTTTTTATCCTGTTCTAAATGACAGACAAACTACATAAACAACTACATTAACTATCAAACAGAAATAGAGGACATGAAGTAAAAATGTCTAGAATGTTAACAAAAATGTTATTATTAAAACATTAGCATACGCTGAGTGAACTAAAGGGACAATCCGCCCAACTTCACATAGAATTGAGTAATTTATTGTACAATTAAACTGGAAATTTGCTAAATACAGCAATTTTTGAGGATAAAAATGATTAAAATGATTAGGATTAAATGTATTAATTGCATTTTTGGAACAGGTTAGAGTGAACACATTTATTTTACTATCAGTAGGCTTTACATCTCATGACGTCAGGTGAGGATGATAACAGGTGATGCACTGCTTCCCCTGACTGCACATTCCTGCTTGTAACTTACTATTTCAACCAGGAACTAAAAGATCCCGAACTGATCCCAAACCCGCCCACATTATGTGTATCCACCTATTGCAAATTTTGCCCAAAAGTCAGAATACAAACCACCCTATTGGGATGCAAACCGCCGATGCTGCCTTTGCTTGCTTACTTGCAAGTCTCACAAAACACATTTACATGATTGGTCGGATGCCAGTTCGGTGATTCGTTGTGTTTTTTTTATGGCAGAGTTAAATAATGATGGATGTAAAATTTACTTTAGAAAATTTTATTAGTCGTTCAGTTTGGGTTCCCTAGAGTGTTGGGGGGGGGGGGGGGGGGGGGGCAGGCGACCGCCTGGCTCTGGCTAATGGGAAGTCCGGCCATGCTGCCAGAACATCTATGAAAGATTTTCAGAAGGTGTGAAGCACAAACTTAATTTCTCCAACATTCCTCTTTACAGGATGTTGACAGAAAACCAGTTCTATTAAAAACAGTCTCCTTTAAAGCTTTTCTCCATTTAAAAAATGCTTTCACCTTTACTTTTTACTTCAGGCAGATGGCTGACCTTTACCTTGCACTGATGTTCAGTCATCCACCAGGAAGCGGATTTACATGCAGAATATTCAGAATTTCTTTCTAACCCACCAGTTTAGAAGCCAATTTTTTCATTATATTAGGGTTTAAAACTGTCAAGTATTGCCTATTTTTTTTCCATTTGAACATAAAGTAAAGCAAATGAGGGATTTTCCAGGTTTATTTATAACTTTATTTAAAAGCGCATAAACCTTAGCCACTGTCTACTAGAGGTGGGCCTGAGTCCTCCAGCCTTTTATTTCCAGGACAGCTGGAAGCAACCAAGCTCAGAATGGAAGTTGCATGAACTTGAAATCAATGAGCTGCAGCATGCCTTATTGGTTTCTGCTGATGTCTTTATCACCATGTCCCCTCCTACTTCCTCCTCTGCCTCGCCTCGTAAATTTAGAGGAGCTAATTGGACATGACTGCGTTTATGTTCCAGCTTCATAAATTCCTTTCTCTGAAGGCAGAGGATCGATTTTCCTCTAGTGCAACCTTCCGTGGCGGCACGAGCCTCTTTACACATTCCCTCTCCTCTGCACCACCTCTTTACACCACCCCCACCCATCTTTACCATTCATTTTTCTCACATGCGCTTTCACTGTCTCTCAAGACAACACAGGCAATCTATATCTGACCTGCCAATGCAGTGAAAGATGCAAGAATTATATCAAACATGTTTTCATGCAGAATTTTTCTAATCCATAAAGTTTTTCATGTAATAATGAAAGTTTGATTTTTTTTTTTTAAATTATTTCAAAGCTCGTTATGTAACATAAAAACAAAGCAAAGCTTCAAATGCCTATAAAAACTTCAATGTTCTTTTCTTGTGTTTTTACTCAAACTGTTACTCATCCTTTTTTTTTCTGCTTAGCCTTTTTGAACATTTCTGTTGATTCAGACTTTTGTCATAAAGTTACTGGGCTTGAAAACATGCGTTATAGACTATTTCCAATTAAAAGTCTTTATAGATGCACGTTTATGAGCAAAACTTTCGTATTCACACGTGACTTTGCATGTTAAGACCATTTTTGGGCTCTGCGTACAAAGATCTTGGCCATTGTGCGTTGAATGCTAAACAAGTTGAACTTTAACCAATCAGGGACTCAGATTTGGTAGTAATTTGTTGTAGCGTCCTTTTAAAAGTGACTACCACTTGAAAATTGACCATGAAGGAGAGATTAATAATTGCAATTTGTGCGTGTGACACCAAGTCTTTCATTCATCGGACTAGAGCCGTGAAAGAAACAGCCTGGAACAAGATTTGCATCGTTTTGACATTTTGGACCAAGCCTCCCCAAACTCTGGGCACATATGTTAGCATTTGGTAGCGACAGTCCAGTGTGAACACCGTATGCCAAAAGAGCATTCAAGAATGCCCGTTTAGCATATTCTTAAATGCACATCACATGCCTGGTGTGTCCATGGCATTAAAAAATCCATGTCGAGGTACTAAAAGGCCATTTAATTATGGTCCAAATATTTTCCCAACTTTTTCTATGTTTACCGGAAAAAGATTGAGATTTGTTGGTAAAGCTGTGTGAACTAGAACTCACTAATAAAACAAATACAAAAGACTCTACTGTCAAGTATTTGAAAAAATAAACTGCATCCAATGCTCCAAATTCTGAATATCCTTTTTGAATACGTATCACTGCAATCAAAAAGTTACGTGCTAAGCATTTGGACTAAATAGAAAATTAGTAGGAGATGCGCTTACACTGCTCATAAGTAAATTATAAGTTGACTATCCCCGCAGGATGCTGCACTAACCCTTGAGGGTTGGTGGTCTTTTCACCGTCTAGATTTTCTATTTATCTTCTGAAAGAACTGGCAACAAGATCATGTAGGAAAGTCAGTCTTGGTACCAAATTTAGCTTGGAATCCGACCAATAAATCATTATGATATACCTTCCTATATGATATCACATATTAATTCACAATCTAAAAAAATCAGGAAAGTTTCCTTTGAATGAATGAGCTGCGCCTTTAACTGTTAGACATGTTGACTGTAAGATGACTGCAAAAGATAGGAATGATGCATCAAGCAAAAAGACATCCTTAATTATTCATAGCAGATGAATGACCTTGATTGTCTTTGCAATCTACACCCTGTGTGTATTTGTAAAGTTTAGAAGTGCAGAGGAAAGTTGTATAACCTCCCTGGTGTGCTTTTGGGATGATTCATTATTTCAGCACAGTTTATTTATCAAAACATTTTGTGATCTGGTGCTTTACTTTGTTATATATTAAGGGCCATAGAGAAAGAGGGAGCGGGACAAAACGATGGCGTAAATAATTCACACAGCATACAGTAAATGGCTGTAGCGTGCATGCAGGCCGTTGCGTGATCTGATTGGTCGCGTTGGTCCCGTAAAGAGCAGCAGAAAAAACTCTGCTCCGCTTTGACGTGCCTGCTCTCTGAAGTATGCACTGTATGCACAGGAAAAAATGGCTAAATAATGGAGTCCGGGCACATCCTGTTCTGTTCTCCAGACCTCAGAGGAGCGTTCTCATGAGTGCAGCTGAAAGTGACAGAGCTGTATACCAGAGCAGTTCAGGTGTGGATTACAGGCCCAGCTGTGCGCTGTTTTTGTTGGCCTTTAAGTACTAGCAGGGACATTAATAAGCAGCTTTTTAGAGAGGTTTTCTCAACTTTGCTGGAGCTTTTTTTCATCTTTTTTGGGACAAAATGTGTGCAAAGTGACAACCCTAGCCCAGCTTCTAAAAAGATGGATCTTTTTGATCTTGATGGATGTGGGCAATTATTTTTCTGCAACTTTTAATCAAATATAACACTAAAATAAAAAACATATAGGATGTGACAAATAAGTACTGTCCATTGGAATTAATCAACATGACATAGTCCACAGCAGAAAACCGTCATATAGATTTTTTCAAAGAAAACGTCTCCTTATAGTGACTTGATAATCATTCCATTTGTTAATTAAACCACACCTCAAATGGTATGACTGCTAGAATTCTTTAAATGTGCTTGGACCAAAGACTATGACCCACTTTATGCCTCTTTTTTTTCTTGCAGATCTAAGAGGACATGTCACTTTTCAAACATAAGTTGAAGAGTCTTTGGGGCTGAAAGTAGGATTCATTCTTGGGGCATGCGTGGTGGTAGCTTCAAAGCCACTTAGATCTTTTCCTCTTGCCATGTTGATACAAAAATAGAATCAGTTGGAGCTGCTCAGCACTTCCATGCACGCCACTGAGCACAATCAGACTGAATGACATCTTTACTTCATCACACATTGTAGCTTATTGTTCCACCACAGTATCTTTTTTTTTCATAAAAAGATTTGATCAAAACTAATAGAAAATAATCCCTTTATTCCTGAAAAGGGCACACACTTTCACCTAATGTAATATTTAATATTTATGCACATGCAAATTCATCTCCACCTCAATCTTCACCTCTGGCTTTACTGCACCTGCTCACATTTGATTCTGCTCAAAATCTGTAAAAATACTTCCTTGGATGTTGCTGAGGTTTGGATCCATAAATCCGTGTTCAAACTGGAAATCTCATGTGAAAATTAGCACAAATTTGTCATAAATGTTTTGATATGTCACTAGACAAAATCTGATTAGGTCTAAAAAATATTTAAAAAATGCAAGTTTTTGGCTGGATTTCAGTTGTTCAGACTGTTTTCTAGCAACAGGATCAGTAGTTTGTTCCTAAACCTCTTCTTAACCCTATAATCTCAATCTGAGTGTTGAGAAAAGATGCTGTTTTTTAATTATTAAACATGCTTGTATGAGTGTATTTTAAAGATATATATAAGGCTACACTACTGATTAATTGTAGCTCGTTAAGTTACTCATCTGTTCATTTAATATCCAAGTCCTTTTTATATTAGCTTCCTCTCTTATTTGGATATCAAAGCTGTCTTTAAGTTCAAAGACTGCATCTGCTAAAGTGCACATATGGAGTTGGGTTGCATTACATCAAACTATATCAAATAGAGGCTTTTATCCAAAGCCAAAAAGGTTTCACAGATTTATAAGTTAGTAAGTTTAGTTTTGCTAAATGAAAAACTAGGTCAAGGTGAAGTCAATATGTTTGACGGACAGTCATTAGGCATGGAAAAAAAATTAAAAATATGCTCAGTTGTTTAAAGTGCACATTTTAGGACTTTCATATTTGATACATTTCTGTGACCCCTATCTCATTAGCATGATTCAAACTTTCCTTTAAAACTAATTGTAAGCCTTTGCTTTCCTATGGGGTCCAGATGACCCGATCCCATAGATCTCAAGTTATTGTTGGTATCCGTTTGAATGGAAAACTGATAACTTCAAAAATGTTTAAAAAACAACTTCACATCAGATAATTGTCTACATGCAAAATGAATCAGATTTATACATTATTACATAGCAGGATTCTTTTTTTTTTTTGGTTTTTTTTTTTTTTAGCAAAAACCCCACAACCAACAAAAGAAAAAGTGGATGATGCTTTTTTTTGTTGCTTTTTCCCCCCCTAAACACTCTTTTTTTAAAATAAGTTTTTCATCTTAAACTAACATTGTGTGAGCAAAGCCTACCACAGAGTTTCATAATTGACACTATATCTCATAAAAGAAATTGCAATTTTTTTGTGTATTTCATAAAAGGGTTTAAAAATCCCAAATACCAATTTTTTCTGTCACATTTTTTTATGTTGTTGGCTTTACAGGGTTACAAATAAAAATTCAATTCAATTCAATTAATTTCTTTTTAAATTTTTTGTTAGCGTTGCTAAAATTGTTATAAAGATTTTTTGAAGAGCTATTTAGAAATGACATTCTTCTCTTGGTTGTTAAATGGAAAGAAAAATATGACCTCTTTTTTCTGGTTTTATTTTTCATATGAGTTATTTTTAAAATTTGATATTAGTTTCATTTTCTTGCATTATTAAGTTTAACAAAATGTAGCAATTTTCCTTGATTTTCTTATGATCCACTTGCATTAAATATACAACAGAACTTGGTCCTGCAGAGTTAAAAGGTGAATCTGAGACCTTCTGGATTTATATATTTTTTTTAATGTGGCTATGTTTAGAGTTCAGGAACTACCACATAAGCAATTCCACCCCATGATACTAATGAAGAGATGCTGTACTTTGAATAAATATGCTGAAATGGGTCACCTGTGAATAGCCTCGTCCTTCAAGGTCACTGACCGCTGCGTAGGGCGACACATATTAATTTATCCAAGATATATTTTTAGTTTTATTTGGCATTTGCAGGATGGTAATTTGAATCACAGCATGCCTTTATTATTGTGTTTGCATTGCATAAAAACTGGCAAATATGTACTCTTTTAGGCACGTCCAGACTTGCTTTTTTTCCCTCCCATCCATGACCGTCCCGAGATCTGTGTAACTATGTAGAATGTTAGAGGGTAAGCTCCCTGCAGAGTCCTTACTGCGGCTGGGTGTGTTTTAATGAACACCGCAGCACCAAGTAACACCTGGGGTGACAGGAAATTGGGTGTAATGTGAGATTCAGGGACTAGCACACATCCCCATTATTGGAGGGAATGCAGGGAAAGTCATTGGAGAAGGTAGACAATAGATTTAATTAAAAAGTAATGAAGAGGCGGATATTTGGGGATGCTGTGGGATTTGTTGGGGGGTCCTTCCTGTTATCTGGTGCCCCCCCAGTGTGTTTCAGCTTCCAGGGGTTATAAGAAACTTTATTTAACTTAATTTAATCATCTGGATGAATAAAATATTTTTTTAAAGTTACTAATATGAAAAAAATTAACACTGAAATGTAATTTTTTTTGTTTAAAATAAATTTTAATTTTCTCTTTCCTTTTTTTGCTTTACAGTTGTGTTTACATATTCCAAAAATGACACAATTTGCAAAAGAAAACTTCACTATACTAGTGCGGATTTTTTTTTTTTTTACCAGCCATGTGTATTAAAGTTTAATTCCACTGAGAAAGAGGAGGGGAGGATGCCTGAGGAAGAAGAGTTGATTTGGGATCATCTAGAGGACAAGGGTTAATATAATTATCCTACTGGAACCTTGAGACTTAAAAAACATCATTAGTCATAGCAACAGAAGAGCTACCTGAGCCACGGGCCACGAGAGAGGCAAGGAGAAGGATGAAGAGAAGGTGGGGACAAGGGGAGGGAGGAAGTTTCAAAACCCATTAGTCCACTTAGCGAGACAATATGTGCAAGCACTGAAACGTAAGAGCCTTGTTTAAAAAACCATCCAATCTGTGTTTTACAGCATTCTCAATGCCTGCCCAGGAATCAGAATGCTTATTTTCTAGAGATCTTCTCAGAAATACATTTGTCATAAATACAAAACAATGCAACCTCACAATACTTTTCCAAAAAAAGGAACCCAACATAATGTTGCAGTTTTTTAAAATAATCTCAAGCTTGTGCAAATTTATAAAGTTGACAGAGCTGATGTCTTCATCTGATGCATGTTATATTCAAGATTGTGGCAGAGGAATGTACAAATGACTTACGCCTACAGTAAATTTCCTATCAAGACGGATCATTAGATCCATCAACTGTAATCTTTACTGTCATAAATCTATTAGACTATCATTTTCTTTTATTTAACTTTTATTTGTTTAGTTTTGGAAGCTTATTACTGCAATGCTACCTTTCAAAAACAGGATTTCCCTAGAGTACATTTTCATGTTTTTAGACTATTTTATATCAGATCAATGCTACATTAGTGTATTTTTTGCAAAGTTTCTTGCTAATTTTTTTTAACCTTGTTATGCTCCTGATTTAAGTAAATGTGGCATCTTTCATCATTGAATGAATTGAAAAAGCTTCAATTTACTCAGTAAAAAAGTAATATGATTTTCTTTTTGTATTCTTGATTTCTCTGTTCTTGGAAATGTTTTTTTATTACCAGGTGGCATTCCAGTTTTCGTACTCCAAAAAAAAAAAAAAGACTTACCCAGCTGCATGTATTACAAATTGTCAAATGCTCCAAACTTATTTTAGACCTGCAAGCATCTTAAAGAATGCAGCAGCACCAAAGTTCATTGTTTATTTACCACACTTTGAAATAAGACTTTTGAAGAAAACTTCTGAATTTCTGGAAAAAACTTTGGAACATTTGTAAAAATCCAAAAGTGGCTTTTTAACTTGTAATCCTTTGTGAATTTCTACCAAGCGCATTTATACTTGTACTCCGTTGAAGTTGTTGTGCACTGTTTCTCACACTTTCAGCAAGCAAAAGTAAGCTGATCACACTAACAAATGATTTTGTGAAGTTGGTCACATCAGAAATAAAATATTAAATTCTTTTCATTGTTTTTTTTTTCCAATGGAAACTACAATATATACATGTAACACTTTTTCCTAAAAATGGCAGACTTGAAACCAGCTAATGGCTACTGTTCACACCAGACACGTTGCGTCCTAAGCTTCAATGTTAAGTTAATGTACAGACGCGATCTGTGGATCCTGCAAGACCCTGAGCGGCATGGTTTGCTAGCTCCATGGACTCTTTGACAGGCTGGCAACCTGTCCAGGGTGTAACCCGCCTTCGCCCAACATTAAGCGAGACCGTCTCCGGCAACTCAGAGTGCGGAGTGAGCAAGCAAAGGAGGATCATCGAGTGAGCGAACGCCACTGCTCAGGGTCCGACAGTTGGACCCTGAGCAGCGATGCTCGCTATGCTGGCCTGTGGGTGGTTGGCTGCCCAGCAGACAAAGAGCGGGTGCCATTGTAGCAACCTCGATCTCTTCAGCTCCATGGGCTTATAATGTTTATCTCATTTTCATCAAGGCAGTAATCATAAGATCCCCAGTTTGTTTTTTTTCCCTCTTGGGCTAATGCTCAAACTGGGCCACAGACATATTAAAGTAACATTTAAAACGGCCATAACCCAGGCGCAGCTCCCTCTGCATGAGTAAGGCACGGGGAGAGACTCTGAAGGATCTGCTGAACCGACACGGCAACATGCTTGCTGGCACCTCTGTAGATCTCTCCAAAAAGTATAAACCTAAGATACTGCATCAACATGAGAGAGACATTTATGTCGGTTATGTTAAACACACAAAACATTAACATAAGCATCATCCATGTTTTTCATGATGTGCCATAAATGAAGTTTAGAAAAACATTGGTGGTTCTTCTGCAGCATGTTTAGGCGTCAAGCAGTAAATTTGTCCTGTCAAAAGCGAGGCAACAGGCGCGAATCGCGTCCGGCGTACATGCAGCATAACACTGGATTTCATAGAAGTACATCCCTTTTTTATATATAATGGAAGCTAAGGGGACATAGAGAAACTCAGAAGCCAGTTTATAGTTCAGACACTCCCTCATTGGCCTCACTTTTAACTTCATCTATAAAAGCTGTGCAGTTATGTCTGTCTTTAAAATTGACTTTCCATCTATACATTTCCTAAAGTCGGCTGTAGACCTGATTGGATCATGTGGGTTGCTGAAACATGCCTAGCTACTGTTGGGTAAAGGTAGGGCAGGAAAAAAAAACACCACACACATTCACAGTCACACCAATTTAGGGTCACCAATTAAAAAATTTTTAGTCCAGTTGGACTATGGGAGGAAACCAGAGAAAACTCCGACATGCTCTAGGAGGACATATAAACTCCATACAGAAAGAACCAGGACCTTCTCACTTTGGGGTAAGAATGCTAACCAATACACCACTGTGCAACCCAAATGTTGACTGTAGAGATGTAGATGCAACTTTTTAGATGAACACCAACAATGTGGGCATAATGGGAAAGAAATTGCCAAACTGCAAGTTATCATCTATTACAAGAATATACATGTATTCTTGTGAGTTTATCAGAGATGAACCATTTGGCAAATATAACATTATATATCTGACATCCACCGTTGATTTGTTTAGATGCGTTAAAAAAGATCCATCCCCTTCTGGCTTCTGTTGGGAAAACACTGCGGTGAAACGGAGAGTGTCTGACATCAAAAAGTGACTGATGACAGTTTGAGCCGGTGTGTTTCTCATTAACCAGCACACAAGGATTTTGCCTCTCCCTCACACTCAGACTCAAGTTGATGAGTTGTTTATCGGAAGCCATCAACATGCTTGTGATGACAGAGACGCTCCCACAGCAAATACGGCAGCATGTTTTTGATCACGCCATCCCTTTAATAATGCTATGCTAATTAATGTAGCTGACTGAGAAGCAGCCATCTTTCCAAGGACATATTCCCTCCACCTTCCAATTCCCAGCACACTTTTGAGCTTTAAAGCTGCTGTATCAAGAGGGTTTCTTCTCACGAGATTTATTCCTTATTTTATTTGTGTTTTTAAAAGGGTATTTGTGGGTGAGAGAAGAAAAAAACTGTTAAAAAATGGGGGGAAATGGGGGAAAAATATTCATCTGTAAAACAAAAGAATGAAAGGAAATCAGGCAAAATTGCTGACTTTAACTATTCTTTCAGAGGGGAAATAAACTCTGATTATCAAATCACTTACAACCATTGTGTCATAAATCATTGCATATAAGAGGGACGATGACACATTCCTCATTCCGTTTCCTCCGATTTCTGCATGCCTTTCTTTTCCGGAGAGTGCTCATGAATGATTTAAAAAGCGATCTGTTTTCTGAGCCTCAGCTGCCCCGGAGGAAGATAACATAGATGGGAGGAGTCTAAGCGAGGTGGGAGAGTCCACGCAAAGTTTTCCTGTCTTTGAGCACACATGTGGCTCGTATGTTTCATTCATGCTGTGGAAAATAAAGGCAGCAGTGCTCATAGAATAGAATAGACAGAGTTTTCAAATGCATGATCTGTGAACGGGAGAATAATATTTACAGAGCATCACACCTCACATCATTCATCACAAAATCACACACCCCAGCTAGTCCCCTGAAACTAGAAGTTAATCCATCATCTGCCTGGATCGCCCCTCTCTCCCGTTATCCAGGCTTACACCTCCAATCCACTCACCTTCCCTCTACGAAGGACAGGAAAGAAAACTTTACTGTAGTTCAAGAATAGTCTGACAGTCTGAAAGTCACCCTAAGAAGCTAATCAGGGAAGTAAAAGAGGCTGGAGGCTCCAAAGAGAGAGCAAATAGGAAGCATGTGCTCTTCAGTGGAGAGGATGGAGTAGCCAGAGGCCGCAGATATTCCTTCCTATCTGCCCTGGTATCGTCATTCATGATTCCACTACAACAATAAGCCTTTGTAAGAGAAGGATTAGCCTCTGAGAGCTGTTCAGGGCCTAATTAGTCTTTCCCTCAGGAAGCAGTGGTAACCCACAAGTACAAGATCAGGGTTACATAAGGTCACACATTTGCAAACTTGATTTAGTATGTTTGATTTATTTTTCGTTTTTTACATTTTTAATATAGAATCTTAGACAGATTTTCTTGGTAGAAGCTGTTGTTTAAAAAATAAATCAAATGTTATTTTTTTATTTTAGACGTTCTAAGCTAAATGTTTCACTGTAATGCTTTCTATTAACTATAAACACGAAGATAAAAGTCAGAGGTCAAGATAAAAAAAAGGTTTGAGGTAGAGGACTTGTTGCAAAGTCCTCCACCGCCACCCACCAAAATGACCTAATTCCAACATAGCACATTTCTTTGAGGTTTTTGTTAGTCTCCATCAGGAAATTTAAGATGTTAAACAGGCCACATGGGGGCGATATAGCAGGATAGCAGACTTCTTATTTTGGTATTAGCGTGTAAGAATTTTTGAACCTCTGAGGGAGAAACGACTTCTTTAAATATTTACCATATTTAAAAAAAAAAAATTGTCTGTCGTCCATTTGTATTTTGTTCTGGCTTTATCCTGAAGAGTCATAGGTGTTGCTGGAGCCTATCCCAGCAACTTCAGAGCAAAGGCATTGGACAGTTCACCAGTTCACTGTAAGGTTTTGGTGTTTTTTGACTAGGCAGCAGTGGATGCAGTTTATTTTTAAGTAGTAGCAAAAGTAAGTTTATGCCCCAGTCCGTGGGGTTAAAACAATGACAGCTTGTTTTAGTATTACAAAAAAAGGGATTGAAAAATAAAAATTTAACATAAAATGGAAGATCAGCTAATAAACTATGTGTTCTTGTAAACTAGTTTTTTTTTCACTTTGACTGAAAAAAGTAAAAAAAAAAAGTTCACACTGAGATAATATAAACGTAACCCTTTAACGCCTTAGTATTCACCGGCACATGGACATGGCACATGCTATTTGAATTACTGTAGATCTTTGACCGTTTTTGCAAGGAAGTTAATTCCAGCCGATTCTGCAGAATCTGTTAATTGTGTAATCAATTCACTATCTGTAAAGTGTTGCATATCAGTGCAAAAGCTGCTTGAACAAATTTTATTATACATATTTAATTTAATCTCACTTTTAAAAAGTAAGCCAATTAGAAGAAAGCCAGCACAAAGTAAGAAGTTCTGTCCACAAAGCTGCTCGTTTGAATAATAAATAACTTAAAAAAAATCAAAGGATGCATAAACCCCCCCCAGAAATAATCAGTTTGAAAAAAAAATTGACTTTTTTACATTTGTAAATACAACATAAGATGGCATGTAAAAGGAACCACTCATTGATATATGTGACAAAAGATTACATGACAAACACTGCACTATAAGAAGACTCCCTCAAATTATCAGAAAAAAAAGCTATATGAAGTAAAGATGACTAAGAGCCAGCATTAACACTGCACCACACTGGTTTTGGTAATGCCTTTTTCTTCTTCCACAGAGCAGCCCAAGATGTGAGTTATATTTGAGGGTAAACCTGGCAGGTCCACTCATGCATGGATCTCATGGGTCATGCTGCTTCTGCAGAATCAAATGGACAGGATGGAGGCCTCATTGACCCACACATTGATGTTGCCTATGTGGGTAAGT
Source organism: Oryzias latipes (assembly GCF_053564925.1). NCBI lineage: Eukaryota > Metazoa > Chordata > Actinopteri > Beloniformes > Adrianichthyidae > Oryzias > Oryzias latipes. The sequence goes on along the minus strand of NC_136248.1, from coordinate 25,181,076 downwards.
ACAAGCTTTCTAAGGATTGCAGCATTATCTTTGCTGAAGTTTTCCCTGCAATCCTGCTGAGGGATCCGAGGGCTGCTTTTTTGACATTTCTTAGCACATGTGAATCACATTTGTTGGCCACTCTATATGCCAAAAAGGACATTTGGGAAAGGAAAAGGCAGGACTGTAGGTTCTGGCAGTCCATGAGAAGCTTAATTTCAATCAATTTTTCAATTTTTAGAAAAATATATTACATTTTTTGTGACACTGAGATGTTAATTCTGTCTGTAAATATTAATTCAAATTATTTATAACTTCTTAAGCTGACCATAATGCTTCTGAACAAACCCTGAATCCGATCCCATAGATCTCAAGTTATTGTTGGTATCTGTTTGAATGGAAAACTCTGTGAACTTCTAAAATGTTTAAAAACAACTTCACATCAGATCATTGTCTACATGCAAAATGAATCACATTTAGACATTATTACATAGCAGGATTCCTTTTTTTTTTTTTTTTTTTAGGAAAAACCCCACAACCAACAAAAGAACAAGTGGATGATGCTTTTTTTAAAGGCTTCTGCTTCAAATCATATTTTTATTTTTTATTATCTGATTTTTAGATAAGTTTTATAACTAAAGATCCATTTAACATGCAAGAAAGGGGTTGTGTTTGGAAAGAACCTTTTGAAATAAGTCATTCTATCTCAGCTGGTTCAAAGTCACGAAATTAGTTGCTAATGATTTAATTAAAAAAGATTTTTTCATCTTGAGTGCAGAAAGAGATGCATATGTAAACGCTCTTGTTTTAAGAGACAGTTGTCAGCTTTGTTCAGGCAGATCTGAAAACGCATCTGAGCGTGGGCGTAGTCTGGCTGTAGTAGTTTGTCAGTGAATCCTGGTGCAATGTGAACTGAAAGAAGTGAGCATCATCATAAAGATGGAAAATGTTTGTGGGCACATATTATGTGAAGTCGTGTAAATGCAAAGATTTATTGATATATGATCAGAGAAGCACACATCAAAAATGCATATGGTTTTGTGAGGAGGTTGATCAAAGTTTTGGATTGTGACCAGCTGATAGCTTTTGTTCTTTTCACCTTTAAGTCACAAAAGCAAAACCAGTTTGGTCTCCAAAAATAAATGAAAGTTAAAAGCAAACCAAACCAAATGTTAGCATCTGAATTCCCTAACCAGCACTACCAAGTCTTGGTCTACTTCAATGCCTTTATAAAATAATAAAAAAGAAAACATGTGGTTCCTTGGTTCGTATTGGCTTGGCTAAAAGCCATTTTTTGACTTTGCAGTCAATATGAGATCTTAAGCTAGGGACAATTAACCATCAATCAAAAGACCACTGTCCAGTAATAAGGTAAAAAATGTAAAAAAAAATTCAAGGTTTATAAGGATTTTTATATTGATTCACTTACTGAAAAAAAGTTTTTTTTTATAAGCTAAACTTTTGTTCTATTTTTCCCCCCCATTGTATGGAATTTTAGGGTTTCAGTTAACAACTAAAATAGTCTCAAAATGCAAATAAAAAAGCAACAAAGTTTGGGTTGGTGTAAATCCATGATAGATTATTAGCGCCAGAAAAAAAAAAGGGATTTAACGTCGTCCAGAGAAAAAACTTGTAAATTTACAACTTTAAATCTTGTAAATTAACAAAAATAATTTTTAAAGTTTTCTCTATTTTTTTGAATCATAAAATTACATGTTTTAAAGTCGTAAAGTTACAACATTTAAAGTAATACGTCTAAAACATTAAAACACACATTTACAAGAAAAAAAGCCATAAATTTAATCCATGACTTTTACAACTTTTTTTCTCATAAATCTATGACTTTAAAGTCGTAATAAAAAATGCTTGTAGGTTAGCCCTGATACTTCATCGCATGAATGAGTGTTGATTTTTTTTTTTTTTTTTTTTTTTTTTTTTTTTTTTTTTTTTTAAACTTGTCCTGTCCAACAGCTGGGCAGACAGATGAGAGCTGAGGGCCTCTTGTGTTGGACAGATTTTACTTTAACAAGAGGGGTTATTAATCTTCAGACAAACCAAAGGTATGTCTGGATAAACCCCTTTTGTAATTGAGGCCAAACTTTATTAATTTCAATCATGTCTGAAAATCTTTGGTGTTGGACCGGACGGAAAAGGAAAGAGGGGAAGAAGAGAGAGGGACGATAGAGAGAGGGGGGGTAGGGGGTGATAATAGGAGGGGAAGGGGGATAAGACCATGAAGCAGCATAAAGCAACAAGTTTACTGGTTGTTAATCATTATGGTAACGTTCAAATGTAGTACAATAAGGGCGGAGCCTGTCCACACACACACTCAAATGTTATAAACACACCTGCTAGCTGCAAAAAATGTCCACCTGTCGACATATATACAAAACAGATAGTGTTCACACGCATACTTATGCCTTAAAACCAACTAGTGTGAAATATTTCAGTCATTCAGTCATGCAAACTGTAAGTGCAAAGGTGAGCTAACGCCTGTGCTCAGGTGAGTGTTTATGTTCTTCTAAAATGGATGGTGGAACGTGGAAAGAAGGAGGGAGAGTGCCCAGCCATCCCCACCCCAAGACCCCCACCGCAGCAGCAGCGGCAGCCGGAATCCCCCCAACGCCACACGGGAACCGGCAGGGAACAACCGCCGCCCGGGCGACCAAGCCCGCCACCCAGGCCAGGGCCAGCAGGACCGCCGCAAGGCCCCCAGAGCCAGAGAGCAGGGAAGCACGGAGGGAGAGAGAGCGCCGCCCCAGCCCAACCAGGAGAGCAGCCCCCCCGCCGCGCCGGGAGAACCCAACGCAGGGCCCCACCGGAGACGGACGCCCACAGCCCCAGACGAGCACCCCACCACCACCCAGGAGTTCCGGGCATCCCCCCGCCCCAACCCCAGGTACGAGCCAGGACCCCCCAAGGGAGACCCGCTCCGCGCTCCAGGCAGCCATCCGCCCGGCCCGCGGCTGGTCCAGGGAGGAGCGGGGCAGGGGCCCGCCGCCCCCGCCCAAGAGGGGGGGAACCCCGGGGAAAAAAAGAGGGCCCACAAGGGGTGTTGTAAATATGGCCCGACCAGGCTCGGCCACAGTTGGAAATATGGCGGGGCCCAGCGCCCAGGAGCAAGGACCAGAACCCACCCCCCAGGGACACGAACACTCCCGGCTCAGATGTAATGTGAACCCCCCCGCCGCGCGGAGAGAGCACCGCCGGGCCCAGGAAGCCGGCACCCCGGGGACACGGCCGCCGTTGCAAAGGGGCCCGTACCCCCCACCAGGGAAGAGGCAGGGGACAGATGGTCCTAGGTCCCACCTTCCTTGCAAAATGTGTGTGCGTGTATGTGTGTTTGAGAGGGTGTGTGTGTGCATGTGTGTGTGTTTATGTTGGAATGTATATATTGAGGGGGGAGGGGTGTGTGTGCTAAGGGGGGTGCAGTTAAAATTGGCGGGTAGGGCACTGAGGGGACATCTCCTGATTACTCACAGTGACGTCCCCTCACCCTCCCCACCAAGGGACCCTAAATGTCTAAGGTGTGGTTAAAATTGGCGGGTAGGGTGCCAGGAGGACATCCGCTGCTTGCTGGCAGTGATGTCCAAGCACCCCCCCTACCAAGGGCCCTACATGTCTAAGGTGCAAATAAAACCGAAAGAGGGGGGGCCCACTCCATACGGCAACCATGGGAGGGGGGCCACTGCCTAGTAAACCCCCCCCCCAAGGCTCATCGCAGGCTAAGCCCCCCACCCCCTCACCCTATTATGAGGTTATATGAGGAAGGGGGTAAGTTGGGGACAGCTGGTAGACTGTCCCCCGGTGGTCAGACAGCTGCCCCCCCCCCCCCCCCCCAGCAAGGGGGGGGCGTTTTTTTTTTAAACGCCTCGTAGTGGTTCATGGGTAAAACATGTCTAGCTCTTAATACTTCGTTTTTTCATTTGGTTCAAAGTGAAACTTTTGTATCTGTGGAAAACTAAACGCTCAAGGTAATTTGCTTTTTTAAGTTTTATTATTAAAAGTTTGCAAATACAAATGTCATCATTTAACTCACCGTCTGTTCTTGATTATTTTTGTGCTGCAACCCTATGCTAATAACTACAAGAATAAGTTATGATTAGCAGGGGTTTCTAAAAAAAAAAACTGTCCGCTTTAGGATAAAAAATCATTTGAACATAAATAACAAATGGTAATTTAGTTACTTTCCTTCTTGCTAGAGAAACAAAGCTAATTTTGATGCATTGTTTGGATAACAAAGTTACAACCCTGTTGATGCAGAGTTACTTCCTTTGTAACTTCAGCTGTCTCAATAGTTAAAGTCTGCTTTGCATGTCCCTTTGTAGAGTCTCTGCTGGGTGTAACGGAAAGTTTTCAGTGCCAGTCGGTCAGGAGCACTAACACTTCTGAGCACATTAGCTCCAGTAGCGGAAGGGGGGGTGTTGAAGAGAGAATCACAGACACGCGATGGGTAAATGAGTCAAGCAGCCATGAAACAACGCAAAACATTCAGAGCGGCATTGACTTTCAGATTGTTTCCACAACGCCAAACCAGCTCTTAACTATCTTTTTCCTTATTAGAAAATATGGTTTTTATAAGAAACTGAACGCATTATGTGTTATCAGGGGCTAAGTATAGAAGTTATTCACTGTTTTTAGAAGTTTTCAATATCACAATTTTAGTGATATTATGAGTGCTCATGTGCAGAATTATTTCAAAATCTTTCGTAAAAACCAGAACAGCCTTTTAATATAACAAGATAACTGAGACAGAATGTGCAGAACTCTTTTTAACATTATTTGTCATGTCAATCAAAAGTTTAGCTTTTACATGTGGATCATCTTTTCTTTATTTTCTGGCAAACAAAGACTTGAAGATGCACTCAAACTGCTTTTCCCCCCACTTCCTGTTATTTGCTTTAAATGTTTGATAATATTTTTTTTATTAAACAGATTAAAACCTGCTTTTGCAGCATGCTTTAATGGTCAGCATTGTTTTTTTTTTTTCCTTAATGGAAAAAGCATAGACGTAATGTGGCCCGCCAGTTGCTGACTCGTGTGTCTTTGATTCAGCTAACTGACAGAGTGGAAGAGAAGCTAGGATCAGCTGGCTCCTCTCAAATACCATCATCCTCCATAAGTCAATTTAAATCAAAATGTATCAGTCGACTATGAGAGAAACTGATGCTGCAGCGATTATGAACCATGAGTGAAAAAATAAAAACAACGCAGACTTTGTCTACCTCCTCATCCTGCTCTGGCTCCTTCTCTCCCTCTTGGCCTTAATCCACTTAGTTGGCTCTTCCTGAGCTTGAAGCCTTTCCTTTATTCCATTATAAAGACCCACCGTACGACCTGCTGCTTATTTCATTAAAATGGCCCAGCCCACGACCTACCGTCTAATCCATAAGGCAGTCTACAGTCCGGCAGGGCGGCTGACAGATGGGACAGAGGAAACGGGCTTGGAGAAATGGAGGTTCAATGAATGAGGGGAACATTTGAGATGCTTTCTTATGAGTGAGGCTTCCCGGTGAATGCGATTTTGCTGATGTAAATGATGATAGAGCTGAGGCTGGAGATAGCTTTCACGTGGTCCATTGGTGATATGGAAACACTCACATCAGAAGTCAAGCCTCTTGAAGGAGGCTTAGAAGTTTGCATCAGTCACTGCTCCATCTCTTTTAGTTGGTGTTGCTACACATATAGTACAATAAGTTTTCATTGACAACTTTTAAAGACCCGCACTGATGAAAATTGCAATTTTTTGTTTGTTTTGAGCATTTTCTTGTTGCATTTTTCTCATGATGAAGCATATATATAGAGAAAACTAATTTTAAAATTGCACTTCCAAATGTGTCTTTATTCCAATCATTGTTAATCAGGAGCAGATGCAAAAATGCCACTGGAAAAAGCTTGCAGTGTGATGTACAAGTCACTACGGCAAGTTACAAGCTCCCTGCTCCACTTCATTCAGATGCATCCACTAGTAGGCGGTTAGATCCACGTGGATCTTGGTTGTCCTCGTCTGAGCTGGTATCTGGCTCAAAACTGTACGGCTGGATATCTATAATATTGCTCGCCATTTTTGTTGTACTAGTTATGTTGGATTTTGAGGGGCTGTAGGCTAGCGGGAGAGCACAAAAAAAGATGGATAATGGGAAACAGTTGCAGGCTTACTCTGTGCCAGGAGTCCCACCCACAACTCCGAGGAGAAATTCTAATGGATTACTGCCGCTCTGCAGAAACTATGCCCAAGAAAACAATCCTTTTTTTTATTTTTTATGTTGGCTACTGGGAACGCTTTTACAAAAGATCGGAAGATGATCAGAGTGAGACTTGGATATGTCTGTGCTTCTCTTCTCCTTTCTCCTTCCAAATCTTGGTTCCACCTCTGGCTGACCTCTCCTCTAAACGTCCTGTCACACTGTGCTCTAGATCCAGTTTGCGGGGCGTTTTTGTTGCATCCACAAATCTAAATTTACACCCTCAAGCTCAGCTCTGCTCTGCCAGCATTTGCACTCAGTGGTTTATCAGGTTACGTATTTATTGATAAAACAGCACTATTTATCCCAGAGGACCAGCCTTTTAGCATACCTGCAGCAGCATCATTTGGTAGGAGACTCGTCCCACAAGGATTGCATCTGCATTGGCTGCGGGGGGAAAAAAAACAAGGCTCTGTTTGGCTATCCCTGTGCAGCCTCACTTCAGATCATTATAAACAGTCAACTAATAATAATTACTTTTAACTGGGTTCAGCCAGAGTCTCAGCCGGAGGCACGAGGACACACAATACGACCAGGAAGTAACTGCAGCCCGGTTTCCATCGACAACGGCAGCGTATCTCATTACCACGACGACCTGCGGTACACTGCCACTCAGTCTTGATCACACAAAACCCATTTCAGTGTGCCGTTCCTGCTGGAGCACCAGTAGAGCGGAATATTCATTATTCAAATTTTAAGCATTGGAAATCCCAATATGTTACCAAGGCCAGACGAGGGGAGATGAAATAGCTTAGCCTTTTGTCCAGGGAACACTGACTAATCGTCTCACTCTCCAGAATCAATTTTCCAGCCGTAAGCATCAGACGCTGCTGATTGTACTGTACTGCTCAGGACCACCCCCCCCATCCCTATCACTTTATACCCCTGCTGGCTGCCCAGAATAACTTATTGATTAGTGGTAATATTACGGGAGGTGTGGGTGGCCGGGGCAGGAGACGGACTTGCCTCCGTCATCTCCACCCTGCTAAATTTGGGTTCTCTGTTACCAGATCCAGCTCTAACCAAAACTAGGTGCCACCAGAACTGAGGAAGAGATTTTTTTTAAACTTTACACATAAGACAAAAGTTGTTAGAGTTAATACCCAAAGAAAGTAGATGTTTAAAGCAAAGTGAAGTATCAGTAATTTGACTAAACCACTGGAAAAGAAACAAACACTGTTATTTCCAATTGCTAGGGGTGTAACGAGTCATTTTAATGTTAATTTTATTTATAGTTGATATTGGTCATTTTGAATAATTATTTTAACGGATCTAAATTTTATCCACAGCCTAAAATTCAACCAGTGTGACTAGAATATGAATACCTTGTGTTTTTTGAAAAATAATCAAGTAAGTAAAATATGTGTACAAACAAACAAGAATTAATGGAAAATCCATTCACATTTTAGTTTCATGAAGTTCAGCCTATTGTCGTTTTTCCACATCAAAAAAAACACAAACGGAACATTATTAAAAATGTTCAACCACCCTGTATACGTAGTCAGATGACTTTACGAAGTTCAAAGTGTTTCTAAACATTAGACTGTAATGATGGCATGATCATTTTTCGGTGCCATCACTTGTGTGTTGTCCGCTGTGATGCACTTAATCGTTTTAAAGTCATATCATCAATAACTGTTACACCCCTACAATTTGCATAGTTTTTATTCTTTTTGCTGAGTTTGATCGAAGTTTTTGCCAACTCTTGATATTCAACTGATCTCTCTCTCTGATTCAATGCTGAGGTTGAAAAGTGGCAGTGATCAATACCTGCAGGCCTGCTCTCCACGCTGCCAGAAGGCTGCTTGTGCGTGTTTGTATGTGTGCTGTGTCAGCATCCACTCAGGACTTCATCAAACAACCCCCACATCTTTTTTTTTCATGCGCACACACACACACACATATCGGTCAACGCCTGGCTCAAACAGATGCTCCCCCCCTTCGTCCAGCTAACACTCGCAAATTCATGCATTCTTCCTCCCGCTGCACGCCATTCCAACAAGGATGTTAAATACCATTCAAATGTCAGCCCGCCGTATTGATTGGAATAATAACTCTGAAAGGAAGGGGAGATGGCTCGTTGATGCTAAGCAGGTGTATGATGGCGTGAGCATCGTTCACTGTCACAAAATTGCTATGTAAGCCCCCCCCCCCCCCCCCCCCCCCCCCCCCCCCCGCTCCCCACAGAACCTGGATGAGGGGGCGGCGAGGGAGGTTATGTTGGACCACCGAGGCTGTGTGTTTCTGTCATTAATCATTGTCATCACAGGGCCGGTGACGGGCTGGGCCGGATTCATGCTCGGGGTCAGTTTGAAAGCCCTCAAATCACATAGGCTGGGTATGGGAGGTGGGCAGTCATGTTTGAATTCAGCAGAGACAGAATATTCAACTACAAGCACAAAACATGTAGATTCCAGTCGAGGATTGTCACTTTTGCTCAAATATGAATTCTTTTTTAGTATTTGAAAGTTTAGACCTCATGAAGCTTTCATTACAGCAAAATACAATTGCAGGTCCTTTATCAGTATAAATGAATCAGGAAGTGGAGGAAAGTTGGTAAAGAACATTTGTCTCCTGATCTGATTGTGTTTTACCAGAAAAATCACAAAATAAAGACAACTACTGAGTCTGTCTGTTTTAAGAAAAAATATGGATTTTAAGGTTGATATCAATGTTGTGCCAAGACTATTGTACCTCCCTTATGTTAATAGTTTTCATTCAGGAAAAAAAAGCAGAATATATAAATATATGGTTCAAATCAGGGGTCTGCAAGCTGAGGCTCCATTTATCTCTAAATTGCGGCTCTTTGGCTTTGAATTAAAATGAAAACAATTTTCATATATAATTGATTTGTTAGTTATGTTTTGTCATTTAATTTTAGATTTATAAACCGAGTTGATCTTAAATGATTAAAAATTACCTAAAATCAAGAGACACTGAGAGAATTACCTTTCTTCCAAAATGCATACGTCAGATAAGCAAAATAATTGTAAAAGGTTAGATCCACTGTTTGAGTGGTTATTTAATAGAATATGTTAAAACTCTATTCTCATCTTGTCCCTAGTTGCTGCTCAAAGGCAAAGTTCTTATAGTTTAATTGCAAATAAATCTACTACAGTGGGAATATTTTAACTGACACAATGTATTTTATTTTAGAAGAAACTTGTGTTTGAGTCTGTCGAAAGCAATATAATCAAAATATAACACTTTCATAATTCAATTATTGTAAATAATTATAAGCTACATTTTATGAATGAATGGCTTAATGGCCACAGAATTATAAATAACGTGTTCTTTTCTAAACCGTGAAGTGGCTCTTACTGGGTTTTAATCTGGGGATTTTTTGGTGTTAAAGGTTGCAGACCCCTGGAACAAATGAATATATGTTTGTTGATTTGACTGAAGAAATCACATTTTAATTCAACAGTCTACTCTGTCGTTGCATGTTTTGCCCTTTTTTTCAGCAGTTTCATTGAACTTGTCATTGTTTTGCTTGCTGCTTTTCTAAATGTGAAGTTCATCAGCGCCTGCCTCCTCACCTGGCTGGTACTTCGATGTTAGAGATGGCATAGAAGTACTTGAGAAGGTTTTCTCTCTGGACGTAGGTGCCTCCGAGGGCAGGCCTGAGCAGTCTCAGCCTCAAGTTGGTGAAGGTGAAGAAGTCCCGCAGTCCCTTCATACTTTCCATGCGGGTGTACAGGTTCTCCATGTTCTGCAGCCGAGGCCCTGCGAACACAGAGAAGCGGGCCCGCACCTCGAACTTTACGTTCTTGTCATTCTTGGAGCCGACCCAGCGAGAGTACTGCTCGGTGCAGATGACCCGTGTGATGTTGGCGGGCGAGAGGTCGCGCACTCGTTTGGGGGGCATGTTGAAAGCGTCCAAGCAGTCGTCGGCATAGAACTGATAGGGCTGCCAGGAGCGGCCATGGTCCATGGATTTATCCAGCACCATGATAGTGGGACGGCCATATTCAAAGGTGATCTGAATGTCATCTGTGAGCTCCAGGCTTTTGTTCCAGGACATGCTGATGTTCGCCAGCAGGGGCTCTGGGTGGCGTCTCCAGGTGACTGTCTGCCAGTAGGTGATCATACCATTGCGCTCGCTGTCCTGCATCAACTGAGGCGGGTGGGCAAGGTCAGGGCTAGATGCATCACACTCATCGCTGCACAAGTATGGGTTCTCCTGCAGGACACAAAAAGTCAAAAAGGTCAGCAAGATAGGAGTTTCAGGAGGCTGCAACATAACTTTAATCAAAAATGAACAATGCCACATTTCTACAATGCAAAGAAAGAGTTGTTGTGCTCATTCATTTGTTTTGATTAGTCTTTGTCAGATCACATTTGACTATGATGCACAGAAAAAAGTCTTATTTTAATTTTTTATTATTTGAAGTTGGTCTCGCAGCAGACAAAGTAATGAGTAAAGCAGGAGAAAAGAATTGGTGCTCCCATTTCCTCTCTAATTTATTCTCTGTCATTAGTTCTACTCAAATACTGCTTGATTCCAAAGATATTATTACAGGGATGTTTAAAGCTCAATTAAAAAGAAATTTCTCCCCATAACCACACTGAGTCTGAATGGCGAGCAGCTCGCATAAGCGCTACAGTGACATTAAAAGTAAACTTGCAAATCAGTACAACAGGAAGGTCAGGAGCGTCGTGCATCATCACTGTCTTTGCATGGACAGCAGAGTGCGGCTGCACTTTTAACTCCAGAGAATTGATCCTCCTCTCCGAGTGATGCCAATGCTTTCAAGCTGCTTCCCTGCTACACAACTTAGAGTCAACAGGATTATTCACATGGATCCCAGAGCTCCACAGGCTCCTTCCCATCTGATCTAAGTAATGCCTCTTAGTCTGATTGGAGACTTTTTCATGCTATCTAGAAGAAAAAAATCACCCAATCAGGTTAGCAGGTTAAAACACAAACACACACACACACACAAGCTGGATTACATTTACAATCAAGTTTTTGTTTAAATACAAAACTCATGACTTCTGGGCTACTTGTCTGACATTCCCATCACAGCAGAAGGGAAAATATTTGCACAAAGAATTCCCAGAGATCCTCAGTCATCTCTCTCGGTGCTTAATTTGCTAAATTCAGCTCTGGCACAGTTTGGATTGCAGCAGATGCACAAAACAGATTATTTATTATAATAAGTGCTGTCCTAAAGCAGTACAGTAATTAAACAAAAAAGTTATAATTTTATATTTTAAGTAAATACTTTAAGCACTAAAAGTATTTAAACTCATCAATTACATTTTTCGATTATACATCATATTCCGCACAATAAGTTGATCCGGAGTATAAGTCGCAGACGCCAAAAAATGCACAACCAAGAAGAAAAAGTCATACATAAGTTGCACTTTTGGGAGACATTTATTAAACAAAATATGGAAACAAGAGCAGACTTTTCATTTTGAAAGGCAAATCATAGTACCGGGATACAGTGTTCCCTTGCTTATTCACGTTTTAATATATGCAGTGTCACGTATTCGCAGATTTTTTTGTTTTAGTACTCCTCCGGTATATCACAAAAATTCCGTCCAAAGGAGGTGCTGCAGGAATTTCTGAAGAGATGAAGAGCACTCTGGCCAGTCGAGCAGGAGCTTGTTCCACCGATTCCTGAATCTCTGCCAACTGAAGTTTGTGCCCCTGCATGGAATAATGGCATCAGCTGATTCGGACATGTCCAGAAAATATCCTGCACGAGTTCCTGGTTTTAAGGCACAGAGAGACGCTGGTTTTGTCCGAATTTCTTCCCTACTCACTAAATAGTGCATTATTTAGTGCGTCTGCCATTTTGTAGTGCTGTCCAAATCTACAATTCCAAAATCAAGTGCCCTGGAATTTTCCAGAAGTCTCTGCGAAAAACTTGTGTGCATCGATGCTCACTGGATTGGCGAATGTCGACCACAATGCATTGCGTCTGAACAATTTTTATCTTCAGAAGACATTGGACTCATACATAGTCATCGCAAAACGCTCATACTAGTTAGATTTTAATTGTGTGAAATTGATGATGTCATATCCGCTGTTTAAAACGTAAAAAAAGTAGTGAGCATATTGTCAGAATTGCTTTTAAAATTCATGGCACTACATAGTGCCACACTATATAGTTTTTCAGTAGTTAAGGGGTTAGGGGTGGGAATTCGGACAGTGCCAGAGTGACACTCCTTATGTGCATTATAAAGTACGCTACGGTACAGTCTATTGCTCTAAATTAAAAAAGAAAATCCTACATGTTGCGCAACACTCCAAGTTTCTTAATAAATGTTTTACATTTATTCTTCAGGTGGGTTTTTGATGAAGAAGGATCGGTAACGGACATTCTTCTGTCGAGGGGGGATTCTCTGTATTTGCAGATTCTGCGTATTCGCGGGTGTCTCTACTGTAGATAACAATTATAGACTGAATATATACTCGCTTCACTACCTTAACACATTGATGCTTAATTTAGCTTCATGAAACAAGAGGAATCTAGTATAGTAGCACAACACATGAACAATTATGAAGATAAGCATAGCATAAAGGACATGCTAACAAGTCAACTAAACTCTTTCTATCACTTCAAATCACAAAATTTATTGAATTCTTCCTCCTCTGTGACACTCTATGACTATCGGTAGCAAATAGTGATACAAACTCCTAACGTGCCCTTCAGCGTTTGTTGGTATTTATTTTTAATTAAAATTTCATATAAGTCGCACTTGAGCAGAAGTCGCACCCCCAGCCAAACTGTGCAAAAACTTGGTAACAAGCTTTTATGCTCAGAACCTTTAATATCCTTTCTACCCAATTTGTTTTTATTTTATTTTATTTTATCCGGTTTTCTTTTAAGCCTAATTTATACCTTTATCCACATCAACTTAATTAGTCATTTTATTGAATTTATTATTAGTTATTTAAGTTGTAGATTTGTGTGTTGAAAAAAATGATCTTGGTTAAGAATGAACTTAATCTAGTTTTATTCCTGATTTCATTTTTTTTTACTTATTGAGACTTCAACAAAACAATTTACTTTAGTTTTTTACTTAATCATTTTTAAAATGATGTGTTTGAGTATAAGCAAAGTAATTTCTTTTTTTTTATTCTTGCACCTCTGTCATTTTTTTCCCTATTTTATTTCTTATTTTCTTTATTTATGAAGTAAAAACAACTTCCACAGGATGAGAACAAAACCAAAGAAATTCTCGCTCCAGTTAAAACGTATTGATCTAGAGGTGTTTGTTAATATTCAAATATTAAGGAAATTGAAGAGTTGCGAAATCCTCAAGCGAGGTGCAAAAACCTGCACCCCGCAGCAAGAACGAGAGGGAGTTTGTTGTAATTAAGCCTTTTGTTTTTGATTATTTATTTGTTGTCAGACTTATAAGGATTAAGCTGAAGAGCCAACTGCAAAGTCAGCAGTCTCAGAAAATGAAGAGGAAGTCACATTTATCAAGTGTCTAGTGCTGCAGTAAGCCAGAACCTTTTTTACAAGCAGCTTCCTTCAGAAGATCCTTTAAGTAGAATCAGCGAAAGACGAGGTTTCAAATTTGACTTAACGTCCGATTTCTACCCAAAATAGTGTATTTGGTGCTTTTTAACTTGTTCTTGTCGCATTTTTCTCATAATGGAGAACATATATAAAGAAAATTGAGCTCAAAATTGCATTTCTGAGTATTTCTTTATTCAAATTGTTATGAATCAGGAACAGACGAAAAATTGCAGTTGGAAAAATCTTGTAGCCAGGACGTAGAAGTTATTACGGCAAGCCGCAAGCTCCCTGCTCCACTCCATTCTGATGCATCCACTTGCAGGTAAATAGATCCATGTACGTCTTTATTTTCCTCGTCTGGAATCTGGATAAATCTGTATGGAAGGATTGCTCCGATATTGCTCGCCATTTTTGTTGACCGGAAATGACAGGTTAGGGATGTGAGGGTCTGTGAGCTAGTAGGAGAGCATAAACAAAGGGATGATGAGAAATGAGAGCAGGCTTACTCTGCACCAACAATCGTACACACAACTCTGAGGCAAATTTCTGATAAACTACTTTCGCTCTGCAGAAACTATGTCCTAGAAAGCGACAGTTTTTCTTTATGTTGGCTAAGAAGGCAATAATCATAATGAAAAGACCACTAGGAATGCTTTCAAAATACATTAAAAAAATGTAGGGTGTATGGTTCTTTTTTGTAAAATATGTTTTAATTTTAAAAATGGTATGTAAATGAACGTTTTATTACCTGGTAAACGTTTTAGTATTTTGCTTATAAAAGGATTTATCTTGTAGTCTTTGAGCTAAATTGGATTTAATTGATTTCACCAAAGTTCTATAGCTTGACTGTCAAACTCTGGGCTCTTAAAGCTTGAAAGGATGGATATGTAAAGTTTGTATTTTTATCATTGATGGTAAATACTGGTAGATGGCAGCTGGGCACTTCAATGATGCAAAGACCTGCTAATGAGCTGACCAGAGTTTCTGTTTGCAACGTGAGTTTTGCATAGAAATGAGCATCCTGGCATGCGAAGAATACAGATGAAGAAGTGACTTGTGAAGTTACTTATGGATATTTTTTTGAAACTTTTTTTTCTGCAACTAATGTGAATTTAAGCCTTCTGCAGTCGCCGTTCATTCCCGCGAAGGCTGACTGGTCAATACTCAGAAGATTTGGGTCGAGTATCACATGAAACAGCAGTTTCTTCCATGTGATGTAAGCTTTAACCTGAAGGCGAAGCTGCATAATATTGATGTACTGCGCAAGCATAGATCATATGTCAGAGCTTCTTTGCAGAAGCTCACAATTTCCCCATTCAGCAACAGCAAAACGAAGCATCCGCTCTGCCTTCTCAATGAAGTTACTGGACTGTTACGCGGCAGAAAGTGAGCAGTCACTCGCAGCAGCTCTGGTGATGTAACACCAAAAGTTACAATCCTGAAAGGCAGATACTATCAATCATCTGATTTACGGTGACAAGCGAGAGTGGGGAAACTCCAGTCATAAGCGAACGCTCAAACGGTTCTGAGGGAAGATAGGAATGAAAAAAATAAATAAATAAAGCAATATAGATGATCACTTTGCATGCAGAGACACAGCTGTGGAACTATCTTGATGCTGCAATTGCAAATAATCTCTCTCTGAAGTACATTGGAGGATTGTTTACTATCTGATAACCCTATTATCCCCGTTGCAGTGGCTCACAAAGAGATCGCTGTCAGCGCAAACACACTTAAGATGTTAATCGACATTGTTCATAAACAACCGCAAACGGACGAGGTAATTGGACTCGGATAAAGAGGTGCTGCAATGGACGTCACAGTATGAGAGGGTGCCCTGTGGAGGCCCAGCTGCTTTTCTGTGCACACTTTGACCAACTTCTGACCTTAGTCCAGACACCAACAGAAAGAAAGATTAGTAGATCGTTGTGCCGGGCTTGACTCTTGACCTACAAATCCTATTGAAAATGGCTGTACTGTCATACTACCAAGGTACAGTGCAAATTCTATATAGGTTAGCCCTTGCATACTCTACAAAAGAAAAAAGCAGTTGTTGTGTGGCTTCATGTACAAGTGTGTCCACAAAGTGGGAGAACCAGCTACACACTGCTGCTCATCGGCTGCTGACCTCTTCGAGCCCATAGGATTACCTACAGTAGAGGTAATATGTACAGTAATAGAGCTGGAAGATTTTATCCCCCATGAGAGCCTTACGCGAGGTTATGCTTAAGCCGTTTGTGTACCCTGCCCTCCTTTCTCCACTCTACCTCCACGCTTACCTGGCCCGGGTTAACTGTGCCAGGACAGACACATCCACAAACGTCTGCAGAGATGCTCTCCCTCACTACCATGCACACACAGATCCCAGCCAAATACTGCGGCAGGTGGCCCGAACTACTAAACCCTTCCAACAATTATCTCCACTGGGCTCCTGTCTCTACGACAACAGCTGCCACAGCACGCCAATGATAAGTGACTTCCTTGTTTTCAGCGGCGGGTCAAAACAAAGAGACCTTAACAGTCATTAAAAACATCTCAACTTCTGCAATTTGGCTCAGTCGCCTGCTTTAGATGCTGATTCATGTTTCTGCGTGCGCAGCATCTGCAACTGGAAAACCAAGAATGAAATGATGATGATTATGCAGAGGTTTATCAGTCTCAATATGCTTCAAAATAATAACTATATTGGTTTTTCACTATAGCTGTGATATAACTTTATGAAAGTTTGCAGTTTTGAGAGAAGTACAGAGGGAATTGTTTTTTTTTTAACATCTTACTGCAGGAAAAAACGGCAGAGGCTTTTGCTAATGTGCACTGGATAATTTCTGATGTAAACCACTGGATTCTGCAGGGTGAACATGGATGAGATAAGATGCGCTTTAACATGTTATACATTCTGTAAAAAATTTTGTGTCAATCCGTCTGGGCATTTGATTTGATAAAGCCTGATGCAGGAAGGGCACATTGATTGGAATTGCTTCTTCCGCCTTAACAATCTTCTGAAAATACCGATCCGACGGGGCAAAACAAAGTTTGAAACTCTGCTTCCACCCACTCCACCCTTCAAAAAAAAACCCTGTCCCAATCCTCAGAAAATTTGAGCTTTAATAAAATCAAAAATGAAAATCAGTTATGATGGATAGGGTATAAAGTAATTCATAAAAAAAAAATTGACAAGGGTTGCACAAAAGTTCCTTTTGGGCGTAAAGTTAGACTTTTCATCAAAGGAGGCTATGTGGAATTGCTCCTTTCTGACATCAGCCCCCAGGGCTCATTTGAAGAACTGCAAAAATTGGTACGAACCTGGTTTGGGTCCCAACTTGGAATGAAAAACTATTGTCCCGGTGATAATCAATGATGATCGGGGATTTGCTTTCTTTATTTAGCTAAATTTTGATTCTTGGAATGAGCTTTCACAAAAGCTAACCATATTCGTGCTAAAAGTTATAAAACTAATAAAATATGGAAGTGTCGGAAAAATCTGGCAAGAGTTATCAAAAAAACAACTTTTAATCTTTACATCCATGTAGTTGAGGATAAACCATAGTTTCTCATACAATGCTTACTTTTTTGAGTCTTGGTTTCCCATGGATTTTCTTTCCTTTAGAATTTTGCATTCTGGGCATGTCCCACAGGGCGGAGGCCCCGGGAAAGACCTAGGTCACGCTGGAGAAACTACGTATCTCGGCTCGCCTGGGAACATCTCGGGGTCCCCCTTGGGGAGATGGAGGAAGTGGCCTGGGCGAGGGAAGTCTGGGCATCTTTGCTTAGACTGCTCCCCCCGCAAGCCGGTCCCAAATAAGAGGAGGAAGATGGTTGGATGAAATTTTGGAGGTTTTTTTCTGCATCTGATTGGCTGTAAATCAATCACATCTGTGGTGTGTCTACTGTACAGAATGCATTCAGTTTTTTACATTTACATAAATCTGGGATTACGTTTAGATCCTTGGTTTCATTCTATAATTCTAGATTTATTTTTCTAAGGTTTGAACTTTGAGAGTTTAAACAAGAAAGAAAAGTGTGAAAATGTTTCTTTCTGAGAACATTGTATAAAGAGCGTAAATTAGCAGTTTTATAGCCTTAAAACACCTATAATCTTAGTTCACTGATTTTACAAATTGCAGGTTATTTTCATAACAAACCCCTGAGATAAATGAGGGACCACTGTAATTAAAGAGTGTCTGTTTTTGCAAACTTCAACTATACCCAACGGCAAAATGAAGTCAAGAATATTGTACTCTGAATGTATACACTAAACTGGATTTGTACATTTTTGGCTGCAAGCACACATAGATTATGCACGGTTAACATTTAAAATACAACTTTTAAAAATGTGTTTTAAAAACACACTTTAAGAAATATTTTACTTGTGTTCGTAAAAAAAGGGAATAATTCTTTATACCATATTCTGAAGAAAAAAACAAATAGTTAACATGGATTTAGTGGTTAAAGGTACTCTGAACATGCAAAATATCTTATTGTATTAGTAACTTTGTACTTTTTTTTTAAATACCTGCTTTTCTTTATTCTTTTATGCAAACATTTGCTTTACATCTTTTTTTCTTGTCACAAATGAGCCTATAAGATTAGTTAGAAACTTTCAGATAAAACGATGGCTGCTCCTCGACCTCACACTGCTTTCCCTTGTGTTTTCTATATTTTCTTCTTGCTTCCTTGTCCAACCTTTGTTGTTCCCCAGAATACTTCCATGTTCCAGCGAAGCCTCCTTTTACGCCTAATTTTTCCTTCCACATACAGAAGTTTCTTTATTATATTGCCTGCATGGGAAATAAAGGAAGGGGACAGACACTCTGAGAACACAATTTATTTTGTTTTGGAGAAACATCAAATGGAACAACCTTCCCATTAAAAAGGCCACAGAGGGGAAGAGGAAGAGATATTGCTTTTTCACTTATACCGTTAATCTTTTATTTTGTCAGAAAGGTTTCCATCATGCCGGAAATTTAATCTTTTTTTTTTTTTTTTTTTTTTTTACAATGGGTGAAGTGGCTTTAAATATGTGAGTGTAGTGTGTGTGGCCTGATGCTGTTTTCAGAAATTTTAAGAGCGGGGAAAAATAGAGAAAAGGAGCCTGGGGCAAAAGGTTTAAACATGACAGAAAATCCAAAACAGATTGTTTGATCAGAGCTTGTCTGAGAGTTAGAAAAGGACAACTGACGCAGATCTAACAGCCTCGGAGAAATAACTCGGATTCTTTCTTTTTCGTCCCAAAAAACTGCAGGTTCTGTCCTCCTCCAGACTGCTGCCAGCAATAGCTTAAAAGTGTGAGGGTGGAAAGTTGGTAAATTAGTTTAGAAATGGCTCTTAATACCAAAAAATACAAAATAAATAAATAAATAAATAAAAATATTCCCAGAAATTTGTGGCAAGGCAAGTTTATTTGTATATCACAATTCGTACAGAAAGTGATTTAAAGTGTCAAGAATTGTTAAAATGAAAATAAACCCTTTGGTTAACTGCAAAGAACATAGGCTTTGTGTGCAGAGTGGCATTCTTTCTTTCTGCAGGAAAAGTTGAGCAAAAAATTAGACATTTGCAAAAGAGCTTTTTTGGGAGCCAAACTGTGATTTTTAAAAATCTTATACTAAGTTTACACCGGGTATTTGACATGCGTTCAACCCATGGTGTTCACACTGGATGAGCAGGAAGGGGCTTCTTCTTTTTCTTTTGTTAATGTTAACTAACCCATGCCCACCACCTAAAGTTGGAAGTTGCTTGGCTACCAAATCCAAGTCCCTGATTGGTCAAAGTTCAACCTGGTTTAGCCTTCAACACGTTTAATAGCCACATTTTTTGTACGTATTGCCCGAAAAGGGTTGTAGAAACTTCTGTAGCGATGTGCGGCTGTGAGAGTTTTGAACTCCCGAAACGAGCATATACACGCCTTTTCGTAGACTTTTCATTGGAAGTGGGTGCTTGGATGCGCGTTGCCGAGGGTGGTGTGAACGTACCTTCAGTTAATCAGGTATCAGCACCAGCTTTGACCTTATTTACTGGAACTACTGGAGTATAGGCAGGGACATACAAGTGCACATTTATAACTTTATATATCCTGTCAAACATGAGAAGAAAAAAACAAAAGAGGGAATTTACCAACAGAACAGGGACTATGAAGCTCAGACTTCCCAAAATCTGAACATCGTTTAGAATGTGTTTCTTGAATGGAGGGTCCAGAGTTTGCATAAAGGCTCGCAGACACTGGAGGAAAGAACCTTGATTTAGACCTTACTACTGAAAAATAAACAAAGAAATACATTAAAAAGTAATTTAGCAGAAAATACTACAGTCATCTTTCCTCTTATTGCTTTCTGGAAATCAGGTGATTCTTTTTCAGGTGAGTCATTTCAAGCTGGGGTGCTCAAACTGTTTTACTCCTGGCATAAGTGAATCCCTCAAATGAAATTACAAACAATAGACCAAGGCTTTGCTTTAATCACACAAAGTGTTTTTCTGTTTCCTATAAAATGCCTTGCTGTGTTCAAAAACAGGAGCCTCTGCATGCAAATGTGTTTTATGTGTGCGTTTGTGTGGGTGGGTGTTGTTTATGTCTGTAAGGGCGCTGGATAAGAATTTTTTTTTTTAATGTTTACTGTGGGCAAGGGTGATTCTGCTGGAGGAGGAGAGGACAGAAACGGAGACGTCCTGCTGCTTTAAAGCAGCAGCTGAGCTCGTTCTGCTGGAGTCACGGTGGCCGGACCTCCATGGACAGGCCGCATTGTGAACTTATCGTGTATTCAGGCACAGCGTTTATGCTTCATGGAGGGAAACATCAGATGGAGGCACTGCTTTTTCCAAAGTGCCTTCCATGTGGTGAAATCAGGGAAAAGCTATTATCTTTTATTGATGTATGTTATTGAATATAAACCAATTACAAGGAAAGTGTAGCTGAGGTAGGAAGGGGAGGACTTTTGGGGATAAAACAGCCAGAAGGGCCTCTTATAATGTTCTTCTCTCTGGGTTTTATGGAGTGGACAACCAATTTTCTTAGGCAAAGCAGAATATTAAAAAACAAACAAACATATAACTTCTAGTAAATTTTTGCATTTCAGCAACTAAACTAAAAATATTTGGTTAACGAACACTTGCATATACTGAAAAAAATTTTGAGTTTGGAATTTAAAGGAAATAAAAATAATTAATTTTGTCTTTTATGAACGTAGAAACACTGAACGTGTGGAAAATGATAACACAAATACAAATCTAAAACAAAAGAGGGGAGGATAAAATTTAATACATAAAAACTTCATCCACTTTTAAAGATAAAACCAGATTCCTTTGGCTGTAATTCCTTCAGTCTCCCCCAAGGGGCGGCGCTACAGGGGAACGGGGGGGGGGGGGGGTCGTTTTATAAGATTTTTTTACGATGAAATCAACTCTTTGCTCCTTGAATGAAACTAAAGCATACTAATGCTGTGCAAGAAAGCTTTTTTTAAGCTTTTGGAGAGATTGAAAAAAAAATGTTCTGCCGTGGTTCGATGATGCTACGCACCTTAACTTATAACAACTTTAGATAAAAAAAAGTTTTGGTCCAGCAAAGACTGAGAAACAAAGTTTCAAAATTCTTTAAACAAAGCACACACAAAAAAACAACTTTCTTGAATGTACACATTTTTATCATTAAGCATTGATTGCATAGTGGATCATAAGGGCCAAAAGAGTATTACTGCCTTCCTACTAAGTAGGTGCTATTATTGTTTTATGGGATGTAATGGTCATGCAACATGCACAATCAGTGATTTATTGGAAAAATTGTCCACTTCTGCCTGTGTGAGCTCTGCAGCCAGATTCACCTGAGTAAACCATACAAATCTGCTCTCCTGTTCTGGCGCCACATAAACAGTTTTAGTTCACTTTCAACTGCATCCTAATGAGGGAGCAAGCCACACCATTACATCATTGCACACTCTTCCTCCCTTCTTTTCATCATCGCTGTTGGTCCACGTTCTCATCTGTTTCCTGTCTTCTAGCTGAACTCTTAACCAACTCACACTTTTGTTTTTAGGACAGTGGCCAGGGCTGCATGTTTCCCAGGTGGGGGCATAAAGCAGCATCCCACTGCCGAACTCTATTATCCAGTCTTCCTCAATGGTCCACTGCTGGACAGAGCAAGCATGCAGAGTCTGGCATAGCCACCACCAAACGGAGAGCATGAGGTATGGCCATAGGCCCAGTCTGAAACGCACTGATCCACACTACCAGCTGCCATCTTCCTCCCCTTCCTGTGCACTTCCCTTCCACTACAGCACAGCTCCTCTTTTCTCTCATGTCTATTTTTAGAGCTGGCTGATTCCACTTTCTAAAACTAGCAAATGTGTTAGGGAACAGGAAGGCTGCTTTTTTATTTTTCTGTTTCTTATATTTATATATTTTTTTTTATCTTCGACTGCACAGTCAGCCAGTTCATGCACACGTTTAAAGCAGCGAGCACCACTGTGAACTGTACATTCCAGCACACTGATACCCACGTTTGCATTCGGCTGCTCTCTGTTCTTTTCCCTAAGGGAGGCGCTTGACTGAAGGTTTTGGTTCAAAACAAAAAAACAAAATAAAAAATAAAGGCGCACAGGAATGCAACATTTATAAATGGGTACTGTGTGTACTACTGCGGGACTGTGGTCTGACTACTTCTTTCTGCTTAGCTAAGCTTGGATCTTCCTCATCTCTCCCTCATCATTAGCTACCCCACTCGACTACGAACTGCCTCAAACCGCTCATTCCATCACCCTCAACGCAAAGCTGCACTTGATTCCATGCACAGAAACTACAAAAAAACTACAGAGGCTCCTCACACGCCACAGAAGAGACAGTAGCATCTTCGTCAAAGTGCTGGAAGCCCATCCCGTTACGGCAGCCAACATGCCAGCCTGTTTGACTCTGTGGAAACAAAAATGCTGCATTCCCAGGAAACAGGGGAGATAAATAGAGAAGAAAAAAAATGCATCCCCGTAGAGATGAAGGGAACAAAAGCTACAGTAAGCCAGTGGAAGTACAGAAAGCTGAAGTACAGTGAGCTTCAAGAAGCCTGAAACCTGATTTCTATCAGTGTAACAACATACTGTAACACTCACTCTGTAGAAGGTAGCATCTTATGCAGTCTATGTCAAGAACCAGATGAGGAAGCGGATTTCTCAATCAAGAACCATTAGCTCTGCACACTGGATGAAGCATTAATAAATGTATTTATTGTACAGTCCTTTTTTTTAATTTTAACTTGTGCAAGCGCTGAATGTTTGAATGCAAATGCACGCCAATTAGAAAAGACACTAGCTTAGAGCTGCCAAATCTCAGGACAAGTAAAAGAAGAAGAGGAGGAGGAGGAGGAGAGGAAAAAATGCTTGTCTAAAAATAAATGATCTGTAAATCAAGGAGTTGATCTAATGGGCATAATCTCCTGCAAAGGTGTAGATGGTAACCAGATCTTTGCATGTTGGTGTGAATTCTTTGATGCTTAAATAGTCGGGTTTACCGGTAAAGATGGATCCGTTTAATTGTAACCTTTAGATCATTTTGGTTAGTTTGATGCATAGTTTTTAAGTTCTTCCATCGAGGTCACACCTGGTAACAAACTCAGTTAGTCGGAACACCAACCTACTGACTTAAAGTCCATGTTTTGAGCTGATTATTGTCAAACTAAATTTTGTTTCTTTCCTAGTCTTGTTGCGTGCTTTTGCCGTGTTCAGTTTTTTCTGCTTTCTATTACTTTTTTTTCAAATGGTTTCCACGGCAACTCCATAACATGACATCACAAACATTTAGAAAGAATAGAGCAGTCTTTTATTGTTTTCCCAGACCATATCTGAAGTAAAAAGTAGAAACACTGCATTTGGTTAGTTAAAAAAAAAGCTACTTTTGCGCAACTTTAAAAAAAATAAAAAATCTTGGACTCAGGGGTATGACGCTTTACGTGCGCAATTCTGTCATTATTGCCACCTGGCTTCAAACCAGATCAAACTTTATGTAACTGTTCTGACATAAACTGCTGTGCTTTAAAATGCAAGTTAGACAAACAGAACAGAAGTGCAAATACAGCTTTTGTTTACAGTTACATTTTACCAAGTTTTTATTTATTTATTTTATTTTAAAAAAGGTCCATTATGTACCCCTCTAAGGCGTCATTCTTTCCTTCCTGACTGAATTTTCCTCTCTAAGCTCTGAGCAAGTGCACTGTGGGGAGGACGGACTGACTGGTCATTTGCGGCTGTGGGGATTTAACTAGAGAGGAACTAGATCTTTCCACAATAATGATACTCGTCCCATGTAAAAGTGCTGACTAAGACCAGACTCCTTCCTGTCCCGCCCTCCCTCTTCCTTTTTCCCTTCTTTTCTCCTGTCTCATCAACCGTGCAGAACTCTCTGGTTCCTTGAGATGGAGCGTCGCTGGCCAACCTTTATAAGGAGGCCCATTAAGGAGTCCATCAATATTTCATCATCGCTCACTCAGAAACATAGTTGGAGAAGTTTTCAGACCGAAGCCATTAGGGGGCAGACGTCAATACGTGACGGCATAGAAACAGTCAGACAAGGATGGACAAAACTTGTCTGTCATGAGTCAAGTCCTAAGCATTTAACTTTCCTCTGCGGCCTGAGTAGAATCCTATAATTCAGATTTTATAACCTGTTTTTTTTTTTTTTTTTTAATTATTGTGCCTTCCTTAGCTGGGACAAGCCTGCAGGGGAGAGTGTTAAAAAC
Organism: Oryzias latipes; assembly: GCF_053564925.1. Lineage (NCBI taxonomy): Eukaryota > Metazoa > Chordata > Actinopteri > Beloniformes > Adrianichthyidae > Oryzias > Oryzias latipes. The sequence goes on along the minus strand of NC_136248.1, from coordinate 25,156,657 downwards.
TACTTCAGCAGAAAATTGAACAAGTTTTCCTGCAGATAAACCTTTTGTGTCCTTGGGAAAAAAAGAGATGCTCCAACATTTTATCTCAGGAAGTGTGAGGTTCTCTGGAAGCCCTTTCAAATGTAAACAACACCTCCAGACATCTGAAAGCAAGGTCGATTTATGTCAAGTCACTGCATTTATGTCATCCCTGCACGCCTTTGACCCCACTATCTGTGGTTCCTCCTTTATCAATCTTGTTGCATGGATTTTTGTGCATGGACTATAAGTCAAATATATTTTTTGCTTGTGCGTCTTTACCTGTTTTACACAAACATGTCCACAAAAAATAACGTGCAATTAAAAATAAAGTATGCAGGTGCTCTCAAAGAACTTACCAGAGTACAGAACCTCTCAGGTGGATTTCCACACGTGATTCCTGGCGGGTCTACTTTGATCCGCATGTAGTCTTTCATGGGCGCGGGACTCGGTTGGCACGCGTAATGTTCCCACACCGAGCCGTCATCCGTGCTCACCAGGGACTTGCACAGGTCGTACTGGCCAAGGGAGGACGCCAAGCAGCGCAACAGCAACAGGATCACGGCTTGGAGGAGCATGGCAGGCCGGGAATGGGGTGTATGGAGCGGGGTCCGGCACGGGGTGAGGGGGCCACGGAGGTCAGAGGAGGAGTGACGCGCATGGATCGGTGATCAGAAGAAAAAAGTGAGTATCCCTGCTACCTCCTTGAATTGAGGGGGAGGCAGAGGTAAACAGACTCCCCACTTGGTTGTTATTAATTCCCCAGATGAAAGGAGAATCCCGTAAAGTGAAGCTCGCCCTCAGTCTTCAAACAAATGTCGAGGGTCCCCGGAGAACCGACAGAGGGATACTTTCTTGTTCTTATGGCTGAATTCCTGAGACAGTCGGGCGGTGGTTGGAAAAGCGAGCACTGTTGCAGGGATTAATCTTGGAGCACACTTGGACCATGCTGATGCAGGGAGTTGGGAGGGAGATGGTAGCGCGGATCCATGCCTCAGAGAGCGGACAGCTGCAGGGGGCCAACAGTGATGGAGGGTGAGGATGAAGAAAAAAATGCTTTGTCTTCAGATAGATCCATTGATCGCTTCAGATTCACTCCTCCTTGTGGTCCTGAATCGACACAAAGATGGAAGAAAGTTGAAAAAGCGGAAGAAAGTTAGTTTAGCAAAACTTCACCGCATCCATGATGCATTTGAATAATAATAGGGTAACTGGCCGCTTTAAAGTGAGGGGAAAATCCCCACCATCCATAACACGCAGAGCCTTAATGGCATTGAATTGAATTGGAGCAGACTTTAAAGCGCTACGCTGTGAGACAACCTTGTGCGTAAAAACACGTGCTGCTGCTGTTGGGTGCCGCCTGTGCGTGCAGGAGTTATAGTTGCTCCACTGCTGCAGAGCGGGCTACAGATGTTCGAATTACACTGCAAGAAAAGTCGGTCTCTAATATTCTTCTATTAAAAGTCTATTAAATTCTCTGTGTTTTGTTTTATTAGTCTTTAAAAACCCATTCAATAATTATTTCACTTTATGTACAAAATCAAAAAGCAAAACACATAAAGTCATCTAAATAACTAAAATTGAAATCAAATCATGGATGCGCAATTCTTTTTCCAGCGTGGTTTTAGAGATTATTATACCACTTTCAATCCACAGTGACTGACTCCAGCTCCGTGGACAAACTGTCCCGCGCGGACCCGGCACACTTAGTTCACAACTGAAGTGTTCAGCGCTGTTTTCCGGCACTGACAGGGTTGCAGGGGTGTGTCACTTTCTACTGTGGTGCACCAGACCGTGCAGCTCCACTCTCACTCTGCAAACTGTCATTTACAGCCGCGCGGCGAATCCTGACAGGCGGCACTTTCTAGTGCCCGCGCGCCCCCATCGGAATTAATGGAGCCGAATGTGGAGATGCATTATCAGATAAAGACAGCACTTACTTCTTGGACGCATCGGTCAGGCCGATTGGACCGCGCACGTCCCCGTGCGTGGATACAACAATCCCCCTCCGACCATCCGGTATGGAGCATGCGTCCCCCTCTCGTGATCCTCACTGTACTCCCCTCATCAGCTTGGCCCGGCGTTTATGTTGCTGTCCAGTGGGTTACTTTTAATTTATTTTTGAAATCTGTGGACGGCCGCACGCGGTGGATCTGTGTCCTGGATCTGGTGGGGAGAGCAGGGCTGAAATCCAGCGTCAAGGAGTATCAAAAGTATAAAATATGGAGTTTTGGAAAGGCTTGTGCCCGCCCTTCGTCTTCCCCCTCTCCTACTCCTCCTCTTCCGACTTTACAAGCTCGGGTTTACCCTGGATGCTCAAGGGCAGAAAGAGAGAGGGGGGAGGCTTTATGGAAAGTATTTTCCTCCCTCCTCCCTCTGTCTATCTCTCTATCTCTTTGCCTTTCTCCCTCCTCCTCTCCCTCTCTCAGTTAATGCCGAGGCTAAATCCTTTTACAATCGCTTTCAATCACTATCTGCGCTTTCATCTGCTCCTGCCCCGCTGCCCTGCCCGGATCGGCTCGGCGCGGTGCAACTTTCTTCCCCTGCTGGCTCCCGCTCCTAAACTGCGTCCCCGTCGGGTCCGATCTGCAGCTGTTTAAAGGACCAGCGGGCAAAACGGGGATCCGCTCACTCCTCCTCCACCTGTGCTGGACATGCAGCTCTTTGGTAGAGGATGGAGTCGGAGAAGGAGAGTTCTCTAACCAGTTAATTATGCACCAAATTGCTGATAAATCTAATTAAAAAAAATTGGGTTAAGTTTGTAAAACTCCACAATTCATTCATTTATGGAGCGCTGTCCAAGGTGCTGAATCAAGAGAAATGTTAAAAAGCAGACTTTTAATTAAAAAACAACAACTTTTCTTTAAAGTATACACTAAATAACCCACCGATTTATATGTGCAGCAGCTCTCAAAACTCTCCATCAAGCTTTTTTGCTATCGTGCATCACATGTCAGCAACACCATGACATTGTTTGAACAATTTTGGAATTAAAATGTGTAGAGGTCAATTTTTCCAACTCGTGATTGTGACTGTATCTCAGAATTTCACCCAGGTAAATGTAAACAATTTTTACATTTTACACTTTTTCCATATCCCTGCAAAAATTGCCTTTTTAATTTCACATGGGAGCAGATCTGGGCACAAAAAGAAATTTATGAGCCATTAAGATTGTTTGCAAACACCTATATTACTCCACTAACTAATATTGTACATCTATAAATCCAATTGTAACTTTCTTTTAGGTCCTATTCTTGCTAAAGTTTCCAAGGCTTTTTGGGGAATTGTCACAGACTCCCTCACAGAGCTCCATAAGGTTTAACCCCACACCTGTGACATTCCTCAAACATAGGAGGTGAAGTCTGTGCATAAACTAGTATTTTTTTATTTTTTGCTGTCCTCTCTGCATCAAAGCTGTGACTTGTGACAGAGGGTGTGTGTGATCACTGCAAATGACCACACGGTGCATCAGAGCACAGATTTTCATTTGAAAACATGATGATGTGAGTTTGGTGGGGATGTGGAAGTGCTCATTTGTGCTTCGGAATAAAAGTACAGGGAAAAGCTGTTAAATTATGAATTATTTATTATGATGCATTGCTTCAGTTACTTACTAACTCTACCTCTCTTCCCTAAAAAGAGAAAAATGAAGGATACATGATTTGGATAAGAATATCATTTTTAACAAATGTTGCAGGTCACAAAAGAATTTCAAAAACAAATAAAAGGAATAAAGTTTGGCCTCGATTACAAAAGGGGTTTACTCAGACATACCTCTGGTTTGTCAGAAGATTCATAACCCCTGTTAGAAAAGAATTAAAAAAAAAACTTAAAAAAAAACGAATGTTGCAGGTAATGTCAGATTTAAATGAAATAAAATTAAATAAACCAAAAGTTATATATTTAAAAAAAAAGTACACTAAAGGAGACCAGAATATTAGCTATTTAAAAAATAGTGTTTTTTTTTAAGTTTCACAACTAAAAAAAACTAAAATAACTCCATGTCAGAGAATAGTAAATCGTTTTAAATTCAATCGTTTTAAATTCAGGAAATTCCACTTTAAGAAATCAAAAAGTCCAAATTTATCAATTGCTGAAAACAAATCTACAAAAAACAAATAAGCATAACAACCATTAGTATGACAAAAAAAAGCTGTAATGAGGAAACTGCGTGATGAAAGGAAAATGACATATTTGCATGTAGGATAGAAACAAAACAATCAGTAAAAGAAAGTAGACAGAGTCTGACAGGTAAGGTGCCTTAAAGTAAAAGATAAAATCTAATTTTGTTTTTAATTTTTATTTTCATTAATTACTTTTTAGTGAGATAGTTTATTGATGCCCCTCAATAAGATGCTGCTAAAAACAGAAAAATATCCTCTTACTGTTTGTATTCATTCTGCATTTTTTCAATTTGAAATAAGTTATATAAACTTTATTTGTAAAAATAATGACATTGTAACTCACGACAGGGCAGTACTGCCTCTGCTCATGTCTCTGAACAAAAATAAGCAAATGCTGACACAAAAGCTTTTATAATAATTGTGACATCTGATAAAGATTATTACAATTGTCATTTCTGCTTGAAAGTTATCCTTAAAAATCTGATTCAGTATGCACAATTAGCATATTTTTTGTAACATGTCATACAACTTTCACAACACTGCTTTTGAAAGACTTTAAAAGACACAATGGTTGTATCCAACAGCACTGAGACAGGAAGTAACCTAAATAGAGGAAGTGATGTAGGCACTATAGATTTTCAATAGAAAGAAGAAAAGGAAGCTCGCAGCACAAATTCCAAAAATCCTGAATGAAAATAATCAAAGACGTCCCATTAGCAGACTGAGATGTGTAAAAACCCGCGGGTGTCACACTTTTTCTAAATCATTCATCAAAACTTTATTAAAAAAGTACTTTAGAACACAATCACAGCTGAGACAATTAGCTGCATATCAAACTGTTTAAATGCTATTAAATATTTATGACATTTGTATGTCCATAATAATTAAAAATCACAAAGTAAAAATGATAAATAATTGAATTTGAAAGAGTCTCATACTTACTGTCTAAAAAACTTTAGCCTTTTGTGGTCTTTAAGCACTCCAATTCATCCATTTAAACATATTTATGTGTGTTTCTCAGTCTCAACAGCTCGTTGATGGAATCACTTGGATGTTTTTGTCCGAATCTGTTGTTCAACTGGTGCTGTACCTATAGAAAGACTTTCTAGTGACCCTTTAATCCATGGACAATGTGTTACAATCTGCTGAATTATAGCCATGCTTTCACCTTTAGTTTTACAGAGTTTTCTTAAACGTCAGTATTGTTCCCTCCAATAACAATTCTACTTCACTGGTGCTCCCCAGTTCATTTTCTTGGTCAAAATTTTGCTTCTTTGCTTATTGTGCATTAAACCAGTCAATTTACACATGAAGAGGTCTCCAAGGAAACATCAAGCAATCTTCAGTCACCTAACTATTTAACTTTGCCAGATCAGAAAGCTGATTTGTCAATTAAACAATTCAATAAACTCCTCAATCCTTAACATTCACCAAAAGGCCAGAAGCATTTTTCAAACCTCTTAAAGTGCATGAAACTTTGGAAATCACCTAAATAACACATGTCACTGTGCTGCGAACAGAGAAGCAGATGTAAGCAGTTTAGACAAAGTCATAACACTATGGAGATGACATCATTCCCATCTATGGTCACATTTAAAGGAAAGAGAGGCAGGAAGAGGAAACATAGGGAAAAACTGATGAAAAACTTGAGAAAAAATTATGAGCTGCAGATGAAACACTGGCAGTATAGAAAAGGATCGATAGCTCGTCCTTGTAGGCTTTTTTCTAAATCATCAAGATGGGATTTAACCCCCTTTTGACCTGATGAGATGTTTTAGAGAAGAGGACCCCTGCTTCCCAAACACCCACCCCCAAGGGATCAATAAAATGTTGGAAATGTAGCTATCAACATAGACTAACACAATTCTTTTGCTGAAAAAAAAGACCCCTCTGAACTTGTCAAGCAGCTTCTGAGTCAGCAATGAAGCAGAAGCTACACAGCATTCGTCGGAGGCTGGGAAAAGTTGCTCAGCAAATGTCACCTTAAATTTTAGACCCCCAAATGTCTTCAGATGTTTCCAGGACAAATTTCAAAACACTTACTGCTTTCACATTTTATCCAAAGCAGAGGTCTGGACGGATTCAGTGGGTCATCTGACCTCAAAACGTGACTTTGGCGTGATTAAGCTCCAGACGTTTATTCTCCAAAAATGGATGCGGATTACACGTGTAGGCCGGGAAGCTGATTGCGTTTGGGGCAAGCCTCTGTGTCTCTGTTTGTCTGACAAATATTATCAACCAGAAAACACATTTTTACATCTGATTTTGTTTTTGTTTTTTACACTCTTAGCAAACTCGCTTGACCGTGCATCAATAATCTGATAGAAATGTCAACCCTCAACATGATGAACGAGTAATATTGTATTTTGGAATTCAATTATGTATACTTAAATAAGAGCATCAATAACAATAGAGCAGCCTGTCCGGGCTAATAGAACTGTACACATTACGGTATGTTGCACGGCAGCATATCGTCACATTCATTTACTCCAACAATGTCAGTGATTTCAACATGGCAGCGTGTAAATATGATCCCTTTGCAAAACTCACATCATTCAGTCTTTTGTTAGCTTCAGCATTAATCTTTAAAAGCATTCACTGGTAATCTGAGGAGCTGTCCAAACAGTATGGTATCGCAAGGTGATGAAAGTCTATCCTCCTTAGTTCTGTTTTAACTTTTTCCATACCTTCCTTTTCTTTCTTTCTTTCTTTCTTTATCTCCATCCTGCCGTTTTGGCAGCGAATCGGTCTGACAGAGTGGACTAGCTGGCAGACCTTGACAAAAAAAAAAAGATATACCCTTCACTGTGGCAGCCTGCAGAGTCTGGACATGTTTCAGGACAGGCCTCATCTTTCCCCCTGTTTGCCGAAAAGATGACGCTAAAGGCAGCCTGTGTGCGTGTCACAGTGGCGCATAAATCAGTTTGGAACTCTGGAAGGCCCCCAAACAAGTAGTGCATGATCAGAAATAATTTATCCATCCATTGAATTCATGCTGCATAACTTTGTCCAGATGGCTGGGCAGTAATCTCTTTCTTCAGCTCTTGTACACATCTGTTGGTGCACACATGTTGATGTCTGCGCTGTTTTACTACAGTAATCTTTGCAAACGTTAAAGCCTTCATTCTAAATTTGATTGTTGCCTTCTAGTTGTTTATCCTATCCGCAGATTTTACCTCAACAAAATAAAAGTACTGCATCGTGGTAGTTTTGTTGAGTAAAATGTTTTTACTTTTTAAAAAAGATCGGCCCTTCACAGTGGGCCACGCTGAGTTTTACTTTTTAAAACCCTGCTGAACAAATTGCCTCCTGCTGACGGTTAGGTCAAAGGTTTAGACTAAACCAAATACCTAAAAAGAAAAGAGGATCACATTGGTAGTAGTTGAACTGGTACGGACGTATTTGTAATAAAAGCTTAGACTGACATTTGTTTCTTTCCCTGGAGCCCCACATGTGCCTTCGGACTGCAAAACATGTGTCAGTGTGAATGTGTAATGTTCTTTAAACAACCAGATGGGTCCTCCAAAGAGTGAATGGAGACATGCACATAAGCGCATACACCAATCACGGTCTCCTGGCAACTCCTAGTTAGTGGCCCTACCTTGGAAATGATGCTCTTTTCAATTAAATTGGGTTTTCATCCACAAGGGAAAGCAGCGGCCCTGAAACCGAGCTACTCATTTTCACAAAACACATCTTAACCTTTCTCCTTATACTTGTATCACCACAAAGTGCACTTTTTTCACTTTACCCTCCACTGTACAGTAGTTGGACTGTTTCCCTCCTATCATAAACATTAATAGTTCTAAATTAATCTCTTTAATGGTTTCTGTTCAAAGACGACTGTCAGGCTGCAAAAGTGGTGGAAAAAAAATGAAAGATGTGCTGCAGAGAGCAGGAATTGCACTCCGGGGGCTAACATTTTGAAGTTACAAATAAGTCACTTTGTAATGAGGGACAACAACGCTTCGTGTGTTTGCAAATCTGGGCATAAAAGCCAGCACTGTTTGCATTCATTGTGTGTATAAAAGCTCAGTGGGGTCCTCGGATGCGAATCCATGTAGAAGAGGCAGTGGGTTTGTGCGTGTTCAGGTGCTGCACAGACGTGGCCTCCTTTCTTCCCCTCAGCTGCTGCATGACTGAGCCTCCTCTCTGTCCCTGTGTGATGTGATCGATGAGATGCTCTGGAGGTGCCTTACACACACGTGCATGCATGCATGCACACTCCTTTTTCTGTTCTTCGGTGCTAGATGCGTCCAGAAGGTTAGACTCGCAGAGCCAACTTGTCCATCAGCGTCTCGCTTAAGGGATCAATCAGCCATTCACACCTCCATCCTCTTCTTTCCGCTTATCTATCACTTCAGCACCAAGGAAAGTTGCACTTACTGTTAACAGGGATGTGCATTCCTGATAAATTGCATCCACGGCGACTGACACACACTCTAACACAGTCAAACACTTAACACCACTCACCCACTCATTCATGCGTTTGGCAGATTAGTGTGTTCACTGTTCACAGACTGACTCATTCACCTCATGCAGCATCCTGTGTTCTGTGTTTAAAGCCTATTTTTTTACACATAGAAAATATAGAACCACCTGCTCGTGTCAGTCATTTATATATTGATCTTTATGTTTGTACAGTATCCAGTCAGGTTTTTAAAAAGTCAATATGTTGTTTGCCTTGTTCTTGATGTCCTTTATCTTTGTTTTGCCAGAGTTGCAGGAGGACGAGTAACTGTCTTGAGGATTCACAGACAGTGTTTTTAGTGCAAAAACAACAGAACACCTGATCATAAGCACTTAACAAAAGACAGTAATTTACAGGAGAGTTTTCTGCTGTGTTTTTCCCTGAAGAAAAATCAGATGTTTTTATTTAGCCTTTGTGTAAGCAAGATAATGTGATGAAAATGAGCAAGTTCAGGCTTATGAAACTCTCAAACCAAAAACATTTAACCCTGTGTGCATTTTCACAGAATTTTGAATGAAAAAGTTAGGATTGCATTACTAATAAATTAAATATAATACATATTTAGTGTGTTTATAAAAGACTACACATGTACAGAACAATGCCCTCTAATAGAAGCTCTTCCTGATGTACACCACCATCTTTGTTGTTTCATGCTGGACAGGGGCTTTGATGCTCAAGAGTTCCCCCCTCCTTCCACAAACTGAACACTCAGAATACACTGGAATCACAGAGAAACCCTTCATGCATTGTGAGAAGCTTTCTTGTCACAACATCAGTGTCCTATATCTCCTCCAGCATCCCCGTCTAAGGACATGGCAGGGAATCTGATTCCACAGGGTTTTCCAAAATGCTGACCCTCCAATCCGGCCCCAGTATGCTTAGTAAAAAAGATTCTTTAAAGATTCAGTTTAGGCCATAGGTCCATGGACAGTGAGAATATTTTTTATCATTTTTGTTTTAAAACAACTCAAGTATTGTTTTTCTTATTAAATGTTAAAGATTTTGCAACTGCATAATGACTTTTCAGCATAACTTTAATTAGGCTATTTGTTATTTTGCATCTCATGTAAAAAACTTCTTTTGAAGAAAAAAACTGTCTAGTCCCTTTCCCTTTCACATTGTTCCTTTTTTAAAAAAAAGATAAACATTCGTTAAAAAAGAGAAGTAGAGGAAGAAGAGAAATTGCAAGTTTCCTCTTTTGTATTAGAGGTGTGTTATTGACTAAAAACCTAGACATTTTAAATCTTTTCACATAAAGATACTCACCTGTTTTCTTAAATGTGGATAATACTATAAAGGTGTTAAGTTTTCCTAAAAAAGTAGAAAAGTAGAAACAAAGAACTTCTCGATTTCTGATGACATTTTAAAGATTTGGCAGTGCTCAAGTTTCATGAACCTTAAAACCACTTAAAATTATCTTAATGGTATTTGCCGTTATTCTGTCACAGGGGCAGAAGAAGTCTGTCAGGTTATAAACAGCATGATGTCATCCATGAGGAGGAGGTCACAGCCGCTTGTCGAGTTGATCTGGCTAAAATGACTATAGTCTCCTTTTAAAACATGGTCGCTCCTCTTTGGATGGTCTACAACCTTCATGTACTTACAAGTAATATTAATTCTGAACTTGCATATTTCTGATTTTCTTTAATTTATATTAGTCGAGATCAGATTGACTAATCCAGTTTTAACATCTTGAACTTGTATTGTATCTGCGCCTTTAATGAGGGAATTTATTGATTTCTGTTAATAGTCTCTCGAGCATGAAAATATATCATTTTTAAACTTCAGTGTAAATGCATGTAAAACCCAACCAAATTATTTGAATTATGTGCCACGTCAGAGGCAGGTTTGCAGAAAGATCAAGATCTGGTCTACTACCAGCCAGCAGCTCAACCCACTTAAACCCTTTGACTCATCATTAAATCAGCTGTAAAAGAGGGAATATGATTTATCCTGGTGCACGGCAAACAGGGCACAGTCTCTACTTCCGACTATCTTGTTGACATTGAGGGGGATAAATGCAGCTGGATCATTACCAGCTTTTTGTCTCATTGATTTGCTCATACAACCTTGCTCTCCTCTGACACGAAGCTCCTCCACCAAACTGACCCCCACTGTCACCTGTGGTTGCGACTTATTATTATTTCTGCTTGTAAAGCCACACTCAGGAAACTGCTATGTCCGATAGCTCACAATATGTCACGTTAAAAAAGTGAAAGTGCTTGAGCAAATACTGTTTCTGTTTCTATAATAGAAATAGTTTTGCAAGAGATTTACCAAAACACAGGAAGTAAATGTAATGAGATAAATGGCCAAAAGAGGTGGTCCAGTGACCTGTTGGCTGCAAGCTGAGCCAATAGAAATATGTATACATCAAAATAACTTTGAATTTGGTACCAAATTCAAAAATCCCACAAATACCTGGCTTTTCTGAAAATAAATAAACAATTGTTGGAACACAGTCTGTAAGGTCATTGTAAAGCTGAGATTCAAAGTAATTTGCTACTAATCAAAAAAGGTGGATTCCATTTACCTCTATTTTGTAGTTTAGAAGTCAGATATTAAGAATTATGAATAAGTAATGGTTTTGTTTGTGAAACACTGACTTATGTATGACTTTGATCATGAAATGTGGTCACAGAAGTCGAAAAAATAGATCAAAAGCAAGTTGTTGGCTTGTTTCTGTCGTGTAGTTGAGCCATTTTGCATAGGCCTGGATGGAGCCTGTTTTTTTTGTGGAGCACGCCCCCAGTGGCCACTTTGTGAACTACACCTTTCTACTTATGTAGTTTGAATGACCTTTGATCCAAAACATGGAGCCAGGCTCTATTTATGAGATAAATCCTGTTAAAATATTCACATAAATCCTTGCTCATTCTTACATAGCATATGGTAGACACTTTTATCTTAAGTGTTTTTTATTTTAATGTAATTTATTTCAAATTATTATTATTATTTTTAATAATTGGTGTTAAGAGAGTTAAATGTTGCTGTTACGGCTGTGGCCGTATTTGGTTTTGTTTTGTTTGTTTGTTCTGTGTTTTGTGTGAGGCGCGCACCCCGAGTTGACGGGTGCGTGTTCTGCGGGGCGTGCACCCCGAGTTGACGGGTGCGTGTTCTGCGGGGCGCGCACCCCGAGTTGACGGGTGCGTGTTCTGCGGGGCGCGCACCCCGAGTTTGACGGGTGCGTGTTCTGCGGGGCGCGCACCCCGAGTTGACGGGTGCGTGTTCTGCGGGGCGCGCACCCCGAGTTGACGGGTGCGTGTTCTGCGGGGCGCGCACCCCGAGTTGACGGGTGCGTGTTCTGCGGGGCGCGCACCCCGAGTTGACGGGTGCGTGTTCTGCAGGGCGCGCACCCCGAGTTGACGGGTGCGTGTCTTGCGGGGCGCGCACCCCGAGTTGACGGTCGCATGCCCAGAAGGGTATGCATCCTGAGTTGACGGTCGCTTGCCCAGAAGGGTATGCGTCCTGAGTTTGGCGTAACGGGATATTTGAAACCATTTGAGTTAACATAATTTGTGATTTGTTCTATGTGCAGATTTAATTGTTTGGATACTTTTGGTTAACAGTTTTTCTTTCTCTTTTTTCGGCCATAACATTGGCATTTGAAGTCTGTGACCTGTCGGCTTTGGGAACAAGAGCATTTTTAAAGAGCAGTTGTTGTCTGAGCATGAAATGCTCCAACCCTCGGGCAGACCTTGGCTGGAAGCATCAGTTGGAGGTGGTGTAGGCGACAGTGTAGGAGTGGAGGCTGCTGAGGATGTTGCCAATGCTACTAACCCCGCTCGGGCGGAGGCAGGTGCGGAGGTTCCTGCTGCCGTAGCCGGTTAAGGGGGGGCCAGACCCAACTGTATTGTTCCTGAATGGGGTTGCCACGGAGGAGCTCTACTGCCCATCCAGTGTGAGTAAACACCTTGCTCTTGATTAAGTCTCTGAAGTTGTATGGCACTTTTTGAGTGCCTTGAGGCCTGTGTGGCCTGGCCGAAAATATTTGACGTCTGTGCTTTAAGCACATTTTCAACATTTTGTGGAAAACAAAAACTGTTAACCGAACTTTAAGTTAATTTTGTTCGGTGCAACACATTTGTTTTGTTTGTTTAATTTTGAGTTAGTTCTGTGTGCCTGTGTGACTAGTTTTTGATGACTGGTCTTGACGGGTGCGTGTTCTGCGGGGCGCGCACCCCGAGTTGACGGGTGCGTGTTCTGCGGGGCGTGCACCCCGAGTTGACGGGTGCGTGTTCTGCGGGGCGCGCACCCCGAGTTGACGGGTGCGTGTCCTGCGGGGCGCGCACCCCGAGTTGACGGGTGCGTGTCTTGCGGGGCGCGCACCCCGAGTTGACGGGTGCGTGTCTTGCGGGGCGCGCACCCCGAGTTGACGGGTGCGTGTCTTGCGGGGCGCGCACCCCGAGTTGACGGGTGCGTGTCTTGCGGGGCGCGCACCCCGAGTTGACGGGTGCGTGTCCTGCGGGGCGCGCACCCCGAGTTGACGGGTGCGTGTTCTGCGGGGCGCGCACCCCGAGTTGACGGGTGCGTGTTCTGCGGGGCGCGCACCCCGAGTTGACGGGTGCGTGTTCTGCGGGGCGCGCACCCCGAGTTGACGGGTGCGTGTTCTGCAGGGCGCGCACCCCGAGTTGACGGGTGCGTGTCTTGCGGGGCGCGCACCCCGAGTTGACGGTCGCATGCCCAGAAGGGTATGCATCCTGAGTTGACGGTCGCTTGCCCAGAAGGGTATGCGTCCTGAGTTTGGCGTAACGGGATATTTGAAACCATTTGAGTTAACATAATTTGTGATTTGTTCTATGTGCAGATTTAATTGTTTGGATACTTTTGGTTAACAGTTTTTCTTTCTCTTTTTTCGGCCATAACATTGGCATTTGAAGTCTGTGACCTGTCGGCTTTGGGAACAAGAGCATTTTTAAAGAGCAGTTGTTGTCTGAGCATGAAATGCTCCAACCCTCGGGCAGACCTTGGCTGGAAGCATCAGTTGGAGGTGGTGTAGGCGACAGTGTAGGAGTGGAGGCTGCTGCGGATGTTGCCAATGCTACTAACCCCGCTCGGGCGGAGGCAGGTGCGGAGGTTCCGGCTGCCGTAGCCGGTTAAGGGGGGGCCAGACCCAACTGTATTGTTCCTGAATGGGGTTGCCACGGAGGAGCTCTACTGCCCATCCAGTGTGAGTAAACACCTTGCTCTTGATTAAGTCTCTGAAGTTGTATGGCACTTTTTGAGTGCCTTGAGGCCTGTGTGGCCTGGCCGAAAATATTTGACGTCTGTGCTTTAAGCACATTTTCAACATTTTGTGGAAAACAAAAACTGTTAACCGAACTTTAAGTTAATTTTGTTCGGTGCAACACATTTGTTTTGTTTGTTTAATTTTGAGTTAGTTCTGTGTGCCTGTGTGACTAGTTTTTGATGACTGGTCTTGACGGGTGCGTGTTCTGCGGGGCGCGCACCCCGAGTTGACGGGTGCGTGTTCTGCGGGGCGTGCACCCCGAGTTGACGGGTGCGTGTTCTGCGGGGCGCGCACCCCGAGTTGACGGGTGCGTGTTCTGCGGGGCGCGCACCCCGAGTTTGACGGGTGCGTGTCTTGCGGGGCGCGCACCCCGAGTTGACGGGTGCGTGTTCTGCGGGGCGCGCACCCCGAGTTGACGGGTGCGTGTTCTGCGGGGCGCGCACCCCGAGTTGACGGGTGCGTGTTCTGCAGGGCGCGCACCCCGAGTTGACGGGTGCGTGTCTTGCGGGGCGCGCACCCCGAGTTGACGGTCGCATGCCCAGAAGGGTATGCATCCTGAGTTGACGGTCGCTTGCCCAGAAGGGTATGCGTCCTGAGTTTTTGTGACGCATTGTGTGGCCATCTTAAGTTTGTGTTGTGCGTTAGCTTTGTGTGGTGCATTGTGTGTGGGGTCCTGAGTTTGTGTGCTTCGTCTTAAGGCCATCTTGAGTTTATGTGGTGTGCTGTGAGAGCCAGCACTTCTTTTTTTGTGTGCTCCACTTAGGGTAAAAACTTCTTTCAGGAAAGAAGTTTTATCTTGGGTAGGGGGGTGTTACGGCTGTGGCCGTATTTGGTTTTGTTTTGTTTGTTTGTTCTGTGTTTTGTGTATTATTTCTGTATCAGAGTGGGACTTCTGTGTTTTTTGTGGATCTTTGTTTGTATGTCTGTGATTATTTTCAGGTGTGGTGGAAAGGGTGTGGCCTCCCATTGGACCAGCTGGTGGAGGCAGCCTTTAAAGCCACCATTTGGACATCCAGTCGGTGGGAAGGGAGCCTTGCTGCAACAGTCTCCACTGCAGCTTGGCCCTCTTCTCCATTTTGTTTATGTCTTCGCCACTTGTTTTAGTTTGTGTTGCACTTTGTAGTTCTTTGTAGTTTGTAGTTTTGTCTGTGCCCACTCTGTTTAGTCCTTTGGTTTATGATTTTGTTTAAGTGAAGCTGTAGGGGTGAACCGCCATTTTGTTTAGTACATGTTTTCTCCTGGTTTTGTTAGGTTAGGGAGGTTAGCGTTCTGTGTTTGATTTCCCTTTTCTTTTGTTGCAGGTAAGATTACATGTTGCAGTTAGTTGGGGTTTTGTTTGTTGTTTTGGCCTGGGTTCACCCTGAAGCCTTTTAGCTTCACTTTTAGTTATTGTTGGATTGTTTATTTGTAAATAAATTGGGTTATTTTATGGAGACATTCGTTTGGTGTTTTTTGTTACAGTCAACTTCAGTAGCCAAACCTTTACTTTTTATGTTATGCCCCCCCCTAGCACCCCTAGACACAAAGGGGGCATAACAGTTGCCCTGGGCAAGATGCCTGTCTAGCATAGGATTTGAACCTTTGACCAACCCAATGAGTTAAACATGTATGACTTTATAAAACTCCTTCTTTACATGACAAAATATATATGTTTGAACAGTTAGAAATGTCTAAACTGTAAACGCTAATGGCAGACAGTTTTAAAGCAGATAGCAGGCAATCCTGAACCGCCCTCCATGACATAATTAGCATGAGCTGCACTATTTCTAGGTGACATTTTTTTTGCATAATTGAGACATTGTCACAGCTGATTGGGAGTCCATTTTCATGGCTGAAAACCACCAAGCGCAGAGCAGAACAATGACCACTGTAACCTTTCGCTGCAAAAGTGTTTTGTTTCCATCAGTCAATCAAGGATGGTCTTTGTTTATTTCTGTCCTTCCTCGGGGGTAAATAAGACCCTGCTCTGCTAGAGAGGAGTCTGGGTAATGAGGCTTGTGTCTTTGGAAGCTCCACATCTAAGAGGTCATGGGTCAGCCTCAGATACAGGGGAAATGGATATGAGGCTGGAGGATTCTATTTATATTGCAGTCTATGTCTGTATATGTTTTCCCATTAGACCATGTTATCCATGATTATGTTCATCAGTTCTGTGTCACACTGAGCAACAATTTCAACAACTAAAAGTGCCAAAAAATAACTAGCAAGAAATTAAAACAAAACCTAAAATTGGAAGTTTTATTTAAGATGTATTTTTGCTAAATTCAAACAATAAAGGATGTGTGTTGAACAAAATATTGTGTTTCTATGACAGATGTAGTTTTTGTGTTGCACAAAAACTAAATCATTACATTAAACACATATTTTACCTGGTTTGTTGATGAATATTTTCTGCAAAATAGTTTAAAAATGTTAAAATCCTCTCTTAAAATCAAAGTTTTATCTGCGTTTGTGACCTTTCACTTGTGCCTTCATTCAAGGTTCTGGCATAACATTTGAATCAAACTGAGGTCCAGAGATGTAGTCCACCAAAGTTGAGTCAGCATTGCTTTCTGTTCTAATTACTGAGTTATGCAAGGCTTGGTTTAGTCAGTAAGACTGCCTCTTATGCATCACTGATTTCCAAGCATCTGTTCTTCATTGCTAATAAGCCTCCATCCTGTCACACCTTCTCTTTTATCCAATCACTCCTGAGCTGTCAAGTTTACCTGACAAGTCTTTCCACATTCTCAGTTGTCATTGCAGATCACAGGTAAACCAACTTTCTTTCTGCTCATGGATCTTGCATCAAGTCTTTGTAAGCCTCATGCACCA